>NC_132781.1:162024539-163394539 GCF_048418805.1 Vulpes vulpes | reverse complement strand
AAAAAAAGACTTTATTTGCTTATTCATGAGAGACACAGAAAGGCAGAGACATAGGCAGAGGGAGAAGCAGACTCCCTGCAAGGAGCCTGATGCGGAACTTGATCCCAGGACCCCGGGATCACGCCCTGGGCTGAAGGCAGACACTCAACCACTGAGCCACCCAGGTGTCCCTAGGACCTCTTTTTGAAAGGACTTTTCTGTCCCCATTGAGCCACATTGGCACCCTATCAAACTGACCGTATAAATAGGGTCAACTTACGAATCTCTGTGATGTTCCATTAATCTACATGCTGGCATGATTACTGTAGCTTTATTATTAAGTCTTGAAATCGGATACACTGAATCTTCCAAAATGTTCTTTTATAAAATTGCTTTGGCTATGCAAGGTCGTTTGCATGTCTATATGCATTTTAGAATAAGCCTATCAACTTCTACCAAAAAGCCTAATGGAATTTTGATTAGGATCCCTTGAATCTACAGATTTGGGGAGAATAGACATCTAAACAGTGTTGAGTCTTTTAATGCACGAATATTGTGTGTCTCTCCATTTATTTAGATATTATTTCTTTCAGCACTGTATTATAGTTTTCAGTGCACAAATCTCAAATATATTTTATTGAATTTGTCTTTAAGTCTTTCATGATTTTGGATGTTCTTGCAAGTGGAATTTCTGAAAAAAAATTTTTTGGAGGGAGAGAGAGAAAGCAGGGGGAGGGAGGGGCAGAGAGCAAGAGAGAGAGAGAGGAAAAGATTTCATTATTTATTTATTTGAGAGAGAGAGAACATTGAGAGAGAGAAATCACAAATGTGGGGCGGGGGGAGGGTCGAGGGAGAAGCACACTCCTTGTTGTGCAAGGTGCCCGACGCAGGGCTCTATCCCAGGACCCTGGGATCATGACCTGATCCCTTAACCAACTGAGCCACCCAGGGGGCTGCAAGTGGAATTTTTATTTCAGTTTCCAATTGTTTGTTGCTAGTAGCTGGCATAAAGATACACTTGATTTTTATATATTGACCTTGTATCCTATGACTTTGCTAAATTTACTTAGTTCCAGAGGTTTTGCGATGGATTCCATAAGCTTTTCTATATAAATGCTCATGTTGTTTGCAAGTAAAGACCATTACTTCTTCCTTTTTACTTTGTATGGTTTTTCTTTCATTTCATTCCATTGCCTTGCTGCAGTGGCTATGACCACCAGAACAATGCTGAATAAAAAATGTGAGTGTACACATCCTTGCTTATTGTGCCTGACCTAAGGAGAAAGTGTTCAGTTCTTTATGATTAAGAGTGATTTGGCTTAAAACAAAATGAATTTGGCTATAGTTTTTTTTTTTAGAGTAGCCTTTAACTTATTGAAGAATTATCTTTTATTACTATTTTAGTGAGCATTTAAAAAATCATGAATGGATATTGAATTTTGCAAATTATTTTCTTGCACTTATTGAGATAATCATATGGGATTTTTTTAGCTTTTATTCCATTGATATGGTTAATAATATCGAGTGATTTTAAAATGTTAAAATCTTGCATTCCTGGAATACAACTCTCTTGGTCATTAAATCATTGAAAGAAATTTAGGGGATGGAATTGACAGAGGCAGGGGATGGGATGGGATACCCACTAACCCATTTAAGGTAAGTGGTAAGTGGGCGTGGGTCTTCATTTTACTATTATTTTTTTTACAATCTGTATTATTATTGTATGCATACTATATTGTGTGTATATATTAATATAGCCTTTTGAGTGTATATTTCATAATAAAAATACCAATAATCATATGCTAATAAATTTGAAAACTAAAGCCAAAGGGTAAATTTCTGCAAAACTATGAAATGGCAAAACTGGTAAAAGAAGAAACAGAAACTAGAATAGACAAATCAAAGAAACTGAAATGGTAACCAGAGAGCCTTCCAGCCCTCCCCTAAAGTTCTGGGCTCAGATACTTTCCATGTGATTTTCCTTTCAGGTAATTCCTGTCTTAAATAAGATGTTTCAGAAAATAGACTAACACAGAAAGCTGAGCAATTCATTTTATGAAGCAAGCTATAGCCCGTATTTCAAAACTGAATAAAGACATTAGATGGAAAGAAAATTATAGGCCCATTTGGCAAAAGTTCTCAATTCAGCTAACTGAACCCAACAGAATATTAAAAGGTAAATCACCATGATCAGGTGAGGTTTACTCCAGGATTTTAAGACAACCTCTGAAAAATCTACCAGTATAATTCACCACATTGAGAGACAGATGAAGGAAAAGTACAGTTCTCTCAAAAATTCAGAAAATAATTTTATAGAAATCAATTCTTATTTATGGTTTTAAAATTCTTGGAAACTAGGGGAGCCTGGTTGACTCAGTTAAAAGATCATGTGACTCTTAATCTCAGGGTTGTGAGTTCAAGCTGAGCGTTGGGAGTTGAGCTTATTTTAAAAAAATAAAATAAAAAATAAAACAACGAAATAAAATTCTTGGAAAATAAGATGGCATATACCAGAAAGTCATATTAAACCTCAGATGCCATGGACAAACTTTAGCTGCCTTCCCACTTCCCATGAAATAAGATAAGACTCTTTTTTCTTAAAGATTATTTATTTATTTATTCAGGAGAGACACAGACAGAGAGGCAGAGACACAGAGAGAGGGAGAAGCAGGGTCCCTACGGGGAGCCCAATGTGGGACTTGATCCCAGGATCCCGGAGTCACGCCCTGAGCTGAAGGCAGACGCTCCACTACGAGCCACCAGGGTACCCCAAGATAGGACTCAAAACCTTCGGAAAGCAGCTGTGCTCACCATTTTATGACCAATGCCACCAAAGACCCTCAAAACATTCAGATTCGGAGGCAGTTTTGATGTTCTGGGTAGTAGCAGAGACTCCAGAGCCAGATTGACTAATTCAGGTTCAAAATCAGCTCAGTCCTGAGGGGCTGTGTGACCTTGTACAACTTGTTTAATTTCTCTGTGCCTCAGTTCTCTCATCCGCAGAATGGGAATAATCACAATATCCACCTGGCGGAGCTGCAACTGTGTTTGCCATCTAGCAAGTAATACTGCTATTGTTATTATTATATCTTAAGAACATGTTACCAAGTGAAAAAAATAAATAAGAGACCAAGAGCTGTGGTTAAGGTGATTATAAGTCCAAAAGGGTATCCCTGTTCTGGAAGTATTAATAACAGCACTTCCATTTACACTCCAAGTGTCCTGGATTAGGCAACTAATTGTAGGATCAGTCGGTAACACAATATACTATACTATTTATGTGAGTTTTAAAAAATATACGCATAAAAGGGCATAACATGTTTTATAAGGACACATGCAAATTCAAGGTTAGGTCAAATAGTAGGGTGCTTATCTATGGTGGAGAGGGGAGTGGAAGTAAAAGGGAATAATATGGAATAGATGTAGATGTATAATTATATGTTTCCAAGAGAGGGGCCTCTCATGGGCCAGTTACAACAATGAGCTACGAACGAAGACTCTAGAATAGTTCAGTTCTGCTCTTGAGTTGGGAAGAAAAACGGAGGAGGGAAAATGCAAATAAAAGAGAAAGCAGAGAAAGAGAAGAAAAGAAGTCAAATACAAAATTATGCCTCTATCCTGCCAAACAATAGAGAAACCATAATGCCAATTACCCCCTCCCATCTTACATTATATTACATCGAGTTGCATTTTATTTAATTTTTATTTTATTATTCTCTAAAGATTTTATTTATTCACGAGAGACACAGAGAGAGGCAGAGACACAGGCAGAGGGAGAAGCAGGCTCCCTGCAGGGAGCCCGATGCAGGACTCCATCCCAGGACCCTAGGGTCACGCCCTGAGCCGAAGGGAGACGCTCAACTGCTGAGCCACCCAGGCGCTCCGAGTTGGACTTTAATGACCCCTTGTTCTGTACTCCAAATTTGTCATTATTTCCATTTCACACAGTTGAGGTTGGTTTAGGTTAATAGTGTGTTTTTAGATGGTTTTACTTACCATCTTTTTTTTGCATCTCAGACATTTTATAGACATGATTTACTTTTTCATTCAACAGAGGTGGGAAACTCTCTCAATCCTTATCTTAAAAGTCTTTTGTTCTACCTCCTTCCTGAAAAGTTTTCCTGAATTTAGAATTCTAAGATGACAATTACATTCTTAGTGATTTTAAGATACTTTTCCTATCTGAAGGTCATTTGGTTTCCATTGGCGGCGCTGAGAAACCAGCTGTAAGGGCAATTGTCCTTCCCACATAGTTACTTGTTTTGTCTCTTGGGTATGCTTGAGATAAGCTTTTTGTCTCTGATGTTCTGGATTTCTTTCCCTTTACTCTGCTTGGGATTTATTGGGGCACCTGGATAATTTAGTCAGTTAAGCATCTGACTCTAGATTTCAGCTCAGATCATGATCTCAGGGTCTTGAGATCAAGGCCCGCATCACGCTCCATGCTGAGCATGGAGCTTGCTTGGGATTCTCTCCCTCCCAAGCTCCTCCCTGTTTGTGCTCTCTCTCTCTCTGTATCTCTGTCTCTGTCTCTGTCTCTCTCAATAATAATTATCTAAAAACTAAATAAAGATTCTGCTTGTGATTTATTTGCCTTCCTGAATCTGAGGACTGGTGTCTTTCACCAATTCTAGGAAAATCATAGTCTTTATCTCTTGGATAGAGTTTCAAAGAGTTCTGTTTGCTTCTATTTTTTTGAAACATTTGTCTTTTTCTTTTTTTACTAACATCTTTTCTTAAGTGTTTGATTCCTTTATGTTTTTGCTCATTTCTGACATCTTATTTTAGAGCCATTTTTGGACTGTTCTATTACCTGAAGTGTCCAGCATTCTAATCTTCCTGATTATTATGGTTTGCTGACCCTAGCTCTCGGTGGAATATTTTATTTTTTTATTTTTTTATTTTTTCGGTGGAATATTTTAGAATAAGGGTTATAATTTTGGTTTGTGGACTCATCTTCACCAGGGCTTCATTTGTGGGAATGCCTTCCAGCCTGTGTTATTGGATCATTCCCCAAGGTCAGTTTGTTGCTTTGCTTTTGCAAGTGTCTGAATGACTTCAGCAGAAAGGCACAAATTATAATTTTGTTATTTCTCATCTTGGAGTTTCGTAGGCCACACAATGAATACAAAATAGATCTCAAACCTATCCAAGGAATAGGCTAGAGGACTGAATTTATGAGGAGAGGCAATTTTATTTTCCCTATCCAAAACCATCCCTGCAATGGCAGGTGGACTTTTAGACTCCGTCCTTTCACCGAAGGTAAATCTTGATGGCCCAGCTTTATGATGTGTCATTGATTCCAGGTCCCTGTGCTTTGCAGGCTAGTTTCCTACTCATCCCTCATGTGAGTCTTAAAACCCAGACTGCTAGGTTATGGGGCCGCTAATGGCTCCTGCACCACATCCTCCTTTGCCTCTGGCAGCCATTATGCTGGCTCACATTCTTACCACTAGTTTCAAGCTCTGTTTTGTTCCAACATATGAATGTTCCCTTTCCTTGCTCATGGGCTCAGCTATGCATTAAATAAAAATAGCGGTGTGTATTATAGTTTTCCAGGATCCCTAAATTTGTTGTTAGAGATCTGCGTAAGAATTGGAAGTCTGAGAGGTCCTGATTTTTGTACATTAATCCTGGCCCTGCTCATTTTGCTGACTGGCATATTAATTTTTTTAAATTTATTTATGATAGTCACACACAGAGAGAGAGAGAGAGGCAGAGACATAGGCAGAGGGAGAAGCAGGCTCCATGCACCGGGAGCCCGACGTGGGATTCGATCCCGGGTCTCCAGGATCACGACCTGGACTGAAGGTGGCGCTGAGCCACTGGGGCTGCCCTAATATTTTTTTTTTAAATTTTTTTAATTATTTATTTATGTAGTCATAAAGAGAGAGAGAGAGAGAGAGAGAGAGAGAGAGAGGCAGAGACATAGGCAGAGGGAGAAGCAGGCTCCATGCACCGGGAGCCCGACGTGGGATTCGATCCCGGGTCTCCAGGATCGCGCCCTGGGCCAAAGGCAGGCGCTAAACCGCTGCGCCACCCAGGGATCCCCTGACTGGCGTATTAATTCAAATAACTTTATTGGTGGATTCTCTTGGGTTTTCTGTATAGACAATCATATCATCTAAATAATTAATTTTAATTATTTATGTCTATTATTCTTCTTCCTTTTCTTATAAAATTGGCTTAGACCGCCTAGTGCAGGGATGCCTCGGTGACTCAGCGGTTGACCATCTGCCTTTGGCTTAGAGCCTGATCCAGGGTCTGGAGATCGGGTCCTGCATCGGGCTCCCTTCAAAGAGCCTGCTTCTCCCTCTGTCTGTGTCTCTGCCTCTCTCTCTGTATCTCTCATGAATAAATAAATAAAATCTTAAAAAAAAGAACCCCTAATGCAAATATTGAATAATAGCAAAGTTAGCAGATATAACACACAGCCTAGAATGCTGCTGTTGATTCACTATTAATTATGATATTTGCTGTAGCCAAAGGGCATGCTGGAACATGCCCTTTATTAACAGAAATTCTCTGAAGTTGTAATGTTTAACATTTACTAAATATCTCTAATGATGTTAAATAATTTCCCTAATGCTATTGTAAACCAGAAATTCTACTTTAGGTATAACATACGTAACATAGAAATGTAACGAAATGACAGTATGGAGATTCCCACAGAGACATCAGGGACTGAGTGTATTCTGAGGGTCTTAGACCAGTTGAATCTACTTCCCCAAAGGGTGCAAGCACTGCTGGGGCTGTCTTTTTTTCACATGTCCAGGCTCTCGGTTGCCCTTATTACTGTCCTCGAGAGATGTCCAATCCTGGCCCACTCAATTTCATAATAACAAGGGGCTGTTGCTGGTAGAAGAACTTCCTTATGAGAAAGTTCATCTATTCCCCATGTGAATAGCATTGGAGCTGTTTTTTGCAACCCTCCCACCCCAATGTGATGAGAAAATGCCCTGATAACAGAGATGAATTTTATCTGTGTGACTCTTTCTTGGGTACCTGTAAATCTGTAGGGGTTCAGAACAGATGTGCCACTTGGGCAAGAAGATTATTTTGAGCTGAAATCAATCAAGCTTGTAGGGAAGCTCAAAAGATTTAGGAAGAAACTTTGATCTTCCCCCAACTGCCTAAAAGAATTTAGGTAGAGAACCTGCTCCAGGAAGAGAGCTGTCACCATAGATCACACGTTGTAAAATGAACTAGGGATAGTAAACAGGGAGGCATTTAGCAAAGTCTAACTGTTAAAATCTCTCCGTGTCCCATTGCTTCTGTGTGGACTGGCAAACATTTGTTTACTAAACATTTATTTTTTTATCTTCCTGTGAATTATTTCCTTCCCTTCAAAGTATCAGACTCATACTCCTTACTTTAATTAAGATGGAATATATTCTTCATTTTACCTTTCTGCCTTTGAGCCTCTTGTGTATGTTGGTATGTTCAAAATTAAATTCGATTTTCTCCAGATAACCTGTCTCACGTTGATTTAATCCTTATATCAGCCAGAAGAATCTTGAAGGACAGAGTAAAATTTTTTCCACCCCAACATACCAATGTATTTTAGTCCAGGTTCCCTAAAAGTAGAGCCTGACTGACACAGGCTTGCAGGTGCACAGGGTTGACTGAGTGGGGGCTCTCGGGAGAAGAGTGTGAAGGACAAGGGACAGGGCAGCGGAAGGAGCCAGGCAAGGACATGGTCCCAGCTGGAGCCGGCTTCCACCGACCACAGGAGGGCTCTGGAATGTGGACTGTGCCACAGCATGAGTCCCAACCTGGAGGCTGGGGGTGGCGGGGTGCGGGGGGCGGGGGGCTGCCTTTTGTTGTCCTTTGTCAGTGAGTTAAGGCTCTGGAAGTAGTGGTTCTCTAGAAGAAGCAAGAGTTAGGAGCTGTTAGCAACCCACACTCACAGCAGTTGGAGATGGGTGTGCCTGGTACAGGGGTCTGGATGGGACCCTGATGGTTCGTTACAACTAGTCAAACCACCTGAGGAGACAGTTGCGCGGACACTGCCGAGGGACGAAGTGGACACCAGGGTTGCTGGACGAAAGACGATGGCATTGGTGCCAATAGTCAACGTTGCTCCAGGAATTTAGATCCTGGGCACTGAGCCCAGTGGAGAGAGCCGCAAAGTGCAAAAAGGAGATAGAATTTTGAGAAGACACTTTAAGAAAAATGAGCAATGTGCTGGAGTTAATCTCTTCTCACTCAAATCGCTCTTCAAACATATACATATTCATGAGCGGGCATTGGGAGAGGTTGTCTGAAAGTTAACTTGCTGTCAAAATGTGGCATTTTTCTTCCACTTAACACCACGGCCTGCCTCATGACTCCACATCTCCATGCGATCCAAAGGCTCCGGGATGAGAAATATTCTATTAACTTTCCATCATGGGCTGGGCCTGGCGCCAGCTTCCTATTTGACAGTAAAATCTGTTAGAGCAGATCCGTGACCCACTTTGATGTGGTTACAGACGGAGCGCTCAACCTCCTTGAAAATTCGCATCCCTCTTTGGTCCCTTTTGCGGAGGGGGAAAGTTAGAGAAGCGACTCCAGCTCCCTTTAAGGAATGGCTCCTGCCCTCCGCATTTCTCTGAAAAATCTTCAGCCTCCTAAGACTCTTTATTCCTCAGGGAAAAGAAATGACAACAAGAGCATAGGATGTTTTGAAGATTTCCTACCTTTCGCCCTTTGTTCTTTCCTTAAGGAAGGCAGACGTGAGCTGTTTCTAATTATTTGGTTAGCTCGGAGCAAGCCCGCGTATTCACCTTGGCCAGTCTGAATCCTTGACTTGTGTCTGGGTGTGATCGTCTGTGTTTAGCAGCAAGAATCAAGTCCAGGATGCCGCGAGAGACAAAGGAGGGGCAGAGAAGGTGTTAGGGGGCTTTATCTGCCAGGAAGTAAAGGGGAAAAGTTAGCTTTGAAGAAACAAATAGCACTTCCAGAAAAAAAATAAAAATTGTAAACAATTGGAATTTTAGTTTGATGCTTTTATAACCGGTCTTTTTTTTTTAAACTTCCTTTAGCCCGTCCTCTGAAGTGCTGGTAGTTCATGACCATATTCTGGTATAACCAAGAAATACTACAGAAGAGTAGTGAATAGTGGGGGTGGTTTTTTTCCCCCCACCGAGTTGCTCCAAATTGATTGTCCCCATTGTTACCGATGGAGGCGGTCTCCAGCAGGATCTGGTCAGTGTGATAAAGAAGGTAATCAGGTCAGCGGTTGGGCCTCCACCCCCAGACCCTCCGCCTGCGGATTTGGCCAAAGCCTTCCAGTGCCTCAACAGTTCTGTTTGCTACCAAGTGGTTTGTGCCTCGTCCGAGTGGTGCCACCCTGCGTAGCCAGAATGCCGCGGGCCGGCTTGTCTGCACGGAGCCTGGGGCCCGGGCCACCTGCTGCCGCCAGTCACAGCTGGGGGCCTGGCAGCCGGACACAAGCCAGGGAGCTGTGGCCTCCGTCCCAGCACACTGCGGGGACATTAACTCGCCTCCAAACAATACAGAGGTGACTCTTCCCTCTCAGGTAAAAGCTCCCACGGCCGGAGGCTGGGATGTGGGTCGGTCCAGGGAGACCTAACTGGCTGCATGATCTTGGCTCTGAAGGGGGGTGGGGTGGGGGGAGACGGGCGGGGGCTTCTCCTCTCCTACCCGGCCCTACGCCCCTTTCACTAGGACGGATTCTTCTTCTGCTCCAGGTCTCAGCTGCACAGCCACCTCCTCAGAGAAGCCCTCCCTGACCCCCTCTGCTCTTCCCCACAACTCTTAGTGCTTCCTTCACAGAAGAAGCCTTAGCACAATCCCTAATGATGCTCTGCATTCTAGATCCTTCTAGATGACCAGCTCCAGGAGGGCATAAGACCCACCTGTCTCAATTATCTGTGTTGACACCACAGTGACCCCATGTCTGTTCCATGTAGGTGCTCAATACGTATTGGTTTTTTAAAAAAAATCTTAAATGATCAATTGGATTTATTTTTAAATTTAATTTTTTAAATTTAAATTCAACTTGACAACATATAGCATCACGCCCAGTGCCCATCCCATCACGTGCTCCCCTCAGTCCCCGTCACCCAGGCACCCCAACCCCCACCCGCCTCCCCTTCCACTTCCCCTTGGTCGCTCCCCAGAGTCAGGAGTCTCCCGTGGTTTGTCTCCCCCTCTGATGTTTCCCCCTCAGCTCCCCTCCCTCCCCTACGATCCTTTCCACTATGTCATATTCCCCATGTGAGCGAGACCATATGCTCATTGTCCTTCTCCGACTGACTGACTCCACGCAGCATCACACCCTCCAGCTCCAGCCACGTCGAAGCAAATGGTGGGTGGTCGTCGTTTCTGGCGGCTGAGGGACACCCCCTGTACACAGGCCACGGCTTCTCATCCATCATCTGTCAAGGACCCCGAGGCTCCTCCCAGTCTGGCTGTTGTGGACACTGCTGCTGGGAACACTGGGGGGCAGGTGTCCTGGTGTCCCCCGCATCTGTATCTTTGAGGTAAATCCCCAGCAGTGCAATTGCTGGGTCGTAGGGCAGCTCTATTTTTAACTCTTTGAGGAACCTCCACACAGTTTTCCAGTTCACATTCCCACCAACAATGCAAGAGGGTTCCCCCTTCCCCACATCCTCGCCAACATCTGTGGTTTCCTGTCTTGCTAATTTTCCGCATTCTCACGGGGCTGAGGTGGGATCTCATTGTGGTTTTGATGTGTATTTCCCTGATGGCCAGTGATGCGGAGCATGTCCTCACGCGCTTGTTGACCACGTGTAGGTCTTCTTTGGAGAAATGCCTGTTCATGTCTTCTGCCCCTTTCATGATTGGATTGTTTGTTTCTTGGGTGTTGAGTTTGATAAGTTCTTTACTTTAAATACATATTATTGATGCTGTTGCTGAGTCTGGAGGAGTAACAGCGGTCTTCTCTCCCCCTCTGCCTCCATGCTCATGCCCAGGTGAGAAGATGCAGGAGGTAGGCGTGTGCAGGTCCAAATATCAGTGTGGCGCCCATAACACCAGGACCGGAGACAGTGGCTTCATAGTGTCCATGCTTGGCCCTGCTTGAACTGGCCCCTGGGCCAGGCTGCAGGCTTTGAGGATGGGGTGGAGGTGAAGGAGGAAGAAGGAGACAACGGATGGAGGGCGGGAGAAAGGGGAGGGCCGGTGTCCTCCAAGAAACCTGAGGAGTGGGGCAGCCCCGGTGGTGCAGCGGTTTGGCGCAGCCTGCAGCCTGGGGTGTGATCCTGGAGACCCAGGATCGAGTCCCACATCGGGCTCCCTGCATGGAGCCTGCTTCTCCCTCTGCCTGTGTCTCTGCCTCTCTCTTTGTGTGTCTGAATAAATAAGTAAAATCTTTAAAAATTAAAAAAAAAAGAAACCTGAGGAGTGGGCAGTAGGTGACCCCCACCCTGGGTTCTCTGGGAGGGGGCGCCAGACACATGATGGTTCACGGACTTTCAGGCCAGAGAGTCTCCGAGGGTCTCCCTGGGGCCGGCGTCTCCCGTCAGCCTTATGCATCACGCCGGGTTCTAGGAGTGAACCAGGCCGATCGTACATTCATCCATTTAGTCACTCCCCCTGGTTTCGTGGGGGTGCAGGCAGCATGACTTTCAGTTTCCAGCTCCCTTACCCGAACCCTGGGGAGAGGGTGAGGTGCCCTCTCAGGGTACCCCCAGGGGTGGTCCTTGACCCCCCAAACCCCACCTGCTCCCACCGTAGGGACACACATGGAGGCTACACAGGGCATCGCCGCCTTTGTCCGGCGAGTGTCTGCTGGCAGTCGGGTCCCCGGTTAAGCGCCGTGGGATTTCAGGGAGTTATTAGGTCCAAGCCTGGCCTGAGGAGCTTCATTCATTCATTCATTCATTCATTCCACAAACGAAGCATCTGCCCTTTGCCCAGCACTGTGCGGAAGCCGAGGCTACAAGGTGGTCAAGACAAACGTGCCTGTGCTCAGCGTTCGTGGTCCAGCGAGGGCGGCGGCCTGGCCAGCAGATAACATTCAGAGCAGCTTGTGCCCCGAGAAAGAGCTCAGGGGAGGGGAGGCTGGGAATGGAGGCAGAGGACCCGGGGGGTGGACAGGTTGGGGTGGGGTCCTTGGGATCGGGAGAGGAGGGATGACCTCTCCGAGGAGGTGCCTTTGCCCCTGTTACCCCCAGGGCCACCCTCCCGCAGCTCGGCGGTCTCAGGGGAGTTGAACTTCCAATGTGCCAGTTGCTTCCAAGGTGCGTGAAGCAGAGCCTGCCGGGCCCCCAATTTGGCCCAGCATCCCTGCCCCATATTCTATTCCTCTGAGTGCCCTCGGGTCCCCAACACACACTCCTGACCCCCTCTCTTGACGGGGACACGGCAAAGTCACGGAGCAGCAGGGTATGTGCGGTGGGAGGCACCACTGTAGCCATTCCTGGAAACCCCCATCTGCTACATATAAAAAATAGAAGGGAGAAGTGGACAAATCCAGGGTGCGTTTTTAGGTGTTAGACTTGATAAGAAAGTGCAGCGGAGGAAAGAAGAGTTAAGAGATTTGAACGTGCACGTGTGGAAAACTGAATCTAGGTAGTGATGCTTCATGAAACGGTTTTTTTTTTTCCCAGTTCAGAGGAGGGAGACATCACTTGTATCTAGAGGCAGGACAGGCTACTGCATTTGGTTGTGCAGGTTGCGCACTGCATAACTCCGGGGAATGACGTTCATAATTGCACGCAACATGCCCCGTGGAGGAGAATCCAGAAGCTCCAAGGGGGAAGGGGCATTTGAGACGCGGGGTCTCAGCGGGTGGAAGGGGCTGGTAGGTGGCATTCCAGGTGTAAGGGGGTCTCCGAGGGGGGAGTACTGGGTGGTCCGGGTTTGGGAGGGCTCTGATTTGGCGGGAGCGTAGTCAGGGGAGTGGGTAGTACAGGACACGGCTCACAAAAGGGCTTGTGGGAAGATCACGGGAGGCCTTGAACGCCAGGCTGCAACTGCGCTTTGTTCTCTAGGCCGCGGGCCACACGCAGCCTGTGCGCTCAGGGGGGTTCTCACGTTCCTAAAGAGCTGCAAAAGCAAATTGAACAAAAAAGAAAAAGGGCCCAACGGAGGCAATGGGTGGTCTGCAAAGCCTAAAAGACTAACCGTCTGACCCTTTACAGAGTCTTGGGAAGTTCTTGGGTGCCTTGCTGAGCTTGACAGGAGGGACCTGGGACGGGCGACGGGTAGCCTGGACACGGAGGAGAGCCCAGGGGGCCAGGCAGGAGGCTGCCCGGGTCAGCCAGGTGTGCGGGAGAGCCGGCTGGGGGGGGGGGGGAACGAGCGAGCGCCCCCAGCACCCGGGACTTCGCTCCTCCGCGGCGATGCTTTGGCTTCTTGGGCCGCAGGGGCTGGAGGATGACAACCCGGAGACGGGACGTGCCAGGTGGCCAAGCACGGGAGGCGCCCAGGCCCCTGGGCCTCTTCTTGCCCCGCCTGCATCAGGACTTTGGCATCTGGCTCTCCTCGAAGATTTTTTCCTAAAAATAGACCCAGTTGCAGATCGTTGGTGGAGAGGACACGGTCCTCTTTCATCCCGGGAAGCCCGAGCCACAGTTTCTGACAAAGAACTCACCGGAATGGGGGAAGTATCTTCCTGCCCGTCCCCTGGGGCTGTTGGCTTCCAGGTGGTTCTGGGTGCTGACGGGGGAGGGGAATAAGGGGAAAGGTCGGGCCACTGCCTGGGGTCTCGCTGCGCACGTGGCTTCCAGTCAGTGTCTCTGAGGGAAAAACAGAGATCACGTACCTGCGTGGCACGGCGGTTTGGAAAACGTAGAGAAAGTACCTGGCATGCGGTATGAGCTAAAAAGGTAATTTTTTTTAAAGGTTTTATTTATTTATTTATTCATGAGAGACACAGAGGGAGGCAGAGACACAGGCAGAGGGAGAAGCAGGCTCCCTGCGGGGAGCCCGATGCAGGACTCGATCCCGGGACCCCAGGGTCATGTCCTGAGCTGGAGGCAGATGCTCAACCACTGAGCCCCCCGGGCATCCCCCAAAGCTAATTATTAATCCTCACCATGTCACCCCAGGACGTATCTTTGTAGGTATTTTACTTGGAGGGTTTCAGGAATGGAAGAGACCTGAGCTATGTGAGCTCCGGTGCGTGACACCCGCTGCCCCCCGCCAGAGTGACCTCCAACACAGTTAGAATGGGGCCCAAGGGGAACAGGTCGCCGTGCAAGACGGTGCTCAGGGTGCTCCAGCAGGGGCCCCGCCACGTCCCCGCTCATCCGAGGCCGAGCCCCGTGGGAACACGGTGGGCAGGGCGGCCCATGCCCTGGGAGGGAAGATCCCAATGAGCAGAGCTACTTAGGATCATTTAGGGACACCGGCCTTGATGGCCGGCCCTGCGCCGCCCACGGCCATTCCACGTTCACTTCCATTTCAATATTTCCTCGGAGTCGCCTTTGCCCCACCAACGACACATGCTCCACCTGCGCTTTTCCATTTTTCCAAAGGCAGATGCCCTGTTCTTTCCTCGGGGCCTGCGGTGAGGGGACCCGCGGCCGCCTCCCGGGCTTGGCACCGGCCTCGCGCAGAGGGAGGACGGGGAGGGCGGGTGGCCGCGGCCGGCGCTCGGTCCATGTGAGTGCCGGCCGCCCCGCTCAGCACCCCCACCCCGAGCAGGCCCGCAGCGGGGGGCCGGGCCCGGACGGGGTGCGAGAGGGAGCCCTGGGCCCCTGTGGCCAGCAGAGCTGACGGGACGGTCCCGGGCGGGACCTTGCAGCTTCATCCTGGTTCTGTCTCCTCTTCAGCTCGGACCCAAGCGAGGTCAAGTCCACTTTCTAGCTGTGCGACGTAGGGAGAGGCACTCAGCCCCTCTGGGCGGCCTCTCGTCTGTCCAGCTTAACCGTCCCCGAGGAGTAAATGAGATCGTGCGTGTGTGTGTGTGTGTGCGCGCAGTCAATTCTCGTTATTTCTGGGAGTCACATTCCATGAAGTCCACAAAATGCTGAGCGGGTGAAGACGGGTCACCGCCTCTAGGGGGATCGTGCCATTAGGTCCCCCGAGACTTCTGCTTGCAGCATTTTTGTCACCTTATCGGTGCCTAACCTTGTTTCACGCGTGCTTCTGTCTCAAGACACCTTATCGGATGCTCACCGCGGACTCAGAACCTCGGCCGCATGACCCGCCAAGCTGTAGCCTGGGCCAGAACCGGACTTGTCCAGCGCGTGTATTTGCTCTGAGGGTCACCCCGAACCCTCGCATTTGGGAACACCAGACCCACGTCGATGCCACACTGCACACTGTTTTAAATCCCTTTAAAAAAAATAGATTTTATTTATTCATGAAGAGACACAGAGAGGCAGAGACACAGGTAGAGGGAGAAGCAGGCTCCATGTAGGGAGCTCAATGTGGGACTCGATCCCAAGATCTGGGATCACCTTGGGCACTGTTTTAGACGGCAAAATCACCAAAAAGAAAAAGCGAAAAAAAGGCACAAAAATGCAAAAAAAAAAAAAAAAAAAAAAAAGTAGCACTAAGTGGACCATGGGGAGGTTGCGGTGTGAGAGTGTGAGGCCACGGGACAGGCGTCACCCTGGCCATGTCGGTGGGGACCTGCACGCCCGTGGCATCCTGTGCATGACTACGAGAGCGCTGGAGGTACTGATCTGGGGCTTCCGGATTACTTTCAGCAAAGCAGAGAACGTGAAAATACGGCCGGACTGGACCCAGCCTTCCCCGCTCCGAGCCCCAGTCCCGGGCGACGCCAAGGAGGAAGCGGGTGGGGCGCAGGGAGCTTCCTGCTTGCCCCCCATATCTATTATATAATATAAACAACACCTTAGCAGGTCCCGTGGCCCCCTCCCCTTTCGTCCCCCAGCCTCTCTTAAAACCGTCAGGGTCCGCCTGGTGACCACGTTCCAACCAATAAGAAATAAGCAGAAATGTTTGTGTGGACCTGCCGGAAGAGGTCCCCATAGGAGGCGGTGGCATATCCTTCCCCTCCGTTCCTCCTTCTCGTTGGCTAGGATGCTGAGGTGATGGCAGGAGCCGCAGCAGACACCTTGGGCCGTGAGGCGGAAGCCAGGCGCTGTGGATGGCAGAGCCATAGGGAGAAGGCGCTTGGATTCCTGGAGCTGTGGGACGGCAGACGGTCCTCCACCGACCGCCACTCGGTCTGAGAGAGAAATAAGCCGCTCCCCTGCTCGGGCTGCTGTTACCTGCTCGTTGTTGTTGATGATGTTTGCTTGGCTGCTGTCATGTAGAGCCAAACCTCGTCCCAAACCTCCATTTTTTTTTTTTTTTTTTATTTATGATAGTCACAGAGAGAGAGAGAGAGGCAGAGACACAGGCAGAGGGAGAAGCAGGCTCCATGCACCGGGAGCCCGACGTGGGATTCGATCCCGGGTCTCCAGGATCGCGCCCTGGGCCAAAGGCAGGCGCCAAACCGCTGCGCCACCCAGGGATCCCCCTCGTCCCAAACCTAATCCTAAGTGACACGGGGAGGTTCTCATCCCACTTCAGGCTGACCAGCCCTGTCACTATACTGTGGTCACCTCGCCTATTTGCGCCTCGGTTTCCACACAGAGTGGCAGAGGCGACATTTGCAGAAACCAGGTAACGTTCTCGTTCTAAAGTTCTCTGATTCTAATCAGTCTGACTATGTGCATTCCCAGGGTAATCTTCCTCAGGGCGGTGGAAGCGTGATGGGCTGTCACGGAGACACCCCGGCGATGCCGCCCAGGGCCAATCAGCAACGGGGAAGATGCTAACCCCGTGTTTGATAAACAAGTGAGCAGAGGACCCTGTTCCAGGAGGGGGTGCCCGCTCTGGGGGGAAAGTCCCTGGGAAGGCCTTCCGATCAATTAGGAGGGTGGCAGCCTCGTCACGGCCAAAGGGGAGCCCACTATTCTTGCCCAGCCTCAGGAACGTGGGGTCAGACACAGTAGGTGGTGGAAGCAGGGGCTCAGGTGAATCAACCCTAGGGGCCCCAGGTGGACGGGGGGAGGTGTGCAGAAGATGCGATCTGGGCACCCAAGAAGCAGACCCTGAGGATTGCCCAGCCAACGCCCTACTCCCAGCGGCAAGGGGGGGGATCCCCAGCAGGGAGAGCTAGGTGACACCCCTAAAGACGGAATTCCAGGCCAAAGTCAGGGCCTCTTTGCTCAGGTGAGCCTAGACCCAAGAGCTGCCTTACTCACAGAGAGACGTCCTCTCTGTTTGAAGAGTCTGAGCTCCGGGGCGCCGGGGGTGGGGGTGGGGGGTTTGGAGCTGTGTGGATTGAGCATCCAACTCTTAATTTTGGCTCAGGTCTTGATCTCAGGGTTGTGGGATCGGGCCCAGAGCTCAGCCTTCCCCCAAACCGCCACCTGCTTACACACACACACACACACACACACACACACGCTCTCTTTCACTCTAAAAAAGAATCTTTTTTTTTTTAAATTTTTATTTATTTATGATAGTCACAGAGAGAGAGAGAGAGAGGTAGAGACACAGGCGGAGGGAGAAGCAGGCTCTATGCACTGGGAGCCTGATGTGGGATTCGATCCCGGGTCTCCAGGATCGTGCCCTGGGCCAAAGGCAGGCGCCAAACCGCTGCACCACCCAGGGATCCCTAAAAAAGAATCTTCAGCTTTAACTTTAAAAAAAAAGTTTTTATTTATTTGAGATACAGAGCGAAAGAGACAGAGAGAGAGAGAGAGAGAGAGCATGTGCATAGCACACATGGGGAGGGGGAGTGAGAAGCAGATTCCCCACCAAGCAGGGAGCCCGACATGGGGCTCGATCCCAGGACCCCAAGATCGTGACCTGAGCTGAAGGCAGATGCTTAACTGACTGAGCCCCCCAGGCGCCCCTCAGCTTTAATTTTTTAAAGACAATGTTCATCCAAGACTTGGCAAACACTTTTCGGAGAGGTGAGCTGCTTGCTGTTTTATTTCCTCAAAGGACCCTGGAACCATCAGAAATAGGATTTGAGGTTAGCTCTGCCAAGGAGATACAAAAGGATTCCTGTTTTTGTTTGTTTTCTCTCTCTCTCTTTAAATACATGCCGCTTGTTTTCTAGGGCAGGGGCTGTACCCTGCTGCCTCTCTGATTACCCACTGCACTATTTATATTCCTCACCCAGAATCTTAGCAGAAAGGAGGGCAGGCTGGCAACAGACTGACGCTGAGAAGTCGATTGATCCTTTCTGTGTCTGCAACAGGGAAGCGCAATCCCCTTTCAAGGGCATGAGCACGTGGGCCCGTCCGTGAGGCTCTGCTGTCTGCAAGGTCACTGGGTGTCGCAGAGGGTCCCGAGAATACTGGAGTCTCAAAGCCTTCTCTTTCTGTAAGTGAAGAACTAAGAGAGACGTGTAGACAGATATTTCAGACTTAGAGACAGTTGCTACCCTTGGGAAAACCCCAGGCGTCTAGGGCACCGGCAAGAAGGTACTCCAAGAGGTGTGGCTGCTTACCCATTAAAGAAACTGAGGCCCAGAGGCTCTGAGTGTCCTGCTTAAGATCAGAGGGCGTTTGGGGCAACTCGGCAACCAAAAGGCAACAACATGGACCAACCTGCAAACAGTTGTGTGGAGCACAGGGGAAGCCCCAAGAGTTCCTGGTCTCTGGTTCCTTCCGCCCGCGAGCTCTCTTGCTCACCTATAGACCCCAAGAATAGTCAAGACCGCTTTAGTCACGTGCTAAATAAAACCCGTTGTTCTTATTTCTTATCACACCTTGTCGAGGCACCAACGATGTTTTGCAATGACCAGGATATTCCAATCGCCAGGCCAGAAAAGCCCCGATAGCAGCCGAACACCTAGAAGCCCACACCTCATGTGCCGCCTTCCCTGCTCAACACATACCAACCGCCCCACCCCGCTGTCACGCACTCTGCACCTGATCCCTCCCACGTGCCCCGCTGACCCTCTCCCTAGGGAAGTCTAGATGACTACCCCGTGGGCAGAGAGGTCGACTGTTAAGTCCCCGTCCCCCGCTGCCAGTGCCTGAAATAAATGTCTCCCTTCGATGGTCTTTTCTTGAGTTAATGGTTTCTCTTGCAATGAGTTCATCGGAGTTTGTTCCGCAGCAGCGTGGGCAGAGCCAGCCGACAGCTCCGCGCTCCACTCGTCCAGCCCCTTTGGGAGTCCCCAGGGTGGAGCAGGGCACCTGGGTGACCCGTTTGTTTGCTGAGCTAGTGGCTGCGCTAGGTGGATTGGAAACCCTTCCACTTGTTGAAACTTCAGAAAGTGCAAATTAGTCTATAGTGACCAAGCGGATCCCGGTTGTCTGGGGATGGGGAGGGGAAGCACCAGGGACGAAGGCCATGTTCCTGATGACTGCGTGGGGATGGACGGGTAGATAAAAACTCACCAAATCATGTTCTTTAAGCGTGCGATTGATTACACGTCGATCATACTTCAACAAAGCTGTTTACAAAAAACTCTCCCAGGATCTACATCCAGTCCCGACAAGTCACGTTCAGGAAGCAGAGCTAAGATTTGACTCCAATCGCTTGATAAGGGGGGGGGGGGGGTTCTGGCCACGATGTCTTTCTCTTCCCAAGTCACTGCATATCAATGCACTTCATGGCCTAAAACAACGAGACCAACACCCACTGACCCTCTGCGGGCTTCTGCGGGTGGGGAGGGTCCCACGAGGCTGCCGTCGAGATGTCAGTTGGGCCTGGGGTCTCATCTGAGGCTCGGGGTCCTGGTCCCAGCTCCTGTGGCATAATTCTTGTGCTTCCTCCAGGCCAGCAGGAGGGTCTCTCTCAAGATCCTCGTTTAGAGCCCCACCCCCACCCCCCTACCCCCGCCCGGGACAGGCCCCCTTGGAATGGACCCCTGTAGAGTCAAGAGCTGCAAGATCCTGCCACCTCCAGTCCTAAGATGTGACCTCATCACACTGGCGAATCCCACATTTTTTTCATTTCCGTCTGCACTCAAAGGAGGGGGCGTGGGGTCTGCACACCGCGGGATGGGAATCCAGGGCCCGTCTGACAGCCCTGCCCACCCGCGATTCCCCCGTCCAGCGATGCGCGGGAAGCCCGTGAAGAAGACATGCGGCCGCGCTCCGGAGGGCTGGGCAAAGTGGCTTGGAGTCACCATCTGGCCCCGGCCTGCCCTCAGCTCTGTCCCCACCCCTGCGTGCTTTTTACTCCCTCTTGACTCAGCGTCCCAATGAGCTATTGTATTAAAGGACACCCTCATCATCTGGGGACCCCAGTCCCCTCGGCCGGCTTGGAGTGGCCCTCGGAACCCGCCTCCCGACAGGAAGCAGGTCAGCGCTGGAGCAGCACCGGACAACATGTTCATCTTCCTGGGGAACAGAGACTATACACGTCAGAGGAAGCCGGGGTGTGGCTGGGGTTTTAAAATAGGGAGCCTAAGGTTTGGAGTCAGGGAAATAAGATCGAGGGGCTTGGTTTGGGGTCAGAGGTGGAGAGTAAAAGTGGTCGGGCGGGGGAGCTAGGTGCTGCTGACCAAGATAAGATGCATCTTGCCCCGCCCTGTCTTCAAGGTCGTTAAAATTCACACAACGCCAAGTGAATCCTTGAAAGCGCATCATCCAGTGGCATTTAGGGGCGGGCCCCTGGGTGGCTCAGCCGGTTAAACGTCCAGGTCTTCATTCCGGCTCAGGTCATGGTCTCAGGGTTGTGAGATTGAGCCCCTCGTGGAGCAACGTGCTGGGCACGGAGCCTGCAGGAGACTCCCTCCTCGTGGAGCAATGTGCTGGGCACGGAGCCTGCGGGAGACTCCCTCCCCCTCTGCCCCTCCCCACCGTCTCTCTCTCCCCCTTTAGAACAAAAGTGTGTGATCCAGTGGCGTTGAGTACATTCGCGGTGCGGCACAGCCATCACGTCCACCAAGTCCCCGCACATTGCCATTGCCTCTGTTGGCATCCTTGGGCTGCTGCTCGGGGCCAGAGAGGGCGGGAAGCCAGCCCAGTCCAAGGGATGCGAGTCCAGCCTCCAGCGATGGGGAAGGCAGGGTCCGTCTCACCCCCTCCACGTGGATGCCGCATCACAGGTTGAAAACCACCCATACCCCCAGCTTCCACTACCCCTTTGAGTCACTGATTTTAAAAGAAGAAACCCGCCAGCCTAGGCCTGTGGACTTGTGCAAACCCCTCCTGGGAGGACCGTATACATCCGTGGCTGTATTTATACGGATTTAGACACTCCGGTTATGAGGAAAGAAAAGGGGTTATGAGCCACATTCTTTGTTCAGTCTTTTATCCCAAGACGGTTGGAAGAAGCATCCCCGTCACTCATGAGGATTCAGCAAAATTGAGAATGTGCCCAGGGAAAGGCCGAGATGTCCTCCCGAAAGCCCCGTCCAGAGCTCTACATACGCTTGTCTCGTTTCAGTTAATCTAGGAAAATCCTCCCCTTACACGAGAGAACATCCCCGGGCCCCCATCTCAGGGCGCTTGGAAGGTGCTGGCCGGGATGTCCGAGCTGGGGTACGGAGCCGCTGCGGCTCACGGCGGGCACAGGCCGACCCGCCATGGTCCACACAGCCACTGGCCCCGGTCGCCCGTCAGCGCCTGTGCCCGTAACAAGCCACCTGCCCCCCGACACCCCCGTGGCCAAGGGCACCCTGCTCCCCTAAACTCCACCTGCCAGGACAGGGAAGGACTTTACAATACAAATGTGAGTTGGCGCCTCAATGACTTCTGCCTCAGTGCTGGGCAGCCCGGGACCCCTTCCTCTTCCCGTGACCTCCTCCACCCCCCTCCCGCCCCACGATACTGTGAGCTGGAGACACGTCAGAAAGCCTGGAGGTTCGGCAAACGTCGGGATCCTTTCTGCTCTGTGGAATGTGGCCTGGAGCCAGCAGGTCCTTGGTCAGGAACCTTTGGTGGCTCCCTAGGGCACGCCACGGTGAGCCCAAGCTCCTGTGTCTGGCTGTCAAGGATTCCTTGGGGATGTAGAGGGACTGCTTACAACGGCCCATCTGAATATGCCCACGTCTGTGGTTCCACGCACCGCCCACCTAGAGGGACACTCTGGGCCCCCCCACTCGGCTGGGAGCTGTGCAAGCGCCGTGCCCCTGGCTCGGTGTGGTTATGAGCCCCTCTTGCAGGGGCGGTGGCTTCCTTCCCCCCACCCCACCTCCAACACACATTCCTGCTACTTTCTGCTTGTCTCCCAAGCCCCTCAGGCCATCCCGGGTCCCAGGCGCTCCCTAGATCTTGCCGGACCTTGTTCTGACAGCCTGAGGACAGCGGGACCTCCACGTAAAGGAAGTGGTGGAGCGGGGAGCGTGGCAAAGTCCGTTCCGAGGGGGAGCGTGGCAAAGTCCGTGTGTCTGCACAGAGAGAGCTGGAAGGGATTCTCCTTCCTCTCGCTGAAAATCAGAAAGACGGTTCGCTAACGGTGAGCTCAAAAAATGGGAGGAAAAAAAAGGGGGGGATCCCTGGGTGGCGCAGCGGTTTGGCGCCTGCCTTTGGCCCAGGGCGCGATCCTGGAGACCCGGGATTGAATCCCACGTCAGGCTCCCGGTGCATGGAGCCTGCTTCTCCCTCTGCTATGTCTCTGCCTCTCTCTCTCTCTCTGTGTGACTATCGTAAATAAATAAAAAATTTAAAAAAAATGCGAGGGTATTTGTGCTCCACACAATGTAATTGGAAAAGGAAACATAGACAGGTTTTTTTTTTAAGTAGAAGGTTTGTGGGGAGGCCGATGCGTGTGCTCTCCTTACCACAGTTGGATGTGGGGTCGTGACATTTCAAGGCTCGTGGGCATAGATCCTGCAGCAGGGAGTGGGGACGGGGTGACTTGCCCACCAGCAGGCGTTGGTAGAGCCTGGAGATGTTTTGGGTTGTCCCAGTTTGGGCGCGGGATGTCGGCGTCCCCCCGGTAGAGGCTGGCGCTGCTGCTCAGGACTGACCCCCGATGAAGAATAATTGGGCCCAATGTCAATGGTGCAGACGCTGAGAAACCTGCCCCAGAACCACGATTTCCATGCTCACCTCATCAGCAGACCCTCCTGAGGCATATTTATTTATTTATTTATTATTATTATTTTAAAAGATTTTGTTTATTTATTCATGAGAGACACACACAGGGAGAGGCAGAGACACAGGCAGAGGGAGAAGCAGGCTCCCTGCAGGGAGCCCGATGCGGGATTTGATCTCGGGACCCCGGGGTCACGTCCTGGGCCGAAGGCAGACGCTCCACCCGTGAGCCACCCTCACGAGGCATTTGTAAAAAAGAAGCGTCCCAACCTGGGCATAATGAATCCGAATTCCCAGGAATGGGGCCTGCCCAAGGACTTCCAAGCTTCCAGGGTTGATGGGGGGCACATTCATGCTTCTCCTGTTGGACCTCGGCTAGACCGTGTGGAAGGGCCTTGTCCCTGGTCAGCGGAGGCCTTGGGGCCAATGTCCTGCTTCCTGGGATAGGCTATCCTGACGCCACTGAAGTCGGGGGGGACAGTCACGCCCCCTCCCTCCCGCCACTACCAGGACCCCCATACCCCTGGGGACAGAGCCTGCCGGCACCGTGTGGCAGAGCGGCCCGTGGTGCGCTGGGTGCCTGCCGGGAGGACGCAGGAGGGCTGCGGAAGGGGGAGCCGGGCCACATAGTGCTGGTGGCAGAGGTGCGGCTTTAGCTGGTTCTGTGGGGGCCCCAGAGCTCGGTGGGGCCCGGGCCTGTCCCATCTTGGGATAGGGCGAGGGGCTTTCATGCCCCTGCCACCGCCGCCCACCATCTCTGGCCTCAGCCCGAGGCCAACTGCACGCATCTCCCTCCAGCTCCGAGCTCAGCGACTTCATGTTGGCCAAAGGGGGTCCTGTTTACCCCCAGGAATCGGCAAATGCGACCCTCAGGGACTTTTTCCCTCGAACCTCTATTCCAGCACTCCACTGCGGGGAGGGTGTGATTCCCAGGCAGGGGCTTTAAGAACCACCCAAGGCAAGTGCCAGAGAAGGTTCCGGAAGATGTTGTTGGGTGAAGCCCCCGCGGGCCTGGCGGGATGGGCAGGCCTAACTGGAGACGCATCCCAGCTGCTCGGGCCCCAGCGGCGGCGCGACACACGTCCCCGTCCTGGCCATTGCAGGGAGGCTGGCCTCCTCCTGCCAAGTAGCTCGGCTGCCTTTTGGGGAGGCAAGCGCATGCCTTTCCGAAACAGGGCTTGTGGATTGGAGCCGATGCCGGCCTGACGCCTGCAGCCCGAGCCACGGTCCTGCAAGAGGCTCCGCCATCTGCCGAGCGCCCCCGCGGGGTCTGGGTGGCCTCCCGCCCCCCAGCCTCCCGCCAGCAGCAGCCTGCACCCCTGGGAACAGTCCACCTTCACCCCGGGCGGGTCGGGGCAGGTATCCCGAGAGCTTTCCTCCTTTCCCCTGTGCACGGACCCACCTCCGAGTGTGGCTGGGCTCGGCGACAGGCTGTGATGATGAGGACAGGGACCCTGTGGCTGCAGCCTTCTTCAGCTGGGCCCGGGACTGCGCTCAGCCACCTGCCTGGCAAAGGGGATTCTCCGTGTAATGCAGGAAAGAGCAGAGGAAGAGCAGGAAAAGGGGGCGCCTGGGTGGCTCAGTCGGGTAAGCGTCTGCCTTCGGCTCAGGTCAGGACCTAGGGGTCCTGGGATCGAGCCCCGCGCCGGGCTCCTCAGTCAGTGGGGAGTCTGCTCCAGGCTCTCCTCCCTCTCCCTCTGCCCCTGCCCCCCTGCTCGTGCTCTCTCGCTCTCTCTCTCAAATACATTCTTTAAAAAGTCTTTAAAAACAAAATTTAATTAAAAAAAAACAGGGGATCCCTGGGTAGCTTAGCAGTTTAGTGCCTGCCTTCAGCCCAGGGTGTGATCCTGGAGTCCCAGGATCAAGTCCCACATCGGGCTCCCAGTATGGAGCCTGCTTCTCCCTCCTCCTGGGTCTCTGCCTCTCTCTCTATATGTCTATCATGAATAAATAAATAAATAAATAAATAAATAAATAAATAAATCTTAAAAAAAATAAAAAATAAGTAAAAAAAGCAGAAAAGTCAGAACCTCCACGTTTGAAGTGTTCTCACCAGCCCCCTGGTGCCCCCTCCGTGCAAAGCCCCGACCCACCCGGGGTGAAGGTGGACTGTTCCCAGGGGTGCAGGCTGCTGCTGGCGGGAGGCCGGGGGGCGGGAGGCCACCCAGACCCCGCGGGGGCGCTTGGCAGATGGCGGAGCCTCTTGCAGGACCGTGGAGAAGGGCGTGCGTGGGATGGGGAGAAGAGAAGCCACGTGCCGCCTCACACCCACGGGGACGGCCATCCTCAGACAGGCAACACGAGTGTCGTTGAGCTTGTGGGGAAAATGGGACACGTGCACGTTGCTGGTGGAATGGAAAACCGTGTGGTCGCTTCGGAAAAAGGCATTTCCTCCAGAAGCTAAGCAGAGTCCCCTATGACCCAGCCATTGCACCCACCACGGATACACCCGAAAGGATCGCAAACATTTGTTCAAAAAAAAAAAAAAAAAAACAACCCACGTGTGTACATGAGTGTTCGCGGCAGCCAAAGAGTGGAAGCCTCCAAGCGTCTGTCCTGTGAGGAGCCACAGAACACAGTGCGGCGCAGCCGTGTGGCGGATTATTACTGAGCCCTGAAGAGGGAGCGCGGCCACGTGCGCTGGGCCGCTGCCCTGGCTGGCTTGGCACCAGCAGGAGCCAGGAGTCCTCCCCCAGGGACCGGGACACCGGCCCACCGGCCCGACGGTGACATGTCAGAAGGGGGGCTCTCAGGGCCTGGAGAGGAGCCCCCGAGTCGGGGGACACGTGCGGCTGTCCCAGAACGACAGGGAAGCTTGGTCCTCGGAAGCCCCCTCAGCAAGGGCTCTAAGAGGGGAGGCAGGACGCCCCGTCGGTGTCGGCCCGCGTGGCCAGCTTGCAAGCAGGCGCTGCATCCCGGGGACCGGCCCCACCTGCCGGGAGCCCTGTGCAGGCTGCTCCTCCCCTTGGGCAGGGGCTCGGGTTGGCCCCGGGGTCTAGCCGGGGACCCTTCTCTGGATCCCCTCACCCTGAGCCGGCCTCCGCTCCGGGCCCCCCAGGGACCCCCACTTCTCGGCCGGCTCTTTGCCTTCGCTGTGATCGTTGTTTCTCTGCCAGTGAGGTGCCTGAAGTCAGAGGCTGGGTGTGCATTGGCCGCTGTGTGACGGCGCCCGGGCCGGGGTAAGGACTCAAATAGAGGCTGCGTGCATGGACCTGCCCGCGTGAGCAGGTGAATGGGCACCTGAGTCCCAAGTGAGAAGCATCCAGGACAAGGAGGGTTTACGCAGGGTGGGGGGAAATGAGGAGAAGTTGCAGGCACACACAACCTCCCTGGAACTGGTTCGAGGGGTGTCTACATCCCCCTCGGGCTTCTGTGCTGGGCCCTGGGGGCTCCAGGGGAGGGAGTCAGAGCGGAGGCCAGAAGTCATCCAGGCACTTAATCGCACGCGGCACCCATAAGGAGAGCTCTCCCCCACAAGCACGCAGGCACATTAGAAGATTCCGGGTTAGAAGGAGAATAAGCTCTTAAAGGAAGCTCAACAAAGGGACAGACTGACCTCCACGGACAGCAAATCTTTGGAAAATCCAATAACCTGACTGGTGCACAGTCTCCTCCCTCTAGAGGCAGGTGGCGGTCAAGGACAGGTGAAGAGCATCCCCCTCTCGCCATCGCTGGGTTTTAAGCCCTTCTTGCAGGGAAAGCCTGTCCAAGTAATTAACGGAAGTAATTAGGGGTCAGATGGTCACGGATGGAGATCGCTCCGTATCCAGCCGCTGATGCCAAGGCTGGCAGGGCCAAGGAGAGGAGAGCAAGGGGGCGGGGGACTCAGCGGGGAGGAGGGAAGAGGAGGCGGCCGCCAGTGCCTCACAGGACACGGCAATCTGACAGTCCGACCAGGGCTTGTTTTCCAGGGGCTCCCAGACAAAAGGCAAGGAGCCACGTCTGGGGGTTGCATCTGTAATCAGCAGCCGCCCTGGGACACAGGGGAAGGCTCCTGAGCTACCAGATGGGCAGCTGCTAAGGAAGGAAACACGACGAGTGGTCCCTGACATGGCTGCAGCCCTGGGCTTGGAACGCTGCCCCCTTCAAGGTGAAGAGGCATTTCCCTTTAAGACGCTCTGTATATCTTGTAAATCCTCTCTTGCTTATATCCCTCACACATTATGCGTGGCTTTCAAGTCCTTGGAAAGGGTAGAAAAATGTTTATCCACCTGTCCATCCATCCATCCATCCATCCACCCATCCATCCATCCATCCATCCGTCCATCCGTCCATCCAACCACTCATCCATCCATCCACCCATCCATCCACCCATCCATCCATCCATCCATCCATCCATCCATCCGTCCATCCAACCACTCATCCATCCATCCATCTATCCACCCATCCATCCATCCACTCCTCCATCCACCCATCCACTCATCCATCTACCCATCCATCCATCCGTCTATCCACCCACCCATCCACCCACCCATCCATCCACCCACCCATCCATCCACCCACCCATCCATCCATCTATCCATCCAGCCACCCATCCATCCATCTACCCACTCGCCTACTCACTCATCCATCCACCTGCCTACCCGTCCACCCACCTATCCATCCACTTCACAAATATTTATCAGGCTCCTGCCAAGCCCACAACAGGTTTAGGTTCTGGGCATAAACAAGACAAGCATGGACCTCGTTTTGCAGGTCCGAGACGAGCAAACAGAGCAAACAGACAAGCAAACAAAACCCCAGAAACCCACACAGCAATGAGTACTCTAAAGAGAACAAAACAGGGTGACAGGCATTAGAGGCGGACAGGGGAGGGTTCTGTAGCTGGGATGGGCAGGGCAGGCCTCCTTGAAGAGGTGACCTTTGGGCTGAGATCAGAATGACAAGGGGGAGCAAAGGTCTGGAGGAAGAGCGTGTCAAGTGGAGGGGACAGCTGGCTGCAAGGGCTCTGAGTCTGCAGCAAGCGAGGCCCGCGTGCCGAGGGGAGGGGGCAGGAGCCGAAGGGCGAAGGCCAGGACCCCTCACGGCAGGTCACCCAGGCCGGGGCCAGCCACGGGAGCAGAGGCCCCACCCGGTCGCCTTCCCAACACTCAGGGAGACCGTGGATGCGATTCACATACCCGGACACTTCCCTACGCGCTCGGTGCTCCAGCAATACCGGCCCAAGTCTCCTGTTAGAACCACGTCAGTGGCCGCGGTCAGGTGCAACGGGCTGGCTGGGCCCCCGGCCTGGACCAGGGAGAGAGGGCGTGTTCCCTGTTCCGGCGACATGTGCGGGTCCCTGTCTGCTGGGCCTGCTCAGGGGTGGGTGTTTAGTGATGGGGAGCAGCTGGGTCTGACCTGCAGCTGACAGTGTCCGGGGCCTCTCCGGGGGCAGAGGGTTCCGTGGGGCAAGGGGACGCGTCCACGGTGCCAGCGTGCAGCCCGGGGCGGGCACCTCTTGCCCTGCATCTCTTGCCTTCCCGGGTGGCTTGCAAGGGTGTGGAGTGTAGAGAGCGCGTGGCTCCCCGCCTCGGCAGATCCCGCAGCCCCCCAGCAATCAGGGAGGAGCGGAGGCGCTGAACGTCCCTGCCTGTCCCACCGGAGCCTCATCTGCTCCGGGAGGTGGCTCGTTGCCACGGCTACGGCTATGGTGGCAGCGGTGGCGGTGACCCTGCTCCTGTTGATAAACCGGATAAACCAGAGGGGAAGGAGGCCTGATGAAAGGGAGGGCCCAGAGTTCAAGGAGGAAGCCCAAGAGATGGGGAAGTTGGGAGGCTCTTGGGGGATGGGTCTCTAAGCCTGGTCTAGGGACTGGTCTGACCCCGTGGCGGGGCACCGTCCCGTGTCCAGGAGAAACACACCGTGGCTCTGTGGGCTGGCCGAGGGCTGTGGGGAAGGTGGCCCATGAGGACCTGCAGGGACAGGAGCGGGAGTGAGCCCCCGGGCAGGGCACCGATCGCGGGGGAGGCGGGCGGAGGCCGCACGGCTGGGGCCGGGGGTGAGCCCCCAGCAGGCAGGCAGGACGCCCAGCGGGTGCCAGTTCACTGTGGGCCTGGAGCCTGAGAGAGACTCTCCATCCTCAGAGACGGTGTCTGTGGGCTGGGGGGCTGGGGGGGGGCAGGGGACGCCTTCACTGATTTGCAGACAGGCAGGCGGGCTCCAGCGGGACAGCAGGTTTGAGGGAACCTTCATGCGGTCCAGTCTCCAGCGGACGCCCGGGGACGCGCAGCTCGTACACGGAGAAGTGGCCCCTGACATTCACGCGGACTCGCGAGCAGGGGGGCTGGCGGCTGGTTACAAACGGGTGACGAGGACAGCGGGGCTCCCTGGTAAGGCGCCAGCGGTCTGCAGACTGCGGGCCCTTGGCTCCCGGGACCCAGGGCTGGGATCTGGCCCTGACTCTGTAGTTCTCTTGGGATGGCCCCGCCTCCCTGTCCTGTGCACCCGTGAGAGCTCAGGGAGGCGCCCCTGGGATTCTAGGAAGGGGGAAGGGACCCTGTGTGCGGGGCCACGATCTCATTGTTTCTCATCAGCTCTGCCAAGAGGCGTTACTCTGCTCGCGGAGGGCGGGTGGCTCCAGAGGGTCCACGGCGCGGCCAAGGGCATTGGCCAAGGGCATTGGCTACAAGGGCCAAGAGGACAGACGCTCCGTGGGAGGGCTACCCCTCCCCCCACCCCGAGGGCTCCTTTGGAGACCGGAGGACACATGGGGGCTTCCCTCTCATTATTCCATGAAAGGCCTGGATGGAGACAGTGGGATCCTCCTGAGCCGCACGCCTCGGAGCAGTGATTCTGGGTAACCGCCTCCCCGCTCGGATGCACCAACCCAACTCCAGGCAGCGAACGAGCTCTTGGCCAAGGGTCCTGAACGCCGGTAGGAGGTTTCACCAAAAAGCACACTGTGTTTTTCCCAGGGCCAGAATACAACAGCCCACACCTCGGAAAGGTGTGTTTTCCAGAAGTGGATCGCCTTCGCAGAAAGGAGGAGAGTGTTCTTCTTCATTTTTTTAAAAAACCTTTCCCCAGACAAACAATTGCAAGTCTGGATGCGTGTTTATTAGCCCGGGGTCTTAGAGAACAAAGCCACGTTGTTGGCGGGAAGGAGACCCCCAGGGGTCTGCTTGGGGGTGGTTTTACCCCACGGGCTTCAATAGAGCACTTTTGCAAATAATTAATTGCTTACCCCTCAAGGCTACTGGGGGCCGCTAAAAAGGAGTTTAGGGCTGGAGGCTGACTCGGCTGGTGGCGGCGGGACATTAAGGCCGCGTGGAGACTTGATGCGCTCCAGGGTCCGGTTCCATTTAACGGCTCGGAAGAAACACCGGCGCCCCAGCCACTGTCGGAATCTAGAGTTCGCGCCTGTACCTTCGGCCACCTGAGCCTGTGGGGACACTGCAGGGGTGAGGGAAAGCGGAGGGGGAGCCTGAAGCGTGGATGTTCCGTGCAAAGGCTCCTCTGACGCCGGTGAAAGCAACCGGGGTGCCCGCATTTTTCACGTTTTCTGTATAAAGGCCCGTACGGATGAGCCCCGCAGAGCAGAAGCAGCGTTGGGCCCTAGGGCGAGAGCCGGGGCTCGTGGCCGCCCCTCGTCCCTGCTGTCGTACCCAGGCCCACCTGACAATCCACGAAGCCAGGACAAGGGCAGAATACCCTTGGCACACCCACACCATCCGAAGTCCTAGGTGGAGACGATCTGCGGAAGGACCTGTCCCCCCAGCTGCCCTGACAGAAATACCTTCCTAATGGAAGCCCACCCTCCACGGAGTCTCGCGTCCCTGGAAATCTGCACCAGATGTGACATCTAACACCTCCTCCCTTCTCTTCCCCGCTCTGGCTCCTTCCTGAGCCGCCAGGGCTCCCGTGCACGCGTATGTAGGACGTTCCCGCATACCCAACCTCTAGCGAAACCCCCGCCAACCTCTACTGCCCGGCCACTCTGTCCGTCCTGGAGGAGGGATGGTGGACATACGCCTCATTTGATGTCCTTTGTGTAGGGCATTCTGGGGTCCTCAGTACCCCGAGAATGTTCTAGAAGAGGGCAGCGGTTCTGAGTGGGTATGTACCCTGGGCCCTATAGGCTCTTCATCCCAGGGGGCAGAGCATGCACAGCTAGAGGAAGGCTGCGATAGGGCCCCAAACAGGCCCCTTGCCTCGGGTCAAGGCTGCACTGGTGGTACCCACGGTCGTCCTGATAGGGTGAATCCATCTGTGATGCTGCCTCTGCTCAGCAGACATGAAGCAGAGCAAGGCAAGGGGACAGGTGGTTGGACTCTCCTGGAGGGGTCAGAGACATTGGATTTGAGTCTCAAAATAACTTCATCCTGGGTGCACCCAGCAAGTGCAGGCTGTTTCTTAGGGAGCCCAGCTCCAGGTGCCGCCCAGGTGCCGCCCGTGCCGCCCGTGCCACGCCTCTCTTGCTGGCCTGAGCAAGGGATGCAGCTGCGGTGGAAGGAGCGCCTGTGGCCAAATCCCACTCCCTTCCTGGCTGTGTCCCACCAAGCGCGTTACGCCCAGGACCGAGCCAGTTCTCTCCACGGACACATGGAGACGATGGATCTATAAAAAGGAGGTGACTGTGGGGCCTGTCTGTGACAGTTTGCTTCATGGGGCAAGTTGGCTGGGCCACGGGGCCCAGACATGCGGTGGAGCATGATGCTGGATCGTCCTCAGGGTGTTTTTAGATCAGATCGTTTAGATCGGTGCAGTCTGGGTAAAGCAGGTCGCCCAGTCGTAACGTAGCCTCATGGAATCAGCCGAAGGCCTTAATGGAACCAAAGCCTGACGTCCTCCAAGCAAGAGGGAATGCTTGAGGGCGCAGCCCCCAGACCCGAACTGCAGGAGGACTCTTCCCTGGGTCTCCAGCCCGCCCGCCCTGAAGCTCTTGGACTCACAAGCCCCCACAATCTCATGAACCAGTTCCTTAGAATACGTCCATCACATCCTGTCGGCTCTATTTCTCGGGGGGACCCGGACGAGTACACCTCCCTAGAGCGGAAGTCGCGTAGCCAGTGTGGCCCAGCATCTAGCACGGAGAGGGTCCTCCATGCGCATGAACTGCTATCGTAACCTGGGGCATGGGCTCTCGCTCTGCGTGTCCTGTCCCCCACCCTGGGCCTCAGTGACCTTATCTATAAGGCTGGGGTAAGAGCAGCTGTCACCTGGACTTACGAGGATGCTTAAAGAGAGCTCGTGTTCATGGAGTTTCTGGTATGGTGCGTGGAATTCACTGGTTTGCTCTTTTAACCAATAGGCATCTGGGTCGTGTCACGATGGCACCCACGTGGCCCGGTCCTGGTGCGCGGGGAGCTCATGCTCCAGGCCAGAGAGGAAGACCAGAAGCACATAACCCAAAGGGCGGGATAATCTCACATCACGTGCTAATGAGGACACTCTGAGGAGGTAACATCTGAGACTCAGTGACACGTGTGGAGACGTAGAGGGGCATTCCCGGTGCCGAGGAGGCCATCAGGCGGTAGGTAGTGTCGTCCTTGTTGTTGGTTACTGAGACCCCACAGCAGCCCAGGAAGCACTAAACCACCGCCTGCTGTGGCATTTCCCCAGCGGACCCCAGCTCCTGGGCTTGGATGTCCCTCCTGTCCCCAGCATCCTGAGGGTTTCAAGGGCTTTATGTCCAGACAGTGACTGTCTCAACTGGCCATATTTTAAAGCTCTTCTTCCCCAGAGTCATGCTCCTTCCAAAGCTCAGGGGTGCAGCCGGCAGAAATGGGGGTTGACTGGCGCCCATGGAGCCCTGGGCTGCTCCCACCCACTCCCTCGTTCACTCAGTGAATGACCCCATGCTGTGCAGGGCTTGTTTCTAAGGAAACGGCTGAGTCCACTCTCTCTAAGGCATGAAGTGGACTCATCAGGTGGGAATCCACCCCCTGCGACCTCTTAGAACGAGGCTGTGGTCCTAATTGCACAGCTGGGGGCACCGTTCCCTAGGGGCTCGACTGGATGCAGGGCCTTTAGTGGTGTCCCTCGTGGGGTGCTCCTGGGGTGGGGATCCGACCCCGCGACAATGGGCAGTGCTTCGGACCCCAAACCTCAGTGCGCTTGCAGCCAGGCTGGGGAGGTGCTGACGCGAGTGTGTCTTGTGTCTCAAACTCTCAGCCTCTGAGCCCTCGCCTCCCCCGATCCCCCGGCCCGACCAGGTCTTTTCCTGGTCTCCTTTTCCCCTCTGGGGGCTCACTGGGTGGAAAACCTTCTCCGGGAGCCTCCTTCACAGGAAGGTACCCATGGTGGCTGGAACCTCAGGCCACTTTCACAGGTGGCCACCACCAGGCAGCTCACTCTATTTCTCAAGGGAAGTGCTACCTGCCCGGGGGGGGGGGGGCCCACAGAGGTGGCTCCCTCCGGTGCTGAGGTGCCACGGAACGTGGCGAAGATGCCCACCTCCCCACCTGCCCCGTGACAGTGACAAGACAGCTCCCTGAACTAAGGGTCTCCTCCCCGGGAGCCAACGAGGCTGGAGGCCAGAAGGGGGGACTGGGTCTCCTCGGGGGTGGAGGGGGAAGAGGAGTAGAGAGGGTAGGAGAGGAAAAGAAGGAAGGACAGGAGGCGAGACTCAGCTTGAAGCCACTCGCTGAGGCCTGCCCGGACGCGAGGGTTCGTTCTGTGCATCAGCTTGCCGGGCTCCAGGGTGCCCGGATATGTGGTTAAACGTTATTCCCGGGTGTGGCCGTAGGCGAATCTCTGGATGACAACAGCGTTACGAGCTGTAGACTGAGGAGCGTGTCGTCCCCAGTGTGGGTGGGCCGGGTCTAATCTGTCGGGGGCTGAAGAGAACGAAAAGGGGAAGGAAGGGAGAATTATTCCCCACACCTTTCCCTGTCGGCCTGGCCGCTTGGGCGGAGTCTTCCCCTGCCCTCAGACTGGAACTCAGCCTACCGGCCCTCTTGGTTCTCAGGCCTTTGGACTCAGACTGGAGCTACACCACTGGTTCTCCTTGGGTCTCCAGCTGGCCAACTGCAAATAGTGGGACTTCTCAGCTTCCATACTCATGGGAGCCTATTCCTTATAACCTAGATGGATGGATGGGCGGATGGATGGATGGATGGGTGGATGGTTAGGTGGGTGGATGGGTGGATGGATGGATGGATGGATGGGTGGATGGGTGGATGGGTGGATGGATGGATGGGTGGATGGGTGGGTGGTGGATGGTTAGGTAGGTGGGTGGATGGATGGATGGATGGGTGGATGGGGGGGTGGTGGATGGTTAGTTGAGTGGGTGGATGGATGGATGGATGGATGGGTGGGTGGATGGATGGGTGGATGGTTAGGTGAGTGGGTGGGTGGATGGATGGATGGGTGGGTGGGTGGATGGGTGGGTGAATGGATGGGTGGGTGGTGGATGGTTAGGTGAGTGGGTGGATGGCTGGGTGGATGGACAGTCACAGACATACAGCATACATGTCTCCGTGTGGTTGCTCTGGAGAGCCCGGGCTAACACACCGACTATCCATTGAGTAGCTTTCACCCGTGACTCTTTCACAGGATCTCACTCACCTCTTTCATGGGGCTTCTACCTGCCATTACAGTTCTATCTACTTGTTTGTTTTGTGTTCTCCGCTAAGAACAGAGGCCAAGTGAGCAGGGGCCCTGTCTTCTTACTCAACCCACACCCACACCCACGCTGTCCGGACCAGGGCCTGGCCCTTCGCAAGCGCTCAGTTGGGATTTGCGGAGGCAGAGATGGAAGGAAGCAATGGAAGAAGGACACGTGAGGAATATATTGTAAGAAACAAAGGATCCATCCACCCATCTATCCACCCACCCCGAAACACCCAGGGGCTTCTCTCGGGCCCCGTCTATGTCTCGGTCCCCAGCAGGGTCTGATGCTCTGACACCGTCACCTTGTATCAGCCTGCTGGGCGTGTGACACGGCTGCATATTCTCTCTGCCCCAAAGCGCCACATCTTGCACATCCAGGAAAACACCTCCTGTCACAACCTGTGCTGCAAACAAATGTCACACATGCCCTAAGGCCGCGGATGGAGGTTTCTCAGGGGCCGAGTCTCAGGTTTAGGGTTTTTTTCCCTTTTTCTCTTTTAACATTTTGTTGATCCAATGCAACCTGATTTTTGGAATCCTGGCCTCGGGGACAGTTTACCGCAGATTCTGGGGATGACAAGTCCGGGCCGGTGTCAGCACAGAGATGGGTCAGGCGTTAGTTGGTCGAGGAGACACTCGAGCTAGGGGGCCAAGGGGGGCTGGGGAAGGAAGACAACTGGTTGCATCGCAGGGGGAGGAGTGACGGGGCACAGAGGCCATCGTGACTACACATCAACCCCCGTCCTTCCTCTGCTGAGCTGCTGAGGCTGAGGGTGTGAGTTCCGCCGGCAAAAGCCTTCCTCACCTGCTCACCAAAGCTCAGCGACAGACACCCTTTGGCCGGGCCTTGGCTCTTCCCTCGGTGCACGGCAGCCACACGCACCTCCCCGCTCGAGCCCGTTAAGGCAGGACAGGTCCCGCTCTGGGGACAGGGCCCCGGATTCGAGGCTCGTCTGAGCTGCTGCATCCTGGGTCGGTGTGGGAGGGGGCGGAGGAGGAGGAGGCTGCTGCTTGGTCTCCCAGTCCAGGCCAGAGGACGATGCACAAACCAGTTCGGCGGAGGGACCTACAAGGGTCCGCACCCCCTGGCTTCAGCGCGATGGGGACGCCTGGCTGGGCCATCCCCTCCCCGCTTCTCGCACTTCCAGCGGGGAGACAGGTCCCCCCAGAATCCCTCCTGGGTTCCTCTACCCTGCAGGTTCTAGACTCTGTGGGCGCCCAGGTGCGCAGTCAGGGGCAGGTGCCGCTCTGGGCGCTGCAGGTCGGCTCCTTCCCACCTCCCCGCACCCCTCTCTTCGGGAGGCTCCGGCAAGCTGGGGAGGGGGGGCAGCTCAGTCGTCCTCGTCCTCGTCCTCGTCCTCGGTGTCCTTGTTGGGGGCACACCTCTGGAAGCACTGCACCACGGTGGCCAGGAAGAAGCTGGAGATGATGGCGGCGATGGACACGGCCACGCCCGAGAAGATGATGATGAACAGGTCCGTGAGCGACAGGCTGAACCTGCACTCGCTGAAGCTGGCCTCGGACAGCTCGTGCAGGAATATCCTCCTGTTCCCCAGGGGCAGGGAGCACTGGATTTGCTCACGGCCTGTGGAAAAGGCAGGCGGTGAGAGAGGTCGGAGAATGGCCCGGAGGTGGGCAGGCGAGGGCTTGCCAAGTGGGGAGCAGGGGGTCCCCCAGAGCGAGTGGGAGGGCTGGGCTGGGGGTGGTGATAATGGCCTGGAAGCTTTTTTAAAAGCCCCTGAGTAATCCCCCCTGGGAAAATCAGAATGCCTTGGTCCCCCTCGCCCTGCTCTAAGGTGTGGGACTCCGGGTCTCCAGCCCCTCAGGTGGTGAGGCCAGAGGAGACTTGGGGCCAGGGCCTCTGCAGACCTGGGTACCAGGCCTCGGGGCGGAGGAGGGGCCGATGCAGGGGGCCGGGGCAGTGCCAGGGGCGTGGTGGGCTCCAGACTGCGGGCTGCTTCCTGAGCTGGACCTTGTCGTGGTCCTCAGGGCGAAAGGGAACAGAGGGTTAGCACAGCGCTGGAGCAACTCCGCTACTCTAGGAAGGCTTTCCCTCCACGGGAGCGGGCAAAATAGGCTGCATCTGAAGGTGGCCTCCAAACGGCAGGCACCGAAGCTTCTACGAAGCTTCCGTGTGTTTCAGAATCACCTGGAGAGAGTTTTCAAGGGCAGGTTCCCCGGGGAGTTGGAGAGCTTCTGGGACACCCGCTCTGACAATGCCCAGAGGAACCCTGGCAATCTCTGTTTTATTTCTTTATTTTATTTAAAAAATATTTATTTATTCATGAGAGACACAGAGAGAGGCAGAGACACAGGCAGAGGGAGAAGCAAGCTCCATGCAGGGAGCCTGATGTGGGACTCGATCCCGGGACCCCGGGTTCACACCCTGAGCCCAAGGCAGACGCTCAACCACTGAGCCCCCCAGGCGTGTCCCTAACCCCTGTTTTATACATGGAGGTTTCCTCTAAGACTTCAGTTGGAGAGTGTCTGGCTGATTTAAAAAAGAAGTTTTACCCCCTCTAGTCCAGAAAAATCTGACATGAGTACGTGTGAGAAACTGCTTTAAGGCAACAGTGACAATAAATGCTAACTTGGACCGGCCAGGGGCAGACGCTGCTCTAAGCACTTCACATACAGCAATGCCTTTCATCCTCCTCGTGTCGTCAAGTGAGGCAGGGGGACAGCTAGGAGAACTGCAGCTGGGTCACACCTTCCAGCGACCTGGTGAGCCTGAAGGAAAACTTGCCTGGGGCATGAAGATCTGAGCACCATGAGGATGGCTTTCCAGACACTCGTTTATTCATTCAACACACATTTACTGAGCACTTTATCCTGTGCCAAGGGATTGGTGATTTAAAAAAAAGGTCCCTATTCCCAGAGAGTCTAAACTCTGGAAGATAGACACACATTCATGCCCTCAGCCTGTGTTTATTAAGTATCTACTATATGCTAGGCCCTGGGGGTACAGCAGTAAAACAACAAAATTCTTGCCTTAATGCAGCTTAGGTGTAGACAATTAAGGAGTAGATCAGGAAATGCACACACGTAGGGGCCCCTGGGTGGCTCGGTCGGTTGAGTGTCTGTTGATTTCAGCTCCGGTCGTGATCTTAGGGTCATGAGGTTGAGCCTCACGTCGGCTCCCTGCTCAGTGGGGAATCTGTTTCTCTCCCTCGCTCTCTACCACTACCGGCGACCGCATGCTTGCTCGCTCTCTCAAATAAATAAATCTTTTTTTTTAATTTTTAAAAATATTTTATTTATTTATTTATGAGAGACACAGAGAGAGGCAGAGACACAAGCAGAGGGAGAAGCAGGCTCCATGCAGGAAGCCTGATGTGGGACTCGATCCCAGGACTCCAGGATCATGCCCTGGACCAAAGGCAGGTGCTAAACCGCTGAGCCACCAGGGATCCCCATAAATAAATGCTTTTGTGTGTGCATGCATGTGTGAAAAAGAAATAAACGTGAAGATGACACACTAGGGTAAAATGGTGTCTGGGGAAGAGGACTGTCCTCAGATGGGGTGTTCAGGAGCTACTGTTTCAGCAAAGACCTAAAGAACCAGATGGAACCAGTCATGGAAGAAGACCATAGGCAGAAGAGACAGGAACCTGGCAAGGAGCTCAGTGTTCGGGGAGCACCGTGTAGCCAGGGGCAGCAGCGTGGGCACAGGGGCGTTCAGTAGGAGCTGAGGAGGGAGACGTGGACGTGGGTGGAGATGAAGCCCCCGACTCGCCAGGGTCTGCAAGCGAACATCACAAACAGAGGTCCCGCCTCCACCACCAGCCCGGTTATGGCCTGAATTATGTGCCCACCCCCACATTCACAGGTTGTTGACCTAACCCCCAGTGTGACTGTTAATTAGAGATAATACTAGGGGGATAATTAAGGTTAAATGAGGTCAGAAAGGTGGGGCTGTAATCTCAAAGGAGTGGTGTCCTCATAAGAAGAGGGAGAAATAACCCAGAGATCTCTCTCTCCCTCCCTCTCTCTGCGTGTGCACAGAGGTAAGGCCATGGGACGACTCTGGGAGCAGGTGGCCGTCCACAAGCCAGGAAGAGAGACCTCACCAGAAACCGATCCTGCTGGCACCTCAGTCTGGGACATCGGCCTCCAGAACTGTGAGAAAACCAATGTCTTTTATCTAGACGCCCCCCCGCCCGTCCACCCCCCACCTGTGATGTTTTGTTACAGCAGCCCTAGGAAGCTGATACAAACCCTCCCTGGACATGAACGAAACATAGACCGGTGTGAGGGGTCAGCCAGCAAAGACTGTTTGTTACCAAGGATAATCCCCACGCGCTGCCTGATGCACAGTCAAGTTATGGTCACGAACTGTTTACAATAAAGCAGTCGAAACTACACTCACATTTTTGCACTTACTATGTGCAGACAAACGTGCTCTTAATTCTCTCCGCAACTTTATGGGGCGGGTGGTGTTATTATGCCCACCCTATGGATGAGAATGCGAAGCCTTGAGAGCTCACATAGCTCGTTCAGTGACTCAGCTTCCCCAGAAGCGAGGACACATTTTGACATTAAGCTCAACCGCCTGCAGTCTCTGCGTTCCGCTGGCTTCCTTTCAGCTTTCAGGAAAATCGGCTGTTGCTCTCTTTTTCTGCGCTTCCAGGTTTCAAGAAGCTGGTCCTCAACCCATCTCCGAATGACGTCTTCGCACCTCCCTAACGAGCTGGCTCCTGTCCTGCAAAGAGCAGCCCCCCGCTCATCGCTCAGCAACCCCGCAACCACCCTTCGGGTCTTTGTTTGTGTATCTCTCCTTCTCCAGCTCGGAAGCAGAGGCCTCCTCCTTCCTTCGGTCCTGGCCCGTCTTTTACGTGGCCTACAGCCAACCCGCCGATGCTCCCGTCCCCATGGGAACCGCTGCCTGGCAACCAGACTCACAGCCCCTCGGCTCCCTATCCGCACCCACCTTATGCACCCAAGGAGTGAGCTGGACGAGACAGCTCGGCATGTTTCTCCAGCTTAGGTTTGAACTGGTTTTTTGACTTTCTTTTTCTTGAAGAAGCCAAACTTTCATTTACTACTTAGAAGCATTTTAAATGCATTTGAACCCAAGAGGAGACGGTTGTCTCCTATATCCCTTGAAGGCATTTATCGGGGTTCCCTTGGAGTCCCCGTTTTCTTCAATGGAAAGTGGACCGATCGAGTGACCTGCCTCCTCTAACCACCCCCACCCCAGCCCTGATTGTGTGGACATAAGCAAGGCGGACGCCTACGAAGCACGGGAGGTCTCTATTTCCAAGATAACATCTGCGATCTTCAAACCCGTACCAGGTCACTATGGCCTTTAGAAGAACTTTCCAGCAGTTCTTGCCTTCGAGAAGCAGCACTGACTGGAAAACAACCACGACGGAACAACAGAGGCCACGGAGCCTGCCACTTAAACCCAACGTGTGCTTGCCAAGACTCCTTGAGTCGATGCCAGCTTCCACGAGCGTCTCCGCGCCTTGGGGTTACGCTTGGCATTTTGACAAAGCGACAAAGCGACGCTTTTCGGAAACGTCCTCTCACATTTCTCTGTGGCTGGAAGAAACAGGTTTGTTTGCAAAACGTCCTGCACACACCCCGGGGGGTGGGAGACTCTGGAGCAGCGCCTGATGCAGCTCACAGGTAGGATATGCTGTCGCTGTCGCTGTCCTGACTGTCCTAACGGTCCTCGCGGCTCACAAAGGTGGGGCCGGGAGCGAGGTCCACGAAGCCACAGCCGCGCAGACGAGGTCCACGGGGGGCACCGGGCGTCCGCTGGCTGCAGGACTCAGGAGTCGGGCACTTTGGGGCCCCCTCCTCCCCTGCGGGGTCTTACTCTAGCCCAGACTCCTCCCCCTGGGCCTGTAGGCGTCTCGGGTGGGAAGTGTCGCGGGAGGCGAGCCTGCGTGGTGCGGGGGTTTGTTGGCTGCTCAATGCCAGAGCCGCGCCCCCCAGCATGACCATCGCAAATGCGCCCCAGCAGTGCCACAGGGCCCCTCGGAGGGGGCCTCGGGTCCTCCTGGTCAAGAACCTTGGAGGGGGGTGAGCCCGGCTAAGTGAGCTCCCTCCGACGGCAGGGCTACGTCAGCACCCTGAGCTGCGTTACCAAGTGGGCTGCTTTGCTTCAGGCGTTAGGCGAGGGAGGTTTCACGCTGCAGGCCGTGAAGGGTGCAAGGAGGGAGAAGACGGAGGACGCAGGATGCAAGGAAGAAGAGAAAGACCCAGTCCTGGCCTCAGGACCCCAGGTCCAACAGGGTGGGCAGCAGGGCAGGGCCAGGGGAAAGGTGGGGCAGGGGAGGGCACTCGCGGGGACAGGGGGCCCTGGGATGTCCCTACTTGATCTGGAATGTTCTCTCTACCTTCCGGACCCCCATGTCTTCCGCTGTCTGAGTGTAGAACAGCAAACCAAAGCCAATGCCAATGCAGCACTTGGGGTGCTCTGGGCACTGCTCTCAGGGCTTCACGCACTTTAGCTTATTTGATCCTCACGCCAACCCAGCAAGGGGCCCCATGACTATCCCCCTTTTACAGATGGTCAAACCGAGGCACAGAGCATCAGGTGACTTGCCCAAGGCCTCGCAGCCAGGGAACAACGGAGCTGGGACTGACCCCAGGCCCCACGCTGATGGCCACCCTGTCCCACGCGCTCCCCCGGGGCTGCCCAGACCCGCCCAGCCCCTCAGAACAAGCTCCTTTCAGGCAGACTGGCTTTTAAAGAGATGCCCTAGAACACTCCAGCAACCCTCCTGCCCCCAGACCCTAACCGAGGAGGGACCAGAGAGGCCGCCCTTGTCAGGAGCAGGGCTCCGAATGTGGACGCCAAGGGACACCCCCGGTGAGCTGGAGCAGCGCCCCAGCTGGCCTGCTGACAGCGGCCTGAGCATGAAATAAGGCCCATCTGGAAAGTTCTCGCCATGGCGCCTGGCCACCATTCGTGCTTGGAAAAACAGCGTTTGTTTTATTCAGTTTCTCAAGGTTTCAAATTGTGCCTACACCTGACTCGAGACACCTGAGGAGGGTGAGTCCTCATGAGTCCGGGCTCTCGAGAGGCTGGTAAGGCCGGCGACCCCGAGAGCTGATGGTGGAGTTCCCGTCTGAATACTGGCAGGCTCAGCACCCGGGAGGAGCCAGCGTCTCAGCCCAAGTCAGAAGGCGAGAGGGAAGTGATGTCCTAGCTCGAGGTCGTCAGGCAGGAGGCATCCTCCCCACCCCCCCCCCAAACCTACTCACAGGAGGATCCGTTTTGTTTTGTTCTAATCAACTGATTGGGTGAGGCCCACCAGCCCGGCGGAGGGCACTCTGCTTCACCCAGTCTGCTGATTGGAAGTTCATGTCACCCAAAGGCGCCCTCGTAGGCACCCCTGGAATAACGTCTGCCGGAGCATCCAGAAGCCACCACCACAGCGCTCTTCGTGTTTTTCTGCGGTAGCAAGAGGGGTGTTTTTTTCATTATATTGATCGGAGGCGAAAAGTCGAATGAAACTGTCTCCTTTCCTCCACCTGCCTGGAACACCTGACGGGAGGCGGGAGGAGCTCGGAGCGAAAGCAAGGATTTAGCGGCGCGGAAAATGGCCCATCTGCGCGGCGAGAGTCATTCTCTGACCACAGAGGGAGTGTGGCTTCTCCTCCATCTACCCTCCAATCTCCTCCTCCGCTCCTTCTCCTTCTTCCTCTCTATATTTTTCCAATTTTATTTATTTGAGAGAGAGAGAGAGTGTGTTGAGGGAGGGGCAGAGGGAGACGGAGAGAGAGAGTCCTCAAGCAGACTCGCCACCGAGCGAGGAGCCCGATGCGGGGGCTGGATCTCTGGACCCTGCGATCACGACTGGAGCCGAAACCCAGAGTCAGCTCCTCAACCAACTGAGGTTCCACTGTGGCTGCTCCACTTCACGTCCCTGCCAGCGGCGCACGAGGGCTCCCATTTCTCCACATCCTTACCCAGACTTATGTCACATTAAATAATAATAATAATAATAATAATAATGCTCATCCTAATGGGTGTAAAGTAGTATCTCATTTTTTGTGGATGTGATTTTGATTTGCATTTCTCTAATACTAGTGACGTTGAGCATCTTTTCACGTGCTCATTGGCCTACATTCTCTTTTTAAATGAAGAACATGGGCCCCTAAAAAGCCGGGCACGTGATACATCATCAAGGATTAGCAGCCACGTTGCAAAGAGCTAGTCCCCAGTGAATCAACACGGGGAGAAGAGCAGGGCTGGGACAGGGCCCAGGGGAGACACACTGGGCAGATTTCTGAGAAGAAAGAATATGCACGTCTCCCACTTCAGTATAATTCACCTACAACGTCCTGAGGCCTGACGCACGCCCTAGACCGGGAAGGGGGTGCGTGGTCGTGTGGGTACCGGGTGCTGACACCTGCAGTGCTCTGATGCAGTGCACGCCCCTTAGCACATGTCATTTATCACTTCCTTCCTCTGGGAGGTGAGCAGCGCTATGCTCAACTCGTAGCTGAGGAAATGGGCCTCCGATATCTTTGGCAATTTGTACACGATTAACTGGTGGAGCCAGAATTCAAGCTACACTCAGCTTGGTCTGTTTTACTCCAAAGCCCCTGTTTCTTCCATCTGCCTATGTTGTCCCCGGCCCCAGGACGTTTATAATCCAACACAGGAACCGCACCTAAAATACACGAAGCTACTGGAAAGGAAGATAATACACGGCTGGGGATCTGCAGGGCTTCACAGATTTAGAGAATGAAGAGGCAGGGTGCCTAGAAGGTCTAGTATGTTCTCATGGATATTTATGGAATAAGTGAGTACGTTTGAGCGTGAAGGATTATTTGGGTGGAATGAGAAAGGCCTCGCAGGCAAGAGGCACAGGTGAAATCTGAAAGCGTGGGTGGGTGTTGGATGTGCCTCCAAGACAGGATGGGGCCCCCTAGACACGGCATCTTCCCAGAGGATGGTCCCTGCTGGGTTTCCGGTGGGCTGAGTGTGGAGTCACCAGACAGTCACAGCCAGGAATTGAGAATTTGGATTAAGACATTTAAAAAAATTTGCTTTTTGTCAGTGTGATGGTGGTAGTCTTTCAAGAGTCTGAAAAAAGCCCGTGGAAGTCAGGCAATAAGGCAGCACCGTCACGCGGACGCACCCGTCACGCTGCCCTAATGAGACAGGACACATGCCGCGAGCCTCTTCACTCGTCATCCCTGCCTGGTCCCTGTGCGAGCCTGAGTGTGCAGCCCCCGGGGCAGCGGCTTCAGCCAGTCTGTGTCCCAGACGCAGCCTGGGGGTGAAGGGCATGGCCAGAGGTTGAGGAGAAGACTGTCTGCCCACGACAAAGATCTCTTGAGAGCCTACAGTCTAGAGCTGTGGTCCTCAGGCTTTGGGATTTTACAAAACTGGTAAAAAAAAAAAAAAAAAAAAAAAAAAAAAAAAAAAGAAGAAGGAGGAGGAGGAGAAGGAGAAGGAGAAAGAGAAGGAGGATGAAGAGGAAGAGGAAGGAGGAGGGGGAGAAGGAGAGGAAGAGGAGGAAGAAGAAGGAGGAGGAGGAGAACGAAGAGGAAGAGGAAGGAGGAGGAGGAGAAGGAGAGGAAGAGGAAGAGGAGGGGGAGGAGGAGGGGGAGGAGGAAGAAGAAGAAGGGAAGGAGGAGGAAGAGGAAAAAGGAGAAGAAGGAAAAGGAGGAGGAGGAGAAGGAGAAGGAAAAAGAGAAGGAGGAGGATAAAGAGGAAGAGGAAGGAGAAGGAGGAAGAAGAAAGAGGAGGAGGAAGAGAGAGAAGGAGGAGGAGTAAGAGGAAGAAGAAGGAGGAGGAAAAGAAGAAAGAGGAGGAGGAGGAAGAGGAAGAAGGAAAAGAAGAAGAAAGAGGAGGAGGAAGAGGAAGAAGAAGAAGGGGAAAAAGAACAAGAAGGAGAAGGAAGAGGGGGAGGAGGAAGAGGAAGAGGAAGATGGAGAAGTAGAAGAGAGAGAGGGAGGAGGAAGAGGAGAAGGAGGGGGAGGAGGAAGAGGAGGAGAAGAGGAGGAGGAGAGGAAGTAGAAGAGGAGGAGGAGGAGAGGGAAAAGGGGGAAGAGGAGGAGGGAAACAGCCTGCTATAGGGCCACAGCTTATAATGTTGCCCCCTAAGGACACGGGAAACATACACCGTCACCGTCAACCTTTTGTAAGAGGAACTCCCGGGCGCCGCTGAAGTTAGGGTAGGACAAGAGGAAAGCGATGCACATGCGGGGCCTTAGGAACGACTCGGCGCTCCCTATTCTCCTTGTGCAAGGGGCCTGTGGTCACCTGGGAAAACGACCCCAGATCCAGGCCGCCGCGGGGAAGCACCTGCTGTCTCCATCCTTCCCGTCCCCCTGCAGCGAGCACCCGGGGACTTTCTCTGAGAGCAGATGCCCCAGCCTACGGCCCCACAGCCACGTCCCCCCACCACCCCGTGCAGGTCACATCACCCTGGAACAGCCAGGCCCGCGGGCCTCCCCCTCCTCTCGGCAGCTCCCGCACTGTAACCGCAGGCTTGAGTAGTTCCAAGAGGCCAGATGTCTCATGAGGCCTAAAAGGTTCGCCCTCTGAAGGAGGTGGGCCGTCTCCTGTTCAGAAGTCAGGACACACCTCCTACGGGAAGCCCGCCCTGATTGCCACCTCTCCCCGGAGCCCCTGTGCATCCTCCACAGGGTGAGGGGCTGTGCCTACCATGTCTACACCACCGGCCCCCAGCTGGGAGCCTGGCACGCAGAGGTGTCCGGGTGGGGAGGCTGCCGGGCGGGCCGAGGGGGCTACCCGAGGGGGTAGGTCAGGAGGCCACTCCCCTGTGCGCGATGGGGGACGGCACCCCCGGCAGGTTCTCGGGGCAGGAACGCTGGCCCCATCAGCCAAGCGCACCCCGGACGTGCACCCCTTTGGTCGCTGCAGCCGCGGGTCCAGCAGACCCCAACCCCCCCGAATCCAGAACCAAGGGGACAGGAGACCTGAAATCGCCAGGAGGAGACCGGAAAGTCACCTCCTGACGGCTGGACACTCGCCCCTGCTCCTGCTCTGTGGGCAGCCCCAGGCCCTCCGCCCCACGGCCAGGCTGTTACCGCCCTCCGGCTCACCCCCCACCCCCCAGCCTCCTCCTCTCTCTCATCTCACCACCCACCCCCCTTCCCGCCTCCCTCCCAGCCTCCCACTCCACCTTGCTCCCATTCCTCCCACACCCCAAGCACAGGCCGGCGCAGGGCCCTTGCACCTGCTCCCACCACCTGCCTCACTCCTTCACTTGCTTTCTCAGGCCCCCTCCAGAGATGCTGTCCCCGCCTCCCCGATCCTTCCCCATCCCCCCACCTGCCCTGTTACCTACGCAGGCAGTTGAATGAACATAGGGATGCAGGATAGGACGGGAGCGGCCGTGCAGCCACAGAGCTTCCTAACCCGCCTGCTCGGACACACGGACCATCCCTCCCGACGGCGCCTGGTGCTGGACAAGCGCAGGCCCCTCCCGGGCAGGACAAACGTCGCTTTCCCCAAATTCATCCGCAGAGAACTCTCTACTCCCTGCGAAGAAACAGAAGCTGTACGTGTTTCTCCTGTGCCCCCACCCCCACCCCCCGGAGTCCTACCACCTGCCAGGTGTCCCTCTAAGCACTCTGCACTGTCTACACTGCCTTAATCCACAAAACCATCTCTGGGGCGAGTACTATGTCGACTCTGGTTCGCAGGTAAAGAACCCGAACTGTTGTGTCACGTGCTCAAGGTCATGCGGCGAAGAAACGGGAAGGCAGGGGCTCTGCGTCGGGCAGGGTGACTCCAGAGCCTGGGCGTGTGGCCGTTACACTCCCCTGTCGCCTTCAAAATGCTTGTGCAAATCCCCGCAGGGCATTCTAAGCTCCCGGGGGGCATATAATTATGCGGAGGCTGCACAGCCAAGGTGCAAACCCGAATTGGAACCCGCGCTCCCTCCAGCGACGGCCCAAGCGCAGGGGGCTCAGGGGAAGGACCGCACAAGGTCACGCTCAAGGGTCTGGGCGTTGCATTCGTTTCCTAGGGCCGCCCTCACCGGTGACCGACAACCGGGTGGCCAGGGGGTCTGCAATTAAAGTGCCAGGAGGGCCGGGCTCCCCCCGGAAGACTCGAGGGGGGATACTTTCGGGGCGCCCCCGGCTCTGGAGGCTCCAGCAGCTCCTTGGCTTATGGCAGCATCGCTCCACCCTCTGCCTCTGTCAAATCTCCCTCTGATAAAAACACCCGCCGTTGGATTTAGGGCCCATCCTAAATCCGGGATGAGCTCAGCTTGAGACCCTTAATTACATCGGCAAAGACTCCTTATCCAAAGAAGGTCGCACTCACGGGTGCCAGGCTTCAGGGCTCAGCAGATCTCTCGGGGGGACACAGTCCAACCCGCTCCAGGTGTCTCATGTGCGATCGTTAGCTGCTGCCCTTGGCCTCTCATCCTCCCCGTCTCCTTATCTGGAAGCTGCTCCCACATTGCATTTTGGGCCATCGCCGTTCACCCCTCGGGTCCGTCTTACAAAATGCATGGTCCTTCCCTGGCCGGGGGTCAGCACGTGACCGACACTGGGCCACAGCCTCTCTGTCCTGGTAAACTGAGCCTTCAGTGACCGCGAAGGGGGCCGGAGCCCACTTGGCCCAGCGGCGGCCCTGCCCCGCGGGAGTAGGGCCCTGGAGACATGCCTCCTTCCTCGTGCACGGCGGCTTGGCACCCCGCCTGCTGCTGCTCTGTCCCCTTGACTGATGACTTCTCCCCAGCAGCTGACACCTGAGCTGGAGAGGGTGAAGAGCTGCCACTCTCCCGAAATAGACGGTGACACAGCGGATGGTAGATTGAGATTAATCTCGTGCCCCTTGCCAACAAACAGGCCTGCAGCCAGAGGATCCCTGGGGCCCTCCCCCCCAAGCCATCAACGCCAAGCTCCTTTAAGCACTTTCGTCATTAAAAATATATTTTTCTTTTCCCGACCCCACTTAGGCAACGCCCGTGTGCACACTGAAAGAACAGAAATAAACAGAAAGGAGGACCAAAGGGCCCATAAATGCGTATCTAACACGCTGGCTTATCCTCCCCTGGGTCTCTCGTGTGCACATGCACAGAGCTCGCCCACGTAGACCAGGCCCTGCCGCTCGGCTGCAAAACCACGCTGGGAACGTCCTTCCCTCCGACCAACACAATTACCAAGTGTCACTGGCTTCTTTCCTCATTTATTTTGAAGTCGGCCCCACGCCCAACACTGAGTCCGAGGCGGGGCTTGAACTCACGAGCCTGAGATGGAGACCTGAGCTGAGACCAAGAGTCAGACGCCCAACGGTTTGGGGGGCAGGCGTCCCCCAAACATGATTTGTAATGGCTGCGGGCACAGTGTTGCGTGGATGAGCCATGATTTACTTCTGCAGATCCCACGGGGCTTCCAGGTTTTTTCTTACTAGAAGCAACGCCGCTACGGGCATCTATACACACGTTCTTAATTATCTCCCCACGATGCATCCCCACAAGCTGAAGGCTCCATGGACTTGCGCCAGCGATGGATGTGGTCACTCTTTCATCTTTGCCAATCTCATCAGCCCCAAAAGGGCATAACTGCTGATTGAATTTGCATTTCTGGTGACTGGTAGAGCTGAATGTTGTAACAAGGGTTCATCGGCCACTTGGAGTGGTTCTCCCGTGAACTGCCTGCCTAAGACGCGGACTAAAAGCTTCGCATGACTTCTCAAAGTGTGAGAAGGGCCTGGTGTCAGGGAGGGTTGGGGAGAGAGTGTGGCCGATGCTCTCCAGCCAACCCACTGCTGGAGCTGCAGCTCCCAGGGCACGGGCTTCGACCACCGGGCTTTGGTTCCACTGCTCTTGACCAGAGCTCCCCCTCTCATCGCTCTCCTCTCCTGCACGCTGGAGGAAGAGGGCTCAGCGTGGGCTGGGGAACCGTGCCAGGTGGCCGTCCTCCCTGCCGGCCTCCCACAACTCCAAACCCGAAGGGCCAGGACACAGAAGCAGCACTGTGTTCGTTCGCGCACACAGCCAGACTTCCGGCCCCGGCGTCCTGATTTCACAGCAGCATAGAGGTTAGACCTGAAGGCATCGGGGACTGCCGCCCCCTTATCGTACCTGAAGGTGTGGGTACCATGGCCCCGGCTGCAGCCTCTGGTGTCACAGAGGAGGCCTGGTGTAGGGGCGGCACCCTGCAGGGCCTGGGGGGCGGGGTGCTGGGAACACCGGCCCTAATTTCCTATAGTGCTGGCTTTTGTTCTCCACCGTAAGTTTCATTAACTGCGGGCTGCGGCATCAGGGAAATTCCCAGTTGTCCTCCGTGTCTCGGCCGCGGACACTTAGTCTGATTAGGTCATTAGCTGATTTCCACGGAGGAAGGTGCACCCGCAGCGCCGGGCCTCGGGCTCCTGCTGGTCCTGGTTCCATAGAGCATGTCGTGCAGAATGGGCAGCAGAGGCCAGCGCTGTGACTCGAGTCCGCTAGCCCACACTCCAGCCCGACTTGCAGCCCGGGACCTCAGGACGCCCACATCGGTCGCCGCACGTAGATAGAAAATCGACACTCACCGCAGTTTTCCCAGCCTGCCCTCCTCCGGGGAGGAAATGAGCAGAGATGATCACTGAGGGCTGAAAATCCTATTCCTTGGGGAGGTGCACACGCATTTCCACTGCCAACCCCAGCATCACCACCACTGTCATTATCTTGACCATCACCACCCTTATTACTTCCACCACCTGTCCCATATGCATCACCCCCACCATGATGTCCCCCACCTGTCCTGGTTCCACCATCTCCACCACGATGTCTCCCACCTGTCTTCCTTCCACCATCTCCACTATGATGTCCCCACCTGTCCCATGTCCTCCATCTCCACCATGATGTCCCCCACCTGTCCTGGTTCCACCATCTCCATCATGATGTCCCCCACCTGTCCCACGTCCTCCATCTCCACCACGATGTCCCCCACCTGTCCCATGTCCTCCATCTCCACCATTATCAACTCACTCGATCCTCTTTCTTAATGGCCCTTTAAAGATTTTATTTATTTATTTATTTATTTATTTATTTATTTATTTATTTGGTCGGGGACAGTGGGAGAGAGGGAAAGAATCTCAAGCAGACTCCCCACTGAGCATGGAGCCCAAAGTGGGGTCGATCTCACGGCCCGGAGATCATGACCTGAGCCAAAATCAAGAGTTGGACGCTTAACCGACGGAGCCACCGAGGCGCCCCCGAATGTCCTTCCTTTTAAAGCTGACTCATATCCCACTGTCTGGAGAGACCACATTTTGCGCGTCCGTTCACCGTGGGTATTTGGTGCAATCGTGAATAACACTGCTACGGACTTGGCCGTGAGGCACTTTTTAGATGCAGAGACCCGGGCTCAGAGAAGCTGTGTCACTTGCCCAAAGTCACACAGCTCGTCTGCCAGGGTGTGGATCGAAAGGCAGCCCTGCCTGTCACCCGAGCCCATCCTCTCTCCACACCACGGCTCCCACTGCGGTCATCTGTGGCACTTCACCGGCCGCTCTCCCGTGCACAGCCTCACCCCAGCTGTGAATCCAGCCTCTGTGCCCATCTGTGCTCGGTGGTGCCGCCTCCCTGTCCCCTCTGGACCCCGTCCGTCCTTCCCCCTCAGCATGTGAGGCCTGCCTCCCGCCGGTGTCCCCGGGTGGCTGCTCGTGTTCCCAGCCTGTGCTGCTTATCACCCAGGACCTCAGCCCCCAGGTGCCGGCTGTCCCGCTCAGCCTGGAAAGTTCTCTCTGTGCCTCAAATGGCTCTGAAACCAGCAGAGCAGTTCTGACTTGCCTGGGAAGTCAGCAATCAGGTTGGTTTTAGTTACATGTATGGTTCTTTCGGCAGCTGGGGGGCCAAGGGGAGGCCCGGGGTCCCCGGAGCAGATGCCTCCCCATGTGGTATTCAGGAGATGCCAGCACTGGGGCAACTGCTGTCACAGGGCCAGGGCCCTGGGGTTCAGGAGGGGGATCCCTTATTTTTTTAAAGATTTATTTATTTATTTATTTATTTATTTATTTATTTATTTATTTATTATTTATGATAGACACAGAGAGAGAGAGAGAGAGAGAGAGAGGCAGAGACATAGGAGGAGGGAGAAGCAGGCTCCATGCCAGGAACCGACATTGGACTCGATCCCCGGACTCCAGGATCGCGTCCTGGGCCAAAGGCAGGTGCTAAACCGCTGAGCCACCCAGGGAGGGGGATCCCTTATTAGAAACAACCTGTGCGGGCAGAGAGGCCTTCACCTTTACGTGAGCCTCTACTTCCACAGGTGGGGGAACAGGCCCAGAGAGCCGCAGCTGCTTCCCTGTGGAAGACAATAATGCCCCCAGGAGGCTCACGTCCTAACCCACGGCGTCTGTGATCATCGCAAAAGGGACTGTGCAGCTGAGGGATGTAGGGGCTTGAGTCGGCTGCTGCTCCTGACTCTCCAGGTGGGCCCCACGTCGTCCCCGGGCTCCTGAGCCAGAGGAGAAGTGCCGACCCTGGGGAGGAGATGCCAATGCTGGACACGGAGAGGCCTCAGTGACGGGGACCGCGAGCCGCGGGAAGGCCCGAGGAACACAGACACCCCAGTTTCAGCCCACAAGACCCGTTTTGGAACCCGGACCTATGGAACTGTGAGATTCCAGATCTGTGGGATCTCCAGGCCCTGATTGTGCGATGATCTGTCGTAGGAAACCAAGAGAGCGCCCGGGATCACACGGGGAGGCGGAGGCGGAGCCCCGCCCGGGGGGGACCCTCAGTCCTGAGCACCCGCAGCCCCTGAGCCTCTGGAAGCAACACAGGCGCCGATTCACAGCTGATAATAATAGCACTGGCGCGCGTTTCGGGCTTCCTGTGTGCCAGGCCCCGTGCCGAGCTATGAATATTGTCGTCCAGGCTTCATACACGTGACTACCGAAGCACAGAGAGGTTAAGGGATCTGCCCAGGCTCACGAAGCTGGCAGGTAGAGGAACGGGGTTCAAATGGCGGGGGCTCTAGGTGCAGAGCCTGACGACGAGCACCATGACCGACCAGCAGCTGCTGGTGTTGGGGGGTTAGGCCTTGGCTTTTCACTACTTCACCGTGTGGTTTAGGACAAGTCACCCGAGCTCTCCGAGCCGTGGTTTCCCACCTGTAAAATGAAGAAAGATAGACTGGGTAATCCTATAAGCTAAGCTTGAGTTTTCTGGAATGTTCCCTGCCAGAGAGCAGAGCTGTGGTCCAGGTCGCTGCCATGTCCTCCACGCTTGATGCTGAACCTGTTTTCATGCGTGTTTCGTCCACTCTGGCTCCTGCTAAGACGTTCAGGTGCATCCTTGGGTTCAGGCCAAGCTCCGGATCCGGAAAGCCCGCTGACGGGGTTTGGTTCTGAGCCCAAAGCAGAGGCTCCGGATCCGAGAGGCCTGGGCTTGCCGCTGAGGCACCCGGGTTTCCGGTATGAGATGCGAGAAGCTGTACGGCGGCGAGTGACGAAGATCCTGGAGCCAGTCTCCCGGGGTCACACCCACCCAGGTTGGCTGGAACCGTCCCCTCCGGGCCACACGACAGACCCGGGCCCTGCCGTCCGCTGCCACAGGTCCGGTCCGCACTGAGATGCGCCGCAGCTGTAAATACGCCCCGGACCTCGAAGACTTGGAACGAAGAAGACAACGGAGCCAAGATCTCGCGGGTGACTTTCCTCTGGACGACAAGGGGAAGAACTGACATTCTGGATATGCTGGATTCAGTGGAATATTACCGTGGGTTTCAGCTGTTCCTCTGCGGCTCGCTCTTTCACTGGGTGGGGCCGCCCTGGGGTGCTGAGCTCAGTGCCGGGAACACAGGAAGACCCCGGATGAATGAGCCGCGGGGCAGCCTGCTGGCGGCAGGTGGCAGGGACAACCTCGATCAAATACGCAAGAGCCTGATTTGGACCTTTAGTGCTTATTTTCCCTTAATCAATCAGAGCAACTTGCTTGGACGTCATAAAATCTGATGGCTGGACCCCAAAAATGGTTTTGGGAGGCTACTGAAGCCCAGCTCCCGGGGTGCGTGGGCCTGCCCTGGTGCCCTTACGCTAACTAATCACATCCGCAGTGACCCGGTATTCATCACGTCTTTGACCTTCCGGGTTTCATTTAGCTTCGGCATCTTGGGGCCTTGCCACCTGGGGAGGGAACGCCCCCCCCCCGGCCCCCCGGGTTCGCCACTTCCTAGGGACGGTAAACAACCTGAAGGCCACCTTCGCTAGGCAAACCGAGCAGTCCCAGGCCACACCCCCACCCACCTTCTTTGGTGGGACTCTTGCAATCTGGAACACTGTCTCTTGCCCTGAATGACGCCAGGGCCTGGATAACAGGGGACACCCCACCCCCCAGCCCCTAGCCTGCCCGAATTACTCAAACTAGCCAACCGCAAACCTGCCCAGCCCGCCTACGCTGCCCCTTCCTCCTGCAAAAACCACAGTGAAGATTCTTGTCTGCACTTTCCCGTCATTCCCTCTGCGCCCTGAGCATCCCTGGTGCCTCCCTGCACGGCCCTGCGGGGCATCCACGCTTCTTGTCTCTAGGACCTAGGAGTGTTCAATTTCTTCCTTCGAACAGTCTTTTCTGTGTCTGCACGTCTTAACCAACCGGATTCAAACAAACCCCAGCCAGGGGTGCCCAGGTGGCTCAGTCGGCGAGGCGTCTGGGCCTTGGGCTCAGTCATGATCCCTGGGCCCTGGGGTCGAGCCCTGCCCCAGGCTCTCTGCTAAGTGGAGAGTCGGCTTCTCCCTTGGCCTTCTGCCAGCCTCCCCACCCCGTTTGCTCTCTCTCTCCCAAATAAATAGAATCTTAAAAAAAAAAAGAAATCCTAGTCATATTTAAAATAGTCCTATCCCCAAATAAGGTCATCAACTGAAGAACTAGGGGTTGGGACTTCACATATGATTTGGGGAAACAGAGTCTAACCCACAGCATCCGCCTCCAATCATTGCCTGCTCAAGGATCTGTGAGAGCTCAAGTCAGGGTCCCAGCGGGCAAACACGGCCCCCCCCAAACCGGGTTATTTGAAGGGAGTCCAACAAAGGGGCTGTTGATGAAGATGTGGACTGGCCTCCAGAAGTCAGCGAGGGGTCGGTGCAGTACCCTGAGTCCAGCAGTGGGGAGGGGCGGCCTTCCCCGAGAGCCTAGGGGAGTCTGGAGAAGGAGGGAGACAGCTGTGGCTAAGGCAGATGTGCACACCTGGCTGTCGCGGGCTAAAGGTAAGGTGGGGGGACATGGTACCTATCCACCGTGCCAACGTGGAAAAGTGCGAAGAAAAGGAAGAAGTGAAAAGCTCTGTGCCATGCTGCTAAAGGCCAGACCACAGGGATGGCAAAAGGGCTGAGGCTTCCTGGAGAGGGGTTCAGGAGAGGAATACACAGGTGGAGCACAGGCCTCCTTTAGGACGGCAAGACCACCCGTAAGATACCGTGACGGTGGGTACACGTCACCCGTCTGCCCAAACCCAAAGGATGCACGCGACAAAGCGTAAACCCTGGCGTACACTGTGGACTCTAATTAATAACGTTAATACTCTCCACGATGGTTCCTCAATTGTAACAGATAACGCAAGGAGGTGTCAGTAAGAGGGGAACTGAGGGGGCGGGGGCACATGGGAACTCTCTGCAGGGTCTGCTGAATTCTCCAGAAACCTAAAACCGCCCCTAAGAAATAGCCTATTAATTAATTTTTTAAAAAGATTTTATTTATTCATGAGAGAGAGAGAGAGAGAGAGGCTCCATGCAGGGAGCCTGATGTGGGACTCGATCCCAGGATCACACCCTGGGCCAAAGGCAGGTGCTAAACCACTGAGCCACCCGGGAATCCCTTATTAATTTTTAAAAAAAAAATAAAATAAAACCACTCTTTCACCCAGAGAAAATCACCAGTGGCGCCTGGCTGCCTACCCTTGCCAGTCATTTTTCTACGGGACTCAGTTCTTTCTCCTGGACTCCCGGGGGGCACGGGGCCCGCCGCAAGCTTCCCCAACCTTGCTGCCCCTGCACTGGCTGGGAGCTTCCTTCCCCTGCTCAGCACCTCCGCCCCGTGCTCCCCGCTCCGGTCCCCAGCAGTGCACCCTAAAGCCCAGGTGTGCCCGTCGTTTAGCGACTCCTGTGACCTGGACGCCCACCCTCCCTCCCGAGGCCCATCGAGGGCTGCCCGTCGCTGTTCTGAGGTTCTGGCCACATGACTGTCCGGGGGGACTGAAGACCTATAAACCCCCATCCTGGAATTTTATGGGTTGACAATGGCGCTTCTCTTGCAAGCGCTCCCCATTTTCTTCCAAAGCTCCTTTACGTCAGCATTTCCTTGATCACCGGGGGGTGACAGGCGAGAAAACCAAAGCCCAGAAAAGTTGGTGACTTGCCCAGGTCAAGAAGCGGGGGCAGGATGTCCTGACCCTTGGCTCTAAGCTCCCATGTGGCCACGGGCAACTTCCTTTTCTCTTTCTTTTCTTTTCTCTTTTCTTTTCTTTTCTTTTCTTTTCTTTTCTTTTCTTTCTTTTCTCTTTTCTTTTCTTTTCTTTTCTTTTCTTTCTTTCTTTCTTTCTTTCTCTTTCTTTCTCTCTTTCTTTCTTTCTTTCTCCTTTCTATTTTTCTTCTTTCTTTTTTAAAATTGCATTTATTTGAGAGAAAGCACAAGCAGAGGAGAAGGGGCAGAGGGAGAGGGAGAAGCAGGCTCCCCACCCAGCAAGGAACCCGACGTGGGGCTCGATCCCAGGACCTGAGCCCAAGGCAGATGCTTCACCGACTGAGCCACCCAGGCAGCCCCGTGGGTAACTTTCTTTTCTGATGCGGATAATCATAATCACGTATGATGGTTCTGTTCAAGGACAGATACCGTCTCACTGGTGTCTTGTGAATAAGCAAGGCTCTTCTGGTAACTGTTGGAGGGATCTCTTCTCGATATGAGGCGGCAGCAGAGGGGAACATACTCTCACACCTCATTTAAAAGGCGATTGCTGGGGGGCAGGACCGGTGCCAAGGAGCCCACCCCAGACACTCGTGGTAGGAGCTGGCGGCTTCGGAGCCCCTCATCCATCCCATGACCTGGAGGAGGCTGGCTCAGGACGGTGCAGGACCAGCCAAAGTCAGGGCTAGAGGGAGTCTTCCCCGCCAGCTAGCACAGGGCCTGAAACCGGAAGCCAGGAGGAGGAACGAGGCCCCAACATGTTTCTGGGAGCTCGGCCAGCACGGTGCTCGAAACTGCTCTTCACGTGCACGTGTGCTCGCTTCGGCTCCTGCCCTACCCTCTCCGAGGACTCCCACCTGTTGCCCCAAAGGGCACCCGAGGTGATTCAGGGCAACCGAAGGAGGGACGAGCCTCGCAGGTCCCACTGCTAGCTTTGGATGGAGCCGGGACCCGGACCCGGATTCCTGCCTCTTTGGTTTGCATTCAGCTCCGAGAATCTTCCCTTTAATCCTGAGGGGCCCGCAGCTCCCTCCGGGTCCTGACCCTTGCCCCGGCCCTTGGCCCATAACGCACCCAGAGGATGGGTGGGGGGCACAGGACACCAGAGGCTCCCCGATCAGCAGCCTCGGAAGCACAGGGCTGGGCTGCGAGCCAGCGGGAGGATGTGCTGTGAGAGCACGGTCCCCATCTACGTGGGTCGTCGGACACTTGGGACTGGCCGCCAGTGTGACATCCAGTGGGATTTGCAAGGTCGTGTGCGGAGCTGGGCTGTTCATCGGCATTTCTGTGATTCGCATAAAGAGAAAAAACAGCTTCTGTGTGTGGCAGCGGAGGAGACTGCACCTCGAGTTTCTTCCCATGACGTCACTTGAGGTCAGAGGGCGGGTGCCATCACCTGTATCTGAGGACACCCAGGGCCCAGGAACGTTAGGGGATGCATCTGCCATCAGACAGTCAACCGGAAGCACAGCCACGGTCACGGTCACGGATGCCTAGCGGCGGCCTGCCCAGACCCTCCCAAAACTCCACCCCGCGCCCTGGCGGTCCCTGCGGACGGTGTCACCGCGGCCATCCCCTGCCCTGACCGGACCCAGAGGGGCCGCTCCCAAACCGAGCCTCCTCCTGGGACCTGGCAATTGGGACCAACAGAGCACAGCCTCTGCCACCGGGTGAGAGGGTGGAGAACGGCCGTCGGCGCTTGGAGAGGAGGGGAAAGACGGCGAGCGGCAGAGGCGAGAGCGCGAGAGAGGCTCGAGCCAGGGGGGCGCCCAGCAGGGCTCACCCGCGGTACTGCCCGGCCCGGCTTGGGACCTGCGCCTCCTGGAGACACCCCACAGCCTTCCCGGAAGCCTTCCGCTTGCTCACGCCAGGGGAAGCTGGTTCTCGTCCAGCGGGGTTCACGGAGCTCTGCGGTCATGGAGACCCCAACGCTGTCCGCCAGCCGCTCATGCTGCACCTCGCAGAGCACAGGGCGCTAGGGCACCGGCCACCCCAGGACCCCCCGACGGCCGGCCCTGCATCTTGCCAGCGGTGCCCCAGCAGAGGGGCGGGCACAGCTGGCTCCCTCCCTCCACGGTGGGGAGGCTCGGGGCCTGTGGGGTTCGACCAGGACGCACCCAAATTTCCGGACCTCCGCCTCTGCTCAGGGGTGTCTGGGTGCCTAGCCTTTGCTGACTGCGGCTGGGGACAAAAGCCAAGGCCGGTGATCTGAGCAGCAAAGGCCTCGGGCTGTGCGTTTGTCAGCTACACGTGCCCGCGGCCCCACGGAGCTCCTTCTATGCGGTGCATGGGCCCGGGGGCCTCTGCTCCCACAGGGACGCGGACGTCTCGTCTCGTGGACCAGGTAACATGGACCTCGGTGGGGGGCGGCGCGGGACTGCCCAGGCAGGGCAGTCAGGGAAGGCTTCCGGGAGGTAGGGACATCCGACTGGGGACCTGATGCTGAGGAAGACACAGCCCCTTGAGGAGGAAACGTCCTAGCAGCTGGCATGTCCCAGGGACACGGGGGGTCGGCGCGGCTGGGCTGGGATAGACGAGGCGGTGGGGGAAGGCTTGTGGGCCACGAGAGGGAGCTGGCTTGTTCTGAATGCAGTGGACCCATCAGAAGGCTTCCAGACGCGCCATTTACTGTTCCAGCCTCTGGGGAAGACGGGACGGAAAAGACGCATCCCGCGTCCTCCAAACTGGCCAGACCGGGAACTGCTGATGTCAAGCCGCGTCGCAGAGGTAGGAGCGTCCGGGGAGGCCCTACGGGAGAGCTCCCAGCCAGCATCGGGGGCCCACAGGGCTGGAGGCTGGAAGGCTACGTGGGCACCAGGGGGGCAGAGAAGTAGAGGCGGGGGTGGGGTGGGCGGGATCCGGGGCCTGGGAGGGGCCGGGCAGAGGCCCGAGGGCAGGAGCCCAGGCCAGCTCCGGGCCTGCAGTCCCGCACCCAGGACAGACACGGGAAGCTGCGAATGCGCCCGACGCGGGTCCTCAGGGCAACGCACGGGCATGCACGGGGCTCCCGCGGTGCCATCACTGGTGCTGCTGGCCCGGAGGGCGGCCACTGGCCCAGAGCTGGCGCTCGGCTGTGAGGCGGCCAGTGGCTTCACGACATGAGGGGCCTCTCCAGGACGGAGCCCCGACGGCATCCCCGGGCCGCCCTGCACCAGGGACGCAGGTGCACTGCCCTCCGTTTGAGTTAACCGAGAGAGTGGCACAACCCATGTGACACTTCAGAGAGATCCAGTGTGTAGGACAGCGGAGCGGGACGTGGCCGGGCTCCCCGGGAGCCAGAAGACAGGGCGAGCTCGCCTTGGGTTCCACTCGCCGCCAGGACTCCAGGCCCGGGTGCTCTAACGGCCGATGCTGGGCCCCGGACACAGGTAATGACGGGAGAGGGGACACCCCGCGACACCACTCTGATGCAGGGACCAGTTAAAGACGCATTAGCCGGTGCACACAGGACCTGTACGGACCTGTCGCAGACACGAGGGAGGCCGCCTGCCGGGAACATGACTCTGGGGTGTATAAACACACCCCAAACATCCCCTCCACCGGTCAGATTAAAGCAACCAGATGGCAGGGTTTTGCCTATCAAATAGAAGACACGTTTTAAAAAATAATAATACATCAAAGTGGGAAAGATGCGGCAAGACAGGTGTTCCCCATTTGCCAATGGTGGCAGCTGCCCGGGGTGCAACTAGGCAAAAAAAAAAAAATTCCAGAGGTTTAAAAATCACCATAGGCTCTCGCTCCACATTTCCACTTCAAAGAATCCACCCCAAGGAAATAAAATACCAAGAGGCACCCCCACGTTTTCCGTATATGGGGTGTTTGGTTCAGCATTGTTTATGCACCAAAAAACTAAAGGGAAACAAGCCACATTTCTAACAATAGGAAGTGGTTTCAACGAATAGATCCATAAAATGACGTACTACATGGCCCTTAAGTTACGCCTTCAAGGAACTGTCACGACAGGGAATTCTCATGGCTTAATCGGAGAAAGAACAAATCAGTAATAAACGCACAGCAACACAGCAACGTGTTTAAAAATGTAAATGCGCATAGGCACAGAACAGAAATAAAATACGGCAAAACTTTGACGGCGGCGGGATTCTGGGTGGTTTCTGCCTCCTTCACGGTACTTATCTACATTTCCCACATTTCCAAGGAGCCTGTTATTTTACAGCTGGGGAAATAAAACTGCTTTTATTTCTAAAGGGAAAGAAGTAAGAGTCACCTTGGAGTCAGCTGGGAGAAAGGACCCGGCTCCCTTTGGCTGGGACACCGTTCACCTTGTCGGCCTGACGAGACTTCCCATTCATCTGCACAAGCCAGGCCCTCATCGCGTCTGATACGAGGAAAGGAAATGGGGTTCCCGCAAGTGGGGGGCAGCTCTCCCCAGGGAGCGGTCAGTCGGGCCTGGGTGGAGGGTGGAGGGTGGAACTCGTCCGGGGCCTTGCTGCCAGGACACCCCTTCCTAGAGAGGGGCTCGGGAACCTGCAGGGGCTGAGCCCCCAAATGCCTGCATGCTCCAGGCCCCATAGTGGACCTTCTCTAGGGCCTGAGCCCCCCCAGGGAGCCAGGGTCACCGACACAAAGCATGATCTGTGGCCCCCAATCGCCCTCCCCATGCCCCCAGCCCTTCCCTCCCCAGAACTACGCATGTCAAGGTCTCGGGGTGCAAGATGAGCTCGGATCTCTTCGCTGGTGCTGAGGGCAGGGACCTGCAGGCCACATACACGGTGGTTAGAGAGGGAAGGGAACGAAGGTGCCTCCCACTCTGGGACCTGCATGTGCCCTTCCTGTGACATACCCTCCGCACGGTGTGGGCCGCGTCCCTGGGGCAGGTGTCCGTGCACCTCTGAAGCCGAGCCCAGAGACACCCCCCTGCCTGCCTGCCACCGTGGTTTCTCAAACCCAGTAGCTTTTCCTCCCTGTGGCTCCCGGAGGGATGCTGGGGACAGGTGAGGTGTCCTGTGAGCCCAGAGTCCCGAGTGGTCTGGGTGCTCTGCTCCCCACCCTGCTGTGCAGAGACACGACCCCCTAGATTCCAGTGGACGGGTCTCTAGAGGGACCAAGCCTCCCCGGGGCCTCGATCTTCCAATCCTTAACACGAGGACAATATTCCCTTCCCTTGAAACCGTGGAATTTTAGAGTTAGAAGGAGCCTTAAAATCTTCCTGCCCACACTCCTTTGCTTGTGAAAGAAAAATCCGAGGTGCAGAGAGAGCAGGCAAGTCCTGCAGAGTCACAGCTAATGAGCTACTGACCCAGACAGGACCTCGGGTTTCTGGAGATGCAGCAAAAGGCCTCCAGGGCAGTTCTCAGGCTTCAGGGTGTACTGCAAGCTCCTGGGCTGGGGGTGAGGAATGCAGGCCCTGGGCCCCATCCCCCCTCCCCCGCACCCCTTCAGTAGGCCCCGGAGGGAGTGGGGAGCGCAAGCTTCTGCATTTCAGCCAAGCTCCCACGGGCCTTCATTGCCCATCTGCCTCGGCGGCCGGAAGGAGACCCACCTCGGCCCTCAAAGCCTGAGGGGGTCACCCTGGTGCTCCATGTCCCCAGACACTCATCGCCCTCTCCCTCTCCACTCCACAGCTCACCTGAGTGATTTCCAAGGACTCCCACCCACTTCCAGGTCCGGAGTCCTTTCTACTTAAAAAGGGATGGTCACTGTCCCCATGGCAACGCACCGTCCCAAACTGCTTGGGACCCACTGTCTTGCGGGAGAACCAGCAGACCTCTAGGCGCAGGGCCGGGGGTGGCGAGGAGGTCAGCCAGCTGTGACCCAGGGCAATCGGAGGCTGGGCCGGGCCGTGTTGGGGACAGCCTCGCCCTCCCTCCTGATCTATGCCCATCAAGAAGAATGAGGTGCAGGGTCGGACACTGCTGAGGGCCAGCTCATCTCAGCCACCAACTACACGGCGTGCACAAGCCGACCTTGTGCAAACCACTGCGCTTCTGCGCACCTGTGTGGGACAGACCTCCAGGCACGCTTGTAAGCTACAGAGTGACCCACACCACAAGGCGAGGCCGCCCGGGAAAATACGGGGTGGCACGTGTTAATGGTGAATCTCAGAAAACAACAAATAATTTCGTGGGTAAGTACATCCCACACTATTGCATGGGATATACTCATACTAAAATACGTAGATCTGAAATTCAGAGTTGATAAGGCATCCTGGGGGGGCTGGGGGGGCCGGGTTCCTTGTTTGTTTTCCCATTTTAGGTTTGTCTGCTTTGTTTTGTTGCTACGTTGGCTGATGGTCATCCCAGCTCCCAGCAGGCATCCCCTGCCCGCTCCCTTCAGACCCAGCACCAGCCAGCGGGGCAGCTGCTCCTGAGCCTGCGGGCCCAGCCCTGCTAATCCCCAAGGATCCCGGATGGAGGGGATCTGTGGCCTCCGGCTTCCTCCCTCCTCGCTGTGGTGTGCTCTGTGACCGGGCGCTCCCATCGGCACGGTGGGGTGGCCGCCTGGCAGACGAGCACATTTTTGTAACTGTCAGAGCCAGTCAAGGTCACTTGCTCTGCTCCATTCTGCTTCTCTGGGGGAGGCGACCGCAAGGCAGGGAGGGCAGGATCCCTTTGCTCCCGCCTTTGAATCTCCTCCCCCGGGAGAGGCAGGGTGCTTGCCTACAAAACCCTGGAGCTTGGGCCCCCTAGAGCCCGATTTTCCTCTGCAGGATGTGGGCGGCCACATCGTGGCAGGGGGCTGGACACCCTGAGGTCCCGTGTGTCCCCCAGCTGTCGTTAACGCTCTGGGCCATTCGTCTCTGGGCCTTCTGGTTCAAATGGGACAGTGCCAACAGCACTAACACTTAGAGGGTATTGCTGTGGGTCAGGCGCTGTTCTAAGAACATCATAAATAACACCTTTTTAATCCTCCCAATAGCCCCCGGAGGTGAGCACTAATATCATCTCCATTTCACAGATGAGGAAACGGGGGGTGCAGAGGGGTCACACACGGAGCAGTAAGTCGAGGCAGGATTGGAACCAAGCCTGGGTCCTCAGCTACTTTGCACCTTTGCACGGCGCCTCTGTGAAGACACAAGGAGTGCGGGGCCGGGGCGGGGGTGGGGGGAGCAGGGGGGGCTGGCATCCAGCAAGCACCTAGGCTGTGCTAAGCATCGCTGACCCCTGACAGAGCTGGTCTCATTCAAACCTCAGGGCAAACAAGGTGTGGGAGGCCGTTACTGAAGTCTGAAGTCAGGGGCAGGGAAACTGAGGCTCAGAGGGAAACGAGAGTGGAAATCAGAACCCCAGCCCCACACCCCACTCCCAGCTGCCAAGAGGTGCCGAAGCCCTCAGGCTCTCTCCCCGCTGCCTCCACCTCTCCAGGGAAGCAGACCAACCCTCAACCGGGGCCTGGACGGCCTGGACGCTGTTCCTTGCTCCGAGCCTGTCTGTCCCTTCTCCCCAGCCGCACACCCCCACCTGGTGGCCCTTTTCTTCCCTCTATCACAGACGGAGCAGAAATCGCATCTTACAATCTCACTGCTCTTTCCGTCCACGACCCACATTATCTGGTTTGGATCCTGGCAACCACCCGCTCAGGTGGACCACCCGGCATTACCGTGTCCTAATTTCACGCTGGAGGGAGACAGGGCTCAAAAAAGTCAAGGGACCCGGCCAGACTCACCCAGGTTCTCCGCCAGGACTCAAACCTACGTTCTCTGACTCCACAACCGAGGCTGTGTGGGGACCTCGGAGGTCAGTCAAAGCACTTTAGAGAGGAGGAGTCTGAGACCCAGACAGGACAAGGCCAGGCCTGCTCAAGGCCACAGAACCCAGACGGAAGGCTGCAGCCTCCAGGCCCCTAACCCCTCGCCTTCCTGTGGTAACACACGGAACCAATGATATCGGCTCCATGACTGCAGAGGCCAATGATGCCAACGCCGCCAAAAGGCAGAGGCAGGAGCAGGGGAACCGAGGCATGCCCCCCCTCCCCCGTTCCACAACGAGGTTTCTGGCCCGACATCCCAGTGTCCAGGACCGTCTTCTGGCGGGGGAGGGTCAGGCGAACGCAGGCGGGCCAGATCTTTTTAGGACTTGCTCCCGGGGCTGAAAACACCAGCTCAGGGCCTTGCGTCTGGGCAGTGACTGCCCCGATGCCTGGGGTTCCTGCTTCGCAGAGCGAGGGGTGAAGATCAGAGGAATTCAGGGCATAAAGGAGCAACATCCCTGAAACCTCAGGAAATGGAAAAAAAGATCTACCAAAGCTAAATCCACGGCTCTGTCACCTTTTATAACGTGTGCCTCCCAGTTCTGGGTCCTATTCTGCTGAACCCTCTGGCTCCGCAAGGTCACTGCTGGGACTGGTGCTCACATGCCCACCGGTGGAAGGCTGGAACCCACCGAGGGCAGGGACATCCCTGCCAGGATGTCCCTGGGGCTCCCCATCCTGGGGGCTCATCCCTATGGATGCTGGGGTCCCCTCTTCCCAGCTCTGCCTCTGCCTCCCTCCACTGGCCTTTGCAGGGCCCCTTAACTTCTGTGCCCTCTGTGTTCCCATCTGCCAAAGGGACCTGTACATCCGCATCCCCCCTGGAAAAGTGCACCAGTGAAGCAAGGGCGCAGCAGCCTGCTAAGGCTTTTGTGTTCAGCTTTTCACATCTGGGCTGAAAGAGCACAGAACTGCACGTCTTTACTGCATCCCTGGCTAGCGGGCTGCCAGTACACCGCGCCAGGACTATTTCTCTCCCCTCCTGGACAGAAGAGCAAACCTGGGAGCTGAGAAACAGACCTGCCCGGGCTCTGGAAGCTGCCCGGGAGCCCGTAGAAGTGGCTGGATCTTTCCGTGTTCAGTGTAGCATGCATGGCACTCAGCTCTTTCCCACACAGTGCGCCGGGGGGGGGGGGGGGGGGGGGGGGGGGGGGGGGGCGTCTTCCACTTACAAGGGGCCCATCAGTAACCTGCACCCTGCTGTACTCTGACGCAAAGGTGGGTGAGTTGATCTCAGACTTGGGTAGCAAAGAAATGGGAGGTCCCTAACTTCGGAAAGTGAGTTGCTGGAGAAACAGGTGGAGGAGAAGCATGGCATCAGCCCCGAGACTCCAGATGTGACCCTCCCCACCCACTTTCCCCAGCAGACTCCGGGGCTGGGAACCTGCCACGGTTATTATCCGGGAGCCACTCGCCCGGGGCAGCTGCTCGGTGCACCCAAGCCCGAGCGTGCAGGGGGAACCCAAGGCCCTGCCCCGGCCGCTCCCGCTCCCTCCCTGTCACCCCCCTGCTCCCTCCCTGTCACCCCCTGCCCAGTCCGCAGCCCAGCCTGCCGGCAGCTCACCTTTGGGCAGCTTGGACGCGTTCTCCTGGATCCAGGAGAAGAGGTGGGCAAAGTCGCAGTCGCACAGCCAGGGGTTCCCGTCCAGGCGCAGGGTGCGCAGCGCGGGCAGCGCCGCCAGGGTGGCCACGTTGAGGCTGCGCAGGTTGTTGTCGTTGAGCTCCAGCACCTGCAGCGACTCGAGGGTCTCGAAGGCGGCCTCGTGCACGCCCGCCAGGTTGTTGTTGGCCAGGCTCAGCTTGACCAGCCTGCCGGCCGAGCGGAAGGCGCCGGCGCCCAGCTGGGTCAGGTTGTTGTAGCTGAGGTCCAGGAAGGCCAGCTTGGCCGAGCCGCTGAACGTGCCCTCCTCCAGGGAGCGCAGCGAGTTGTTCCTGAAGTCCAGGTACACCAGGTCGCCGTAGAAGATGAAGAAGTCCTCGGGGATGCGCTGGATGCGGTTGCCGGCCACCAGCAGCTTGCGCACGTCCAGGGGGAAGGGGTCGGGCACGCTGGGCAGCCCGCGGTCGCGGCAGTCCACGGTGTGCGGGGCGGTGCAGGCGCAGCCCGCGGGGCACGCGAGTCCGGGCCGGAGCGGCAGCAGCAGCAGGAGGAGGAGGAGGCTGCAGAGCCCGAGCGCGGCGCCGGCGGGGGCGGCGGGGGCGCGGGGCGCGGCGGGGGCGCGGGGGCGCATGGCCGGGACCGGGGCGAGGGCGCGCGGGGAGGGCGCGGAGGGCGCGGAGGGCGCGGGGCGGGCGTGCGCCCAGGGCGCGCGGCGGCGGACCTGGGGAGTCGGAACGGGCCGGGGCCGGGCGGGGACAGTCGGGCAGGGAGGGCCGAGGGCCCGCGAAGGACTTACCGGGACAGCAAATCGAGCCGCCGGAACATCCCCGGGAGAGGCGGGGGCCACGGGGCCTGGCGCGCGCCCTGCGCCCCACGCGCGCCCCCCACCCCGGGACCCCGAGGCCGCGCCGGGGGCGCCCACCCGCCCGCCCGCCGCCCACGCGCGCTCCCCGGCGCCGGCCGCCGCCACAGGGAAGGCCACCTGCGTCCCCCGGGCTCTGGCGGGCGGGGCTCCAGGGCGGTCGCTCTCCCTCCGCGCTCGCCCGGCCCGCGCGCTCCACCCGGCCAGGGAGGCGCGGGGTCAAGTGAGGCGGAGCCGCCTGGGTCCCCGCCAGGGCCGGTCAGCACTTTCCACCCGGCTGGAGCTTGTCAGGCCCCGGAATCCCCCCTGGCAGGACTAGCCCGGGCTGCTGGTCTACCAGGGAGGGGGCAGGGAGGGGCAGGGGTGGGGGCAGGGGTGGGGGTAGGGGCTGGGGTAGGGGCTGGAGCAGGGGCCTGGGGGCAGGGGCTGGAGGCAGGGCCTGGGGGCAGGGGCTGGAACAGGGACGGGGTAGGGGCTGGGGGCAAGGGCCCAGGGGCAGGGACCTGGGGCAGAGGCCTGGGGGCAGGGGCTTGGGGCAGAGCCCTGGGGGCAGGGACCTGGGGGCTGGGGCAGGGGCTGGGGGCAGGGACCTGGGGCAGAGACCTGGGGGCAGGGGCTGGGGCAGGGGTGGGGGTAGGGGCTGGAGCAGGGGCCTGGGGGCAGGGGCTGGAGGCAGGGCCTGGGGGCAGGGGCTGGAACAGGGACGGGGTAGGGGCTGGGGGCAAGGGCCCAGGGGCAGGGACCTGGGGTCAGGGGCAGGGGCTGGGGGCAGGGACCTGGGGCAGAGACCTGGGGGCAGGGGCAGGGGCTGGGGCAGGGGTCTGGGCCAGAGGCCTGGGGTCAGGGACCTGGGGCAGGAGCTGGGGGCAGGGACCTGGGGCAGAGGCCTGGGGCCAGGGATATGGGGCAGAGGCCTGGCTCCTCAGTGATGCGGCCTGAGTTCCAGGGCCTGCACCTCTCTGGACCCTCCAGGGCCTGCACCTCTCTGGACCCCAGTGCCCCATCTGTAGCGTTGGACAAGGGGATATGAATGATCCTGGTGGGAGATTTCCCTCCGGGGGAAACTACCCCCAAGCCAAGCTCCATCCCCCACCCCTCCACCCATTTCAGAAATGGTAGATAGATTCCCCGAAGAGCCGCCAAGACATTGTCCTGCTGCTGGCTATTTTGGTCCAAATATCCTGGAATTGATAAGCTCCCACTGAACCAAAATAACCTTGGCAACAGCTGTTGGGCAACAGGCCCCCAGAGACCCTGCCCCGGTCCCCCGCCCCTACACAGACTGGTGGAGGCTCAGATTCTAAACCATAAGAGCTAAGCCCCAGCCTTTTTCCAAAGGTACATGCAGTCTCGATGCCTCCGATGGATCAAAAACCTGAGCCTCTGGGACGGAGCCAACAGCTCAACAGATGACAAGTGCTTGCAGAAGACGGGGGTGGAAGGGGGTTGGGTACAGAGTTCCAGGGAACAGCTCTTGGGGTCCTGCAGCTCTTTCTCTGCTTATCCTCCGGGCCACCCTGCCAGACCCCAGGAATCCTGTGTCCCTACTTTCCCAGGAACCCCCACTTGCCTGTATGGCCCCCAGGCGCAGGGTGGAGCCCCCACCCTGCCCCACCCTGGCATCATCCCCTTGAAGAGGCACCTGCAAGGGGGAGGGGGAGGCATAATCTACCCTCCCAGAGTGGGTGAGTACCCGGGAGTGCATAAATGATGCACTGCTGCAGTGTCACACAAAGCACAGGCAGGTGCAGGTTCAAAAGGTCCCCCTATTGCGACTCTGGGGGAGCGCCCTGCTCCATCCCTTACAACCTCCGCCTTTCCGGGGTCGAGGCCGAGGCCGGGCTCTGGGTGCTTACTCCAGGGCTGAGAGAGCCCGCCTGTCAGTGGTCGAAGCCCTCGGCGTCACTGTCTCAGGACATCTGGGTCTGGTTGGGCTCCCATCTCACACGTGCGCACCGCTGAGCCTGCGTCTCCAGTATCCTTCCTGCCAGCTAGTCTGGTTGGCTGCAGCCCTGGCCTGGGAGTCCCACTGCTAGTCACCGAAACTTCCACAGGCCACTTGATCTCTCTGGGGACGCACTTCTCAGCCTGGGGTCCGTGGGCCCTTCATGATGAACACTTTTCAGAATTAAAAAAAAAACGAACAATCTGGTGAAAACTGGGAAGGAGGCCTCCCAGAGTACTGCTGCAGTCCGTGGTGACGGACCTGACGGCAGCCCTAGTTCTTGTGCGCGGAGCAGACACTGGCACCCGCGGATGACTTTGACTAATGGACACAGAGCTGCGTTTCTGCGTAAGAAATGCGGACTGTTTGGCAAGGGCTTTCCAAACGGGGATGCTTGGTGGTAAAATAGCATAAGGGGCTCCTGCTGATGAAAATGTAGAGAAATACCACTCCTGGCCTGAATTTCCTCATCTTGAAAATCGGGAGAAAATACCTTCTCTCTCCTGTTCCACAGACTATGTAAGGCCCACAGGGGAAACACTGGTACGGGATGTGAGCTGAAGAGTATTTAGAGAAACACGGCCCATAGAGGTGGCCGTAAGTCTTACTATGAGTGTCCCCCGAAGTCCCTCAAATCTAAATTTAAGTGTTTTTCATTAATATTAGCAGGAGAAGACTCGGCTGGCCTTCATGGGGAGCAGGCAGGGGGCCCCGATGTTCCAGAGCTCCTATCCCTTGGGAAAATGCAAACTTTGCCACCTCTGATTTTCCCCAGGCAAGGAAAACATAGCTGTGACCTCGGCAAGGTCACGCCATGAGTCAGTGGTAGCTGCTGGAAATAGAACACAGGCGTCCTGACTCCCCAGCTGCTCCACTCACCCTGCTTCTCCCACCCCTACCCCCCCAGCCCAGGAAGGGGGCCCCTCACAGCCGGATGGAAAATGTTGCAGGTGACAGGGACCGACCTTCAGAGACTTGGTCAGCTCCTCCTTTGTGGTGCCTGTTCAAGAGGCTCAGAACCTGGCGTGCCAATACCCAAGGTATTCTAAGGTTTCAAAACCTCGCGTCACGCGTTTCCCAACAGTTCTCCTCCGGTGTCCCCGAGCCACAGCCACGCAGCACCTCCTGTCCTGTTTCATGAGTGGCCGCCGTCTGTCGCCCTGTGGGGTCGGGTCTCCGGATCTGTGTGGACGGTGGCCCCCAAGAATCCCCTCTGTGGGGCCTGCGCCCTGTAAACAGAAACAATCCTCAGTCGTGAGGTTTTCTCCCTTGGGTGGGCGGACTGGCCTCTAAATCAGCCCAGATCCTCGGCCCGACACTATGAACGCGGCGATGCCAGCATGGTGTGTGCAGAGCCTGCAGCTGGGAGCAGGTGCTGGGCCTGAGCGACGAGAGGCTGGCATTCGTGGCCATGTCATCTGCTACTGGTCGTATTGCCTCTGGCGAGCGCCCGGCTGACCTGGGTGGGAGGCACGAGGACCCCCAAGGGCCCCAGGACCCGAGACCCACTCTGGGCCTTTGCCCGGGACAGCCGGAGGCCCCGGAACCCGCTCTCTGCTCCGTGCACGCGGCCGTGGCTCTGTTCCCTCGTTAGCCGCCAGCTGCACCTTCACCTCCCTCACCTGCCTCCGCGTCCCGCCCGCTGCCCCTTCTCACCGCCCCACGGGGGGCACCGCCGGCCGCCTGCACCGGCTCCATCTCTTCCAACCACTAGGTCTGGGGTGAGGAGAGCCCGTGAGCCCGGGCCCACGGAGAGGAAGAGCTCCAGCCACTGGGGTCATCCCTGGAACCGGGAAGCTAACCCTCAACCCGCCTAAACGAGAGGCAGGGAGGCGGAAGGGGTTGGGAACATAGGTTTGGACTCAGACCTGGGTCAGATCTTGGCTCTCCCGTTCATGGTCCCCATCACCTTGGGCAAGTTGCTTACCTTCTCGAAGCCTCAGGGTTCCTGTCTGTGAAATGGGATCATCCTAGGGCCTACTTTCCTGGGTTGTTATGAGGATCGAATGAGCAAGTGCTTAGCAGTGAGACTGTCCCAACAAATGGCAGCCACCTAATCCCCCAGCTCTCTATGTGTTCACCCACGGAGGCGGGTGTTTTTCAGGTACAGTATGAGCGCCTTCGCCTGGCTGGAGGTCCCTTGTTCTGAATGCCCTAAAATTCCAGGGTCAGCTGTCAGAAGTCTCCCTCTGCTGAGCCACGCTCCCCACTCCGACTCTAGACTATCTGAGAGACAGACACGTGTGCACATACCTTAGCTCTCTCCAGCTCTGGCTGACTTTCTGAGCACCGTTATAGGTGAGTGGCTCCCCAGCCACACCCCAGTTCACCGGCTGGATTGGTCTGAGCGTGGGCAGACTAGTAAGATGAAGGGCATGGGGTCAGTCCTTCATCCCAGCACAAGGAGACATCTGTTCTCTGCCTCGGCCGGCGCCCCGACCCGCTGGCCATCCAGCAAGTGTGTGACCTTGGGTTGGGCCAGAGGTTGGGGTAGGGCCATTCTATCTTTCCCAGGAGGAGAAAAATGCGGGGCACATGTCCCAAGAGTCAAAGGGGCCCCATTCCATGATGTCGTAGCAAGCTCAGGAGTCATCCCCGGTTCCTCTTGGCTTGTGTGCACCCCCTCCTATCCATTGGCAAGGCATCCCCGGCTGTCCTTCTCTGCTCCCCACTGTTACCTCCTTAATCCAAACCAGCATCGTCTAGTACAGCAATCCCCACTGGCCTTCCCAGCCCCTGCCCACACTCCCAATACTCAAGAAAGCTAAAGTGATCTTGGAAAATATACGTCAAATCACCTCACCTCCCTGCTTAGACAGCTCCAATGGCTTTCTGTGTGTGGTGAACGGATTTCGAAGATGATCTCCCTGCCAGTTACCCCGCCCTTGGTACTTTTTGACTGGGGGCAAGGCCTGTGACCTATTCTAATGAACACAATACGGCCGAGGCGATTGATGCCATTTCTAAGATTAGGTTACAAGAGATGGTAAGTTCTGTCTTGCTGTCAGGCTCCCTCTGTTCCCTCTGTGGCATGTGTGCTTTGACGAAGCGAGCTGCTGTGTCGGAGTGGCCGGCACGGCAAGGACGTGAGGATGGCCTCGGGTCAGTAGCCTGTGAGGAACTGAACCTTACCAACAACAACGTGAGCTTCAGGCCCCCACATGAACCCAGATAAACTGTGAGATGAAACTGTGAGATAAGGGGGGATCCCTGGGTGGCGCAGCGGTTTGGCGCCTGCCTTTGGCCCAGGGCGCGATCCTGGAGACCCGGGATCGAGTCCCACATCGGGCTCCCGGTGCATGGAGCCTGCTTCTCCCTCTGCCTATGTCTCTGCCTCTCTCTCTCTCTCTCTCTCTCTCTCTCTCTGTGACTATCATAAAAAAAAAAAAAGAAACTGTGAGATAAGAAAATATGTTCTGTTTTAGATCGCTACATTTGGGGGTAACTTGTTACGCAGCAATAGCTAGCTAATACACTGCAGCACTTGGAGTAAAACCCTAGCGGACCCTGTGTAGTCTGGCCCCACATGCCTCTCCCACCCCATTTGGGACCACCCTCCCTTTGGCTCACCACCCTCCAGCCACTCTGGACCTTTGTACCTCTAATTCGTCATGTTCATGTCCATCCCTGGACATTCGGTGCACTCTGGCTAGAACACTCCCCAGAGCTCTTAGCGCGTTGGTGCCATGTGGTCATCAGGTTTTCTTTTTCATGTTTTTTTTTTTTTAGAGAGAGAGTGGGAGAGAGAAAGCTTGCACCCACACACCTGAGCAGGGTTTGGGGAAGGCCAGGGGAGAAGGAGAGAGAGCTCAAGCAGGCTCCTTGTCCAGCAAGGAGCCGGACTCAGGGCTCAATCCCACGACCCTGAGATCACGACCTGAGCCGAATCAAGAGTCAGACACTTAACCGCCCGAGCTCCCCAGGTACCCCGGTCATCAGGGTTACTCAGCCCAACTACCACTTCCTTAGACTGGCCTTCACTGGCCTCCCTCTGTCCTCAGTTACTCTCTTCCAAGCATTTATTACGCCCTGACATTACCCAGCTTGCTTGTTAGTTTATTTATTCATTCTAAGTTCTGCCACTAAACGGAACCACTGTGAGGCCAGGATGTTGACCCAGTTCCTAGCATCGGCCTCAGAATGTGGTAGGCGCTCAGGGAATGCTTCATTAAGTTAGTGGCTACCTGCAAGCGATGCTTCTCAACTAACCTACCGGTTTCTCGGTAGCTTCCAGTGGCGTCTCACCTGGAGATGTCCACCCAGCTCTTCTGGGGGAGGAAGGGCCTTCTTCCCTCCAAAGCTGGCCTCAGCTCTGGCCTCATGGAGGGAAAGGCATCCTTGTGTGGGGCACAGAGTGCTCCAGTGACACCCTGAAAGTAGCCTGGGAGTTTGGGACTCCTCCAAACACATTCCTAGTTCCTCTCCACTCCATCGAAAGCATGCAGGACCCCACAGATGGCTTTATCATCCACCTTCAAGCCTTCACAGTGCCCTCTCTCTGCCTTGGCTCTCACCAGCTTCCAAGTTTGGCTCAAAGAAACTTGGCCTCTTCCAGGGAGTCCTTCCAGAATCGCCCTGGATAATTCCCCTCGTTCTCCGTCCTGGAAGAACAGGTGCCGTGCTGTGGCTGGGGCTACAAGACGGAGCAGGAACAGCTCTGTGCTTAAGGAGCCCATGGTTGAAGAGGCAGCTATGGGAAAAGGTAACCACAGTGTGGTTAGAGCTCAGGAGGTACATGTCGGTCTGTAAAACTCCAAGCCACCGCGTTTTATTCAGCACCCTGAACGGGGGCAGTAACTTGGGTAGAGTCAGAGCTAAAAGCATCGGCCCCTGGGCCAGTCAGCCTGTGTTCAAATCCTTGTTCACCATTTCTAGGCTGTGTCTCTTCTGCAAGTAAAGTAGTCTCGCCACCCCTCAGCTGCTTCATCTGTAAGACGGGGACGCATGTAGCCCTCGGTCATTGAGAAGATTCGGTGAGGGATAGTGTACAGAGGGGCACGTGGCACAACTTCTCACGAGCAGCGGTGTCCCGACACCGTCAACCATTGAACACTTCCTGCAACAAGCGTCTGTTGCTCGCCTCACATTCACAAGGAAGGCACCCACCTGGGTCCCTGACAGGCGAAGATAGAGTAGAGGGCGTCCATCCTCAGATGAGTCACCATCCTCGTCAAGAGGCCGGGACACACGGCAGCAGCAGACAGCAGACAGTGCAGGGACGCACCGTGTACGATAACCACCGAGCAAATCTCCCGGGCTCACAGATGTCACAGGCATTTGGAGGAGTCAGGGGTGCCTGGGCCGGCGTGAGTGGGGCAAGGTACGTCTTGACACTGTTGGCCGTATTTTCCAATTCGGATCTGGGAGCACATGGCCATGTGGCTTCATGCTTCTGTACCCTGGCGCACAGCGTTCCCTCTGCCGGCCCACCTGGCACACTCCTGCTCATCCTTGAAGACACCGGCGCATTTTTCCAGGTGGCCTTGACCTTCCCAGGTGCCGCCAAATACTTCCTCCTCTGCATCTCTTGCTCCCCGGGCTTCTATTCTTGTTCCCTGGGTGCAATGTGACATTTATTGATGACATGCTTGTCTCCTCTGCTGGAGGGTTAGTGAGCTCTGGTGTGAGAAAACAGATCCTTGTGAGCAAGGACAGCAGACAAAGGTCCTTGTGAGCAAAGATCGCATCTGTTCCACCTTGAAATCTCGGAACCCAGCATAGGGCAGGGCCCTGCCTGGGGCCCTGAACCCAGCTCAGTGTCTTTGCTCAATGAGTGAACGAGTGCACACATGGATAAATGAATGGTTCTGCCCTAAGGAACGATCACTGGACCAAGTATTTGAAGTCTGAATTGCTTCCGAAAGCTCGAGAGGTACGAGCGTCTGTAATCATGCCACCAGACTATGGGTTCAACCCCACAAATCCTGCAGACTGCTCGGTGGCCGCCGTGGCTTCTGCTCCTTGCCCACACCCTCCCTCACAATAAGAAGCCCCGTGATCCCAAGCCCTCTCATTAACCATTTACAGGGCCGCAAAGCCCCTTATACCCGTGATCTCAGTTGACCCTTAAAGAATAGTCAGGTGGACAGGCCATGGGTCATTGTGTCTGTTTTATAGAAATCAAGACTTAAATGGCTCAACTTTTCCAAACCAGAAACAAGCTTCCCGTGCTCCTTGTGCGGCTCCCGTGTCCTCGAGTGGGCTTCTATAATAATGAGAGACGAGCCCGTGGCTGCAGAGTGGAGGCCCTGATTGGATACAGGTCCTCAGAGCCTGGCATTTCAAGGCTTATTTTGGACCAGGCACACATCTCTGATTGCAGGGCAGCATTTAAGCTGTCCTCACTAGCCGCCCCTGCCCTCCCCCACCCCGGCTCCCAGCCCTGCGTGGGCCCGTGCTCCTCCTCTGCATGCCTGCGGGCACTTCCTCCTTCCAGGTGTGTCTTTCTGAGAGGGCAGATGGGAACAAATACTATAAAACCTCCAGAATTCTTTCTAGTAAATGCGGAGGCACACGGGAGGCTATTTTTATGTGAATTTGTATGTGATTTGCATAAATCTGCATATATTTCCCCAAGCCATCACACTGAGCTCCTGAAGCAAACCATTAATGGGTGAATCCGCTTCATTCATGCCAGCCAATGGCAGGAGTAGATGCATCTGCTATCCTAGCTGCCCTGGCTGTATTTCCCCCCCTGAGATTTCTTCTAATTTAAGATGAAATCATTTTCAGTATTACCGAAGACCTCAAAGGATATAGGAAACATGACATTTATACAATAATAATAATTAATAATAATAAGTCTCTAACTCAGAGGGCTTGCTGTATAGTAAGCATTGCTCTGTCAGGTGCAATTATATTATCTTTTTTTTGGCAAATATATATTTTTTTATCTTCTCAGTAATCCAAATGGTGAGTCCCATCACTATCCTTATTTTACAGATGAGAAAACTGAGGTTCACAGGGTTGGGGTAACATGGCTTGTCACCGGCTCAAACAGGGGCATCTGGCTTCATTTATTCGTACAGCAAATTTTAGCTTAAGCACCTGCTATGAGCCAGTATTATTCCAGACACTGGAAATACTGCAGCGAACAATAAAAATAGAAAGTCCAGCCGTCACAAAGCATTAGGGTGCCTTAGGTAGGGTGAGGTTGGGTTGCTGCATCAAAGAGACCCTAAATTTATTCAATCAAAGAACAAAGAAGTGAATTTCTCTCTCAACTGGTAATTCAAGGCCTGTTTCCCAGGTTGGTGGGCAGCCCTGCTCCACCTGGTCACTGGGGAGAACCCAGGTTCCTTCCAAGCTTTTGCTCTGCTGGGCACCTGGGACACTGTCTTCACCTGGTTGGGTGGGCCGGGCTGCCGCCCTGCGGTGTAGCAGCAGGAAGGTGGGAGGGAGCGCCGAGAGGCCACCCTCGGTGCTGAAGTCTGGGCCTCTGGGCAGAGGCAACAATCATTTCTGTTTCCTTTCTGTGAGTGTAACCTGGTCCTCTGGCCACATCCAACTCCGAGAGGGGCTGGGAACGGGGTCTGGCCGCGCCCCGGGAGGACTGGAGAATGGCTCTGGGTGGGCAGCCAGCAGCTTTGCCACAGCCTGACGTTCCCCTATGGGATGGTATCACACAGTGATAAGAGCAATGAAGAAAAATGAAACAAGGGAAGGGCCTGGAAGGTGATGGGGACAGATTTGTCAACAGTCATGAGCTCTTAATCACGGTTCTGAACTGACCCCCCTGCAACCACCCCCACGTTCACAGTGACGGTGCTACAGGCTCAGGAGACACCCAAGCACTTCCTGAACCAAATAAGGCCAAGTCAGGTCCAGCTGAGTAACCAGAGGCTCTGGCCAAGCCACAATTTACTGGACTTGACCTTCAGGGAGGCTCTCATGCCTCTTTCCAAGGTGTTTTTATTTATTAGACACGTTATTCTCATTTTAAAAGTTCCTTGTGGTGGCTAGGGCAAGTACTGTCATTCCCCTTTGACAATGGGGCATCTTGAAGCTGGAGAATGTTCGGTTCAGTTAAAAAATAAACTGTAGGGGCCCCTGGATGGCTCAGCAGTTGAGCATCTGCCTTTGGTCCAGGGCGTGACCCCGGGGTCCCGGGATCGAGTCCCACATCGGGCTCCCTGCATGGAGCCTCCCCCTCCCTCTGCCTGTGTCTCTGCCTCTCTCTCTGTGTCTCTCATGAATAAATAAAATCTTTAAAAATAAATAAATAAACTGCATCCAACTCTTGTGTGCCAAGGAACTGGGATAGGAAGGCAATTGGGATGCAATTCCCCCAGATGCCATGACAGGTAGGTAGGGTGGTGTACAGACAGGTAAGCAAATAATTTGTAAAACATACACACGATCAAAGTGCACACACAATACAGTGGTGCAGAAGAGGAAGGGAGTGATCATTCCACGTGACCCCTACGAGAGGGGTCAGGGGAGGGATCACAGAAGAGGTGATGGGGGACCAAGTTTTTGAAGGATGAGTAGGAGTTCTTCAAGCAGATGGGCAATCTGTTCCGGGTCAGACAAATACGTCCCAGAGAGAAGGACTGTGTACCTAAAGGCGCAGGGACCTTGCAAAACTTCTAAAATCAATGCTAGAAAGTAACTCGGGCCTCCTGAATCCTCGTCCACGCTAGTATTTGACCTTCGTTTGCAGCTGTTCCAGGGTCTGGTGGCCCAATGCCTGGGTGTTGTGTAAGTGCTGGAAAAGCTCTGATCACAGAGCTACCAGCCGTGCACTCGTCCAGGAACACTGCCCGAGCGCCTTCTAGATGGACTTGGTCACCGGGGATCCACCGACATCCCTGGGCTGGGCTGATCCCCAGCGTGGGAGGGTGACCCGAGAGGGGATGACAGGCTACACCAGGGAGGCCACTGCATATTTCGAGGTCACGAGTCTGGACTTTGTTCTGAACTCTTGCAAGGATTGTGGTGACAAAAGACGTAACCGGGTGTGCCTTTCAGAGACATGACTGTGGGGACAGTGTGGGCCTTGAGTTGGAGGGAGGCAAGACTGGAGCGCTGCTCCGGGAACACAGACGGGTCTCCCACGGGGCCGTTGGGGCCAGAGGGACTTTGTGCTCCGTCAGGGCCACAGCGGCCACAGGCCTGCCCTGCCGCACGCCTCCCCTCCGTGCTAGCAGGACCGCCAGGCCCCGCGCTGCAGTCCAGGCCGGAGGGGAAGGCGGGGGGACTGTGAGCACCCAGCTACGCCTCCAGATGGTGCGGGGACTTCACCAGCCCTTGGGTCCCAGTTCCGTCACCTGCTAGTCACGGGGACTTCACTCAAGTGATTTCAACAGTCTGGGCCTCGTCCTCCTCCTCCGTAACACAGGAGCCGTAGTACCTCCGAGGGTTTATGGGGCTGAGAAAAAATACTACAAGCTTAGAACAGCACTTGGTGGGCAGGAGCCCTGGTGTTAAAATCATTCTTGGCCACTGTCACTGTTCCGTCCCCGGCTGTTGCTGCGGCTCCCGAGCCACTGACGCCGGGTCCTGGCGCGCCCTCGTCCTGCTCCTTGTGTCCTTACCTCTTCCTCATCTGACCACAGTCGTGCTCTGGGAGACTGCGCCTCGCTGTCCCGTCCCGGTGGTGCTAAGACATCTCTGCTGGCCGCTTCCTGTCGCCAGTCCTTGCCGCCACCTGAACCTCAGCATCGTGCACCCGTCACCTTCCAAACAGAGAGCTGATCTTTGCCTGAAGCCATCTGAGGACCAGAGATGTGCACGAAGATGTTCATCGTGTTATTTATAATGGAAAAAAAAAAAGGCAAAGAAATAACGGGAAATACTACCTTAGTCCCTTCCAACTGCAAGGACAAAATGCCCACGTCCTACAAACAGCAGAAATGTATCCCCCTCCCCCCCACCCCGTTCTGGAGGCTGGAAGTCAGCGATCGGTTCGTGCCTGCTTCCCGGCTCACATGGGGCCGTGTTTTTGCTGTGTCCTCCCACGCGGGGGGGGGGGGTGCTTCGGAGCCCTGAGGGGCCTCTTTGCTGAGGGCACCGGTCCCATTCGCCAGGACGCCGCCCTCATGACCTAACCCCCTCCCAAAGGCCCCACCGCCTAACCCCATCCCCTCGGGGGTCAGGCCCCCACCTGCCACCTGCTGTGGGGACCCAGGCACGCAGACCCCAGCAGACATCCCGCTGCGCGTCTCGCACAACATCCCCATAGGGACGCGCTGCGTGGCCTCTCGAGATCTTGCCTCAGAAGACCCCCCAGGGGCGAGGAAATACCGCGTGGGAGTGGCCGGTTACAAAGCCTCACGTGCGGCGTGGGCCCCACTTCGTTTCACGGATATGCACCCGGAGAAGAAGAATGAAATACTAGGAGCGTCTCTAAGTGGCGTCTTATAACCCAGAAAAAGACACTGAGAGCAAAATGGAAACTTCTGGGGGGTTACTTTGTCTTTTGAGTAAGTCCAGACACTTGCAGGGCCCAGCTGTGACCTCAGCCGAGTCCCTCCACCCTCGTGTCAGCAGCCTCGCTCCTGCTCCTGAGCGCCCAGCCCACGCTGCTCCCGGGACGCGATGGGCCCTCTGTCACCTGGGCCCCGGTCCCCACCCCCCGGGGCCGCTCCGGCTCACCGAGCCACCGCTGTGGGCTCACCTGTCTGACTCCCACACGAAGCCCATAGAGAGAGACACCCTGACCCCTAACCGTCGGCCCCGGCCCGTCGTGGGTGTTCGGGAAAGGCCACGGCTTTCCGCGCCCAATTACCAGGAGGCGCGTCAAGAGTCCCCGCGGTGTCCAGTTCGGAGCAGCGCCACCTGCAGCCTCCGGCAGCTCAGGGGCCCGGTCAGCCCCGAAGGCCCTTCCCGAGGAGCAGGAGGGGTGCCCTCCTCCAGGCCAGGCGCCCCCCGAAAGCCACCTCCTCCCGAGGCCGCTGCGCTCCAGGACATCCTCCGCCCCAGTGTCGCCCTCGTCGCTGCCCCAGACCCCAGGCCACTACCTCTCCTGCCTTCCCTGTCCCGCGTCCTGCCGTCTCCACTCCGCGCCCCGGTTTGGCCTCTGGGGAGGTGAGAAGAGCCAGTCCCCCAGGAGTGAAGAGGAGCCGCGGAGGCCACAGAGCGGGGATCGTTCCCGGGCTCAAGGCTCCTGGCGCTGGGAAGGGGCCTGTCCCCTCGAGCTCCGCCTCGCTGGGGTGCACCGTATTCCAAGTGATGGGTTAAACCAGATCCAGGGGCGCCAGGGGCTCAGCGGTGGAGCGTCAGCTCTGGGCTCGGGGTGTGACCCCAGGGTCCCAGGTTCGAGTCCTGCATTGGGGTCCCAGGAGGGAGCCTGCTTCTCCCTCTGCCTGGGTGTCTGCCTCTCTCTCTGGATCTCTCATGAAAAAAATACATAAAATCCTTAAAAAAGAAAGAAAGAAGGGGGCACGCTCATCTGCCCGTTGCCAGTTTCCTTCCTAGGACGTCCACGTGCACTCAGACTTCAGCCACCTTTCCGGAGTCAGCTTTCTTAGTAAGAAAGAAAACGTTCCAGTCCTCTGTCCACTGGCGGCTCTCTTATGCTCAGCTGATTCGGACCAAGTCGGGGTCGGGAAGGCAGTTTTCCGGTGCCGCAGAGCCCAGTGCCTCCCTGCTCAGCCTCCTCCCTTGTCTGCGCGTCTGCACCTACATCAGCACACCCGCATCCGGCACCTGCACCAGCACACCTGCGTCTGGCACCTGCATCGGCACCTGCACCAGCACACCTATGTTTGGCACCTGCACCAGCACACCTGCATCCAGCACCTGCATCTGGCACCTGCATCTGGCACTTGCATCAGCACACCTGCATCCGGCATCTGCATCTGGCACCTGCACCAGCACACGTGCGTCTCCACGCGTGCTCCCCTGAGCCCCACAGGTGACCGTCCTAACCATCACCCCACAAAGCAGCCCTCTCCCCTCCAGCGTCAGTAATAGTTAGGAAATCCCTGCTGTTATTTCTCTCTCTCCGTTGATCAGTTGGCTCCTGCTCGTTTTCCAGCGAGTTCCAACCGACTTCCTGGAGTCCTGTGACACTGGCCCTCGGTCTCTGCCCCGGAGCCCCGGCTCGCTCGCCTCAAGCTCCGTATTCCAGAAACGTTGTCTCCTCCAGTTGGCTGCAAGGATCCGATGGGATGATATCTCTGAAGCTCCCGGTAAACCCTGCACCCCTTGCAAATGTGAGGTGCTGTTTCCCCCACGCCCCTGAAGCCCATGACACATCCATCCTTCACTCGACTATGAAAGAGAAGAAAAGTTAGACATAACCTGTTTCCCACCGAGAATGTTCTCTTTCTCAGATGTCAGGATAAATCAGGTGAATCCCAGGTTTTGGGGGTTTGTGGAAAGTGCACTTTATCCTGGCGCTTTTGTGCAAATCCTACCAGATTACTCACCCAGAAGATTAGGTGTATTTCCTGGCCAGCCTGCGAGGAACTCGTGGGTTATCTGTGGGCCCAGAGGTTTTGTTCCGAATTTTCTGCAACATACTCTAAACAAGGGTCATTTTGTTCGTTCACTCAAACATCAAACATCCTGGGTCCCCGGCTAGACTCTAGGAGCACAGGAAGATCTGAAGACGATGCTGCAGACTGGTCTCTGAGTGGGGAAAATGAATTCATTTCCAGCAGCAGATGGAAATAAATGACACCAGTTCTGAGCAGGACACTCCTTCATCCTACTTTTCCCGTGAACTGTCAGTCCCCCTTCCCTTCAGTGCTGCCAGAATCACATTTCTGGGTCTTGATGATAATTTGTGGCAGCTCGAGTGGTCACACTCGGGGGGAAACTTCGGAGCAGTTTACCCATTTGAGTCAGGCCCCATCAATCTAGAAACATGCTACGGCCAGGGATGTGCTGACGGATGTCAATCCCCTGGCTTCTCCAGAAAACACATGCCAATATCTGGGCACATCAATAAGCCAAAAGTTTGCCAATAAAAAGGGTGTACGGTGCACAATTTATAAATAACAAATTACAAATAACAAAATCTTATTGTAAATTCCATACAGCCAACCGCTTCTTACAAAACATTTTCACTGATTTTTGTAGAACTCCTGATCTGCAGCAAACCTATGGTTGCACTTCAGTCATGTTGGCGAAACACCTGCTTGATCTGACTCGGCAAAGAAGTTGCTTAGACTTTTCATGATGGACTGGAGTTCCCACATAGTGACTGTTGACTGGGACGCCTGGGGGGCTCAGGGGTGGAGCGTCTGCCTCCAGCTCTGGTCGTGATCTCGGGGTCCCGGGATCGAGTCCCGCATCGGGCTCCCTGCGTGGAGCCTGCTTCTCCCTCTGCCTGTGTCTCTGCCTCTCTCTCTCTGTCTCTGTCTCTGTCTCTCATGAATAAATACATAAAATCCTTAAAAAAATTACTATTGACTGATCTCTTTATTTGCATTAGTGAGTAAAATAAAACCATGCATACACATTGAAACTTCATTTAATGATGTGAGCAACTTCTCTTCTGAATCAGTGTTCAAATATTAGAATATTTCCTCAATTCTGTGTTTGTCTCAATGTAATAGTCATGGACAGAACATGCTTTCCAGTTTATCAGTCGATTGATTGATTGATTGATTGATTGGGGCAGGGAGGGGCAAAGGGAGAGGGAGAGAGTCTTAAGCAGGCTCCATGCCTCGTGCAGAGCCCAATGCACAACCCTGAGATCATGACCTGAGCAGAAATCAAGAGTCAGATGCTTAAAAGACTGAGCCACCCAGACGTCTCTATCGTTGTATTTATTATAACAAAGTAATGCATTATTAACTATTTTATTAGCATTAATGTTTTTCTATCACTTTTAAAAAAATATTTATTTAAAAGAGAATGCAGGTGGGGGGTGGGGCAGAGGGAGAAGGAGGGAGAGAATCTCAAGCAGACTCCCCGGGGAACGCAGAGCCCACCACGGAGCTTAGGTCCCAGGACCCTGAGATCATGACCTGAGCTGAAACCAAGAGCCGGAGGCTTAACCCGCTGAGCCACCCAGGCGCCCCTGTTGTTCGCATCACTTTTAAAAGTCTATACAGTTTAAAAAGAACAAATTAAGTCCTGATTTGTAGTGTTTCCCAATTTCCGTGGTGGAAATACTCACATTGTGGCTGATGCCAAGTTACCAACGTGTTGTCACTGGGCATGGAATTGAGAAGAAATGTGCAAGAGCACAACATTCAGTAGAATTTCCACCGTGCAGGTGCACTAGATGTAAATAACCTCAAGGGCACAGATAATAGTAAGACTTAGTGGAGTAATTAGGAAATAATGAGTTTTAAGTATTTATTACCTTTTCTGTCTCTTTCCTTTTTATATATTCTTATTTATTATTATTTTTGGTGAGGAGAGAGAGAGGGTGTGCATGATGGAAGAAGGGGGGTAGGGGCAGAGGGAAAGAATCTCAAGCAGGCTCCCCACTGAGCGTGGAGCCTGACTTGGGGTTGGATCTCCTGACCTTGACATCATGACCTGAGCAGAAATCAAGAGTTGGACACTCAATGGACTGGGCCACCCGGGTACTGCTTTTTTTCTTTTTTCTAACCACTTTAGCCTTTTTAATGTTTACATGTCAATAGCATTAAGTGCACTCACAGTGTTATACAACTGGCACTACTTTTCAGTTCCAGAACTTTCTCGTGGCCCCAGGTGGGAACTTCATACCCCGTAAGTAGCCATTTGCCACCCCCTCCATCAGGCTGCTTTCTGTCTGTGCATTCGCTGACTCTGGTCACTATTTAAATGTCCGGTTTCTTTCCCTCAGGATGATGTTTTCAAAGTTCACCCATTTGTAGCTCGGATCAGTAGTTCATTCCGTTTCTTGGCTGGTGAATATTCCATCGTTCAGAGAGACCACGGCCCATTTAGCCCTTCATCCACTGATGGACATTTAGGGTGTTGCCGCCTTTTAGCTACTCTGAATAGCATTGCTATGAACATTTGTGATTACCTTCATTTTCAATATAATTTACTTAATTGTAAGTTTATATAATTTCATTTTTAATAATGGTTGTGTTGGAGCATCTGGTAGAGCATGCAACTCTTCATCTCAGGGTTGTGAGCTCAAGTCCCACAACCTTGGGTGTGGAGTCTACTTAAAATAATGCTGATGATAATAATAATGATGATGATAGTAATAATAAAGAGTTGTGTTACCAACCAACTTGCAAAATTCCTGAACATTTAAAGATTGGCCCTTGGGAGTGGGCAGGCGCCGGCTCCAGTGCTCCGCGGGTTGTCACCATCTACCAGCAGATCTGTATTCTGGGATCAATGAAGGCTCCTCCTTGCTTTGTCAGTTTGAGCAGGTCACTAAGCTCTCTTGTCTTTGGTCTCATCTCTAGAATGAGCCTCTTGGGCTAGATGATGTCTAAGGTCCCTTCCTGGGATAGCTTCTCTCTAACTAGTGGCCATGCCAGGTAAACAGGTGAGACAAACCCACATTAACCTACCACCACCACCCCCGGGCAGTTGAGGGGCTGAGCAGCATGCTTCTGCAGGTCAGAGTCATCAGCTCCATGGCCCTCGATGGACATGTTTTGATTGTCCCCCTTCCACCACTTCTCTTCTCCTCTGATCACTTTTCCCATTGGTGGATTCAGCCTCTCCCCATTCTCGAGCCTGTATTTTGGGCACTGACCTGATGAATATTCTCTCCTTGACCAAACTCGACTCATACTTCTTTGAGCTACTCTTCCATTGGGCCCCATCCTTGGGTATGTCCTCAAGGGCCCAACTTTAGCAAGAATCCTGCTTTGTCAGGTTAGCCAAAATCCCTATCCTTGGTATCTGCCCAAATTCCTCACTCCGCCATCCCCCTGTGGCACCTGACTGCCCTGGCCTGCCTTCAGCAAGAATCCAGCCAGGTCAGTTTAGCCAGAATTCCCCCTTAGCCCTGATGGTTCCCCTTAGCCACTTTCGATCCATTGAACCTCCCACCTGTACCCCCCACTGCTCCTTGGCTATAAATTTCCACTTTTTCTTGTTGTATTGGGAGTCGAGCCGCACTTCTCTCCCCTTCTGCAAAGCCCCATTAGGGCTGTCCTTATGCTTATTTCTATAGTCCTGAATAAAGTCTGCTGTACCATTTTAACAAGTGCCATGGCTTCTTCTTTAACAGACCCTACCCCACCTGCAGGTGATCAGGTCAGGTCTGAACACATGACACAATTGGCTCTAAGAAGATGCCAGCATCTCTTTCTGAAAAGAGAAAGAATAACCTCTTTTCCTTCCACTGAGATACTATGGTGTGAGGATGTGGTGCTTGCAGTTGCTGGGGCCATTTTGTGGCCCTGGTAAGCATTTATTAAGCACCTACTGAGTGCACGCAGGGCCCTGAACCAGTGGAGTCTGTGAGCAAATGGATCAGAGAATGGAGGGCCAGTGAAGAGATGCGCGGTCTCTCTGAACTTCTCAGTTACACAAGCCAATAAAATCCTGGTTTTTTTCTTGGGCTAATTTGAAGTTTAAGCTGCGTTTTCTGTCTCATGCAACTTGAAAAAAAGCAACCAAATCAAAGGATACCACCTCCATGAGAATGAGAGCTTCACTACTGCTTTAATATCAGACCAGCTGTGCTCAGTGCCTTTGATCCAAAGAGATCCTGGGGATTCCCACTGGTCCTGGGTCCAACGGGAATATTAGAAAACCCATCCCCTGTGTAACCTGAAGGATCACCTCTGGATACTGTGGTATAATAAAAAAAATATATTCAGTCATCGTCCCTGGTTCCTGGCACAGTGCTCTCAAACCTTTGGCATTTCCTGAGTGAATGGCGTGTATGTATTTGGTTACTCACAACTAACCCTTTTAAATTGCACCTGAGTTTGTGCCAATGCCATGGCTCAGGGTGGGGCTCTTCGATAGCCTCAGGATGGGACCGGTCACCAGAAGGACCAAGAACTTTCAGCCCCAACCCTGAACTATGGAGAGGGGAGGGAGGCTGAAGATTGAGCTCTGTAAAAACGCATGGACAATTTGAGTCACAGAGCTTCTGGGCCCGTGAGCACATGGAGGTGCTGGGAGGGCGGTGCCCCGAACAAGGCTTTGTTCTCAGGTCAACGGTACCTTCTTTTCTCCCCAACCTCACATCACCTGCAAACTCACGCATTTTCCCCGGCCCCTCTTTGAAGTACAAAAGCTTATCAGAGCTTGGAAGAGACAGTGATTTGTGGCTTCTCCTGCCGCCATCAGACTAGCTCTCTCCCTGGCACTTGACAGATGAGGTACACTTCAGTTTGGTGATGAACGAGATAGAGCATGACCTCAGAAGTGATCAGGTGGTGGAATGGGATGGTGAGTGAGCACAGGTAAGCCTAAAATCCCTCAAGGAAAGGAATACATTAAGCTAAATGAGCTAATTATGTGTGTAAAGAACCATGCCAACAGGAATACGGAATGGGGGAAAGACGGTCTCTTTAAATAATGGTGTTAGGAAAACTTGGACAGCTACATGCAAAAGAATGAACTGGACCTCTTTCTTACGTTTTCATACACAAAAATAAACTCAAAATGGATTAAAAACTTAAGTGTAGGGCAGCCCTGGTGGCTCAGCGGTTTGGTGCTGCCTGCAGCCCGGGGTGTGATCCTGGAGACCAGGGATCAAGTCCCACATCAGGCTCCCTGCATGGAGCCTGCTTCTCCCTCTGCCTGTGTCTCTGCTTCTCTCTCTCCTCTCTGTGTATTCTCATAAATAGATGGATAAAATCTTAAAAAAAAAACTTAAGTGTAAAACCTGAAACCATAAAACTTTTAGGGGAAAACATAGGCAATAAGCTTTTAGACATCAGTCTTAGCAGTATTTTTTTTGGATCTGCCTCCTGAAGCAAGAACTACAAAAGCAAAAATAAACAATTGGGACTACATCAAAAAAGAAAGCTTTTGCAAGGCGAAGAAAGCCATCAGCAGAATGAAAGTCAACCTACTGAATGGGAGAAGATATTCACCAATGATATATCTAGTAAGGAGCTAACAGCCAAAATATATAAAGATCTTACACAGATCAATGCCAAAAATAAAAACAAAAGACAATCCCATTAAGAAATGGGAAGAGGGGGGATCCCTGGGTGGCGCAGCGGTTTAGCGCCTGCCTTTGGCCCAGGGCACGATCCTGGAGACCCGGGATCGAATCCCACGTCGGGCTCCCGGTGCATGGAGCCTGCTTCTTCCTCTGCCTATGTCTCTGCCTGTCTCTCTCACTCTCTCTCTGTGACTATCGTAAATAATAAATTAAAAAAAAAAAAGAAATGGGCAGAGGATCTGAACAGACATTTTTCCTCAAGACATCCAGATGGCCAACAGGCACATGAAAAGATGCTCAACATCACTCACCATCAGGGAAATGCAAATCAAGACCACTATGAGATATCACATCACACCTGTGGGAATGGCTATCACCAGAAAGACAAGAAACAGCAAGTGTTGGTGAGGACACGGAGAAAAGGGAGCCCTTGCTCACGGTTGATGAAAATTTACATTGGTGCAACCACTACAGAAAACAGTGTGGAAGTTCTTCAATAAATTAACAATAAAACTACCATACTCTCCAGCAATTCCACTTCTAGATATTTATCCAAAGAAAATGAAAACGCTAATTTGAAAAGACGTATGGGGCACCTGGGTGGCTCAGTTGGTTAAGCATCGACTCTTGATTTTGGCTCAGGTCATGATCTCTGGGTTGTGAGACAGAGGCCTGCATCAGGCTCCACACTCCACATCAGGCTCTGCTTGAGATTCTCTCTCTCCTCCCTCTGCCCCTCCCCGCCTCTGAAATAAATAAATAAATAAATAAATAAATAAATAAATAAATACAATCTTCAAAAAGACACATACACCCCTATGTTCATTACGGTATTATTTACAATAGCCAAGATACAGAAGCCACTTAAATGTCCAACAATACGTGAATGGATAAAGATGTGATACACACACACACACACACACACGTATACGCAACAGAATATTAATGGGACAAAAAGAATGAAATCATTTGCAATGAGGTGGATGGACCTAGAGGGTATTATGCTGATTGAAATAAGTCAGACAGAGAAAGACAAATACTATATGATTTCACTTATACATAGAATCTAAAAAACAAAACAAATAAGCAAACAAAATAAACAGAAAGCGACTCATAGATTCACAGAACAAACTCATGGTTACCAGTTTGGGGGGCAGATAGGCGAAGGGGATCAAGATGTACAACCTTCCAGTTATAAAATAAATAAGACACCGGGGTGTAATGTAGAGCATAGGGAATATAGTCGATGATTCCGTGACAACTTTGTACGGTGACAGACGGGAACTAGACACGGTGGTCGCTTGTTTTATAATTTATATAAACCTCGATCACTTGTTGTGCACCCGAAACTAACACACTGTATGTCATTATTCTTCGATAAAAATAAAGAAAACATGTCAGTCAGCCAGCATTTATTGAGCACCTCCTGTATGCACACAGAGTCCGGCACCAGCCCTGGACCAGGTACCTGGGAGGAGAGGATGGCAGGGAAGGCACAATTCTGGACCACAGGCAGGAGTCCTTGGTTCTCAGCAGTCACTAAACTCTAACCTTCTCGTGGCTGGCTCATCACGGGAACGCTCTTACTCATCACTGGGTTTAAGGGGAAGCACTTAGGCAGAGACACTCAAGTCGGATTGGAGATGCTGGATTTGGAAACGCTCCAGCATCCATGAGAAGGCCCTCTGCCGTCTGATTTCTTTAGGGAGCAAATGACCTCAGCAGACGGTACATTTCATCACCTGAAAGGATGGGAAGAGGTGAGGGGGGATGCCTCATAGGAAGTGACACCTAACTACTCATTGCTCATCCTGTTTCCAGCCCTGGCAGGCAGTCCCTCTGGGCGTCTGGTCTACCCTTCCCCAGGAAATGCCAGGCTCCAGCTCCCGCACACACGCCCCGAGGGTGAATCAAGGCCTTTTTCTCAGCTTAATCACAAGCCCCGTAAGAGTAGAAAATGAGTGTTCTGCATTGTGATTCTCCGTCTCCCGCTCTGATTAGTTATTCGGGAACTGTTGATGGGTGACACTTGCCTTGAAGTTGTGGCGACTTTCAATATCCTGAAGCATAGAACGCGGGGAGAGAGCCCTCCGCACGGAATGACAATGCAAATTGAAAAAAGAAAATAGTGCAATTGCTGCCTTGGAAACAGGAATGTGTCTTTGATGAGAAAGCACTTTGCAGATGAGACTCTCAGGAAGAGAGGTTTCGAGGTGATTATTTCTGAGAGATTGTACATGTAGACAGGCCAAAAGACACTCATTGTCCGATTATGAAGGAATGAATGAACAGGAAGGGGACAAGGGGACTTCTCATCTCATCTGGATACACACGCCCCTTGCTTTAGGGAAGGCGTTTGCTCCTGAAAAGTTAACTGCAAATTGGAATTTTCATAGCCTAAATCATTTTTTTCCATTACCTTCCTTGCAAAATGGGTCTTCAGAATATCCTTAAGCTCTAGGATGTGATAAAACTGCAAATAAGACTGCAGCAAACCTCTTAACATGATCACTTTTATACTTGGAATGGACCCTTTTCTTATATTAAAAAGTACATTTCAAAAAACTAAAAAAAAACATGAAATAAAATGCTAGGGTTCTTTCTCTATATGGTACAATAATTTCAACATCAACCACCATTTCCTGAGTAGTTTCTAAGTTTGGGGCACCAGGTGAGATATTTTCACATCGTATCTAAATTAATTCCCACAACAAACTGTGAGCTAGATATTTTTTTCCTCTTTTTTTTTTTCCCCTCTTTGATGCAATAATAGTTTACGGAACGTAAGTCACTTATCCATGTTCGTGCACTGAGAGTGGCAAAGCAGGAATTCGGACCAGGTCTGGAGACTCTGGGATTGGGGTATTTTCCCCTCCTCCACAGGTAGGTTTATAGGTCTAAAGCAGAACACCAGTGACCCCAACAACAACCTCAGCTGCTAAAAGAAACAGATCTCAGCCCCAGCCCCTAACAGGTTTCTCTCTTAAGGGTCCTTCGAAGGGTAAGAGCAGCCCCACTTTCGCTGCTCAGATCTGGAGTCGAAACCACGTATGAAATCTATGGGCTTTGGGACACCTGGGGGGCTCAGGGGTTGAGCGTCTGCCTTTGGCTCAGGGCGTGACCCCGGGGTCCCAGGATCGAGTCCCGCGTCAGGCTCCCTGCATGGAGCCTGCTTCTCCCTCTGCCCGCGTCCCTGCCTCTCTCTCTCTCTCTCTGTGTCTCTCGTGAATAAATAAATAAATTCTTTAAAAAAGAATCTGTTGGCTTTCCCAACAGCAGCTTGGGCAATGCTGAGTGGGTGATGGACAAAGACCCACCACTCAAAGCTCAACTGGAAAGGAACTGGAAAGGGCACGTCTGTAGAGCACGTGTCAGGGGTCAAGGTCTCCACGGCTAAACCCCCGAGTCTGCAGAGCCTGGGGAGCCTGAGCTGACGGATGCCGTCTTCGAAATGTGACTTTCTCAGGATGTCGGTGCTCCTGTTCTGCCGTCGTGTGGCAGCTGGCCTCCAGGATGGTCCCCAGCGGTCCCCCAGCCCCAGCACCCTGGGGTTCACATGCATGCAAGGTCCCCTCCCACCCTGTACCGGGTGCTCTCTGCAACCAATAACTTGCGGCAGGTCAGGTCCGGGCCTAGGTGAAGAAAAGCCTGCAGTTCCTGCCTGGGGTGGGTACTCACCCGCTCGCTCGAGGGTCGTTCTCCTGGGGGGCCAGCTGCCAGGCGACGAGGACGCTGTCCTCTGCAGAGAAGGCCACGTGGGCGCGGCCCTGGGTGAGGGCAGCCGCACCCGGCCTCCTGACCCAGGCCTCCCCAGGGGCCTAGGCCACAACCACCCAGCGCAGCGCTCCCGGAATCCTGACCCACCGAACCCGTGAGAGGATAAACATTTGTTATTTGAAGCTGCTAAGTTTGGGGCTAATTTGTTTTGCAGCAAAAGAAGCCTGACACGGCTTGTTCTCTTTTGCGAGTTTGCCCACCGCCAACCGCAGGAACCGTGCCTGTGTGAATGCGGTGGGGGGTGAGGCCCCGCACACCTCCACGTGGCGCCCGCCAGGCCTGCACGTGAGAACGTGCTTGACGCCAGGCTTCCTGCTGGAAGGAGGCCATGGGCCAGTCTTCCCAAAGGTTACAGGTGACAGAGGTGGGAGTACGGTGGCTGGTTCTCACTGGGGCCGGTGGGCCCATGTTGGGGTTGTAGGCAAAGCCCCAGCGTTTGGGCCATTATCTCCCTTCCTGTCTCAGGGAAGCACCTGCAGGGCATGCCGGTGTGGTGGCCAAGGGTTTGGGCGCTGGAGGGGCGCCTGGGTAGCTCAGTCGGTTGAGCATCGGACTCTGGATTTTGGCTCAGGTCATGATCTCAGGGTCATGGGATCGAGCCTCAGTGAGGAGTCTGCTGGAGGTTCTCTTTCCCACTGCCCTTCCCCTCGTTTGAGCTCTCTCTCCCTCTCTTTCTGGAATAAATAAATATATATATATATTTTAAGAGCTTGGGCACTGGAATGGCACAGCCAGGTGTGGTCCAGGCCATTAGTGGCGGCTTCACCTCCCCTGGGACTCAGACTCCTCAGGTGCCAGGTGGGAATCATAGCAGCCCCGCTGCAGAACGGCCGGAGCGTACAGAGGGCCCACACGTGTTGTACCTGGTTCGGGGCCTGGCACCTGAACGGCGGCAGGTATCATCTTTCTGCTCGCCCAGGTGATTTCTGCTCCCCGCTTGTCACAGAGCAGGGGCTCAGCAAGGATTTCTCGAACTCGCCGAATGAAAGGCTCCATTTCTCCGGGAGGGGGACCGCCCTGCCCACTAGGTCTGGTCAATCAGTCGACGACGCCAGTAAGAAAACCCCTGGCACTGAAGGGAGGCTTTTCACTGAACGGGACGAGCGTGGCGTCCAGGGAACCCTCTGCCTCACCAGCCGGAGCCTTAATTTGCACTTGGTTTTTTTCCACACTGGAGAAATTTCAGAAGAAAATTCTTGACCCCACCCACTGGCAAAATACAGACTCAGAGGCGGCCTCAGCACAGTTCCAGATGCCCTTGGAGGGCTCCGGCTAATTCTAACCTGGAGACGCACACACAAACAGTCAGTGACGTCGGCCTGCCCTGACTTGAACCAAGCTGCCGAGCTCACAGAGCCGCACACGGGCCCGGGCGACGGGCCTCCTCTGTCCCCGGGATCACCTCGGAGAGGCTCCAAGGGGGAAGCGGATGCCACGCGTCCCTTCCCTTCTTGGGCCTCAGGACACAGGTCTGGCCAACGTCTGGCGTCAGAGGGGAGTTCACAGGCCCTGCTCCGGCCTAGTGTCACACTGGCCATGCCGGGAAGTGATCGGGTGGACCCGCCGCGGTGTGGGCTGGGTACAGGAGCACGCCCGGCCTGGCCGGCACACGAGTGTCCACGGAAGATTCATACAGAAAAGGGACCGACCCACCGCTCCACCCAGTGTGGCCCAGTTCCCGGGTCACCTCCTGCCCTGGCCCTCTGGTCACACCCACCGGCACCCCACCAGCTCCGGGGCCGCGGTGCTCGCCTTCCCTAGCACCCGCAGGCACCGGCCCCCCAGAGCCAGCTCCGTGCTCGCCGTGCGGACACACCTGTGGGTGGACGGCGTGGACGAGAGGAGACAGACGGCAAACACGGAGAGAAAGAAATGATCCGGTCATTTCAGGCACGGATGGTGTCGTGAGACAACTGAAACGGCTCCAGGACCAAGAAACCCAGGCAGGGCTCGTTGGACGAGTGGCCAGGGATGGCCCCTCCGAGGAGTGACGCTGGAGCCAAGGAGATCCAGTCCCCACGGGATCACGCCAAGGGTGGAGCGTTCTGGGTGGAGGCAGGACCCGCCACACCACACGTGGGGCCCAGGGCAAAATGACAACATGGGGCCTGGTTCCAAACTTAGGAGGAATTTCAAGACGGCAACAGCAGAGTGTTATGTCAAGCGTGGGGCCCCTCTACGCTCGGGCTCTGTGTGACTATGTGGTCATTCGTCCAAGAAATGGGCCCTGAGAGAAGGAATACCAGTCCGAGAGCCCTAAGGCTCCGGTAGGCTTGGAAAGTTCCAGAATTAACGAGGAGGCCAGCAATCCGGCTGGCAGAGGCCAGGAGAGGCGTCAGAAAGGTGTCGGGGGTGGGTGCCTGGGTGGCTCAGTCAGTTAAGCATTTGCTTAGATTCAAGTCACCATCCCAGGGCCCTGCGATCGAGTCCTGCATCGGGGCCCTCTGATCAGCGGGGAGCCTGCTTCTCCCTCGGCCTCGGTCCCTCCCCCAGCTCATGCTCTGTCTGGCTCTCAAATAAGTAAATAAAATCTTAAAAAGAGAGAGAGAGAGATTGAGAGAGAAAGGTGTGTGTGGGGAGATGATCAGTGGGCTTTGGTAGCGGGTGGGACGGTGTGATGGGACTTTGCACCAGGGGGAGACTCAATCTCATTAATATTTTTAAAAGATTTTATTTATTTATTCATGAGAGACACAGAGAGAGCGAGAGGCAGAGACACAGGCAGAGGGAGAAGCAGGCTCCATGCAGGGAGCCAATGTGGGACTCGATCCTGGGACCCCGGGGTCACTCCCTGAGCCAGAGGCAGGTGCTCCACCGTGGAGCCACCCAGGCGTCCCCTGATGAATATTTTTTAAAAATCCTCCTGGCCACCAGGTGAGCCCCACCTGTGCACCTGCCTGCGGCCGCACCTGCCGCCCCGGCTGGACCGGAGCATCCTTTGTGTTGCCGTGTCCTCAGCGCGTCGGGCACTTGGTGGTTTGTGCGCAATAACTAGCTATCAGTTGGGTGAATGGGTTTATGAATTCATGTTACAAGAAACGGGGCACCCGCCGCCCCCCCGAACCCAGCAAACCTGAGCCCAGACCTTGCCCTGAAATAGGAGATTCTATTTCCAAACTCAGCACGCTCCCCTCTCATTAGATGTCTTAAAAAAAAAAAAAAGTCTAAAAAGGAAAGAGAAGCGGCTGCCGTCCTCGTCCTCGGAGGCTGCTGCACCCAAATTGCAGCCTCGGACTATTGTTTCCGCTATATTTGTCCCGTGGTCGGGCGTCATCCCGGGTGGGGGACGGGGACAAGCCAAAGCGGTCCTCCCGGGCGTTGCCCTGCGGCGCCCTCCCGTGGCCGGGATGGACATTGGCTGTGCCCAGCAGAGATTTTTCCGGACTTCTGGAGACGCAGGATGATTTTGATGATGGAGGATTTAGCCGGGAGCTCGGAGGAGCTGCAGGGGAGGCTCGGGGAACTGAGGGCCTCCTGGGCCGGTGGCCTCCACTAACCTGGGCCGTTATTTACCCTGGATGGTCCCAAATCCCGGGACCGCCAGGCTGCGCAATGACAGCTCTCCCGGACGGGCGACTTGCAGCCCTTGCCAAGGAGGACAGAACACTGGGCCTTTACAAGGCTTTTTATGGTCCCTTCACAGGGCTGTTTTATTTACCTGCTGCATGGATGAGGAGGCCTAAGAAAAACCCAGATCCACCATATAATTTAGAGCTAAGTACATGATGGATGCCCAGAGATTTAAAATTAGCCGAGCAAACTTAATACCGGGCATTATGCTTGCTTTCAAGCGCCTGGATGTCTGTTAGGGAGGCATCGCTCGAGAAGGACTCTCCATAAAATAATCAGGCTCTATCCTCCCTGGAAATTAGAAAAATAAAAGGACCGGGTCTGAAGGGGACCAGTTATCCCAGACGTCGTCCAACCAATGAGTAGAGCTGGTTGTCCATGCGTGTTCATGTCCCACGTGTGGGGTCTATCTTGTGGTTGCGCAGATTAAAGTGAAGTGTGGGGTGATTTCCAACAGGCAAACGTGTTCGCGATTTTATAAACACATCCCACTTAGCTTTCAAAACCGAGGTCCTCCTCCCTCCCCGACCCTAAGGTAGGTGAATGATGGGGAGGGGGGGCAATGAAGACATTGTCCCTCAGCACCTTTGGCAAGTTCATGGTGAGAAAAGAGATGGCAGGGACGCCTGGGTGGCTCAGTCGGTTGAGCGTCCGCCTTCGGCTCCGGGCATCATCCCAGGGTTCCAGGATCAAGTCCTGCACTGGGGGGGGGAGGGGGGTCCCTGCTCAGCGGGGAGCCTGCTTCTCCCTCTCCCACTCCCCCTGCTTGTGCTCTCTCTCTCTCTGACAAATAAATAAATAAAAAAAGAAAGAAAAAGATGAAAAGAAAGAAAAGAGATGGCACGAAGTCATATGGAGAGTTAGCACACGAGGGGACGCTTATCCTTAAGCTCGTTACCCGCCTTATTTCATTTAAACCTTAACTCCACGTGGTCACGATGACCTCTGTTCACGAAACGAAGAGGCCGAGACTTCGCAGGGTTCAAGGAGGTGCCCAGGATCACGCGGGGGGAAGTAGCAGCAGCGACCAGGAGTCGAACTCGGGTCTGCCTCTGTGTCCGGCACCAGCACCAGCGTCCCCCAAAGTGGAGCTGAGCCTCCCGGTTGTCACCCCTCAGATCCCGTCACCCGTCGGAAGTGTGGGCAGCCGGCCAGCGTCGTCTTCTCTCCCCTTCAGAGTCGTAGGGACGCCCGGGAGGTAGACTGTGGTCGTCATCTGTTTCCGGGCGACACCTGGTCTCGCGTTTAGCAGCTGCGCACACCCACACCCGCCCGGTGTCACTCCCGAGGGTCAGGAATCGGAGCGAGGCTGCCGGTGACTACGAGGCAGGGTCTCTGAAGGGACGTCGGTCGAGAGGTCAGCCCAGCCTCGGTGGGCTCCCGGCTCACTTGGAGCGAGGATTTGCTCGGTGCGCGCGGAGGCTCCACTGCTTGCCCCAAGGTGCTCGTGATGGGGAGCTGGACCCCCTGCAGTGATGAGGGCGGGAGAGGGAGGGGGGACGGGGCGAGCCCCCAGTGGCTCCACCATTTCCGTCCGTGCGGACGGCCTCGTCCGGTCCCCGGCGCAACCCGCCAGACGGAGGGCGCGTCCCAGCGGCCTGGGCCTCCCGGCAGCACCTCGGAGGCTGCCTCCCTCCCAGTACGGGCCGCTGGGAAGGTGGAGAACACAGTGGCCGCTCTCAAACTACAGAAGTGGCACAAGACGTGTGGCCACAAGGGCCTCGGAACTACTTCCTGCCCGAGGCAGGCGCCAGAGCACCCGCCCCAGCTGGGGACCCCGCAGGAGGTCGCGGGCCAAGTGGGCTTCACGCACGGGGCAGGACGTTCTGCGGAGAGAAGGGGCGATTTCGGGGCCTCCGCGGCCACCCGCCGGTCACCTCCCTCCCAGGACGCGCCGCCGGGAACGGGCTGCTCACTAACGCCGGCCCTCTTCGGCCGGTTCTCTGTTCCACCGCCACCTGCTACATCTGGTGGGTGTTCTCTGAGCCCCTGTGGGCGACAGACGTTTCTCACAGGTGCTGGTGTCCCCGGAGCCTGACGGAGGACGTGACATGTGCCCCATCGTCAGGGCCACCGGCATATGTCATTAAGCGCCCAGCGCGGGCCACGCCGTGGGCCAGTTCCCGCAGGAGTCGTGTCATCCCTCGCCGTCACCCTCGCAGCAGGCCCCGCTTGCGTCCCAAGCAGCCAAGGCACGTCGGCTTCAGAGGCCTGGACGTCGCGGTCCCCGGCGAGCAGGTGGCGGGGCCGGGATTGGAAGCCACCGTCCGGCTGCACAGCTCAGCTCCTCAACTCCAAGCCGGAGGCCGCCGGCAGGTGTTGGCTCAAATACATGAATTTAAAAACAGCTGTGACTTGAGAAAAGGAAAGAAAGTCCCGATAAGTGAAGCCGTTGGGCCGCAGCCGGTTCCGCAGGAGCCCCGATGCCCGCCAGGCTCCTCCGGGTCCTCGGCATGACCGAGTGCGGCATGGGACAGCCTCCGACACAATGAGCGGTTTCCGAGAGGCCGGAGGCCGGGCCAGCCAGCGGTTCCCCTTGGGTGTGCAGCTCCCCGTCGCCCCGGCTCCTCCGCGAGTGCGGGAGGGGGGCTCGCCCTGCACGTGCGGCCAGGCCCGCGGGGGACAGATGGCCTCCTGGCTGCGCGCTCGGCACCGTAACGTGTTTATACGAACTTCCCAAGAAATAGAAGCCCCGAGCTCGTTTATGAGACAAACAAATGCTCGGCCAAGAGGCAAGCTGCTGAGGGCTGGACGCCTTCCCTCCGGTTGTCGGCCTGTCCGGGAGCAGCGGCCTGTTTGCCGTCACCGCGGCCGCCTCCGTGGCCTCCTCTGACCCCTGCCTCCACGTCCAGCTGTGTCCCTCTGGTTCCGTCGACTCGTTTCCATGTCCAAACAAAGCCAGAGCGTGCCAAGCGCCGTGAGCACACCAGTTACACGTGGGACACAGGGCAAGGATCACCGGGGGACGTGGGGAGAGGAGATCTCCTGGGGGAGACGAGGGGAGGTGAGAGGAGGTGAGGACTCGGGGAGGGGCGAGGTTTGGTGGGGAGACGAGCTCTTACAGGAGGACATGGGGGAAATGGGGAGATAAGATCTCATGGGGGGACGTGGGGAGACACGATCCCACAGGGGAACGTGGGGAGACAAGATCTCAGGGGGGAGATGAAGTCTTATGGGAGGACATGGGGGGACGTGGGGAGACATGATCTCATGGGGGGATGTGGGGAGACAAGATCTCAGGAGGGAGATGACATCTTATGGGAGGACATGGGGGGATGTGGGGAGACAAGATCCCACAGGGGAACGTGGGGAGACAAGATCTCACGGGGGGACATGGGGAGACAAGATCTCATGGGGGGACGTGGAGAGACCAGATCTCATGGGGGGACGTGGGGAGACAAGATCTCATGGGGGGACGTGGGGAGACAAGATCTCAGGGGGGACATGACATCTTATGGGAGGACATGGGGGGACATGGAGAGACAAGATCTCATGGGGGGACGTGGGGAGACAAGATCTCAGGGGGGAGATGACGTCTCATGGAAGGACATGGGGGGACGTGGGGAGACAAGATCTCATGGGGGGACGTGGGGAGACACAATCTCAGGGGGAGATAACATCTTATGGGAGGACATGGGGGGACGTGGGGAGACATGATCTCATGGGGGGATGTGGGGAGACACGATCTCAGGGGGGAGATGACGTCTTATGGGAGGACATGGGGGGATGTGGAGAGACAAGATCTCATGGGGGGACGTGGGGAGACACGATCTCCTGGGGGAGACAAGCTTTCATGGGGAGGCCATATGGGAAGATGAGGACTCATGGGGAGAGAAAAAAAGTATAAGGGAAGACAGTCTGCGGGGAGTTGGCTTTGGGATCTTTGGCTGTCCTCAAAGCGCTTGCTTGAGCTGTGGGGTGAGTTGGGGGCGTGATAGGAATACGGGGGGTGATCAGCTGAGAGGCACTGGCCACGAAGCTCTTGAGGCTGGGCCGACAAGGAAAGCTTTTGGGGGGGGGGACGCGGATCTGAGGAACCAGGAAGACACAGTCTCCCAACCCCCATTCTCTCGATCTTTGCGACATCTGGCTACAGCCTGTTCTGTTGTTTATTCAACATCTTCTTCAAATCGAATCATTTTTTTCATATACAAATTAATTCTCCTTAAAAAAAAAAAAAAGGACTTTCTATCACGCCAGTCAATGGAAAACCAATGTCGCCTTCCATAACGGAGCAGGAGCACAAGGTCGAGGCAGTGAACACAGAGCAACGGGGTCGAGTCCTAGCGGGACCCTGTTGACGGCAAGGTCTCCGGTTCTCAACGGGTCTCAGGGAAGTGCGAGGGGCACAAGGCTGCTCTCGTCAGACTTTGTCCTTGGTTCCATCCAAACGTTAAAAGTCAACTGACCCCTTCTCAGGGGAGTGTGGCCAATGGGTTCCCCCACAGACCCCTCCTACTGCAGTACAACTGGATCCAGGGAGATTACAACCGACGTGCACGGACCACTGTAGGCTCATACGAAAATAAGGACAATCTCCAGGCTCGGGGGCGGCGGGGGTGGGGGGGGTGAGAAAATGGCAGCAGGGTGGGCACGGTCAGCACGTGTGCGGTGGGGATGGTGGGGATGGTGTGAGTACCGGCCCGGGGCAGGACGCCTCTGCTGCGGGGAGACCCTACCCCCACACTCCCACCCTAAGCCCCGGGTCTTTGGCTGAGGTCGGTGAGCCCGGCCTGGTAGGCAGCCTCGGGCTGCTGAGAAAAGCGAACATTAATCCTCCCTGGAAGAAAGCGGCCCGGTTTAGGGTCTCGGGGTCCCTCCAGGTGACGTCCACCCCCACGTGGGCTCACAGGAAGAGAATCCCCAGATGCTCGAGGCAACAAGCTCCACGGAGTGAGAGCAGCAGAGCTAACAAGGTGCTGGCTCAGAATCACAGGCCCGTCTCACGGTACAATAGTAACATGTAAAATACACCGTATGGGGACGCCTGGGGGCTCAGGGCGTGACCCTGGGGCCCCGGGATCGAGTCCCGCCTCGGGCTCCCCGCACGGAGCCTGCTTCTCTGTCTGCCTGGGTCTGCCTCTCTCTCCGTGTCTCCCATGAATAAATAAGTAAAATCTTAAAATATATATATATAAAGTATAAAATGTTTCCAGAAAAAAAATGTGTGATTGAAAATGAACGAAGAACAGGAGGCTATAAAAACTGGCCAGGGCAGATCGGGGAGAGAACCACGTGGAACTTTTAGAAACGAAAAACGTAAAACCCGACGGACTCGGCGGGTGACGGGTTGGCAGGAGGGTGAGCGAAGTGAGGGGCGCGGGGTGGCCCCGCGGGTGCTGCCTCGGCTTTGGCTCAGGGCACGTCTCCGGCCAGGGGCACGTGGGGGGCGGGGGTCCTGCCTCTGCCTGCCCCCTGCTCCTGGGCACTCTCCTTCTATGTCAAATAAATACATAGAATCTCTTTTAAAAGAGAGAGAGAGGGATCCCTGGGTGGCGCAGCGGTTTAGCGCCTGCCTTTGGCCCAGGGCACGATCCTGGAGACCCGGGATCGAATCCCATGTCCGGATCCCGGTGCATGGAGCCTGCTTCTCCCTCTGCCTGTGTTTCTGCCTCTCTCTCTGTGACTATCATAAATAAATAAAAATAAATCTTTAAAAAAAAAATAAAAGAGAGAGAGAGAGAGAGGCGCTTAGTCTTTCCGGCCCTGCCCACGTGAGGTCGGGTGCGGGTGGCCGGGGTGCGGGGGCCGCAGCGGTGACCCCCCAGCTCCAGCCCAGCGTCTGGCCCAGTGTCCAGCTCGCTCGGCGGCCTGTCGTGTGACCTTGTGGCCACCAGGGGCAGTGGCCCTGCCTGCTCTCGAGCCGCGAGCGGCACCCGCTGTGGGCCCGGCCCAGCCGCTGGCACCCTGGGGTGCCTCTGAGCCTCCCTGAGCATCTCCCTTGCCCCTGCGGAGCCGGAAGGGACTTCGCACGCTGGGGAACCCGCTGTGCCATTTCGGGGTCACCTCCCTGGACTCCTTGGGGACACCTCACCTCCCGCTACAGGGCCACATGTCCTCCTCCTTGCCCCGTCGGGGGGTTTGGGAAGCAAAACACGGATCCACGTTGTCCCTGAATGAGCCCTCGGCGTGTCCCGGGTTTCTGTCTTCCGGCCGTCACCCCCGACCTCGGGCGGAGGGCCCAGGGGTCCGGGCAGCGTTTCTTCTCTCCCCTTCTCCTCCTTCCGAGTGTCTCAACTCTTCCCTCTCACGTCAGAAACATCCGTCATGTCCCTGTAGCCTCCACAGTTTCTTTTTGCTCTTTCCTAGCGCGGGGGGTCCAGAGCTCTCTTTGGAGCCGGGCGGCTGGGCCAAGAGCCACAGTGTGGACGCAGCCAGGTCATACCATCAAATTGCTAGCACGCTTGATAACTGGACCCAGAATAACCCAACCTGGGTCCGAATACTATGATTCTCTCTCTCTCTCTTTTTTTTTTTAAGATTTTCTTTATTTAGGGGCACCCGAGTGGCTCTGTTGGTTAAGCGTCTGCCTTTGGCTCAGGTCACGATCGATCCCAGGACCATCTTAAAAAAAACAACAATGACGTTATTCATTTATTTGAGAGAGAAAGAGAGAGCACACACAAGTGGGGAGGAGGGGCGGAGGCAGAGGGAGAAGCAGGCTTCCCGCAGGGGGCCCGGCGGGACTCGATCCCAGGACCCCGGGGTCACGACTCGAGCCCAAGGCCGACGCTCAACCGCTGAGCCCCCAGGCGCCCCCATAGCCAGCTGTTAACCAGAGCATAATACTGCGTGTGGTGGCAGCAGCGACACGATGACCGGGTGCCCTGGCTCCGCCGAGGGAGACAGGGAGGTCCCCCCAGTAACGTGTCCCAGACACCGTTCTGTGCCTGTCGCCCACCTCAGGGGGTCCGTAAACACGCTGCTCCTGTGCCAGGACAGTCCTTGCTCCATCAGGAGGCAGCTGAGGACAGGGCGGGGGCCCGGGTACTGGACCGCTAACATTAAAGCTGTTTTCTTCCAGCTTTATTAAGCTTTAAGCCTTTTCCTGTTTTCCTATCATGGCCAAACCCACCTCTTGGCAGACACTGACGTCTGAATTTTTTGAATTAGATTCCTGAACGGTGATTAAAACCGATTTGGGACCTCAACAAAAGATTTCAAAATACCGACAAAATCCAGGCTGATCCGTAGGGATCGTATCCACTGGAGGGAGGCGGTGGGGCGGGGAGAGGCTCGTCCTCTGGGCCTCTCGGCCTCCTCATCCTGGGGATGCCCCCGGCGGCCCTGGCCTGGGGATCCCGGGCTGGGGCAGCACGTGCGCCGTGGTTGGGGGTTTGCTGACCCTGCCCTCAGTGTGCCAGCAGGGGCCGGTGGGATGCAGGGTGAGGTTGCTCAAGCCGTCGGCACGCGGTCATGCCTCACAGGCCGGTGGTCTCGCCGACACGCCGGGGCCTCATCACCAACATTTCCACGGGCTCAGCTCCAGTTCCCACCCGGGGAAACTGAGGGAGAGAAAGCAGGAGATGGATTTCTTCAAGGCCAGCAGTGTTGGAGGGCGCCGTAAGGTAAACAGCGGCCGCCCGGCCCTGTCCCTGCCCGACTTCACAGCCTCCTACACTGAGCCGCATTCATTCGGATTGTTTTCCGAGCAGAGCCGAGTCTCCATAATGAAGGGCTCTCTGAGCAGGGCAGTGAAAGGAGCTTTCTGTGTGGCTCGGCCAGAATTGTAAGAAACGTCGCCCTCCCTCCTCCCCGATGCTTGTCTGTCCATCAAAAACGCGGTGTCGGTTTTTTTAAAAACCCAAATAAAACAAAACAAAACACAAAACAAACAAAAAACTGACCATGCTCCCAACCCATAAAAGTAATCGGCGACCCTCTCCTCGCAACCGCCCCAAACAGCGGAACTCAAATCCTACGATTTCAGCCAATTTTTCCTTTGTTGGGGGGCGGGCGGGTGGGGGGGAATCAATAAATGATTGTAAATAAGTAAGTTGTTGTTGTGGAAAAGGGCAGACGGCCGGTGGCCGAGCGAGCTCTCCTTGGCTTTAGCCCTGGCGGCCGAGCTCTGAGCTCCCAGCCCCGGGCCCCGACGGGGCGGCCCCAGGACACGAGCCCCAGGCCCTGCTGGTCCAGAGCTGAATGGTTTCCTTCTTGCTTCAAGCCAAAGCCTGATGCGTTCAGCCTTGGTCCTCCTGCGCCAAAGCCAGGAGGGCAGCGGCTGCCCCGGGGGTTGGGGCTTCCCGGCTCGCATCTGTGGCCGGAGCACCCAGCTGCAGCCGCCCCGGAGGTGTCCCCGCCGCCGCGCCCCGTGTGCCCCCGGCAGCGCCCAGCAGGTCAGGGAGTGCGTCAGAGTGACAGTGCACGAACCGCGGCATGAAGCCCGCAGCTGCTGGGCCAAACAAAGTGATGAAAAGGGTAAACCGAGTCTGTGGCACCCCAGGGATTCCGCCGTCCTGGAGACCTCTGTGAAGCCAGGACCCCTGGTGGCCCTATCAAGATCTGCCCTCAGGGTCACTCTGCATAGACTGGCTGGCCTGCAGGGTATCCTGTGCCACTTACTCAGTCTCTGGGCTGGGCCGGGCCAGGGCAGGGTGTGTGTGTGTGTGTGTGTGTGTGTGTGTGTGTGTGTCTCCTGGATGGGCCAGATAAAATCCCTTTCCTTTTGCAACAACTTATGCAGCATAAACCAGAGGCGACGTCTACAAAGATAAATGGATCAGTAAGCGCCTGGCTTTAGGGAGCTCAGGATGGTCTCCAAGGGGGCAGGGGAGCACCACAGCTCAGAAGACACTGGGCTGGGGCGCCTGGCGGGGGCACTCAGGTCGTGACCCCCAGGGTCCTGGGATCTGCCCCAGGTCGGGCTCCCTGCTTGACGGGGAGTCTGCTTCTCCTTCTCCCTCTGCCCATGCTCATGCTCTCTCTCTTTCTCTCAAATAAATAAGTAAAACCTTGAAGAAGGGATCCCTGGGTGGCGTAGTGGTTTGGCGCCTGCCTTTGGCCCAGGGCGTGATCCTGGAGACCGGGGATCGAATCCCACGTCGGGCTCCCGGTGCATGGAGCCTGCTTCTCTCTCTGCCTGTGTCTCTGCCTCTCTCTCTCTTTGTGACTATCATTAAAAAAAAAAAAAAAAAAAAAAAAAAACTTGAAGAAGAAGAAGAAGAAGAAGAAAGAAGAAGAAGACGACGGCAACGATGACATTGGGCTCAATCTTTTAAAGCAGGATGGGGGGGGTGGCCCTAATGCTGGGAGGAGGACCAGCCAGGCAGAGGGACAGGGCAGGGTCTTCAAACTGGGGACTCGCACAGATTTCCCCAGGGGCACGCCAGCAAGGGAGCGATTTCTTAAATCCTCAACACCCATAAGTGTTCCCTCAAACTGCAGGGAGGGATAAATCAGCATCTTCACAAACTAGCCCTCTCCTGTTTACAAAAGAAAGGCGACTCCTCAGGCGAATCCCCGAGGTCTTATCCTGGAGCATTTTCTAGGGGTGAAAAAAAATCTCTTTAGGCTCAGGTTGCCAGTGTATACAGCGTTTTTCCCCCCTGTTTTTACATACATCCTGTTAAGGGTGAAGCGTGTCTCCCATTGGCTTTTTCTAAATTCAGGTATGGGTGACGGGCACTGAGGGGGGCACTTGACGGGAGTGGGTGTTATTCTGTATGTTGGCAAATTGAACACCAATAAAAAATAAATTTATTATTAAAATAAATAAATAAATAAATGAATGTGGTCGCCTTCAATGATAAAAAAAAAATAAAAAGTAAAAAATAAAAATAAATTCAGGATCAGAAGGCCTCACAGCGGGGATCAAAGTCATTGCTCGCCTGCGCTGGGAACTGTCCTTTGGGCCTCCTCCGGGATGCACTGAAGAAGCACAGGTCACCTCCGCGGTCCTCCATCCAAACGTGTATACCTGAACCTAATCACCAGGAAAGATCGGGTAAACCCGGACCAAAGGGTGTTCTACAAAATAACTGGCCTGTTGTCTTCAAAAAGCGTCAAGCTCGAGAAAGACGCAGAAAGGCAGCGTTCCCAAATCTTCTGGAGGCAGGACAGCCAAATGCAATGGATGTGTGTGGCCTTGGATTTGATTCTGGGGGGAAAAATCTGTAAAGCTGACAAAGGACAGCTGTCAAAATTGGAATATGGGCTGTAGATGAGATAATAGTATTGCACTTGTGTTAAATTCTGTGACTTGGCTAATCCTACTGCAGCAAGACAAGGTCCCTGTCTTTAGGGAACTCGCCCCACGTCTTCAGGCTAGAGGGGATGATCGCCTTTACTCTCAGGTGATTCAGATCAAAACCAACACCCGAGTGTTTTAGATACAGAGATAACAGGGAAGCAAATAGGGCAAAATATAAACGAAGTGGTGAATCTAGGCAAATGTGACGTGAATGTCAAAAGAAAAAATGGTAAACAAACACAAGGAAATCTGGACATCTGATAAATTTCCTATTTTCCCGTTTCCCACGTTTTCCTCAATAAATGTTTAACAAAAAATTGATAAAGGCACACCATTAAAAAAAGGAAAAGAATAGGGGTGCCAGGCTGGCTCACTTGGTAAAGCCTGAGACTCTTGATCTGGGTCATGAGTTCAAGCCCCACGTTGAGTGTAGAGTTTACATTAAACATTTTTTTTTAGATAAGTAAATAATAAAGATGAGTTTAAAAAATGTCTGTTAGTGATGCTGACTCTTTTTAAGTGTAACTGGAAAGTTTCCCAGATCTTCTATCAAGAAAATGTCAAAATGTATAGATTGAAATTCATAGATAATTTTTTAAAAATTGTATTTGTTTATTTGACAGAGAGAGAGAGAGAAAGAGCACAAGCAGGGGGAGCAGCAGGCAGAGGGAGGGGAGGAAGCAGAGTCTCCGCTGAGCAGGGAGCCCGACGTGGGGCTCGATCCCAGGACACCGGGATCATGACCTGAGAAGAAGGCAGATGCTTCACTGACAGAGCCCCCCAGGTGCCCATATAGATAAGATTTTTATATATATTTTTTCATGGTCAGCACTTCCTCAATGTTACCCAGTCGTATCATGAAGTGCTTTTTCCGATTATAGTCAGTCTTCCCTTTATTTCTCTTTACAAAGTGTTTACTCTGTCCTACCTTTGCTGAGCGAACACTTATTTCACTCTGTGACTAACAATGACTGGTACCCAGTTCCTCAGACTTCTTCCCGGGGGGTCCACAAGCACAGCTGTGTGCACCCCATTGAAATATAGGGCACAAGTTTGATTCTGACAACAAGACGGGCGGTCGGCCCGGGGCGGGGGGGGGGCGTCCTTGGGAGAGCAGAGTGACAAGCCCGAGCCAGCTCCCCATCGTTGGTGAAATGGCAGGACCCAGGTTCCAGGGAGGGGCCTGGTGCAGACGCCAGTTCCTGAGGGGACCTGGGAGGTGACCTGGCTCCTCAGCGGGGTCCGAGGGCCCCGGGAGCGGGACAGGGATCCAGGACGGCTTTTAGGAATAAGGCCCAATGTGAGGGGGGCACCTAACAGGTCCTCGGTACTGGCCCAGCTGGGTGTGCTAAGGTGGAAAAAGAACCAGTTCCATTGGGCCCGTGTCAAGAACTTCTGACGGAATGGCTGGCTGAGCGTGCAGGTGGGCGCAGGTGGGCACAGGTGGGCACAGGTGCGCTGGGCAGGCCTGGCAGAAACAACCATCAGAGCCATCAGGGCAGTTACACTGCCGGCTGCGCACAGAGGCCTCCGCGGCAGGGATGACATCCCCATTTTAAGGAACCAGAAACGTGCCCGAGGCCACCGTGGAACTGAATTTGGATCCTAAAACCCCGAGGCTCCTTCCAGCAAGCCAGGCTGCTGTGGGTTCCCGCAGTCCCACCGCACTCCCCGCCCCCAGCCTCATCTCATTCCTGCTAAATGCGTTTCGAACCCAGCCTGTGCACCCAAACACACGAAATCGTGCACAGGGGTGTCTTGGATATCGATACCGTCTGGGGTGGCATCTCAGCTCTGGAGCCGTGTGTGTTGAGAAGCAAGAGAAGCTGCTCGAGAAGTCTTCCCGGGCAGCGTGGGGAAGCTCTCGGGCCAAGCAGAGGCCACAGAGCAGGCAGGGAGGATGAGAGATCCGGGCCTCGGCTCTTCAGCATCCCTCAGGCCGGAGGGTGTCGTGTCAGGTGCTGAGGCTCTGCAGCTTCTCCTCCTGCAGCCTGACCCTCGGGGGACTCCTGCTCCCTCAAAGCAACTTGCAGACCTCTCCGTCTAGATCCTTAAACAAGACCCAGCGCTATCAACAGGCTCGCCTTGTGCACTAGAGGGACAATGCTCCTGCCACTCCCTTCAGAGGACCCTAGACTGTGTGCGGCGCATCTAAACCAGTGGTTCTCCAGGTGGGGCCCCAGGGCCAGCAGTGTCACCTGGGAACTTGTTAGCCATGCAAATTATTGGGCCCTTCTCTTGACCTACAATCAGAAACTCAGGGATGGGGCCCAGATCGGTGTCTTAATTAAAAAAAAAAATTAGGGATCCCTGGGTGGCGCAGCGGTTTGGCGCCTGCCTTTGGCCCAGAGCATGATCCTGGGGACCCGGGATCGAGTCCGACATCGGGCTCCCGGTGCATGGAGCCTGCTTCTCCCTCTGCCTATGTCTCTGCATCTCTCTCTCTCTGTGCGTGTGTGACTATCGTAAATAAATAAAAATTTTAAAAAAAATTAAAGAAGGTCTATGCCCACTGAGGGGCTCAAACTCAGGACCCTGAGATCAAGAGCCTCACGCTCCACCGAAAGAACCAGCCGGGAGCCCCTCAGGGTCTTCATTCTAACCAGCCTGTCCTCCACACATCGCCGGCCATGGACACCACTCTGGAAACCCGTTCCCTTATACATAAAATAGGTACTATCAGTGTTCTTGCCCCAGGGAGTATTTTGAAGATTAAATGAGATAGTACTAGAGTTCCTGGGGAACAGGGTAAAAGTCACGGTTACCTTACTAGGCACTGTTTTTGGAGCCCAAATTATTTCAAAGAATGGAGGGATCTCCTGGCAGGTCCTCTACTTGTTTCCTTCCTCCTCTCATCTGGGCCGGTCTCAGGCTTCCAAATTCCATTACGTCTCACTGCACCTTCTTCGGCCTAACCTTGGGTCACTCGGGTGCATCCCAGCTCCTACCCCTTAAGCCCAAGACCAGCGTCATCTCTCTCTCCTCCCTCCTAGCCCCAAGCAGCCCTCCCAATGAGCTGATTTTAACCCATTCTCTCCCACCCAGGCTTCATTTCCTCCCCGTTGCCAAGGGAAGATGATCTTTTTCTTTCTTTTATTCAATCTTTCTTATTCTTTTCTTTTTTTCTTTTACTTTAGAGGAGATTTGCATCTTTTCTCCATCTCATAGGCTGGGCAGATGATAATGGATCATTCAGTGTGGGAAGGAACATGCCTGAAGATGCAGTAATACTAAGCTCTTAACAAGATGGGGGAGGCGGCCCCATTATCTTCTCCATCTGTTTTTATCTTTACATTTTCAGCCCTTTGACCCCTGGGTCCCTTTCCCGTCTTTAGGTCAGATATCAGCTCCTATCTTGTAGGTAGCCCCAGAATAAGACAGTGTCTAGATCTTTAGAAATAGGGAATCTCCCCACGCCCGACCCACAGAAGCGCACCTGCACGTGACCACACCGCAGTGTTTCACACGCGGTTTGAGAAGCCAGGTCACAGGACGTGGTTTATTAAACACCCCTGTGGACAAGTTCTCCTGCAACGCCGGCTCAACACGTGGATTCCCAAAGGGCCCGATTGAAGGAGTTGGGTGTGGAGCCCAGGAATCTGAGCTTTTAAAGCAACTTCCCCCTTGTGATTCCTACGACAGAATAAATTTGGAATCAGGGTCTGAGATGAGGATCTGAAAATAGCCGGTGTTCACGCAGGTCAGGTGCTTTGGGGCCTTGTCTGCAGCTTCTTTTTGTTGAGTCGAATTTGTGGCACCTGGGAACGGGTGGAGGCCGTGTCCCCATCCCCTCGTCTTAAAAAATTTTCTTTTTTAAAAGAATTCCAACAGTTCAAAAGGAAAGTTAAAAAGAAACCCACAAGTTTGCCTTGTTGCTAACACGCAGTACCGAGATCAGGGCAGGGATTGCTGAAACCAGTAAAGGGGGATTACGGGCCGAATTCCAGGAGGAACAGGGATGGGGGCGGGCTGGAAGGGGCCACGGTGGCCAGGTGGGTCCTGACGCCTGCGCGGCACCTCACGGGCTGCGAGCCGAGCCCCGCATCCACGGGGAGGACCAGCAGACCTCAAACAGCCCTTTTTCTATCACTGCCGGAGCCAGCGAGTCCTCCAAACACCCCACCGGCTCTCCCGGGCGCCGCCGGAGCCCGCCTCCCCTGGTCCCTGGACAAGGGAACAGTTTACCGGCCCCATCCGCCCCCGGCCCACCCAGACGAGGCGGCCACTTTTTTTTTTTTAAGCCATCGGATTCAATATTTACAAGAACAATCCCATGCTTGGTTCTAAAATTGCTGGCCGTGCAAGGAAGAGTTTACTTCTAACAACAACAACAAAAATCCAAAAAACCAAAAAACCCCAACAACACTGGTTGTGCCTTAGTCTTTTTTTTTTTTTTTTTTTAAATCAAACTAGCAAAGTAAAATATTCTACAAAACTGAATTGCTTCCTGCGTGCCCCCTTCTCCTGGGGGCTCCGGCTCCTGCGCCCTGTAACTTTAAACCTGGCCTGAGGTCGGGGTTTGGCGCGGCCAACGGCGGCGGAGGGCGGGCCCAGCGAGCCCGGGACCCCTTAGGGCCGCTCCGCCCTCGCCGGGATAAAGGCGGCTCCGGGCTCCTCGCTCCTCGCAAAGTTTCCAGCAGCAAAGTCAGCTCAGCGGCAGCGGCTGCGGGAGGAAGAAGCTTGGGGACCCTGGGCGCTGGGGCTCCTGCTCCCCGCGGCCTTCCAGCCCCTCTTCCCTGGCTCCCGGGGCCGGGCCTGGCCACAGAGCTTGGAGCCCCCCCAGCGCCGAGACAACCGCTGGCCCCCAGGGGACCGGGCAGCCGACAAGATGTGGAAGGTGCCAGTCCTGCTCTTGGTTTTGGGCGGTGCGGGGCTCCGGGTCCCGGCAGCAGGAGGTAAGCCCGGGCCCTGCCGCGGGGACGGGGCTCTGGGACTCGCCCAACGCCTGGGCCCTGAACTCGGGGTTGCCCGGCGGAGCCGAGGGGAGCTGGCTGTGCGTGCCCGCGGGCCCAGGGGCCCGGAGAAGGAGAGCCCAGGGCTGAGCCGGTGCTGGCAGCAGGTGGGGCCCAGGGGCATCCCTCCGGGCGGGCGACCTCCTGCAACCTGCTGCTCAGCCCTCACTCGGGGTTAAGGGTGGGAGCCGGGAGCCCTGTGCTGGCGGGGCTGGGCTCCCCATGGGGCTGCATGGGAGGGGTGCGCAGGGCCCCAGAAGAGGCCGACCCTCTGTATGGGGGGACACTCAGCAGTGCTGGGGGGGAGGGGGCTCCCGGTGGGCTCCCTCAGACCTGCCAGGTCTTACACTCCATGCACCACCCCGCTGGATGCCCCGCTAGGCTCCAGGGAGAGGATGGTGCGTGTGGAAGGATGGACGTGCGGGAGGCAGCGGGTGAGTGTTGTGAACCTTGTGGGTTTAAGTTGGTTTGGGGCCATGTGTTGGACTCGGCCAACGTCAATGACCGAAGGAGTGTTGGCGTCTCCTTGGACCTGACCTGTGTCAGGTGTGACGGTGGGAGCTCCCCTGCCCCCCACCCCACCCCCACCCCAACTCTCACATCCTCTTCCCATCTGGCTCTTTTCCACCCGGTGTGCTGTGCTGGTGGCATCCGTGCACAGGTGTCGACATTTGATTTTTCTTGGGCTTTCACTTTAATCTGTTCTCCCCAATAGAATATAAGCCCCCCAGAGCAGAGTGCTGTCTCGGCCCCGATCCCCAGGGCCAAAGCAATATCGGGCACGTAGTACTTGCTCACTAAATATTGGTTGAAGGAACCGTAAGCGAACCAGTGATCTTTAGAGTTGGGGGTTGCTGAAAGGTAAACTGTATTTTCCAGATTGAGAACAGAGGTGGGTCTAGTACCAGAAAAATCCCCCTTTGGAGGGAGTGCTTTGCGGGAGGGACAGACCTGACCCAGGCACCTATAATTCCGTGGCCTGGGGAAATTATACGGGGTGCACTGCTCTCTGCCAGGCTGTCTGCCTCAAAGGGCCTTGAGCAACTATCTTTACAGGCCCCTGGGCTATTCGTGGCAGGCCTATCTTTGGAACTTCTCTTTCCACCGGCGCACACACGGCTCCGCTCTTCGGTTACATTTCCCTTTTGGCGAGACTGAGTGCGGATGACACCGGCCTGTGCTCCCCGGGGCAAGGGGTGGGAGACCCCCAAAGCAAGCCACATCCCAGCTCAGCTCAGGAAAGGCAGCAGCTGGGCAGCATCCTCCGTTTCCTCCTAGGAAAGGGTTGGCTGGAATCAGCTTTAAGCCAGTTTTTGAAAGTCAGAGGTGGGGAGCGGGTAGCGGAAGGGCTGGGCTTGACCTAGGCATCTCCAAACCTGGTCTGGAAAACAAAAAAGAATCACCGGCCACCGTTGGAGCTAGAATCTGCCCGGGCTAAGGACAGACACCCCCGCCCCCGCCCCGCCTCCTCCCCAGGCTGGGGCTGGCTGTGAGGGGATGCTGAGCTGCTGGGCTGCTGGCAAGCAGCTGAGGCCCAGGACGGGTTTTGTCCGAGAATAATGACCGAGGCCAAGGGAATATGGATGAATAAGTTCATTGAGCTGAGCTATTGTGGCTCTCGCGGCGGCGCCGGGCTGGGGGTAATTATGGTGATGAATTTTATTATCCTTCTCCCAGGGTCCTACTCCCCACTGGGGCGCCCCCATCTAGTGCATAATCTGGTTCCGTTTTGTAATCTGGTCCCATGTGCTGTCTCTTTGGAGCTGAGTGGATTCAAGGGAGCCCCGTGGTCCGCACATCTGGCCTTGTCCTCGGTTGTCGGGCCCGCCCCGGCTCTGAGCTTCCATCCAAAACACCCAGGCCGGGGCCCCTCCGCTAGTCCGTTTATTTTGTGAAATCCTGCAGGCTGCTGCTTGCCGCAAGCCCACATGTGATTTCCCGGGACTGGTCCACCCAGGATTAATCATGCGGCAAACAAATTTCCCTGTGATTTCCCCGAGACTCCTGGCAGTGACTTAGGGAGATCTTCGAGTTGCTAAGAGTTTTTGTGGCGCTTAAGGCATCGATCAAGCATTTAGTAAACACCGGGTCCGCTGGAGTCTTTGGGAGGGAGGTGCTCCCGTTACCGTGGCGAATGAGATCCAAAATAGAGTTTAACGGAGAAAAGCAACTTTTTAAGAAGTATCCGAGCGTGCCAAGGCTAAGTCGGGACTCGGAGAAGAAGGCAGAGGTAGGCGGTCCCTTCTCTCTTTCTCCGGCCTCCGAAGTGAGTGGTCCCTGCTGGTGTAGCCGCTCCATACCAGTGGGTTGACAAGAGCCCAGATGCTGGTGTGACAGTTGGCGTGACAGTGAGCATCTGGCCAAGTAGGGAGGACACCACCTCCCCGCCACGTCCACCCCCACCGTGTGCTCGGAGTGTCACAGTTCCCTCCTTCAATCCTTACAACTCCTTAAATTACACATCCTTATCTCCAGAGTATGCCAGCGCTGGGATTCAGAAATGGGTCTCCCTCCAAACCCCAAGCGCTTTCCAGGACATTACAGAGCCCCATAAACACTAACGGTCGACCTTGAAATTAGAGGTGAATGTCCCTTTAAGCTCCTTACACGTGAAAACAAACAAGAATGTAAAGGTACCAAAAGTCCTTTCCGTTTGGAGCTTGCCATCAGTGCCTGTAGGAGTGAGGATGTCGTGGTGCGTGACAATAGGACTCATGGCTTCGTTCCCCAAATGGTGACCCAGCACCTCTTGGGCGCTCGGTGGGGAGCCAGGTGCAGGATTGGAGCTGTGCGCACGTTGGAGAGTCACACCTGACTACAAAGCATTCCCCAAGCCCTTGCCAGCAGAGCAACGGACCTGTGCTTTAAATTCCATTGGCTTATCTGAATATTTGTCATATTTCTGGCTCTAAGAACATGCACGCCAGGTTACAACTTGTGGAAATGTTTCAGGGGAAGACAGAGAAGACTCGAGTGCCAGCAGTGCCCTTGTGAAACCCTTTTGGGGAATCGAAACAAGATCTCCCAAGGCTCTTCAAGGAAGCCGTGACATTCCCGCCACCCCGAAGCCCCCCAAGGAAATACGGGTCCAGCGTGAGCCATTTGTTGGAGGGGAATCCAGTGACTGGGGGGACCCGGTGGGGAGCACTTCTGCAGCTGAGTCACCAGTTAAGGGAGATAAGCCTTGGGATTCCCGAGGGGTGGGCAAGAGCTAAAGAATGCTTGATTGAAATTCTGAATCCTTCCCCTATCGATTCCTTCAAACTTTTTGGGGAAGGAAAGAGAGCAGACATCTTCCCCGAGGGCTAGGAGCTGGAGCCAGGTTAGGCAACAAAGCGGCTGCTTCAGTCCTGGCTGCCATCAGGACCCTCCAGGACCCACCAGGGCCCACCAGGGCCCACCAGGACCCTCCAGGACCCACCAAGCAGGCAGGCCAGTCTGAGGCAAGTGTTCCCCAGAGCTTCAGAGATTGGGGTGGCTGAGCTCCCCCTGCTTCTTGTCTGGCCCAGCGACTTTGCCTGTGACCCACTCCGAGGAGGTGGATTTGTCTTTGGAGGGGAATCTCGCCAAGTCCGGGGGGCCCTGCAGACCTGGCCACCTGGCTCCCTTAGTTGTCTTGAAGAGCTGCAAACTGAAGTTGTTTGGGGCGACACTCAATATCACGTAGGGAGAAAACCAAAAACCCAACAAACCGATTGAAGGGATAATCACCTTTCCCCCGAGGAAGGTGGGCCTCCTCTATCCAGGGGGTAGAGCTTCCCTGTGCCTCCGACAGCAGAGGGGGTACCGCCGGGCACACGGGGGAACAACCGACGGTGTTAACATTCGTAGCGTGCAGGGGTGTCGGGGACCTACGGGTGGGAAGCAGGGAAGCGGGTCCTGGAAGATGTGCAAACACGGTACGGATGGGAATGCGGTGCTTCCTACAATTCCTTACAATGTCTCCGTCCAGGAGAGTAAAACACAACCGACTTAAAAAGCTGTTGGCTTATGAATAGTATCCTGCCTGAGGAAGAAAGGTGCCGGTCTGCCTAGAACCTAGAGAGGGAGAGAAAGGGGATGAGGATTGACGGCGGTAGACCCGCCCTGCCCAAGGAGTTCATATGTTTAGCAAGCACATGTCGAGTGACTGCACTGTGAGTCAGGCAAGGCACATGGAGCCCCTGCTACAGCCCGTGTGCAAGATGTCCTGTGGGGTGGCCTTGGGTCTCAGCCACGGTGACTGTCCTATGATGAATCAGGGACCCTGTTCCATCACAGTCTGGAAATGTATTACACCCAAGAGCTGCACCCTTTGTCTTTGTGGCATGTGCGCCAGGTATTTCCTCTTGAGGAGGGCCTGCCTCGGACAGCAAACAAGCGTAGCCTTGGAAAACGGTCTCCTGTCGCAAATAAACTCTTTGGTTTCCTGGCCTCTTGTCAATTTGGCTACTGTGAAATGGAAGCATCTGAGTTGGGTCACCCCGTAATAAGATTCAATTTCTGGGGACGGCCTGGATGGCTCAGGGGCTGAGTGTCAGCCTTTGGCTTGGGTCATGAGGCTCAAGTTGAGTCCCACGTCAGGCTCCCCACAGGAAGCCTGCTTCTCCCTCTGCCTGTGTCTCTGCCTCTCTCTCTCTCTCTCTCTCTCTCTCTCTGTGTGTGTGTTTGTGTGTGTCTCGTGAATAAATAAATAAAATCTTTAAAAAAAAAAAAAAGAACTTTTTTAGAGAAGCACAGAGTGGGCAGCAAGATAGATGTGTGTGGTGTACTTGTAAAAAAGAACATAGGAGACAACATAAAATGGCACGTCCTGAGCAGCAAACACCATTAACTGCCACTAAGCGTTTGGAGACGAGATTCTTTGGCCTTCAATGGCCAGGAAAAGCCTAATGGGGCACAAGGGCTTGGTCTCGGCTGTGAAAAATGGTAGGATTGGTTGGACAAGGTGACAGGGAAGGGCAACGCAGGCAGGAGCGATTGCTTGAGCAAATGCATGGAAAGTAGAACAATCTGGAGTTGGATGGGAAGACTCATGCAGGCTTGCTGGGGTTGGAGTGGGGATAAGTCAGGGAGAAGGATGAGTCCCTGCTCAGTGGAGGAGGCAAGACGCAATCATGGCAAATGGGGGTAAGGAGCTATGAATAGCGGTTGGCAGGAAAAAATTGATGACAGGAACCATGTGGGATTGAATCTAGTTTATGGGATGACTTGGGTGAGGGGGGTGGGGGGGTCAGGAGATGAGAGACTAAGTGTGGTGACAACCAAACGGGGGATGAGCTCAGATTTGGAGGAATCCGAGCTAGCACGACTTACAGCTCAGAATTTCCCGACTTCTTATTCTTCCTTCATTTCCCAAGTTCCCGCTGTTCACCTCTTACAACACAACATTACTAAATATTTTTTTTTTATTGGTAAGTAATTCACAGATCATAAAATTAACCCTTTGAAATGGACTAGTCAGAGGCAACTGGTGGGCTCAGTCGGTGGAACATGTGACTCTTGAGGGTTGTGAGTTTGAGCCCCATGTTGGGTGTAGAGATGACTTAAAAATAAAATCTTATAGGAAGAGGTAAATTGAATAATCAAACCACTAGAAGTTGTTCCCGTTTTCTCTGTCTCCCATCTCTGGGCAACCACTGATCTGCGTTTTGTGTCTATGGATTTTCCTCTTGCGGGCATTTCATATAAATGGAATCCTACAGTATGTGGCCCTGGGCCTGGCTGCTTTCACCCAGTGTGATTTCAACGTCCATTTCTGTTGCAGTGTGTGTGTCAGAATTTTATTCATTTATTATTATTATTTATTTATGATAGTCACAGAGAGAGAGAGAGAGAGAGAGGCAGAGACACAGGCAGAGGGAGAAGCAGGCTCCATGCAACGGGAGCCTGACGTGGGACTCGATCCCGGGTCTCCAGGATCGCGTCCTGGGCCAAAGGCAGGCGCCAAAGCGCTGCGCCACCCAGGGATCCCCGAATTTTATTCATTTTTAACGGCCAGATACTACTCCACTTGTGGTTTATCCATTCACCGCTGGATGGACGTTTGGCTTGCTTCTGCTCTGGGGCTCTATGAATACCGTGGCCATGAACATTCGTGTACAAATCTTTACGTGGATGTATGTCTTCATTTCTCTCGGGTGTATCCCTAGGAGTGTGATTGCCCAGTCATATGAGAACTTTACCTTTTGAGGAACTGCCAAATGGCTTTTCAAAGTGGCTACATCATTTTACATTCCAAAGACCATGCAGAAGGGTTCCAATTTCTCTACTTCCTCACCAACACTTGTTTTGTGTGTGTGTGTGTGTTATTTTTGTTTCATTTTTTGATGGTCGCCCTCCTAATGGATATGAAGTGGTATCTCATTGTCATCTTCATTAGTATCTTCCTAACGACTAATGATGCTCGGCATCTTTTCAGGCATTTGTTGGCCATTTACATATCTTATTTTCTTTTTTAAGATTTTATTTTGAAGTACTCTCTACACCCAGTGTGTGGCTTGAACTCACAACCCCGAGACCAAGAATCACACACTCCACCAGCAGAGCCAGCCAAGTACCCCCATATCTTCTTTGGAGCAATGTCTATTCAAATCCTTTTCCCATTTTAAAATTGAGTTGTCTCTTCACTGTGGAATTCTTTATATATTCTGGATACCAGACCTTTATCAGACATAGGAATGGAAAATATCCTTCCCACTCAATTTCTTGATGGTGTCCATCGAAGCACAAATAGTAAAATCTTTAAAGTCCCATTTATCTATTTTTGCCCCTGATTGCCTATATTGTTGGTGTCAAATCTAAGAACCCATTGCTTCATCCAAGGTCACAATGGTTGACTCTTGTGTTTACTTTCAACAGTTGTGTAGTTACAGATCTTATGTTTAGGTCTTCAGCCCACTGGGAGTTACTTCTTATATGAGATACAAAGTAGAGGGCTCACTCCATTCTTTTGCATGTGGCTGTCCGGGTGTCCCAGGGCCATTAGTTGAAATTCTTGATGGTCATTCTTTTCCATCAAGTTATCTTGGCACCTTTGTCAAAAAGTCAATTGCCCATAAATGGACGGGCTTATTTCTGGACCCTCAATTCAATTCCATTTTTCTATACATCTATCCCTTCGCCAACGCCACACAGTCTTGATTACTGTAGTTTTGTTGTAAGTTTTGAAGTTGGGAAGTGTGAGTCCTCCTACTTGGCTCTTTTTCAAGATTGCTTCAACTTTTCTTATTGCTGTATTTTAGTTATTTGTGTACATCTCTTGCCCATTAAAGAGTGGGACCCATGTCTCACTCAGCACTTAAAAGACATGGTTGATACATAATAAACATTTTTCAGAAGGAGGAGGGAGGAGATACAGTCATCCATGCATTTAGGCAGAAACAACAAAGACGCAGGTGATAGAAATCTAAAAATCAGGTTGGAGGGATGATAGATTTGAAACCAATGTCATAAGGAGGAGTTCAAGTTTGTGCACTCTGTTCTAGACAGAGGGACTTTGAGGTAATAGTAGGACATCCAATTTGATGCATTTGTTGGGTACCTGGGAGGAAAATCAAAATGACATTGGAGCTAAGCCCTACAGACACAATTTGCTGCCTGAACTCCTCCCCATTCACCAGAAACAAGGGGAGAATGATGGCAAGGAGGGTCAGAAGAGATTCCCCCTCGCTAAGAACAATTATTTTTAAAAATCTACCAAAACATACTTCAAACTCCCCAACCAGGCTCAGGATCAAGGCCAAGAGCAGCTAATGGAAACACAGCCACATTCTGCACATTCCTGCAGGGCCTCATCCTCCTCGGTGCACAGCTGGGCTGTCTGTGAGCTACATGGGTGGATGGTGAGGTCAGATCCGAACGGGCTTCTCTTTTCACTCTTGCAAAATCAGGGCCTGTTCAGCTGACAGCCCTGATGAATCAGAAGCTCAGTTTCCGAGCAGATGGCAAGTGATTTCCCAAATTCTCTGCCACCCCGTTGAGATGCTCTGTTCCAGGGCAGGACTTCTAAAGCAAGTTGTAGTCATTTGGTTTTTCACGTACTAAACAGCCCTCTCTACGAGACGGCCTTTCACTCAGGACGCTGAACCCAGCTAGTTCCAGCAGAGTTATTACAGAGGTGTTGATTCCAGTCTATAAAGCTGAACTCATTTCCTCTTTTACTGAGAACATTCTCTTGGTCAACAGAGAAAACCTCTTTCCAGGTTGAGTAATCTTGGTTGAAGTTGTAATCAACAGCCTCTAGTTTTAATACTTGAGGAGTTCTGAGCCCTGGTTGTGGTTGGGGGTGAGCAGGTAAGCTGATTTGTGAATGCTGAAAAGTGTGACTATTTGTGGATTCATTCATTCAGCTCTCAGAGGCCCCGCCAGTGGCTGGGCCATAAACCTGCAGCAGAATGAGATGTTGCTCCCAGGAAGCATATAGACTTTAGTAGAGAAAAAGTGGTCAGTGTTGGTTTTATCAAGCCTGGTACTAGGTTAGAAGAATTGCTTCCTCTTGGCATCCCGGGAAGGCTCTGAGGAAGCAGTAGCTCACCTGGGCCAGGTAGTACAGTAGGTATGGTTTACATGGACAATGGAGTTGGAAGGATGAAACTCCAGGTGCCCTTGACATCCAGAAGCCCACAGAGCAGCTTCAGTGCCACCCCAGCCCTTGCCACATGGAGTAGAGAGACTATGAGGGGAGCTGCTGAAGAGTGACCAGTACACACAGAGCCTGTGTGACACGGTGGCGCGAGGGGGCTTTGGAGTCTCACAGAGCCGATGTCTAATCCCTGCATCACCACTTGCTGGCTATGTGAGTGGTTTACTCTCAGCCTCACTATCCTTAGCTTCAAAATGAGGATGACATTAGTTTTGCTTTTTTTGTTTTGTTTTGTTTTGTTTTTTGATGACATAAGGCTTTTGTAAAGATCGGGAGAGAGTGCTTGGTACCATGTTTCCTACATCCTCCCGTAAATTCAAAATAGCAACCATCATTACAATACCTCCTTCCTTGGAAATGCAAACTGGTGTCGCCACTGTGGAAAACAGCGTGGAGGTTCCTCCAAGAATTAAAAATAGAATCACAGGGGTGCCTGATGGCTCAGTCAGTTAAGCATCTGACTCTTGATTTCTGCTCAGACCGCGATCTCAGGGTTGTGAGATTGAGCCCCGCTTTGGGCTCCGTGCTGGGCATGGAGGCTGCCTGAGATCCTCTCTCTCCCTCTCTGTTTGCCCCTTCCCACTCACACTCTCTTTCTCTGAAAAAAGAAATAGAACTACCATATGATCCAGTAATTCCACTACTGGGCATTTATCCAAAGAAAATGAAAACACTAATTTGAAAAGATATATGCACCCTTCTGTTTATTGCAGCATAATTTGTGATAGCCGAGACATGGATGCAACCTAGTGTCCATCCATAGATGAATGGATAGAGAAGAGGTGGCATTTATAGACCATGGAATATTACTCAGGCATAAAAAAAGAATGAAATCTTGCCATTTGCAACACCGTGGATGGAGCTGAAGAATATAATGCTGAGTAGAATAAGTCAGAGAAAAACAAATACTGTATGATTTCACTGATGTGTGGAACTTAAGAAATAAAGCAATGAAAAAAAAGACACAAACCAAAAAACAGACTCCTAACTACAGAGAACAAACTGGTGGTTGCCAAAGGGCAGGAGGTGGGGGGGTGGGGATGGAAGAAATAGGTGAAGGGGATTAAGGGTGTTTTTAGTGTGATGAGCACTGACTAATGTGTAGAATTATGAATGACTATATTGTACACCTAAAGCTAATGTAACACCATGTTAATTGTAATAGACTAAAAAATAAATACATAAATAAATTAAATTAAATACTGGGCGCTTGGGTGGCTCAGTTGTTGAGCATCTTCCATCCGCTCAGGGTCCTGGGATCGAGCCCCAGGTTGGGCATCCTGCTCGGCAGGGAGCCTGCTTCTCCCTCTCCCACTCCCCCTGCTTGTGCTCTCTCTCTCTCCCCCTCTGTCAAAGAAATAAATAAAATCTTTAAAAAATAAAAAAATAAAATAAAACACCTACTTGTTGGGTGGTCATGGAGATTAACTGGGGATTTGTGAAGGGCACCCCGTGGCTCCATTGATTCTCCGCCATCAGGGGAGAGAGAGCATGCAGGTGGCGGGGAAGCCGGGTGTTGTGCGTCGAGGACTGCACGTCCTGCTCCGTCCACCCGCCAGGGACTTGGTGGGAGTCGCCGCTAGGGAAACGAAAGCTGAGTCCCCAGCCACACGGACCCCTCTCCTTTCTTTGCTGCTCCTGTTCAGCTGCAGAGCCCGTCAGAAGGCTGCCTCTTTGGGGCACTGTGCACAACGCCCCCTCCCTGAAGTCAGGGAACACGGCTCCAAACCCTAATGTGTAAGCGTCGCTTCTGGTTTCTTCAGAGGAACTGGTGACACTTGTCGGACCTCAGCCTTGACACGTCTCTCTTGAATTTCACGTGTCCCTGGTGCTGACGGGAGGTGACTGCACCCCACCACGGGCCTGGGCCTGCAGGGGCTGCCAGGGTGGGACCCAGCAAGTGGACAGGCTGCTGCTCGCTTGCAGAAGGAACAGCAGAGCCACAGAGCTCATCCTCAGAGGCGACTGTCCTACTTTCAGCCACGTTCAGGGGAAGCTGTTTAACAACTGGGGCGAAGCACCGTGGACAGTAGCAAGACTCTCCTAATAGGCGCGATGATTCAGAAGAAATAACCTACGTGAGTGGTGAGTGGCAGGGTGCTTTCTGAGTCAGGAGTAGCTCAACAAACATCTGCTGAGCGCTTACCGCGGGGCCCAGCGCTGGGATGCGAGGTGGTGTGGGCTTTAGGGGGGCACCGTGCACCCCGGAGGAAAGCTACGGGGACGGTGCCGGGCCGAGCCCTCAAGGAGCCGCCTCGATTTCCCGTGGCCACGCTTCTGATCCAGGAAGCAGTCGACCCTGATCCGTGGAAAGAGGGGAACCCGTTGGCCACATCAGGGGTTATACTGACCACAGCCCAGTGCCGCTGGGACCTGAAGCTCTGGGTCAGCAGGCAGTTATCAATATCCCGAGGAAAGGCTCCTTCGCAAGGTCCGAGGATGGACCAGCCTGTGGGACGAGAGGACTGATTCCAAAGATGTTGTAAATCAAAGCAGAGTCCTGCCACCTTTCTTCTGGTTGCAGAAACCCACTTGGTGGTAAATGAGGGAGCAGCATCAAAAGCTAAATTTGGGCCGTTGGAATGGAGATGAAGGACCCGGTGAAGATCTGAGCAGGAACGTGGGTGGTCTGCAGGGCGCTAGGGAACCTCGGAGGTTGGCACCTCTCCACAGCTCTGGGAGGGTTTTTTCTCAGGCTCCTGAGCCCCGGTAGGAGACGTGCTGGGAAACGAACTAGGGGTGGTGGAAGGGGAGGAGGACGGGGGTGGGGGTGACTGAGTGACGGGCACTGAGGGGGGCACTTGACGGGATGAGCACTGGGTGTTATTCTATATGTTGACAAATTGAACACCAATAAAAAATAAATTTATAAAAAAAAAAGGAGATGTGCTGGAAAGGTGATAGTGTCTCTGGGCAAAGGAACAAAAGCAGGCATTTTTGCTTTTGTTTTCCAAATAGATGTGTTGACCTCTCTAAAAGCATTGCTTCATCCCAAATGTAATTGGGAGGCCAGGTGGGTGGAAAGGCTAGAATGAATTATTTATGAATTATCTTAGTTACTCCAAGGGTGGGTGGGTGGGGAACCAGAACTTCCTAGGATTTCGTAAGAGACAAAAAAAAAAAAAAAAAAAAAGAACACTCTTTCCATGATGCTGGAGCAGCTCAAGAAACATCAGGCAACACGAAAGATTGCCTCAATCTGTTGGCTGACACCACAGGTTTTCTTTGAAAACCCCGGGGGTAACTCAGCTCGTGACTTCTTTATTTTGAAAATCAACTTTCATAAGATGAAGTCAGCGAGGGAGGCAAACCATGAGACTCTTAAGTCTAGGAAACAAACTGAGGGTCACTGGGGGGGCGGCAGGTGGGAGGATGGGCTAACTGGGTGACGGGCACTAAGTGACAGAAGGAGCACTGGGGTGTTCTATGCAACCCATGAACCCCTAAACTCTACTCCGGAAACTAATAACACTATATGTTAACTAATTGATTTTTTAAAATTTAAAATCAGAGTATCGCTAAAAAAAAAAAAGTATAGTTAAAACTGTAATATCCTGGGGCACCTGGGTGGCTCAGTCAGTTAAGTGTCTGCCTTGGGCTCAGGTCAGGATCCCAGGGTCCTTGGGCTCAAGCCCTGGGTTGGGCTCCCTGCTTGGCGGGGAGCCTGCTTCTCCCTCTCCTTCTGCTCCTCCCCTGCTCATGCGGGCTCGCTCTCTCTGTCTCTCAAATAAATGAGTTTTTAAAAATATTTTTTTTAAATATTTTATCTGAAAACATTTATTTTTTTAAAAATTATTTTATCTGAAAAAATAGTTAATTTTTTATTTATCTGAAAAAATAGTTCATTTTATTTATCTGAAAAAAATACAGGTAATTTACAGTTTACACTGAAACGTACAACAAACACACACACACCCAAATCACCTTTCCTGTTTCAAGATAAAATCCCGCGGGCGCCGCCTCCCCAGCTGTCTGGTTTTTGAGGCTTCGAGTCAGCAGTTAGAGGACCGCAGGGAGCTTCTCCCTTGCGTGGACGTGGAAACAGCAGAGGCGTGTAAACTTAGGGAACTTCGGCGGCCCTTCTGCCAAACCAAGGGGAAGTCCAGGAAAGCCTCGGTGCCATGTCCCCCCGCCTCCATTCATACCCTGAGCGTTGTTCCCCGGCAGGGCTCGAACCGTTGATGAAATGAATTCTCAGCTCCAGGGCTTTGCACTGACTTCTGGTTGTCGCTGGGGGAGGACTTCAGACCCGTCCCGGGCTGTACCTGCCTGGCTCTCCCCCGGCCACCTCTGCCCTGGGCCAAGTCTCGGCCGCTCCCGCGGGGACACAGGATAGGCTGAGGGGTCTCCCCGCTTCAGTCTGATCCCAGCGCCTTCCCCGCACACACCATTCACAGGGCGTTGGACCCCCGTGACCTCATCTACTGGCCTCCCTTCACACTCCAGGTGACACACGCCCCACCAGACGGGCCCTCCCCACCTCCTCCATCTCGTTTCTTCCCCCCAGCACCCATGACCTCTCTCCGTTTCTTTTTTTTTTTTTTTAAGATTTATTTATTTATTTATTTATTTATTTATTTATTTATTTATGATAGACACACACACACACACACACACACACACACACACAGAGGCAGAGGAGGGAGAAGCAGGCTCCACACAGGGAGCCCGACGCGGGACTCGATCCCGGGACTCCAGGATCACACCCTGGGCCAAAGGCAGGCACCAAACCGCTGAGCCACCCAGGGATCCCCCTTCTCTCCGTTTCTTGAGCGTGTCCTGCCCCAAGCCATTCTGGGCTCCCAGGTTAGTTAGACCAGCTCTCCCCATCTGCAGTTCACTTGCTCTCTCCACAAGTACTTATTGAGCGTCCCCTATGTGCCAGGTATTTTAGGAAAGGGGGACACTGAGGTAAACAGCCTTTACTCAGTTGATGTTCTGGTGGGACGGCCAGTTAGTGAATATACGGCTCAAGTGTTGATGAGTGGTTGAGTACTGTGGCAGGTGTGTGAGGGTGTGGGGGGGCAAGTACTGATTTCCGTGGGGTGGGGGGGAGGCCTCCCCAAGGAAGTGCCCCTGGAGGACATGTCTAAGGGGGTCAAAGAGTGCCAGCTTGAGGCTGTCCTTGCTTGCTTGCTGTGAGTCCCCTACCCCAGACAACACTACCCAAACCCGTGAGGGACCTCCCCTTGCTCACTCCTCTGTTTCTAGTGTCCAGAAGGGGGCCCAGCACTTGGTAGGTGAACAGGGAATGTTTGGGGACGGAAGTAGGCCTTGGGAAGGTTCCAGTCTTGACTGATGGGGGAACACAGGGCCAGCTGAGGACAAAGCACGAGCCCAGGGCAGCACATTGACAAGTCCATGAAACAGGCAGAGGGATCTTCCTTACGGACTCAACTGCCTCAATGTTCATACTTTGCTGAGGGCAAGAGGCAATCTTAGCCCGACCCCAGGATCCTGTGAGTCTACTTTAATGTATAAAAGAGGGACAGCTGGGTTGCTCGGTGGTTGAGCGTCTGCCTTCGGCTCAGGCCAGGATCCCCATCAGGCTCCTTGTGGGGAGCCTGCTTCTCCCTCTGCCTATGTCTCTGCCTCTCTCTCTCTGTCTGTCTCTCATGAATGAATATATTTAAAAAATCTTAAAAAAGAAAAAGTATAAAAAGTCCTTTAGAAATTTCCTTTATCTCTAAACCCCCAAGATCCATGTTGGCGATCATCCCCAACCACATGACCCACTGATACACATCTGAAGGGTCATCTGAAGGGTCTCATGACTCAGGTTTTATTAGCCAGTAATAAGTGACCTTTCCCCAACAATAGCCAGCCCCTCAAGGTCCTCGAAACCTTGCTTCTAAAATTCCTTAGAGCCTACGCCATCCTCAAACCCCTCCCAACTCTCAGGTATGTAATCAGCCACTCCTCACAGGCCCGGGGTAGCAGCTCTTCCTGCCCCCGGACCCTGTCCCTGGGCTTTAATAAAATCACCATTTGGCACCAAAGACGTCTCAAGAATTTTTTCTTGGTCGTCGGCTCCAGACCTCACCCCACCATCGTTGATCGTTGCTGCTGTCTGAATTTGCAGAGCAAGGGTGAGCTGCTGCTGAAAGAGAAAAAGACACACTCTTCTAAAGGAGGGCACGTCTTCCTTTGATAACCTACCGCTTCACAAAGCTTAGTCCTAGAGTCATTTGAGGAAACTGAGATTCTGCTCCCTAAATAATTGGGCTGGAAGATTCTAACCAGATGGGATTTCATAAGAGGACATGTGACGCCAGAGTGAGCAATTGCTTCTGACAACCAGGATTATAATTTATGAAAGGATGAAGGCTGAAGAGGAAGGATGTCAGAGCCCAGGGAGGGGGCAGCGGGCTTTCCGGCCCACTGTGGCCATGGTGCCACAAAGATGTCTTTTGTTTTGTTGGTGAGCACGTGGATGAGCCGTTAAAACACTTGGCTTGGTGTTTGCTCGCCGACCAGGTGATCTAAGCAAATCATTTATATATATATATATTTTTAAAGATTTTTATTTATTTATTCATGAGAGACACACAGAGAGAGGCAGAGACACAGGCAGAGGGAGAGGCGGGCTCCCTGCCAATGCGGGACTCGATCCCAGGACCCCAGGATCAGGCCCTGAGCCGAAGGCAGACGCTCAACCACTGGGCCACCCAGGTGCCCCCTGGACAAATCATTTCATTTCCGATGTCAGACAATTATTCTGACGCTTTTTAAAACAGTTGGAGACTTTCTTCAAGATTATTGCAATAGGGGGAGAGAGAGAGAGAGGGTTCAACTCTAAGTACAGCAAAGATCGCAGGGGATTTATAACCGAGGAGCAGAGTGTGTGGGGGGCAGGTAGGAGGGGAGTGAATGGAAAAGTATGGAGAGAACACGTTAAGGGTAGGGGGTGGTTCTTGCTAAACTGGCCCAACAGGATTCTTGCTAAAGGCAAGCCTCCCACTTAGACATCCAGGGTGGGGGATGGGGAGCTTGGTCAGGAGGGAGCGGTCTCTCTAATGCGACCTAGCAGGGTTCTTGCTGAAACTAGACTCTTGCAGGGATGGACAGAGAAGCCCAACTAGACTTTGGTCAAGGAGAGAGCTCTGTCAGCCTCACTTCCCTAATCCGATAAAGGGAAGGAGCCAGGGCAGCTCACCCACCAGGCCATACTGATATGAAGTCAGTCAAAAGATAATAAACAAATAAGGCCTATGCTGGGGGAGGGGTGGGGGCAAATGTTATAAAGCTGGGGCCTCCCACGTGGAGCAGAACCTACAACTTAGAGAGGCCTCAATGCACTTCTGTTAAAGTAGCCGACTCTTCCTCCTCACGGTCTACACCCCTACACCTGCCCGGGGCACCGAATTGACTCCACTAGCAGCCAACTTGAGGAGGAAGGGGGAGAGGATGGTGAGGGGAGCACAGGTTTAGGAATCCGTTCTGGAAAGAATCTGCAGGCAGTGTATGGTATGGAAGTGAGGTCAGAAGGCAGTGGGCACGCCATGTAGCGGGTCCTTGTGCTGAAAGGTTGCTCCCGCGACTGTGACGTGGTGTTTGAAAGAAGACATTCGTCTCAATGAGAGCTGGTTTTGATGCAGTGAGGGAAAGAGGGTTTATTGGGACTAACTGGTCAATTTTTGGGGGGGGAAATCAAATTGTAAATTATAAACATTAAGTGTAAGAACAAAACCGTAAGGATAATCTTGGTGAGTATTTGTATAAGCTTGAGGTAGGGTTTGTAAGTATGACATCAAAGGGAAAAGCAAGCTTGATGTCTGATTGGAAACTGAGCTCAGGACTTACAAAAGAGAGGTGCAGGGGTGCCTGGGGGGGCCCAGCGGTTGGGCGCCTGCCTCCGGCTCAGGGTGTGACCCCGGGTCCTGGGATCGAGTCCCGCGTCGGGCTCCCTGCATGGAGCCTGCTTCTCCCTCTGCCTGTGTCTCTGCCTCTCTCTCTCTCTCATGAATAAATAAATAAAATCTTTAAAAAAGAGAGAGATGCAAATGCCAGCTAGTCAAAAAAAAAAAAAAAAGTGTTTGCAGCAGCTCTTACAAAAATATATTCCTAAGGCATAAAGCACACAAAAAACTATATGAAAGATGATACCGTAAGAGAAATATTGGTCACAGATGAAGACATTTTTAATGGCCAACAAATAAATGGAACCACTCACCACTGTGAATCAGGAACGTAAATAAAACCAGAAGATTGAAAACACTTCTTTAAAACACTTTTTATCAAGACTTTGGTCCTATTACTATTACAGTAACAGTTGTAGATTCTGAAATATTTTATTTTTTACTTTTTTTAAAGATTATTTATTTGTTCATGAGAGACACGGAAAGAGGCAGAGACACAGGCAGAGGGAGAAGCCGACTCTATGCAGGGAGCCCGATGTGGGACTCGATCCCGGGACCCTGGGGTCACGCCCTGGGCCAGAGGCAGCTGCTCAACCACTGAGCCCCTCCCGGGTGCCCCTAGATTCTGAAATATTTTAAACAAAAGGGCATCCCATAAAAGTATGGAAACAAGAATCATTTCTTTCCAGAGATCAGGCTTCAATGCGAAGATAAAAGTGATTGACAATTAGCGTTTTCAAACTGCTAACGATCTCCTCAGTTCCGCTGGTTCTCAGACTTAAGAACTTTAGGGAACATTGATTTATCACACCTTCTCCTGGTTAATAAAGAATCCGGCCGAGCTTTTGAAAGAATAACACCCACACACAAATCCCAAAGCCAATGGATGTGTTGCCCCTGAGTTTGGAAACTCCCATGGGTTCTGGCCCCAGGCAGGTGAGGCTCCCAGGCGGGTGATGCCCCCAGGCCGGTGAGGTCCCCAGGATGGTGATGCCCCCAGGATGGTGATGCCCCCAGGATGGTGAGGCCCCCAGGCGGGTGAGGCCCCCAGGCTGGGTCAGGTGTCCCCGAGCATGAGGCTGGCAGGGCACAGGACTGGCGCTGGCTGTGGGCTCTGCGCTGGGCTTACGTGGCCAGGTGTGTGTGCACTTGTGCACGCACGTGCCTCGGGAGGAGAGAATCGGAGGACCAAGGCATCGCCCCGCGATTTGAATTTCACTGGTCAAGGCGAAAGGGCGTCGATCGCTGGCTGGAAAAGGGGCAGCTGGGCTGGTAGGAACTCTTCACCTGGGAAAGGCTTCAACCCAAATAATAAGAGGGACAGTCGAAGATCCCTTGTTAGAGATCAGCTTTCCCATGGAGCGGAGAGAGAGCCAGGGCAGCGAGACAAAAGCTGCGTCTTAATCACGAGTGTCATTCATGAAACAGCCTTTGTCTATTCAGGGCGATCCTAGTACTTGGCTCTGGGGCCAAGGACAAGAAGGCATTTTTATCAAGTTACACTTTCCACCAGCGGAACTTTCTATGAAAGAGTGCAAACCAACTTCATTCAGTACTTGATTTTTTTTTTTTTAAAGCAAGGCTGTTTTGCTTTGTCTTGTAAAGTTCGGAGGATGCCACATAGCTAAGGGCTTTGCTGAGCGGCCCCCAGAACACATCCGTAACACTGATGACTTGTTAACTGGTCAAACCAGGAGAGGAAGAAAAGAAAGCGCCGGAGGTTTCGGCCGTGCGGGTTTAGTAGGGTCTACTTGGCCGGCCAAGGGCTATTTCCCCCCTGAGCTTGATAAATACCTTCAGCATTTGCCCAACACCACAGCCCTAAATCCCGGCGGCAGCGCATCACTGCCCCCCGCCACCCCAGCGCGCTGCCAGAGGGGAGGCAAACTGCTCGAGGTGTTCAGTCACTGCTAACTGGTGAAATCCATCCCCCCCCCCCCCCAGATGAAAAACTAAATGCCTTTGCTTCGGGGGCTCATCCAAAGCCATTGATCGACAGCCCCGGATTAGGACTCCAGATGCAAAGGAAAGGCTCACGGAACAAGCGAATTCACTCTTGAGACTTTCTCCCTCCATCAGCAAAGAAGTTATGATCAAATATGTATTAGCTGTGCCTTTGGCTGGGCTCTCTAAGCACAGGGAGAAATAATATATCTTAAGGCAAAGGCAGGATTGCTGACTTGAGCACCGCCTGGGTACAAGCATCTACTCTTTAATTATAAAACCCAGTCTCCAAGCACCGCCTCCCTCTTGCTCCTGGGATGTGTACGCTTGCTTAGTCGGCAACTGTATTTAGCCACGGGGTTTCCAGAGCCACTCTGAGCATGGGGAGGGAGCCCGTGGCCAACGAGTCAGATTTTTAACTCGTGAAAAGGGCTATTTGGTGAATGAAGACAATGCCCCTGCTTGGTCGTGACTCATTTGGATCATTGTGACAGAGGTCAAGGAAAAGGCCACTGTTGTTATCTGTCCTGCTTCCCCCACTCCACCTTCGTGTGGAATTCAACCTGCTAACCCACTCCACCCGTCCCCTGCTCCTCGGGAAACCTCTCTCACTGGTACAACAGGGTCATTCATTCAACGTTAACACAGAAGAGCCGCCTCCAGGGACACTGAGGTCCCTTGTTAGCATCGCTCTCTACGCGCTAGGACTTCCGTTGGGTATCTCGGCACCGTTACGTGCATGACTGACTCTCCCTCATAGACATTAACCTCAACTATAAAATAAGAGGTTGACCTTACCTGGGAGGTCTGTGGTCGGAGCCAACAGTTCGAATCACTCAAGGAGACATCCGCCTCAAAATTAAATGGAAAGCACACTGGATGGCTAAGAGATAGGATCCACGTCTGGGCATTCTGATTCAGCGTGTTAGAGATAGAGCCTACAAATTCCTGTTTTTAGAAATCTTCCCAGGTGACTGTAACATAGAATTTTTCCAGGTCTGAATGATATTCCACATTAACCTGAATACACTAACTGATTGTGTGAAATGGCACCAGGAAGTACCTGGTTCAATACTGAAAAGGCGAAGTAGGCATCCCACTGTCACCCCGCCAAATGGCTCCACCATTTTGTATTTTTAGCTCTTTTTGCCTGGCTGTGGAGTTGACCACACCATTGTATGGGACAGAGGTGCAGCAAGGAGAATGGTTTGTGGTAAACTGGAAAGATGACCCCTCAAAAATTCTCCCCCAAAACGGTAAATACATAATCTGGTTGTAGTTGGCCAGTGAGGTCTACCCACACAATTGCTACCTTAAGCCCTGACCCAGTCTTTCTTCTTCAGCCAGCACAGTCCGGCCAGATGACATAACACCAGGTATAGAAGACAGCGTGGTGACCCCAGGCACAGAAGACAGCGTGGTGACGCCAGGTGCAGAAGATAACGTGGTGACTGACGGTGCCACCAAAGAGCCTTATGATTCTGGCTTAATCCCTCTGGTGAGTGTTCCAGGAAGAGTGGAATTGGTGCCATAGGCATGCAATCGTATGCAAGGACACTTTATGACTGGCTTATTTCACCTAGAATTAATTATACCCGTATGGCTTATTCATCTTGTAGCACATGTGAGAATGTCCTTCCTTTTTAGGGCTGATTATTATTCCACTGTACGTCTGTACCACATTTTGTGTCTCCATTTATTGGTCACTGGACATCTGGGTTGCTTCCAACCCTCGGCTATTGTGAATAGTGCTACTATGAAAATGGACGTGCAAATACCTCTTCCAGACCTTGCTTTCAACTGGATTATACGCCCAGAACTGGGATTGATGAGGCATACGATAGCTCTATTTTTAATTTTTTTGAGGAGCCTCCTTCTTGTTTTCCATAGTGGTTGCACCATTTTACAACCCTACCCGCAGTTTCTCCAGCTTCTTGCCAATATGTTATTTTCCATTCTTTTGAGAGTAGCCAACCTAACAGGTATGCGGTGATAATCTCATTATGGTTTTAATTTGTATTTCCCTGATGATTAGGGATACTGAGCATCTTTTATACGCTTGTTGACCATTTATATCATCTTTGGGGAAAGGTCTATGCAAGTCCTTTTGCTTATTTTTATTTTTACTTGTATTTTGGTTTTGGGTTTTGTTTTGTTTTGTTTTTTGAGAGAGGTGCAAGCGGGTGCAAGTGGGGAGGGGAGGAGCAGAGAGAGAGAGAGGGAGAGAGAGAATCTTAAGCAGGCTCCACTCTGAGTGCAAAGCCCCACATGGGGCTTGATCTCATGACCCTGAGATCATGATCTGAGGTGAAAATGGAGAATCGGATGCTTAACCAACTGAGCCACCCAGGTGCCTGCCCCTTTTTGCCCATTTTTGAATCAAGCTATTTAATTCTCTGTTGTTAAGTCATAGGAGTTCTTCAGAGTCTTATCAGGTATATAATTGGCAGATATTTTCTCCCATTCCATAGGTTGCTTTTTACTCTGTTGATTGTGTCCTGCTACAAAGTTTTTAAGTTTGACGCCGACCCACTTAACCTAATTGTGCTTTTGTTGCCTGTGCTCACTAGCATATGTGTTGAATGCTACATTGGCATGAACGTTGGAGGCAGCAAAATCCCTTCCAAGTCTTCTTGCTTGTTGGCTCTGTGAGTTTGGGCATGTTGTCTAATCTCTCTAGGCCTCATTTAGGCTATAGGACTAATAATAGGATTTACTTTACAAGGTTGTTTACAGAGTAAATGAGAAGGTCTTTAAAGGGCCTAGCACACAGTAAGCTCTCAATAAAGGCCAGTTATTACTCTAATTGGGGGAGGGAGGGCATTGATCGATGATACAACATAATATGTGCCAAGTAAATATTAGAGGGGAAAAAAATGCCATTCAAGCTCAAGAAAGAGGAAGAATTAAAGTCTAGTGACCTAGTATTTTTTGGAGAATTAAGACCCTAGGAAGCCAACATGCCAAATATTTGGTGTTTATTTCTGGAGTACATTTGGTTGTATTCCTGTTCCCAGTCTGTCATTTCTGTTTGTTTGTTTTCTTATTTGCACTTTAAATGTATGTCATCATATATTTTATGTATGTATGCCACTTTAAATCCTTTTCTGTTATAAGGCTGTGTATATATTTTAAAACATTGGGTTTTATTTCTCTTTGCCTCATTTACTTCTCAAACAGGTGCCAACAAATACAGAGAGTGTAACAGACTTACACTTAGAGGATGGGCCGACTCAAGAAAGCACAGTCCATGCCAAAGAAGAGAGCCAGAGCACCACAACCTTGAATGTAGTGACTAGTCACTCCAGAGGTAAGAAAACCAGTTGCCCCAACAGGTGTTGATCTTTTGCAAATCAATACATTCCAAATATCCAAGAACAAACCTAACGATCAGTAGAGCACATACTGGAATGCTAAGAGCAAATTCTGAACCAAGGCTTATAATGTGCGAGGTTCAAAATTCAATTTATAGGGTTGCTAAATTGAATTTTAATTATTGGGTTGCTGAACACAGCTCTTCACATTGAATGACAACTAGTGATAATGTCCCCACAAGGACAAGTGGGCTACTCATGTCCTGTTGCTGACCATAAGTTGATATGATGCTACACTAAGAACTTTGTATTGACTCCCAAGAGCGGAAACCTCAACCAACCCCTGTGAGCTGTAATAGATTCTGTGCTACTATTTACCATCTCACACTGAGCTCATGTCCGTACACATGGAACAAGAATCTATTCCAAACCAGTCTTGCCAGGATTAGGGGCTGTACTTTGATTCGTAGTTGGCACCAACCATGCAGCAGTGTAAAAGGAGCACCACATTGGGACTTTGTCGTTATTGTGAGGTGTAGACCATCGCTGAGAATGAGGAAAACTCATTGCCATGACAACTTAACAATGGAAAGAGATAGCCTCCTATTTCTAGAGCTTTCTTAAGAAAAAATTTAGTTGTTTGGGATTTGTATTTTAAAATTGCCTTATTTTGGGACACCTGGGGGGCTCAGTGGTTGAGCGTCTGCCTTGGGCTCAGGGCATGACCCCGTGGTCCCCGGATCGAGTCCCATATCAGGCTTCCTGCATGGGGCCTGCTTCTCCCTCTGCCTGTGTCTCTGCTTCTCTCTCTCTCTCTCTCTCTCTCTGTATCTCTCATGACTAAATATCTTTTAAAAAATTGCCTTATATTGTAGTAAGTGGGGTGGGAGAGGGGGAAAAAAACCAATCCTTCAATAACCATAATGAATGCTTACTAGTGAGCAACTTTATGTAAATTATTTTACCTAGAAAGGTGTTTCCATCTTTAAATGAAAGTAAACATAAAGTCTTTGCCTAATTGATGGTTCCTTAAATCAGTTGCACAGCTGAACACCTAGAAAGTTACTCTTTATTATTATCAATAAACATTTCTAGACCTAATCACCACTCTAGTTTTAAAAACTCTGTAGCACTTCTGAGGAATTTTTTTTAAATTGCTTTATATTTGATGTGCCTGGCTGGTTCATTTGGTGGAGCATACAACTCTTGATCTCAGGGTCATGAGTTCAAGCCCCACATTGGATGTAGAGCCTATTTAAAAAAAATTTTTTTTAGTTGCTTTATGTTTTTACACACAGTGCCCATAGCAGCATCACTCACAATACATAAAACATGAGAGCAATTCAGATGTCCATCAACAGATGAATGAATAAACAAAATATGGTATGTACATTTAATGGACTATTATTCAGCCCTTAAAAGGAAGCACATTCTGACACCTGCTACCATATAGATGAAACTTGAGGACGTTATGCTACATGGAATAAACTAGTCACTCAAAGAAAAATACTGCATGATTCCACTCATATGAGGTACCTAGAGCAATCCAATTCATAGAGACAGAGAATACAATGGTGGTGGCCAGGAGCTAGGGGGGGGAGTTAGGGTTTAACAAGTATAGGGTGTCAGTTTTGTGAAATGGGAAGAATCCTGGGGGTAGAGGATGGTGATGTCAAGACTGAATGTACTCAATGCTGCCAAACTATCTATTGTAAGATGGTGAGGACAGTAAATTTTATGTCATGTGTCTTTTACCACAGGAGAGGGAAAGAGGGCTTTATGAAATGGTTTGAAAATAAAGCCCAAAAGTCACTCTGAGATGCCAAAAAAAGGTGAACATTTAAACACCAGATAGAGCCAAATAGGGCCAAGCAAGGAAAGAATCATCAACATAATTGGTCATTGGAAAGCATTTCAAAAGTTTGGAGAAGAATCGATCATTTGTGAAATGAGTTGACAGCTAATGAGCTGCAGAAAATGGAGTGTTCCAAGTTGAGGAGTCTTCCTATCATCCGGGACACTGCTCCTATTCCTTTAAAACAAAACTCTCCATTCTCTGGAAAATACCCATGATTACACTCCTATACTGTCTCCTGCCCCACCCTGTCACCAAAAGTATGACTTATGGTACATTTCCACATAATACATCAGTGTCCCAAGAAATTTTCACATGTGAGTTAAAATGTAATTATAAGCACTTAGTTTTTTTTTAAGAGGTGATTTTATTAGGGCAACAGATGTCTTTCCCATGAAACACCCAAGCACGATGATGTTCACACATATGACACACTCTCATGACTCCATTTCAGTTGTAATTGGGTGAGAGCTAGGGTGGATAGAACTAATAATCTCTAATTTGGTAACACATCTTCCACAGTTTTTGGCAATACCTTTTCTACCAATGACATCATCGATGGTGATAATGATGCATTACAAGTCTGGAATCAGGGCATGATGTTACATCATGTTAGGACAAGATAAACAGATGACTGACCTTTCTCTACTGGTAGTTGGCAGCCAGGGATGGCCTATTAGGAGAGATTCCATGATAACTTTGTTCCAGGCTGGCCTCAGATCCACCAGTCTGAACCATTTTTTTTTAATGGTGAGATAGCACCATCAGCTTGAGCTCCATGTGAATGCTCCAGAGCCATGGCTTCAGCTCATGGTGGCAGAGCTGGGTTCAGGAACCTTTATCCCAGGGCCATCTTGTAAAGGAAGCCTTTTGTAAAGGTGCCTTTTTTTTTTTTTAAGAAAGCCATGGTACAAAGACATCTTTCAAATCCAAACATTAGAAAAAGTAAGCATTTTATAGATAATGCTTTCACCTTTGATTTGAAAAGCCCTTGGATATCTGTAGTATTCACATGTTGTAAACTACAGATCTAGGGAGGGACCTGATTGATTGACTTCTCTCCATTGTCTAATTAAAAGACAGCCTCTTGGCTTTTCCTCCATCTGCAAACCAGGTAAATGAGTGCTACCCAGAGGAGTTAAAGTGTTGGTATGCAAAGAGAATGATGGGAAAAACCAAACCAAACCAAACATGTTTTTTTTTAAATAGGCATTATGTAAAATTATCTGAAAAAAGCAACTTTACTGCTCACTTACTGTAAGTTAATAACTCACACCAATGTGATAAATGATATTATTCTCATTGTAACTATCGGACTAGGTTTGGCTGCAGAGAGAAATCCTAACCTAACAGTGACATAAACACAAAGAGTATATTCTCTCATTAAACTTAGCTGTCCAATGAAAAACAAAACAAAACAAACAAACAAAAAACTTAGCTGGGCATATTGCTGCACTGTAAGATGTGGATTTTGCTTCTAAAGAAAAGGCAGGGAATTGATATCACAAGACAAATGGTAGTGTAGGCCCCATTTTCTAGAACTAGAATACATTGCTCTCAAAATAAAATCCTTCAAAATAAACCTTATCACAGAGAATGAGTTTTCTATAGTCTTGACTTTGGACCAAGAATCAATAGCCTTGGCTTCTTTTGTTTCCCAAACCTCTGAAACTTTTTGACCATTTCTATAAGATCTTTGTGGGTTAATTTCCCTGACTCTGGTCTCTAAAGTAGATGAGAAAAAAGTAAGGTACACCAAAATAGTATGAACTCATAGGTGTGAAGAAGCATTAATAAATTCGGTAATAATAGTTTTGAAGACAGGATCGTGTCAGAGCTTGCTTCAAAATCCCCTGATCCAATTTATTTAAGAAATTATCCTCTTTGCTTGTGTTTTGCTACCTTCCACTTAGGGTAAATTCATCTTTTGCCAGTTGTTAAATTATAGTTATTATATCCTAATAATTCTGTATCATTACGTCTCTTTCTTTACAGAGAAAGTAGGTGAAGACACCGAGACAACGGTTGAGAAAGGTAGGCTAGATTTTGTTATCAAAATATTTTTATGGGAGTTTAAAAAAAAAAAGTCTCTTTGAAGCTAATCTTTTGATGAGTTACATGCTCTCCTGGATTGTAGTCAACAAGAGCAGAATACGGAACCTTCTAAGAATAGGTTTCAAACCTCTTTTAAGAGAGAAAAGGAGATTGCCTGTATTTGAAAATATGCAAACCACAATTGAGTCTAGTCACTTAATGACAGCCATGGAAAATGGTGTCATATCACAATTTATTGTTCCAAAGAATGAAAAGAGGGGCTAATTTAATACAGCACACAACCACTACCTAGTAATTAACAGCGAAGCCACCCAGAATGAGTGTATGCTTAATAGATCCTGAGACCCAGGAATCTTTCCATTCGTATGAGGGGATGAGAGTAGCCCAAAGTTCCATCTCTTCTAAGTCAACTCCCACTGGACAAGGAGAAGCAAATTAGAGAATGATCTGCTATCTTCAGTGGGGGCAGTGGTAGTGTAATAAGTGACACATTTTCTCACGGGCGTACCATTTATCCAGGGCTCATGCTTTTTTCTCCCTCCTCATTCAGATGGCCTGGCAACAGTGACCCTGGTTGGGATCATAGTTGGAGTCTTACTAGCCATTGGATTCATTGGTGGGATCATCATCGTGGTTGCTCGAAAAATGTCAGGAAGGTACTCGTAAGTAAATAACTTACACCCATGTGGTAGGTAAATGAGAGCAGTCATAGCTACTACTCCGACCTTTGAGCTGATAGAAACCTCTAAATAAAGATCATGTTCAGAGGCACCTGGCTAGCTCAGTGGGTGCAGCATATAACTCTTGATCTTGGAGTTGTGAGTTTGAGCCCTATGTTGGGTGTAGAGTTTACTTTAAAAAAAAAAATCATTTTCAGAAGGGCCTTACCTCTGTGAGGACTACACCTGAAGTTCCCCCAGTAGAACTGGTATCTACTTGGCCCTTCTAAGTTTCCAAAAAAAAAAAAAAAGAGAGTTAGAGCCAGAGATGGCTTTTTAGTTGACTCCAACTGGGATCTAACCAAATTTGACCTCTTGTCCTAATTTTTCAACTAACTGAACTTGAAAGAAAACCCACACCAAGTTTCAACTTGACACCTAATTGCCCCGTTTCCAGTCATCAGAGGGAGGTAGGTAGCTTCCAGCTGAGCATCCATTGCAGAGCCAGGGCACCATGTAATGAGAATCCTTCTGGTGGTGGGGTCCCCTCCCTCCACTCCTGCCTTGCACACACCCACGCACTTGGTAGTGAACCCCTGGCAGCAACTATTATGAAAAGAAGGAGTTTTCTCTTTATGAAAATTCCGTAAGAATTCAGAAGATTCAAACTCATAACCAGAGGAAAGCTTTTTCTTATTTCTGCTGGGGAGATGATAGATAATGGGGGCAGAGAGGGCAAATACTATACAACCGGGGGTGGAGGGACGTAGCCCACAATAGGGTCACAGGGTCACCTGCTTGGAAATGCCTGGGAATCGGACCGTGGCCGTGACGGTGCCTCCAGGGAGGCAGGAGGAATGAGGAGAGAGAGCAGAAGAGCTCCAGGTTGCAGAAGGGCAAAATTTATACAAAAGGACAATAGGACCCAATAGGACCATGACTCACAGGATTACTATTTACAGTGCCAGTAAGAGAAGTGACAGTCACCTTTTTCTCTGTTTCCACAGGCCCTAAAGAGCTGAAGAATTGTGCCCTTCTACCAACACATTTAAAAGAGAGTTTCCGACTTCCCCGTCCCCAAGCATGTGGGAGAAGATGACCCATGGAAATGCTTGGCGATCCCACTACCAAATCCATGGTGATCCCTCCACTTACCAAAAGTAACCCAAGGAAAGACAGTTCACAAGACTTGCTCCCCTAGGCAGGCATTTGTCTTCTGAAAATGTTTTTAAATATATATTTTGCAAAAGAGGATTCAAAAGACACAATGCCTAGAAAATGGAGCAAAACCACGTAAACTGATTTGTAACTAAGACAATATAATTCAATTGATGTTAGAAATTATGCTCCCATCTCCGTTCTGACCATTCTCTCGTATTGTTAAAATGCAATCAAGCCTGGAAATATTTATACCGACGGAGCCCTTGAGTTGAGTGCGTCGTTCATAAACAGCAGAAGCATTTTGCAATTTCCGATCTGTTGACATGTACACATTCCAATCGGGCCTGCTTTTTTAAAGCCAAACTTCATGTGAATAATCAAATAGAAAAATCTAAACTTGTATACTATGTAATGACCAACTGCCTTTCCCTGGCCCAGATAAATAATTTCAAAGGCGCCTGTGTTAGGTCATAAACAGGAAGCCCATCGTTCGGAGAAGGGATTTGTTTGTCGCAATAAGGTCATCGGGCAGGCTCTAGGCTTGCTTATTGCCTTCTCCAGCCATGGCTTGGTGACTCAAAGGCTTGCTCCCACCTGCCGCCTCCTCTTCCCTCAGACCATGGGGAGCCAGAGCTCCTGGGGCAGGCTTTTTCCTTTCCATGACCTCTAAGCCCTTCCAATTGGCTGCTTTGTTCTGGAATATGGAAGTCTTGGCTCTGATGCCAACGAGACTGCTGGGGGCCCAGTGGTGCCCGAGGCTCAGATGTACCAGAAACCAAGAACCATGGTGGTCCCCACACAGAAGGAAATCCTGCGTGTGCCTCTGGCCTGAGAAATAGAACCTGCCAGGCTCCTAACATTTACTTTCTGCCTCAGAGGAAAGACGTAGGACATCATAATAATCCTGTAATTTTAAGAAAGCAGGTGGATTCAAAGACTTGATGTAAAAAATGAAAGAAATGCCCATCTTGGTGACACATACCACACGCCCTCCATGGGGTCATCATTGGAAGGGTCGTCAAAGTAGAGGACCCACCTGCCACCTGGGGTGGGCACCATCCACTCAGCTCAGTACATTTCTTCCCGTAGGTCAGTTGATTTCTTTTACCCAAACACAAAGTTTTTACGCTGAGCAGGTGCTCTGTCCCGATTGTGCTTGTGCAGGTCTCTTACCCTTGCAACTCGTATGACAAAGTAAACTATCCTTTGGAAAAGCACAGCGCATTTCTCTCTCCGCCGCAGCAACGTGGGGGGTGGTATCTTAAACAGCGAGGCCTCCCGAACCCGGTCGGGCTGGTCCCCCACCCAAGGTCCAATTTGGGTATCTGCTGATTGAGAGAAGGGGCCTTAGGAGGGCTTTGTGAGCTTCTGGAGCCTTCTGTTTCGTCACTCAGATTCCTGGACTGGAGTCGGGGACAAAGTCCGTTTTGTCTTTTGTGTCCTTGCTTTTCTCCTCTCACTGTGAACCGTAGCGTCCGCCCCAAGTCATACACTGGACCCGCCGCCTGCTGGGACAGGACTGTGGGTTTCTTGGTCACATCTGTGTTGGTGTTCAATGCAGTGTGGACGTGTTTTAAAATAAAACAGATGATTGCGTGTAACAATGAGTCAGACCTTTGATTGGAAAGATCACATCTGGGTCACATCTCCAGATGAGACGGTCGGCTGCGTAAACATCTGCCTCTTCCCTTGATTGGGGGCGAATTAGAAGTGGTCACAGGAAGTACATCCACGGGAAAGGAGCAACTGCACCTGCCGAAGTGGAGGGGCAAAGGCCCAGCTGAGGAACGGGGTGAGACGGGTGGCACCTTGGGACTTCTTTGCCCTCTGGTCACAAGGGCTAACGAGGTCTTGCGTGGCTCCTGACTTCCCGGCACTGGACGGGAGCCAGGCGAGGGAGCAGTTACAGCTGCCACTGCTGGCCACCCTCCCCGCGGCCTGTGTCCCTGGCAGCCTGTCACTCCTGCTCCTGGGACATCTCAGTGCTCCGTGCCCTCGGCCCTCAGCTCCCTGCCGGGTCTGGAGACAGTGGCCAGGCCCTGCGCCTTTGTCCCCCTGTCCCCTTCTGGTGGTTGAGCTGCTGCTGCACCCCAGCCCCCGTGGGGCCCCCAGCCCTGTGCCCCCCGGGTCTTCCCCCCCTGCACCCCCCACTCCGGAAAGCTGGACGCTGGGAGCAGGAGAGCCCTTAGCACCTGCCGCCCTCGCCGTCACTCCGCTTCTGTTCAATCGGGACGCCAGGAACTCCGGGTGCCTGTGTCCTAACCGGAGAAGCGGAGTGGAAAGGCGGGGGGCTGGAGTCCCCTTCTCCTGTTTACAAGTCATCCCTCAGGTGAGTCCTTTAACCTCCTCGGGCTACAGTGTCTTTGTAGGAACGGCCAGCAGCTGCTTAGGGAGCAACCTTTTTCTAGCAGAAAACTAGCCACGTCCACGTGGCCCAGGGACAGAGACCAGGGCCCTCAGCTCGGTTGGGGTGGGGTCGCGTCCCCCACCTGCTCCCGCCCCAGGGCACCGCCCGCCAGTGCAAGGGAACAACTGTCCCCGAGGTGCCTAGGTGCGGCCGCCTACCCCCTCCCCCGGGTTAACTGGGCCTGGAAAGTGGGGCCCCAAGGCCCGGCCGCCCCCTGGCTTTGTCTCTCCAGGGAGAGCCCTTGAGAGCGGGGCTTCTGCCCCACAGGCCCCCTAAGTTCCCAACCAAGAACAAGGCCTGGGGGCCTGGGTGTCCGCGTGGGCATCCGCGTTTACTTAGTGCTCAGCGCGTGGGGCTGCTGGTGCCGAGGCTTCCGCGGGGAATAATGTGCATTTGGACATTAAACTTTTCTTTTTACTAATTAAAGTCCAGTGGAGGAGGGGGAAGCAGTTCGGACGCGCTGGGCTGGGCTCCTGCGGGGACCGGGCTCCCCACCCCCTGGGCTCCGGGGGACTTGCCTCCCTGGGGGCTGCTCTTCCCGGCGCCCCCGCCCCCGCCGAGTTGAGTGCGGGTCAGCGGGTGTCCTGGGCCCCGCGCCCTCAGGGTCCGCGAGTATGAACGATGCAGCCCCGTTAGTGGGCGACGATGCAGCATGAATTCAAAATCTCGGAGTGGAAGTCTGCAGGCTGCCCCGCTGCTGTGAAGGCCGCCGGTCGTTCTTGCCGGGGCCGGTGGACGTGTGTCCCAGCCTGGGTCCCCCCGCCTTGCGCCCCATCGCTCCCGCTCCCCGGGTCGTCCTGTCCCACAGGGACGCGAAGCCCCGTGTGCTGAGCCTCTGCGTCCAGGGCTCCCGGCCCCAACCGCATCCCCAGTCCCACCCTCAGCCCTGAGGCCTTGTTTCTCCCAGGTGCGTCCCGCTCCCTTCTCTCCTACTGCCTCCACTGTCCCACGTCCCACGGATGCGGACCTTTCAGGAGTAAAGTCCCATGCCAGGCACAGGGGGCTGTTCCAGAAGCGAGGGCCCCCTCCACCCGCGGCCCCTGAAGACCTCTAACATGTGCTCAAACGACTAACACCACCTAGAGCGTCCACGTGTGACCTCGGGAGGGGGAGGAATGTTCTGGCTAAAGGGACCAGTTGAACCCTCCTTTTGCACCCCCCTGTAGATGTAGCTGTGGATGGCACAGGACCAGTTGGAAAGGGCATGTATGGTGTCAACAAGGCCTTCCAGGCTGCTGGAGAGAGGAGAATAATCTGATCATTCATTCATTCATTCATTCATTCAACAAACATGTGTTCTCAGGCTCTGTTCCAGGTCCTGGGGACACACAGTGAGTGAAACCAACGAAAATTCCTGCCCACGTGGAACTTAGAGTCTAGCGTGGGACACAGGCTGTGTCCCAAATAAGTAAGCCCTAGAGTATGTGGAGACTGGGGGTGGTAGAGGCAGCGGCGAACAATGAGGGGAGGGAGAAGCGGAGGAGCGAGGCGTGGAGCTGGGGGTGGCGAAGACCTCCCCCGGGTAGGGCGAGGTTCTTGAGGAGGCTTGGGATGAGCCAGGGCGACATCTGGATGGAAAGCCTCCCAGGAGAGGAGCATCAGAGGCCTGAGACAGGAGGGTGTCTGGTGCTGGGGGAGGGCAGAGATGCTCAGGAGGCTGGAACAGAATGGACTCGGGGGGGAACGGTAGGAGGCAACGCCTGAGAGGTTGAGGGTGCTCGTAAATAGGGACGCTTGGGAAGGCTTTGGGAAATGGTGTGCACTTCAAATAAACATCTGACATTAAAAAAAAAAAACCACTCTCAGGGCACCTGGGTCACGCAGTCAGCTAAGCATCAGACTCTTGGTTCAGCTCAGGTCATGATCTCAGGGTCTTGGGACTGAGCCCCATGTGGGGCTCCACGCTCAGTGTACAGTCTGCTTGAGAGTGTCTCTCTCTCCCTCTCCCTCTGCCCTTCCCACTCGTGTTCTCTCACGCGCACTCACTCGTTCTCTCGCTCTCTAAAATAAAATTTTAAAAAATAATAATTTAAAAAAATTTTAAAAATCGCTCTCACTTCCGGTTGGGAACCGGCCAGTCGAAAAGCCAGTGTGATGGGGTGACTGGCTGGCTCAGTCGGGGGATTGCGCAACCCTTGGTCTCAGGGTTGTGGGTTCCAGCCCCACACTGGGTGTGGAGATTACTTAAAAATAAAATCTTAAAGAAAAGCCCGTGTGATAATCCAAGCTCAGCCCAGATGGCTGTAACAGAGACGGCATAAGGTGGTCTGGTTCTGGCTGTAATTTGAGTAAAGTCAACAAAATTACCTAATGGGTTGGACATGGGATATGGAAAAAAAAAAAAAAAACAACCCAGAGAAGTCAAAATGACTCAAAGGACTTTGCCCTGAGCAACTGGGAAGTGGAGTTGCCATCCACTCACGGCGGGGGGGGGGGTGGGGGGGTGGGGGGGTGGGTGTTGCAGGTTTGAAAGGAAAGAACGGGATTTCTATACTGAACATCTAGTATGTTCCTCCCGTCCCTGGCCAACACCACCCTGCTTCCTGCTGCTTCCTGGCCTCTGCTGATTAATAACTTCCACAAACTCCCAGCCTAAATCCCCTATGGACCATGGCGTCCCCTAGGCACACCCTCCCTGGCCCAGCAGCCTCTCTCACCTTTGGTTTCTGCCGCCACCAGACCGATTGACTCTGCATTTGCAAGACTTCCCGTGTCTCAGGGCATCTGCTTCTCCTGGCCGTTCACCATCGCCTTTGTTGGTCAGAACTCCCTGTGCTGGATCACCAGGGTCACCCTCACCCCCATGTCACTGCCCCTTCCTTTTTGGCAGGGATTGGTTCTGGAGGGAAGAACATGGGAAAACCGTCTGCCTCTGAGCCTTATTATTTTTTTTACATGACAAAAAAACCCCCATAGGCAATAATACCTACATCATAGAGTTATTAATAGCTTTACAATAATGAATGTTTACTGCCTATTTGAAAATACAGGAACTGCTCAGTCATTAGCAGCAATTATCCCAACAACTTCTTCTTGCTCCAGTTATTATGGCCTCATTTGCCCTCACTACCTCCCTGTGAAGTAGGTGAGAGAGATTATCCCTATTTTACTGATGAGGACACTGAGGTTCAAACAGTTGCCTAAAATTACAGAGTTACCATGTGCCTGAAGCATAACCAGAGGCCAGGTATCTTGATTCATTCTCTGGACCTCCTTTGTTTGGCCCACATGTCTTCTTTTTTTTCTTTTCTTTTCTTTTTTAAAGGAATCTCTCCGCCCAATGCGATCCCAAGATCAAGAGTCTCTTCGCCCAATGTGAGGCTTGAACTCACGATCCCAAAATCAATTGTTTCCCCATCAGGTCAACGGTAGTGCACTTTGAACACATGGTGTCCTCAGCCAGTGGAAGACAGGGAACTTACTTTCTAAATTAAGAAATATTTTAGGGGATCCCTGGGTGGCCCAGCGGTTTGGCGCCTGCCTTTGGTCCAGGATGCGATCCTGGAGTCCCGGGATCGGGTCCCGCGTTGGGCTCCCGGCATGGAGCCTGCTTCTTCCTCCTCCTGTGTCTCTGCCTCTCTCTCTTTCTCTCTATGTCTATCATAAATAAATAAAAATAAATCTTTTTAAAAAAAGAAATATTTTAAACATCTGGAAAAATACAGGGATTAATAACAAAGCCCCACATGCCCACCATTCCGCTCTAGCAAACCCTAACATCTTCTCATATTTTCTACATAATATTTTTTCGAGAAATAAAACCCGGCACCTACTGTCCTCCTGGCATCAGTTCCTTCCTGCTCACTTTCCCAGATGGATCATTCTCCTGAATCGAATGCATTGCATTTGGAAACATGTATATTTTTCTACTACTCTTCTTATTTTATGTGCAGGTATCCATAAAGATATAGCATTGTTGTGCATGTTTTCAACTTTTAAGTGCGGATCCTTCTCTGCAACTTGCTTTCCCCCCCGCATTGTGAGTTGGGCATCTCTGTAGCTGGTGTGGAACACTGGGTCACGACTAGACCAGCATTTACTTACACTTTTTCTTGCAGATGGATATTTAGGATATTTCTGAATTGTCTAATTAGAAACCATGCTATGACAAATAGGGTCATAATAAAAGAATTCTCATGTTCCCAGAGACCAGGACTTTGTCCCCTGGGAAAAATAAAAGCAAAGGTGAATTAATATTTTGGATATTTAATTACCCAGATTTGACTAGGAATTGCTTGGCATCTCTCCTCTAGATGGAAGAAGGTCTAAGTTCATTGGATTTAAAAGGCTGATAACTTCGAAATGATCGTTTGTCCCTATCCATCTGTTCTCCTTCAGATGACCTCCTGATCTTTATTTTTTTCCTATAGGAAAATATTTTAATAAAACACATTTATTGTTTCTTTTCAAAACGATAGAAATGTCTCATCCACCTTCCATGACAACATTTTTGGAGATAGTCAATTATTTATAATAAAAATGAAACTTAGTCAATGTAAAAGTCGGCATTTAAAAAAAAAAAAGTTTCATTTATTTATTTATTTGAGAGAGAGAGAAAAAAACACAAGCAGGAGAAGCAGGCTTCCCCATGAGCAGGGAGCCCGATTTGAGGCTTGGTCCCTGGGACCATGACCCGAGTGGAAGGCAGATGCCCCACCGGCCGAGCCACCAGGTGGCTTTTTTAAAAGTACAATGTGACATATCAGATGTTAGAAGAGATTTTCTAATATGGAACAGAAAAGGAATTTAAAGATATGACATTGGCTCCTGAGAAAAATCCTTCTGGTGATCCACAATCCAAAATCTTCCCGGGGAAGTTTTAAAAAATGGAAAGATTTCATGATTGTTACCTTCACTGAAATGTAAGAATTTCTAGGCACACGAAATTAAATTGAATATTTTCCCTGTTTAATCAGGAAACAAGGAGGGCAGCCCAGGTGGCTCAGGGGTTAAGCATCTGCCCTTGGCCCAGGGTGTGACCCCAGGGTCCCAGAATCGAGTCCCACGTCGGGCTCCCTGCATGGAGCCTGCTTTTCCCTCTGCCTGTGTCTCTGCTTCTCTCTCTCTCTCTCTCTCTCTCTCTGTGTCTCTCATGAATAAATAAATAAAATATTTTTTAAAAAAATAAACAGGAGGCGAGGAGTATGCGTGGGATCAATTGGGAAATTCTCAATTGTTTTATCAACATCCCTTCAGAGAGCAGCTGGAGCCGGCCCCACCCGGAGTGGATTGAACCGCGGCCCCCAAGATGGGAAGTCCAAGTCCTGAATCCCAGTCCCTGTGAAAATGATCTTCTCTGGAAGAAGAAGGGTCTTTGCGGATGTAAGCAAGTTCGGGACCGTAAGGCGAGATCATCCTGGATGACCTGGGTGAGCTCTAGATACCGTGACAAGGGTTCTTCTAAGAGGAGGAGACACAGAAGCGGCGACACATGGGGAGAAAGGCCACACGGACACACAGGCAGGTCGGAGCGATGCTGCCACAAGCCAAGGAGCCCCCAGAACCCCCAGAAGCTGGAAGAGACGTGAAGTCTCCCCTAGAACCTTAGAGGGAGATGTGCCTGCCAATGCCTGCATTTCAGATTGGGGCCTCCAGAACTGTGAGAAAATGAATTCCTGTTGTTTTAGGGGCTCTGGTTTGCGGTAATTTGTGGCGGAAGTTAGCCCAGCCCGTGAGCGGCCCATGTGGGGACGCGGCTCCCCACCGCCCACCCAGCCCCTGCCAGATGGAAAGCAACACTGACCTCTTCCACCATGACCCTGAGCCATTCCCTTGATTCTTCCAAACAATGGGTTGGCAGCTATCACGCTTCCTTTGTGACAGACAGATGTTACTAGCCCTTCCCATGCTGTCATTCCAATTTCACTCATGTTGGAGGAATCTGTGGTGAAAGAAATATGGGGCCTAGAACAATAGGCAAAGCCAACCCTCGCATGGTGAGCGGAATAGAGGCAGACCCAGCTGCGCTAGCTTCTCCGCCCTTCGTGGTGACTAACCCCCCAATGCCTCCCTCCCTCCCTCAACACTCGCCCTGCGTGAACAGAAATGCTCCAGTGAGAATAAAACACCCGCGTCGACTGGGGGGCGTCCAGCAGCTACGCACCCCACACGCTCCCCTGAGTCGGGCGCGGCCCTACATGTCAACAGTGAGAAGAAATCACCCTAATACTTCATACAGCGGCCGGTAAAAATGTCCCTTTTTGTCTGTGGCTAAAGGAAAACTGCTTCTTTGGGGTCTGAGGAGCACCCTTCATTCACAGATCTCCAACGGGATTCACCTGGCCGGGGTGTCCCGGATTGCTGCGGACAGCCGGACGCACGGACTGCGACTCCAAGACGGTCGGGGCAAGATGAGCAACGGCCTTTGCGCCCTCCCACCTCCCCTTTGCTCAGTCCTCTCCCCGGGCTCCTGTCTGCGCTCCTCGCTCCTCCGTCACGGGCCGGCCCTCAGCAGGCTGCCGCCTGAGCCGCTGATGCGGGAGGGCGGGGACAGACCCCGGTGGAAGGAGCACGGGGCCTAAGGTTGGCGCGCCTGGCTTGCAGTGGACGTACAGCGGCCACCTGTTTCCTCATCTGAAAAGATAGAAATGGTGGCGGGTCACAGGCGTGTTTGCATCTGGAACACGTCCCTGGTGCATTTGGAAGTGTTGTATCGAAGCGATGGGGGCGCTTGGCTGGCTCAGTCGGTGGAGCGCACGACTCTGGATCTCAGGGTCATGAGTTCAAGCCCCACACTGGGCATAGAGAGTACTTGAAAATAAAATCTTAAAAAAAAACAAAACACCAAAGCAATATCTAAAAGCAATAGGAGTTGCTGTTTATTTGGCAACCACCACGTCCTGGCCCGTGCTAGACTCTCTACATGCACTGGGACAGCCCTTCACTGTGGGTATTATTATTGCTCAATCGTGGGTATTGTTTTGGTGAGAACACCAGACGTCGGAGAGGTCAAATCACCCAAGGCCACCCCACAGGAGGTGAAGGAGCTGCCGTCCCAAACGCACAGCTCTTAAGCTGTGTCGCTGCGCCGCCAATATAAGGCACCGTACCTGCAACAGGCTCACCCAGATGGCTGTCGATGTCTCGTCCAGAGAAATAAATGCTTGAAAAGTCTAAGAAACAAGATTTTTCTAAAGATTTTAATCATTGGGATCCCTGGGTGGCTCAGTGGTTTAGCGCCACCTTCAGCCCAAGGCGTGATCCTGGAGACCTGGGATCGAGTCCGACGTCGGGCTCCCTGCATGGAGCCTGCTTCTCCCTCTCCTGTGTCTCTGACCCCCCTCTCTCTGTGTCTCTCAGGAATAAATAAATAAAATCTTTTAAAAAATAAAAATAAATTAAAAAAAAAAAGCCAAAGGGAAAACCAACTATGTGACAAGTTTCCTGAAGTTCTTGTAAGCCGCAGGGGTTCAACTTCCCTTCCACGAGCACACGCTCAGGCCTGTCACACTCACTCCAGGCCCTGGGCAAGCACCAGTACCCGCAGGGCAGTGACCCGCCGTCCCTCCCCAGCGTGTTCCCAAGTCCCACGCTAACCCCTCCTCACCCGTCCGCTCCGTCCAGCCCCGGCTGGTTCCCTCGCGGTCCTCGACCCAAATGGGAATAAGAACAGCAAATACGCGTGCGGCCCTGGGCCCCCGCGGGACATCCTTCTGTGTGCTGTACGAAGCCTCACCACCCAGGTGGTGCGTGCTGTTGTCATCCCTGTTTCACAGCAGGGAAACTGAGGCACGGAGAGGTCAAATGGCCTAAAGGCACTCAGGGCCAAGAGGCAAAGCTGAGATGTGAGGTCTGTGCGTCTGGCTCTGCCGCCCCTCGGTGTCCCCAGGCCCCCTCCCGTGGGCCAGTCATCGGGGCACCCCCTTTCGCGTGGCCGTCACTGCGGTGCTCAGGCTGTGCTCTCTGCTGGCTGCAGGCTCCCACGCTAGTTTCCTTGGGCTGATGGGACAGATCACCCCAAACTGGAGGCTGGAAGCCCAAGATCAAGCTGCCCCCCCGACCCCGGCCCCCGAGAAGCTTCCGGGGAGAGTCTGCTTCTTGCCTCCTCCGCTTCGGGGGGCCATCAGCCTCCCTCCGGCCCTTGCCTCCGTGGTCCCCTGGCCTCCCCCGTGTGTGTCTGTCCCCACACTCCCTCCACTTGTCCCTTATTTGGAGGCCCGGACGGCGCCCAGGGCCCATCGGCCGAGGGAGGGCAGGGCCTCCTCTCAGGAGCCTTGACTCCATCCCCCCGGGGCCAGGTGAGGGCTGGGCCCCGCTTCCAGGGGCCACCACCCGGGGCGGGTACTGGCCGTGTGGGGGGGGGGGCTGCGGGTCCCAAAGGGCTGGAGGCATGTGCCCCATCTCTCGGGGCACCCCGTGGGTCAGGGTCCTCCGGTGCTTGCTGCAACCGGCGCCCAGGCCCCGCTCTCTGGGGAAGGGAAAACCGGGGCTGCCGCGCGGGTCCGTGTCCCGGGCTCGGGGGCGTTACCTTTGCCCCTGGGCTGGGTGTGCAGGACTCGCTCCTCCGGGGGAAGGAGGCAGGGGTCCCCCCCTCCGGACCCACTGTTGCAGGCCCCGCGGTCACCGTGTGTAGGAGGAGTCGGGTCCCCAGGGGAGGCGGCCGGAGGGCGAACTGCTGCGGAGCTGAGGGCGGCGGGTGTCCCCCAACTCACTGGCAGCAGCACCGCCGGGACAGACGGACGGCCGGGGGCTGGCGAGTCGTCGGACGGCAAGCTCCTCGGGGACAGTGTTGGGGGGCCCGGGCGGCACCGGGGCCCCAGGATGCGCTGTGCGCTCGGGGTCCCTGTGCCTGAGCCACCCGGACTCCTTCCGAGATGTGGCTTTGCCCCTCCTGCCATCGCTCCTCCCTTCTTTTTTTTTTTTTTAATTTTTAAAAAAGATTTTATTTATTTATTCATGAGAGACAGAGAGAGAGAGAGACCCAGGCAGAGGGAGACGCAGGCTCCATGCAGGGAGCCCGACGTGGGACTCGACCCCGGGACCTGGGGTCACGCCCTGGGCCGGAGGCGGCCCTAAACCCCTGGGCCCACCGGGCTGCCCCCGCTCCTCCCTTCTAAAAGCATACAGGCCCCCCGGCTCAACCCCACTCCCCTCAACAGAACTCTCCAGGCCAGTTGACTCTCTTCTTTAAAGCTTGAAGGAGGAATTCTGTGAAGACTTGTCGGGAGAAAGCAAGATGCCAGGCGACCCCGAGGGGCCCAGCGCTTGGGTTTCTGAATAGGGAGGCGGGAGCCAGCACCGAGCAGCCCCAGGCAAGGTGGCAGCTGCAAGAATGAATAAGGAACCCTCGGAGGGCCTCGTGGCCCCCAGGCAGGAGCCCCACCTGAAGGCTCATTACCCCACTTCACGGGAACGGGAGCTCTGCAAGGGTGAGCACTGTCCGCTTCTAACTCGTGGACGGCAGAAACCCAAGAAGAGCCAGTGATCCCGAGAGACAGCGGACGCTCCGATGGCTTCAAAGAGACTTAAAATGATGCTTAAAATACTACATGCATGTAGCACAGTCTCATTTGAAATAGCAGCTTAAGAGAAAACAACTTTGCATCCTATTTGGATGCCGTAGTCCAAGGAGGTGTCTCAAAGTCTCTTTTTTCAAATTTTTATTTTTTTAAAAGATTTTACTTATTTATTCATGAGAGACACGGGCGGGGGGGGGCAGAGAAGAGACACAGGCAGAGGGAGAAGCAGGCTCCCTGTGGGGAGCCTAACATGGGACTCGATGCCGGGACCCCAGGATCAAGACCTGAACCAAAGGTAGACATTCAACCACTGAACCACCCAGGCATCCCTCTTTTTTCTTTTCCTCTTTTCTTTTCTTTTCTTTCTTTTCTTTTCTTTTCTTTTCTTTTCTTTTCTTTTCTTTTCTTTTCTTTTCTTTTCTCTTTTCTTTTCTTTCTTTTCTTTCCTTTCCTTTCCTTTCCTTTCCTTTCCTTTCCTTTCCTTTTCTTTTCTTTTCTTTTTTTTTTTTTAGAGAGAGAGCAGGAGCAGAGGTAGGGGCACAGGGAGAGGGAGAGAGAATCCGAAGCAGACTCCATGCCCAGTGTGGAACCTGACACGGGGCTCAATCCTGTAACCCTGAGATCATGGCCAGAGCCAAAATCTAGAGTCAGATGCTCAACCGACTGAGCCACCCAGGTGCCCCTCAAAGTCTCTTTTGGTGGCATGTACTATATTTTGGCATATCACTGAAACCTGGACCTTGTATTCTGGGCTCTCCAGTTATAACATTTTTACACAAGGATTACATCACCTCATTATTTGAGAAGAAAAATTAAGTCTTGACCTGAACCTTGGAAGCCAGTGTCTTGCATTGAAGAGTCCTGCAGAGCCTACAGTTTCGTGTGAAGGTGAAAGCTTGGGGGACTCTTTTTATTTAAAATGAAGCAAGTGGGATCCCTGGGTGGCGCAGCGGTTTGGCGCCTGCCTTTGGCCCAGGGTGCGATCCTGGAGACCCGGGATCGAATCCCACGTCGGGCTCCCGGTGCATGGAGCCTGCTTCTCCCTCTGCCTGTGTCTCTGCCTCTCTCTCTCTCTCCCTCTCTGTGTGACTATCATAAATAAATAAAAATTAAAAATAAATAAATAAATAAAATGAAGCAAGTGATACTACATTTTCAGAATTTAACACACACCATTTATCCTGGAAAGCCACAATTGCACTTAAATAATTTTTCAATGAAGGAAATGCAAGCTGAATTTTACATGCATTGGATCGTAGCTGGCTGAGTTTAAAATGCCTTCCATTGCAGCGTGGTCCCCTGTCATGACTAGCTGGCAGTACGTGGCTCACGTGGTTCGCCAGCACCACCAATGTGGTCTCCAGCGGTGACTTGCTACTTGCTTCTCCAGGATTGGCCCCTGATGGTAGGTTGGATGTCAAAGCGAGGTCAGGTTGCCATAACATTTTCTCAGTGTTTGCTCTCAATTTCTGAACTTTCTGGCATGAGGCAGTAACAGCCCTCAGACCAGCACCAGTCTGCTCATGGATCTAGTCCCATCCTTTCTTGGTATAGATTCATTCATTTGCTTGTTCATTTGTTCAGCAAATAAGCAATTGGGTTTCAAGCATGTACCACGCAGTGGAGCCAAACCAGGGAATAAGACTCCAGAGACAGTCCCAGCCTCATGGCGCTTATACTGGTGTGGGGGAGACTAAAAATTTTAGGTTGTGACAGTTGCTATTCAGAAACACAAAGTGAAGGAAAGGGGAGAGAGAGTGAAGGGGTGAGAGGATCATGGAAGACCTCTCTGAGGTGGGAGGGTGGACATCTGAGCTGAGAAATGAAATGAAGCGTGGGAGGGAACCAAAAGACGTCCTGGCAGAGGGTGTTTCCAGATAAAACAGCGAAGGCCAAGGCCCTGGGGATGGAAGAGCTTGGTGTTTTTTGGAAGAGAGAAGAAGGCCAGCGTGCCTGGGAAGGAGCGAGTACGAGAGAGAAGGGTGGGAGGTGAGGGTAGAAGGTGGGTTTGGAGCCAGACCTCTCAGGGCCATGGGGTCGGAAGTTTGGCAAGGATTGTACGTCTCATGTTATGGGGGGCAGATGGTGGGTTTTGAGCAGAATGACTTTGGCATGCAAAAGCAGGGGAGGGGGAGCCCAGTTAAAGTTGAGTAAGACCACAGCAGTGGCTCCCAACGGCCCTCATCTTGTGGTATTTACACCCTTACGCAGACGCCTTCAACATTAACTAGGTCTGGCCTGCGTAACCACAGAATATTGATTAGAAATAAAAATAGGGGGGCGCCTGGGTGGCTCAGTCAGTTAAGTGTCTGCCTTCAGCTCAGGTCATGATCCCGGGGTCCTAGGATCGAGCCCCTTGTCCAGCTCCCTGTTCAGCGGGGGGCCTGCTTCTCCCTCTCCCTCTGCCCCTCCTCCCACTTGTGCGTTCTCTCTCTCTCTCTCAAACAAATAAATAAAATCTTTAGAAATGGAAATGGAAGAGTCCAGCTCATGAAAGGCAGAGTGGTTTCCTCCTTGCTTTTGCTCTCAGATCCGTTGCCTGGGAGGCCAGCGGCCATGTTGTCAGGGCGCTCAAACAACCTTGTGGCGAAGTCCATGTGATGAAGAACCGGGTCCTCCTAACAACAACCACGCTGACTCGTCAGTCCTGTGAGCAGACCGTCTTAGAAGTGGCTGGTCCAGCTCTAGCTGGCCCTTCAGCCGACCGCAGGCTAGCCTGGCATCTTGACTGCAACCTCACGAGAGACCCTGAACCAGAACCTTCCAGCTAAGCTGCTCCCAAATTGCCCATCTGCAGAAACTGTGAGATAATAAGTGTTGATTGCTCTTCGAAGACGCTAATCTGTGGAGTAGTTGGTTATGCAGCAAGAGGTATCTAGTACCGGGAACATTTTTTTTTTCCACCGGGAACGTTTTTGGAATCCCAGAGACTAGTTTATCAATGCAGCTTGGGGGAGAATGAGGGGATCCTACGAGGGAAGTTTTCTGGTACATGAAGGTAAATAGTGTCTTGAAATGCTTGTTAACCCCAACCTGCATCAGTGAGAATTCCAGAAGATGGGATGAAAGGTGCATCGGGGGAGGTGGAGAAAAATACGCACTCTGGCTGTCACGTGAAATGTGTGTGGATCCATTGACGTCGGTTTATATTTTTGTGTTTTCTTCCCAATGAGGTAACGCATCCACGTAGGCATGTCCTAAAATGAGAAGACTGGGTTGATGATGGTGGAAGCTCGTGCCCAAAGGATCCTCATTTGCCTCTGCTTACAGATCAGTGTGTGCTCGGAATTACCAAGGGCACAGCCCCTCCAGAAATAACAGTGTGAGGAGCCTGGGAGGAGCGATTTGCGGCCGGGCAGCATTGCTCTGGCTTGGAGCTTTGGATGAAATTCAGTACATCGATCATTATCCCAAAGAGGCTCCTTTAGAATAAGTGTCTCCAGCCTTGCATGGAGCCCTGAGAACCCAAACAAATATTTGCATGTATTAACTTTCCTGAATTAGTCGGTTGTTGACTTTTAGTACAAGCCGTGACTGATGCTGGTTTCTCTTCAAAGAAAACATGGTTTTCTTGCCTCTGAATGTGCATTCAGGAAGTGGAAACCTGATGGTCCCTTCAACTGAAGCGGGGTTCTGGAAAATCACCACCTTTCATGCTGTCGTGGGGATAGTCAACAGCTGGAGATCGGGAGGGCCGAAGCAATGACATCAAGAAATCAATTAAAGTTGTATTAAAAGGACTTTGATATGGCCAGCAATTGTGGGAGCGCCTCGCCCAGCTGTCCAAGAAGGCAGAGGGACACGGAGGCTACACCTCGGGACCCCGGGCCCCGGCCCCCTGGTGACCTGCAGCCTGGGAGTTACTAGCATGGGTTGCACAGCGTTGCAGCGACCAGGAGTGTCTGGTGGGCCAGGAGATACGGGACCATCCTCTGGCCATTTCACCATTCGGACTGGCTGTTTATAGAGAGAACGGACAGTCGGTGGCGGACATCCCAGCTTCCGCTGCCCGCCAGCAGCCCGTCTAAGTCAGTCATGGGTCTCCTTCTCCTTCCCGTGGTTGATTTAGAACCGGCGAGGGGACGGATTGTGCCTCCTAAGCAGGCAGCAGGAGCCGGCTGGGGCTGACAGCCTGCGGACAGGGTGCTCCCCCCAAGTCTCCGATTCTCAGCCACGTCTTCCTTCAAGAGCCATTGCAAAGATTAGCTTTCATCCTTATTAAGAGGAGGCTAGAAGCAAAATGAGGTCAGATTTTTCTAGAACAGCAGTTCTTAAGCTTTTTGATCTTGGGATTTCTTTACACTCAAATACGACTTAGGACCACAAAGAGATTTGTTTACATGGTGTATCTACCAATATTTGCCACATTAAAGATTAAAACTGGGGAAACCTAAGAATATATATTTATCTATTTATTTTAAAAATCCATAATAAGCCCATGTATGTATTACCATATTTTTCATTTTTAATAAAAAATAACTGTATATCCCAAAGCAAGACCAATTTCCTGAGAAGAGTGGCATTGTTTTGCAGCTCTGCGAACCTCCTTGTCATCTGGTGTCACAGCCGGATTCCCATACCGGGGTCCGCATCCTGGCAGCTGGGTTTTGGTCAAAGTATAGGAAGAAATTCCTGCCTCACACAGACAGGTCGACAAAGGGAGGCTGGTCATAAAGGGCTCCAGGCACCCCCAGGAATTCTTGCCCCACACCCTGCAGGGCGTACCCCAGCCACTGTCTAGGAAACCAGATCCGGGCCAGTGTGGCCAGAAACAAGCTGCTGTGATTCTCGGAGGCCAGGCTCCCCGGGCAGAGGTCAGGTGGCTGGTCCGCTCGGGCCTGGAGCCTGGAGCTGCTTTTATTCATCTGGGGACACACTTCCACTGCAGCCTTTGGCTGAAAACTCACATTTGATGTTCTGACGGGCCAACACATGCTCAACTGGCACCTGCATCGGAGCAGTCCAGGATCTCAGCACCAGGAGGGACCTCGGCATCACGTCCTGGCTCCCCGGGCTGTCCCCTGCTCCCGCCGTGTCCACGCACCGCCTGCAGGCCGACACCCAGCACCTCAGGAGACTGCGCGTCCACAGAAACTGTGCTCGGGATCCCCTGGACACTCCCGTGCATACCCCCGAGCAACCTGCTACCGATCCTACAATTCATGGCCGGCCGGCCCAGCCCTTTGATCCACTATGTTTCTTTACTTCCTTACATTAACCTTTTTTTTTTTTTATTTGAGTTTCAGTCATAAAAACATTCGTCCTTTATGTGCCGATGCCAACCACGTGTTCCTTTCTGGGAATGAATAAACCGCATCATTTGGTTTCAGCCCAGTGGGACACTCTTTGCTAAATGAACCTTTTGAATCAGTCGATCAGTTAAAGGAAAGGAAGGTTTCAAAGTAAAACGTCTCTTTAGGGTGCAGTGAGGACACAGCAGCCCACGTGGCCTCGTGGAGCACCTCCGCTCCCGTCCCCTTCGGCCCACCTGGGGGATCGCTGTCAGCACCCGCGGGCAGGAGCCTTACTGACCAGCTCTACCCTACGTGACACATGGAGCACCTGAAATCTTTTCCAGTGCCCAACTGTTGTTTTGCAGTTTGCATTTTATCGTGGACATTTTGATGGCAAAAGTGCAGCAAAAAGAATAATTAACCCATTTCTCTAAATTAACAATTTCAACATTTTTATTTTGTTATACTGGCTTTCTGTAGCCAGTCTTTTTTTTTTTTTTAAGATTTTATTTATTTGAGAGTGAGAGAGAGTACAAATGGGGGGAGAGGGAGGGAGAGGGACAAGCAGACTCTGTACCCCTGAGCAGAGAGCCTGATGCAGGGCTTAATGTGGGCACCCTGGGATTGCTTTTTTTTTTTTTTTTTAAGATTTTTAAAATTTATTTATTTATGAGACACACACACACACACACACACACACACACACACACAGAGGCAGAGACACAGGCAGAGGGAGAAGCAGGCTCCCTGCAGGGAGCCCAACGTGGGACTCGATCCCAGGACCCCAGGATCACGCCCTGAGCCAAAGGCAAGGCACTCAACCACTGAGCCACCCAGGCATCCAGGGACCCTGGGATCTTGACCTGAACCTAAGGCAGATGCTCAACCAACTAAGCCCCCCAGGTGTCCCTAGGTAACCAGGCTTTACTCCTCTCCTTCCCTTTCTTCCCTCATGTCTTTTTTTTTTCCATCAATAACTTAAAGCATATCCTTAACACCATGTCGTTTCACCTTGAAATGCTTCTATAGATATTTCTAAAATACAAGGCCGTTACCCACAATAGCATCATCTCACTTAAATTAAAAACTCCTTGGGTGCCTGGGTGGCTCAGTCGGTTAAGCATCCAAATCTTGATTTTGGCTCAGGTCATGATCACAGGGTCATGGGATCTGCTTGGAGGTCAGTGGGGAGTCTGCTTGAGATTCTCTCCCACAGCCCCTCCCCCAATTTGGGTTTTCTCTCTCTTAAAGAAATAAATAAAATCTAAAAAAATTTTTTTTTTTAAATAAAAATTCCTTAATAAGAATGATTAGTCAGGTTATACTCTAATTTTCTACTCATTAAGTTCGATGACTATAATTATGTCTCTCAGGTCATTTTTATAATCTGGGACATCTTCCTACCCCTTCCACCCTATTTTCCTTAGGCCCTTGACTTGTTTTAGAAACTGGATCTGTTTTTCTACGGGATGTCCCCCATTCTGCATTGTGTTTGGTGACTTTCTTCTGGAGTCGTTTAACTTGTTGATTTGTCCTTCGTTTATTCTGTAAGCTAAAAGTGAGGTTCATTTTCTCTTATTTAAATTCAATTAGCCAACGTACAGTACATCATTAGTCTCAGATGTGGAGTTCAATAATGCCTTGGTTGCACACAACACCGTGGGCTCATCACATAAAAAGTGAGATTTAAAGGCTTGATTAGATTCTTCGGCAAGAACGCATCACAGTGGTTCTTTCCGGTGGACTCCATTTATAGGTGTACTTTCTACGGCGTCTCAACCACAGGCACAGAGTCTGGTTGTTCTGTGCATAGTGATGCTGAGACCGGCTGTGGGTTCAGGTGGTGAGAGTCTGATTCCTCGTTGTAAAGGTCCCTGCCAACCCACATCCATTAGGTTTTGCATCAGTTTCATCCCTGGACCAATGATTTCATTTGCAGTTGAAAACGGTGATTTTTCTACCATTTTTATTCTATTCTATTTATTAGCTGGAATTTTCTTATAAAGAAGAACTTTAACTCTACAACTAGAACTTTTAGTAATCTAGAAATACAATTCACGCGGAACCAGCAAAATAAATGCTTCGTTCTTTCCCTGTGATCACCGATTCTGAGTCAAGATAGTCTCGGCTGAGGCTGCTATAGCCAGATACCACACACCGGGTGCCTAAAACAATTCTTTTGACTGGGGAGCCCAAGATCAAGATGCCAGCAGATTCAGGGTCTGGTGAGAGTCCACCCTCCCGGCTCGGAGATCCCCACCATCCGGCTGTGTCCGCACATGGTGGTGGGGAGTCAGAGAGAGAGTTCTGGAAGCCCCACCTCTGAACACCTTCACACTGGGGAGCTAGGGTCTCAGCATTCAGTCCATAGCAGAGTTGGTGCTCTAGCTTCCAATGGTCGCTTCATTGCACCCAATGGTTGTGTTGTTTGGGTTTTTTGTGTGTGTTTTTGGGGTTTTTTTTTTTTTTGAGCTACTACAGCCGTTCCTCTCTCTTCTTCCAGTTCTCACTCTGATTATCGTTGTTAACTCATGATCTTATATATTTGCTATGTGTTGGCCAGTTACACTCATTCCTCTTTTTGTTTTTTTTGTTTTGTTTGTTTGTTTTTTAATATTTTATTTATTTATTCATGAGAGACACAAAGAGTGGCAGAGACACAGGCAGAGGGAGAAGCAGGCTCCCTGTGGGGAGCCCTATGCGGGACTCTGTCCCAGGACCCCAGGATCAAGACCTGAACCAAAGGCACTCAACCACTGAGCCACCCAGGTGTCCCTCATTCATTACTCTTTTTGATGTGCAGAATGTCCCATCTTAGGCCATGGTAGCTCCACAAGGTGGCTTTTTGACATGAACCCATTGATCTTTGCTTCCTTGCTTTCAGGCACAAGAGCCTCGCCAGATGGACTCATACATTTCCTGCCTCCAATTCAGACTTAGCTATTTTTCTAAAAAGCCTTGTTTGTTCTGGTGGGGGAATGGTGTATGCATTGCTATTGAGTTGTTATTGCTTCTGTTGACTATTTAGAAAACACATATTTTTCAAAAGCAAAAACCTAAAGTATTCATAGAGATATCTCTGCTTCAAATTTAACAGCACCAGGTTTACACTTAAACTCTTTAATTTTATACTTGGGTGCTTTTGCTGTTATACTAAACATCTTGACTCCTAACAATAATTTTATTGCTGTAGTCACTCAATAACCTACATTACACATGTAATAATTTCGAAATGTCAATATTGATACTCACAAAAGACTACTGAGAGAAGCTCAATTTCTCTCTGTAGTTCTTCTCAACCTTAGAAGATTCTGCTAATGATGTGCGGTCCAAATGCTGCATCCCCCAGTAACTTGAAATAGCTCTTTTATCTTTGCGGTACGACATCAGTTTGATATATAATTTAGTACTTGTTTGGATTTGTTTTCGTATTTTAAGGAATGCTTTTTCCCCTGCCTTTTGATTTAATTTTCTTTTTGGAAGATGTAAAATATTTCCTGATTCCAAAGTCAAAGCTTTACAGCAAGACTTATTCAGAGAAGTCTCATTTCTATTTCTGCTTTGCCTCTCATTCTCTCCCTCTTCCTTCCACTGGTTTACTCTTACTGTATTTCCTTTGGGAAATATAAGAAAGTGTGTGCGTGTGTTAATATTCCCTCCTCCCCTTTATTCAAAAGGTGGTGCTCTACATGCAATGTTTTGTAGGTGCTCTTCTCTTTTACCAATATATCCTGTGTATCACCTCATTTAAGAATATGGAGATATCCTGGGGCAGCCCTGGTGGCTCAGCAGTTTAGCGCCTGCCTTCCGCCCGGGGTGTGGTCCTGGAGACCCGGGATCGGGTCCCACGTCGGGCTCCCTGCATGGAGCCTGCTTCTCCCTCTGCTTGTTTCTCTGCCTCTTTTTCTCTCTCTCTCTCTGTGCCTCTTATGAATGAATAAATAAAATCTTTAAAAAAATATGGAGATATCCACATTCCTTATGCAACACACTGTGCTCTATTGTGTGGATTTTTCATACTTTATTCAACCATTTCCCTACTGATGGCTGTTTGGTCTGTTTCCAATGTTTTACAATTACAAGTCACGTTGCCCTGAGTAACTGAATATGTATGAGTAAATGGATGTGTCCTTCTGTGTTTTGCTTGTTTGTTTGCAGATGTATCACTGGGATAGTTTCCTAGAAATGGGATAGCTGCATCGAAGGATAAAATGCATATGGGATTTGGCTAGATATTGCCAAATTCTCCTTATGTTATTTCATATTCCTACTAATAATGGATGAGAATTCTTATTGGCTCCACACCTCATCGGTGGCGTTTGGTGCCAAAGTTTTGAATGTTACTCTGGTAGGTGAGAAATAGTATTTGAGTGCAGCTTTCCCATTTCCCCTATTACAAGGGAGGTTGAGCGTCTTTTCTTACCTTTAAGAACCATTTGCTTCTCATTTTCTATGAATTGTAACTTTCATCCATTTAAAAAAATCACTTTCTTCTTGACTTTTAGAGGCGCTGTTTATAAACTCCTCTGTAAGTTACAAATACTTTTCCCTCTTTACTATTTGTCTTTTGCCTTCATGTATAGTAGTTTCACCACATTAAAGGCCTTTAATGTATTTTGCTTTATTATCTATGTTTGTTTATTTTTCAGAATTTATTTTTATGCAATCTCTACACCTAACGTGGGGTTCAAATCCCTAATCCTGAGGCCAAGAGTCGCGTGCTCCATGAACTGATCCAGCCGGGTACCCCTGTTTTATTTTTGGGAGTTGAATTTACAATATTTTTCCCTATTGCTTCTGGACTTCAAGGCATAATTACTACGATTTTTCTCCATTCCTACATTACAAAGGAATTTACCCACTTTTATCCTACTACTTATAATAATATCATTTATAAAATTTAGATACTTAGTCCATTTGGAAATAACCTTTTTCTTCTTCTTCTTTTCCTTTTAAGTAATCTCTACACCCACTGTGGGACTCAGACTCATCATCCTGAGATCTCAAGTCACCTGTTCCACCGCCTGAGCCAGCCAGGTGCCCCTGGAAATCACCTTGACATACTGTGTGAATGACGGATTTTTTTCCAAATGGAATTGTGACTGATTGTGGTTTTGACGCAGTTAGTTGAAATGATTGCTGTTCTGGTTCATTGGATAGCCTTAGTTGAAGTGAGATAATATCTATCTCACATGTTCAGCACCTTGTCACTGATAGGCCAGAACTCAAGACTACTTTAAAAGTTACAAGTCAATATTACAATAATCATTGTTACCTTCATTCCGCCTGTTCTTTTAGGTTTTCTAACTACACTGCTCACATTCTTGTCTCAACAACGAGTCAACTCATGATGTTATACAGGAAGCCAGAAAGAGCAAACTCTTCTTGCTGGCCTCGCTGTCCACTTCCTCTCAATTTCCGATGTGATATTGTGTACCGGACACAATTGGGAAGAGGAGATTTTCACATTTGCTGTTGACAAACACATGCTGTTGGCTCACACGTGTCAGTCACACAACATTGCCCATGAGAACACTTTCCATCCTTGATCCCCATGAGGGGGAACCACTCTAAATGATCTTCGGAAATGCCAGAGCTGACACTTTAGATATGTTAATTCAGAGAATTGCAAATAATGATATTTCTGACTTAGTGACTTTTAGAATTTTTTTTTAAGTAATCTCTACACCCAACATGGGGCTCAAATTCACAACCCCGAGATCAAAGTTCACATGCTCTTCTGACTGAGCCAACCAGATGCCCCTATTTCAATGACTTTAAAAGCAGAATTTATAATGATGATCGTATAATAAAATGAAACTAGGTTTGTAAAATTTCTTGAATATTTTAAAGGGTGATGTAGACACCGAACTCAACCAGAAATAGATTGGTCAGCATATTTTATCAACAGATAAACTTTTTCTTCTGTGCTTTTTCTTTTTCTTTTTCATAAAATCTGCTATTCTTCACTTGTTGAAAATAACAGAAATAACCAGCAGATAGCAGGATGTGAACTTCTGTATTGTTTTTCTAGTAATGTGAAGACCCCACATTTGCAGAGAGGCTTTCAGACTTCTGTAAGGCAGAGTCTTTCATCATATGTATAAATGACCCAGCGTAAAACTGCAAAATGAAAAGAGAGCTCTGGCTAACTATCCAGCTCTGTTGCTTCCTTTGAAGAGGACTTTAACAACATAGTTCTGGGGATTTGTATTTTTATTAGGATGCTTCTGTCTTTAAAATCTCTGGCCCCGAAACGCCCGGGTGGCTCAGTGGCTGAGCATCTGCCTTTGACTCAGGGGTGATCCCGGGGTCCTGGGATCGAGTCCCACATTAGACTCCCCGTGGGGAGCCTACTTCTCCCTCTGCCCGTGTCTCTGCTTCTCTCTGTGTCTCTCATGAATAAATAAATAAATAAATAAATAAATAAATAAATAAATAAATAAATAAAATCTCTGGCCCCCTAGATGCACCAGGTATAGGATAAGATTCAAGAATAATCAAAATAACCTGACATGTTGGAAGTGACAGTAAAACCAGAAAATCTTGGTTTTGAAAGAGACTTTAAAGCTTGTCTCATTCAAAAAGAAATCTCTTCAATGTTTGTAAGTGCAGCTGTGGGGTGGCAAGATTGGGGAGCTGCTTTCCTCTGCCTTGATAAACCAGAGAGTGGAAATGACATGAGGGCATGATGTCAAACAAAGAGGAGTGACCCACTTAGGGTGACTAATCGTGGTGGATTCAATGTAATTGCATGCTTACTAGTGGTATCCTAGCACCAGCTAGTGGCAAGAATTAATGAAGACATTATTCGCCAGGAAAAATAGAACATTTGCATTAAGGACATCTTACATCTCGATTTCTCAGCCACTTTTTAGGCACCTTCTTCAGTACGTAATTTTTATCCTCTTGACATTATTTAAGATGCCAAAGGATGCTGTTCAGCTGGGAAAATTGATAAGCAGCCTGCCTGAGACCGTTATTAGAATCCTGGGAGGAGGGTCCAGGGTGGGGTTAGGAAAGAAGGGAATAGAAAAATCTTCATGTTTAGAGAAAAAAAAAAACCACCCTTGAATATGTCAGCTTTCCCAGACCTTGTGACTATATAGCAATTACTTGGTAGTTCACCGTAATTCAGCCTGAAGGATACTGTAGCTGTCCTTGAGAGCGGTTATTAACCATCAGACCCCAGCTCATTTATCACATCCAACACTCTGTGATGGAAAATCTGGAATTTCAAGCAGACTCACCAATCACATTCTGAGCCAGCTCTGACAATGTCTTGCTGGGTCTATACAGACAGAGAATTAAGGACTTTGAGGGCAAATTCGACGTTGGTAGCCACCCTGCTTTGCCACTGTCAGCAAAGCCCACTTTTATAACTGTTTACACATCCAAAAAAGCGAGTGAGTCCACACAAGTACACGTAGCATTATTCATGATGATCACAAGGTGATTCAATTGGATGCAATAGCTATCTTCTGTGGCTAGAGGAGAAAAACTGGAAAATGCACCCTTGTTATGCAAGGAAAGTTCCTCTAGGACCCAAATCACAGGAATAAGTATTATCTTGTTGAAGTTAAAACACATTCGAAAAGATCATAATCAAAGAATAAAAACCTTACTGGTAGAGCCTATAGCAGTCCTAGGATTTAACGTATATTCCAAAAACAGACACACAGTTCCACTGTGTAGTTTGTTTATATTAAGAAATTATATATGCGAGCCTATCTATGGATCTATTTATAACATCCAAACACAACGGAGTTCTTATGGGTGTGCTTTTAGCTGCTGAAAGATAATTGGCTCAAAGCATATAAATGCATTACTTCTTGAACAATGTTGTTTCTTTTCTTTTTTTTTAAGATTTTATTTATTTATTCCTGAGAGAGAGAGAGAGAGAGAGAGGCAGAGACACAGGCAGAGGGAGAAGCAGGCTCCAGGCAGGGAGGCCGATGTGGGACTCGATCCCGGGTCTCCAGGATCACGCCAAACCGCTGCGCCACCGTGGCTGCCCCAATGTTGTTTCTTTAAACTGTACCTGAAACCTGGGGTTGTAGTTCACGAGCCCAAGATCAAGAGTTGGTCCTACTGACCAAGCCAGCAGGGCACCTCATGGAACAATGCCCCTTAATGACTGCGGCTTATATGACCTACAGATGTAAGTCCTGCTGCTTGTTGACTTGCTTGGTGTCCATAAACTCTTCCCAGCTCACCTGCTACCCACAGGCAGAAAGAAGCAGCTCCCAGACTCTGTATCTCCAGGAGTCAGATTGGCCAGGTCTCGGTCACCTGCATGCCTCCCTCACAGACAGAACTAGTCAAAAGAATTACCAAACAGTCAGATCCGAAGTCTGAGAGTCCTACACCTGCCCCATTCCCACGGCTCAGAACCAGAGCCCTCAGTCCATAGACCCCGTGCTCTGCAGCCAGGACGGCCACAGTTCTGATCACGTCTACGCATCCCTTCATTCACTGGCTCATGCGCCTCAATATGGGCTTATTTGAAACCACTATGTGATGGATGCTGATGTTTCAGGGATGAAGGACCCAGTCCCTGCCTTATTGACCTCACAGTTTAGTGGCAAGAAGGAGATGCCAACTGACAAATACTACAGAGGAGGAGGTGAAAGTTCTTAAATTCCTAAACTGTGCTGGCACCATGCTAAGAGACTAACAGGGATTATCTCACTTAATCCTCATTCAACAATACAGTGGATATTCATTTTACTTATGCCAAAAAAAATATGAGGCTTTAGAGAGAGAAGCAATTTATCCGAGATGACTAAAACGGAAGTGGCAGAGATAGGAGGAAGTCACTCTACGTCCAGAGTCTAGATGCAAGCATATCTCTAACAGGCTTCTTCAAAAAATCAAGTAAAAAAGCTTTCTTATCTTCCAACCCAGAATAGATTTACATATTCTTCCCCATTTATTGATATCGTGATGGACTCATGGATAGTTTTTGAAAGATTTTACTTGACAGAGAGAGAGCGTGCGCGCAAGAGCACACAAGCAGCGGGAGTGGCAGGCGGAGGGAGAGGGAGAGTCAGGCTCCCCACTGAGCAGGGAGTCCCACACGGGGCTCGATCCCAGGACCCCGAGATCGTGACCTGAGCCAAAGGCAGATGCTCAACCCACTGAGCCGCCCAGGCCCCCCCATGAATAGTTATTCTGCACTTTGGTTTACAATCCAACACTGTGATTTGTTTTATTGTTCAGATTATTTCAGCTACGGCCATTGGGGGGAGCTCCTGCAGCTGGCTCCGGGCTCCCTTCAACATGTCTCCATGACTGTATTTGCTGTTTATTTGAGCACTTTCTTCTTTTCTGGCACCACGAGATGCTTCAGACTTGTACATTTGCCTGTTATCTATGCTTACAAACGAAATTAATGCTATCAGTATGACCAGACAAACTATCAGCCACTTTGTGCAAATAACCACAGGTTTGTGGCTACGCGTTGAGTTTTCACAATACTGTACTTTTGTATTTCTGCCTTTCTTTTGGATGCCATCGGCAGTCATCTGGATTTGACCACAAACCTGTGATCCTGGCTTTGAACCCTTGACCTACTACTCCCTGAGCTGACCGGTTTACAACACTGGAGTTAGCCCAGCGCTTTCCACCGTGCCCAGTAAATCGCCGAAACTATCAGCCTCTCAACATCACGCTATATCCTCTCTTCTGCTTTTGTTGAACATTTCTGGGAAGATGTGGAGGCCGTTCCACAGCGGCAACACAAACATAGAAATCAGTTGTTCTTCCTCTGGGTGGAGAAAAAGGAAACCAGAAGAACGCAAGAGCTCTATGCCACCCGGCGGGCTTGCTCCACATCTGGGGCCGGACACTTCCTCGTCCTGGCGGCTTCCTGTCCTTGCAGGTTGTTTCGCAGCCTCCCCGGCCTGCCTGCTAGATGCCAGTAGTACTCGCCGAGTTGTGGCAGCCACAATGTCTCCAGAAGAGCAAAATTCCTCCCAGTTGAAAACCACCATCCTATAAAAACTAACTGGGAGTGTTCTGTTAGCAGCATTAGGACGGAAAGGAGAGCGAGGAGTCTTGGTTATTTATACCCTTTTCCCCTGTCATCTGATCAGCTTTGATATCCTGAGCAGGACTGAACTGGGCAAGTCTTTGCAAACCTCCAAGGACCAAGAAGGGTGGAAACTGGGTAATTCCATACACGACTTAAGAGGTCGGAAGGTTGCTCTGGCTCATTCACTGAAACACCTGCACCGAGGTGGTGCGTTAACTGTGTGGTCCTGGCCCATTTCCAGTCCAGGTGATGGCAGGTTACCTTCTGGACTGTTCCTTCCAGTCTCCGGGCCCACGGAGCCTTTCTTCGCTCCTGTTCAACCCTGCGTGACTAAACCATAATTATTCTCTTAGCTTCCAGCGATTAGTTAGGGGATATTAATTTGTGATTTGTTTGTAATGTTTAAGTTGGCAAAGCACTGGCGGATGAAAAGTTCAACTTGGAGTTTCTCATTTTGGCTCTGTGCGACCTAATGGAGGAGAGAGAAACCTCCCCTAGGCTACGTTGCCAAAAGACAAAGAAGTTATCCAGTAGTTGGTGAATCTGCAAAAGGCTTTCTCTGATGAAGCCCAGTTCTGGAGAAACTAGGAGACAAAGCCGGATCACAGTGTCGTGTACCTGGCTGTGTAGACACAGGGGAGGGACCTCGGGTCCTGTGAATCGCCCCCGCCCCCCATCCCTGCGCTGATGCCCTGCTTCCAGCTGACCTTTGGGGGAACCTGCGCCATCCTCGGGCTTTTCGCAGTCTCCTTGTTCCCATTTAAACCACCAGCGCGGTGCACTAACCTCGGTAGAGACCTGGTCTCAGCGCAGCTGCACCGGGAGCGCGAGAGTAACCTGGGGGCGGGCAAGGGTCTCGGCGTACAGGAGCTGCCAAAATAGTGGCAGTTCAGTGCCAGGTGCGTCCCGAGCAGCCCCGACCCCTTGAAGGCGACGTCCAGGGTTCAGCGCCCTTAACCTCACCGCTGTCCTAACGCGCACCCCGCGGGGGGTCCGGGAGCGCGTTTGCGGCTCAAACCAAGAGCTGGAGACCCGGGGATTAGCCGCAAGTGTGCGGCGGGTCACGAGGGGGCGGGTCTCCCACATGGGGGGAGGGGTCCAGCCCGGCAGCAGGGGGAGGGGGTGCGGGTCCGGGTGGGGCGGTGGGGTCACGAGGGGGCGGGTCTCCCACATTGGGGGGGAGGGGGTCCAGCCCGGCAGGGGGAGGGGGTGCGGGTCCGGGTGGGGCAGTGGGGTGACGAGGGGGCGGGTCTCCCACATTGGGGGGGTGCGGGTCCGGGTGGGGCGGTGGGGTCACGAGGGGGCGGTGGAGGTCACGAGGGGGCAGGTCTCCCACATTGGGGGGGTGGGGGCCCAGCCCGGCGGGGGAGGGGGTGCGGGTCCGGGTGGGGCGGTGGAGGTCAGCTCCCCGGACCGCCAGGGACTGGCCGGGGGGTAGACACAGGAACAGGCCCCCTCAGTGTCCTCCTCCCTTCGCACACACACGCGCGTGCACACACACGCACACCCCGGGCCCGGGCGCCCTGTATCCCCCACTCTCCACCCTCACGACCACCCTGCAAAGGGGGCCGTAGCCCGAAGTGGCAGCACTGGGTGAGACTGCAAGGCCCCCACCTTTTCACCCCTACGCACCTCCCTGCTGCTTTACCGAACCACGAAATGGGCGCAGGACAAAGTGTCCTGGACTTCGGGCTGGGGTGGGGACGGGGGCGGGGAGCGCAGGCCGCGCGGATGGACCGTGCCCTCACGGAGACCTGGGTGCGGGCGCAGCGTGGGGAGCACAGGGCGGGGACCCCGAGGGGGGTCGGGGTGGGACATGGGGAGGGAGGCGTCCCTGGGGATCCCTGGGTGGCTCAGCGGTTAAGCACCTGCCTTCGGACCAGGGCCTGATCCCCAGGTCCCAGGATCCAGTCCCACATCAAGAGCCCCAAACTATTCAGAACTGAAGTTCCAAGAATACCCACAAAAGAAAAGCACCTGGCATCGCTGTCCCTCAAACAAAGAAGAGCGTGGCAATTCCACTAAGGAGTCGTTAGATGTCTTAACCCTGTGGTTGGTGCCAAAGACACACAATGTCCTAGAAAAGAGTTAAGGTGATTGAGGGGCGGGGGCTCTTTTAGAAGGGAAATCTTTAAATTCAATTCAACTTGATTGAGATTCCTCTGCTGCTTTTCACACTTTACAGATAGGCTTAGGAGTCCTGAGGTTCACTTGTACTTTTCTCTTTTTCTTAATGAAAAATCTCTGCAATAGGTTTCATAGAATTGAATTTTTTTTTTTTTTTTTTTTTTTTTTGTCAGTGTCTATCATCTTGACAATCACAGCTTGGAAGACCTGCTGAGCTGTCAGGAAGAGGACTCATCTTCACATTACTTTAACCAACACAGTTTTGGTTTTTAAAACTATGAATTAGATTACTATATCTGTCCCAGCTTCCTTGGCTGCCATCAAATGAACTAGGCTAACATTCCTGAATTGCAAATAATCCTTTCCCCGTGAATATATTTTTATCCAGGGCAATATTGCTCTAATTCAAGTCTTGAAAAATGAAGCCCACATGATTTCAAAAGATGAGCACTTTTAAGTTGTGAAGCATGTTGTAGCTTAAAAAAGAAAAAAAACATAGCCTTCCAAGAGAATCATCTCTTCAGTAACCAAAAAACCCCAAAAACAAAAAAAACCCAGAACCTTGATGGACAGCTCTTTTCAAGTGCAAATGAGAGAATAACAGCAAGAAGAGGTTTGAAATCCTCATTCATTTGGATGGTAGGGTTCCTCCTTTAATGTAAATACTGATATGCATTCTGGTTTTCCCTGTTGAAAATCACTCATGCATGCAAATATGCTCAGAATTTAATACACATGTTCTCTGGTCCTTCCCTAAATCCTATATTTTTTTCTTTATAAGGCCCTTGCCAGAGGAGCAGAAAGCATGTGATTTACAGTCAATTTTTAAGATGGCAGCTCTGAAGAGCACCCAAAAAAATGTGCCCATAAACCAGCCAAAGAGCAAATATGTTTATATAAACAAAGTTCTCATCATTTCCCTGTCCAGTTAAAATTTTTTCAATAGCCTTCTTAAAAAAAGAATCCCAAGGTGTTTGGGTGGCTCAGTGGGTTGAGCATCTGACTCTTGTTTTTGGCTCAGATCATGATCTCGGGGCCATGAGGTCGAACCCCATGTCAGGCTCTGCACTCAGCATGGAGTCTGCTTGAGATTCTCTCTATCCTCCCCGCTCTCTCTCCTCTCGCTCTCTAAATTAATAAATAAATAAATAAAATAAGAGTCCCAAGACATACTTCATATAGAACTGGACTGTTGTGAATACACTGTGGAAGGAAGGAGGGGTAAACCTCACTCAGGGTTGCTCAAACTAATGATATCAATAGAGGATATAATGGGATTTTAGTGTACGGACAGCTGTCCAAATTTATTCTAAAATTCAACATATTTGGGGTATCTCCATTGGAAGAGCCTGGACTCTTGATCTTGGAGTTGTGAGTTCGAGCCCCACATTGGCTACAGAGATTATTTAAATAAATAAACTTAAAATAAAATTCAACATATTTTACAATTCATTATAATTCTTTACCATACAAGCAAAATAAAACATATTTTTAAATAAAGAATAATAGTTGTTTATATTAGAGAATAAGATAGCGCCATTTCTTCTCTTTTAAGAAGTATCCGTCGTTTGCTGATGATGGATCAGTTGAGCCAAAAGTATGACTCCAAATCCAATTGGCTTTGTTTTTTATTTTTTTATTTTTATTTTTTAAAAGATTTTATTTATTTATTCATGAAAGACACACACAGAGAGAGGCAGAGACACAGGCAGAGGGAGAAGCAGGCTCCCCACAAGGAGCCTGATGTGGGACTCGATCCTGGACCCCGGGATCATGCTCTGAGCCGAAGGCAAACGCTTAACCACTGAGCCACCCAGGCGCCCCAGCTTTGTTTTTTATTGGTTAGTTGCTATATTGGCCAGTGCTCTTCCTCTTGAAGTGATAAATATCAAAGTAGCTTAATTTGAACTTACTGGCTTAGATAATCAGAAAGTTCAGGGATACTGCTAACTTTAGGCATAGCTGGATCTGGGTGCCCAAATGATGTCATCAAGAACATGTCCCTTTTCATCTCTTCTCTCTCTCTCTCTCTCTTTGCTTCCATTCTAAGCCTTCTGTCCATGTGACAGCAAATATGACCCCAAGTTGCTCTGACTTACATACCATATTGCCTATGCTCTCAAAAGAACCAGGGTGTCTCTTTTAACAAAAACCCTGTGAAAATCTCCAAAAAGCAGATTGATTACAAATCCATCTTTCCAGATATAAACCAATCACTGTGCCCAGGAAATACTGAAATCACTGGACAGGCCCGCACTTGTTCCCATCCTTCAAACTTAGGTTGGCATGGACCACATGGACCACACAGCCTGAGAGCAGGAAGGAGATAATTTCCCAAAGAAAATTTAGAATGCTGTTATCAGAGAAGTGGGGCATGATGTCTGCTGGGGAAACACAACATTTGTCCACTTCAGATACTAAATTCCTCATTAACAGTCATTGAGAATGGCAGCAAACATTTGGTGGCTCAGATAGTTATGAATATGCAGCTAGAAGAAAGGCCAGGAATTACGGGCAGGCCTCCCAGGGAAGTCTCTTTCCAGTGCTCCATCCCTGGCTCACCCAACCAGCATGTCACACTTGTTCTAAAAGTTTCCTCCATTTGGGTAGGAACTGAGTGCGACTTCCTATCTCCTGTTAACTTGCTATTGGCGTGGACATTGTATCTTCACGTTGTGCTATGCATTTGGATGTGATATTAAGAGTATTCCCAACCATCCATTGAGGATAGAAAATTATTGATTCTCGGGGCTGGGTGGGAGGGGGGAAGCAAACTCTTAATGATTAGACGGTGTGCACCAGAGTTTCGAATCTTTAAAAATCCAAATCTTTTGTGCACTCCATGAAAAACCATGCAATCTCATCCATAAAGTGAGAGATTGCAGCTTGTGGGATATGCCATTTGAGCCCAGCACCAGTCACAGCAGAAGTAGTCTTTGTTGTATTGTCAACCTTCTGGACAAATGTGTTCACCATCATTCAGTTCAAAGAATTTCTTAATTTCCCTTTTTTATTTCCTTTACAACTCTAGGTTGTCCCTTGATACTTCGCGTTCCAGACATATGGCATTTTTGTGGTCATCCTTTAGTATTAAATTCTAATTTTACTGCATGATAGCTGAAGAACATGGTCAATATGGTGTTTGTGATCTTGTTCCTTTGGAATTTATTGAGGTCTCTTTTATGGCCTAATTTATGGTCTAGTTTTCTGATATTTTTTCCATATGTACCCAAAAGTGTGCAGAAAAAGATGGTGTGTCTCACTGTTTGGTATATAGAAATTCTTAAAAAAAAAAAAAGAAATTCTTCTCTCTCCCTATGCATATACATAGCAAAAATCTGAAGAATACAGTTAATAAATTCGAGCTATATAACACATGTGTATATACGTGCATATAACGTACACATGTGCATACATTATACATGCATGTAGGTCCACACATACACTGATGTGTATCACCTCCTCATCCCAGCAGGGACTTGTGGAGCCTTCAGACACCAGTGACCCGGGATTTCTGTGGTGAAGGGGGAGAGGCATTTTACGAAAGAAACGAGAGGAGAACTTACGATCTCTCCCCCAACCTGACCTCTTAGTGCCATTTCCAGCCGCTGTCGCCCTGGCTAGGTCACCAATGTTCCCACAACCAGCTAGAGTTTCTAACGTTTTGTTGTGGTTTCCATTTTTCTTAATTTATGGAAGCCATACTCTCTTTCTGTATTTTTTTTTTTTAGTTTCTCCAAGGTTGGTTTTTGGGACGAAAGAAACCACAACCTGTGCTGGTTTGTCATTTTGACGAGCACCAGAAGTCACCTCTCAGACCAAAGGAATACATCCACTTAGCTTTCTTTTTTGGACTCCTACGTGACACTTGCCCTCACAGTGAGGATATTTTGGAGTAGACTTACTGCTCATTTCATTGTACATTATGCTCGAAGTATATAGTTTCAGGATAGAGATTTGCTTGTATTTGCAACTTTAAAAATCAATGTGTAATCCACACACCATAAAACTCACTTTTTTGAAGTATACAATTCAATGATTTTTAGTGTATTTACAAAGTTGTGCAACCATCACCAACTATGGAATTCCAGACCATTTTCATCACCACAAAAGGAAACCTTTCACCCATTTCCCTCCCCTCTGGCAACCACTAACCAGCTTTCTGCCCTATGGGTTTGATTCACCTATTCTGGATAGTTATCATAAATGAAATTGTATAATGTGTGGTCTTTGTGTCTGGCTTTTTGCACCTGGCATGATGTTTTCAAGATTCAGGCTTGTTGAAGCGTTATTCATACTGAAGCATGAAGCATTCTTGACAAAGCAGGGCTTTGTCCTGTTTTATGGCTGAATAGTATTCCATTGTATGGATAAAGCACATTTTGTTTATCCATTCATCAGTCGATGGGTTGTTTGCACTTTGGGATATTATAAATCCTGCTGTACTGAGTATTCAAATGGACATTTTTGTGAGGTCATATGCTTTCAATACTCTTGGATCTATATCTAGGAGTGAAATTGCTGGTCCTATGGCAACTGTACGTTTAACTTCTGGAGGAACAGCCAGCCTGTTTTTCAAAGCTGCTGCACCATTTTATATTCCCACCAGCAATGTATGAAGGTTCCAGGTGTTCTAATCATTCTTTGGTGATACTTGTCTTTTGTCTGCCTTTCTGATGAAAGCCATTGCGGTGGGTATGAAGTGGTATCTTGCCATCGTTTTGATTTGCATTTCTCTATGAGTAACGAAGTAGAACACCTTTTCATGTGCTTATTGGCCATTTGTATATCCTGTTTGGAGAAAACCCTATTCAAATCCTCTGCCCTTTAAAAAAAATGGTTATTTTTCTTTTTAGTGTTAAGTTGTTCTTTATATATTTTGAATACTAGACTCTTAGCAGATATATGATTTGCAAGTATTTTCTCCTGTTGTCTGAGTTGCCTTGTACTTTCTTGATAATGTCCTTTCTTGATAATTCCCAGACTTCAAAGTTTTAAATTTGTGACTCATGCTGTCTGCATAATAGGATATTCAAATAAACACATAACAACCTTTTAAAAAAATAAAGTTAGGCTCATACTTCTTGATTTCAAAGCTTGCTAGAAAGCTGCAGCAGTCAAAAGTGTGGTACTGGCATAAGGACAGATAAAAATCGATAGACTAGAATTCAGAGTCTGGAAATAAAGCCATATTGAGGAAAGGTGTGAACTGTAACCCGATATGTCTGGCTGTGTAAGGAGCTACAGCGGCACAGGGAAGTGGGAGCAGATCTGTGAGCACAGTCATCAGCACAGCCTCAGAGAAGGGGGAGTTTGGGATGGGCAGGAAGGGAACCAGGACGGATGGGTTTCCATACATGAGGAAGATGACTGTCTGGGCCACTTCATTAGTGTCTTCCTGAAGGTCAGCAGGGTCTGGAGAGGGCAGGCACCAAGGGCCAGAAAAGCTGACTCTGCAACCTTTCAGCTCAAGGTTACGGATCCAGACTTCTACATAGGAGTGACGTGTGGTTAATAAGAGCCTTAATTAAGTATTTATGGGAAAACAGGACCAAAACTTGTCATTGCAAAGATTCACACCCCAACTCACTTTGCAGATCAGACTAAATGAGGTAAGTGGCTTGTCCCAACAAATCCCTAATTCATTAATGTATTCCTCCTGTAAGCTGCATCTATTGTGAGCAGGGCGCTGTGACAGCTGTGATCACAGAAACAAGCAGCTTCGGACCCTGTCCTCAACAGTCTAGTGAGAGAGGTCAGATGTGGGTACAAGTGATGAGAATTAAAAGGCAGAAAGTTCGAAATGCAATTAAAGAGGCCAAGGAGCTCCAGGAAGGATCCCGAGGTCTGGGAGTCTCAGCGAAGGAGGGATTTCTCCCCTTGGGGGGAAGAGGAATGACAAGGGAGGGGCTCATGAGAGGCAGGTGAGGAGCAAATGGGAGTGACCCGGGACACCTGGGGAAGGGGCTTTCCCGGGGAGGGGACCTTGGGAGAAAGTCAGTACATGGGCAAGGGTGAGTCACCGGGAGGAAGGGAGAGAAGCTGAAAGGCAAGTTCACGTGGCGACTTTCCAGCTGGATAGATGGTTCAGTGGGCAGACTACCCGCCCCGAAGCCAGGAAGCAGGGCCATCCTGTGTCCTGCCCGCCCTCAACCTCCGAAGCTTGCCTGGTGCCCCATAAATCTGTGCCGAGTGGATGGATGAAGCCCCACTAACTGACCTCGCCTTGACTCCTGGTCAGCTTCGTGATACACAGCAATATAGTCACTCGGGATCCCTGAATCCCAACGTGAACCATGAAGTGCAAACAGGTAGAGAATGCGAGGTGAGGGGTGCCTCGGTGGCTCAGGGTGTAACCCCGGGGTCCTGGGATCGAGTCCCATGTCGGGCTCCCCACAGGGAGCCTGCTTCTCTGTCTGCCTGTGTCTCTGCCTCTCTCTCTCTCTCTGTGTCTCTCATGAATAAATAAATAAATAAATAAATAAATAAATCTAAATAAATACATAAAAAAGAAAAGATTATTTAAAAATGCAAGGCCAAAGGACAAATATGAGGGTAAGGTACAGCAGGTTCTATTCCTACAGAACTCTCGGGAGAATGGGATTGTGAGAAAATCATTTTACACTTGATGTCATATTTGTATCTTTTTAAAAGATTTTATTTTTACATAATCTCTACACTCAACGTGGGGCTCAAACTCAACCCCGAGATGAAGAGTTGTTCACGCCACCACCTGAGCCAGCCAGGTGCCCCGATGTTGTATTTGTATTATTTTTTTGCTTTTAGATTTAATCTCACATAATAGTTTCCCCAGTACATGCTGTGTGTGTGTGTGTGTGTGTGCACGTGCACATGTGTATGTTGGAACAAAAATATATTTTCCTCTAGGAATTTGGAGGTGCTTTAGTAGAAAGAAATACATTTCTTTTTATTGGCTGATAACATTCTTCAAAGATGTTTATATTAAAACTAAATGATATCTGTTATAAAATAGTACTGAAGCAGTGACAGCAATTCCCAGACTTCACGTCAAGACTTGCCTAAATGCCACGCATTAATCTACAGTTAAAGACATGGAAATAAAAAGGGCTATAAACGTGATTGAGCTTGTCTTTTCTTTGCTTTAATATATGTTTTTTTTCCTTTTCATAGGAATATCTTCACTCAGAAGTTCACATGTGTAGGAAAAGTGCAACCAAGTGCAGAAGACTCAGCAGCATTTAGTGCTACCCTTTAAGGAGAAATACTGTACATTTGTGAAAATCCATGTTTACCCATAAGCCTGGTCTCTAAAGCAGAAATCACAGACAGAAAAAAAGAATTCTATCTGAAACTTCTATCTAATTAATATTACAATAAAATACTTAAGTACCAAAGCTACATTTCCATGAATATTAGTTTTGTTAAGATCAGATTCTTTTCTATAGTATTACTGTATCTTTGTGATGGGTAATTGTCTGTATCAGCTTGGATGGTGTTTCTGATGAGATTAACATTTAAACTGGTAAACTTTGACTCAAGCAGATTGCCTTCCATAAGGGAGGGTCTTATGGAATAGGTGGCTTTAATGAATGGGTGGGCCGCATCCAATCAGTTGATGGCCTGAATAGAAAAAGACTGCTCTCTACATATTTGAAGACTGGTCTCTACAACATGAAGTCTCAAAGAAGAAATTCCTCAGCAGACTGCTGTCAGATTTAATCAATCATGGGCTTTTCTGGATTTCCTGCCTGTTGGCTCACACTGTAGGGAGATATGTATCTATGAATATATGTATTTATATTTACATATCTGTTTATGTCAGGTGTAGGAGATGCAGTATGTTTAAACCATAAGGAGGTTGTTGAGGTACTTTTACAGAAACTTCTGTTATACTCATCTCTTTTTTTCTTCCACTTCGTTTTCTTTGCCTATTTTCAACTGTATGTGCCAGAGTCACTCTCCTGTATTTTTTTTTAAAAATGAGGTTGAATAAAAATAAATAAATGAATACATTAATGACATTCCCTTTATAGAATTTGCTTGGAAATTTTGGCAGAAAAAAATTCAGTGAAGCAGAAAAGATTAATACAACATTGTATTTACTAATGTTTTACATTCCATTCTTATAATTGTGCTTTTAGAATTATAACTACTTTAAAATTGGACATTACTGATTTATTTTTTTAATTTTATTTATTTATTTGAGAGAGGATAAGAGAGCATGAGAGCGAGGCGGGTCAGAGGGAGAAGTGGACTCCCCACTGAATGGGGAGCCCAACGTGGGGCTCAATCCTGGGACTCTGGAATCATGACCTGAGCTGAAGGCAGATCCTTAACCAATGAGCCACTCAGGCACCTTGACATTGCAGATTTAAAGAAAATTGTTTTTCTTGCTATTTTCAAGTCAACTCCTATTCTATCGTTGAGTAATCTTCCAACTCAGGGAGAGTTTGTAATAATTTCTTTTAACCAAAAGAGATATTATGTTACCTTGTACTTCTAAGTGAATACAATGTTATGTGTCAATTATATATAAATTAAAAAGACAATTACATTAAAAAGATGTCTGAGTGACAGTCTGTTATTTGCAAAGTAGTGACTTTTGTATATATATAATACATCATACAATTTATATAAATATATTTGCCCATTTCATATTAAAGGCTGTATTACATCTGTTTTATGTGACATATTTTATCTAACATATTCATATTTGTATTTTTTTATGTTCCCATATATATGCTATCAAGTAATGAAGTGGTTTTTTTTTTTTTGGTCCCTGAAAGAAAATCCCTATCCTATATAATTGTAAATGTCCAAATTCCAAAGCGACATTTCAAGAAGATACAACATGAGGTCTTAAGTTATATAATATTATGGTCTCCTTGTTTTGTATTTCTCCCCATATGTCACCTGTAACAAAAGGTGAATTGCAAATTATCTTTACTTAAATCGTTGTTAAAAATGCATAAAGTTTAAAAATTGAAGGTTTAAAAAAAATTGAAGGTTTATAAAATTAATTTTGTTAGAGTGTTTCTTACGAACTAAGGGATATCTGAACTATACTTTTTTTTTTAACTCAAAATACCTCCCATTGTCAAATACTATGGTTCAGTTTTTTATTATGAAACTTGCCAGAAGTTTACATAAATACAATTAGAACAATAGATTTTAGGATCATTAAGGATCTTAGGGGTTTGATCTAGCTCCTTAATTTTATATACATAAAAATCAGACCCAGAGGTACCTGGGTGGCTCAGTCATTTAGGCACCGTACTCTTGATTTTCACTTGAGTCAGGATCTCAGGATAGTGAGATCAAGCGTCACATTGGGCTCGGCACTGGGCATGGAGGCTGCTTGGGATTCTCTCTCTCCCTCTCCCTCTGCTCCTCTGCCTTGATCCCCCACTCACATGCATGCTCTCTTTCTGAAAAAAAAAAAAAAAATCAGATCCAGAAATACTAGACATCATAATTAAAGTCATACAGATTCTTAAAATTCTTAACCTCAAATTCTTAAAGACAAAACACTAAGATAATTTCAGGGGCTAAAACAAATATTTTTAAAAGAAACCTAGGAGTTATATTTACATTTAGGAACCATTTATTATCTTGCATAAAATATTAGTTTATTCCCTGCTAAAATATTTGTTTGCTAGCCTGTATATACTGTCATAATCTTCCATTGCACTCAACTATAAAAAGTGGTTGAGGGGATCCCTGGGTGGCTCGGCGGTTAAGCACCTGCCTTTGGCCCAGGGCGTGATCCTGGAGTGCAGGGATCGAGTCCCACGTCAGGTTCCTGGCATGGAGCCTGCTTCTCCCTCCTCCTGTCTCTGCCTCTGTCTCTCTCTCTCTCTCTCCCTCTCCCTCTATGTCTATCGTAAATAAATAAATAAATCTTTAAAAAAAAAGTGGTTGAGTGTTGTGGTTTATGATACCACCTGGGTAAGTAAGAAACAGCTCATAGGAGTATCTATTGCTAATTTTAATCATATCAGAAGAGAAAGTTTGAAAAACATTGCCTCGGCCGTGCCGTTTCCTCACTCTTTCGTCTGTCTCTCTGGAAGTAGACATAAACTGACTGGCATAAGAGGACGTTAATGAGGCTTCAGTCTTGCTGGTAAATTTTTTTTGACATTTGTTCTCAGAGTAGAATACTCAAAAAAAGAGTATGGTTAATCTTAAGCTTTCCATATTGCTATCTTTATGCCTTGTATCATAAGACATCTAGAAACAGGTGCCTCTCTAGTCCAAATGGATCCCAAGTTTGTTGACATGTTTAGATTAGGTAATCATAGTATGAGGAAGCAAAGCTTTAACCTTTCTACTAGTGAACTTTTTCTCCCATGATCAGGATGTTATTGATTTGAATCATGCATTATCATCAAGGGCAAAAATTGGTTCTTGTGGGATACAAAATCTTAACTATAAAACATTTTAAAATTCCTGGCCATACATTCTTAAACACAAAACAACACCTAAGACTTTTCCAAGGCTGAAACAGATATTTGAAAAAGAAATGGGAGCTGAATTTATATTTAAAAGCTGTTTATATGCCCAGAAATACACCCCCCCCCACACACACACTGCATATATGATCAAATGATTTTCAACAAGGGTGCCAAGACCATTCAATAGGAAAAGATAGTCTTTTCAACAAATGGTGCTGGAAAAACTAGTTATCCACATGAAAAAAAAAAAAAAGAAAAGAAAAGAAAAGAAAAAGTTGAATCTTTTCCTTACACCATATATGAAAATTAACTCAAGATGGATCAAAGATCGAAATGTAAGAGCTAAAATGATGAAAGTCTTAGAAGAAAACAGAGGGGGTGGGGTAGCCTGGGTGGCTCAGCGGTTTAGTGCTGCCTTTGGTCCAAGGAGTGATCCTGGGGACCCGGGATCGAGTCCTGTGTGGGGCTCCCTGCCTGGAGCCTGCTTCTCCCTCTGCCTATCTCTGCCTGTGTGTGTGTGTGTGTGTGTGTGTGTGTGTGTCTCATGAGTAAATAAATAAAATCTTAAAAAAAAAAAAGAAAACAGAGAGGGAAACCTCCATGACATTGGATTTGGCAGTGATTTCTTGGATATAACACCTAAAGCACAGACAGGCAAAAAAAAAAAAAGTAAAAATAGACAAATTGGACTACATCAAAATTTAAAACTTCTATACATTAAAAGATACAATCAACAGAGTCAAAAGAACCCAAGAATGGGAAAAAATATCTGCAAATCATATATCTGATAAGTTTATACTCAGAACATAACAACTCTTGCAACTCAATAGCCAGCACAACTAAAAAGTGAGCAATGAAGCAAAGGGGAAAAAGAGAGAGAGAGAGAGTGAGTGAGAGAGAGAGACAAATTAAGAAACAGGCACTTAACTATAGGGAACAAACTGATGGTTACTGGAGGGGTGGGTGGGTGGGGGAAAGGGTGAAATCGCTGATGGGGATTAAGGAGGGCACTTACCCTGATGACCACTGGGTGGTGTATGGAAGTGTGGAATCACTGTATTGTACACCTGAAACTAATATTACACTTTATGTTATCTATACTTGGATTTAAATAAAAACTTCAAAAAAAATGAGCAATGAACTTGAACAGACATCTCATCAAAGAAGATATATACACAGCCAGTAAACACACGAAAAGATGTTCAATATCCCTAATCATTAGGGATATGCAAATCAAAACCACATTGAGAAACCACCTCAAGCCCATCATGATGGCTACTATACAAGAAACTGAAAATAATAAATTTTGGCAAGGGTCCAGAGAAATTGGAACCCTGGCGCACTTGGAAGGGATGTAAAATGGTGCAGCTAGGACATAAAACTGGGGGCTGTTGGTTAAGTGTCTGACTCTTGATTCTGGCTCAGGTCATGATCTCGGGGTCATGGGACTGAGCCCAGAATCGGACTCTGTGTTGAGCATGCAGCCTGCTTAAGATCCTCTCTCTCCCTCTGCCACCCACCACTCTCCTGTGCATGCTCTCGCTCTCTCGCTTGCTCTCTCTCCCAAGGAAAGAAAAAACCCAGCATGGCAGTTCCTCCAAAAAATTAAAAATGAAACATCCAGCATCACACTCTTGGGTATCTATCCAAAAGAACTGAAAGCAAGATCTTGAACAGATACTTAGACACCCATGTTCGTAGCAGCATTACTCCCAATAGCCAAAAAATGGAAACAACCCAAGCGTCTTCTGGCAGATGAACAGATAAACACAATGTGGTCTATACGCACAATGGGATATTGTTCAGCCTTAAAAAGGAAAGGAATTCTGACACCTGCTACAACGTGGATGAACCTTGAGGACATGATGCTAAGTGACATAAGCCAGGCGCAGAAAGACAAATACCGTAGGATTCTTCCAATGATGTGAGGTACTTAGCATAGTCAAATTAATAAAGATGGAAAATAGAATGGAGGTTTCCAGGGGCTGGGGTGGTGGTGGAGGGGGACTGATTGTTTTTTTTTAAATGTATGCAGGTTCCTGTTTGAGACAATGAGAAGGACTCTGGAGGTGGATGGTGGAGATGCCCCCACACCAGTGTGACTGTGCTTACGATCGCTGAGCCAAGCACTTGAAGTGGTTAAAAAGATAAATTTCATGTTTTGTGTATTTTACTTTACTTTTTAAATTTTTAAAAAGATTTTATTTATTTATTCACAAGAGACACAGAGAGAGGCAGAGACACAGGCAGAGGGAGGAGCAGGCTCCATGCAGGGAGCCCGATGCGGGACTCGATCCCAGGACCCCAAGGTCACGCCCTGAGCCGAAGGCAGACGCTTAATCACTGAGCCACCCAGGCATCCCTACTTTAATTTTTTTAAAAGCTGTTAATAATCTTACCTAAAAATTGAGTTAATTCTCTGCTAAAATATGTATTCGTTCTTTAGTGACTATGGCTGCAGTATTTCTCCAGAGTGTACACAGCACAGGTACACACATAGGACATAAACAGAAAGATGGAATATCTACAATATTAAAATTTCCTGGTGAGGGGGGCAATTTGAAAGGAATGCCTAAAAAGTCTTGTGGGATAGGGGACGTGACAATAATGACAACAACAGCAAACGTTGAGATATACTCCTTTTCCTTGACAAGTTCCTGTGCCATATTCCAATTAGGTAGACACATGTCAAAAGGTGAGACTGGAAAATCAGATGCAGAATGATCTGCAGTAGGATTTCTCAACATCTTGGCCATATAATTCCTTGCCGTGAAAGGGGCTGTCCTGTGATTCACAGGATGTTTAGCAGCCTCGCTGGCCTCTACCCATTAGAGGCCAGTAGTGTCTCTCGCCCAGTTTGACAACCCAAAGTGTCTCCAGACGTTGTGAAATGTCTCCTTGGGATCCGATCTCACCCCACGTAAGAACCACTGCTCTACAATTAGTTAAACTTAATCATAACTTGGCCAATGGGTAGGTTTGGGGTAGAGGCTCAGACAGGTTGATTACGATGTTTACAAACCCAGCTTAGGTGTCTCAGCCCTGACAGGTATTGGCAGGTGCTATCTCGGCTGTGACATTTGTAGAACTACTTTATCCTGTTTAAATGATGACCTCTGTGACAAAGGAATGCCGCACCTTCTGACCCTGTTTGTGAAGCTTTAGAAAGGCATTATTATTTCTACGGTTAAACAAAGACGCTTATGAAGGCAACAGAGCTTAAATATGGTGGGAGGGACACACAGCCAAATTAAACTGGAAAAGAAATGAATTCAAAGTGCAGGCCCAGAGTTCTTGATAAGCTTTGGCTAAAGCACTTCTATCTCACAGATCAGATTTAAATTACAGCATAGGGTGCTGGTCTCTATCAATCAACAATATCCATCAAGGGAAGACTCTTTGTCTACCATTGTTTAAATAATGGAAGCCTTTACAACTGTTTTCATTCCCAAGGGCTTAGAACAGATTTGGGACTTGGGACATGCATGCGCAGTTGTCAGACAGTGGGACGGAGCATACGGATAAATGTGGATGGTGCATATGTAGGGATTCATACACACGGGAAATGACCGATGTGGGGTTTACTCCTGTGCTGATTGCATAGTGTCCCCTCCCTCTCCCAAATTCATGCCCACCTGGAACCTCAGAATGGGACGTTATTTGCAAATACTGCCTTTGCAGATGTCATTAGTTGAGACGAGGTCATATTGGTCTAGGGCCTTAAATCCAAAGACTGGTAACCTCATAAGAAGGCCTTGTGAAAACACAGAGGGGCGTAGGGAAGGGCACCTGGGTGGCTCGGTTGGTTAAGCATCTGCCTTAGGCTCAGGTCATGATCCCAGGGTCCTGGGATCAAGCCCCGCATGAGGCTCTTTGCTCAGCAGGGAGTCTGCTTCTCCCTCTCCTTCTGCCCTCCTCCCCTGCTCGTGCTCCCTCTTGTGCCCGCACACATGCTCTCTCTATCTCAAATAAATAAAGTCTTAAAAAAGAAAAAAGAGTTGGATTAAGACTCACCAACACATGACCCCTAAAAGAAAGAAAGAAAAGCAAGCAAGCCGTGGGAGCATGGAGACAGATTTGGAGGGATGTGTCTGCAAGCCAAGGACGACCAAGACAATCCGCAGAATCCAGAAGAATCTAGGAGAGAGGCCTGGTGCAGCTTCTTCCTCAGAGCCCCCGGCAGGAACCAGCTGACTCCGCCAACACTTGGGTGTCAGACTTCTGGCCTCGGGACCTGTGAGCGCATCACACGCCGATGGTCCCGAGCCCCCCAGGCTGCGCCCTTGCTGCCGGCAGCCCTGGAACCTGCTCTAACTTCTAAAGGAAAATCTCATGGAAACACGGGCTCCTGGGGAGACGCAAGGTTTGGGTGGGAGAGAAGAGGGGTGACAGGGGAATTCCAGAGGAAAAGCCAGCGGAGGGAAGACAGGGCGAGCTTTCCCAGCGCAGAGAGGGCGGCCAGAAGCAGGGCTCCTCCTGCAGCAGCACCTGTTAGGTGGGTGAGGAGTGGGGGCCACCTGGGTAGTAGGAGGGGCCAACCTGGCCGTAGACACACCTGGAAAGGGGCACTCGGGAGCTTAGTCTGGGGCGACGCCTCGGGGCTGTCCCACGTCAGTGCTTTCTGCGTGTTTCTGGACCCGATTTATCCTCTACTCCCCGACGGCTGCTTGCTGCTTCCTGCCGGAAAAGATTTCCACTCCAGGGTTTTGTTGCCAGCCTAGGTGTTTTATTCATGTTCTCGCGGCGGTGTATTAGCAAATTAATTCTGCCTTCAACGAAAATGAAGACTTTACCAACCTTCCCCTTGTGTTCTCTAGGACGACACTGCCTTGGGCCTGGAGTTTGTAATACCAGGGGCTCCGAGACAGGAGCAGAGGCTGTGACCTGGGGACCTCCGCACAGCAAATTCTGAACTTTTTAACTGACTTCTTACTATGTTTGGTTCTAAACATGTGGTCTAAGAAGAGCAATGGAAAAAATCTAGAAACGGTGCTCTGAATTTTCCTATAGGATGGAATACACTTATGGGGGGCGGGGTCACAAATTTGAATTGGTTAGAAATGTTAGCATCGTGGCATTAGGTTTTCCTCTTTTTTTTTTCTTTGTACATGATTTTCTCTTTGTTGTTTCATTCCAGAAAAGGTTATTAGACAAACCACAACATAAAATCCCAATTCATTTACTTTTGTCTGGCTCCTTCACAACAGCTCACCTTTTCAGGACAATGATTTGGTATTTGTATGCGTTGTGAAGAGATCACCACAATGTCTGGTTGACCTCCATCAAGAACGTTTTTCTTGTGATGAGAACTTTTGAGATTTACTCTCTTAGCAACTTACAAATATGCAATATGGTATTATTAGCTATAGTCACCATGCTGTCCGTTACATCCCCATGCCTTGTTTATTTATTTTTTTAAGGTTTTATTTATTCATGAAAGACAAAGAGACAGAGAGAGAGAGAGGCAGAGACACAGGCAGAGGGAGAAGCAGGCTCCATGTAGGGAGCCCAATGTGGGACTCAATCCCAGGACCCCGTGATCATGCCCTGAGCAGAAGGCAGACACTCAACCACGTGAGCCACCAGGTACCCCGACTTAATTATTTTATAACTGGAATTTTGTACTTTCTGACCACTTTCACCAATTTTGCCCACTCTCCAAACCCTGCCTCTGGTAACCACCAATCTATTCCGTGCCTATGACTTTGATTTTGTTTTAGAATCCATATATAAATGGGATCATATGGAGTTTGTCCTTCTCTGACTTATTTCACTTAGCATAATGTCTTAACGTCCATCCATTTGTTACAAATGGCAAGACTTATTTTTCTTTCTGGCTGAATAATATTCCACTGTGGTTATCTATCTATGTATCTATGTACCTACCTACCTACATCAGTGTATCTATATCTATATATATATATATATATACACATGATCTCTCTCTATATATATATTATATAAGTATTATATTATGTTATATATAATATAGAGAGATATAGAAAATGTGAGATATATGTATCGTACATAATGATCTATATGGACATCCATATATATCCACTCCTCCACCAACGGACACTTTGGTTGCTTCCATATCTTGGTTATTGTAAATAACGCTTCAAAAAACACGAGAGTGCATCTATTTTTTTAATTAGTGTTTTCATTTTCTTTGGACAAACACCCAGAAGTAGATTTGCTTCATCATCTCATAGTTCTAATTTTAATTTTTAAAGGCACCTCCACGCTGTTTTCCATAGTGGCTACAGCCATTTACCTTCCCACCAACAGTGCACAAGGGTTCCCTTTTCTCCATATCCTCACCAACACTTGTTATTTCTTGTCTTTCTGATAATAGCCATTCTCACATGTATGATGTAATAGCTCATGTGGTTTTGATTTGAATTGCCCTAATGATCGGTGATGTTGAGCACCTTTTCATGTACCTACTGGCCATTTTTATGTCTTCTTTGGAAAAATGTCTATTCAGATCCTCTGCCCATTGTTTTTATTGTTCTTCTGTTCAGTTGTATGGGTTCTTTATATATTTTGGATATTAGCCCCTTATCAGATACATGATTTGCAGATATTTTCTCCCACTCAGCAGGTTGCCTTAAAGTAATACTGATAAAAAAAAGTGGGGCACAAACCTGCATGGAGCATGCAGGGAGCATAAGGATGCCGCTCTGGTCTTCCACTGTACTCTGCTTTTGTAAGCAAGCCCAGACTGCACCAATAGACTCTAGTTCTTGGAGGGTGGGGGTGATGTCCTTGTCCCTTTGTGTTCTCCTCAGTGCCCAGAGATCGTAGGGAAGCAGTGACCAGTAGACAGATCATGGGCTTTGGCACCGCACAGGTTCTTGAGTCCTGCCTCTGGCACTTCTACAATCTGTGCTTTTGTTTCTTCATCTGCAAAAGGGCTGTTGTTGTTCATCTCATCGGAAAAAATTTGCACCAAGAAAGGAGACTCGGGTTTTTTTTTTTTTTTTAAGTAAGTGGTGTGTTATTCAGACAAAATATGAGTTCATATGATGCTGTTGCCCTTAGACACCCAATCCTTTCTCCCTGACCGAGATGTTCTTGCCTGACGGTCCAGGGAGACTATTTAGAATGGTTTCTTTATGCAGATATTTTTTAAAAAAGTACACCCCAGTTCCTACTGTAGTATCTAGATTCAGGAGTGGCTGGTTGAAGTTACCTATGCCAGCTCTCAACTTTCCGGTGTCTGTGCGCATGTGTAAGGAGTATAGTTCACTCGTTAAGCCTACAGCTTACTAGGGAACTACATCGTCTAGGCCGGAAGCCTGGTTTTGTTACTAACTAGGCAGATTCTTTAACTTTTCCTGGCCTCAGTTTCCTCAGTTGTAAAATGAGGCCAGTGCTTATCACATAGGGTTATTATGAGAATAAATAAGACAGTCTGTGCAGCATACCTAGAGTAGAAGCAGGTAGAGAATAAATACGGTTATCATTCGAGGAATTTTAAGTCCACTTACATTCCCATTGGTGATATGTTGTAAATTCCTTAATCTTGGTTGTAAAATCTTTCATCTTTTTAGGAGCTCTGCTATAGGTCTTATGGTTGCTCTGCTGAGCAGGAATTCTTGTGGTTTCTATTATAACCATATGCTGTCTTTTTAAATGCACCCCGTCTTTGGTCCATACATACTTGCTGTAATCTAGCCATTTCTGAAGAGCCAAAGAGAAGACTTTTTTTCCCCATTAAAAACGTCTATATAATGTTTGCTATGTGCCAGACAGTTCTGGGTACTGGGGCGTTGTGGTGAATGACATGTCCCCTGCAAGGGAACTACACACCAGAGTACAAAACTGGCCAGGACCTACATCAGATGTACCTGTGTAGGGTGGAGTTTCATTCATGTTACAGATTTAGACAAAGAGTGCATTTTATACTTCCATCTCAATATAGAAGTTGCCCATGGGATGTGATGAAAATGTCCGAGTTTCCTTCTCTCATCCTTTAGCAATATATTTCACCTTTTGAACAAAGCAAAAGAGTAATATTCAGCATAACAGACAGATAATAAACACTCATGAAATTACACTGTATTCTCGACAGATAGCATCTTTTTTGGATTAAGTTGGTAAAACATACACAGTGATTTATCCTGAGAAGTGGCACAGGTTGAAAAATAGAAACATGTTCAAGAAAAATACACAGAGGAAAATCAACGCAATGGATGATTGGGGGTAACTTAGAAGAGCTGAGAATATATATACCCAGTGTGGCAGGCTAATGCCCCCCCAAAATTTGTTCGCATCCTAATCCTCATACGGAAAGAAGTCTTTGCAGATGTGATTATGTGAAGGATTTTGAGGTGGGGAGATTATCCCGAGTTACCTGGGTGGATCCTGAATGGGATCACATGTACCTTCAGTAAGAGGGGTGCAGGTGGAGATTTGAGCTAGACCCAGAGGAGAAGGTGATGTGGAGATGGAGCAGAGAGATTTAAAGAGGCTGGTCTGGAAGACTGGAGTGATGTGGCCACAAGCCTACGCATGCTGGCAGCCACCAGAAGCTGGAAGAGGCAAGGAACGATTCTCCCCTAGAGCCTCCAGACGGAGGAGCGTGCCCCTGCTGACGCCTTGATCTTGGTCCAGGGATGCTGCGGTTGGACTCCTGGCCTCTAGAACTGCTAGAGAGTCCATTTCTGGTATTTGGAGCTACACAGCTTATGGCAACTTGTTACAAGAGCCACAGGAAACTAACACACCCAGTCATTTCAGATTAAGCTGGAAGGACAACCACCGACGACTCCGAGGACGACTCCTGGATTACGTTATCCACTATGTGTCTAGTATATGTCACTGTCTTGCTCCTAACTTGATGTCCCTTTATCTTCCTTTGCATTTTATTGAATGCCAGATAGCAAAGAGCTTTTAAAAATTTTTTTACTTGTAGGTCTGTGTTTTAATTGAGGATGGAATGATGGCATCTCGCTCTTTCTGAAGGTATCCCAGATAATTTTAAGGCATGGATTGTGTTGCGAGGCATTGATTTAGGTGAGAGATGGAAACTCTGGTGTCTGCTTTGATCCGCAGCAGAGTACAGCTATTTTACTTTATTTTCGGAGTACACTATTTTTGTAACATGCATGGGAGCATCTCCCAGATCTTGGGTCTCTTTCCCTTGAAAGACTGCAGACAAAAAGCAAACGCTTGAGGTTTGATTGCTTTTTTTTTTTCTTATACTCTCTGTGCTGGCCCTGTCATATTTTAAGGCCTTGATAAGCCTTTTCTTTAAAGTTTTTTCTTTTAAAAAATATTTTATTTATTCTTGAGAGACACAGAGACAGAGAGAGACACAGGCAGCGGGAGAAGCAGGCTCCATGCAGGGAGCCCGGTGCGGGGCTCGACGGGATCCGGGGCCCTGGGGTCACGCCCTGGGCCCGACCCTGGCTGACTCGGTCTCGGTCTGGGGCTACACTACCCCTTCCCCTTCGCAGCCAGGTCACAGCCAGGTCGCAGCACGGTAACGCCGCACACGCCCTTTTTCTTAGGATCCACCTCCCGGCGCGCACCTGCCGCTAACCCGGGGTCTCTGCCCCAGGACGGTGCCCTCCGCGGAGGCCCGACGCCGTCTGCACTTCGATGCTCCCTGACTTCGCCGTCGGGGCGCAGGGTCACCCGACGGGCCCCGCCCGGGCCTTCCTCCGACCCCGACCTTGCCCGGCGCCCGCCGCGTCCTGCCCCGGCCTCTGCCCCGCCGCTCGGGCTCCGCACAGTCGGGCTCCACGGGGCGAGGCCGCGCAGCACCCAGGGCGGGGCCGGGCACGCGGGCGGCGGCGGAGCGGCCAGTGAGTCCGGGGCCCCGCGCTCCAGCCTTCGGGGCGCCGCGGCCGGTCCGGGGGAGCTGAGCCGGGAAGGCCGCGTGGTCACCCGGCGGGGCCGCCGCTCAGCCGAGGCGCGGGGTCTCCCAGCAACTCGGCGTCGCGCAGAGCTGCGACCTCGGGGCGCGGGGTCCCCGGCAGGGCGGCCGGGCCGGGGCGGGTCCGAGGGCGGCGGCGCGGGGTCCCCGGGGTCTGCGCGGGTCCGAGGGCGGCGGCGCGGGGTCCCGGCGGGTCCGAGGGCGGCGGCGCGGGGTCCCCGGGGTCTGCGCGGGTCCGAGGGCGGCGGCGCGGGGTCCCGGCGGGTCCGAGGGCGGCGGCGCGGGGTCCCCGGGGTCTCGGCGGGTCCGAGGGCGGCGGCGCGGGGTCCCCGGGGTCTGCGCGGGTCCGAAGGCGGCTGCGCGGGGTCCCCGGGGTCTGCGCGGGTCCGAGGGCGGCGGCGCGGGGTCCCGGCGGGTCCGAGGGCGGCGGCGCGGGGTCCCCGGGGTCTGCGCGGGTCCGAGGGCGGCGGCGCGGGGTCCCCGGGGTCTGCGCGGGTCCGAGGGCGGCGGCGCGGGGTCGCGGGGTCGCAGGCTCCCGGCGCCGCCCGACGTCACTTCCGACCGGAGCCAAGATGGCGTCGGCGCGGCCGCGGACGCCGGGGCGGGCGGAGCGGCGGCAGCGGCGGCGCGGGCGGCGGCTCTCGGCGCTGTGAGGCGCGGGCGCGGCGGGCGCAGGTAAGGGGCGGCGGGGGCGGGGGAGGCGGCGGGGCCGGGCGGGCTCCGGGACGGCGGCGGGGTGGGCGCCGGGACGCCCGTCCCTGCCCGCGAGGAGCGAGGCGGCGGCGGGGGCGGGGGCGACCGCGGGGACCGGGCGGGCGGACGCGCCCCCTCGGAGCGCCCGGGCGGGCGGGGGTCGGTCCCGGAGCCGGGCTCGGGTCCCCGCGGCTCCCCGCGCCCCGGGACCGGCCTCGGGGCCGCGGCCGCCAAGTTGTGCGGCGCTTTGTGGCGGTTGGGTCGCCGCGCGCCCGGCGGGGGGAGGGGCGGGGCCGGGCGGGGCCGGGCCGGGGTCAGGGTCAGGGCCGGGTCGGGGCCGGGTCGGGCCGTGGCCGTGGCGGGGGCGGGGGCGGGGGCGGGGGCGGGGGCGGGGGCGGGTCCGTCCCGGGTCCCCTCTTTTGTGCTGGGCGCGAGCGCGCTGCCCCCGGCGTTCCCGGCGCGTCGCGTGCTTCGGCGCCTTTTGTGTTTATCCCCGAGAGTTGCGCGCCCCGCGGCCGCCGCGCCCCTCCGCGCCCCTCCGCGCCCCCTCGCGCCCCCGCTGGCCCGCGGGCCTCGGCTGGGCCCTGCCGTCGGGGCCGTGGGGCGGGGGAGCGCGGGTTCCCGGACGCAGCTGCGGTGCCCCCCCCCCCCCCCCCCCCCCCGCCTTGCATTCAGGGTGGTGCGGGGGTTCGGTGCTACTTGGTCAGTTTTATTTCAGGCGCCTCTGGGCGAGCTCCCAGGCGGCCGCGGGCCGCTCCCATCGCAGCCTCAGCGCGGCTGGAATGTCCCGGGCTCTTGTCGACCGCGGGTCTGATTGTTCGAAGCCACATAAACGCCGGACGCGAAGTGCAGCCTCTCGGTGAATCTCTCTCTCTTTTTTTTTTTTTTTTTTAAAACCTCCCAGACCAGGCTTCCCGCCCACCCCATCGGTTGTGGCCGAGCACTGGGGAAACGTAGGCCTTTCCACGTTTTCTTTTTTTTTTTTTTTTTTATAAAAAAACACGTTAGGAAATTTGTCGCGCATGTATTGAGGAGGGACTGGGACACGCGATCACGTCCCTTTTCAGAGGGTTTTGTCTTTGAGACGGCTCGCGGCTGCCCCGCGGTTCCCGAGAGGGGAAGCTGCCGAGCACACGCCCACGCGAGCCCATTCGTCGTGCGTGGGGTCTCATCGTGGCCTTGGGAGGACCTTTCGGGATCCGCTTATCAAATACCCTCATTTCAGTCTGCAGAAGCTGAGATGGAGATTCTTGGGGGAGACTAAGGCGGATTCACAGCTTCTGTCACTCCAGGGCTCTCTTCTTCCGTATCTTTGTTTGTTTGTTTGTTTGTTTTTGTTTGATTTGAATAAGTGAATACGTCCCAGGTGCGTAGAAAAACACCAGGCACACAATAATGACGCTCGATGGAAGTTTGCTTTTGTTGATGCTGAAGGTGGTGGCTTTGACGGAAAAGTCGGCATGTTCAGATGTCCTTTTTCTTCTCCTTTTGTGGACAGTTCCTGAGACAGGACGATTTAAGTTTCGTTGTAACGATTCGTTTTGTGAGTACACATCGTGAGAAACGATTCTCAGAGTAGGACCATATGAAAATAGAGAGAAGCACCGAGAAGGAAGGGAAATGAGCTCTGATCTTCCCGCTCGTCAGATGACCCCCCGTTAACGTTTTGGCAGACCCCGGTCACCTTCCTGTCTTTCTTGTGCATGTGTGTATTTCTTGTATATATTTATTCACTTCTGTGTATTTGTGTTTTATACAAGACTGATAGTATGTTGTGTGTATTATTCATAACCTGTCTGATTGTGTTGGGAGCATGCATTCATGCCATTAAATATTCTTCAATATAATTTTTAGTGGCTGTGTGATATTTGAGTGGGCCATAATTCATCAATTCCATATTGATCAGTAAAGCTTCTGTAGCCTGAGATTCTCGTTTCATTGAGATTCGTTTAGATTTTTCCATTGTGAATTTTAAAGTTTTGTGATTTTTTTAAGACAATGTGTGAAAACGTTAATTCTATCTTTTAGCCTCTAAGTATGTATCTTCCCTGCCGATGCAGTTATAAGAAGCAGCAGTCGATTTCAGCTTCCTTTTATTCTCTCCTCCCTGAGCCAGGTCTGTGCAGTTCCATAGGTATATCTGCACTCATATTCTTTTGATGATTATTTTACGTTAGATGTTTATTTATTCATGGGACTGTTTTCTTTAAGCTGCCGATCTCTTTTTCAAGTTACAGATCTGATTTACAAACCTTTTAAGTCCTGTTAAATCATAGACTTTCCGGGATGGAAAGCACCTTAGGTTATTTACTATTTTCATGTCTTCCAACTTGCTTTTCATGCTATTTTTAATAACCCAGGCAGAGAAAAAAAAGCCCGTGGGCTGCACGAGAAAACTCCATAGTGGGGTTGAAAAGGGAGTAGTAGTAGGTGGACAGTGGGGGAAAACTCAAACTTGTGTGGCAGTGTGTAGATACTGGGAGTTTCCAGATGCTGGGGACATTACCTGACAGTCATTACTCTTGACACTGCTGACGTGTGGCCAGCACTCTGTGGTTTGTGTGGTGCCCGTCGGTGACACTGTCACTCCTCATAGCATTTGGTTAGAGGTCTGGCTCTCTCCTTTTGAAGTTAGAACTTTGTAATTAGAGCCGGTAAAACCGTCTTCCTAGAGCGACCAAAAGCTACAGGTTCCATTACCGAGAGCGTTACTTAGGTTCCATGAAACAGGATTTCTTAACCTGGGCAGGGTTGACATGTGGGGCTGGATAATTGTCTGTTTAGGGGGCTGTCCTGTATGCTCTAGGGTACTTTTTTTTTTTTTTTTATGATAGTCACACACACACACACACACACACACACACAGGGAGAGAGTATTGATTTATGATAGTCACACAGAGAAAGAGAGAGAGGCAGAGACACAGGCAGAGGGAGAAGCAGGCTCCATGCACCGGGAGCCTGATGTGGGATTCGATCCGGGTCTCCAGGATCGCGCCCTGGGCCAAAGGCAGGCGCCAAACCGCTGCGCCACCCAGGGATCCCCGATCTAGGGTATTTGGCAGCATCCCTGGTCTCTACCTGTGAGATGCCAGTAGCACTCCCTGCAGCCGGAATAACTGATAGAGTCTCCCGATGTTTCCAGATGTCCCTTGGTGGGGACCCAGTCCTCAAGCACTGCATTAAAGGAAGGGAGGCCCATCTGATCGGATGGTGGAGTCACTGAAGCAGTTTGTGGAATCTGTTTAGTTAAAGAACTATAAGAAGAGAGTCTGGATTCCTTGAAGTCCACCTTGGGAACAGGGAATGGACTTAAGTGGCCTGTGGCAGTCCCTGGGTGTGTCTTTATGATCATACCCCATGGTCTACTTTCAGCAAGTCTGTGGCAAGAGATAAAGCAATTTGAGATAACCTGGAGACTCTGAAGGAGTTTTCATGACATAGATCAGCATTCCCTGTATGTAGATTAAACTATCATGGATTTAAATAAATTTGTATAGAGTTCAAGCATGGCGACTCATGTAAGCTTGTGGTCTGTTATACTTGAGTAGCATAGAAACATCTGTTTTCTAGAAGATGAGACTCATTGAAGCAACCCCTTAAAGATTGATGGTAGAGGCTGGACTAGATTTTCTAAGATTCTTTTTTTTTTTTTTTTTTTTTTTTTTTACAACCAATTCAGGGTTATGCACTGAAAGTGGTGAGTTTGTCCTGAGGAAATAGTTTACTTTTGAAGTGCTTACCTAACTTTAGCTTAGCTTATTTCTTTATAACTTAAAGATCGATATTGATTCTCATGGCATACATGCATCACGAATGCGACTTCCCGTGGGAGAAGACTGCATACTTTAAAAGTATGGATAGTATAGATTGAATTTTTACTGTGGCATAAGTGATCTTCAGGTAGAACTTAAGGGAAGAGATGTGGTGCTGTTGGACCACGTTTGGTAATGGGGTGGCTCTCTCAGCTATGGAATACCTGCACAATTTCACTGGAGTGAATGCCTGTGTCATTTAAATATTCTTCCTTAAAGAGAATGCCTTTCATTCCCCACCCCCACTTCCCTGAAGCATGAATTAGTTATTGTATGTAGTAAATCTGGCTCATTTGGAGTGAAATACGCTTATAATATTTTTTTCAGTACTGCATAGTACTTATACTTAGAGCCTTGGTTCAAGTCATACTTAGGCTGTGTTTCATTTATTAGTCTTTTGGAACATGCAATAAAGGAGGTTTCACTGAATTACTTATGTATTTGCCAGCCATTTTGGTGAAAAGAATATTTTGTAGCTCTTGCAATAAATCATCTGATAGGCTTTGCTTTGAAAGAGCTAAATTACTTCTTGGCACAGCTTGCCTGAAATATGTAAAGCTAAGTGCAACTGTTAGTTTGATTACTGTGGGCAGCCTGTCTGGGAATTGGTAAAACCTACAGCTTTTACATGTGCATATAAGTAGTTCCACTAAGACTACATTAAACTCTGGTGGGAAAACTCTATGGCATTTTCAAGTAATTTAAATGATGCTGTTAAAATTTGAAAAGAAATCTGAGATTCACCAAACCCTTACATACTTCAGTATGAATCCTGCGCATTACCCAAGGGGTTATTAAGACAGTATAAATTAAGCATAATTTGGAGAAAGAGTATAAATATGATATTCTTAACGTTTCTCACTGTGAGGCTAATTTTAGGGACTTTGCTGTAATTCTGAAAGGCCTTAGTTTTAAAGTATATCTGAAAGGAGAATTTTTAAGAAGGGGGGTGGGTCTCTGGGATAAATTTAGATTTTTAATGGTGAAACTGCTGCCCTATGTTAGAGGACGTTGAGCTAGTAAGTTTACCTGTTTGGGGAGGTAGGTGTGTCAGTGCGATCCCTAGTCATTTAGTTGAGCCCTGCCTCGATGTGCGGAATAAGGCCTCGCACGGGGCTGAGGTATTCCTGGCCGTGGAGGGGCCGCTCTGTTATCCTGTCCCCGTCCTGCTCGTAAAGGGGGCGCAGGGATTACTTCTTCCCTTTCCCGGGGTGTTTTGTGATGAGTAGATGAAGAATATGAAAGCAACTTGAGATACCTGTGGGTCTCTTCGAAACTATTACCAGCATTTTCTCGAGCTGCTTCTCTTCGTTCGGCTCCCGAGGGCCAGTGCGGTCGCATTATTGGCGAGAGGAACCCTTCCAAGCTCCGAGTCCGCCGGCTTTTGGGCCCCCGCCGCCAGCGCGGTGGAGGAGGCACGTTTTCCTCGGCTCTCCCAGCCTGTCACAAAGCCAAGTCCTTGGTCTTCTCTTCTCTCTGGACGTCCTCGCCCTTGGCAGCTTCCCTGGGCGCCCGTGCCCGAAGTCCCCTGCATCTCCATCTCCAGCCTTGGGGGCGGCCCGTGCGGGGCCTGTGCCGGGCCTGTCCCCTCCTGTCGGTGGACGCAGCTTTCCACGCCGAAGCCTGGCCTCGCCCCAGAGGCTAAAAGGGAGCTCGCCACCGTCCGCTTAAACACCGTCCCTACTCCTGGCGACTCGATCTTGAAAATATATGCATTCTTCAGTCAGTCACATTCCATATTTGGGACTCTTCTTCACCATTTTTCTACTTCCTGTGCCGTTAGAAGACACCTTCCGTCCATTCTGTGTGTAGCGGTGGTCATATTTTGTTTTGTTTTGTTTTGTTTTGTTTCTTTTCAGCTGTCATCTGTGGTTCACACCCTTACGCCCTATGGCTTATCATCTCGGGTTCTTAACCCACTTGCCTGGTCCCAGGCTGCCCTCTCCTCACCTCCTTCCTGTCAGTTTAATCTTTCAGAACTGGGAGACAGTGTTTGTGGCATTCCTCAGCCGAGGCCCTGTTGCTCCGCGTTGCTCCCGGCAGGGGGCCGAAGCTGCCTCCTGATGGGCCCCACGGAGTCCGGCTCCTGGGCTCTCCCGGTTGCGGGTGCGCGTGTTCACGGGCTCTGCCTTGGAATAATTCCCCTTGCATCTTTCCCTAAAGACCTGCAGGGCTTTGGGAGTGGATCGGGAGGGAGGGTGAGTGAGGGCATAGCTCCTGTGACAGCTGGGGAGCCCGACCCACAAGTTTGCATTTAACTGGGACTCCATCCCTCTAGAACCGCCCTTTTAACCTGCTGCTCTGCACAGACCCTCCCTGGACCGGCGCCCTCTGGTTTACTGCTGCCGGTAGTACCGAGAGATAATCTTTCATTCTTTTCATCGTAAGTGGGGAGGCATATATCTTTACCTTGAAACCAGAACTACAAATTATTTGGAACCCTGCTTTCCTTTAAAAAGTAAAAGCTTAAATGTGTACAGAGCCACTTAAACTGTAGAGCAACACATAAACATTGCTCTGTAAGCAGTAGGTGTTGCTATTATTTTAAAATGCTCTTGAGAACAGAAGTACTTGCGTATTGAGGTTAGACCCTGAAGCTCAGACTTTATTTAAAGTAGAATGAGTCACTCTGTACCAAAAGAATAAATATCTTAATAAACTCTTGGGAGAAGACCTTGAATCTTGTAGTGACAGAAGTGTGCCTGGGATCTTAGTAAAATCTAGTTGAAGTTGTCAGCCTGTCTGGGATAACTTCCAATTTTGTTCTAGGTTCTTCACTTGTGAATTCAGGAAGCCTTGTCATTTATGTAGAGTTTGGGGAAGATGAGTTTTCTTATGTATTTTGTTGTGTAGGAAAGATAAAAAAAAAAAACAACTCTGAGCAGCTACTTGTAAGGTGACTCTGTTAACACTTAGAGAGCCTTTGTGTGAGAAAACGAATATTCTAGTGCCAGGAGCTGAGCACCATGTTGCAGAAGTTCTCTTCCCTATTTTAGGAAATTCAGAAGCATTTTTGTAGGCTTTCTGAAAATCCTTCAACTTTAAATGTTTAATCACAAAGGTAACATCTGTATTGGCAACGCCAGTGGAGAAACATTAACCCAAAAGGGTCAACTGAGAATTCATTTTATTTTGGGGATTGTGAAATGAACGGTCGTTTCTTGTTTTGGAAATTTCGTGTTTGAGTTGGAAGCTTGACATTTGAATGTTAGGAAAGAATTGACTTAATTTTCCTTTTAAGATAATTTGAAGTTTTTACATGTCTCACAAGGGGAAATATTAGAAAAGTCTCATTTTACAGGAACTTCTTTGATTTGAATGCTGTCTGGAAGAATGTATAGTCAGCAGTTGGTTAAGCTGGACTTTTAGGAGAGATGGGAGCCGAGCTGTACTACAAATCTTGAGTGGGGCACAGTTCTCTTCACAGAGCAGGGACTGGCCACAGAGCATTTGTGTTCTTACTTGTCTTTTCATGTGGATTTTTATGTCAATATTTTTTTTGCCAATTAGTCTTGAAAATAGGAAACGAAATTAACTTCTTAATTCAGGAGTATTTTGATTGGATGGAGTTACTTCAAGAAAATTGACAATGATTCTTTTTTTTTTTAAGTATTTATTTGAGACAGAGAGAGACTGAGCGCTGGAGCTAGGGGAAGGGGCAGTGGGGAGAGAAGCAGATGCCCTGCGAGCAAGGAGCCCCGTGTGAGGCTCAGTCCCAGGACCCTGAGATCATGACCTGAGCTGGAGGCAGCGGCTTCGCTCACTGAGCCACCCAAGTACCTTGACGGTGATTCTTGCATTTTTAGTACCATGAGGAAGAATATCAGAGTAAGACGTTAAAGTGAGAGTAATATGTTTTAATTTCTTTAGAGAAACAGTATTTTTAATTGTGGGATTAGAGGGGATTTTTGTAGAAACCCTAAACAAAACCTGAAATTTATGATGTAATTCTGTGTTTAGTGCGATAAAATGACATAGATATATAAATTTAATCAGAAGAAAGGAAAGTGTATGTTAATGGTGGCCCATAACATAAACCACATAAATGGTAAATAGCATTTACTGTACATTTATTGCTAAGCTAGCTCTTCATTAATGGCTGCTTGAAGCAGTATTTTGTTAAAAATTTTTCTTGAATCTCTCTTTTCCGCAGAGATATTCTAAGGGAAGGAAAAAACACTTAGAAGTCATAATCTAACTTTGGGTTTATAGTACTTTCCTAGCACATTTGCAGATCTCTTATTTAACATTCTTCTGTGGTATTAACTTACATATATTTTTTGTTTTTAAAAATTTTTTTTATTCATTTGAGAGAAGGAGAGAGAGAGGGAGAAAGCATGAGCCCTGCCCTGGGGAGGGGCAGAGGGAGAGGGAGAGTCATTCCCCACTGAGTGCAGTGCCCACCGCAGGGCCCCATCCCAGGTCCCCGAGATCATGACCTGAGCCGAAATCGATAGTCACTCGCTTAACTGAGCCACCCAGGCGCCCCAACTTACATATTTAATTTTAATTTTAATTTAATTTTAGTTTTTTAGGATTTTATGTATTTATTTGAGAGAGAGACATAGAAAGCAGGAGTGGGAGGAGAGCGAGAAGCAGGCTTCTCTCTGAGCTGGGAGCCTGATGCAGGGCTTGATCCCAGGACCCCATCATGACCAGAGCTGAAGGCAGATGCCTAACCAACTGAGCCACCCAGGTGTCCCAACTTACATATTTTAAACAAAAGTTTTCTAAACCTCATTTTCTTGTTGGATTTCTGCGGCTCTGAAGCTGTTCTGAACAACAGACTTTCTGTTTTTCCCCTCCATTGTGTGGAAACTGTTGTCAGGATCAGATTCTCCCACCTGGAGTAAATTCACTGGTCTGTGCTTCCTTATTTAGGATTGTGTCAGGACACCACGTTCCAAGAATTTGGAGAATCAGACCTTAGGATATTTGTTCCTGGTGTTCTGGGCCTCACTGGGGGAAACTGATGTATTGAAATTGGAGAAATGATGGGTTTATTCACGAGCATTCTATTCGTTGTGTCTCCTCACTTACTTCGCAGATAGGGAAATTCCTCTGTGTGATATACTCTGTTCTACAATTGCCTTTTTTGCCTTGGGTAGAACTTGTTCTACATGGGGAAAGACTTGAATATCCGGTTTTGAGAAGCAAGAGTTCACACCCTCCGAATCTTTGCTGTATTCTCAGTCTCTTTCTCTGTACACACACATGCGTGCACACAAACTTTATTCTTAAGATGATAAATGCACAGGGTTTGATTTTTTTCATTTCCATTTATTTAATTTGGTAACATAATTTGCCTTTTAAGAGAGGACTTGGGGTGTATTTTTTAGTGCGAAATTAGATGTTCTAGATGGTTATTCTTGTGAAATTGTGTTTGTTATTTTAGAAAAAAAATGAATGATTTTGTGTTTAGCAAACTCTGGGGTAGATTCTGTATTTATGAGTTACATGTTTTTGCTTAATCCAAGTAAGTGCTAAGTGTTTTTATTATTCATATCTAGAGTTCATAGATTGCGTAATTTGGTGATTCCATTCTTCTGGTAGGAATTATGAATGGTAGTTTTTATTTTATTTAATTTATTTATTTTAAAAAATATTTTATTTATTCATGAAACACACACACACACACACACACACACACACACATACACACACACACACAGTCAGAGACCCAGGCAGAGGGAGAAGCAGGCTCCCTGTGGGGAGCCCGATGTGGGACTCGATCCCAGGACCACGAGATGCCCTGAACTGAAGGCAGATGCTCAACCCCACTGAGCCACCTGGGCATCCCAAATAGTAGTTTTTAATAACAAAATACGCTAGCTGTGTTTGGGAGTTAATAAAAACTGCTCTTGAGAAGTTGGCATAGTTTAGATATTTTTACTATTTTTCTAGGAGTTTCTGGATTGCAAGAATCTTTTGGTTAGCATTGTTAAACACTGTAAATCTACTCTGCTAAACGCTTAATTATCTCTGCTGTTTGCTATAAAGATTAATTTACCATGAAAGATGTACTTTAAGCTATGATTAGTATTAATTTACCTTGAAAGATGTACTTTAAGCTGTGATTAGTTTTAGAATATTTATCTTAGGTAGGCTATAAACTTTCTAAAGCCTCTTTCACAAATTATTATTTTTTAACTTTTCTTTGCATCTAGTCCATGTTTTTTAGTGCATTAATGATTTTTTTTATATTTTAATATACCATACTAGGTCTCTTAATTCCAGTGACTCTGAATGTTGCAAATTTAATTATTTTTCAAATAATTCCAAAAGAGTTAAATTGACCCAAAAGAATACTTGCAAAATAGTGACTTATAGGTGAATATACAAATCAAATCAAATAATTATCTTCCTACTTCTCTGCCTTCCTTCCAGATTTAAACTACTCCTAAAGAATCTATTGCTTTTACTTTGCCTCTCATGTAGTTTTAGAGATTTTACAAGTCTACAAAGGGCAAATGTTACAGTTTAACCTGTTAAGGTATTGCATTCCTGTTACCTCCTGTCTTTGTTTAGTTTAATCTGCCTTATTTTAGAGGATGAGTGACAATGAGATGCCAGGGACTCCTAGGCTCTTCTGACCCAAGGACTGGAATGTCCGGTGTGTCTCTCCTTTTTCTGGTCTCTGGCTCTCCATGTCAGGAGATAGTAGCCTAACAGTTGTTAGGTTGTTTTGACACTTTAAGGAACCAGTATTGAAATAAAGACCCCAATAATTGTTGTTGTATTGATACTAATCATATATAATCAAATCAATTTTATTTTAATTTTTAAAAAGATTTTATTTATTTATTCATGAGAGAGAGAGAGAGAGAGAGAGAGGCAGATACACAGGCAGAGGGAGAAGCAGGCTCCATGCAGGGAGCCCGATGTGGGACTCTATCCTGGGACTCCAGGATCACACCCTGAGCTGAAGGCAGGTGCTAAACCGCTGAGCCACCCAGGAATCCCCCTCAAATCAATTTTATGATATTATTAAATATTTGTAAGGATGATTTGTCCTAGGATTTGGAAGCAATATCTTGAGAAGTTAAGTACATGTATATTATTAAAGCCATGGATTTGTAAAATCAGGACCATGCTCTTACTTTTCTAAGAATGTATGCTATTAGCAAAGTATAGTTGGTGATAAAAATTCACATGCTCTAAATTTGTATATCTGCCTAAGTATTTTATCTGATAGATGTCAGCAAGCTGGAATGGAAGGGATATGTAGAAATATTCAAGGTGGTTTGGTCAGGTATAGAAACTGAAAAAAGATATCCAGGGTAGGATAAGTCTTAGCTTCTGAAAATTTTAAGATTTTCAGTATTGACTGTTAGAAAACCAGAGGCACTTAACTGTTTAGCATTTTTTCCCTTTAATATGATAGAATTATTGAGTTTCAGTGATTGGTATGGAAAGATTCCTCTCTGCCCCCACACTAATAGGATTGTTAGTTCAGGTTCTTACATATGATAAAAGTGATCTTAGTTAAGTGGGTATGTGAAAACGGCACTGCTGAGGTCAACACTGAATATGAGAATATGTAGGATTGCCAGGCGGCTCTCACAGGGGTTTTGCACTGCTGGAGGAACCTTAAGGAAGTTACTTCAGCAGCAGCTTGTAGAGTCTATAGTTGTTTTAAAATATATTATCATATTACAGCTAGTTACATGATTATTATAATTCAGGGTTCTCAGCTGGGAGGTTATTTGGGAAGACCTGTAGGTATTTTTGATTTTCGAGATGATCAGAAGCACTGTTGGCATTTGATGGTGCAGAGCAGAGTTAAATGGCCCCTCCTAGAAGGGACAGACAAGGAGTAGTTGCCCAGTCCAAAATGCAGTGGTCTTCTGTTGAGAGACACTGCCAGAGTCTCAGTTCTTGTGTTTAACATCCCTTGTTTTTAGGTATAGTTTAGTAAAGGATTTAATTTTTAAAGTATTTGAGAAGTCATTTTTGGATTTGCAGTGCTTTTGACTCTGTAAAATATTTTTGATATATAATTTGACAATGTTGTGAGTCAAGGGGAGCGAAAAAAAATGAGTCTGGTTTTTGGCAATTGGGATTAGAAGTGATTGGAGAGGAGAGCCCAAGCATATGTGTTTGTAGCGAACTCTGGGGGGAAAAAGATGTTAAGACCCTTTTCTCTGGAAAGAAATGATGAGTGCATTCCTGTTAGGACAAAGAGGGAACAGACAATGCAGAAAGTCAGATTATTAATCATTTAACAACCTGAATTATATTGCAACTTTTTATTAAGAAAAAGTGAGATTGAGATAACAAATGAAAGACTAAGATGTTCTAAGTACTTTAATATTTGAGTTCTTTGGGATTAGAGGCCAGATGCCATGGTATCTCAGTGGTTTGAATCATGCCTGTGAGCCTGTAACTACAAAAGGGGAGGAAGGAAAGGAGGAAAAGTGTGAAGTGAAGGGAAAAAAGCAATGACAAGCAGATGGGAGGAAGGAGTCAGCATCTCCTTTGATGAAAGAAAATGGCAGCTCCATCCTTCTGTGTCCTTGGGATAAAAATCTTGGTGTCCTCCCTGACTTCCTCTTCTTTCATACCTAACAGCTACTCTGGCAGCAAATCTCGGGGGCTCTGTTTTTAAAATATATCTGGGATCTGAGTACTTCTCGTACCTCTTTATATGGGCCAAGCCGCCGCTGCCATCTCTTGCGTAGATGGGGGCAGGAGCCTCCTGAGAGGTTGGCTTGCCCCCGCCCTGCTCCCTTGTGGTCTCTTAAACCTAAGGCACATCAGGTGTGCCACCTTGAGCCTCCCAGTGACTTCCCATCCCTTGATGGAAAAGCTCTAGCCGTTCTGGTGGACAGTGCTTACTTACCTTGCAAAACTCGTACTTTATCTGCCTCCCCACCCACCCCCATTCCCACCTTACACCCCACACCTTTCTGAATCACTTCCTACACTTTCCGTTTCATTCACTGTGCCCTTGTCACCGTCCTTGCCCTTCCTCAAACACCCAGGCATACTGCCGAAGGGAGTTTCTTACTTCCTTCTGATGCTCCTTCCTCATACCTTCCTGGCCCACAGGTCTAGTTTTTATGCAGTTGGCCTTTTCTCATGGAGGCCTTCTCTGACCAGACTGTTGGAGTCACAGGCAGAGAGATAGAGACTGTAATTCCTATCTCCCTCTCCCTACCACCTCTTTATTTTTCCCGAAAGCACTTTTGTTATCTGACCTCCTGCACATTTTACTAATTTATTGCCATCTGTTCCCCTAGAGGGCAGAGATTGTTCTGCTTACTGTTGAAAACAGTGGTTGACACATCGTAGGTGTTAAGGGGAGGCAGGAGTAAACAGTTGGTGAAATATGGTTAAGAAGCAATGGCAGAAACCCATTATGAGAGTGGTGGAGTTATCCTGACCTCCTTGAACTCAACTTCTTACTTGAGGATGCTAGTACTTACCTCTGAAAATCAACTGGCTAACTTAAGTGAATGTAGCACAGTGTCTGCTGGTCTTAGAAGCAGCTTCATAGGTGATAGTTGCAATGATGGTACCAGTGATCCTCATGGGAAGGAGAAGACGACAAACCGATGGAAATGGTAAAGCATCATAGCTCTTGCCAAAGATCTTTCATGACAGCATTTGCGTTTTCCTGCAGAATTTTTGTTCTGTTCCTTAAAGAGAACTCCCGGTGGCCAATGTTAGTAAATCCATCCGTAAAAGCTTAGTAAGAGGGCAAGTGAAACCACTGACATTTTATTCACTTCTGAGTTGCAAATTGTCCATCACGGTCCTCCTAGTGGACTGTATGACATTCAGTAGGCATTGATGATAGAGGGAGCAGAGGGGCACACCCCTCAGGCCACTAACCTCATCACTGTGTGACACCCAAATCCACAGTTGAACCTCATAATAATGATTTCAAATCTAGAAAAGCATGGATTCTGCTCAATAGGAGATGTATACTAAGGAAAGACATATTAAATATATATGAGAAAGATGTTCAATATTAAAATTTAAAGGAATGGACTTAATGGGCTAACCTCCAGTTGTCTGAAATCATATTCACCGAGTATTTCCTTACTGAGAGTTTATATTGGTTTCACTAGCCCTGAGCTCTCTAACTAAAGATGCAAGTTTCAGAATACATTTCCCTGTGCCAAGTGTGAATAAAAACTAGTTCAGGTGCCCAGGTCCTGACTTAAATATAGTGCCTCTGATTGTTAAAGGTGATCAGGTGAGTGTGGGGGGAAAGCCCCAACCATCCTTGTTAATGAAGTGGGGCAAAATGTTAAAGCACTATGTTTATGATAGCCGGCAGGCAGTATATTCTAGGATGAAGGGTGTCGTGAAGCCACACGTTCCTTGGTTTATTAGCAACTAGAACGTAAAGTTCTACAATGTGAGTAGAGTCTTGTGGATCTAGGAAAGAAGGATAATTTATTAAAGCAAGTTCATGAAGAAATAGGAGACCTGTTCCTGACGGTATGTGTGTGTATGTCTACCTGCTGGAAGCAGTTAGCATGTCGCCGTGGAAGTGCTACTTAAAGTGGAGCGGCTTCCATTTATTGTGAATGACTTCCAGTGACTCTTAGGTTGTGCACGACAGCAAGGACCATCTTCACTCATTTAGAAATAAATGTCATATGCATGGACAAGAAATGATTTTGTCATATCATTTCAGTGTACTATGAATATACTGAATAAAAATTTTAAGGGAATTACTGCAGTTCTTTTCAAACAGCTTTTATTAAAACATTTTGCCTTTTACTACAAGGGTTTTGTTTTGTTCCTCAAAGAGAACTCCCCGTGGAAATGTTAGCAAATCTACTTTCCTACTTCAGGAACTTGAAAAACTAAATAATGTAAAGGGTCTAATTGTGTTTGCATTCAACACAGTATTGATATAAGTGAAAGAAGGACATTTATTTACATTGCATAATAAATTACTCAGCAGTGCTTTGTGTTTCTATTAACAGAGCTAATCTGTTTCTTCTTATAAATGATGTAATTTCACAGCAAAAATTTGATGTCATTCTAATGAGTCTGCTTTCAATTGTAGAGTACAATGAAGGCCTAGTAAAGATTAGTAAGAAATCTATTTTATTGTAGATAATAAATCTGCGAAGTAAGCTCTCAGCATAGATTGAAGTTGATCTGGCATGGAGTTGCTTTATGAATAGCCCTTTGAGCAAACTCTACAGTTCTGTATGTGGTTTTAAATCACTGTAAATTTGTAGGCAGGTACATATTACAATTGTCTGTTTTTCTTTTTAGGGCTCATGTAATCAAAGAAGTTTCTTTGTTGTGTGTATCTTTTCAGAACACAACAGGAATTGAAAATGAATCAGGTGAGTTTAAAAATAAGAATTTATACAAATACATTACCTAGATGCTAGACCAGTTCTTGGTTTTTAAAAGATCAAAACACACACATTCATTTCTCCCAGATTTTCTTTCCATTTCTTAGTACCATTAACTGGTTCATTGCTTTCATAGTGTGCATTTGTTTGTGGAGTGGCGTGTGCTCTGTTGTGGCGTGGGTTGACATTTCCGTGGAACCCTGCACTAGGGACTGGTTCTTTGAGGCCGTAGTTCAGACTTTCTGTTTCTACCTTTCCCCTGCCACACTGTAGTGTTAATTTTTTTGTTTTTGTTTTGAAGCTTATTAAGCTTTCATTTTTAATAGTTTTTTAAAAATAATTTTTATTTAGTAAATTATCCATTGGTTGTAAAGGGAAGATTGAAATTTATTTTTAGAGACTAAAATTTCCTTGAAAAAACCTGTGGATAGAATAAAAACAAGAAGGCAGACATTAAAATATAAGATGTATTTCTCCTTATAGGAGGGTGTGGGACTACCTAGGAATTAAACAATTCTGCTGTGGAGATTTCTGTAGCCTCAGTGGTGTTCTGATAAGTAAAACCAGTTATGTGGCCTAAATGTATTCTAAACTAGGATTCTTATTTTCTAGTCTTAATATCATTTTACTTGTAGTTACAGAAAATCATGGGTGTTAGAAACACTCTTTTGAGATCGTCATAAACACATTTAAAAAATGCAAAAAAACCTTAGAAATGTGAAGTCTAATTTGTAGTGCTTAGCTTAAAACTATTGGACTTGAAAACATTTGGTATCCCTCATTATCTGAAATTGTGGACACCTTTTTATCACTTATAGGTGCTTCTAACTGTAGTCCCAGTTTTCTTAGGGTGGCTATTTAATAAGTTCAGTTCCGTGTTGCACGGAGAGATGTGAAATTTTTGGAATGGATTCTTTTGATTTCTTTTCATTATTTTGCTGTATCAAAAATACGTTTATTTTAATGCGGAGGACCATACATCATAAAAAATGAATCTGGCGAACACATGGGGCACATGGTTTCTATTATTTTACAACTTGCAGATTTACTGACATGCTTTTGAAGCCAAATTATTTTTGAAATAGTGAGATGGAGGAGGGGAAAAGAGAATAGAGTGGATTTTTGTAGTCCTTGTTCATCAACGTTATGTGCATATATATGTGATTTCACTTATTTTTTTGTCTTAAGACTGATTCCATATAAATGTGAACCTGGTCATCCAAAGGAACTTGATTTTCTCTAGAAATCTGTTGTTAGAAGAGCCTTGATTCTGGATTAGAATGATTGTGAATGCTTCCAGAGTGGAATCCAAATATTGACGTTACTTTTGGGGCATCACTGTTCAGCAGTCAGTTATTTCAGGTGGCTACAACTTTATACCCTTAGGCTTAAATGAGGCTTTAATTCTTACGCTGTATTCAGCTACTAATATTTTATTTCTAACGTCTTTTGACCTGTTTGACACCTCACACTTTCACTTTATGGTCCCTTTTATATCAAGTGACCTTGTGTTTAGAGAAAGTCCATATGCCATTCAAAAGAGTTGTGGCAATAACCTTTTCTTTTTTTGGCTCTTTTACAATTTCATTTTGTTTTTGACAAGTTTTAATATCAGATCTGCAGAGGACTGCCTTTGATGCCAAATGCCAAATATCAGTGGAAAAGTGTCCTCTTATGTTTCTAATGGTTAGCACATTTCTGATTTGGATGTAATTTAAGTGGTCTGGTAGTAATGAAACTTTTATTTGGATTATAAAAATTGTCCACTTTTTATGAGTAAAATTTTCAGCATCTTTAGTTATATTTTCCTTATCTGAGGGATTTTAGTTGCATGATGTTTAGACCTGATTATTATGTCACGGCATAAAAATCTATGAGTGTTTTTCAACAACTGTCTCAGTAATTCTTTAAAGTTAAGAATTGTTTCAGGACATTTTATGTTTTTCCTTCTTATATTTATTCTTCCCATTTTTAGCCAGTGAAAATGAGCAGTCAGTGCTTGAGAAACATGAAAGTGACTACGCAAAAATTTAGATATTGAAAAAGTTTTAACTTGAACCAGATTGATTTTTTTTTTAAGTTTATTTATTTAAGCAATCGCTATACCCAGTGTGGGGCTTGAACTCATGACTCTGAGATCATGACCTGAGCTGAGCCCAAGAGTCAGACACATATCTGACTGAGCCACCCAGACCACCCCTGAACCAGATTGATTTTTAATTAAAATCTTAATGGGGATTGTAGGGTCAGATGAATTCTCTCTAGGGACTGAGCAGCCTTGGTTAGATGAATTTTAGCAGTCAGATCTATCCCTTACAGCATGGTCTGGACAGCACAATACCATTCATTCATATGTGTCTGCTGCTTGAGGTTTAGGGACCGAAGGATCCCCAGAGTGAGCAGACCATATTATTTGCAGATGGGTTCTTTAGAGGAAACAGTGGACTTGGAAGACTCACGGTACTTTAGGAGCTGACTATTGAAGCAGTGTTCTGGACTGTTCAGTCTTACCATGATGTGTGCTCTTGGAGTGGTAGCTCCCCAGGCTTTCTCTCTCACTCTAGCCCTGGGCTGCACAGAGCCTCTGGATCCACATGTTCTTTGTCCTTCTTTTCCTTCCCGTTCTCTGCTCAACACTTATCCCTTTTCTTACCTTTCCAGCTTGGAAGCCTTGGAACTCTGCTTGCTTTGCCTCTGAGCCTTTGTTCCTTCCAGCCTAGTCCTGGCCTGGTTGGCAGGCAAGTGGAGAGCCACTCTACTCCCCCACTTCATTCTCTTATTTTCTTTTCTCTTCATTGTAAATCATGCATACACTTTACTTGCTTCATATCCCAATATTTAACTTTGAAGATGTTCTAGTATTTTCCTCCTTTTCCGCCCTAGATTTACTTCGAGAATCTACAACTTTGCAAATGACTTTCTCATTGAATAAAGAGTTTAGAGTGCTTTACTTTATAGAATATCAGTGGTGAGGAAAGTTCCACAATTTGAATATGCTCATAGTAGTTTAAGATAGATATGCTGGAGTTTACTACCACCTCCTCTCTACTGAGTGCTTAAGCAACATGCCAGGCACCCATTATTTTCTCACTCATTTAGTCTTCGCAACCATTCTGTCAAGTGTATGTATTACATCCGTTTTATGGATGAAGGCATGAAGGCCCAGAGAGGTGGCCATGGCTTGCCTGTGGCCACTCAAACAGTAAGTGATAGCACTCTGATTCACACTGTCACTCGTCAGATTCCAAAGCTCAGGTCCTTGGTCACCATGCTATACTGATGTATCAGTCAGGATAAGCTGTGTTACACTGTGCTAACAAACAAGCAGCTCCAAAGTGTCGGGGGCTTAACGTGGCGTCCTTTCATTTCTTGTTCTTGCTACGTGTCCTGTGTGGATCTGCTGTTGTGGTTGCTCAAGAACCAGAGATGATGAAGGTTTTGTCTCAATATACATCACTTCTATTCACATTTAATTAGCCAGAGTTAGTCATGTGGCCACATCTGACTAGGGGCTGGATGGGATGGGGGTGGGGGCCAGTGCCATCCCTGTCAGGTACCTGGGAGGAGAGGAGAACTGTAATATTTTGGGTAAAGCTTCAGTGATTCCCCCCAGGTTTATTGAGGTATAATTGACATGGTACATTGTGTAAATTTCAGCCCTAATGAGGTAATAAAACTGCTTTGATTTCTGATTTATTGAATCCTAGTTTTTTTTTTTTTAAGGATCTTCGCGTAACTTAAGTTGTTCCTGATTCTATCAACATAGTAGCTTATGATTGCAGCATATCTACATCCTGATCAATGATCTTTAGTATTGCCAGTAGCCTGTAGCAAAATAGTTTAGCAACTCAACCTTCCAGACTTTTAAAAAGTTTTATGTGGTGAAATAATAAAAGAAGCTTTTAATCACTGGATGCTACAGATCCAACTCTTATAATTGGGAGAAGCCACCCATAGTTGCAGTATCTTGCTGCTATAAATTTAAATGAAATACCAGTAAAACTTGCTTATTTTTGTATGTTTAAAAATAAAACCATTGGTATATATTGCCTATCTCAGATGGTACGTTCTGGATGTACATTCGTTCACTCATTCATCTTGCGTAGACTGTACCCCAGCATGTTGTGGATTCTGCAGTGAGCTAGACAGGCACGGGCGCTGCTCTGCAGCTTACCTAGTCAGAGAGAGATCGTTGAGAAGTGGAAGATGAGACAATTTCAGGTAGTGAAGAATGCCGTGCAGACCGTGAAACCCAGTAGTGTAGTAAAGGATGATGAACGAAGGTAGGAGGAGGTTCTTTGGGTTCCACGGTCAGGGAAGGCTGTTCTGAAGAGATGTCTAACAACTAAAACGGACACTCAAGTGATCGCCAAGAACCAGATACACAAAGATCCAGGGAAAGAAAATTCTTGATAGAGTTAGCCAGTAGTGAGTGCAAAGGCAGGAGGTGGGAATGAGCTTGCTGGTTCAAGGACACAGAACAGGTGGGGGTGGTGGTGGTGGTGCTGGAGCTTGGCAAGCATCATGGGCTCTGGGACAAGGTGAAGTTGGGGAGAGGCAGGGGTCAGATTCATAAAGCCTTAATGGCCATCGAAAGTTTTATTTTATTCTAAGTGTAGTGGAAAGGCACTAGACAGTGATATGATCTGTTTTCTATTTTTTTAGAGTATCACCTTTATCTTTATTGGGCAAGAGGATAGTAATATGTTTGTTCATTATTGAGATTAACACCATATTTGAGGATAGTTTCTTCAGTTGGACAATTTAATGGGCCTGCCGCTTTTTGAAGGAGGGCACTTTTTAATGTATTTCAGAACTATTGACTACTATTGTTTTCCAGAGACGGTGTGAAGGTTTTCTTGTTCTGTGTCCCCATCTCTTTATTGTTATTGCAGTCATACTGATTCCTTAAACAAACACAATTTAATGCTGTTTCAATAAACTGTAGCTTGTTTCATCCCCTCCCTCCATTGTTTGCTCCCAGAATAGTAGCTAAGAGTCTTGTTTGCAAGTTTAAACAAAGAAGAGTTGTTCATAGAATTTAAAGTATTAGCACTCTGCTTCTCAGATGTCTTTTGCTGGTGACAACAATTAACTGTGGTGATTATCATTAGTCTGTGGCAGAATAATATGTATCTTAGCGTGAATATGCTGTGACATATGCTCAGTGCAAAGCGATGTACAGCCACTGCTGGTTCTCTCCAGTGTTTTGATTAAATTGAATATTTAAGAAACTAGGTGCTTTAATTAAATTGACTAAAACAGATACATTTATGGTTGTTTCCTGTGTGGAGTATGTAAAAAGAGTTGCTGCTATAAATTTAAATGAAATACCAGTAAAACTTGCTTATTTTTGTATGTTTAAAAATAAAACCATTGGTATATATTGCCTATCTCAGATGGTACGTTCAGCCTCATGTAACAGCAGCCAATGCCAGTGTCCTGCTACATGACTCTCTGTAGTGGAGTTACCTTCTCCATTCCAGTGGTATCTGTCTGGAGGGGGAGGTAGGGAATGGGGCAGGCTGGTTCTAAGGCTACCGTGTGTCTGGAGCAGAGCACATGAGGGAGGAAGGAGTGGTCAGAGAGGTGTGGGCTCAGCTCTGTGGTCATTGTAAAGATCAGGTAGACTTTACCTGGGGAGATGGGAAACCTTTGGAGGGTTTTGAGCAGAGGAATGCTTGAGTTGGGTCAGAAAAAAGCCTCAAAAGAAAAAAAAAATTTTCTCGGCATCATTGTTTTTATCCTTTGTTTTCTGGGACCATCAAAGTTTCATTTGGACATGGTTTAAAGAGGAGAGTGTAAAAGTCATTTACTTATTTTATTTTAAAGATTTTATTTATTTATTTATTTATTTATTTATTTATTTATTTGAGAGAGGAGAGAGTGAGCGGAAGAGAGAGGGAGAGAGAATCTGAAGCAAACTCCACACTAAGTACAGAGCCTGATGTGGGGCTCGATCCCATGACTGCAAGATCATGATTTGAGTTGAAACCAAGAGTTGGACGGTTGGTTAACCAAATGAGCCACCCAGGTGCCCCTATTTTACTTTAGAAACTTCTTTGAGGTATAATATTTGTGCATTAAAATGTACTCATTTGAAGTGTATCAGTCTTCAGGTTGATAAATACCTACATCCAGTGCTCTCAAGATGTAGGATACTCCTTCCACTGCCCCGAAAGTTCTTTCTAGCTGCTCTGCAGTTAGTGTCCCCCCGCCCCCTCAGCCCCTGCCCAGGCAAGCACTGATTGACTTTCTGTCCCTGTAGATTGTGTTTTCCTGTTCTGGAATTTCACACGAGTGGAATCATTAGCACTTGTCTTTTGTGTTTGTCTCCTTTTTGAGCAGCATCGTGTTTTTGAAATTCATCCATGTTGTTGTAGGTATCAATAATTTATTCCTTTCACAGAGGACATTTTATGGGAGACAGTCTGACCATCCAGATAAATTTGCTTATAATTGTATTTCTAAAGATTTGGCGAAACCGTGAATGACTCTCTTTCATTTTAGGTTATCTTCCCCACTTTTTTCCTAATCCTAGATATTGCCAAATATGGTATAAAAATTGAAAGTACTTTTAATTGAAATACGAAACCATGTTTTAGCATATTATTAATATGGCATTACAGTTTTAAAAGATTTTGTTTATTTTACAGAGAAGAAGGAGGGAGCACAAGCAGGTTCAGGTTGATAAGTACCTACATCCAGTGCCAGGTTGATAAACACCACATCCCAGTGGGGAGTGGCAGGCAGAGGGAGAGGGAGAAATAGACTCCCTGCTAAGCAAGGAGCCTGATGTGGAGCTCAATCCCAGGACCCTGAGATCGTGACCTGAGCCAAAGGCAGACTCTTAACTGACTGAATCACCCAGGCACCCCTAGAATTGCATTTTTATAAGTAATTATAAATGCAAATTTGATTTTTCAGACTTTTTAGAGAGAGACTTCCAAGTAAGGTGATTCCTATGTGTTAGGACTTAAACCTCAATTAATGAATGTATAGTTCAGAAAATTAACATGTTTAATAATGGTGGCACTTAAGTTTCATTCTGAATCATGTATTCTATGAGATAAATTAGCAATTTTTTTATGAGATCTGGGGCCTTGTCTTTCTGAATGAAAATACATTATTTCTGAAGTTTGAAAAAGAGTTAGTAATGTGGATAACATTTCCTCCTATAACTGTGGCAAGAAGGCTTATAGTTTTTGTTATTAATGCTTTGGTAGAGAAAAAGGTTGTAGGATTGTTTAGCTCTTCCTCCCCTTTGCTGTCTGGTGACTCACATTCCACCTCAGTCCTGGCTTGCCACTCCAGCTGTGTGACCTTGGGCAAGTCACTTGATGCTTTAGTATTTGCTCTTTTACCTGTTAAATAGAGATAGTAGTGGTGGCTACCATATATGGTTGTGGTCAAGAGTAAATGAGTTAATAAACATAAAGGCCAGCGCCTGGCAAATAAGAAACACTGTGCAAGTGTTGTCGTTATCATCATTATTTTTAGCTGGTAACCAAGTGTGGATTCTGCTCTATAACATACTTTCTAAGCACTGTCAGTGCTTTAGTTTAGACCAAGGCATTGCTTGTTTGGATTATCACGGAAACCCCCTCATTATCTGCTTTGCTGACCATCTCTTTCCCCATGGGACCATTCTCTGCAGGCCTTGAGTTCTGTATTTATACTACATAATCCTGACCATATAGGAAGTCAGGAAGTCAGGAAGGTGGGCAGTTAACCAGGAGTTGTTTGGAATGTCTTCATGGATGAACTGGGATTTGAACTTGACCTGGGAAGGATGTAGAAGATCTTGACTGGTCAGAAGAATTGAGGGCAAGAAGGATCAGTGTGGTCTGGGAGCCCTGTCAGCTAAAAGCCTGACTTGTTGAAAGACCCTAAGGAGAAGGAGGACCTCCAAAGCGAAGGGCCTGTAGGGACCAGGGAGGAACTTTAAGAGTAAAATTGGGATTTTTCTGTGATTTCTTCCAATAGAATTCTAGTTTTTTTTTTAAAGCCATGGATAGACCAGACAAACTCCATGTGACCTGAAAACCTGTGGCTCCAAAGTTTGCCACCTTGGTGAAAGTAAAGTGGTTTGAGGTTTGGCAGCCGAGTCTCAACCGTGGCAGACTCACTAGGAGGCAGCATAACCTTCCTTCTGGACCAGGGGAAGGGGTATGGCCAGTTAGAAGAGCTCTCAGGACCTAATTTACTTTGCTTCTCTTGAACCTTGAAGGACTCTAAAACCAGTAGAGTAACTACTGGGTTTTATTTAGAATGTTTTTAAAAAGAGTTCTGAGGCAGTTGCTTTATAGGATGATTGATCAAGAAGGCAGAGGGTTTAGGGAAGTTGAATATAGAAGAGGCTGGAAACCAGAAAACCTTCCCATCACATCATGTCAGTCCCCTGCCCAAGACCCTCTAGCAGTGTCCCACCACTCCCCAGATGCACTCCAGTCTCTCCCCAGGCCTTCACGGTTCTGTAGGTTCTGGTGGCAGCCGCCTTGACTTTCTCCCACTCTGACGCGGCCACAGTGTGTCATTTTGTTCCTAAACATGCCAAGCCTTTGTTTCCTTGGGGTATTCCCCCGAAATGCTCAGTCCTTAGCACATGGCCATTGCCATCTTTCAAGTCCAAGTGTCTGTGTGTGTGATCTTCTCTAAGATGTCCCCGCAGCTACCCCCCTTTTTAAATTATTTTATTTTATTATTTTTATTTTATTTTTTAAAGATTTTATTTATTCATTCATGATAGCCAGAGAGAGAGAGAGAGAGAGAGAGAGAGAGAGAGAGAGGCAGAGACACAGGCAGAGGGAGAAGCAGGCTCCATGCAGGGAGCCTGATGTGGGACTTGATCCCAGGACTCCAGGATCATGCCCTGGGCCAAAGGCAGGTGCTGAACTGCTGAGCCACCCAGGGATCCCCAGATAGCTCTATTTTTAACTCTTTGAGGAACCTCCACACAGTTTTCCAGAGTGGCTGCACCAGTTCATATTCCCACCAACAGTGCAAAAGGGTTCCCCTTTCTCCACATCCTCTCCAACATTTGTTGTTTTCCAGTCTTGTTCATTTTCCCCATTCTCATGGGAGTGAGGTGGGATCTCATTGTGGTTTTGATGTGTATTTTCCTGATGGCAAATGATGCAGAGCATTTTCTCATGTGCTTGTTGGCCACGTGTATGTCTTCCTCTGTGAAATATCTGTTCATGCCTTTTGCCCATTTCATGATTGGATTGTTTGTTTCTTTGCTGTTGAGTTGAATAAGTTCTCTATAGATCTTGGATACTAGCCCTTTATCTGATAGGTCATTTACAAATCTCTTCTCCCATTCTGTAGGTCGTCTTTGAGTTCTGTTGACTGTTTTTTTGCTGTGTAGAAGCTTTTTATATTGATCAAGTCCCAATAATTCATTTTTGCTTTTGTTTCTCTTGCCTTCATGGATGTACCTTGCAAGAAGTTACTGTGGCTGAGTTCAAAAAGGGTGTTGCCTGTGTTCTCCTCTAGGATTTTGATGGATTCTTGACTCACATTTAGATCTTTCATCCATTTTGAGTTTATCTTTGTTTCTGGGGTAAGAGAATGGTCTAGTTTCATTCTTCTGCATGTGGCTGTCCAATCTTCCCAGCACCATTTATTGAAGAGACTTTTTTTCCACTGGATAGTCTTTCCTGCCTTGTCGAATATTAGTTGACTATAGAATTGAGGGTCCACTTCTGGGTTCTCTATTCTGTTCCGTTGATCTATGTGTCTGTTTTTGTGCCAGTACCTCACTGTCTTGATGATCACAGCTTTGTAGAACAACCTGAAATCTGACATTGTGATGCCCCCAGCTCTGGTTTTCTTTTTCAATATTCCCCTGGCTATTCGGGGTCTTTTCTGATTCCACACAAATCGTAAGATGATTTGTTCCAACTCTCTGAAGAAAGTCCATGGTATTGTGATAGGGATTGCATTAAATGTGTAAATTGCCCTGGGTAGCATAGACATTTTCACAATATTAATTCTTCCAATCCATGAGCATGGAATATTTTTCCATCTCTTTGTGTCTTCCTCAATTTCTTTCAGAAGTGTTCTGTGGTTTTTAGGGTATAGATCCTTTACCTCTTTGGTTAGGTTTATTCCTAGGTATCTTATGCTTTTGGGTCCAATTGTAAATGGGATTGACTCCTTAATTTCTCTTTCTTCAGTCTCATTGTTAGTGTATAGAAATGCCACTGACTTCTGGGCATTGATTTTGTATCCTGCCACGCTACCAAATTGCTGTATGAGTTCTAGCAATCTTGGGGTGGAGGCTTTTGGGTTTTCTACGTACAGTATCATGTCATCTGCAAGAGGGAGAGTTTGACTTCTTTGCCAATTTGAATGCCTTTTATTTCTTATTGTCGCCTGATGGCTGAGGCGAGCACTTCCAGTACTATGTTGAATAGCAGTGGTGAGAATGGACATCCCTGTTGTGTTCCTGATCTTAGGGGAAAGGTTCCCAGTGTTTCCCCATCCCTCAGCTACTCCTTACTCGGACCTTGTCTACTCCTTATCTGTCCCACTCTTGATTTCATCGGATTCCAAGGGGACACCCTGTCAGGTGGGCAGAACCTGCCTTGTCTTCAGGGCTGCGCTCTCAGGTAGCACAGAGCTAGCCCATGGGGCACTCACTGGACATTTGTGGGATGAGAGGAGATAGCTGTGGTATTTCAGGTTGGAAGGATGATGGTGGTGGCGGGAATTAAAGAAAGGGATCCGATACAACCTACTGCAGGTTTAGCAGCCGTGTTTGACTGTTGACCTCTACCCCTCCCTTGAACCTTTTCCCTAGCTTTTCTGACACCATGTTCTTGGAACCCCTTCTGCCTCTGTGACATTGCTCCTGGCCTATCTTCCTTCCATTCTTGGTGGCATCCTGAGGGCTCTGTCCTCGCTTGTGCCTCGTTCTCTGATCTCATCCACTCTGCTGGACTCCATTGCCAGTTGAGTCTATACCCTCTTATAACCGTCTCTGCACCCAGACTTCATGGCACTTGACTGCCGGATACATGTGTGTTTGTTTGCAGCAACCACTGCTCCGAGCGAGGCATCCTGTGTCAGGCACCGGGTTCGGTGACGAGTGAAATAGAACCTGCCCCCTGTGTCTGCAGCCTAAACTTGCCTCTGGTGGGGAGACCCTTAAACAGGCCGACCAAGTAAGTGCTCACAAAGTACGAAGTGCCCCAAGAAGTGGCCTATGTGCTCTTATGGAGTCTTGAGGGAAATCCTGCTTGGTAGGACAGTGGAGACAGGCTTCCTTAGGGCAGGGCGGGAGGCCTAGGGCATGAATGCAAAGTGGTACCCTTATGGCTCTTGCCTGTGTGTGTGTGTGTGTGTGGGGGTCCCCGCTCCCCCTTAGTGGTGCTTTGAGTCAAGGGTGGGATCTGTCTTCTGCTTTTCTCTCCCACCTGTGCAGGAGCTCTGAACAGTAAGTTGTTGCCTTTTATTGTCTTTGAAGCTGCTTATCCCAGTTTGTTCTCATCTATTTTGCTTATTCTCCTTTAGTGATTCACAGTGAAACCCTTAACATGAACCCCCCCACCCCATGTGCCTGTAGGGAGCAGCCCCTCCCGTTGTAGTCAAGAAGTAAGGGAGGTAGGACTCAAATGTGCAGTCCAGGCCCTCCATCCTCACTCTCCTCTTTGGTTCCTATCCTCTCTCCAGTTGGTCTCTCAGATCTCTCTTGTTCTCTGCTTCTCAGGCCTGAGGTGGGAGGTGCAGGAGGAGCAGAGGTGGTCTGTTTAGTGCAGTAGTCCTCAAGCTTTTTGCCTATGTGGATTAGATCTCTGGGTATTTACCATGTTAGAAATTGAAACACTTTTTTTTTTTTTTTAAAGCTTAATTTGGGGCTTGAACTCAAAGACCTGGAGATTAAGAGTCTCATGCTCTACTGAGTGAGCCAGCCAGGCCTCCTTGAAACAAAAATTTTAATTGGAAGTATAGAGTCACAGGAAGTTGCAAAAGTACAGAGAGTCCTTGTTACCCAGTGGTAACATCTTACTGTATTACAGTATCAGAACCAGGAAATAGACCTAGTTCAGGAGTAAGACTACAAGCTTTATTCATAGATCAGAAAATTTTAAAATACAAATTAGAAAATTTTAAAACTTGAGATCAGAAGCTACTTATCCCAGCCATCACACATCCATTAGCCAGTGGAATTGATGACATCATCACTTGCCATAACCCCTGGAATACTCCCCTCTACTCACCTGAGAGTGAAAAAGGCAAGTAACATCTTAGTATGATTGTAAAAGTAGCCCTGACCTGTGGGCCCCCGACAGGTGGCCCTGGATGATCGTGAGAGACCCCACTGGCTTTGTGGTTGGAATATGTACTCTGGAGTCCATCTGGATTTTATCTTGGCTCTACTGCTTTAAAACCACATGGCTTGGGATAGGTACTTGACAGGACAGCTCTGTGGCAACATATTTGAGAATCCAGACCCTGAAGCCTGACTGTCTGAGTTTGAATCCTAGCTCTGCCACTCGCTACCTGCGACTGTGGGCAAGTTTCAGTTTCATCTGGAAAGTGAAAGCACCGCCACTGGAATGGTGGTGCAAAGATTAAATGAGATGAGGTATAAAAAGAGCTGGGAAGAGTTTCTGAGTTGTGTCCTGAGTATCCATCAACGTTAGCTGTGATTGTTGTGAAGTAATAAAGGAAAAATGGTCAGCCCAGAGCTTGGCGCAGAGGAAGGAGTAAAGGTCCTTCTCCTGAAGCTCCCCTGCCATCCAGCATGAGGAGGTCATCATGGGCCAAAGGGAAGGTATTTGGTAGTAGGGAAAGGAAACAACAGTTCCTCTAAAAGAGCTTTGTGATGAGGGGGCCTGGATCAGCTCTGTTAACCATCATATCTTCACCGCGCAGCGCAGTGCCATCCTGGAACAGGTTCTCAGGAAGTGTAAGTTATCAAATGGTAGACTGAAAGAATGAAGGAGAACTGCTCCTGGCCATGAGCTGAGGAGGGGAGGGGATGCTGACTTTCTCTGAGTTTGAGTTAGGAAGTTGGAGACCTTGATTTAATGAGATCAACTGATAGTTAATAACTGAGTAACTTACTGAATTAGCTTAAGTTTAATGCATTGAATTTAACATATACTGCTTGAGCTCAGCTCACTGATACATGTTTGGAGGCTATACTACACTAAGTGAAATAACCAGTTCTTAGGTTTCCTGTTACATAATAGGAAAGTAGAGAAGTCCTTGTAACGTCCTCTGTGCTCATCATGTGATTCAAGTCAGAAACCCTTGAAACGGGAACGTGCCTTTATTCTGGGGCAGCCAGGATAGGGTGGTGGGGGGTCTGTAGGCCACTCCAGAGAAAGGAGCAGCCAAGGTTCCTTCCTGGAGCTTGTAGTTTGGCCTCTACTCCTGATAGTCTCTGCAGTTCAGTGGGTGATCATTTCTCCTAAGGTACCACCCCTGCCTGCCTCTGCCGCTTCAGCTCTAGCTGCTTTTCCCTCACCTTCTCTGCTCCTGACACATTGGTCTTTTTGCCTGTCTGTTCTCTGAGCATACCAAGCTTGCTGGATTACCAGCATCCTTGCTGATTACCTTTCTGGGCATGTTTGCCCCCTGTACGGTCACACGGTGCCCTTCCCACTTCTGGGGAGGTCTTCTTGAAGTGCTTCTGTCCAAAAAGCACGCTACCCATCTCTGTCACCGTGTCCTTTCTTGTGCTTGGTTTTTCCTCAAGCATCAGTAAGTACTAGGCGGTGTATATCCTTGCTTGATTTTACCTGTCTTCCTCGCTAGAGTGACACATTGTTAAGGCAAATGAGATGCTTAACATGTTGCCTGGCTCAATAGAAGGGATTCAGGAACTGGGTAGATGCCGCACTTTCTTTTAGAAAATTAATCTGGGAAATACTCTGAGGATCAAATTGTGATCTTTAGTGTAAGAACCAGGATGACCTTGTTTAGAGTATTATATTGTATCTAATGCCTTAAGGATATCACACACACACACACACACACACACACACACATATGTATATAAAAATGAGATCCCAGTTTATAAGTATGTAGGGGAGAGAAATTGTTTTTAAATATTCTTTTGTTCCAAAGGTTTACTTGTAAATTGGCTACTTAGAATTGAGAACATATATCACATTTTCTAAAAAAGAATTCTTCTCTTGACTCAGAAATATACCTACCTCAAATTCAAGAAATTCAGGCACACAGAGAAAATGCTTTCTGATTGGTAACTCTGTTATTTTATTTATTTCTAGCCCTCCTTTTCCCCCCAAAAAAGGTTCAGTTCTGTTTATAAGAATTATTAACTCATTCAAGTATTCAAGTGACAACAAACATGTCACGTCTACTGCTAAGCATTGGGAATGCAACACTGAGTAAGATAGACACCATCTGTCTTCATTTCGTTTATCAGGGGAGCTACATTAAACCCATAATTATACAAATAATTACTTAAAATTGTGGTAAGGGCTATGAAGGAAAAATAGGGAAAGGGAGAGGCAATTTCCAGCCAGAGCCTTGCAGCTGGGAAGGGGAGAGGAAGTTCCTAGAGTTGGCCAGGGTTGGCTTGCTGTGTTTGGGGTCCTTGAATTTAGTTGAGTCTTGTTGTGTGAAAGATACTAAAATAAACAAAAAAAGTTTCCTCCCCTAGTTAAATGAGCCCAAATTTAAAAACATGGACTCACTGAAAGGCAGGTAAATAAATGCATAGGAATTTGTCTTATCTTTTTTCCTGTGGGAGCTCTATTGAGGTGTTTTATATTTACATGTGTAGCAACATGTTAACATACATGATCTTCGTATTACACTAAGTTAGAAATTTCCTATGGGAATGACCATTCCTCCCTTAGGAGCCATTTCCTGCTGACCCTTCCATGGAAGTTTGAAAGTTTTAGGGCACAGGTTCTCAAATTATATTCCAGCAGAATCTTCTTTTCTTTTTTTTTCCTGCTTTATTGAGGTATAATTGACAGATTGTAAGATATTTAAAGTATACATTGTGGTATTTTGAGATCTGTTAACCATCTAGTTAATTAACACATCCATCTCTCTCATATTTACCTTTTTCCTTTTTTTTTTTTTTTTTTTTTGGTGAGAACATTGAAGTTCTACTCTCTTTGCAAATTTCAGTCCTGTAATACAGTGCTATCAACTATAGTTAGCCATGTTTTACATTAGGTCCTCCGACCGTATCCAGGAGAATCTTAACTGGAAATAGCACAGTGGTTATGAACTTGGGCTCAGGATCAGACAGAGGTTCAAATCCTGGCCTTAGGCAACTTAGACCACTTTCCTAAGCCTCAGTTTCTTCCACTCTGTGTATTTTGGGGATGAGAGTTGGGGGAGAAAGTGGAGGTGGGGATGGAAGAAGCAGTGTCGGTCCTTGTCCCTTGAGCTGTTTGGAGTAAATGCCGTCATGCATAGAAGACTGTTAGTGCAGCACTTTGCACTGAGGCCCCCAGGAGTTTCTCAGGAAATATCAGCTTGTTAGTATTATTGTCATAGTGCCTGGAAGTATCAGTTAGAGTAGCTGGCACACTGTCTTTTCCAAGTTCTTGGGGAGGTTAAATTGTGTCAAATCCTTTTGAATGTTAGGTCAGGGTCCCACCTGAGAAGAAGAGGAAAACTCTCACTCTGCTAAATAGGCATGTGCTGATAGGACTTGGAGCTTTGGCTGAGACTCTTCTTAATTTTGCTTAATTTATCAGTATTAAAAATAATTATTATGTAGCCTAGGATACTGACGACTAATTTCACACCTTTTCCTCCATTGGAAAAAAAAATTATGCTTCCAAGATAACTTAATCAATTAAACATTTAAAAATGGGGGTACTATATTTAAAAGTGAGAAGTTTGTGTCCTAAATTTATTCACATTTTAGCTAATTAAAAATACCATAAGGGGCAACCTCGGGTGGCTCAGCGGTTTAGCGCCGCCTTTCGCCCAGGGTGTGATCCTGAAGCCTCGGGATCGAGTCCCAGGTCGGGCTCCCTGCATGGAGCCTGCTTCTCCCTCTGCCTGTGTCTCTGCCTCTCTCTCTCTCATGAATCAATAAATAAAATCTTTAAAAAAAATACCATAAGGCCCGTTTTCTGGAGCAGTTTTGATATTCCCATGTTTTGCAAGGCATTTAACTTGTGTTTGGTGATATTGTCAGGACCAAGCTGTAGATCCAGATCCAGCAGGATCAAAGCATTTGTGCTTCTGAAGTGTCCACACTGTCAGCTTTGCCTTGTTGGAGAAATGACTCTCAGGCTGTAGATACCCACTTGTGTGCATTCCAACTCAGAGCAGACCAGAGTACACCTTCATAATGAATTGCTCATTGCTGTGGGATTTATTTCTCTTGAAGCAGCCTATTGATACTTTAAAAAAAAAAAAATCGACATATTGGGAGCACACAAATTTGGATGATATTCTCATCTTTGCACAAAACATTCTTAAAAGCTGTAAGAGCTTCATTGTGGAAAAATTAAGCTCTTTAGGTTGGAGTTTGCTTTTTGCCTACTTTGGCTTCTTTGAAAGTCCTTGAGAAATGTTTCCCTTGGAGTGAAAAAAAAAAAAACAAAAACAAACCTAGACTATAGAACCCATCATTCTTACTGGTGGTGTGATATGCACTGGTTCTTTGGGGCCCATGGGGTAGCAGTTAAAAGACATTTGGTTTTCCTTGATTGAATGTTATGCATTGAATGTTACTTGTTTGAATGTTGTTTTTAAAATAACAGTTTTGTTTTACCAGTTGGCTCAGATTTCCCCTTTCTGTTCCCTTATATTCATACTTAATAGTAATCTTATTTCTTAAGATTAAAGTTAATTTTGGTTGGTAATTGTATAATATTCTCTATCTCTTAAGACTGTGATATTCTGGTGACTTTGTTAATTTAGTGACTTGATATAAGTGGGAAATTACTGTTTCCTGGAAAGGTCACATTTCCATTGAGGGCCCAGAAAAAGTTGTAGTGTTCCTGTTGGAATATTCAAGGGGGTTATTGTTGCTGGAGGGATGAAAGCATAGATGAGGTGGGGTCTGGCTGGCTGGCAGGTCCTTTATAGTGTGTGCCGAAAGTATTCTTTAAAGTAGAGAGTGTTGATTTTTATTTTTTAAATGTTCTAAAATGCTGATGGTAGCCTTTGATTTAAAAGTAAGGTGTTTACTTTCAGATTCTGTGGGAGTAAAAACATTATGGTGCCAGATATTTACATATTTTGAAAATGACTACAGGTGGTTGGAACAAAATAGATTGACACAGACATGCTTGAAGGTTGCAGTAGTTTCCTTTAGAGACTCACCAGCAGCCATCAGAGAGAGCAGCTCCTGAAATGCTCCCAGCATGGTCCCCTTGCTCTGGCTTGCCAGCTTCAGATTTCAGTTACATTTTTGCATATTTGCTTATTGGACCAGAAAAGAAAAAAGCTGACTGGGTTTGCTTCCCTCCGCTCTGATCCTTCTGTTTCTTGACTTGCAGAACACTGAGCCTGTTGCAGCTGCTGAGAGCCTGGCTGAGGTACCTGAACATGTGCTCCGAGGACTTCCGGAGGAAGTGAGGCTTTTCCCATCTGCTGTTGACAAGACTCGGATTGGTGAGGACCAGGGTCACAGAGGGTGGAGGGGGCTGGGGGGAGAACCGCCTGTATCCAGGCATCCTTTGAGAGCATTTAAGGTAGGTAGCTCATCATAAAAGAAACAGATTTACATTTAGACTTAGAGGATTATGTGGTGTCGCTGCCTTCTCCAGTCAAGAATCCAGGGTGGACATAGATTATAAAACTAAGCCAGAAATATCCACACACCCATCTACCATCCTTTGTGACTTAGCCAAGTGTTCCCTCCCACTGTTCCTTGGGCCTTTTCTTTCTACTGAGTGTATTTGTTCCTTCCTCTCTGATTCCAGTGGAACTTGAATGTATGTTATTATATTTGATTTCATTATTTTGTATTTGTTTTCACATCTGCCCTTTTCATTGATTGTGAGTGCCATTGTTTCTTGCCTGTCTTTATGTCTGCAGTACCTGACACATGATGGACTTCAGTAAGTACTTACATTGTATCATTCACACGAAAGTGGTAGGTTGTATAGCTCCACTAACTGATTGTTAGCTCTGTTATCAAATTGGATTTGTATACCTACAGAAAAGTGAAATTTGAGCCTCCTATCTGGGCACGACTGGCTAGGCCTCTACCTTCCTTCTGTGCATTCTCTGAGAGCAGATGAGGGAACTTGTCCAGAGGGCTGTCGTCAGTGAGTGTCACCTCTTCGGTGCTGGTTGCTTTGACTCCAGGGCTGTCTTCTGCCATTTTGCCTGAAGCTTCTTCAGCCTGTCTGCCTGCCTTCTGGTCCATGCACAGAACACACCAGGAATATGACGGAGTAGCGGCAGGTGTAGCTCTGGGCTGTTTGAAGCTCAGCAAAGTGAGTTGTTACAGCAGCTAAGTTTTCAGGAGACTTAGCTGGAGATGGCAGAGGAAAGTGTGTTCCATTTTGAGCAAACAAACTTCAAAAATATTTATCCATAAAACAGCATTCCAAGCCTTTCTAAAAGCAATTCATGTGCAGTAGAGACTATGAAATCTACAGAAGAGTAGAAAGGAGTCTAAATAATTATTTCTAGTTTCATTCCTTTCTCATGGTTTTTTTCCCCTTAGTTGTTGTGATTGTGGTGTTCTGTTCTCCAGGTATTTGTGATTGGACCGTCTGAGCAATTTTACTTGTTAAAAATAGAAACAAATATAAAACATTCTTTCCTACTTCTCAAACAATGTAGGTTCTCTACAGGCTATTTGGGAAATACAGAAGAATATAAAGAAGAAAAAGAAAAATCTTTGTGGAAGACTTAATTTCATTTGACTTCACTTGCTCTCCATTGATTTAACATTATCTTGTTAGCCTTCTAACTATTTTGTGAAACAGAATTGACTGTAATACTTCAGTTTTTAAAATAACCACAATAACATGATAAAAATATTTGTTTCATTTTCTAGGTGTCTGGGCCACTAAACCAATTTTAAAAGGCAAAAAGTTTGGGCCATTTGTTGGTGATAAGAAAAAAAGATCTCAGGTTAAGAATAATGTGTACATGTGGGAGGTAAGAAAGAATTCTGGTTCTTTACCAGTGTTCTGTACGTCTTCTCGGAAATCATTCTATTCTCTCAGGATTTGACATTTTGAAGTTAAAAAGTCATCTTAATGTTCTTTAAAATCAAGAATATATATATTTTAAAGACCTCTATTTTCGGGAGAGAGTGCATGAGTCGGGGAAGGACAGAGGGAGTGGGGAGGGGAAGAAGGAGAGGGAGAAGGGAAGCAGATTCCCCACTGAGCTGGGGGCTGACTGGGGCTCTGTCCCACCACCCTGAGATCATGACCTGAGCTAAAACCAAGAATTGGATGTTCCACTCACTGAGCCACCTAGGCATCCCTCAAGAATATTTTTATTAAAGAGAAAATGTGTTTCTTTGGACACAGAGTGCTGTTCACATTTGTATTTTGAAGCTGCTTGTCTGTCTTCAACAATAAATGTCAAATCCACTTTTTCTATTACCTGTTCAGGGTGTTTTACATTACAGTGGAGACTTTGGTCTGTTACATTGCAGGCTTCCAGATAGATAACATAAAAGACTTCCGAGGTAGCCACAAATAAAACAGTGTTAGGGTCTTCTCTGTGTTTTAGAAAATAATCTCTGGTTGCTGGAATATTCAGAGTTGGATATATTTAGCACATGGCACATTTATATAGCTCTTTGGATTTCTCACAGGGCTTTAATTTTGTTTATTTCATGTTCTCACAATGGTCCTAGAGTACCATGCAGAGCATTAGCATATTGCTCACAGAGGTGAAGCTGTCAAGAATGTGGTAAAGTGTTCCTCTTATGTTGAGAGTGGTATTGATGCAGAACCAGAACCCATGTCAGCTGCCTGACAGTGAGGCATTTAAAAATGTTTCATTGGATTGGCTGGCCTCAAATCAAGCCTTTGGCTTTGTGACTCTCTGGGTTCTTAACCTGTGGGCCCCAAAGCTCTCAATTTAAAAATGGGGTTAATAAAAAAATACCTTATTAAGATAACCATGAAGATAAAGTAGATTGTTACTGTTTCCTGGAAAGTTGCATGCAAATTCAGCATTTATGTGGAATTTAGTTCGGATCAGGTGCTCTGGGGAAGCTCTTCACATTCTGATAGGATCTCAGTTGGTGTGACTCTTTATCAAAACAAGTGAAGTTTTTCAGTGGTTAGAAAAGCATTTCTATCAGATGGTCTTATATTGACTCACAGCTGTTTTACACGTAAACATCCAGAGGCCTAAAAATAAAATATGCCTAGGAATTGTCTGGATACTTTGCATCAAGGAGTTCTGTGACATTTGTACATCTGAGTTATTTTGCTGTTGTTTTCAGTGAGACAAGCAATGTTTCTTAACTTGAAGATTCCTACAGTTCCTTCCAGTAATTTTGAGTTTCTTTGTTGTGAATCCCTTATAATAAATCTGATGCTGGTTAATCCAGGGGGCCTTAGGAAATGAGGATTTAACATGAGAATAATCACATTATGCTGTTTCACTGCTTCTGAAGTAAAAGAGTGCTATATTTGTAGAACTGCCCAGCCAAAAAATGATACTAATTATTCAAGCTAATGCCTGAATGATTAAAAATGTCTTGACCACAAAACTATGCCCGAAAATAAATGGCACTTTTAATTTTAGAAATTTCTCAAGGGAAACTAACAAATATGTTCTATCAAGTTAATGCTAATCTCCGTGAGGCTAATGTCTGGAAACCAGGAAATGCATTGTCTAGTTCTGTGTGTATAATGCTAAACTTGACCAAATGTCATTAATATTACACCTAAGTTTATCATACCTATTTTACCCAATGTAACAATTGGATATTTTAGGGCATAGAATGTAAATTATTAATAGTGTCTTTTGTAAATTAAGCTTCATTTGTGTTGAAATTCATATGTAGTATGAGTTCATAGTCAGCTTGGTGAAAATTGTAATTTGGAGCCATGACCTATTAGGGATTTGACTTCTACTTATAAATGTGTTAATATTGCATTGCTAACTTAAGGTACTTCTACTTGTGTACTACCACAGTTTGTGAATCTTATGACATGGCCATTTCTTATTACATTTAAAGATTGAGTTCTTGCCAAGGCTAGCCTTTCCTTCTTGTCATTAAAAAACCAACTGGATGTCATTCAGATAGTTGCGATTACAAGGTATGTATACTTTAGAGAAACCTGTACGCTTTTTGCTCTGTTAAAATAAAAGTAGATATATCTGACATATATGTAGAAGTATACATGAGGCAAAGTATAGGAAGCATCAATTGTAATGTATATATTTCTTATAAAGAAAAAGAAACACCAAATAAAACTTAGTATATCCCCATTAATTTATTCCAACCTTAGTCTTACCCTCAGACTTGCATCAGAATGCCTCTTATTAACATAACAGAAACTGCTTATCATTAAAATCTCATCTTGGCATTTGTTCTTCCATTAAAGCCCCTTAAGACCAGCTTATCTTTTAGCAGCCTGGTCTCTTGCCCCAGCTAGAACTCCATTTTAAAGCTAATCTAAGACAAAGTGTTAAATTGCTTTTCTTGAGCCCTTGATTATCTAACACAGTCTTAAGTCCTCTAAGCTTTCACTGAAAACATTCTATTAAATCAGAAACAACAGGAGAGAAACAGTCAAGTATCCTCAGGGTGAATGCACAGAACTGTCAGGTTCTCCTAAGAGGAGAGCATTCTTTGAGCTGCTTCTGGGGAGGAATTGCTTGCTAGCCAGCTTAACTGCTGAACTTGGTGTGATACTTGCTGTGACTAGCCCCCCCACCTGCCCCCCATACTGAGCCATCTGCAGTATTCTAATACTGCTTCTGACAAAAGCCTTTCAGATTCACTTCCATGGGTCTCAGATCGCTTCCCATGAGATGAACATCTGAGTTGTTTGCCTGTGAATTGTTCTAATAAACTTTTTTTTATAGGCTTTATTTTTTAGAGCAGTTTTAGGTTCAGAGCAAAATCGAGCAGAAAGTACAGAGAGTTCTGTACACTGCCATCTCCCCCCACTATTGCAGCAAGCGGTACATTTGTTAGAAACTCGATGAACCTGCACACATGCATCGTTATCACTTAAAGTTCATAGTTTTCATTAGGGCTTGGTGTAAATTCTAATAAGTTTTTTTTTTCAAAGATTTTTTATTTATTCATGAGAGACAGAGCAAGGCAGAGACACAGGAGAGCCTGCTTCTCCCCCTCTGGGAGCCTGATGTGGGACTCCATCCCAGGACCCCGGGATCAGGCCCCCAGCCAAAGGCAGACACGCAACTACTGAGCCACCCAGGCATTCCTAATAAGCCTTTTTTAAATTATAAAAGTAATACATGCTCATTGTAATGTAACGTATATAATACCAAAAACTATAAACAACAAAGTAAAAATCATTTGTGAATATTTTGGTGAACATTCCTCTAAGTGTCTGCTTCTCTGTCTCTGTTTTTCTTCTGTCTCTCATGTACACTGGTGCATATACAAACACCATATATAGACATTTCGTGCAATTGAGATCAAACAGCACGTGCGGTTTTGTGACGTGTTTTTCTCTTTCAATATGCTGTGGACATATCCATGTCAAATAGTTCCATCTGCATCATTATTTCTTATGGCCACCTAGAATTCATCCCATCCTTCCATTGTTTAGCAGGTTGGATATTTAAATAGTTTTAATCTTTTCATGATATTAACAGTTCTTCCAAGTATGAAACTTGCTGTATATACATGTATGCTCACTTGTCTGTTATCTTAAGATAGGTTTCTGGAAGTATAATTGTTAAGTCAAAAGTTATATACATTTTAATCTCTGGTGAATTTTGCTAACAGACCTCCAGAAGGATTGCACTAATTTACATAGCCACCAAAAGTACATATTTTTTCTCCGCTTTTTAAAACCCAGTACTATTGGGATGTCAGAGTGGCTCAGTGGTTGAGCATCTGCCTTCGGCTCAGGGTGTGAACCCCTGGGTCTGGGATCAAGTCCCACATCGGGCTCCTTGCAGGGAGCCTGCTTCTCCCTCTGGCTGTGTCTCTGCCTCTCTCTCTGTCTCTCATGAATAAATAAGTAAAATCTTTAAAATCAATCAATCAATCAATCCAGATTGTTAATCTTTTTTGTAGCCCCTCCCCTGTCCCATTCTTATAAATAGAAACCAATACTTCACTGCTTCTATTGGGTGGTATTCTTTTAGGCAACAACTTTTGAGTCAGGGATGGCGGGAAGATGTAGAACTGTATCTCAACTAAAATTGATAAGTCTTTCTCTATAATGAGAGGACTTTAATTATTTAAGGAAGTGAATAACTTTTTATCAGTCTGCACTGTTAGCATTAGATGTTAGCAAGTGCATTCCCTGGTCTTTGCTAGCTCAGCACTTCTAATTTTAGGCTTTGTTTTTGTTTTTAAGATTTCATTTATTTAACATAGAGCACACAAACGGGGTGAAGCAGGCAGAGGGAGAAGGAGGGAGTCCTCTGTGGGGCTCGATCCCAGGACCTGGGGTCATGACTTGAGCTGAAGGCAGACCATAACTGACTAAGCCACCCAGGGGCCCCTAATTTCAGATTATTTCTAAGTTAAAAATGGAGGCAAGAAAAGAGAGCAGTCAGCTAGTTGATCCTGTAGAACCTTTTTCCAGTAAGCACTATTCAGCTCTTCATTCCAACTTCTAGAGTAAGTAGCAGAGGAAAAGACCAGGGTCACATGGAAATGCAACCTGTCACCTGTTCCTTATGGTCCTGCAGGTACGAGTGGTTTCTACATTCTTAAGTGATATAAACAAAAATAAAATGTTTTGTGACACATGAAAATAATATGAAATTCACATGTCAGCTCATGATTCAAGTTGTATTGGGACATAGCTACACTCATTCGTTTGCATGTTATTGGTGGCTGCTGTGGCCCTATGGTGGCAGAGTTGAGTAGTTCTGACAGGGACTGAATAGCCTGCAAAGCTGAAAATATTCATTGCTCGGTCTTTACAGAAAAAGTTTTCTGAGCTCTGGTCTCAGTGTCTAGAAAGGAGAAGTGGTGGGAGTAAGCATGGTGATGTCTGGTGTCTTTGGTTTACTGTGAAGCTATGTGGTTAATAGGGGAAGATTTTGAACTAGGTACTTAAAAGTGGAGTAGCTGTAGAGTTAGCCATAGAAACTCCTAGGCCGATCATATTCTTTTCTGAGGAACTTCAGAACAGACGAGGGCATTGAAATATGGAGAATGAAGTGATCTTCCCAAATAATCTTCCCAAGATGGGTGGCTTGGTCTGAGGCAAAAACAAAAACAAAAACCAAAACAACCCCAGAAAACCCAGAACTCTTTGGGAGTGTATTATGCCTTCTTTTAACCCCTGTTTGTGAAGCTTTTACCATGCATGTGCTTTTACCACTGTCCGAAGTTCTGGAGCACTAAATTTGGCATATAACATGCGTGCTATTGTGTAGATTACTGGTGATATACCCTTTGGAAAGTTTTGTTTGTGGAATAAAAGAGTACTGGAACTGCCCTAAATCTTTGCACGGGTGAGAAATCTGAGTGTGAAGGGGCTTGCTTGATGTCTTAAAGCTGTCAGTCCTGGAGTCCTGCTGAGAGTCCAAGCTTCTTGGTTGCCTACTCTGTGCTCTTCCTGCTAGCAGAGCCCAGAGGTTCCTTATTCTTCTTTGTGTTGTGGGCCCTCTTGAAAATCTCCCAAGAAAATATACAAATGCTCTATATCCATATTTATATATGATATATATTTTGCATATGATATATGGGGTTACATGGCATGCTTAAACATCCATAGTCCAGTGTTAGAATAATTTACTTTGTTGATCCATTGAGTATTGATCAGGGCACCTACCTCAAACCTGTGAATAGTTATTGAACATCCATTGTTGGGAGATTTTCCAAATACATCTGTGTAGTTGTAGGTATGAAACTTAAAGTAATTCCAAAAAAGAGTGTCAAGGGTTAGTCAGTGCTGTACTTTGGTAACAATGGCTGTGGTATGGGACTTTGCAGGCTTGAGAAGCCCACTTGTTTAGTTTTTCAATTTGTATTTTAGGATTGCCTACAAGTTTGCTTATTGTAGTATAATGTGCCACCACCTATTAGATTCCCTTTATTTCTCTTACTCTAGAATCTTCAGAATATTTCAGATGCACTGATGTGTTTAAATAGTTCTAAAAAGAAACCTGTGGTTTTCTAAAGCAATCTGAGGAGTGAAGTAGTTGGTACCAAAGATCCAGTCTCTAGCCTCCAGAAAGTTATTTCTGTGGGGTGGCAGTTTTATGGTCCTTAACAAGCCCTCCAAGTGTCTAATTCTGTAACTCAAGAATGACTGGAATGTGAACATACCAAGAAGAAGGTGTGGTATTTTCCAGGTAGCAGTGTTAATAACTTACGGAGATATAACTTTCATTAAATGTTTTCATTGAAATGCTCCCATACCAAGCGAGGCTGTTCTTTTCTTCTTTTTCCTCACTCTTAAATGAGGACAACAAGCTCCTCATTAGTTTGGCTACAAATGAGATGACGTTTATGAAATTACTCGATATAGATGAATTTGGCCCGGTAAATATTAGTTGAATTTGAACATAAAAGAAAAATACTTGAGTGATCTTATGGAGGACTAAAACACATTTATGTATGTATTCGTAGTTGAGTACTTTTTAAATGATTACTGGTCTTCATTTTTGCTTAGAATTTCCTTCTCTTCTAATATTTGAGAGCATGGGCTGCATTTTGAACTGAAAGACCAGAATAACCGTGTGGGCTGGAAATCCTGAAACTGACTTCTGCAAGCTGATTTACTGCGAGGTGGGCTTGTCGAGATGCTAGCCTCTTGTCTCCCCGTTCCGCCTTTGTCAGTCTCCACAAATGGTGATGGGGATTGTCTGTCTTCCAGGAACAGGCAGGGAAAGTGAGAAACAGTGTATAGGTCAAAGTGTTGGAAATTCCAACAAGCTAGATTCCCAGAGAAATAAAGACAGAAAGGAGCCTCAGGAGCCCGGACCTCCAGGACAGGTTTTGTCCCACCTAATAACATGTTTTTTTTTTTTTTTTTTTTAAGATTTTATTTATTCATGAGACACACACACACACACACACACACACACACACACACAGAGAGAGAGAGAGGCAGAGACACAGGCAGAGGGAGAAGCAGGCTCCATGCAGGGAGCCCAACATGGGACTTGATCCCAGGACTCCAGGATCACACCCTGGGTCGAACGCGGCGCTAAACTGCTGAGCTACCCGGGCTGCCCCCACCTAATAACATGTTAAAGCTCCTTGGAGGGCAAGTTGGAGAACAGCCAACAGAATGGCTTTATCACTGTAGACTCTTCGTTTTTGGGGGGCCGTCTGGATGCACAAAAGACGTATCTCAGCACCAGAGCTGATTCAGCATGAGGGGGCATCTTCTGTCTGGGAGTGGTTTCTGTCACAGTCAGCTGGTTACTGTGAGTTGAGAGTGGGTAGGAACCTCAGACCTCAACCAAGCAGTTGAGGATTTGAATGATGCACATTTGCATTAACTGAATGAGAATTTTTTTCAATTTATGAATTTGAACACGTTTAGAAAAGAACAAGTAATTGATAAGGAAGGGTCTATATGAAAACTCTTACCCCTAACTCATGAGGTAAGTATGTTGAATAGTTTGGCTTGTTCTTTGCAGAACATCCTCTGTGCTTCAGGAGGATTTAATTTTGATTTGTTTCTAAATTGGAGTGTGTACTGAATTTTGAATTTAGATTATTTTATAACTATTTCAAAAGGACTGGATTAAACTGAATAGAAATTGAGTGGTACAAAGACTATGTTTTGTTTGACAAAAAATTAATACCCAGTCTTTGTTCAGTGGTGAGGGCAGAAAGGAGGTCAGGCCTGGATAATGGAGGGAAGGTGAAGCGTGGGAGGAGGGGTTTGGAAAGAGGAAAATTGAAATGGATGCATACATGAGGGAACCAGGTTTGAATCCTGGCTCAAACTTTAGTGACTTTAGTATTCTAGTAAAATGACCAACTCTCTCTAGTGTCCTGATTTTAAAAAGGGGCTCAGTATATTTCATGGGGTTCTTGTAAAGGTTAAATAAAATAACATGTTAAACACCTCGCCCAGTGCTTGGGGTGGCGGTGCTCTTCCCCTTTGAGTTCTTTTTCTCCAAGTAGGGAATTCCATTTGAAAGTTAATTTGTAAAAAATTGTTTATATATACATAGTCAAGTACCCTTGCTTTTGTTAAAAGGGACTGTGTTATAGACTGGGTCAGGAAAAATGATTAATTATATGAAAATATTTTTTGGTCATTATAAAGATTTGGAAATAGATTTGTTGCATGTCTTTTGTTGAGTTTGAGCTAGAGTGGGAGTTTTAGCTGCTTTTGCATTATCTTCATGTGAAAGGAAGGGATTCTGGTTGGTTCTCCACTACCCTAGCCTAATGGTGCTACAGCACTTCTGCTGTGTAGTGTAGCATTGGGAGTTAACATTGATCTTAATATTTGGGTTCTGTGTGTGAGTCACTGAAGTGAAATACAATTTGAAACCAAGGTTTGACCAACTAAGGTAGAAATGATATAAAAACACATTTTTATCCCCATTTCTAATTATAAGGCTAGACTCTCAATAAAAAAAGGAAAAGCTATATACTTAAAAAAATGATGTGTGTGTGATGATGATGGTGGTGGTGGCAGGAGGAGGAGTGTCAGCAGGCCTCGGCTTACGTCAGGCACACTTGGGCTTTCATACTGGAGACTAACTTGCTCTCCCCACCCACAACCTTTTTTTTATTTAGAGATTATACTAAGTCAGTGGAGGAAAGGCAGAAAATTCAGATGAGCGGAAGAAAGAAAAATGATAGAAAAATCTCACTTCTCAGAGAAAACCATTAGTAAGATTTTCATGTATTTAGTGTCAGGTTATTTTTCTCTTCATATATTCCTGTGTTTAAGACAAAAATGGTAAGGGTGCCTGGGTGGCACAGTCAGTTGAACATCTATCTGCCTTTGGCTCAGGTCATGATCCCAGGGTCCACCCATGTCCGGCTCCCTGCTCAGCAAGGAGTCTGCTTCTCCCTTTCCCTTTGCCCCTCCTCCAGCTCATGCGCGCTCTCTCTCTCTCTCTCTCTCTCTCTCTCTATTTATATAAATAAGTAAAATCTTAAAAAAAAAAAAACCCAAAAAGAAAAAAAATGACATCATCTTAAGCCATACTTTCTGTAAGTGGCTTTATTCAGTTGTCAATAGTATTCTTTTATACCTATAAAAATATTCCTCCAGCTTGTCGTTGCCTATGTTTTCTTCCAATTGTAGAAATAATACAAGTTCATTGGAAAAATTCTTAAGGGATACAGAAATAGCTAACAAAATAAAAGATTCCACATAAACCAACTGTTTACACAAAAGTACTTTTTAATGTCTACTTAGTATTCTGCTACGTGCACTGGATTATCATACTGAGCTGATCCATTGTGTTTTCCACTTAGCAATTAATGGAAAACAGTCTGTAATAAACCGCACTGTTAGGAATGTTCTTGTACATACATCTTGGTATAATTGCCAATTATCTCATGAGAATAAATTCCTATAAGTGGGTATGCTGGCTAAAGTGTGTATACGTTTTAAAGCTTTTTTGTCATGGACTGCTAAATCCCATCCAAAAAAAAATGATACCAATTAATTCTCTGATCAGCACTGTTTGGAGGATGTTTGCTTTCTAATCCTGTTTTTGTTTCTCTTAAAAATTTCTTTTTACCAAGTTGATAGGTAAAAATTATTGAATTTGAAGTTATTTTTTGATTATTAGATAAGTTTAATTTCTTTCATGAGGTTTTGGCCATGTGTATTCCTTTGTGAATTATTTTTCCACATTTTAAAAAATTGAGGTATTCATCTTTTTATATGAATTAGTATTCTAGTTTAAATATGACATAGCAGATGCTTTTGTCCATTTGAAATAAAATAAGCCATTCATAAATAAATAATTCATCCAAGTGGGCCACAGAGGTCTGTGTTGACCTGGGAGCCAGGGAATTCTGGCACAGCTTGTATGGTTATCCTGGTTGGTGGGCAGACTTGGTGTCTCTCCCCAGCTGCCTTCTTTGACTATGTGGGGTTTTCCAGCACCATCTCTGTTTGTCCTGGTGATTTCTGGATCTACGTCAGTATGTCTATGGGGAGTGAGTAGGACTCTGCCATCCGCTGTGATAAGTCGAAACAACACTTTGGATGGACTGCTCGTGTTAGCGTACAGTTGCTCCCTTACCCTTATCCCATCATGCTGGCAAACATGACAGATGTCTGTTAAACATTTTAAAATAAAGCCCCTTCTATTATTTGGTGTGTGAAGTTTCACTTTAAATTTTTCATTGTGATGCTGTCTCTTCATAACATACCACTTGAGGACTTCCCTTTCTCTGTTTGCAGGGACAAGAGTGTGTGTGTGTGTGTGTGTGCGCGTGCGCACCCGTGTGTGCACGCCGAGGGTGAATGATAGCTTGAAAAGGGGTCTAATGGGACACAGATAACTTTTCTTTAGAGTGGTGTAGGTAGATGTTCAGTAGACATCCAATTTCTAAATAAACTCAGAGGAGACACGTACAGGACAGTGAAAACACTCCTTGGCATGCTACCGGTCACATAGTCGGTGCTCATTAACTGATGCTGGTGGCACCTTGGTGTGTGACAACATCCTTTAGGTCATTCCATAGTTATTCATTGAGAGCCTCCTCAGTGGCAGGCTCTGGTCAAGCCTTGGGAGTGCTGCAGTGAGTGCAAAGGCTGACGTGTCTTTTCTTCATGGAGCTAATGCTGTGGTGTGGGGTTGCAGTCACTAAACAAAATAAGTAAGGAGATGATCTCATACTTTAAAAGAGCATAAATGCTTTGAAGAAAAATCAGGTAGGATGGCTGGGGGGTGATGGGAAGAGAAGGATTTGCAATTTTAACTAGGATGGTCAAGGAAGGTGCTGATAAGTATGGTTAGGTCAGGCAGATTTGGATTTAAGTGAGTGACTTTGGGAAAGTCCAGTTGAACTCTTGATCCTCAATTTCCACATGTTAAAAAGTGATAATAGTGAACCTGCTGCCTAGGGTTAAATGAGATGACATGGAAAGCATATAGCATTATGCCTGACATCTGACTCCTCACAGGAAAGAAGTATGGTTAGCACCCGTTGAGGTGGGTGCTGCTCAGACACAGATACAGGCTGGGAGACACAGACATGCTCAAGAAAGCAGGGAGTGAGGCATGAGAGCTTTGTTCCAGAGGGACAGAGGCGGTAAAGAAGAGTGTGTAATGTGGGTAGGAGAGAAAAGAAGAAATGAGTGGGGGAGTCTTGGCTGTGTATGTGTAGGGAACAAATGAAGCAACAAGAGTCTTTCCTTTCTTCCTAAAGAGAAGGTAAAAGACACATTTCTTTTTTATTTTTGACAGGTCTATCACCAGTTGACCCTTTGGTTCTATTTCAGTGCATAATCAAGCGTTTTACAGTCTAGTTTGGGGGGAAGTAAAAAAAAACCCCACATATATGATCTATATATGTATGTATGCATATTTGTATATGTGTATACATGTATGTGTGTATATACAAAGATAAAAGTTAAATATTGTTGCTAAATAGACTTTCAAATAAAGGAATGAGAAATGCTGGAAGTTTGGCAGAGGTGGGTAGGATGGGGACATTGACCCAGAGTGGATGAGTAGGTTTGATGGGAGTCCTGAGAGGGAAGTCGGGTTTCAGGTCTTTACTTTGGAAGGACACTGGTACTTCCCAGAGTGTGTTCCATAGCACCTTAGTCCTACAGATGATTAGGTAGAGAAGGTTTGGAGGGTCAGCTGAGTTTGTAAGAGCACCCGAGCGCCATCACACACAGTGGGGTTCACACTGCACGTTCATTTCCTGAAGCCCAGGGACCTCTAAACTGTGTAGTCCAGCAGAACTGGGCCCCCACATTCCCAGAACACTCAGGGAACTTGGTGTGGTGTGGTGCTGCCGGCAGCTCACTCTTCTTTTCCAATTACATTTAGGGACTGGAGTTGTTATTTGTCTTTGTGTGCAGACAGTATTTGCAGAGCATTTAGAGATCATTACACATACTTGCTATCGTTCTTGAAATTTAGGAGAAAAAAAATGACTCCAGCCCAGATAGAGAAATGATTAATGAGGATTATCAGTCTTGGCTCTCCGTTTTTCATCTTTTTCTCTGTTGCTTATTTTTTTTAAAATATTTTATTCATTTATTTATGACAGAGAGAGAGAGAGACAGGGGCACAGGCAGAGGGAGAATCAGGCTCCATGCAAGGAGCCGGATGCGGGACTTGATCCCAGGACTCCAGGATCACGCCCTGGGCCAAAGGCAGGTGCCAAACCGCTGAGCCACCCAGGGATCCCCGTGTATTTTGTTTCTGTGAAATGTTTTGTTGAGTACTGCATATGATAAAAAGGAATTATCTCGAAAGTTAAAAATGGAAACATTTTGAAGACACTCCTGTTTTAACAATGGTGTGTCCTCCCTTTCTCCTCCAAGGTATATTACCCAAATTTGGGATGGATGTGCATTGATGCCACCGATCCAGAGAAGGGGAACTGGCTGCGATATGTGAATTGGGCTTGCTCAGGAGAAGAGCAAAATTTATTTCCACTGGAAATCAACAGGGCCATTTACTATAAAACTTTAAAGGTAAGAGTGTTAAGAGCTGGGCTGCTGTGAGTTACTATGCATGCATTTATTTTTGTGACTGACAGTAATGACTTTGCCTACCTTAAAAGGATTATGTTTGAAAGTGGTTCATCAACGCATCGCAAGGTCTTTGTTTTAAATATACAGTTGCCACTGCTTTCTGTGCACCAAGGCATGAAGATTGTGTTAAGTAATTACATACTGCATCCTTAGAGATACCGGTGAGTTAAGCGTGTGGCAGCTCAGTCCCTCCTCCTAAGATACAAATACACCACGAACTGTCCCAGGGCAGATTTGTCCAAGTATAGGACACTGTCAGTAGCAGTGGTCCTTCTGTGTTAACTGAAAACACATTCTTGGTCTTCAGTGTCATGTAGATGTGGATTAGCTTTTTTTCTTCCTAGATTTTATTCAGAATGGAAGTTAAGTGGAATGGGTTTCTTCTTTTCTGCCAATTTTTTTATTTGGAGGCTTTAATCATTGAGATGAAAAGAAGAGGAAAATCATCTTCTGGAGTTTGTCGTGAGGCCAGAGGTCACTGAGTACATGCAGGGCAGTTAGCATTCGGAAGCCTAGAGTGCTGCTGTATTTCTGCAACAGTCAAGTCCATATCTCTGTCCCTGTTTTCGTGTTGTCTGGGAAGGCAAATCTGCAGTGATCCTGCATGGAAGTGTCCTTAAAGAGGCTCTGAGGTAAATGATTGTTCCTTTTTGGAATAGATACATTAACTAAAATTGGCTGCAATTCAAGTTTCTGTTTATTCACTTCCATTTAAAAATGTCCTAGACAGTCCATGAAAACCATGAAAATGGTCTCTGTGGACTTGAAATCCCTTGAGCAAGCGTTGAAGACAGTGGTCAGCTTTGCAGCATGGTGGTGCTGGGACTTTGGGAAATTTAGTTAACACAGAGCTGTTTAATTTTCCTTTGCTGTATTTTTCCTGTCATCCTTAGCCAGTTGGACTGTCCTTTGCTTCATATATACCCATGTCCTTGATTCCAGTCCCTACGGGAATTTTTTTTTTTTTTTTTGGTGGTATCTTCTCGTATAAAATGTCTCCCATTGTCCTTCTCATTTTCTTTCCGCTGGGTTGCAATCACATGATTTCCTAGTAGGTGTTACTATGCAGTTTTGTTACACCACAGCTTGAAATTGGATTCAGAACTTGATTCAAGAATTCGTTCATTGTTTCTCAAAATGACTTCAAGTGACAGTTCCCTCTGATTAAATTGGTGACGCAGAATCCTGGTGGAGATGAAGTAACCGGCGAGGGGATGAATGCGAGGGGATCAATGGACAGCAAGCCCAGGATGATAGTCAGGCATTCCGCAGTTCCTTCATCAGACTTCCAGTTAAAACGTATTCATCTCTGGTAGCAGATCTGGGAAACACTAAGAATGGAGTGAGAATGGTATTTGGGAGAGTGAACTTTAAAACCAGACTTCTGGGTTAAATCTGGGCTTGCTTTGTGAGCCAAGGCAACCAGCTTTCTGTTTCTTAGTTTCCTTATTTGTAACATACAGGTAATTATGGTAATGACCTCATAGGGTTATCATGATGATTGCATAGGTTATTAGAGGTAGAGCTCTAGTGACTGATAAGTGCTAAATGCTAGCTGTTATTTTTGGTGAGGTGGTATAGTCCTGTGGTTAGGAGTAGGGACTCTGGAGCAGATTGCCTTATGAGTGAATTCTGGCTTCTAGATGTCTGACTGTGAGAAGTTACTTAAACTCTCTTAGTTTTCTCATCTGTAAAAATGCAATTAATACATAGCAGTTGGTGTGAAGGTTAAACAAGCCACTATGTATAAGGTTCCTTGAACAGTTCCTAGCCTAGCCTGAGTACTCCCAAGTGTCAACTGGCCGTACCACTGCTACTCTTTTTACCTTTGTCTGAAGTAACATAGCTCTGTCTTTGCAGACTTTCCGCAGTCCTGACCTTTGATGTTTGCTCACGTACACACAAGACCTTTCAGATTCCTTGCTGGTGATTATCTGACTATAATCTTCTAGATTAAGCTTTCTGTGGGTTTGGTTTTGTAAATAAATTACACGTGATGTTCCTCTGGGCTTTGTATAGCCTTCTCAACTATCACCCAGATAATGAGGAGATCTCGACACTGGTCTTGTTTATAGTATGATTAAAAACTATTTTAAATTCCTGAAGGTTAGGGGCGCCTGGGTAACTTGATTGATTAAGCATCTGCCTTTGGCTCAGGTCCTGATCCCAGGGTCTTGGGATCAAGCCCCACATCAGGCTCCCTGTTCAGTGGGGGCCTGCTTCTCTCTTTCCCTCTTTGCTCACGCGAGCTCTCTCAAGTAAATAAATAACATCCTTATAAAAAAAATTCCCGAAAGTTAGCCTGCCATCCGTTTCATTAGTTTGATAAATATTTATTGAGAGTCTACTACATACAAAGTATTCTTCTGTGGTAGTGAGTAGAACAGAAGGTCTCTGGTCTCATGGAACTTCAATTTATGGCAGAGGAGGCAGATAATAAACAATGAGTAAAATTATACAAATTATATAATTTTATATCTGGTGGGTCAAGGAAGACAAGACCTATAAACCCTATCCACCCTACCCCTTAGCATAGGAAGGAGCCAGTTACACAAAGATATCTCCCAAGAAGAGCAGTCTAGGAAGAGGGGCTTGGAAGAAGCAAAGGCCTTGGAGTAGGAACAAACTAGATTGATTGATTGATTGATTGATTGATTTTAAAAGACTAGAAAATGCCAGTGTGGCTGGAGCAAGGAGAGGAATGGTAGATGAGGCTGGTGAGGTGGCTGGGGCTCAGATCCAGTGGGGCCTAGTGGCCCGCAGGGAGAAAAATAAATTTCAGTCTTCAGTTCGCCCGTTGGAGAGTTGAGGCCATCTGACCTGTGACTCTGAAGAGATCATGCTGGCGAGTTGATTGTAGGTGGCTGAGTGTTGATGTGCTTTGTGTGTTCTTGTAATTCTGGAGTACTTCACTTATTCTGACCTAGTGTCAGGAATATTTATTAGAACCCTTGCCTGTTCCCAATTGGTCTGGTAAGATTTCAAGTTTATATTTACTGATACTTAGGTAAGAGTATATGCTTGGTTCTGTACGTCTGTCAGAACTCAAAGGAGAAGAAAGATTTTAAAGTCTTCTTTTAAAGTGTTCTGTTGAACACCACAGTACAATACATAAAACAGAAGGTGTTTGGACTTTCAACTTTATTTTTAATTTTTTTAAATTTTTTATTTTTATTTTATTTTATTTATTTTTTTTAAAGATTTTATTTATTTATTCATAGAGATGCAGGGAGAGAAAGAGAAGCAGAGACACAGGCAGAGGGAGAAGCAGGCTCCATGCGGAGAGCCTGATGTGGGACTCGATCCCGGGACTCCAGGATCATGCCCTGGGCTGCAGGCGGTGCTAAACCACTGCGCCACCGGGGCTGCCCTCAACTTTATTTTTTTAAATGTGGGTTTATCTTTCCTCTGTTTAAGGACATGATTTTTCTCTTCTGAAATTTGACTTACAAAATCTTAAATGTGCTAAGCAGTGCAGAAGAAAAAACATAGTACAGAAGCAAAGGAGCAATGATTAAAAAAATACGTTTTCCTCTTCGCAAAGTTCTGTTAGTTGTGTAGCTGTTTTACTGTGAATTTTTTTTACTGGGAAGTATATAGCTCAATGATACAATAGTCATCTCAGCTGCTAATGGTTTTGAAGGTTGTTCAATAGCTACAAATCAGGTTGTTCTTAACTTAGCTATGTACCAGCTATTTAGAAATGTTATATGAGATTTGAGTTAAGAACAGATTCTATTGTGTGTTTAATATTGTGTTTTGCAACAACAAAAGAGTACCCTCCTTAAAAAAAAAAAGTTTGTGCTGATACTTATCTTCACACAGCTGCTAGTACAGTCAGTACTCTGCAGAAGATTGCAGTAGAACGAACAAGCTCTGAGTCTGGGAGGTATCTTGGAAATATCCAGTGGGTTTCTGGTAGCCAGTGTTCTGGTTATGCTGTTTGGCTAGGGACAAATGGGGGGGTATACATTTTTCTTCACTCCTTTTCATGTTTCTTCTTTACTTTGGTTTTATTGAAGACTTCATTTATTTCTCTGAACCCTAATCATTTCAAATATTATAGGATACTGCCATTTCATACATATATGACTTAATAACAAAAAAACAGAAGCAAACTATATTTTGGAACTAGAAATAGTTTATTTAAATAAAAAGGCTGTTCCTTCAGCAGAAACAGATTTAGCCCATCAGAGTGCCAAAAGATATCTGTAATGGCTATTTCAATGCATTAACAGCTTATATATTAGATTTTTTTTTTTGTTTCTTTGAGTGTAATTGTTTCAATAAGGCAAATAATAGTATATTGGTTTAAATATAAGAAAATGGCAGGTTTTAGCCATCCTTGGGGGAGCAAAGGAAACAGTATCTCATTCTTTCATTTAAAAAACTTTAGAATATCTTAAAATTTGGACTACATAAACTGAGTTCTGCAGAGAATGAAACAAAGGCTACTTTCAAGGGCTTTATCTAGATGAGAAGGTATGTTAAAATGAGGAACTGTGCAGTTTCTAAGTTGGCATCTTAGATGGAATTCACCTGCACCTAAAACCAAGGGCCTCCTCTTCCATGATCCGAGTGCAGCGATCAAAATCAGGAAGCTAACACTGACACAGTATCTCATTAGCTAATCTCTACACCTTATTCACATTTTATCAGTTGTTCCAACCATGTCGTTATAGGAAGAGAAAGCTCAGTTGCATTCAGCTGTAATATCTTATCAGTCTCCTTACTGTGGACAGTACGTGGTCTTTGTCTTGTATATCCTTTCAGTTTTGAGAGAACTGGTCGGCTATTTTGTAGAATGCCCCACAGTTTGGGCTTTTCTTACATTTCATCCTGATTAAGTTACGGTCGTGGCATTTTGGGCCGAGCTCTCCAGAAGTGATGATATTCTTTCCTGTGCATTGTATCAGCAGGCACCTGATGTTGACGTATCTTGTTCTAAAGGATACTGTTTTTACCTTTGTAATTAATGTTTTATGGGGAGATGTTTTGAGACCATACAGCTAATACTGTATTACACCTGAAACTTACACCTACTAGTTTCCGCATCTGTCGATGAATCACTTATTAATGCTACGATTACCAACTGGAGGTTTTCTAACATGTCATTGATTGGTTGGGATCTACTTTAAGGAAGAGAGAGCTCTTTCCTTCTCAGTTATTTACTTGTCCATTCACTAGATTTGTAATGGTATGGACTGATGGATTCTTACTTTATTCGGTGGGTTTTAGGTGCAGTTTTACTTGTGTTGTTACCCTTGGAACTTTTTGAGCAGATGAGTCATTGAGAGAGAAGCCAATAAGCCATTTCCTTGAATTCTATTTAGGAATGTGATCTTTGCAGTCCGTGTATCTGTTTCGTCGGGATCCTATCGTAGGTGTCCTCAGCACGGCGGGGGTACGTGTCCGTCACTGCTTTTATGGCTTTTTCAGAGTTCATGTTTTAGAAACATAGTACCTGTGGGTTTGTGGTTTCTTCTCTGTTATTTTTGGGAATTTCCTTGTGAGTCTAAAAGCTGTCCGGTGCGAGGGCGAGGCAGCGGCCCGTCCTCGGTCCTCGGGAGCAGGTCGGTGGCCGGGACCCCGGGACCCCGGGACTTCTGGGATTCCGCGGCGGCGCGCTTGTGGACGCGGACTTAGGGCCCTTCGCGGCCCTGCCGAGCCTGCTCCCGAGCTTGCTCCGAGACGCGCGCAGGCCGCGAGCTTCCAGCGCTTCTCCTTCCGGCCGCGGCTCTTCCCACTGCGCTCTCCGAGGGTCGCGAGCCTGCAGGTCGTGGGCCGATGGTTGCGCGTCTCAGTTCTTGTGCGTGGGCGGCCGCGGCTCGGAGCGGGGGCCTTCGGGGGGGGCCCGCGGCTGCGCAGGCCGGGAGCGGCGGGGCGACGTGAGGTCCTCCCTCCAGCAGAGGGTCCCCGCCCGCCGCCGCCGCCGCCGCCGCCGCCGGCCCGGCCCGGCCCGGCCCGGCCCGCGGCCGCCCAGCTTCGGGAGCCCTTCCTGCCCGGCCGGCCTGGCGCCGCGCCGCGCCCCGCCCCCGCCCCCGCCCCCGCCGCGCCCCGCCCCCGCCCCCGCCGCGCCCGGAGCCCCGCCCCCGCCCCGCCCCGCCCCGCCCCGCCTGGAGCCCCGCCCCCGCCCCGCCCGGAGCCCCGCCCCCGCCCCGCCTGGAGCCCCGCCCCCACCCCGCCCCGCCCGCAGCCCCGCGCCCCGCCCCGCGCCCCGCCCCGCCAACAACCGCCGCTCTGATTGGCCCGGCGCCTGTCTCTTCTGTCCCCGCAGCCAATCGCGCCGGGCGAGGAGCTCCTGGTCTGGTACAATGGGGAAGACAACCCCGAGATAGCAGCTGCGATTGAGGAAGAGCGAGCCAGCGCCCGGAGCAAGCGGAGCTCCCCGAAAAGCAGGAAAGGTAGGCGCCCGCGCCGCCCCGGCTCCCCGCCGCCCGCCGCCCGGCCCGGCCCGGCCCGGCCCGGGGGCGCCCGCGGCCCTCGCTGACCTTCCCCGGCCCCGCGCGGCGCCACTCGGCGATCCCGGCCCCGGCCCCCCCACCCCCCCCGCCCGGGCCGCTGCTGAATCACGGCCGGACGCCGCGCTCGCAGCCCCGCACGCCCGGCGCAGCCTTAGCCTTGGGTGCCGTTGGCCCCGGACGCGTCACCAGCCGAGCTCCCCCGTGACATTGCCAGGCCCGCAGATACGGCGGCCTCGGTCCGCCCGGGACGGCCGCGCCGCCCCCGCCCCCGCCCCCGCCCCCGCCGCCGCCGCCGCCGCCGCCCCGCCGCCCGGGCCCTGCCCTCCTCTGGGCCTCCCGGGGCAGGCCGCGCCGCTGCTCCCCGCTGTCCCGCTCCCCCGCTCCCCCGCTCCCCTGCCTCTCCTGCCCCCCTGCTCCCCGCTCCCCGACCTACGCTCCCGCTCCGCTACCCGCTCCTGCTCCCCTGCCTCCTCCCCTGCTCCCGGCTCCTACTCCGGCTCCCCTGCTCCCCTGCCTCCCTGCCTCCACTCCCCTGCTCCCCGCTCCCCGCTCCCCGCTCCCCTGCCTCCGCTCCGCTCCGCTCCGCTCCCCGCGCTGCGCACGATTGCAACACTCCGGGTGGGCGAAGGTCTGGGCGCCGCGGACCTTCTCGAAATTAGGCCACTAACAAGATGGAAGTTGACGACTGTGCTGTTGTGTCACTTCTGCACACCGCTCTCCTAGTTTTATTTTGTTTTATGATGTTTCCGAACAAAAGGTAAAGCGTCGTCACACTTTAGGGAAGGGGATAATTTCTCGGTAGGAAAACAGTTTGGTTGGATGGATCGTATTTCCAGCTGGCGTTCGGACACGTCGGGATTTTTTTTTTTTAATGAAGAATTTTAATGTGAATTGGCGAATCTTTCATAGAGTCCAGTTTGAATATGTGCCAAGGCACGGTATGGTAGTTCCTCACTCGCATAAATCCTTTTTTGTTTGTTTGTTTTGCCTGCTTTAGCTCTTACGTAAATTTTTGTAGTCCTCAGAACTTAGGCGCCCGTCCCGTCCTTCACTCACACCGTAGCCGAGTGAGCTGCGGAAGTCACACTGTAAATAAAATCAACCTACTCTGATTTTGGAAGAATGTAAAAGTAGTGTTTAAAAATGTAGGCAAGAAGTCGATTCTGATTTTTTTCTATTACACATTCTTCTGTATTTCGCAGTGTAATGGGAATACAGTTAACTCATCCAAGAGAAAGTTGGTGGGGTCTTTCACTAAATACATGTTTCCTATTTATCAGATATTATCTTGTCATTGTTTTAGTCCATTAAATGCTTTGATCCTGCATCAGATGATCAGGGTCTAGAACATTCCCGAGTGTTTCTTCTGCTGTAACTGAATATTTACGATTTCTGCTGTTTTTAGGCTTAGTACATCATTGTTTGCACACTGTTTACATATTTCAGTTTGTTCCTTTATTTAGTGTTCTTTTTATTTATAAGCGATGCCATCAGCCTCTCCAGGTAAGTTGTGATTTATTTGCAGGGGTGGGAGTTTGGGGAAGAAGAGCAGATACTCATTCTGCTACTGACTGTAACTAATGATTTATTTAAATATATTCATAGCTTACTAGCACCTTCTCTCAGGTTTTTCTCTAGTTTGGCATACTTTGGTGTGCATGTTTAGAACATTTCATGGCTTTCTGCTTTTTTATTGATTCCCTAAAATTTTTTCCTGCATATTTAGTTGGATGTGGAGGGAAAAACCTGAAAATAAATTTTTTATTGGTGATACATGAATTTTACACATTTACATTTTTATACCTGCCTGGATTGCTGGGTTTTTACATTGAATTAAGTATTTCATATTATCCTGTTACTATTTTTGTATTTACTCTGGGAAGCATGTAATCTACTGAGTCTTAGGTTTTAATGAAAATACTTGGCATGAAACTTGCTCTGAGAACTTAATAGTCTGTTTTGAACAACTTACTGGTAAAGAGTCCTGAAGTTTAGAGACTTTAAATAATGAGTCAAACCTTTGCTTTTAAATTAAACACTCGGTGAAAGCTAATATATAGCTTGCAAAGACCTGAAACGGAGAACTTTTTATTTTAACTTGGTTCTCTTTAGGTCTTATGTGTGACCTCAGACATTCATAACTATTTTTTCAGGCAGTGATGTCAGAGAGTAAATCAACAAAAATTTCATTCAGTAGCATGTTAGCTTAGTAATTCTGAAAGCCAGATGTTGAAGACATCCAGCTGACAGGTAGACTGACAGTGGACCTAACTAACTTCATTTTGGTTACGAGGCAGGGAGAGAGAAACAAAGGGCTGAATTCTTCAGGAGTTCTGGGCCTCGGCTCCTTTGCATGACAGCTGCTATGCCTACAGCTGTGCATTGCATGTGGCGCCTTTCAGAATTCATCACATCGCTGGTGGATCATGAGGCGTGTTCTGGGCAGTAAAAAGTCCTACTTCCTTTACAAAGTGGCCTCTTCTCTCTGTCTCTGTTGCTCATTCATTCATTCATTCATTCAGTTCATGTTTGTTAAGTCCCTGCCATGTGCCAGGCACTCTGCTAGCTTGTACAGGGCAGTTGTGAGCAGAAAAGAAGCAGTAATGCTCCTCGTGATGCCTGGAGTCTAGTTGGGGAGACCGACATTACATAAGGAAGTTGCTGATCAGCACCTTGATGGTTGGCATGGAATAGGCCGTCAATAAACGTTGGCTGATTGGCAAACAAAGACCCACACAAACCTTGTAACGAAGGGAGAGCACGCAGTGCTGGGAGAACACAGTTCATATTGTCTCTGACCAGCGAGCATGCAGCTTTGCCATGGGCCAAAGATGTGCATACTTTAGGTGTTTCAGACGAGAGTTTTGGATTCTCAGCTTCGTAATTCAGCCTGACTTCTTACATGCCTGAGCAGCCCGTTATGAGACGGAGCATGAGAGTTTCTTGGCTGGGACAGCTGAGACTTTGCAGGTAGAGAAGGAGGGAGAGTTTTTTAGTGTCTGATGCTTCAGTTATTTTAATTTGAACCACAGGAAGATTGTGTTCTGGGAATAGAAACCTAGAAAGGCCACAGTTAGAAGAATTTACCATCTTCTCGATTTGTGCCATTTGTGCCGTTTGTTCCTGTGAGATATAAGAGATTGAGTTTGCTTGTTAGCAGTACATAATGACTGTTGGCAAGAAGTTCTTGTAAAATACAGACCATAATAGAATGTGGCGTTGCACTGCTGTCTCCTGGCTACGGGAGAGCCTTACCTAAAGTCCTTACCTGAGCCCTAAGAAAACAATAGAGGCTCATACAGATGGGCTTAGTGGAAGGAATGTAAGACACAGGAGTCCTGGGTTTCCCTCAGGTGTGTGACTGGGGAAGTATGTCACCTTTCTGGGGTGTACAGTGTCCATAGCTTTAAAAACGAGTGTCCTAACATGGCACGGTCTCTGTGCCACCTAACCTCATGGGGTTGCCGTCAAGAGCAAAGGAAATAATGAAAAAGAGCTCAGTGCCACGTGCCAGGACCATTGTTAACAGTAAGTGCTGCCCAATGCAGGGGGGTAGCTGACAGTTGGTGTTTCTTGCAGAGGAACTCTTGAGTCTGTGACTCATTTAATCAGTCGGTAATTATGGAGGATTTCTCTAAGCCCAGAACCAGCGGCGGACCCCTCCATTCTCCTTTCCCTTGGCGGAACCTCGCACTGTGCCACTTCACCTTGATTTTTGGCCTCCTTCTCACCTACTGACTTTCCCATTCACAGCAAATTAGAGACAGAGGAATTATTTATAGCAGCAGATAGTTTTTATAGCTGGGAGCTGGACGGTAAAGAAGGCGGTTTATAACCAAACTGGCGGTGCCTTGTGAAGAGTGTAGCTCCTTCGGGTTACTTGAGAGCTTTTAGATGGTCCTTTATAGAAAGTGTAAGTAGTCCCTGAGACTGCCAGCTAGTTTATAGTATCCGTGGAGGTGATTTGTAGTCATCACAGAACAGTTAAATTATAATCAACTTAAAGAGGAAATGTTCCGTGCGTCTCTGTAATCAGAGTCGTTCAAATAAAGCACCTTGGTACTGTGAAGAGCACCTGCGCTTTCTTTAGTTGCACGTATTTGGAAAGGCTTGCTTCTCCAAAGGTGACGGAGCCTACACGCACTTAAGAGTCAAGTTAGGGAGGTAGGAGATCTGTGTGCAGAATGATAGCTCTGTGGCAGTTTAAGGGGAAAAAAGTAAGTGCTGACCTGCTGGTGTGGGCAACAAGGGCTCCGGATGCCAAGAGGAGGGAGAGCTTGGCTGGGGCGCTGGGTCGTCTCTTTAGTAGAAAGGGTGGCGAGACGGGGGCATTCCGAAGGTGGAGAGGAGCCTTGGGGGACTGTCAGAGAGGAGCGGCGGCAGATGTCTGGAGGGTCCCCCCTCGGCCTCTCACAGGCATTTGCCGGTCCGTGTCTGACACTGTGCTAGATGCTGAGGTTCCAGCCGAGAACTGGAGTGGCCAGTGTTCCCGCCGTCACGGAGCGTACGCCCCAGGGAGCAGGGGGATGGTCAGCTAGATGAACAGTGTGAGTCTGGAACGTGTGTGTGAGCTGGTGGGGCGGTGGATGTGGGTAGCCAGGGATGGCCTTTCAGAGGCCGTGACATGAGTGGTGCAGGGGTGGGCCCCCGCTCAGCTCCAGGAAGAGGGACCGATCTGGATGTTCTCTCAGCACTTTGGGCGGTTTATTGCTCAGGTAGGGGTGGAGGCATTGGGGGGGCCACCTAGAAACCCACACTTGCGTGGGTTTTGTATCATGAAACTCAGGTCTCCAAGTGGACGCACAGGCCCCTTCTCTACCAGGCGCTGCACTCAGTGGCTGGATTGGGAGGGAAAAGGTCCAGGGAGGAGCTTACCGCCCATCTTAATGTAGTTCGGTGCAGGTCAGGCTTCCTAGGTATTCGAGTTTATGTGTGTTTGGGGCCCATGGTAGGGAGGGGTAGGCAGGAACCCCTTGGGAGGGGACATGATGCTGCATTGCAGTGACAAAGCAGAACACGGTGGGAGGACATGGGAGGTCCCTCCAAGTTTTTCCTTCCCCAGCTCGTACAAGGTCCCTGCTGGACAGCAGGTAGAAGACAGGTGCAGCAGGAGGCTCTGGTGGCAGTGGAGAGGGTGCTCGGGGACAGAGGTGTGCGGTGCTCCAGCCGGGCGGGGTCAGGAGCCTGGAGCAGTGCTGGGCACTCTCCCGTGGGTGTTCCGCGCAGCCTCTGCTGCTGTGGTGCGCACACCACCTCCAGATGAGGAGATGGACACTTAGCCAGCTTGGTGAAACTGTCGGAACTCACGGCTGGTGGATGGCAGAGTCAGAACTTGAGCCCAGGTTTTCTGTGCTTTTTCTTCTACAGGATATGCTGCTTTTTGTCCGCTTGTCCATGGGGTGGGCTGCAGCAGCAGATATGACAACACCAGTTCCCTTTAAAGTTAGGATTACAGGATGCAAGCTGAGAACGGGTGCTTTGGTGGTGTTTGCTAGTCTCCCATAGCAGCCGCCGCCGACGGCTCTTTTTGTGGCTCCTTGGCCAAAGCTGAAGGGCAGAGGCCTGGCCGTGGTGCCTGAGGGTGAGGCCCTTGGGCCCTGAACCTTCTGGGCACCTGTTGGGCAGGTCCTGTGCCCCCTTCCTTGTAGGACACTCTGCAGTGGTTCTGGTTCACAGGTGCTGGAGCGGGGCGTGGGGTGGTTGGAGGTCGTGACGTTCCTGTGGAAATGCCGCCCCAGCACTAACCTGTCGGGTTGGACCCAAGAGAGCAGTGTCTTGGTTGGTTCCCACTGTAGCTTTCACTTCCCTCTCGCTGAGTGTTGGCCTTTGCAGAGTGTTGGGTCCCATCTCTGATGGTTGCCTGCCAGGTTGATCCACGCTGCTGTGGTGGTGCTCTGTTTTTTAAAGCTTGATACAGGGATGCCGGGGTGGTTCAGCAGTTGAGCGTCTGCCTTTGGCCCAGGGCGTGATCCTGGAGTCCTGGGATCGAGCCCCGCGGCGGGCTCCCTGCATGGAGCCTGCTTCTCTTTCTGCTTGTGTCTCTGCCTCTCTCTGTGTCTCTCATGAATAAATAAATTAATAAAGTCTTTTTTAAAAAATAAAAGCTTGATACAGTTTTGATATTTTTTCAGCAGGAGATGGGATTTTTTTTTTTTTTTGATTTCTAATTCTACTTCTGATGCTTTTCTGACTTCAAATTTAGGTAATAAATTGCTAAGTAGTTTTGTGCCTTTGATGTTTGCTGTGTATAACTTATTCATAGGGAAATTATATGGATTTACTAAAATTTTTCAAAGCATTTTGTGCATTTTTCAGCTGTAGTTCAGTGGATGAACTTGGGAAAAATCCCGATACATGCCATGATTAAAAACTGCTTTAAGCATTGTGATTGAGTATATAGTTAGGCTGTTATTCTGATTCTCCTGTTCATATGTAAATTGGAAGGTGAGCCAAATGCAGAAAATAGGTTTGATCATGATTAAATTTTCTAAAAGAAAAAATGTGAGACCTTTAATGTAGTGGGTACCAACTCGTTTAGTAGATTTTTTAAAAATTTGGTTGTAATTTGAAAGTAAACAGAAACCAAATGCAATCTTCTGTGCTTTCCCTAAATAGGAGTACTAAGTTCTTTTTTCAGAATTATGGATTAATTGTTTTTAAAACTCATTGAGTGCTTCCTTTCCCTAGGTGGTTTCCTGTTCTGGTTTACAGAGGGGCTGTTACACACATGAACTTAGTAGAATTACAGAAAGGAGTTTATTGAGGTTGCCTGTGAAGAAGTGAGGACTTGGGTGAACACTCCCAGTGCACCGTGACGCACGTTCTCCATACGTTAGGCTGAAAGAAAGGTCGGCCAGTTGGGGTTGCAGATAGGCTAGGCTAGGCTAGCCTGGTCGTGTTGGCACTCATGTGACCTGTTCATATTTCACAGGCTGCCAAGGACAGTTCTAAAGTTTGATTTCATTAATCTTAATAATTTGGCTGACACAGTTCAGGGAATGTGAATGACAAGAGAAGCGAGAGTTACTCGGAAAGGCTACTGTTGTTCCTCGGAGTGAGAATGATGAATACTGAAAGCAGCTGTTTTTCTTTATTAGCGCTCCGATTAAACCAGTGTCAGGCAATACAAGAGTTCTGGGTTGAATTCATTCCTTATGGTATATTGTGATGCGGACACATCTCGTGATTGGACACTTCCTGCACATCCTATCACTCTGTGATGGATCATTGCTTTCTGTTGAGGGTGAGCGTGAACAGCAGTTACTCGTTGGCATGTCTCACGTGTGCCTGGCGCTGTGCTTAGTGCTCCATCTACAGCGTTGACGATGCTCCCTGCTCGTAGTGCTGCAAGGTCAGGAGGCTCCTGATCCCCCTTTACATGGTTGGCCCAAGTCCACCTGGCTCCTATGTTATTTGGCTTCGCCTTGTTTGCCTAACTCCAGTTTTTATTCATAATGTTTCTGAGTAGGACAGTCATACTGAGTAAGTAGCAGTGTTTTATAAGGCTCCACTAATTAGCCAAGATGAATTTTCACTGCTCACTGTAGAATTGCCCACTTTAATCCTAAATAATAAGGCAGTGTGATTAAGTGAAGCCTTTGGTATTAGAAAGCTAACTTATGGTGAGAACTAATGCCTTCAGTTATTTTTGCCTTGGGGGTTTATGGATTGAATAGATTTATTGTATTCCTTTGAGCACCTCAAAGAAACAGTTCTTAAAAACACTGTTAGATTACATTTTTGTCCCTTGTTAGCCTTCGTCTGTTAAGTGTTTTTTTAATGGCATTTGTTGGTTTGGGCTTCTTCTGAATATTTCGTTTTTCTTAAGTTTTATGTTATTTTTGAAATCTGTTTAGAAGCCGCAGAGTGAGACATTGGCCTGGCCTAAGTCCCTCTGCAGTGCGGATGGCAGGGGAAGGCACTTCTAGGACCAGGGAGCTCTTGTGCTTCGTCTTCCTGGTGATTTCAAGAAGACCGTGATGTTGGGCTTCCTTCTCTGTACCAGTGTTCTTTTTTTTTTTAATTTTATTTGAGACACACAGAGAGAGAGGCAGAGACACAGGCAGAGAGGGAGAAGCAGGCTCCATGCAGGGAGCGCCAGCTGGGACTGGATCCCAGGTCTCCAGGATCACGCCCTGGGCTGAAGGCGGCGCTAAACCGCCGAGCCACCCGGGCTGCCCGGTACCAGTGTTATTGTGTTGAGAATAACTGGACTATTCCACTGACTACAATAAAATTTTGGAAACTCTTAAGCTGAATGTTACAGATCATGAACATACTTTAATTTACATACACTCCAGAAGTTAGGTGTAGAAACAGGTGGTAAGTGCAGTGCTGATTTGCTGTGGAATAAATCATGCTTGCTAGTTTCTATCACTCTTATGATGTGACACCAAAAAATGGTAGGGATTTTGTCTTTTTGTTTTGTCAAAGTGTTTATTGGGGGGGCTGTTGGCTTTTTAATTTTTTATCTGTTCCTTTAACTGGAGCTCATTTGAACTGTTAGAAGCAGCACTTTGTTAAGAGGTTTTGTTTGCTCTTAAAGCAGTTCCTATTCTAGGGGCTTGACTCATTCAGGAGGAAAAGCATGAAAAAAAACAAGGAGGAAGGAGCTGCCCTAACCTGCCTTTGTGCACTAGTGATTTTTCCTCATGAGGGGCAGGGGTTGATTCCTTAATTGTATTTACCCTGCTGTAGAGTCTTTGGAATATGTAAAAAGTGTTGAAACTTTTTTGAAACTTCTTGAATTTGTAGCAAAATGTAATATGGCCTTTTCTATTTCAAGCTTTTAATAAGAGTGGTTTGTTTTGTTTTGTTTTGTTTTGTTTTTACTCCATTTCTTAAAGATTTAGTCTTTAACTGAGGTCATGAACGCTCCACCCCCATGCCTCAAACACAGGGCCAACTGGACAGAACCTCCGCCGCCTAGTGATCCATGCTTTCATTTTCCAAAAGCAATTTCCTTTCTGTTCTATCCTTTCCCCTAAGTATTAGGAGATAGCTTTGTTTTAAAAGGTTAAAACTTGGGACATACAATTAAGAAAATGTTCTGAGGGATTATGGGTAAGATGAAAATTCTCAGCATTCTCAACCCTCTGCTGTAACTAGTTCCTCTTCCCATTTTTTGGGCAAGACCCTGAAAGTTAGAAATATTTTATGATGGGAATTTTCATACTAAGCTGGTACATGTATAGTTATTTTAAGTATTATATATCAATATATTTTAATGTACACAGTCTTTAAGTAGTTTTGGAAGCCAGAGATTTATTCTAATGATAAAATAATGATATTGTATGTGTGTGACATATAACAACACTAGTTTCTGAGGTTAGGACATCTAAAATGTTTGCTAATTTGATACTTGGAAAACATTTCCATTTTATATGTTCTTAATAATTAATTTAATGTGTCTGAATGACCCAAAACTAATTTCATCCTTAGTAAATTAACTACTGTATGTTATATGTAGTTGTGGAGAATTTGCTTTGGTTAAAAAGAAAACCAGTAAGTACCTACTTAGGCTACTGCCCCCCCCCCCCCCCCCATTTCTCTTAAAGCTGAGGTGATAAATAGTCTTTCCCCTTGTACTTCTAATCCTTCTTATTGGGGCAGTCTTTTGTAGATTTCCTGAGCCACAGCATGCCACAAAAATGAAGACAAACTGGTTTGTTCACCCCTGTTTAGAACCCCAAAACCAATCCTATGCAGTGTTTGAAGTTGCAGTGCAGTTTAGAATGGGCAACAATGCAAATTCCTGTGCCTTTTGTTATTTATTTATTTATTTATTTTTTACTGTTTGACTTTTTCATTTCAGTTTTCATTCTCTTGCCAGTTGGAGGTGTAGAATATGCCTTTCTGGTTCTGTATTTTTGTTTTTAACATGAGATTTTTAGACCACGTTTCTCTGTGTAGTCAAGTGACTGCTGGTTTTAGGCAGGATGTCTGAGGATCCCTGTGAGGAATGAGGCCTTCCACCTCCACCTCCTGCCTCTGGCGGTACCTTCTCTGTGAGCATATTAATGTTGGCATCAGCACAGACCGAAGTCCACATTTCCTCTCTACCAGGTTTATGCTGCAGGCAGCGTGGTGCTGGCTGTTTGCACATGGGACATTCTCCTCCTGCAGTTATAATTTGCGGATTATAATTTTTGTAGGATTAACCTTGGAGTTGAAGTTACAGTTTTCCTCTCATTGGCATTCCAAACAAATAATAAAAAGAAATAATTAGATACAGTCTCAATCTTGGTTGGATTTTTGAACAAGAGGGTTAAAATCCCAAATTTGCTTGGTTAAGCAGTTTGATTAGTTTCTAAATATATTGTCACAGGAAGTATCTTCCTTGCTGCTTGTGATCATGTAGTTGATAACAAGATCAATTTGGGTGTTAAGCTTGATATTTGTAGTTTTGATCTCATCAAAATTATACATTCAAGAATGGAGGATATAAAATGTAAATTGCTGCGTGTGTGCCAAGATCAATTCAATTTGTGGTTGCACTAAAGTGTAGAAAATATTAAATCGAGAAAAAGTAATGCTTACCACTCTTTCTGGCCCTCTTCAGTTTTAGAGTGAGAGGATTCCCTAAATCTCATGGGCAGTTGTCAGAAAGTACACAGAATTGGTAAGCTTTGTTTTCACAGAGAATGATTAGGTCGGTGCTCCCTCCAATTTCCAGTTTCTGTGCTAAAGAAATACACAGTATACATGAGTATATTGCCTGAGTTTCATTATTGCTTCTCTATTAAATACAACATGACCAGTACTTTGGAAATGGATAGACTGTTTAAAATGAGCCTGAAAGGTGCGTTGTGTCTCTGTTGTGAGGAGGAGAGAAGGGAAAGACTGCTGGCCCAGCTATACGTTTGAGTTCTGGGAGCTTGGAAGTATGAGGCCCGATTCATATCCCAGCTCCACCGGTTAATAGGATGACTTTGGACAGGTTATTCTAAAGTCTTGATCTTCAGTTTACAAGTCTGTAAAGTGGGGATGAGAGCTGCCTTGCAGGATTGCACTGAGCATTAAATGAGAGCCTTGTAGGAGGAATACGCCCGGCACACTGACCTTGTTCCATCCCATTTTAATTGGTGGGCACTGGCAAAATTAGCTCTGTGGTAACTCTCTCCATTCTTTGGCTTATTGTGGCACTTCCGAAAAATTAAAGGAATAGTTCCAACGTCATCTAACAGCTTATTTTGGTTTGATGACATAAAGTGAATTAAGTAGATTGAAAATAGGTAAGAGCTAAGACAGTCTTTGGATCTGCATCTAGGTACACATCGTGGCATCAGAGAACTCCTCCTGTGCTAGAGACCTGCTTCTCTCTTAAAAGCTGTCTTGTTTTACTAGTTAGTTACTCAAACTGGGACACCTGTGGTTACATAGATTGGTGGATTAGATAGCTCCTGGAATTTGATTTCTTGCATGTGCCTGGGCAGAAGTAAACATGTTTGACTGTTTGCTTGTTGCCCAAATGAAGGTTTACTGTTTTCTTCTGTTCTTCTGTTTTACCTGTGTGGTCCAAACCACTTATGACTACCATGCTGTTGTGACCGAATTTTGTGTGGTTGACATTTTGGATGAATTTTGGATACATTTCCTTAGATATTATCAGACAACCCAGAAGGTAACTGTGGGAGCAATTTCCATGCTGCACATGCCAGATTAGGAAATCTGTAATTTTACATGTTTCTGGATGTGCAGTCAGGAAAAAACAAAAATGTGAAAGAGCCATTTTCTTACAAGTTACCGATGAAGCCAACAATACCGACTTTAAAGGAAAAGAACCTTTTTAAGGAAACAGATGTCCTGATTTGCTGTGCACCATTTTTATTGAACGCTCTAAGGATTGGGGTCTGTTTTGGGGAATCATACAGGTACACCCCTCAGTATTCATGTGTGGTGAACTTACAGCTGGACTCTGTGACACAGAGGTCCGTGAGTCTCCTAGAATGGTTGTGTCTCTTTCTGATTACCTGGAGAGGAGGAGCCTTAGGTGTGTTGCCTGACTTTCAGAGATTTCCCAAAAGATTAAGAAACCACTAAGTGAGCTGTTATGTTTAGACAGTTGGTGAGAAGTAATAAAATCAGTAGGTTAAAGATTTAAAAAGCTGAAATCTACTCAGAGCTTCTGTTAGAGCATTACTATATATTGGTGGGGGCATTAGTGAGTGTTTGAACTTGTGTCCTCATTGGACATGTACATCTTCATAGTGATATCTGGGTGGGATCGTGGGAATCACTGGAGAACAAATGAACAAAACAAATGGATGAATTTGGAATTGTTAATGGAAGCAGAATGTCATTGTCTTCCTAAGAAGGAACATATGCTGACAATTTAGGCTTGTAGGCATGGGGTTTCTGTAATTTGTTTAGTAGAATCTACTGTGGGTAATCCTTACAAACAATTGATTCTATTGAATCAGTTGGGTCTGTGTCAGGCACTGTGCAAAGTTCTTTTCATGCATTGTCTGATTTACTCCTCCTGATTCCTGTATCAGGTAGTTGTCACTAGTGTCTATTATAGTTCCTGTCTGCCTTAACCGGGATGGTGTCTCCTTGATCAGATCATGGCCCAAGGCTGCACAATATAATATAGATTTAGTTTTGGGACTTTCAGTTTTTCTGGGTTTGTGTCCCTGGAGAACCTGTTTTGTTCAGAGTACCACCCCAACACTTTGGGGCCAGCTCTTTTCAGGAAAGATTATGACTTTGGGGCCACAGGGACCTTTTGGGAGCAGGTGAAATGAGTGACTGGCATGAGAGGGAGCCTAGGAGGCAGCAGTTTAAAATCCTAGTCCTTGGTGAGACCTTGCTCCTAGGCTTCTTTGTTCCCTGGGGGGCGTTATTTTACCCCCGTGTTGGTGAAAGAGAGAAGCATCAACTCAGGATAATGTGGCAGGCATAGTCCTGTCAGTGCTGGGGTTCCACAGCTGCTCTCCTGAGGAGGACCCCAGCTGGCCTGCGTCCTTGCTTTACCTGGCTGGATGGAGATTTACTTTATCCCTTCCCTCTCCCCACCTCCCTGGCCTGCCTTTTTCCTTCCTTCCTGTTTTCTTCCTCCCTCTTCTTTCCTCTCCCTTCTTTTTATTTTTAATGAGATTCAGATTCTCTTGAACATCTTTTCTATTCAATATTTGCTTCTTGTTGACATCAGGTAGGGCCTTTCTGCAAAGGGACTTGCTTTTCACAAAGTTGGGTATAACTTCAACTTTAAATTCCTTTGGGGCAGACAGCTTTGTAGTCATATCTGCTATATCTGTAGCTATATCTATATCTATCTATATATATACACACACACACACACACACACACAAATATATATATATATATATATGTATTCCCCATAGCTCTTAACAGAGTGCTTTGTGGATAATAGGCACCCCAGAAAAATCAAAATACTTCTGCTTCACCATGGTTCCAGAAACTTTACAAAGTGTGTAGAGGGAAAAATTCTAATCTTGCAAGAATTGAGCTCTGATAACAGGCCAGTGCATCTGAGTGTGAGTTGTATTATCTGGTATGATCTTGTTTTTAGATGCAGATCTTAGAAAAAATCTTGAATTTAAATGTAATTTGTGTCTTAAAAAATAATTATGAGGAGAATACATTTTAGTTCCTTCTCTGCTTGAGTCTGAAAGACACCATTCTGAGTTATCAGAGTGGGCAAATGTATGCTGGTCTGTGCGCATGCATAAAAGTCTCCAGAGGCCCAAGCTCTTCCCTGGTGGAGTGGTGATGCATCTGTTTATAAGCTCTGATAGAGGTACATCCGCAGATGTAGAGGAGGCCAGAAGACAGTTGAGGTCTCAGAAAGAAGAGAATGAGATTGCTTAGCAGTAGTGATGGATAGTCTTAAAAATTATACTGGAATAAAAATAAGTATCCCATGGTAGATCCAAATGATGAATAGTTTAGAGTCTCTGTAGATTGTCTCATTTTTATAATCTGTTTCTTAAAGCTCTATCAAAACGTGGCACATTAATTTCACACTTTCAGGAGAAGCAAAATAAAAGCCAGGAAACAGTACTCTCATGATTATCACGGGTGCCTGCCAGCACATTGACCCTTTGTTTATACCTGGGAGGCATTCAGTATGGTTATTTAAATTATACTTTTGATTTAAATAATGATGGATAAAAATAAGCAAGTGCGGTAAAACAAGAAAAAGAATACAAGTGCATGGCTGCTCAAAAGGAGGAGGGAAGTTAAATTTTTGTTTGTAGTAAACGTGATGCGCAGGGAAGAAGAGTTGAAACGACCCGCCAGGAGGTTAGCATCGGTAAGCAGGAATGCTTGAGCAGTGTCGGCTGTTTACTAGTGTCTTTTCTGTTTTACACCCCCTTTAACTGTGTATCTGTTGTGAATGTTGATTTTTTTTCTAGACACTTAGACTAAGCTATACAGGTAGGAGATAGGGAACAGAGGGAGCACCTCAGGCCTTTCTGCTGTGTAGGCAGAGTAGACCATTGAGACCTTTTCCAAATTATACTGTTATAAAATTGCGTATATTAATCTCAACCAATAGTGGCCGTTTTCAGTTGCCTCGTTAATTTTCCCTTTGTTAGGTATTTCTTTCAGAGATAATTTATTCATTTGTTTTTTGCACAATATAACCAAATGTCCACCTAGAAAAATTAGAAAATACGAACACATAAACAGGTATCATACCTTCGTTGGTGGTATGGCTTGACTGCTGTTTCTCTGAGCATTTTTGGGGAAACAAATGTAGATGATGATTTTAAGTGTTGTCTTTGTGTATTCTCTCCAAGATTTATATCTAGATTTTACTTCCTGAAAGTATTTTTAATCTCAGTTTCACAGTTAAATTCATCAGGATGTAGCATTGTAAAATTTATCAGAAATGTCTTTCCCTTCAGCCGAGGATAACCAGTACTCTAGGGTGTGGCCGAGTGCTCCGTGTTAGGGGGTTGCCAGGCACAGGCCACACACCACCTCCCTACCTAGCTCCCCGTCTCTGTTCGTTTGGCCTCAGGGGACTGACGCTGGAACTGGAGTTAATGTGTAGTTGCCAACTCACATTTTATATGCATGGTTTTCAGACTTTAGATACATTTTTTTCCCCCTGTAAAATAAAAGCTATTGAAGATCAATGAGAAGAACCCTAGATATTAAAATAATTACAAAGTAGAACAGGCTGGCAGCTTGTTTAGGTTTCAGAGGTATTGAGTTAGTCTCTCAAATCATTTTATTCATGCCACAAGACTTTGAGGTTCCAAAGAGCGTAAGGAAATTTAATGCTTTCTTCATTTGAATTTATTAAAGTTTATTTGGGGAGCCTTTTCTGGTATTTGGAATTATCCAGACAAAGCCACTAAAAGCCTTTTTTAGAGAAATTAAAAGCTCCCTTCAGATGGGATCCTTGCTGTTCCTTCCATCAGCCTAGCATGTGGAAGAGTTGTGGGCCAGACCCTCCACAGGGGCAAAGACTGTGTGCCGCCCCCCCCCCCCCCCCCCCCCCCCCCGCACGCGATGCAAGCATCCTAGGAATTTACACTGGGATCTGAGGCACTGAAAAATCCAGAACTTTTCCATTGTTTCTGTTGGAAGCAAAGCCTAGAGTCCTGTTTTAATACTATGAGCAACTTAAAACCAGAGAGGTTTTATTTTTATAATTTGCCTCCAGGATTACAGACAGCTCTCTTGGCGAGTTTAACTACAGAAAAAGGTTGAAATCATGCCCAAGCTGCTTAACAGAATTTTTTTTACAGTCAGGTACATTTTCAAGCTATTTTAAGTGTAAAAGTTATTTTAAGTATAAAAGAAACATATAGAAAACGTATTGCCTGTTACTTTCATGAAAACCAGTTGCTGCACGGCGTCTTGCACTTCATAATGTTCTCTTGCAAACAGCTGGAGCGCTGGGACTGGGCTTGGAGTGGCTCGTCTTCCCCCAGTGTCCCCTTGGGCAGCTGTAGCAGCTGATGGACACACCCCGTCCCGGTGCTGCTGGGCTGACCTCCGGGGGAGCCTCTCTGGCCATGGTTTCCGAGGCTCTGCTCTCACTTCAGTCCAGCTGCCCAGGCACCCGCTCGATCTGACCGGGACCTCTGCTGACCCTACTGAGCCCGTCATCCTCTGGATTTTTTAAACATACATTAAAATACTTGAAATGGACTGTTACTTTCCTGTAGGAAACGTAATTTTCGTATGTTTCCAGCTTCTTTCCTCTGTACTCCTCACACCAACTGCAGAACATTACCCACCCCCAGACAGAAGGCGGTGCTGGGTCTGACTCTTTGCCCCCGTTCCCAGCTCCCACGAATATCACCATCATTCTCTCAGCCTGTGACTTTGCCGTCATCCATCGATGCCCCTTCCTCTCACTTTGCGGTTATAGATTGTGTGTGTGTCCGCGCGCGCACGCACGCATGTGTTTTAATCCTGTAAAGAAGTCATTTAACATGAGCTTTGTGCTTTTAATATTTTTAATTGATTATTTTAGGTCGGCTTCACGCCCAGTGTGGGGCTTGAACTCACAACCCTGAGATCAAGAGTCGTGTGCCTGAGATCAAGAGTCGTGTGCCCAACTGACTGAGCCAGCCAGGCGCCCCTGAACCTTATGCTTTTCTCCCAGCAAAACCTTTCACCTTGCCCGTGGAATGCTGACCTCCCCCTAAAGCTGGCGTTCTGAGTGCTGCTGTCATAAAAGCTACAGCCTTGCTTTCAGACATTTGAAAAGCTGTATGCCGACTTTGTTTTTATGATAAGTTTCTCAAACTTGCCTGCAGTGCAGATGGCGCCCTTAATTATCTTCCTTAAGGGTGAAAGAATTAGGGCCTAGAAAGTATCACTCATAGCAAGGCCTCTAGAACACAGTGGACAGAGTAGTAAATCGAATGGGAATGAAAGTCCCGGTTTTGCTACCAACTTGCTGTGAGATTTTAGGCAACTCCTATAATGAGATAAAGCTTCAAGAGGCATGTTTGTGGAGTTTGGGGAGCAGATAAGGCCACCTTTGAGGCTCCTTCTGCTTCAAATCTTAAGGTTCTTCTCTTCCCTTTTAATGAAGCCCATTGTTCCCGTGTCCCATGTCTGTTTTGTTCTCTAAGATGTGCTCTGGGCTTGGCCTTTCTTCAGCCTTGTACATAGCGTCCAGTCTTCACCTTCCCTCTGAGGGACCCTCTCGGTGGAGGGCAGGGAGAAGAGGAGGATCTCATGAAAGAATGCTAACAGAAGGAGGAGGTGGTAGATGGAGGTGTCACAAGGCTGGGGGAGGGAATCTGAGGATTGTTCAGGCCCATGAAACTGTCAGATGCAGAGGGGAACCTGGGGCGAATGGGGGTTTTGTTGTCAAGAGGCCAGGGGTAACCGTGCAAAGTGGGGCTCCAGTGGGTAGTTGTGGATGGAGGCGCAGCTGCTGGGATGAAGGGCTCAGTGAAAGGCGAGGCACTGGAGGCAGCAGGTACAGCCTGTCCTTCAGGGGTTCCTCTGGGGGTTCTTCTGGGGAGTTTGTGGCGGCTCCTGTTCAGGGCAGCTCATGTTCTCGATGACCTTTTGTGGTAGAGGCTCAGAGATGGGGCCTCACCTGGTGTGCAATCAACCGTGTATCTGAGAAAGGTGGTGAGCTCCCTACGCAAAGCGCAGATAGGCCTGCTCCTGTGGGCTAGCACTGAAGTCTGATTTTATACCTTGGAGTTGGGTCGCTCCCCAGTGAGGAGGTGGCGCACGTTGAGTTACATAGGGTTCTAAATTTAATTCACTTAAATCACGAAATGTGTGAGCCTTCACTCTTGTGATGAATTTTTAATGTAACTTGAGCACGCCTTCTAGAATTTTGTGTTTTCTCTAAAGCCTGTGCATTTTTAAGTGAAACATTATTCTCTAGAATTTCCTAGTGTTTGACCAGTTTTATTAGACCAGTAGAACACAGTCCAGACCTAGGTTAAATTATTTATGTGATGCTTTAGGCAATTTTAATTTTGCAACTTGCATCCCAGGCTCTGGAGGTATAATGCTAGACATTATCTTTAAAAAAGTAGTCATTATGACTGTTGGACTTCTCTGTATGGTAGCTATTTCACTAGAAAGCCCAATTTTATTGGTACTGTGTAGTGGTGAATCATATTTGCTTAGATCGAGGTTCTGTGCTATTGACTGATCAGTGTGTCTGACATCAGGTAAAATTGAAATGGGAAAAAGATCTGCACTCCAATTTGATTCTTGTTCCTTTTCTATAAATGCAGCGGAAGTCTCTAGCAGTTTCCTTTCATTTGCCCTTGAAACCAAGTGGTTTCAAACCAAATGCATAGAAAATGCTTTGTAGGGCAGCCTAGGTGGCTCGGCGGTTCAGCACCTGCCTTTGGCCCAGGGCGTGATCCTGGAGACCCGGGATCTAGTCCCACGTCGGGCTCCCTGCAGGGAGCCTGCTTCTCCCTCTGCCTGTGTCTCTGCCTCTCTCTGTGTCTAATGAATAAATAAACAAAATCTTTTTCTAAAAAAAGAAAGTGCTTTGTAGGGAGCGCCTGAGTCGCTCGGTTGGTTGAGCATTTGACTCTTGCTTTCAGCCCAGGTCTTGATCTCAGGGTTGTGGGATCAAGCCCCACGGCTCAGCGGGAGTCTGCTTGGAATTCTCTCTCTCTGCTCCTACTCCCACTCAATGCACATGTGCACACATGTTCTTTCTCTGTAATAAAATCTCTCTTAAAAAGTGCTTTGTAAAGAATATGATATTTTTATTGTGTTATTACTGATCTTACATAAATGTAGTAGCAAGAACACTTTGAGCATTATCATCCTTGGGGGTTCATTCTGGCTCTGGGGCGAATTTAGTGATGTGACCTTGGGCAGATGACTTCCCGTCTCTGGTCCTTGGATATCTGTAAGATGAGAGGCGTGGACGGGGACTTCCGGGTCTTCAGCAGAATGTGTGTGAGTGGTAAGAACATCTGTTTTGCAGCGCAGGCGTGGTATAGGCCTGAGAGTAAGTATACCAAGCAGGTCCTCCTGTCAGTGGCTGAGAACACAGTTAAAGATAAATTTTTTTTTTTTTTTTTTTTTGTGCGTGAGAACCTTGCTGCAGTAGGTAACTGCTCTTTTCCTTCTGTTTCATTCCGTTTTCTTCATAACTGTGTGTGTATTTCTTTTCCTCAGATACATGAGGTTTGTCCTGTCCCCCCGTTATGTTCTTTGTTGGCATTTCCATTTCACTTTCCTGGTGTTTCATTCCTGTATCTTTCTTGTTTAGACCAAGTGGAGCACGCAGCTGGCAGTAGCTTCTATGTAGGACCCTTCAGGAACCTGATGGTAAGTGCACACGTGTACTTACCAGGCTCCCAGCGGGCTCAGCCGGCCGGGTTCCCGAGGCGCCTCCTGCCTCACAGACACAGACAAGTCCCCGTGCCCCTTGGTCAGGGCCCTCACAGGTGGTTGTTGGTTCTAGGCTTGTTTTTGTTTTTCCCTTTTTGTGGATGACAAGTAGAATAGAAACCATCAGGAAGAGAAGTTTACTCATTTAAGGAAATGTAGCAGGCTCCCCCACCTGTCGCCCTGTCATGGCAGTGTTTGGCTTTGTGAGTGACGCCAAGCATGCCTAAGTGTAAGTCGGGACACCTGGGCCCTCATGTCTGTTCCCCCGTAGACGGATGATTTAGTCCCTCTGGGGCCCTGGCCTTCATTTTTCTCTCAAAATAGCAGGCAGGACAGGTGGTTTTTGAGAGCCCCTTCGTCTCTAGTCTACGGTCCTGATGGGAAGTAATGCGAGGGTTAGTTAGGTGGTTCTGATTAGGATTGTGAGGATCATTTCATGTGTCGGCTAATCTCAAACTCATGAGTGAATGAGAATTAGATTAGGATAGACTCATTTCCAGGATGAACTAAGTCTGTCAGCATTCCCCAAAGGGACTTGGGAGTATGTTTAATTGTCCTTTTGTTTTTATCACTAGTTTACTAGTATATTCCAATACTTTAAAAAAATTTTTAAGTATATAGACTGCAGAGCCCCGATTATTGTCTTTCGTGGCCAGTATTGTATTGGTTCAGCCCAGTGGTTCTTAACCTGGGGAGAGCCTCCCCCCCCCCCCGCCCCCCCCCCCCCCCCGACATTTGGCCATGTCTGGAGACTTTGGCTTTTCACAGTTAAAAGTTGGAATGCTATTGGCATCTCATGGGTGGAGGCGAGTGATGTTGCTAAACGCCCTCCAGTGCATCAGACAGGCCCCACGACAGAGGGTATCATTCGTGGAACGCCCAGGCAGCCTGTGGCCCTCTGCATAGGATGCTCATGTCCCTGCTTCAGGTGGTTTCTCTTCACAGGGCAGGGGATCAAGGTTTCCTGGTCTTGTTTTTTAAAGAGGGCCCCTGGAGTTGGGCGAGGGGGCCCCTTCTCACTGATTAGGTTTGGAGAGTCCAGAAGTATATAACTGACATTCAGTATCAGCTAAGGTGTTTTAATATCCTTTTAGGCAAGGAATGAAACTTCAAGTAGTGCTTTGGCCTTTTCGATAGTTGTGTGATTTCAGTCTAAATACGTATTGGTGAATGGTATCATTACAGTTGTGCTGTTTTATTATAAATCTAGAAACTTCACTTATTTAATATTCTGATTACAGATAGGCCAGTTTTTGGAAGACCTGCTAACCAGCTTTGTATAGCACTTGAGAGGTTGCAGAAACCCTTCGAGTTGCTTTTGTACGGGATTGTATTACAACAAACTGACATCTGTTTTTCTATTAAATTTCCCAGTGTGACTTTTTGAAATGTATGTAAGATTTTTCCATAACAGGTCAAGTTTATACGGCATCTCTATTTTTTACTTCTTTCAAAAGCTCAGACCTGTACAAAGTAGAGAGTTAGAGCTAAGAAAGGGCCATTCCTTGGGCTCTTTGGGGTATATGAGGTGGCGCTGATGTCTTACAACACTTTTGTGTCTGTGATCCAGGGAACTTTTCGGAATATAACTTTTGACTTCAGCAACCTAGAGCACCAGGGGTCCTTCACGTGGTTTTCCACAGACATGAACTGCAGCATTAGAGCAACTATATGTTAGTAGCCAGTAATCATTTATGTTTGTAGTGTTTGCCACCAGTAGTCTGATATGGACTGGGCAACACATACAGGGAAGGGCGTCTGTCATGGTGAGGATAAGAAAACTGATTGAAAATCGATAGAATTCAAACTTGCTGAAGCACAGGTGAATTCCTCAGGAGTCTTGTCATCAGATTGAGGTTTAGTGCCCTTAGGGTGACAAAGGGAAAAAGAATTACAAGGGGGAGGTCACTTCTTTCCCTGTGAAAGGTGTTTTTGTGTCCTTCCCTTTTACAGAGGGGATTGGATTATAATCCTCCCACCTAGAAGCTCTCGGGCTTCTGTTCCCACCAGAATATGGTTTCAGAGAAGTGTTTGTGTCCTGAGTTCCATTTTAGATGCCTTTGGAAACGAGGGATGGATGTGTTACCAGGAATTTATCCGAGCGAGCTCTTACATAATGACAGCATCAAAGCATCTTTTTTTTTTTTTTTAACAGACTGAAGAACTAGGGATTTAAAATGGTATTTTAGAATTTGCTTTTTAAGACTGACCATTTAAATGCCCGATTATTGAGTTTTTTTGTACTTTCCCCCCTTGTTTCATCTCTTCAGTATTTATCAAAATCTGGTGGTGCTTTTTTTAGGATTTAGCATTTGCTTTATAATTGATGTTTCCATTTTTAACCGTTATGAACTTTTCAATGTTATTTGTGTGTCTCACCTCATTTTCATGTGTTGTCTATATTTTAGTTAATTCTGCTCCTCTGTAGTGATGTTCTGTTATGGAGAATACTGTTTTCCAGGAGCAGTGAGTGGTTTCCAGTTTGTCATTTTACTAGTTCAGAGAAAAAGGTGTCAAGAGGCTTGTTCTGAAAGAGAAAGGACAGCTCTGTGAGGCCTGATGGGGAGAGCATTTCGGGAGGGGAAAGAAATGTTTGGGGAGGATGAAGAGTACCCTGCTCTGTATCTGGAAACTGAAAAACAAGTTACCAGGAAAAAGAAACTTAGAATTAAAAAAAAAAGAAAAATTAAAAAAAAAAGGGGGGGCCACAAATTCTGGTTAAATCCCAAAGACACTGAGCTGCCAAACGTCCAGTGTTAGTGCTTTTCTAGAGAATTGCTTATCCATATTGAATATCTTGGTGACCTGAGCTCATTGTTCCAGCTTGTCAGAGGTGCATTGCATTTTAATCTTACCTCCTGAACTCTGTGGTATTGGTTGGAATGCAGTTAGTGTTTCCTGAGTTCCATTCTTCCAGTTGTTAATGAAATCCCGAATTGTACTGGACCTGGAGTCGAGTCCCTGGGGACCCTCAGAATTCATGCCGGCTTGACAGTGAATTATTCATAATTACTTTGCATTTGATATTTGAGCCACTGCGCAATATGCATCCTTTGCAATTCAGTGGAGCCTGCTTTTGGTGTTTCACTTTGATAGTTATGGATAAGCATATCTTAACAAAAAGGGACCCAAGTTATACCGCCTTATTTTTCCCCAGTATGCTTCTTACAAATCATCAGACTCTTGCCAGTCCTTATTTGGGTGGTATTGAAAGTATCTCTCTCATTTTCCTCTGACATCAGTATTTTTAACTTTTCTAGAATAGATGATCTATTAGTTTGTTAGGGGAATAAATGCCCCAAAATACAGGGTTTATGGTTTTGTTTTGTTTTTCTCTGACATGACAAAAGTATTCATATTCATCATTTGTTCCTTTCTTTAGAAATCTGATCTGATAACTGCTGTCGTTAGATTAGAAATTGTCTTTTTCAAGAATTCAGGGTAATAGTGAGTAAGTAAGTAAGTAAATAAATAAATGTTGTATTTTAGGGAAGAAAAAATCCCAGGAAAGTAAAAACAAAGCAAACAAAACTGACGACCTGCAGCTGAAGACAGGCGAGCCAGATTCTGCTTCTGCAAATATGAGAGATTCTGCAGAAGGTAAGCTTGGAAGTTGGACATGTATGATTGGGTATGTATCGCTAGTTACTGTAACTCTCCTTAGGATGCCCTTCTGAGGCTCACCCAAGAACCTTAAGGGTTACCAGCAAAAGGCTATCTGAATTTAACATGGTGAACTGAGCCTTCCACATCCCACCTCTCCTTAAAAAAGACCTTCTTTGTTAAAAATGAGATTATTCCCTGATTAAAATAAAATGAAACCTACTGTATGATCACATTTATAAATAGTTAAACCATCGAAACAAATCTCTGGTGACAGAAGTCCTACAGGCAGGCAGGGGCTCTGGAAGGCCCTGGATCACTGACGCTGGTCCATCACTGAGCTGGGGGATGGGCGCATCAGTGTCTACTCTGCTACTGTTTTATCTCGCTGTGTACTTATGATTGATAGTCTTATATTGTTATGTTTTGCACTTCAGATAAAAATGTACTTGAAGTCTCAAAACACCTTTGATGTTATGTGTCGGCATGAAAAGTGTGCAGAGTGAAGAGCGTTCTTGGTTTTTTTGTTTGTTTGTTTGTTAGAAATTAAATTCCTATTTTTATTTCTTTGTATTTCTCCACACCAAATTTTCTTCTTTGTAGTCCCTTCTGAGGATTGACATTCTAGGCCTTCCATGATGTGAGAATTCAGAGAGAGGCTGGATGGGAAGTTCATCAGAAAGGCAGATGGTTCCGTGCTCCTTGCAGTTGAGCTGCCACACTGAGACCGTTGGTAATAGAAGTGAGGGAGGCGTGTCTAAGTTTGTTATGTGGCAAATACATGCAGAGCCTGGAGCTTTTTAAGGATTGTTTGTAGTGACCCAAACAGGCAAATTTCAAAATAACGCTTGTGACTCTTTCAAGAAACATTTGTAGGGGAGAAACAAACAAACAAACCGAACAGAATATTTTGGCTGCCTTTTTACAAACCGCTTTATTTCAGCACTGTTTGCAGTGATGACATTCATAAAGGATTATAATTTCCTGTGGCATTTTATGAAGCAAGAACAGGCAGGTTGATTTCCTAGAGCCTTATGAAACTAAGTTCTGCATGCTCATAGCAGATTTGCTAATTAAGACTTTGTTTGAACAACAGGACAAATACTAAAGAACCTCAGTGCTTTTAGTGGCAGAATTAAAAAAAAAAAAATCCAGTAGCCTTCAGTAATTGGAGACATTTATTCCTGATATGTAATATTAGGTCTGGTGAAGAAAAGAACCTCATGCTGTACCTGTGTTTGGAGTAGCTGGACAAAGTGTGATTGGTTCCTTACAGGGTAGTTGTCAGCCACTCCTGAATGTTCTGCATTGTCCTCAGCTGAGCAAACAGTCCAGACTCTTCCATGTGCGCCCCAAACCTTCCTTTATTTTTAAAACTCAACAGATGTCATCGAATGTGTACATACACGGTGTGGGCCTTACTGGTTAATTAGTAGAGCTCTGTGGGTTTTGCTCCGTATTATCTTGGACAGTTTTAAGTCTGGGGTTGTTTACCAATCACAGGGAAAGGAAAAAAAAAATTTTTTTCCCCAGTAAAAGAAGCCACAGATTTTGGCTAAAAATGGACTCTAAAATTTCTAAGCCTTAGAGGTGTTATTTTCATTTTCTGTTGTCTCATTTTGAGTTTTTTAGCAACGTGCCGGGGCTTTGTTGAAAATGTACTTGGAAAGGGAGTTTGCTCCCAGCACCATTAAATGACTGGTGTCCCGGTGGAGAACTGGTGGGATTAATGAAGAGAAGGCCCATCTGTTGGAAGGGAGAGAGGCAATAAATGTCACAGTGGACAGGCAGGTACACAGTAAGGCTGAGCGGCCAGGGGGTGAGGCCTGGGTGAGCTTGCACCAATATGTGGTGTTTGTAGAGCTGGGACCCGCTGGCCTTTGTAGTGCCGCCTCCCCACATCCAGGTGGTCACTGGGCCTGTTGGCAGGTCTCTGCTCTGACAGTCTGGCAAATCTTTTCTGTGTCCACTGCTTCCTTCCATTTCCTTCTCTTAGTGTAGCCACACACCCGCCCCTCCCCCCCGCCCCCCCCCCCCCCCTGCCTTGGAAGTGGTCTCCTGCCTCCAGGGGTGTCCTCTTCCCAATCTGTAATCCACACTGCAGCCAGACCTCCCTGACACAGGCTCCTGCTTTAGAGTACCTCAGTGGGTCCCCACGGCCCCGGGGAGGTCTGCACTGATCTCCAGAGTGTGCCTGCTTTGATTACTCCTGCTCTCTTTTTCCTCTCCTGTCCTTGACCTTCAGGTTCAGCCCCGCCCAGGGCCTTCTCCAGGAAGCCTGCCTGCCCTGGCTCAGCAGGACCTCCTGGGGTTTCCTCCTGTAGGCTCCTTGGCAGAGCGTGGCCCTTAATTTATGGCTGCGTCATCAGCTGGTGGAGGGAAGCTGTGTGGGAAGTAGGGTCTGGACAGTCTCACTCACCCAGTCCTGGCATGTGGGAAATACTTGCACACCGGACGAGGAGCCAGAAGTCAGAGTAGCTTCGCTTCCTTTACGGAGCCCTTCTTAACTCTCGTTTAATGTTCTTAAAAGGGGCCTAATTGAGCAGGGACTCAGGTGGTACCATGGAGAAAGCAGCACTGTCAGCATTAAATGGGTTCGTGACAGTGCCTGTCTTAGAGTCCCTTGCTGTCCCGGTGAGTTGTTGCAGCCACTTCTCTGCTCTCCTTTATAGCTGCACCATAGTCTCTCTGTCTCCTTGCTCTTGGACTCTGATAGGCACTTGTCCCCATTGCTCCGCTAAAACTCTTTTTTTTTTTTAAATTTTTATTTATTTATGATAGTCACAGAGAGAGAGAGGCAGAGACACACAGGCAGAGGGAGAAGCAGGCTCCATGCACTGGGAGCCCGATGTGGGATTCGATCCCGGGTCTCCAGGATCGCGCCCTGGGCCAAAGGCAGGCGCTAAACCGCTGCGCCATCCAGGGATCCCTCCGCTAAAACTCTTGTCACAATCCCCAACCTCCTCCACTTTGGTAAATTGGATGTTTAGTTTTCTGTCCCGCTCTTTGCCAGCCCATTTGCAGCTCCAGACACAGTGGATCGCTCTTTGGAACTTTCTTTACTCTTCAGACCACCTCATTGGCCATTCTGACCTGTGAGCCCTTGGGTCATGTGGGGGCACGGTCTTCCTGTCTCTGCATTCATTCCCCAGGCGGCTTCGTGCAGTTAGTTCCACACTCCAAATACCACTTCTGGCTTGAGGACTTGGATGGTCTGGGTTCAGCCTCTTTGATGAACTTGAGTCCTATAAAAAAAAAAAAGCACTTAATGATATCTCTACTTGGAGGTATATTAGGTATCACAAACTTCACCTCCAAAGTAACTCTTGACCACCCCCCCCCCCAAGCGCAGGCACATTCACAGAGGGGGGATGGGGCTCAGACCTACTTTCCCCCAGTCTCTCAGTAAATAGGATTATTACAGTCCTGTGGAATCCTCCTTGACCCCGCCCTCCCTCCCTCCCTCCCCTGCCCTCCACAACCAGTCAGCAACCTTGTCAGCTTTTGACCTTCAAAACCTACCCAGTGTCCAGCCACTTCCCACTACCTCTCCCTGCCCCCATCCTTGTCCACCTAGAGTTTTCTTTCAGTTGCCCCCCCCCCCCCGCCCCGCCCCCGCCTCTCTGACTTCTTGCTGTTTTTTGAACACATCTAACACTTTCTTGACTCAGAGCTGACGTGTCTGTTTCCTCTGTCTGGAGGGCTTCCCTCCCCCAGATGTTCACATGGCTCATTTTCTTTAAGCCTCTGCTTCCCTATCCCCTTAACTGGGGAGTCCCTCCCTGACCACCTGTGCCTGCCGCTGTCTTCCTCTGGGGCGGGGTTGGGGGGGTTGTTCTCCCGGGTATAGAGACTCAGAGGTGACTTCAGGTCTTTATTTCCTTCTTGAGGTGCTCCTGAATTCTTTCTTCTTTATTAAGTTTTTATTTTAACTCCAGAGTAGTTAACATACAGTATTCTATTCGCTTCAGGTCTGCAGTGTAGCGATTCAGTAACTCTGTACATTCTTCTGCCCTTTGTGATTCGGGTACTGTTAATCCCCATCCCCTATTTACCTCTTCTTCCCCTTCTGGTAACCACTGGTTTGTTCTCTGTAGTTAAAGAGTCTGTTTCTTGGTTTGTCTTTTTCTCTTTTTTCCCCTTTGCTCATTTGATTTGTTTCTTAAATTCCACACTAGAGTGAGATCGTGTGGTATTTCTTTCCCTGACTTTGCTTATTAGCATTATGCTCTAGTTCCATTCATGTTGCTGCAAAAGGCAAGATTTCACTTTTTATGGCTGAATAATACTCGTTTGTGTGTGTGTGTGTGTGTGTGTCACATCTTCTTTATCCATTCAACTATCAATGGACACTTGGGCTGCTTCCATAGTTGGGCTGTTGTAAATAATGCTGCCGTAAACGAAGGGATGTATCCCTGCGTGTATCCCTCTGAGTGAGTGTTTTTGTATTGTTTTGGGTAAATACTCAGTAGTGCGATTACTGGATAGTAGGGTAGTTCTATTTTTGAGTTTTTGAGGAACCTGCATGCTGTCTTCCACAGGAGCTACACCAGTTCACATTCCCACCAACAGTGCATGAAAGTTCCTTTTTCTCCACAGCTCCTGAGTTCTTAATAATTTGTTTAGACTTGGAAAATGTCCACCCTTCTTAGCCCTTTTCTAGCTTCAGTTTGGAATCATGAGGAATTAAAATTCACAAGACTCCTAATATCCAATATCACATGCTGGTCCCAAATCCAATTTTGTGTCCATATCCAACACAGGTTTTTTTTCTTTTTAATTTTTTTTTTAAAATTTTATTTATCTGAGAGAGAGAGAGCACATGCAAGAGAGTAAGCACTGGGAGGGAAGAGGGAGAGAGAGAAGCAGACTCCCTGCTGAGCAGGAAGCTTGATGTGGGACTCGATCCCAGAACCCCGGGGTCATGACCTGAACTGAAGGCAGGTGCTCACCTCACTGAGCCACCCAGGCGCCCCTCCAACACAGTTTAAGTACTACGATTTCTGTCAACAGAATTGTATTTATATGTGTGTGACTGATTACAGAAGAGATTCAAAGCTCCACATGGGCACCCTCTGTTCATGTACGTATCCTCACCGCACGGCGTGTTGCCTGGTGTGTAGCAGGCGCTCTGTAGATATTTGTTGAATGAATGAACATAATGGGATTCCTAGCCAATACGGCTTTATAAATGCGAAGGTAGAGCTTTTTATTGCTGGTCATATGCTCCTCTACGCATCTTGGGTGATAAGAGAAACCACTTGAATACTAAGAATTGATTAGGAAGTGGCTTGTTTTTGCCCTCATGCCCATGCTTCTGTTTCCCTGTGCTTTCTAGGTCCCAAGGAAGAGGACGAGAAGCCTTCAGCCTCAGCAGTGGAGCAGACAGCCGTTCTTCAGGAGGCGGCTAGTCAGGATGTGCTTCCAGAACTAGTGGTCCCCCCCACTGCCTGTGAGCCCCACACAGAACCGGACGAGAAGCCAGAAGCCACGAACTGTGAGGTGAATGATTTGGAGGAAGAGGAGGAAGAGGAAGAGGATGAAGATGACGAGCTGGAGGAAGAGGGGGAGGAAGAAGCTGACATGCCAAATGAAAGTTCTGTAAAAGAGCCAGAAATACGATGTGATGAGAAGCCAGAAGATTTATTAGAAGAACCAAAACATGTTTCAAAAGAAACTCTTGTGGGCTCTCTAGAGCTTCCACCTGTTACCAGAACTCCCAGAGCTAAGGAAGAGGCCAATGGTGATATATTTGAGACGTTTCTGTTTCCGTGTCAGCATTGTGAAAGGAAGTTCACGACCAAACAGGGGCTGGAACGTCACATGCACATCCACATATCCACGGTCAATCATGCTTTCAAGTGCAAGTACTGCGGGAAAGCATTCGGCACACAGATCAACAGGAGGCGGCACGAGCGGCGCCACGAGGCAGGGCTGAAGCGGAAGCCCAGCCTCCCTCTACAGCCATCCGAGGACCCCGCTGATGGCAGAGGACCCGGAGACAGTGTTGCTGCGAAAGAGGACTCGCTGCCTTCCAGTCTCGGGCAAGACTCTCTGCTCCTGCATTCAGAGAAAGCTCCCCAGGAAAGCGTCGGTTCTTCTGTTGTGGAAGAGAATGGGGAAGTTAAAGAGCTTCATCCATGCAAATACTGTAAGAAGGTTTTTGGAACGCATACTAACATGAGGCGGCATCAGCGCAGAGTCCACGAGCGCCATCTGATTCCCAAGGGTGTGCGGCGGAAAGGGGGCCTCCTGGAGGAGCCACACCCCCCTGCCGAGCAGGCCCCACCTGCCCAGAGTGTCTATGTGCCTAGCACGGAGCCGGAGGAGGACGGAGAGGCAGATGATGTGTACATCATGGATATCTCCAGCAATATCTCTGAAAACTTAAAGTTCTATATTGATGGCAAAATTCAGACCAGCAGCAGCACGAGTAACTGTGATGTCATCGAGATGGAGTCCAGCTCGGCGGACTTGTATGGGATAAATTGTCTGCTTACTCCAGTTACGGTGGAGATCACCCAAAATGTAAAGACGGCACAGGCCTCCATAGCAGAGGATCTTCCTAAGGAGCCTTCCGGGGGCACCAACAGTGAGTCCAAGAAGCGAAGAACAGCAAGTCCTCCCGCACTACCGAAAATCAAAGCTGAGACAGAGCCTGACCCCTCGGTGCCCTCGTGTTCCTTACTGCCTCTCAGCATATCCACGTCAGAGGCGGTGTCTTTCCACAAGGAGAAAAATGTGTACTTGTCATCGAAGCTCAAACAGCTTCTTCAGACCCAGGACAAGCTAACTCCTCCTGGGGGCATTTCAGCGACTGAAATACCGAAGTTAGGGCCTGTTTGTGTGTCTGCTCCAGCATCGATGCTCCCCGTGACCTCGAGTAGGTTTAAGCGGCGGACCAGCTCTCCACCCAGTTCCCCACAACATAGTCCTGCCCTTCGAGACTTTGGAAAGCAAAGCGAAGGCAAAGCAGCGTGGAGTGATGGAGTTCTAGGTTCCAAAAAGCCCAAATTAGAGAGTCATAGCAACTCACCTGTGTGGAGTTTATCTGGGAGAGAGGAGAGAGAAACTGTGAGCCCACCATGCTTTGACGAATATAAAGTATCTAAGGAGTGGGCAGCCAGTTCTGCTTTTAGCAATGTGTGCAACCAGCAGCCACTGGATTTATCCAGCGGTGTGAAACAGAAGGCTGAGGGTACGGGCAAGACTCCGGTCCAGTGGGAATCTGTATTAGATCTCAGTGTGCATAAGAAGCCTTGTGGCGACTCTGAAGGCAAGGAGTTCAAAGAAAACCATCTGGTGCAGCCAGCCTGCAGTGCTATAAAGAAAAAGAAGCCAACCACCTGCATGCTGCAGAAGGTTCTTCTCAACGAATACAATGGCATTGATGTACCTGTAGAGAATACTGCAGATGTGACCCGGAGCCCGAGTCCTTGTCAATCCCTGGACCCCCAGCCAGACCCTGGCCTTGGCCCGGACTCGAGTTTATCTGCCCCTGTGGTTGAGTCCCCACCCGATGTCTCTCCTTCCTCGCCTGCCCTACAGGCCTCTTCCCTTGCTTCTGGGCAGCTGCCTCCTCTCTTGATCCCAACACACCCCTCTTCCCCCCCAGCCTGTCCTCCCGTGTTGACTGTTGCCACGCCACCGCCTCCACTCCTTCCCACCGTCCCTCTTCCGGCCCCCTCTTCTGAGGCGTCTCCCCATCCGTGTCCCTCTCCGCTCTCGAATGCCACCGTGCAGTCCCCGCTTCCCATTCTCTCCCCGACAGTGTCTCCGTCACCCTCTCCCATTCCTTCCGTGGAGCCGCTCACCTCTGCTGCTTCGCCGGGACCCCCGACCCTTTCCTCGTCGTCGTCTTCGTCTTCCTCGTCTTCCTTCTCCTCTTCGTCTTCCTCCTCTTCCCCCTCGCCGCCACCGCTCTCAGCCGTATCATCTGTTGTTTCCTCTGGGGATAATCTGGAAGCTTCTCTCCCCATGATAACTTTCAAGCAGGAGGAACTAGAGAATGATGATCTGAAACCCAGGGAAGAACCCCAGTCTGCACTCGAACAGGAGATTGTTCAGGAAACATTCAACAAAAACTTTGTCTGCAATGTCTGTGAATCGCCTTTTCTTTCCATTAAAGATCTAACCAAACATTTATCTGTCCATGCTGAAGAATGGCCCTTCAAATGTGAATTTTGTGTGCAGCTTTTTAAGGCTAAAACTGACCTGTCAGAACATCGCTTCTTGCTTCATGGAGTTGGGAATATCTTTGTGTGTTCGGTGTGTAAAAAGGAATTTGCATTTCTGTGCAATTTGCAGCAGCACCAGCGAGATCTCCACCCAGACAAGGTGTGCACCCACCATGAGTTTGAAAGTGACACGCTGAGGCCCCAGAACTTCACTGATCCCAGCAAGGCCCACAGAGAGCATATGCAGAGTTTGCCGGAAGATCCTTTAGAAGCATCGAAAGAAGAGGAGGAGCTTAATGATTCCTCTGAAGAGCTTTACACGACCATAAAAATAATGGCTTCTGGCATAAAGACGAAAGACCCAGATGTCCGGCTGGGCCTCAATCAGCATTACCCGAGCTTTAAGCCGCCCCCATTTCAGTACCATCACCGAAACCCTATGGGCATCGGCGTGACGGCCACAAATTTCACTACCCACAATATTCCACAGACGTTCACCACTGCCATTCGCTGCACAAAGTGTGGGAAAGGTGTTGACAACATGCCAGAGTTACACAAACACATCTTGGCGTGTGCTTCTGCCAGTGACAAGAAGAGGTATACCCCCAAGAAAAACCCAGTCCCCTTAAAACAGACTGTACAGCCCAAAAACGGTGTGGTGGTTTTAGACAACTCGGGGAAGAACGCCTTCAGACGGATGGGACAGCCCAAAAGACTGAACTTCAGCGTCGAGCTCAGCAAAATGTCCTCGAACAAGCTCAAACTAAACGCATTGAAGAAAAAGAACCAGCTTGTCCAGAAAGCAATCCTTCAAAAGAACAAATCTGCGAAGCAGAAGGCCGACTTCAAAACCGCCTGTGAGTCGTCCTCGCACATCTGCCCCTACTGTAACAGGGAGTTCACGTACATCGGGAGCCTGAATAAACACGCCGCCTTCAGCTGTCCCAAAAAGCCGCTCTCCCCGTCCAAAAAAAAAGTGTCGCCTTCATCCAAGAAAGGCGGACACGCGTCACCTGCCGGCAGCGACAAAAACGGCAGCGGCCACCGGCGCCGGACGGCAGACGCCGAGATTAAGATGCAGAGCGTGCAGGCTCCTCTGGGCAAGACCCGAGCGCGCAGCTCCGGCCCTGCGCCAGGCCCGCTGCCGTCCTCGTCCTTCAGGTCCAAGCAGAATGTCAAATTTGCGGCTTCGGTGAAGTCCAAGAAGCCCAGCTCCTCCTTGAGGAACTCGAGCCCTATCCGGATGGCCAAAATAACGCATGTCGATGGGAAGAAGCCCAAAGCTGTGGCCAAGAGTCACTCCGCTCAGCTCTCGAGCAAGACGTCCCGGAGCCTGCACGTGAGGGTACAGAAGAGCAAGGCCGTCTTGCAGAGCAAATCCGCTCTGGCCAGTAAGAAAAGAACAGACCGGTTCAATGTAAAATCTAGAGAACGGAGTGGGGGGCCGGTCACCCGAAGCCTCCAGCTGGCAGCCGCTGCCGATCCGGGTGACAGCAGGAGGGAGGACAGCGGTGGCAAGCAGGAGCTGAAGGACTTCAGGTAAGCTGACGCTTCCAGGGCCACAGGAAGTCCGAGCTGACGAGCGTGGGGGGGAAGACGGTTGGAAGAAAACAATATTCTTGCCCAATGGCTGTTTTTTTCCTTTTTCCTATAGAATTTTGACATAAGCGTTTAAAGGAAGTAGCTGTTGGTTCGGTTGGAGGCACGAAGAAGGGTCACTGCTTTGGCTGCCTCAGACCTGAATTCCCAGCTTTTGTGTCAGTCCTAGGACTCACCGAGTGGTACCGTTTCTTGAATAGGGCCAATTGCGAGTTGAATTTGAGACCATGAGAAGCTCTCAAAGGTACCCTCTCGTGAAAAGATGAAATCCTCTCACACTTCCTCCGTATCTTGGGTAATTTCTCAGTGCCACTTGTTTTATTTCCAGATCATAGATCATTGCTTTATGGTTAAGGTTGGATCACCGAGTTTGTTGAAACCACATCGCAATCTTGTTTAATACTTCTGTGACTGGAGTGTAGTTATAGTAATTGAGCATGCTTTTATTATTCATGCTTTCTTTTTGTGTGTTTTAATTTGAAAAAAGTTGCCTCATTGGTTAAAGCAAAAACACGACACCGTACTCCTTTTAAGATGCCTTATGTCCCCTACCCCCGCCCCCAGCCCACTCCCGTCTCCAGACGTAGGATAAAATAAACAGGACAGGCCAGATTCTGAAGAAAGACGAAGAGGGAGCGCTGAGAGCCTGGCAGTGGGACAGCGAGAGCCTGGCAGGCCCCTGGGGCAGGTGTGGCAGCCCGGGGCAGGTCAGCCCCCATGCGTCCTCACCTTTGTTCCCCTAGTAATGGCGGAAGATGGCGTCTTAGGTTAGAGGTTGATTTCCGTGTTTTATTCTGTGTCTTCCCTGTATTAAAAACTCTTCTCAGTGACACGTTAAAAACACAGGGCAATAGTTAAATTTGTCATATTGACTTTTCAGACTTTTTCAAGTCACTCAACCCGAGGTGATGTGCATTCTCAGAATTCCTATTTCCTGGAATAAAGCCTACAGGTGAAACCCACGTGAAATAGTCAACATGAGATAGAATTTCCACAAAATACTTTAAAATCTTGTCCTTTCAGAGTGATGAGCTGCTCAGCTCCTGGCGTTCTTGGCTATAACTTTGAGTGAAAACTCTGATGTTTCAGGCAAACCATTAGAATGAATTCTGGGGGAGTGAGTGCAGTTTGGAGAGGTCACGAGGACTCGGAGGTGCGGTTATCACTGCACAGTTGATAAGGTGGAGTTCTTGGTGCTGGTGTGCCTTAAGTCCTGGCTAAAGAAAAATAAAGAGAAGGATCATTAGCCAAGGCTGATTGGAATGATTTACTGTAGGCATCAAGGGTCACGTTTTAAAAAAGCGACTTTCGTAAGTGAACTATAAATAATCGCAGTTACTATAATTCCGGTTCAGCATCTGGTCTTTGGCCATGACATATGCATACATACCATCTTGGAGCTTAGCCTTGGTGAAAATATGCACCTGTATATCAGCTGTTCAAGCTGCCTACCTGTAGCAGTGTAACTGTTTGTACTCCATCTGTGTTTGCGAAGTTCCACAACAACAGGATATTCTTGAACCGACTCCTTTTCAAGGTTAAAGAACCGGAAAATGCCATCATTTTCACTGACTGTACTAAAAAACATCTCCTATGTGGTTAATGCTTTAGAATGTACTGTGTGCATCCCTTTTTGTCTGCAGTGTTACATGAAAGAATCACTTATTTTGTACTGGATCCCATTTATACAGTTCAAGGCTGAGGTTATACAAAATTACTTATAAAGATAAACTCTCTGAGTAACTATACATTTATGAAGTTCGTTCACTTAGCCTCTATACTCATCCAGTGCTTTTTGAAGAACCCTTAAAACCGCAAAGGACCAAAGTGCCTAATAAAATTGTGTCTCTCTTTTTTGCTCCAGTTAATCTTGATTATTTCATTTTATTTGATAGTTAACAGAGGGCTACATTGCTGGAATGGATTTGGCCTAAAAGGCAGCACTGAAGAGTCTGATAAGAAAACACTGCTGTGGTTTCTAACGGGTAGATGGTGGCAGCAGGGGTCACTGGAACTGTACTGTGGGTACATCTGAACGAAGGACGTCTGTCTGACGTCGGCGGGTGGAGGGAGGGTGGGGTGCTGCTTCCAGGTGACCATAAAATTTGGGAAGTAAAGAAACAAACAGGTTCCATAGGACATCATAGTTTAATTATCCAGACACAAGAGTGGGGCAGTTCTTCAGAGAGTTTGTTGTGGCCGTCGGTAGCACCTTGTGCATTTGTTCTAAGGCTGGGATTCCTGCGCTCCAGCCTCCGAAGGTGGGGCTGGTCATCACTGTCCAGCGCAGGGCTCTTAGAAACCCCGCCTCATCCTCCTCCCGTGCCGGGTGTGTTACACTGGAAAGGAATTGTGTTAGATGTAGTCTTCGTCCCTTCTCGGTATATTTCTGCTTGCAAATTTTATTCAGGGATGATTTCATGGTGCATGTTTAGAAATACTTGCTTTGCATTTGTTTTCAGTGATTTTGCTTTACTTAGCCCTTTGCATATTCAAGGACTTGCACGAAACTGGCAGCACATCCCTTTTCCTGCGTGTTCCTTCATAACAAACTGTGATTAAGAGCTAGTCCGCAGCGCTCAGACATTTTACATTGGAATGCCAGTTGAGGATTCCACAGTTTCTCAAGCCATGTGAATGAAGTCAGAGTTTCCCACTGAATGCTGAGGGCTCAGCAGACTTTGCCAGTTGGTCATTTCCTGGAGCACAAGACATGGTGCCAGTCAGGGTGTAAGAAAGGCATGTGTTCCACATCCTCTTCTTAGGACTGGGCAGCGGAGGACAGCAGGCATACCTAACCCGTCTTTAGCTTGTCCTGTGACAGCTCTCAATCCCCCGTGGACCCTGCCCTGTGTTGGGCTCACCTTGCACAATTAGTGGCCAGAGCCCGCCTGCGTGCTGTGGGACTGAAGTTAGATTTGTTGCTGAGGGCTCATTGCCACCTGCTACAACAGGAAAGAGGTACATCCTCCGCCCCTGGCCATCTTTTTGGTCTCCGTAAATTCCAAGGTGTTCTTCCATTCTTTAATGCTTTTTTTTTAGAGCAGCTTAAGTAACTGTGTTCTCGTTAAACACTTAAAGATGGAGAAGCAGCAGGAACTACCAGACCATGTTTTCCCCTTGGCCGTGAATGAATTGATTGAAAAAACGCTGCGATGCTGTTTTCACATACCTGTCTCTGCCACTCAGCGCTCCAAAGAGACCTGCTCGTGGTCTGTCCCGGCCTCTCTCGAGTAGGCTACCCAAGTTCCCGTGCACCTTCAGAGTCATTCTGTCAGCTGTCCTAACGACATTCGTTGAACGGTCTTTGCACCGTTCAGTTACCACGGTCAGGTCATGTCAGGTGAGGTTATGTTGCCATTCATCTTTAGTTACCTTATTTTCTAGGAGCTTCCTATAGAAAGCCCCCCAAAAGCAAACCTTTAATTGGCTAAATAAAGATACTGCATGTTCAACTTAGGATAAGCACTACAGCCAAGGATGTGAGATCTCCCACGCTTGCAAGACCAGTTGAAGCTGACTCAAAAATCCTAACGCAGGACTGACGCAGGCTTCTCGTTGCCCTGCTTAGGCTCGGGTCTCTGCTGCTTTGCTGGGGCCCATCGCCACGGCACTGGGGGCTCAGATCTGAGCGCCGCTCCGGGTCTTCGCACGGCAGAGAAAGGAATGTTTGGAACTTAACCTTGCCAGAGCAAGTTCTGGTTTATGAGTAGTTCTCTGTAGATTTCAGGGATGACAGATTCTGATGCACTCATTCTAAAAACGTTTTGGTCACACACCAGCTCTTGATGCCTTTCTTTTAAATGAGTTATATACAGAGAGGCATTTAGCTTCTCTCAGCTTGTGTGTTCTTTTTGTTTTTGAAATATGTATCACAAGCAGATTGCCAGCATAATGGAGAGGGAACCAGATTGGATGTGGACTGTTTTTTAATGCTTCTTCCAGTGTCATGTTCCTATATCCAAATGGACATTATCCTCTCAGATGATTATCTGGCACTAATTTATAACTATTGTATTATCGGAGACTATGTAGCAATATATATCCGCACCCAGGATGCACCACAGGCCTCTATAGATGTATGTCTACACGTAAGTATAAATGAATTTACATGCCAGGTTTTACACTTCTGTCTCTAAGAGAGAGCAACAAACCCACAAATTGGCCTCTTCCCGAGTGGCTGTGTCGTTTCTCTGTGCATTCTATGCCTTTCCTTTAATCGATGACTGAGTTGGTGGAAAATGGCTTGGTTTTATTCATGCTGGTTTTTTTTTTTTTTTTTTTTTTTTTCTCAACTTTAAAAGTAATCTACCTCTGAAAATGTGTAGTTTGATGCTTGTTTGGTGAATTTGTGCCACTTTAACCCTTTCGCGACCATTCCCATTTTGTTACATTTCTGTTATGGGGACTTTATGTTGAAATGTTGTACAAAGCATTTGTAGCAGTTTAAAAATAAAATATTTAAAATTATTTAAATTGTTTTGGACACTTCAATTGTATTATATGTGATTTACATTTTACATTTTTGTTGGAGTTGTTAATCTGGAGAGTGTTCTTGTATTGAAGTTTGCTGTTAGTTACTTTATTGTTTCTTCTTGGAGAGTGATATCAAAGACTATTCTAATGAAAACATTAAAATTTACAATTTGACATACAAAAGAGGTTGTCCGTTGATTTTAACCAATGTAGCCTTAGAGAGAGAGCGAGGCGGGGGGCGGGGAGGGAGGGAGGGAGGGGTTCCTTACACAGACAGGACTGCCCTTTGCTGTTCTTCCCCTTCCTGCCTGAAGGAAATCATTGGAGCTTGTCAGATGTATAAGAAGTTTTGATGCTGTCGCTAGCAAGCACTTAGTAACTAGAGGGAATTCAAATGAGACTTTTTATATAATTGTAACCAATAAAAACGCTTTCTAAACCCTTGTGAAAGGACTGCTTTTGTCCACCCTGGGGAAGAGGAAGGGGACGGGCAGGAGCTGCCTGAGGCTGCGCGTGGCGTGGTAGGAAGTGCGGCGTGTAGAGTCCGCCCAGACAGACGGCCCCGTTCAGTTGCCCCCGTGTGGCACCCGCTGAATGTTTGCTAAACTGCTTCTGTAGCCGAGAGGGTAGACGTGCAGTTGGGGCAGCTTGGGGCAGCTTGGGGCCACGGTGCTGAGAAGTACCTTGTGAACTGTGCTAAGAGGGAAATCAAGAATTTCATGTTGGGGGCGGGGGGCGTCTCAGCCTCCTCTGTATTTCTTAACAGTTTACTCTAGCTTGGGGGTTTTTCTTTTTAAGAATCCCCACAAGAATGAAACAAGCTGTAACATTTGTATTGGGCTTCTGTGGAATTGCTGTGTTTTGCTTTTGTTCTTTAAATTAAAAACGATTGAATATAAGCAGTTTCGTAAAGCCCACCGCAGTAGCACTTGCTATTCTCGTACTTTGTTCCGATCTCTGCGTGTCACTGCATCCGCGGGGATGGTGGTGAAGCCGAAGGTGTGATCAGCCTCCCTTGGCCAGATGGTCCTGTCTCGGGCTTACAGCTCTCCAGCTCTCCGGTGTTACAGAAACTCAGGGGGGAGGAGGCGGGCGTGGAGGAGGTGAGGGCTCCGTGCAGCTTCAGAACGACTTTCAGTATCCTTGGTTTTTATATGTTCTGCTCAGCGGAGCGCCGAACTCCTCCAGTGCCCTGTTGACAAGCTGGGACTTGTGAGATGGAGCACTGACTGGGCTCTGGGAAGGAGAGGTGGGTTCCCGTCGTGACCCGTGCACTCGCCGTTTGTCCATCCCTCCATGTGCCGGTGAACAGGTGTCTGACCGGTGCCCTCTCTGTCCCTGCCGTGGGTGGCTTTGCCCCGGGCAAGTTATTTTACTTTCTGGATCTTAGTTCCCAATCTGCCAAAGCAGCGAATGGACTAGATGGTCTCTTGAGTTTTTCCCTCCAGAAGGAGGCCTTTTTTACTGGGTTTGGATACTTAGCAGACTATCTCACTGAACTGAGCGAGCAGGGCCAGGTCTCACCTGGGGACCCGGGTGCTGTGCTGACAGCAGTGCCCGGGCGTGACGGGCACCCGAACATTGACTCAATGGAAGGAAGAGTCCCAACAAGTCTTGTGACTCCCATCCTGCCTGGGAGCAAGCTGCCCCTGGTCTGGTTGCTTTTACTCTTCACAGAGTCAAACATTTTAAAAATTCAAAAGGCTAGTAATCGAAGCCTTATGTTTCTGCTCTTTTGAAGCACCTCTCACTGTTTCTGATTACAAACCCCTCTCTGGGCTGGCTGTTTTAATTTGGTGGATTCAGGTGCTTTCTAAAGCAAGATGTTATACGGAATCACATGAGCTTACCGAGCACCTACCATATAGCAGGGCCGCATTCGGGTGCCTCGGTTACATCAGTGGACAAAAGTCCCGGCCCTCGTGGAACTTAGGTTTGCTTGGTGGTCTTCCCTATTTATACTTCATACCGAAAATGCCACTTGGTCACAGTTCTCCACGGGCTGGGTGGTCAAGAAGATACCTCTGGCTTCGTATTTGTGGGTGGAGAGCTAGAGGACTGCAGTCTTTTTAATACTTAGGTTAAAGTGACTCTACCAAAACGACAGCTTATTTACTGCATTTGATACTTCGGTGGATTTTAATTTGCTATCAGACCTTGAGGTGGATTGACTTCTACCCATAAAAGAAGTATATAAATGGCACTTGACCTTGAAAGTGGATTGCAGCGCAGGTGAGTGAAAGGCTGCCTTGGATACCAAGGCCACATTTAAAGACCCAGGGTGATGGTTAGAGGATGTGGTTTGCCACTTGTCATCTTTTTAGAGACCCAGTGGCCTGTGGCCTCTTCCCTACCTAGTGGCACCAGCCCTTGCTGCTCCCACTTTGGGATCTCCTCTTTCAGTGACTGTCCTAAAGCACTGTTGAGGGTGTGTTCCAGAGTGTAGAGAGTGATGGAGCCGTCCTGAGAGACTTGGGAGGTGGGAGGGCTGTGGGGGCACCCAGCAGTGACTGACACGCTGGTCGGGCGACAGGTGTGGCTGTCAAAAGACTAGCCACAGCCCTGCCCTCTTGGGCAGCCAGTTCTCAGACAACCCAGCGAGGTGCTAAGCTACCAGGTCCAGAGCCCTACAACCATCCTTTTAAATTAGACCGTGGGTGAGGCCTGGGTAATCTGTAGTTTAAAGCCCCAGGTGATTTCCATGCACATTGCAGACTTTCTGAAGTGAGGTGGGAGAAATGGTAACGAACGCGTCGTGCGCTCCCATCTGAGCTTACAGTCACTCCAGAATAGGTGCTGTCTGCCCCATTTTTCTGAAGGGGGGTGGTGGACGGGTGTTGCCTGGGAGGTGGGGTGTAAGGGGCCGTTCTGAAGCCAGGCTTGAAGAAAGGCATGTGTACTTTATGGAAAGAAGAGGTGATAGGCCTCGAGGGGGAGGAGGACAGGCTGGCCGAGTTGTGCAGTTTCTTTCTCAGACCGTATTGCCAGGTCACAGCCCCCGTTGGGTCCCTCCCTCCTGGTGCCTTGACCCTTTTCTGGGATTTTGCCTACAAGATGGCAGGACCTTTAAGTGAACACAGTGCTAGGAGATAAAAAATATACAGTAGGAGCGAGGCCCAGATTTGGGGTGGGGTGGGGTGGGTTGAGGCCTCCATAAAACTTAAAATTCGTTTTAGACAGAATTGTCAAAAGATTGGATGGAACAAAGCATGAGGTTTGAGTGGATGGAACAAAGGGAAAAATGTAAAAAACTGCCCATTGACCCATCTCTTGGGGCTCCATGGCTCAGACTCCTGTTTGGGGACTGCCCGGGCCTCCCCCCTGCCTCCAGCCACAGGGTGCACCCCAGCTCTTCCTCCCACCTCCCGCCCCTGTGCTGCTCCCTCTCCAAGTGGTCTTAGAAACGGCCCGATAAGCCTCGTGAGTCTGGCATAGCTCTCAAGTGCTTTCTGCGCGTGAGGGACAGTGCCAACGTCTTTCAGGCTTGCCTCTTGACAGTAACAACTTGAAGCTGGTATCATGTGCAGGGAGGGGGAACAGACCTCAGGGGGAGTGATTTTGTCACAGAGGTCACACCGCTCTCAAGTAGCAACTTGGGGTTTGAACTGCCCCCAAGCTACGCCATCCTGTTGATTGTCTTTATAGTTTTATCTAGGTTTCTTGAAGCTTCATTTCCTCCGGATGTAGAACACAGGCCTTGGTACCTTCCCTGCATCTGCACAGGGCTCTCTGGCTCAGTGGGAGTCTCCTGCTGTGTCGGGAGCTGTGGCCGAAGGCCCGCGTCCGGCTTCACCCTGACGGTGGAATAGTGCCTCTCCCTGTCGCAGACCTTCCAGCTCTGACCGGCTTTGCAGGTCATTCTGCTTAATCAAGAAAAGTGCTTTAATAGGAACCAAGCTTGTTATAATCATACCCTTTGATTTTGAAAGTGGTTCTAAGGAAGGGGCCTGGGGGTCATCAGGAGTCAGATGTCACTTGGGGGCCTTCCCCTGGCGGGCATGAACCCAGGAGGATGGTTGAGGCGGGCCTGGCTTCCCACCCCAGCACCATGCAGAACAAAGGGTTAAGTTTCTGCCCGTACTTATTTTTGAAGGATAGGATTAGAGCCTGGGGGGTATGTGTCGGTTTTACTTACTTTCTGGATTAAGAATAAGAATTGCAGAAAACCGTCATGCCTCTGCATTAAATCACTAGCCGCTGCAAAAATCGCATTCTGTTGTGAGCCACAAAGATGGTCTTGGAAATGCTTTTTTATAAGAGAAAACGTGCTGAACTGTTGGGATAATAGCATTTGTGCGAGCTCCTGTCTTCTGCTTCACTTCTAACAGCTGGATTCCTTTTCAGCTGCCTTGTGTAGAAAGTGACCCAAAAACCAGATGGATGTTCCAGAAAACATCAAAGTATGTTACGGAAGACGTTAGTGCCTAAATGTGCCTTCCCGTGTCCCGCTAGTCACCCGCCGCAGGAAGCCAGACGAAACACCCGCCTGATGAGGGGGCATTTCAGTGATGAGAGAAAGGTCTGGATGGATTTTAAAGTGTGGGCTTATGCCCGGAGTCAGGACACGTCCCAGATAAGCATATTTCCGTGTCCACCCAAGGTTAGACGGGCACCTACGGTATGATCTGGAATCGTGCTTGGATAACTACCAAGTCTTAGCGTTAAATCTAAGTGCCAATTTTAAATACGAATCATTAAAAAAAAAAAAAAAAAAAAGACCAGGCATCCGTTGTTCAGGGAAGTTAATAACCAAAGGGGATTTGAGGCCTTAGGATACAGTTGTGGCAATTTTAATTTTTAATTTAAAAGTAAGAATTTCAGTGTAAAGTAATTGTGTTTGTTTTAGTATTTAATAATTGCCCAGAATAGACTATTTTAATACTCTTTGTTGGAATGGAGTTATTTGAGGCTCATATGGATTCGATTTTCCCCTGCAGTAACATTCTCCTCTCGCTTGCTTTTTATAATCACATCCAAACCTTGCCAGCCCAGCTCGAGTTTAGGAACATTTTCAGATGGCTTCTATTTCCAAGCTATTATTGGACTTGCGAATTTGGGCACATTCTCCTCTAGTGTTTCAGTGGGTCAGCCATTCAGAAAACCTTTTTAACGGCCGGTGTGGGTCACGGAGGCGTCGGGCTGCAGGTCTGATGGCCTCTACCCCGCGCGCTGGGCCCCGAGAGGGCCCTGGGGTGCAGCCGGCCGCCGCGGGGGAGCCGGCTGGGGGGTGCTCCCGGCCGAACTTGCGTGCCGCCCCGTCCTGAGTGCTTTGCAGGCTCACCCTGCCCTGCAGCTCTCACCACGTGGGGGAGTTAGCATCCTCGTGTACAGATACGTGGGCCCAGGGTGAGGGGCAGCGACACCTGGATCGTGTCCCGGAGCTGTAAGCGGAGACCGCAGGCCGGCCATGTGATGCCACCGTCTCGACCAAGTGACACCACCCGCTTCACCGTGCCCTCCCCCTGGGTTTTACACAGCTGTGGTGTCTCCCGCGTGACCAGTGGTGATGTCATCGCCCCAAGACGGGGGTTGGTTGCAGGGTTGGATAGCACAGTGGGAGTAAACATTGGCCTCGAGCCCTCCTGTGCTGGGTCCTTATCCCCCTGGATACCACTTACAGCCGAGGTGGGCCTGCCGCTGGCTGAGCCCGGGCTGCCCCGCCTGCAGGTGGCTGGGTCGAGGGACGTGGGGACATGGGGGTGTGTGTGCTCGGTATAGGGGTTCGGTGGTGAGTTCTCCCCGCCCTGCTAAGGAAGCTCACGTCCTGGTAACCACCCCGGGGTGCGAGGGCAGGACGTGCATGATGATGATCCTCGTGGAACTTTTGGAAGAGGCTCCTGAAGAAAAACTGCTTTTATTTTTATTTATTTAAAGCTTGACTTATTTGCGAGCCAGCTGGGGGAGAGGGGCAGAGGGAAAGGGAGGGAGAGAATCTTAAGCAGGCTCCATGCTCAGCACAGAGCCCGATGTGGGGCTCCATCTCAAGACTCGGAGGTCATGACCCTGAGATCATGACCTGAGCTGAAACTGAATCGGATGCTTAACCGACTGTTTTTTTTTTTTTTTTTTTTAAGATTTATTTGTTTGGGGGCACCTGGGGGGCTCAGTGATTGAATGCCTTTGGCTCAGGGTGTGACCCCAGGGTCCCAAGATCGAGTCCCACATCGGGCTCCCTGCATGGAGCCTGCTTCTCCCTCTGCCTGGGTCTCTGCCTCTCTCTCTGTGTCTCTCAGGAATAAATAAATAGAATCTTTATTAAAATTTTCATTCATTTGAGAGAGAAAAAGTGAGCTGCTCGTGCTTTTAAAGGCCGTGGAAGAAGAGGATTCCTTCGTGACAGCTGACAAACATCACTTTCTGTTAGTTTCCCAGAACAGATGGTTATTACCTTTGGTGAGATGAGAGCTTGTGTCAGAATCTTAGAAACCCCCGAAGCCTTCCCGGGCAGGCCCCTTCCCTCCTGGGAGCCCCACGTGGGCCATGTGCTTCAGCCCAGGGTGGCTGGCCAGGACCACGCAGGGAAGGGATTCAAGATTGAGAACTTTCCAACGGCCTCTGGTCCTCTGTGAGGGACACTGTGCTATAGGCCAGCAGTGGCCTGGTCTTGAGGTTTCGCTGTGGGTTTTTTTTTTTTTTAATAAAAGGTTTTATTTATTCAGAGGACACACAGAGAGAGGCAGAGGGAGGAGAAGCAGGCTCTCTGCAGGGAGCCTGATGTGGGACTCGACCCCAGGACCCCCCAGGACCCCGGGATCACGCCCTGAGCTGGAGGCAGACCCGGCACCGCTGAACCAGCCAGGTGCCCCTTCGCTGTGATTTCGTTACAGGCAGTGGGAGGTTGGGAAAGGTGTTGATTGGCTCCGGCCCTGGAGCTGCTGAGCAGCTGTCACCTCCTCCAAGAAGCCTTCCCTGGCCATCGTCCCAATTAGAAATACTGTCCTTGGCTCTCTCCGTCTCCTTACTCTGCCCTCCTGTTTTGGGGGGCACTGACCTCCCCGGACGTTCTGTTACCGCTCTGTGTGTTTCCTAAATGTCTCCCTTCCTAAAGTGAACGGTCTGCCCGGGAGGAAGGACTTTTGTGTTGTTCACGGCTGCATTTCCAGCATCTGCCACCGTGCCTGGCATGCAGTAGCTGCTCAATAAATCCTCGTTGGCTGAATAAAATCTCTGAATCCTGGCTTTATTACTTACCTGCTCGTAAGACAAGAGCTGAGCGTGTGGGGGTCACAGACGCTGCCTGCCGTAGCACGGTGCTTCGTAAACAGTCGTGGCCACGTGGGTGTCCGTTTGAATCTGACTGAAGGTTGTGGCCGGTGCTCAGAGCCACGCAGGAAATCTTGTGTGACGGCACAGGCCGTGGCAGCTGGAACATTGCTTGAGTGTGCCCTGCCTCTGCCCGGAGGTGGTGAGGAGCTGCTGGTCCTGCCTCCGACCCCAGGGGCCTTGGCGGAGTCTGGGCCCGGCCCGAGCGGCGCCCTTTCCAGGTCGGGCACTGGCACGCGGCAGAAACGACGAGGAGCTTGCATAGAGCAGGACAAGCCGTTTTCCAAATCAGAGGAAAGAGCTGCTTACGATTTTTCACCACACGGTGTTCTTGGTTTTGAATTTCAAACCCAAAACGGACATTTTTAGGGATCCCTGGGTGGCTCAGCGGTTTAGCATCTGCCTTCTGCCCAAGGCGTGACCCCAGGGTCCCGGGATCGAGTCCCGCGTCGGGCTCCCTGCGTGGAGCCTGCTTCTCCCTCTGCCTGTGTCTGCCTCTCTCTCTCTCTCTCTGTCTCACGAATACATAAATAAAATCTTTAAAAAAAAAAAAAGACATTTTTAAAGGCCGGGTTCAGAAGACGACCTTCATTAGCTCCGTAAAATCGGGGAGACCTAGCCAAGGAAACTGAAGCACCGCTGTGGGAATGCCCGCCGCCAGCCCCCGCGCTCAGGGCTCCTCGCCTTCCCCGTGGGAGCGTCAGAGGAGCCCGGGAAGTAAATACTTCGGTGTTCTCCCATTTTACAGGAGGGGCCGCGTGGCCCGGGGTGGGGCGCTTTGCCCCAGGTCACAGTGTGCGGCCCGTCCCCATCAGGGTCCCTCCTCCTCCTTCCCGCAGGCCTGGGAGCCAAGGCCCTGCCCAGTGGCCCGACTGAAGAAGCAGGGAGGGGACCGGACTTCCTCCGGCTGCGCGTGTGCAGTGGACGCGCCCGCGAGGCTGGGGGGGCCAACACCCGTGGGAGGCCCAGGTCTGCTGCGTCTCGGGTGTCCTTGGGGACAGGCCTGCGGGCTGGTGTCGGCCTGGTGTCGGCCCTGCGCTGGCGCCCCGTCCGTCTGTGCAGCTTTGTCAGGAGGGGCAGCAGGTCCCAGCTTGGTCAGACCTGCTCTCCCTTAGCGCGGGGATCCTCCCGGGCGTCCGTGGGCAGTGGGTTCCCGTGTGTTCCGGGGGCCGCGCTGTGGGGGGGCGGCTGAGGGCCCGGGGTCTGCCTCCGAGGCGAGGCAGGAGGGGATGGCGGTGCTGGGGCTGGCCCCCCCCCCTATGCTGCTCTGAGAAACTCGTGGGGACACCACCTCCCCTTCCCTTCAGCCCCTGCTCCGCGGCGGAAGCGCTGCCTTCAGAGGTCTTCAGGTGGGCAGGGTCCCCACCGTCCCATCCCATTTGGTTCCATCTGGTCCCGTCCGTCCTGCGCTCCTTGTGCCCCCGATGTGCTTCTGTTCATCACCTGCAGGCGTGCGGTGCGGACGAAGGGGTGCAGGCCTGACCCGGCCCGGGCGCCCCCCTGGCAGTGGAGCCGCTAGTGTGCAGCCTGGGGGTTCTGGCCCGAGTTGCCGGCCCGCTCACACAGGCCCTGGCCCTTGGCTCGGCGCTGCCAAGGGACGGGGTTGGGCGGGGCTGAACGGGGCTGAACAGGCCTGGACGGGCCTGGACGGGGCTGGACGGGGCTGGACGGGGCTGGACGGGGTTGGACGGGGCTGGACGGGGTTGGACGGGACTGGACGGGCCTGGACGGGGCTGGACGGGGCTGGACGGGGTTGGACGGGCCTGGACGGGGCTGGACGGGGCTGGACGGGGTTGGACGGGCCTGGACGGGGCTGGACGGGGCTGGACGGGGTTGGACGGGCCTGGACGGGGCTGGACGGGGTTGGACGGGCCTGGAGGGGGTTGGACGGGCCTGGACGGGGCTGGACGGCCGGCCTGACGATCGGAGAGCGTTAGGCGCCACAGGCAGAGGGAGCACTGGTCTCCTCCAGCTCCTGAAGCCCGAGGGCGTCAGGAGGGACTCATGGGAGGAGGGTGCAGCCGGGGGCCTGCGGTGGCCCTGGTCGGCGCCCGTCTGCGGCAGGATGTCTGTCCTCTCCGCCCGAAGCCTGCCCTGTGTCTGCACGGCTCACCTCCCGGCTCACCTCCCTACTGGGCGTGCCCTGTGGAACCTGCGCGGCGGCTTTCCCGTTTCCGGGTCTCGCTCCAGAAGCTTCTCAGAACCGCTCTAATCACCAGTGCACGGTCTGTAGGTGTTTTATGCTCCTTTTTTGTTATTGTTGTTGTTAGATTTTATTTGAGACAAAGCGTGCACGTGAGCAGGAGCAGGGGGGCAGGAGGGAGAGGGAGAAGCCGCAGGCCCCTGCCCGGCCGAGCAGAAAGCCTGCCCTGGGGCTCGATCCCAGCTCCGCAGGACCTGAGCCAGAGCGCACGTAACCCCCCGGGCCACCCAGGCGCCCCAGCCCCTGTCCGTGGCTCAGGCTCCTAGTGAGACTCTCTGGGGTGACTGTCCTGGCATGTTTGGGAAAGCCTGCGTTAGCCGCCTCGACGTAGGATCCAACTCAGGGAGAGCCTGTGTGGGGGGAATCAAGCAGCCTCCACGCGGCACGGAGCCCCACGCCCGATCAGCCTTCCAGCCCTCGCAGATCCTGACCTGAGCCGAAACCCAGAGCCGGACGCCCTGGGACCGACCGTTGTGGCGCATCTCCGTCAACCGCTGCCAGGCGTCGTGCTTGGAGTTGGTGCTGTTGGCTGTGTGACTCCGTCCCGTCACCGGCACGCGTGTCCTCTGGGACTGGGACGGTTACCCTGCAGCCCGCTAGTGCCAGCTGACGGCAGGTGTTTTACGGAGGCGACGTCCCGAGTTGTGTGGTGTGGTGCAGCGGGGCCGGGGGCGTTGGCCCCGCGTGTATGGCCCTGCTACCGTGTTGCTCCGGTGTTCCCAGGTGCGTGAAGGGGCCCGAGTTAGGATCTCCCTCCCCGGCCCAGCCCCTTCGTGGGTCACCTGCGTCACTACCCACCTGGGCCGCGTCCTTAACGTTCCCAACCGACTAAACCATCAGCTCCAGGGCGGGGCTTGGAAATCCTTGGTTTATCAGCCGCTCGGATGAGTCTCGGCCGGAGTTAGGAGTTCTCCTTTGGGTCCACTGTCGGGATCGGCAGGTGACCTGCTGTGCAGTGTCCCGGTGCCCGTGCGTCGCCGCGCCACCGGCCCTCCGACCCAGCCCAACACCTGCAGGGACAGCCCGTGGCCACCCTGTGTGGCCGTACTGGTCCCCGGGCCTGTTGACGGCGCTCGGACCTGTTACTGACGCCCGTGCCTCCGTCGTATCCAGGCCGACAGACCCCGAGCTGGAGCTGTTGGTGCGGACCCGGCCAGGTGAGAAAGGCTCCTGGCCGTTTGCCTAAACCCCCTCGGATCCGGTTAAGAGGCGCGTGGCGCCCGGAAGGCTTTGCGCTCAGGTTGCTTTATGAGGCACGTGGGCTCCCGGAAGCCGCGGCCAGTGCGTGAGGGGCGTGCGCCAGCTGGGGCCGTCGCTGCGGCCTCGGGGCTTCGTCCCATCCTGCCCTTACCCGTCCGGTCGGGCGGACGTAGGGCGCGGGGGGCGGGCACTGCTGAGGGTGTAGCAGCGCCCCAAACTCACGTTCTGGGGGCGGAGGGCGGGGGGGACAGACCGTGAACAAGCAGGGGCTACACCGAGTGTCAGCTGCTGAGTGCTGTGGAGACACGTGAAACAGGGAAGGGGGAAAGAGATCTGAAGTCCGATGGGGGGCTGCTATTTAAAACGAGGGAGCCCGAGAAAGCCAGGCCGAAAAGGGGAACATGTAAACAAAGACTTGGAAGTGGGGGAGGAAGCAAGCCCGGGGACCCAGGGTGGAAAGCGCTTGGCAGAAGGAATAACAAGTGCAAAGGTCCTGAGGCAGAAGTATCCCCGGCTCGCCCAGGGAACCCTGGGGAAGCCGGCTTGGCTGGAGGGGGACAAGGGGGGTGAGGTCAGGGAGGGGACCAGGGGCCGCTACTGCCATCGTAAGGACTCCCCTTGTACTCCGAGCGCGTGGAAGCCCGAGGGCCGCGAGGGGAGGAGTAGCGTGGGGGGACGGGCCTTCTGAGAGACTGACTCTTGCTCATCTGTTCACGATCAGCTGGAAGGAGCCATGAGTAGAAAATACTAGGAAGGGAACACAGTGACCGGGGGAGCGACGGAGGCTGGACGGGAGTGTGGCAGCCGGGGACGCGCAGCAGCGGGATCCTGGGCCTGTGTTGGAAGCAGAGCCGCGAGGTTTGCTGAGGATTGGGTGGGGACTGGAGCAGTTAAGGAGGACGACGGGGTTGGGGGTTTTCTTACTGTGCTTGCGGCGTCCGGGTGCCTTTTGCTTTGCCATTAAGGGATGAGGGGAAGACTCACCTAATCAGAGGCGGATTGTGTGGCTCGTGTGTGCCGGCAACTCAGGTTTGAACCTAGGACGTTGGAGAGGCTGTGAGGCCCTGAAGGGGAGACGGGGGATAGACTGTGAAGTTCAGACGGCAGGACCCAGCTGGAAGCGTCAATTGGGGCGTCCCCGCTACGCAGTGTTGAAGACCTCGAGATTGGAGGCCCCAGAGAGCGAGCCTAGATGAAGAGGAGACTCGGGAATCGGGAATCGAATCGATGCTGGGGGCGCTCCAGTGTTGAGGGCGTGGGGAGGGGAGCCTGGAGGTGTTGAGGGCTGAGTGAGGATGTGCAGGGGCCGACGTGGCATCTGACGGTGGCGGTGGGTTCAGACCCGGCTTGGTGTGCTGCAGGCCCGGCCCTGCACCTGGGGAGGCGCTCCCTGCTCCCTGCTCCCCTCTCCCTGTTCCCCGTCCCCGCCCCCCAGCTCTCAGGCTCTCCTCTGGGCCCCAGCTCGCCTCTGCCTCTGCCTCTGCCTCTGCGCCTACTGAGCAGGTACTGAGCAGGGGCCCGGCAGTGCCCCCTGACTCCTCCCCCTGACTTCCCACCACACCCATCCCCAGCTCCCCTGCTGCTCCTCCAGGGCTGTCTCTGTCGGAATCCAGCAAGCCAAGGGTGACCCCGTTGGAACGACCTCGGCCACTCACAGACCGGCAGAGCTGCTGCTTCCAAGGAGCCGAAGAGCCCCGCATAACCAGGTGTGTTGTTCGCAGTTCAGAGAAGGCCCAGGGCACAGACCGGAGGACTTCCTACCCCAGTCTTGTTCTGCTTGCCAAGTGCCCACATCCCCGGGTGCAGCGCCCGTCTTGAGGCTCAGGTGCACCAGGAGGACAGGAGAGGCTTGGGGGTGAGAACCGGTAGTAACAGCCCTGGCCCCAGCCCCGCTCCCGGAGGAGTGGCCTTCGGGGCCAGACTTTCGGACCTCTGCAGGGCAGTCCTGTCTCTTTCCTCCGGGGGTTATAAAGTAGGTTATGCCTTCTACGCTTGCTCGTCCTTCCCTACCCCGTAAAATAAAGCAAAAGGCAGCGTGGTGAAGAGAAGCGAGTCCTGAACTGTGTTTCGTATGTGCCCCAGAGCCCGAGTCTCCGGGTGTGCTTGCAGAGCTTGCTGGGGTCCGTTCCCTCGGTCTGAGCTCTGGTGTCGTCTGTTTTTCACACTTTGCAATTGCGTATTTACTTCTACATTATACAGATAATGACCTTCCCCTTCTGGAACACGTGCCCCGTGGGGGCAGAGACCAGGTCTGTCTGGTTGACTGCTGTGTCCCCAGGGCCTAGCGCGGGCCAGGTATGTGCCAGGTGCTTGACTGATGAATACTGATAATCAGCGGAGCGTCTGGTTTTGTTTGGTGTGCGGAGGGGAAGGCCGGCACTGGCACGCCTTCGTGAGTCTCGAGGGCATCTCCCCACGAGGGCGCACGGCAGCACACGTACACGTGCAGAGTGGGGACCCCGACTCCCAAAGATTATACTAAATCAAAATTCAGGACACGTTGATTCATAGGGCTGATTTTTTAAAAATAAAAAAAAAAAGTTTTTTTTTTTAAAGGTTGTATTTATTTGACAGAGGGAGCGTGCACGCTCACGTGCAAGAGAGGAAGGAGAAGCAGACTCTCGGCCACGCGGGGAGCTCGATGCGGGGCTCGATACCAGGACCCCGAGGTCACGGCCTGAGCCCAAGGCGGTCACTTAACCGACTGAACCACCCAGGCGCCTGTATATGGCTAAAGTAACATTTTTTTTTCCTTTGTGGTGCTTTGAAGGGCCGTCGCGGAAGCTTAGCGTGGATCAAGGCCGTCCCCTTGCAGTCTTGTGCCTTCAGAGAGCGCGTCTGCCCGCCCCCCACTGCCCCACGGTGCCGGGCACGGACAGGCAGTTAATCAGTAGTTACCCGATCAGCGATCAACGGGGGCAGTAGGCTGGGGGGAGGTGACCGCCCGCGTCCTCCTCTTGGGAGCCTGTGCCGCCCCGTCCGCACGTTAAAGCTCGGGATCCTGCAGGGACGCGGCCGCACACGGTGCTCTGGCGGGGAGTGGCTCCCCTTTGACCCTGCCTCTTGCAGCGTCGCGTTGTCGGGCAAGCTGCCGGGCCACTCTGTGCCTTGGCTCCTCGTGCGTAAGACGTCGTGGTGCCCGTCTCACAGAGGCCTCGTCAAGACTGAGTTTGTGGTTCCAAGTCAGGCGCAGGAGGGACGGGCTGGTGGCTGCCGTGACGCGGGGGTTATGCCGACACCAGCCTTGGTTGGGGGGACCCGTTAGGAAGGTTTGCGCTCCGCATGTGCCACCGGCCGGCTGCGGGTCCCCAGTGATGAGGCTGGGCCGGGGTCTGTCCCCCCGGGGGTAGCCTCCCCATGGGGCGTGAGCGGTTCACCAGGCAGCGCAGGGGGTGCCGGGTGGCCCGGGTCCACGGCCCAGGGCACCTCCAGACCTGGGCGACCCGTCTGTGAAACAGGGTGAACTGTCCCGCCCTCCACGCTACACCCGTCTGAGTCAGCCGGAAACGGGGGGTGGGGGCTTGGGGGAGGCGGGGGGTGGGGGGCGGACTGCCCCAGCGGACTCAGCCACCCAGGCCCCCGCGCCCTCTGCACGGGAGGTCTCCGGCCCGCAGTCCGCGGCACCCCTGCCCTCGGGGCAGCGTCCGGGTTGCTGACGACGCCCCGTTCGTGCGGGGGCCTCCGGAGACGAGCCGCTCGAGATGCGCGGTGGCAGAGGCGCCCCGACTCCCGCGGGCTCCTCCCGGAGGCAGCGCCTATTCTTGGTGTCGTGGGATGGGCAGCAGACGTCGGGACCTAGAAGGCCCATTAGCAGGCCAGATAGAGCCCCGGTGCCCGCCTTCACACCCTGCCAGGCTTTGTCCCGGGAAGTGACTTGCTCTTTTTTTTGGTGCCTGTCAACCTCGAACGGTCCCGATAATTAAGACTTAGCATCTTTGCAGAGTTTCACCATTTCAAGGAACTCTTCGTGCCGGCCTCCGGGGAATCTGCTTTGTGTGTGTTGGTCTGGACACACGTGTTTGCTCGTGTTTCCTTTTGGCCCCCGTCCTGGTCTTAGATGTTTCCTGTGTTTCCCTAGGTGTTAGCCGCCTGTTTGTGCTCAGTGAGGGGAGAGGGGCCGGCGCTTGGGGTGTGCTGGAGCTGGGTGGTGGCCGGAGCAGAGGGCCCGGAGAGGTGCCCGCCTAGGGGGACGGTTCCTCTGCGGGACCTGCTGGGGCTGCTGGGTCCCGCTGGGTCCCACTGGGGCTGCCTGGGCCTGAGCGGGGCTCGTCTGGGGCAGCGGCAGTTCCCTGCTGGCCTGAAGCCTCCGCACCGGAGCGTCTGCCCCCAGGGCCGTGGGGAGCAGGAGAGTGTCTGTCGGGGAGGCCCGAGGCCTGTGGCATCGCGTCACATCATTGTCAAAGTGGGCGCTGGCCGCATGGTTTGGGGGGGCCTGGCAGCGAGAGAACCCTTCCGGGAAGTTCCTTCCTGGGATGATTTGGTCTTCGGGCAGTGTCCTTGGGCATGTTTGGGGGTCTGGGCTCCAGGTTCGCCCTGTACTTGTTCAGGAACATTCTCCAAGCACCTCCTGAGCCGGGCTTGGTGGCAGAGCGGTGGGCGGGTGAGGAGTGAACGCGGACCGGGCCCCTGGGGCCTGAGTCCCATCTCCCCCGAGGGGCGCCCGCCTCGCACGGCTCCTCGTCCCAGGTCTGTGGGGCTTCCCTTTGCCCTGCGCCCCCTCCCATTTTAGCGTCCCCCAAATGAGCAGTGAGGCCACTGCGTCCCCTCGCTGCTCCCGCAGGACACCTGCCACGTGACCTGAGCGAGTGGTGGCGGCGCTGAGCGTGAAGGGCCCCGGCCCCCTCCCAGCCTGGCGGGGACGGACGGACGGACAGACAGACGGCGCCCGGCAGGATCTCCCCGCTGGCAGCTGCCTTGGCTCAGGTCGCCGCGGGCCGGGCCAGCCTTCCTGGTGCCTGGGTTGTGTTCTGAGCTGTCACATGCTGGTGTTTGCAGTTCAAGCCAAACAGGTTTGGGGAACTAATGGCCTCTGAAGACCTCAGATCCTGGCATGAAAGCCCCGCGAGGCAGGGCGGCCCTCCGTCCTCGGGAGACACGGCAGCCGATCCCGAGCCAGCGGGGGCGCGCGGCCTGGAGAGGGAAGGGCGACCCGTGTGCTGGGAGGCGGCCTTCAGGTCTGAGCAGGTCCCTGTGAGTCTGGTCACCCCCGTCATGCCTCTGTGTGACCCAAGTTACCTAACCTGCCTGTGCTGCTGTCCCCCCAGCCAGAGAGAGGGCACAGGAACCCTTGTCACGTGGTCAGAGGGAAGAGCAAGTGAAAATACTACCTGTTAGCTGCGAGTCCCCGCCCCCCCACCCAGCCCCCAGCGTCTCCATTTGAACGAAGTGCAACGACTCTCAGGCCAGTGGTTTCGGACCTTTGCTCCCGAGAGCCTCTTGCGTTGTCCTCGTCCCAGCTGCAGAGCCAGGCTTCTCCTACGAACGGCCTTAGCCTGGCACCTGGCACCTGCCCAGGGTGTCCCCAGCCCCTCGCCCCGACCTCAGTGGACTGATTGCCTGGACGCCCCAGGGAGCTTGTTAAAATGCAGGTTCTGACTCAGGAGGTTGTGGGGGTGGCTGAGCAGCTGCATTTCTCCCAAGCCCCAGGGACTGCAGACCACACTTTGAGGAGACACATCTAGACCAGTGGCTCTCGGAGGTGGCTTTTTTCTTTTTTAAGATTTTATTTATTCATAAGAGACCGAGAGAGAGGCAGAGACCCAGGCAGAGGAAGAAGCAGACTCCCTTGCGGGGAGCCCGGTGCAGAACTCGATCCCAGGACCCTGGGGTCACGCCCTGGGCCAAAGGCAGGTGCTCAACCACTAAGCCCCCCTGGTGTCCCTCAGAGGTGGCTTTTATTTATTTTTTTTTATTGTTTTAAAGATTTTATTCATTTGTTCATGAAAGACACTGAGAGAGGGAGAGGCAGAGACAGGCAGAGACAGGCAGAAGACAGGTCCCATGCCGGGAGCCCGACGTGGGACTCGATCCCGGGTCTCTAGGATCACACCCTGGGCCGAAGGCAGGTGCCAAACCGCTGAGCCACCCCGGGATCCCCTCAGAGGTGACTTTTAAAGTTTTCAATGCCTGGGATGCCAACCAGCTAAATTGCAATCTGTAGGCCCGAGGTGCGGGGCTGCAGGATTGTTCTCACCTGTCCAGGTGACTCCAGCGAGTGCTGGATTTTGACCCCCCGCCCCCCGCCCGCCCCCGTCGCAATGCCAGGGTTCCAGCTCAAACAAACCCAACTCCTGGCCTCCCGGGTGGCTGTCCTGTGGGCTAACTCCATCTGGCGTCTTGGAATATGGAAACGCGCTCCTTGGTCCCCATCGCTACACAGTCTGCCTCAGGGAGGGGACCCGGGCTTTGGGGGCAGATGGTCCTGGATTCGGAGTTTAGCTGCACCCCTGTTGGCCAAGAGAACGTGGTTGGGACCTCGGGCTCCCTCAGCTCTCTGAGCCTGTCTCCTCCTCTACAAGACGCAGATCGTCCTAGGCCCGGCCTCCAGGGCTGCTGGGAATACTTGAGAGCTCCCGTGAAGGCCCCGAAGTAGCTCGGGTGCAGAGCCGGCGCTCCCTGATGGTCCTGTTGCAGAGTTGTCCTCGCTTGACGTCCTCATTTTACAGGTGGGTGGCTCCGGTTCAGCAGGTCCAGGGCTGTGCCACCTGTCCTGCCTCTGACTCCGCCCGGGGCCTCATCGCGGGGAGGGCTTCCCTGGAATGGAAGGGGCTGGCTGATTGGGGACCCGGAGTGGCGGGTCCTGGCGCCAGGAAGCAGGCGGTGCCTCCCACAGCCCCGGCCCAGCCCCCAGGGAATCTCGGGTCGCCCCGCCTCGGCACCGGCTCCCACGCGCTCGGCCTCTCCCTTCACCCCTGGCGAGTGTGCAGGACACGAGACGTGGCTTCCAGTGAGCCGCACTGGGCGAGCGTACAGAGACTTGTGTAAGACTCCGCGTGGCCCAACCAGCTCTGGGGACCGGGGTCCTGGTCCCTGCTGCCTCCTGCGCGAGGAGGGCCGAGGCGGCCGGGGGTCTCTGCTCAGCGTGTCGGGCAGCCTGGCCCAGGGAGGGAGGCTCCGTGGGGACTGGGGAGCCCCTTGGCCTCCGGCAGTGGTGGGCTCTCCCTGGGCAGGCCCCCGCCCTCGCCCCCGCGCTCCGGGCTCCCTCGGCGTCTCCACCGGCCCCTCCTCGCCCCGTCCCGGGTCCACACACGCTGAGCAGACCCAGATTCACCGGTTCCGTTTCAGCCACCCGCTTGACCTCACTCGGGGCAGGAAACACTTCATGTTTAATCCTTTTCCGACTGCTGTCTGCCTGCCTGAGCCTCCTGCCGTCTTCCCGTCTTGGCTAAAGGCGGGCCATCCTGCTCTGGTCATTCGAGCCTCCGGTGTCTTCCTGGCCCCGGCCCCAGCATCCGGTTCATCAGCAAATCCTGTCCACACGGCCTCCAAGCTGCACCTGGAGTCAGCCACTTGCCCCTGCTGCCCCTAGGGAGGTGCAAGCGCCCATCCCTGACTGGCCCACTCCCCACTCCATCCCATTCCTGCCACCCTACAATCTGTGCCCAACACGGCGGCCGGATCTGCTGCCCGGAAGGACAGCCTGGCTCCCACCTCCCTCAGGGCTCCCAGGACCCTCCCATTCTGCCTCTTCTCTGGCATTCCAGGCAAACTCCACCGCAGGCCCTTTGCATGTACTGTTTGCACCACCTGGAACGAGGCACGTCCAGGTGTTCAGGCAAGATCCCTCAGCCACCGCCTTGGGGCTTGGCCCAGATGCTTCTGTGGTCTTCCTTGTTCACCTCACGGCCCCCTGCCCCCGCCGCGCACTCCTGAGCTCCGTCCCCTGCTTCATTTCTCTCCACAGCGATCACTGCTGCTGTGCTGCTGGCTGGCTGTCCGAGGACGTGCCCTGGGGAGGAGGGCTGGGGTGCGTGGCCCTAAAGTGGGAGGGAACGGAGGGGGGACAGCCCTTGACCCGGTCGCGTGCCCTCACCTGTGGGCTCCGTGTTTCTGTGCCTTCCCCGTCTGCCCAGTGACTGTGGGGTGTTGACACGCTCTTCTTGGACGACAGCATCTTGCCTCTTCGTGTCAGAATGATATGCTCAGTGATTGGATGGCCTTTGCCCTTTGTTTTAAGTGTTGTCTCACCGTCACCCCACCTCTCTGGACGCTGCACCCCCCCCTGTTCTTGGGAGGCCCCGGGAGGCTCAGGTGTGGCTGCTGCTCTGTGACGTCACCTTCCCCCGGCTCCCCAGGCTCAGGGGCATTGGGGCTCCAGGAAGCCCATGTGAGGGGATGGGCCCTTCCCCATGACTCGTGGAGATGCCCCCCGGTGGACCGGCCCAGCCTGGAAGGTCCCAGGGGTCCTTGCGTAGCCCTGAGCCTCGGGGGCTTGGGCTGAGACCCCGCACTCTTGGCGTGCTCCCCAGGCCCTGGCCGCCTCTCCTGCTTCCTCTGTTTCCTGCGGGGGGTTCCAGGTGCCCAGGTGCCTCCTTTCCCAGAGGCCAGGTGGGGGCTGAGCGAGACTGTGGTCCCCTGGAGCCCAGGGCTCTGCACCTGAGCCCTTTTCCTCCCAGGGCCCCACCGAGTCACAGCGGACCAGGTGAGGGGGCCTGTCTGCCTCACCCCGCGGGTCACCTTGGTCCAGCACCTGGCAGGTGGGAGGCTCCCTCCGGTGGCAGGCGATGGTCGGGCGGGATGCTGTGGCCACGGGAAGTCTTCTGCAGGTGGAAGGGCCAGGTGGGGGCCTTGGCTGTTCCTGTGGGGGCACCTGAGCAAGGACGGGAGCGAGGAGCCCTGTGAGGACGGGGCGGGGGGGGGCAGCCCTCAGCCCATGTAGAATCGGGGGGCTCACAGTTACACCCCATACCACCCCCGGGGGTCTCACCTCCTGGGCCTGGTGTGCAGACCTGGGCTCCCCACGAATCTACTGAGGAGCCAGGGCTGAGGGCCGCCTGGAGGGGGCTGCGCGTGGCCAGGCTGGAGGGAGCCCAGCACGGCAGCCGGGGCAGTGGGGGGCCGGGGGCCGGGGAGTCACTGCCTGGGAGTGGGAGCCGGGACTGAGCCGGGGTGCGTCCTGACCCGGCGTGCTCTGGGGAGTGAGGGGGCCCAAGGGGCAGGGAGGGAGGGCGCTGGCCGTCCGTCCGCCTGCTCCGACCCGCCATGTCACCACCACCAGGAGCATCCCGCATCCCACGCTGCTGGGGTCTCAGGAGGCAAAGTGCCCTCGCATCTGGGTCCCCGGGCTCCCCGGCCCCGCTCTGCCTCGGCGGCCCAGCTGGGGTGGCCCCTGTTTCAGATGAGGAGGCCGAGGTTCAGAGCCCTGGCGGCATGGAGGGCCGCACCTTGGGTCACACGGCCAGCGGGACGGGGACCCACACGGGGACACCCCCCGCCCCCACAGCCCCGCCGCCACTGCCTCGGGACGTGGCACGGCCCCCGGCGGCCCCACCAACTGCCCCTGAGCAGACGCCGTGCGTGTCCTGTGCTAAGAGCTTCCTCTCAATTTAATCAGCCCAACAAGCCAGGGGGTCACTGCTCGTGTTTTGCAGGTGGTGAGACCAGGGCCCAGAGAGGCCCCGACTGGCCAGGTCACACACTGGGAACCTGGAATCGGGTCTCTGTGCGTTAACCACGGAAGTGCGTGTGCCGCAGACGGTGTTCTTAGCCCCTGACAGCTCAGCTGCGGCAGCCACGGGGCCCGGGGCCTCTGGCCGCAGGAGGTTTCACGGTCGGGAGGGAGGCCGTCCTAACAGGAGACACGGGGTGACCTGCTGTGTGGCCCACGGAGCTGAAAGGCCTGGGCTCTGCTCCCCCAGGGGCGTGTCTGAATCTGAGCCTCAGTGTCCTCCTCTGTGAAATGGGTATAAAAAGCGCTTGTTTTCCCCACGTCCTGAGCTGCCTGGAGGGACCATGATAACAGCTGAGAAAGTACGTGGGAATTACAAGGGCTGTGCGCATACCAGCTGGGGTGGCCCCACTAGGCCAAGCCCGGTGGAGAGTGGGGGCGAGGGGAGCCTGCCTTTGGGGGCTTTGCGGGCTGCTGTGCAGAGGCCAAGCGCTGGGGGGAAGCTCGCCCCCCAGCGGACGTGGCTGTGGCTGCAGGAGCCTCAGGGTGGAACAGGTGCTGGGGAGCAGGGGGAGCAGGGGAGCAGCTGCAGAGGGAGGGGCAGCCAGGGGGTCCCCTTGGTTTGACAGATCTGGGTTTTGAGCAATGATGGTATCAGACGTAGGAGTTGATGGTGGGGGCTGGCCTGTCTTCCAGACTGCTGCTCGTCCCACTCCACGCCATTAGGGACATCTCTGCAGACGGGACAGGGTAGGGGGCACCCGGGGTGTGCCGGGACTGCCTTTGTCCCCAGCAGGACGAGTGCGCAGGTCATCCCAAGTTTCTGGGCGGCCTCACACCTGAGTGTCCCTCCGCAGTCGGTCAGCTGGTGGAGGGGCTGTGCTCATGTTGGGGTCCCGGCCCGCCCCCAGGCCGCCGAAGGGCCGCCTCGTTCTGGGGCCTGCCGCTGAGCCCGGGGCCCCCTGGTTGTCTGCCTTGACTCTTGCTCCGATGGCGGAATGGGCTGCCCACAGGCCTGGGCTGCACGGCCGTGGGGTGGTTCCCACGGGGCACCCCGCCGCCCCCGGGGCCAGGCCCCCACTTGTCGGTTCACATGTCTGTGTGTCCGCACGCCCCTTACTTCTTACTGTGATAGGAGCTGTTGGAGCTGTTGGCTGCCTTTGCAGCTTTGACGCTACTGACGCGGGTCAGTCCGCCGCGGGGGCCGCCCCAGCTGTGGAGCGTCTGGCGGCAGTCCCCCGCCTGTCCACTGGTGCCGTGGCGGCTCCCGCCCTCACATGGGACCCCCAAGCCTGTCTCCAGACACGCCCCACACTTGCCCCTGTTGAGAACCAGTCGCCTCGACGCTGATGTCTCCGCTTTGTGACTGGCCCGTCCCCACGTCCCGTGCCCTTTCTCAGTGGACCCTGGGCCACCACCCTTCCCGCTGCCCTGCTCGCCCCACCCTCCACCTGTCCTCTTCTGTCTGGGGAGCCGCTCTGGGACCTGGGGCGAGGTTCTCAGCCCGCCGTGTCTGTTTCCCCGTCTGCAAGTCGGGGCCCGTCGAGTGTCCACCTCGGTAGGTCGTGTGTAGAGCGGGGTGATTGCAGATACCTAGCTCGTTGCCGGCATACGTGTCGTTCTTACTCAACGACTGTTTATTTTTGTCGTGCCGAGATGGAGATGCATCAGCGAACAGGACAGAAGCCCCGGCCTTGGGATCTCTCAGCCCAGGAGGGAGGCAGATACGTTACCCCGCGATTGTGACTCAGTGTCACCGGTGCTGCGGTGGGGAAGTGCGAGGGGGCCGTGGGAGCCTGCAGGGGGATGCTGCACTCAGGAGTCAAAGAAGGAAGGCTTCCTGGAGGAGGTGGTATCCCAGCCGGGACCGGAAAGATGAGTCTGAGTTAGCTGCGTGAAGGAAGGGGAGGAGTCGTGGTCTTAGGTTACCTATCTTTTAAAAAATGTTTAAATGCTTTCCTGGGATAAAGAAATCCTATTTAAAGGGCTGTGGTAGTGGACAGGGCCAAACCGTGTCACGGGATCTGGGCTCACAGCCTCTGAGATTCCCGAAATGAAAGTGCTCAATGCAGTGAGGCCGGGATGGGGCCAAGTGCAGAGCGCACGGCCTGGAGGAGACCCACTGCCGGGGATGGATGGAACTTGGTACCAGAAGCTGCCCCTGCTGCCCCGGGGTGGGACGGATGGTGCCAGGGGAGGCAGGTGGGGGCGCAGGGCAGACGCTGTCTGCACGACAGAGCTCTGTTCCCAGCTCACCTGTCGCCCTGGGGGGGGCCTCAGGGCAGCCCTGCTCGGTGCAGCGCCCCAGAGCCCCGTTGGTGGGGGCCCCGTCCCTTGAAGGGGAGGGAAGGTGGCGGGCAGCGCTCAGTGGAGCCCACGCGGGCCTTTGAAGCCCACGTCCCGTAGGCGCCGTGTGGGGCACCGGGGCCAGCCCCTCTGATGCTGTGTGTCCTTCCTCTCCCCAACAGCTACAGCCTCCGCCTGGCGTCCCGGTGCCCTCCGCCAGCCGCCCCGTACGTCACCAGGCAGTGTAGAAATGTCAAGGCCACGGCTGCAGCCCAGTTCCAGGGACCCCTCTTCAAAGAGTAGACACTTCGCCTGCTCCCTGACAGGTACGAGGAGGGCGGAGCGACTTCTGGCACGGTTTGGGGGGCTCTGGGGGCGAGGCGCACTGGGCTTGGGGCTTGGGATGGGCGGGAAGCAGGGAAGAGGCGGGCACGATCGCCTGTGTGCCAGCTGGGGCACGGCCGGCCCGTCTTGCAGGCAGGTGGGCACCGGGGGGCTTCTGGGTGCAGACACCAGCTCTGCCACTTACTGGCTGGGGGACCTCGGCAAGGTACCCCGAGACCTCAGTCTCCATGCAGGTAGACTGGGGATGACAGTGGCCCCTGCTTCATGGCTTGAGAGAACTACAGGTGTCGGTGTGCAGAGCACGAACAACAGCGCCTGGCACACAAGCACGAGGTGTCACTGCTGAAGGAGAACAGGAAAGCAAGAGCCAGCACTTCATCGAGACCTCGAGAGGCTGTGAGCCCAGCAAAGGTTGTGGAGTCTCTATTCCCACAACGTATTTGAGAGTGAACGTCCTAGTAAGTCCTAGTATTCTGCGGAATACGAACCAGAAGTCTCTTCGTGGATTCTCTACTGGTAAAGCCTGAATCCATGCGCGGAAGCTGGACTTCCCCTCTTCAGGGGGCCTGGGCCTGGCCAGTGGTCTCGAGCAGGCTTGGGCTCCTTTGCTGCTGACGTGGCACGTCTTCTGTCACTGCGCCCCCGGGGCCGGCCTCGAAAGCACGGTTGGAGGAGCCCGTGCACCTGTACGTCAGGGCGCCGGTGAAAGATACAGACCCCAGGGAGCCACTCGAGATTCACTGAAGGAGCGTCCTGGTGCAGGGCCTGGGAATCTGTACTGGCAGACGGCCCGTGATTCTGGGGCACGCTCAAGTTCGGGGACACCTGCTTAATGCAGCCAGGGTTGTCAGAATGAGAACGCGGTGGTGGATCTGGGCAAGAATGGGCTGAACTCTGAAACTTTGGGGTCCTCCATCCAGTACGTTCTCCCCTCCGCCTGCCCTGCTACCCGGAGCTCGTTCGCTCCTCCCTTCCTGAAGCTGCTGGAGTCTCTGGGCTCTGGGCTTTACTTCTCTGGGGACTGGGGAGGGGCATGGAAGCAACATCCACTTGCGCCAGAGGGTGTGTTGTCTTGAGGCAGGACTGAGCCTGCGTCTCCAGAACAGGTTCCCGAGAGGGCACGTGACCCCGGGCTGGGCACACCGTGGAGCGCCGGCGGCCTGGGCGCTGAGCGCAGACCTGGAAGGCTCTGGAGAGAGTCCCTGCCCTCGCCCTTCTCGCAGACGGAAAGCTTGGGGCCTGGAGAGGAGAGGCTGGGCTGGCATCTTCCAGACGTGGAGGGGCAGTGCCAGGGCAGCCCTGGGGCCCCGCTTGTCCCGGGACCCTCCCTGTGGTGGCCACAGCCGTGTGGACGTCTGTGTGGATGGGCGTGAGGGTGCGGCTTCCAGCCCAGAGCAGGTGCCCTCCGCAGCCCAAGGGAGAGCCAGGTGCCCCAGGACGGCTCTGTCCACTGGCCACTGCCGGACGTGGCGGCCGTGCGCTGTTGGCCAGGCATCGCTGGCTCAGGCTCTGCCCGGGCCAGGGCGTGACCTTCAGCTCCCAACATGTGCTGTTCCCCCCCTGCCAGGTGCTCAGCTGCGTAGGGGCCCAGTGCAGCGTGCCCGCGGCTCAGCAGCAGTGAGTGCTCAGGGCCAAAGCTTAATTTCTAAGTGAAAGTCACTTAAAGTCTTAAACTTTTTCTGTTTTCAAACAGTACTTACAGCAAGCATGTGTTTCATGTATGTGTATATAAATGATTTAAAAAACCCACCTTACTTACACCGTGTGTCTTGGCTCAGGCCACATAACAGGGTAGCACGGACTCTGGGGCTTAGACGAGACATTTGTCCTGGTCCTGGAGGCCGGGCATCTGCGCTGCGGGCGCCAGCGTGGCTGGGTTCTGGTGAGGACCCCCTTCCCGGCTTCCGGAGGCCGGCTCCTTGCTTGCGTCCTCAGGAGGGGAGACAGGAGGCCCTGGTGTCTCTTGTAAGGGCACTAAACCCAACAGGGGGGTGGGGGTCCCTCCCTCCTGACCTCATCTGAACCTAATCACCTTCCAAAGGCCCCACCTCCAAATCCCGTCCCACTGGGGGAGGGGCTTCCATATATGAGTGTGGGGCGGGGGGGGGGGGGGGGGGGGGGGGCGCACAATGCCCTCGAGGCAGCATTCCACATGCTTCCTGGATGGTCCTTTAAGTGCTGTGCCTGGGGTTTTTGAATGGGCAGGATATGTAGGCCAGAGTCCCCATCTCACAGAGGGGGAAACTGAGACGTGGGGCAAGTGATGGTGGTGCTGGGGGCAGAGCTTGAGTCGTGTGACTCCCAGAGTGGGTGGTGGACTTGAGGGCTCTGTGCTGCCCCCTGACATCATACGCCAGCAGTACGGGCCTCTAGGGTCTGTTTTGAGGAAGAGTGATGTCCTGCAAGTGGCCGGTCCCAGGACTGCGCCTCACCTGCCGCCCCTGGTGGCCTAGCGGCCCTGGCTGGTTTACTGGACAGTCTGAAGCGAGAGGCGCTCGCCGTCTCTCCCGCTGCTGGCTTCCGCTCTGCCTCCCTGTCCTGGGCATCATCCAGGTGGTGGGCAAGGCCCCAGCCTCCTGTTCACTTCCTGGCACAAAGCCTGCACCTGTCGAGTCCGTGTGAGACGGCCACCGCACGTCCTCTGCATGAGGCCAGTGCACTTGGGCCTGGGGTCTTGGGAGGCTTTCGAGGGGAGGGGCTGGCTCGTGGCCCTCGTGTGGCCACCTTCAGGGTCTTGGCGCAGCTTCCCAACACCGGCGCTCGGGGCCCCGGGAGCGGGGCGGGGGCGCTGATGGGAGAGCTCCCCTCTGACAGCCCCTGTGGCTGGGCCCCTGCCCTGGAGGGCTCCGCTCGGGCTGGGGACTGGCAAGGTGACTTCTTTTGTGGATCCCCCTCGATGACCCACAGGTGACCCTCACACCAGCTGCCCCCCCCCTTCTCGTGCAGGGCGCATCCAGGCCTCCCCCGGGGAGAAGGCCCCCTCCCTCGAAGGCACTCCCCTGTGCTGCTGCATCGGAGGCTTTTAGGGGGCGTTGGGATGGACCTGGTTAGGATGGAACGGAGCGGTTAGGTGCGCACTTCCCGGAGGTGAATGCTGGCTCCGGTCACCCCGGCAGGTCCTCCACTTCTCGTTTCAGTTTGCACATGTGTAACGTGGGTACTGGTACTCCCCGTCCCGCGGGTTACCCTGAGGATCCTGCGAGTTAGGTGTGGAAAGCCGAAGGAGCCCTGCTGTGTCTAAGCCCCCTGGCAGCACCGCCGCGACGGCTGTCAGCGGGGCAGCACAGCCTAAGAATAGTCTGGAAGCGGTTACGGTGACGGGGGCCGGGTCCACGGGGTGAGAGAACGCAGGGAACTTGGCCTGGCGCAAAGCCACGCTCCGCTTCAGCCCCCCAGCAGCGAATGTTACTAAGTCCCGACTCCCGCGCGTGGCTCTGTGTCGAGTACCGTGGGTGGCGTTTCTGTGGAGGGGGCAGCGGGCTAAGCCATTCCCTCATAGAGGACGTGCACACGGGCTCTGAGCTGGGCTGGACCCGGGTTCCAGGCCCACGGCCGCCCCTTGTCATCAGCCTGACCTTGTAAAAGTCACTCGTCCTCTCTGAGCCTCTTTCTTCCCTGCAAAATGGGGATCTGGGGATCTCTGTCACCTGCCATGGGGGGGGCCTGGGGGTCGGTGTCCCCCGCCGTGAGGGTCGTCGCAAGCATCGGAGTGCAGTCAGCTGGTGGTGTAGATACCATGGGATAATGTTGGGCGGTATGGATGGAAGCCGAACCTCCGCATCCCTAGGACCCAGCAGCTGCACCACCAGAGGGATACTCAGCGGGGGGGGGGTTGCCCACATCCCAGAACACACCGCGGGAAGTTCGGGTGTTCCATGCGCACACCCTGCTACCCGGTGCTTCCCCTTGGCCTATATACGACACGTGTGCACCGCACGTGTCCTCCAGACATATGTAGCGGGTCCCAGCAGCATTCCTCACGGTGGGCCCGGACTGGAACCTGTCCCCGTGCGTTGGCCGTGGACCAGGCGGATGAAGGCAGCAGGTCCTGCAGTCGACCCCGTAGCAAGGAGGTGGGCAGGAGCACACACAGGCTCGGAAGGGATGAACCTCACACGCTGTCGCGCAGGAGAAGCCAGACACAAAGGACACGGGCCCATTGATTCCATTTATTTCAGTTGAAAATGGGCAACGTGTGCGTGAAGAGGGCCGAGAGTGTTCATCCCGGGGCTGAGGCTCAGGGGTGGTGCTAAACGGGGGTGTGGCTGGGGGCCACGGGGAGGTCGGTCGTGTGCTGTTTCTTGGGCCAGGAGCTGGGCACGCACGTGTGTTCACTGCGGACTCCTCGAGCTGCGTACGTGGCACATTTCAGTGACCGGTTGAACCAGACACACGGCGGGAGCGCAGGCCGCAGCCGGACTGGGCCCGGAGTCTGCAGCCACCGTATCATTTCTCTTCTCTTTTCTCCTCAGCACCTGAAGTGACCTGGAATCCGTGAAGCCAAAGGGACTGGCCTTCTGCCCTGCAGGGAGCACCGACCTATTCCACTTGATGAGCCTGGGAGAGAAAGGAAGGGAGTGTGTGTGCGCGGGTGAGCGTGTGCGCGTGTGTGTGCGGTCTTCAGACGAGGGTCTCAAACCCCGGGAGGCAGCAAGGCAGCTGGTTCCACACCACGGACGACACTTGGGTGCAGCCCCGGGACCGTCTCCTGCGGCTCAGCCTCCCGCCAGGGTGGGGCCTCTCCTACTATGCAATTTTTCAAGAGCTCCTTGATCCTGCTTTTTGCTTCTCGAGTTGTCTTTTGCCGTGGCGGGGACCGTGCTCGGGCTCAGGGGTCGGCTCCAGCCCCGTCCCAGGAAGGCCTCGGGGGAGGCCGAGCTTCCCTCCCAGCCACGCTGCCTTCCCCGGCCTTCCACCCTCTCTGGGAACCGACGGCGTGTGGACACGTCAGAGCCTCGCTCATCGACCCCCTCGGCCCGCGCACGCCGACGGCCTCCCTCCTTTGCCTGAGCTGCTGGCTTGAGTCGTCGCCAGACTCGAAATTGTCATGGGTCCTCGCCCCCGCCTGGAGATCGGGGTCCTCCCTGGGGGGAGGTGGGGGATGGGACGGCGTGGGGGGGCCAGGGGAGGGTCCGGGTGCTGCTTTGGCCTCACTCGGCGGGACCATCCACACCTTTAGCGTCTGACCTTCGCAGACTAGCTGGAAAAGGACACAAAAATTGGGAACTGAACAGCCAGCTGGAGGATGAAGCAGCAAAGCACAGGGGGAAGAAGAAGAGATTTCTAGAGGCCACCGGTCGCCTGCCAGGGAATGACGGGGCTGGCTCCTGCGTGTGCGGGGCCGTCCATGTCTCGGAGAAACGGGTGAGCTGGGCTAGGAGTTTGGCCCCAGTCCAGTGAGGGTCTTGGGTTTTGTGCCTTTGGGGCAGACCCCAGACGCGGATGTCTGAGCCCACTTTGGCGCTGTTCCCTCAGCTCTGTTTTTAGTAGTGACGTGTCAACCCCACGGTGGAAGGAGAGAACTTTGGAGAACCTGAGTGGTCACACACAAAAAGGGACTTTTTTTTTCAGGGCTACTATGGTTGATCTTGCAACTCTGTAAATATGTACGTAGACACTTTTAAAAGCACGTATTTATGTCCCTGACTGTAAATGCCCCCTTTTTAAAGTTTTATAACTTGTGTTATTTAATTAATCAGTCGACTGGCTGCAATGTAGGGTCTGATAACGGTCTGGGAGGAAGGTCTCACGAGACCCTCACATGGGCAGAGAAGGGCCGATCGCTGGCCACGTCACCGTGTTCCGTTTGCCACCCAGCTAAAAACCATCAGTTAAAGTTTTCCATTTCCATAGCTGGCATCCTTTTGCCTGCTCCGAAAATTAACCCTCACAAGCATGAAAGGCTGTGGCTGTTCCTCGTCCTAACCAGACACTTCCGTCCCATAGATGTTGACACTCATGAACTGTACCCCAGCCTCTCAGTTCTTGAGGATTCTCCTTTTCAGCAGCAGGGAAGGCTCCCGAACCCAAAGCTTTGAAAGTCAACTTCAACCGACGGTGAATCCCAGAAAATGTCGTGGGGGCTGGGGGATGCTCCTGTTTGCATGTGCGAACGTGCCGGTCCGCCTTCGACCCTCTCAGACTAGCGGAAAGGGCCACGGAGTGTCCCAGTCACGGAGCCGGGGTGGTCTAGAGAGTGGTGTTTCCCGGTCAGCGGTGGTTCTCGGGCGTGGGTGTGGATCGCGGAGGAGGGCGGTTCTGTATCTGCCATGTGAAGAAAATTAACAATAAAAGTGTGAAGCGCGATTGTAAGGAACAAGCCTGGGCGTGATCGTTTTGGGTTCTGGGTCCGTGTTGGCGATTCCCTGGGCGGCCCCGAAGGCCCCACTCCAGCAGTGAGCGCAACCTGAGGTTTCAGGGAGACTCTGCAAAGATCCTGCCTGGTGAGCAAGGTGGCTGCGCCTTCAGATCTCCCGCCTGCCAGCCAGCGAGCGGAGCCGCTTCGCGAAGGCTAGAAAGGCCTCTGTGCTGCCCAATGTATTCTCTTTAAGTAGCCTTACTGGGATGCATCCCCATGCCGCACAGTTAACCCACGCAAGGAAGTGTACAAATCAGTGTGGGGTTTTTTTTTTTTTTGGTGCATTCAGAGTTGTGCAGCCCCCACTGCATCCAGTTTTAGAACATCTTCAGTCACCCCCAAAAGAAGTCCCACACCCATTAGCAAGCACTTGCTGCTTTTCCCCTCGGTTCCTTAGGCAGCCAGAAGCCTACTTCCTACCCCTGTGGGCTCACCTGTCCGGGACATTCCACGTAAATGGGATCTCACGGTACATGATCTTTTACAACCAGCTGCTCTCGCCTCGTGTGTTTTCAAGGCGTACGCAGGCTGTAGCATGTCTCAGCGCTTCATTCTTTTTTATGGCCAACTATCCCGCTGTATGGTGTACTTGTGGAATATTCGGGACATACCTAGGCTTCAAAAAAAGGAGTCACTCATGGTTTATCTGGAATTCAACTAGCGGCCACGCCGGACCTTTCCTGGCAACTCAGCCTCCAAGCCCAGGGCCGTCCTTCCAGGGACCATTTACTGTGACCCGCACCTGCGATGCGCCAGGTATTCCCCACACGTTCCCTCTCCTGTCACAGCCTCCCAGCAGGACAGGTACCTCCGCAGCCGTTTCACAGATGAAGAAACAGGCTCAGACACCCTCCGCAGTTTGTCCGGGCCCCACAGCTGGCAGACGCAGGCCAGGCACTGGACTCCGGCTCTCAGGCCCACAGTTCCCGGTTTCCCGCTTGCCTCTGGCTGCTGCCCCTCCTGCCACCCCACTGGCTCCTCCAGCCCTCCAGCCACCTGCAGGCAGAAACATGACAACGGAGGTCAGTCCCCAGAGGCCCAGAACATAGTGGGCCGCTGGGCCTCGGCCCCACCCCAGGTGCGTGGCCGTATGAAAAGCCTGGGTTTCAAACTGGGTTAAGCCCCAGTCCTGCTCCCGGGCGGCTGCATGACCTTGCTTGGGTTCCCACCCTCTCAGCCGGGTCCTTGTTTGCCAAGGGGATGACCCTCCCCCCACCTTCCTGCATTCTAGCGCCCGCTGTTTGCTTAAAGATAAGCTGACTTGCCCGCCTCTGGGAACACCTGGCTGATCCCTAAGGGGGAGATCCTCGGCCTCTACCCCGCCCCCAACCCCATCAGGGCCCTGGAGCAGGCGTGGAAACAAGCATCCGGGCCTCAGCCCACTGCATGGGGCGCCCAGGGGTGTGCACCAGCGGGACCGTGCATGGGGCGCCCGGGGGTCCGCGTCAGCCGGCGTCCCCGGTGCTGGTTCCGAGCGGGCTGTGCAGCCGCCGGGCCGCCGCCAGGGCCGGGGTGGGGCGGACCCGGGCCCGGAGCTCCGCAGGATCCGTCCAGCTGCCCGGGGCCGAGGCGAGCGCGGGCGCGGGGCGCGGGGCGCGGCGCTGGGGCGGCGCCGGGGTCGGATCCCCCTCCCGGGGCGGGTCAGGGCGCGTCCCGGTCGCCCCGGCAACCGCCACCGGAAGCGGGGGCGCCCCCTCCTGACGCCGCGCGCCCGCCGGGGCCCGGGCAGCCCGCCGTGCGTCACGCGTGCGTCATGCGCCGGCCGCGGGGTCACGTGGGCACGCGCTGACGTCATCGCGGGCGGGCTGAGCCCGGGGCGGCGGGCGGGGGAGGCGCGAGGACGCCGCGCAGGTGCGTCGTGCAGGTGCGGGGCGGGGCGTGCGCTGAGCCCCCGCCTCCCTGCCCCGGCCTGTGCCCCGGGGGGGGTGGGGCAGGTGCGGGCGGCCCCGGGGGGGGGCGGGGAGGCGGGCGCCGAGGCCTTCCCAGCCCCGCCCCGGCCGCCCTGCGCCGCTGTGCTTCTCCGGACCGTGCGCAGCCCCGAGTGGGTCCCGGCACCGTAAAAAGTCCTCGGGGGTTGCCTGTGCCCTTGGGCGAGACCCCAGGCCCGCCCTCCCCTCCTCCCTCCTCCCTCCCTCCCTCGGCCTGGAGGCCGCGCCGCGGGTCCTTGCGCCTCTGCGCCAGCCTCGCCGACTGCAGGTGGCTCGGCCTTCTGCCACAGGACCTTTGCACACACTAACCCCACCCAGCAGCCACCCGCCTCTCCGCCGGTGTTGTCCCCGCAGCGTCCCTCCGTCACTGCGGGTCGATGTGGGTCCCTGTCTCCTGCCCTCGTGTATTTGATTCACTACCTGAGATTTTGGAGTTTCCGGAGAACGTGAGCCCCGGCGGTGCAGACCTCACCTGCCCTTTCCCTGTTGGCTGCTGCACGCGGCCGCCCGCCGGCCTTCCGGGCTCCCGGTGGGATGCATGGGCCGCCGCCCTGCGGGACCTGAGCCCGCCCGAGGCCTGGATGCGCAGGGGAGAGAAGGCCAGAGCCGGGTGGAGCACCGGGCGGTTCCGCTGCAGGCTGGGAGCTCGTCAGCCGGGCCTGGCCCTCAGCCCAGCAGCCCGGCCAGGCCCCCCCGCTCTTCGGGACAGCTCGTGGCCTTGGGTCGCAAGGCCGCGGTGTCAAGTGGGGCCCTGAGGGCCCTGAAGAGCGTTCAAGTGGCTTTTGACGCCTGCTGACATCTTGGGCTTGTGGCTCTGACTCTGCTCCATGCATAGGATTCTTGTATTTTTTTTTTAAGATTTATTTATTTATGATAGAGAGACACAGGCAGAGGGAGAAGCAGGCTCCACGCTGGGAGCCCGACGTGGGACTCGATCCCGGGACTCCAGGATCACGCCCTGGGCCAAAGGCAGGCGCTAAACCACTGAGCGGCCCAGGGATCCCGATGCGTAAAATAAGAATACGTTGTTTTTTGAACTGTCTTGTCTTTCTTACCATCTGGGGGCAAGCGAGTGGACCGGTTTTGTTCTTGGCTGGTCGGATGTTGCCATCATGTTGGGCAAGGCAGGGCCTCGGGGCCGTGCTGGGTGAGCCCCTCCGGCCGGCCCCGACACTACCTCCTTTTGCCCAAGTGCCTTCAGGGGCTCCCGGCCAGGCTGGGACATGAGCAGAGGGAAAGGGGCCCGGGAAGCACGGGCTGCCCCAGGGGCCATCCACCCCTTCCGCGACTTGGTAGGCCGGGGCGTGCCCAGGTCCCAGCGAGCCTCCAGCCCGCGTGTGCTGCCTCAGCCCCCGGGCATCGGGCCAGTTCTCGTGTGTTTCCTTAAACACCCCGTTTTTAATTTTCTAATTGCAAAATTGTACGTTGACGCAACCTGAGAAAAACAGAATCCAAAGAAACCCCCAGGTACCGATTGACCCTCTCGTGCATAATCCTTTGGATTTTTATGTACACGGAGCTTAGCTAACTGGCCCTGCCTGACCTCCCAGCGTGACCTTGAGATGCTCTTGACCCTCCCCACGCCTCCATGCCCTCCTCTTTAGAGAGGATCACAGAGCCTCCCCGGAGGTGTCTGGGGAAAATCAAGGTGATTGCTCTAGCAGAGCCGCCCGGAAGAGTGCGCAGCCCTGGGGGTGGACGGTAAACGTCCGTCATGGTGTCCTTCCTGTTGGCTTTTACACTTTCAGATTATTGCTGCTGCTTTCCTCTTAATGATGCTGGTGGTGGTGGAGGGTGCACATCAGAGCCAGCATTTGGGTTACTCCATCACCTGGGCGTCCTCATACCTATTTGCCCCAGTATGATTTTTTTTTTTTTAATTGGAATGGAAGTGGAATGGCCAGGTTAAAAGGCGATAATCGGTAACCCTTACTAGGTACACCCCGTGCGCCAGGCCCTGGGCTACGCGCTTGCCTTATGGAGACCTGATGGAGGTAGGCTCCCGCATGGTCCAGTATTTATGGACAGAGACCACTTTTTTTTTTTTTTTTTTAAGATTTTATTCATTCATGAGAGGCCCACAGAGAGAGGCAGAGATACAGGCAGAGGGAGACGCAGGCTCCCTGTGGGGAGCCCGATGCGGGACTCGATCCCAGGATCCCGGGGTCACTCCCTGAGTCAAAGGCAGACGCCCAACCGCGGAGCCGCCCAGGCATCCCCAGGAAGAGAGCACCTTAAAGAGGCCGAATGCCTCTAGAGTCGCAAATGGTGGACGAAGCCACCTGTTCTTCTTTTTCTAAATTCATTTATTTTTTTTATTTTGCATGTGTGTGGGGGGTGCGAGTGGTCAGGCTTCGTCCCAGCGCCGGTGGCTGTGCAGCTTCCCGAGCACCAGGTACTGCAGACGCCGTCCTCCTCCGCCCTAGGCTCTTGGCTCCTTTGTTGTACCTGGATCGCCCACGTAGACGCGCGTTTCCTTCTGGGCCACCGGTCTGTGTACCTGTCTTCATGCCAGTCCCATGTGCCTTGATTCCTAGAGCTTTGTAATGAAAGGGGTTTGAGACCAGGCACGTGATACCTCCAGCTCTGCTCTCTCTCAAGATCGCTGCGCCAGTTTGGGGGCTTCTGTGTCTCTATGCAAGTTTTAGGATTGTTTGCTCTATTCCTGTGAAAAATGGCATTGGCATTTTGATAGGGATTGCACTGAACCTGTAGGTGGCTCCGGAGAGCGTGGATATTTATTAGTATCAATTCTTCCAATCCATGAACACAGTATATCTTTCCATTTGCTTGGATCTTCATTTTTTTTTCCATTAGGATCTTACAGTTTTCAGGGCACAGGCCCCTCATTTCCTTGGTTAAGTTTATTCTAGGTGTCTAATTATTTTTGATATAATAGTAAATGGGATTGTTTTCTTTTTCCTTTTTTTTTAAGGCTTTTATTTATTTGAGAGAAGAAAGAGCATGCACGAGCATGGGGAGGAGAGGGAGAGAGACATGCCGACTCTGTGCCGAGTGTGGAGCCTGACACGGGGCTCGATCTCACACCTCGAGATCAGGACCTGAGCTGAAACCAAGAGTCAGATGCTCAACCAGCTGCACCACCCAGGGGCCCCGGGGTTATTTTTTTTTTTAAACTTTTCTTTCTGATAGTTTGTTATTAGTGAATAGCAACAAAACTGATTTTTGGATATCAATTTGGTATCGTGCAACTTTACTGAATTTGTTGATTAGTTCTGACCGCTGGTCTGTTCTTGAAGGTTCCAGTGGGGAAAATATCCTGTGCCCCGGTCCCCGTGGAGCATCCTCCAGTTCCCGCAAATATGTGACGTCCAAGGCTCTTCCTTGGTTTCCCAAGGCTCATTGGTTTGTGTGATGCCACCCAAGGCCCCCATGTCCATCCTCACTGAATCAGGGGTGGCTACAGGACTCCTGCTGGGAGAGGGTGGGAGGGAGGGTCTGAGCAGGGCCCTCCTGGCACAGGGTGAGAGTTGCTGAAAGCCAGCTGCCCTCGGCTCTGTGTCCAACTTGGTTCTGCTGTCTTGGGGAAATCCTTTCTCTTCCAGAGTGCCCCCAGGTTCCTCCAGACAGCCACCTGGACAGAGGTGGGGGCGACAGAGGTGTAAGGAGAGCCCGAGTGCGGAGGGGTGGCACGGGGGTCTTCCCCCTTTCCCGTGACAGCCACCGCAACCAGGGGTCTCAGTTGGGCCTCTTTGCAGCTCTGCGGACCCTCTGCTGCTTCCCGAGCTCTCGTGAAAACCTCCAGGCTTCTATCCCCTGGCAGCCCCCTGCTGGGGACCAGAGGCCCCGGTTAGGCCGGATGTGAGAGAGGGAAGGGAGCCTGCAGAAGCAACAGAGCCCTACCTGGACGGCCAAGGCCCGATTTACTCGCTCTAGCCCGCCCCGCCTCCCCCTTGCCGACACAGACCCACACTCGCCGCCCTGGGGGAACCTTTTCCAGCTGTGCCAGCTGAGATGCAGTGTCCCTTGCTTCACGGTGCTGAGCCGGTGGCCAGGGGAGGACTCTCCCTGGGACAGGCCTGGGCTGGCTGCAGCTCCCTGGCTCCCTCTGGTCCTCCTGACACCAGCCCGTTCTGTGCTAGGTCCCTTCTGAACGTCGTCTGTCTGTAGGTCCCCAGGGATGGCGTCAGTCCACCGTCCTCGTAGGGACGGGCGCTGCGGCTGGAGCCTTGGACCTTATAGGAAGAAGGGAGACTCTTTAACATGGAGAATGATGGTGCTTGTGCAGGACGAGGGTGCTCAGGGCAATAGAAGGGTGTGCTAGTTCCCAAATGCTAAAGGTATTTCTTGCAGAACAGACCTCCAGGTGTGGCCTCAGGGCAGGGCCAGGACCAGGGGCACAGAAAAAGCAGGGAACAGACTTGCCTCGTGTAAAGGCTGGATTTGCCTTTTAATGTAAGAATATGCCGGTGATCAAGTCTCTGACGACCCAGTCATGATGCTGAGCTTTCCCACATGCCGACACCTCCGTGAGGTTAGTGCCATCACGTGGGCCCCCGGGACCGAGGCCAGCCATGGCCTGGCTGCAGGATGTTGGGTGGAGCTGGGATTTGAACCTGGGCCCGGGGATGTTTTCCCTTAGGCCCCCCAGGAGCAGCGGGGAGAGAGCAAACAGCCGCCTGCATTTCTTTTCAGCCTTTCATGGTGTTTTGTTTTGTTTTTTGAAACCAGGCTTAGTTAGCACGCGTGCTTGTTAACAGACAGTTATTTGGGATGCATTCAACCGTCTGAAAAGCAGAAGCACCCCGTTGTGCAGGTGTCCCCAGGGGCTGGACAAGTGAGTGGGGTCAGATGACCAGCTGGGGTGCAGGGCTGGACGACTTTCCTTCTGGGTCAGAGCAGAAACACGGGGCCAGGAAAGCTGATCCTCCGGTGATCACACGGGGGGTGGGGGGACATCCCGTACCCCTTCCTGGCCCTGAACAAGGTCTAGTCCACCTGAGACCTTGGTGGACCTGGGGGCTCCCTGAGGGGGCTTTTCAGAGTAGGCCGAGTGGCCCCCACTCCAGGAGGGGCTCTCCTGGGATCGGGCTGTTTATTGTCACCGAGCCCGCCTGCGCCGTCCCTGCTCCCTGCTGGGCGAGGACAGGTGCAGGTGCAGGGTGCCCAGGGCCCGGGCTCGGGGTGCTCCGGGTGTGACCCTGGCTCTGGTCCTGTGTGGCCCCGCACAAGCGACCCCCTGTGTGTGATCCCTCGCGCCCAGGGTGGGGGTGCCCCGGGGAGCAAGACAAGGTGGGGGAGGCGCAGGCTGGCCCAGGCCCCCAGCGAGCCTTGGGGGGCGCATCATCACCTGATGTGTCGTGGCGGCGACTTCTGTCCTGGAATGTGGAGGTCCGTGTGGCTGGGGGGTACCCCCAGCCGGGAGCTCAAGCAGCCCCTTTGCTCCCGGTTCTGGAGGCTGGAAGCGCAGGCCAAGTTGCGGGCTTGGTTTCTCCCGAGGCCTCTCTCCTGGGCCTGCGGGCGGCCGCCTTCTCGCCGTGAGGGCAGGTGGTCTCCCCTGCACACATCCCAGTGTCTCCCCTCCTTGGAAGCTCGCCGTCCTATAGGCTTAGCCTTCACCCTGTGACAGGGTGAGCTGCCTTTTGCGGCCTTAACCACCTCTTCAAGGCCCTGTCTCCATATACAGTCCCGTTCTCAGCTGTGCTGGGAGTGAAGGTTCCAGCATATGAATTTGGCTGGGGGCACAGTTCAGTTCCTAATACAACTATTTGGGTATTTCCCTGTTCCGTTGAGAAGGGAAGGAGTCTCTTTCTCTGCAAGAGACGGCGGAGTCCCGAGTAGGTGTGGGCCGTGGAGTGGGAGTGTCATGCAGGAAACTGGTCTAAGTCTTTGCCGTTTTTTTGTTTTGTTTTGTTTTTCTAAGTAGGCTCCGTGCCCAGTGTGGAGCCCAGTGTAGGGCTTGAACTCACGACCCCGAGCGCAAGACCTGGAGCTGAGATCGAGTTGGGTGCCTCACAGACTGAGCCATCCAGGCGCCCCAAGTCTTTGCTTTTTTAACCTCCTCAAACAGCCCCTCCCCCCAGGGCGCCCCAGCGTGCCACGGCGCCCTGGCCTGTGTCGCTAGCTCGTGTTTGTGACCCATTCCCAGGTTCTGGAGGCCAGACGACTCTTACCTCCCAACTCTCCCACCGTGTGCGCATCGGCCGGACGGGCGCCTCGTGCTGCCGTGACCGACAGGACCCTGGTTGCCGAAGACAAATGCTTATTTGCTTGTGCTACGTGTTGATTGTGCATCGGCTGGGAGCGCTTTGCCCGCGTTTGCCGGCTCCTGGGTGACTACAGACGGAAGAGCCGGGACAGACACGTGTGTGTGCACGCGCGTGTGTGTGTCTGTGTGTACATATCTACACGTACATGTACGTACGCACACGTATATATGAATTATGAAAAATAAACTCCCTCCTGATTACTACCCAGGACAGGAATCGAACTTTGCCAGCCGCCCAGGACCAGTTACCACTGGCCTCTTTCTCTCCAAAAGTAACTACTGCGCTGACCTCCGCAGCGATCACTTCCTTGTATTTGTTTGTCTTTAATGAAACTTTAAATTTTGAGATTGTGTCATCGTAAGACAAGAATGCAGAGCCCCTGGGTGCCCTCTGCCCAGTTTCCCCCACTGATACCTGTAGAAGTCAGTACCACAGTGAGACACGGACATTGATTCGGTCACGATGCAGGGCATCTCAGGGCATCTCATCACCATGGAGACCCCGCACCTTGGCTTTTTATAGCCACATCAGCTTTCCTCTCTCCTTAACCCCTTGTAATCTGTTCTCCATCTCTGCAATTTTGTCATTTTGAGAATGTTACACATGGAATCGCACAGTCTGTGTGTGACCTTTTGGGATTGGCTTCTCTCACTTGGCTTAGTTCTCTGGAGGTTCCTGCAGGTTGTTAGGAGTATTGCTAGTCTGTTCCTTTTTTTTTTTTTTTTTTTTTTTGCTACATAAGTGTTGCAGGAGGGATCCCTGGGTGGCGCAGCGGTTTAGCGCCTGCCTTTGGCCCGGAGCGTGATCCTGGAGACCCGGGATCGAATCCCACATTGGGCTCCCGGTGCATGGAGCCTGCTTCTCCCTCTGCCTATGTCTCTGCCTCTCTCTCTCTCTATCATAAATAAATAAAAATTAAAAAAAAAAAAGTGTTGCAGGGTGTGGACAGACCCCAGCTAACCCCTTACCTATGGGAAGGCATCTAGGTTGTTTCCAGTTTGGGGCTATGGGGACGAAAGCTGCTCTAGACACACTATTCCTTACAGATTTATGTGTGTGCATGTGAGCGCAGTTTTCCTTTCTCTGGGGTAAATTCTTGCAAGTGCAGTTGCTGAGATGTATACCTTGTTTTGTTTTATTCTTAAGAAACTGCCAGACTGTTTTCCAAAGCAGCTATATGATTTTACCTCCACCAGTATATGAATGATCCAGAGACTGATTTCTCTGCATCCTTGACAGCATTTGGTGGTGTCATTATTTTTTATTTTAGCCATTGCGGCTTTTAATTTGCATTTCCCTGACGGCCAACGATGCGAATCTTTTCATGTGCTTCTTTGCCATCTGTGTATCCTCTTTGGTGAAAGGTCTCCTGTCTTTTGCTCATATTCTAATTGCATTGTTTGTTTTTTACCACTGAGTTTGAGTTTTACATATTCTAAATGGATAGTTCTTACATTACATATGAGGTTTGCAGATATTTTCTTCCAGTCTGCGGCTTATCTTTTTGTCCGTTTTTTTTCCCCCTTTCTTTTTGTCCTTTTAACAGGGTTTTTCACAAAACAAAAAAATAATCAAAACTTTTTTTTTTTGGATGAAGTCTTGTTTGTTCTTTTATAAATCATGCTTTTGGTGTCAAGTCTAACAACTCTTTATTTGGCCCTAGGCCCCCAGGAGTTTCCCCCATGCTTTCTCTTCTAAAAGTTTTCTATTTTACATTTAAGCTGGTGATCCATTTTTGAGTTAATTTTTGAATCATGTGTGAGACCTAGGTCAAGGGTCTTCTTTCCTCTTGTGAATGTGCGTTTCAGTGTCATTTGTTAAAGGGCCGTTTCCTTCATTGAGTTGGTCTTGTATCTTCTCAGAGGTCAGGTGGGCATATTTGTGGACGCTCCTGGATTCACTGTTCTGTTCCCGATCTGTGTGCTGTACTTCTCCTGCCTTCCTAGGGCAGCACTATTACGGCTCTACTAAGTCTTGAAATGAGGTAGACTAATTCTTCCAGCTTTATTCTTTTTTTTATTATTATTATTTATTCATGATAGTCATAGAGAGAGGAGAGAGAGAGGCAGAGACACAGGCAGAGGGAGAAGCAGGCTCCATGCAGGGAGCCCGACGTGGGACTCGATCCCGGGACTCCGGGATCGCACCCTGGGCCAAAGGCAGGGGCCAAACCGCTGAGCCACCCAGGGATCCCCAATTCTTTTTTTTTTAAATCCCAAATTGTTTAGCTGTTATCGTTCCTTTGCCTTTCCATATAACTTGGGAATAATTATACAATTCTAGGATAATCTTGTATGTACAAAAAAGCAATTTTGCTAGGACTTTAACAGGAATTGTGTCAAACCTATGTATCACATTGGGGAGAAGTGGTGTTTTTACCATGTTGGCTCTTTGAATCACTAACACGATTTATTTAGACATAATTTGAATGATCTGTGTTGTGTAGTTTTCGGCATAAAAGCCCTGGACACGCTCTGTTAGATTTTACCTCAATCTTTTTCCTTTGGATTGACTGTAGATGGTATTGGATTTTTAAGTTTGATGTTCCTGTGTTCCTTGTAAGTGTAAGAAAATAACAGTTGATTTTGTGTGGAAGTCTTGTATCCTGTGACTTTGTTGAACTCATTTGCTAGTTCTAAGAGTTTTTTGGCAGATTCCTTGGGATTTTCTCTATAAACAGTGTTGTCTGCATATAGGGACAGTTTTATTCTTTTCTGATCTGTATGCCTTTTATTTTCTTTTCTAGTATAGAATTGGTATTCATTTTTCTTTAAATATTTAGTAGAACCCTGACGTGAAACCAGTTGGGCCTGAAGATGTCTTTTTTGGGGGTTTTGTATCATAAATTCTGTTTCCTTAATAGCTGCAGGGCTATTCAAGTGATTTATTTCATATTGGGTGAGTTGTGGTCATTTGTGTTTGTAAACGAGATTAATTTCATATAGTTGACAAATTTACATGATACAGTTGTTCATAACAGTCTCTTATTATCCCTTCAATCCTCTTGGTTCTTTTCTGATACTTTTCGGTTTTTCTTGTCAGTCTTGCTGGAAGATCATTTTCATCAGTCTCTTTAAGGAACTAGTTCTTCATCTTAATGATATTTTTTCCCCCTATTGTTTCCTCTCTCTGATTGCATTGATTTCTGATCTTTAGCGTTTCTATCCTTCTGCTTGCTCTGAATATATTTTGCTCTTATTTTTGTAGGTTCTTGAGGCAGGAGCTTAGATTATTGATTTGAGACTTTTCTCTTTTCTAACATATACATTTTGTGCTATAAATTTCTCCGTTGGTATTTGCAGAGTCCTAGAAATTATGATATGTGGTATTTTCATTTTTATTCAGTTCTGTGTATTTTTTTAATTTCACTTGAGACTTTCTCCTTGACCCATGAGTTATTTAGAAATGTGTGGCTTGGTTTCCAAGTCCTTGGAGAGTCTCCTGATATGTTGGCTTTCAATTTGTAGTTTGAGTCCATTTGGTCAGACAAAATTTGTAGTTTGAGTCCATTTGGTCAGACAATCCACTCTATGTGATTTCAGCTCGTCTACATCTGTTGAGGTTTATTTTTTCCCACGTTTATGAAGATATAATTGATGTATAGCATTGTCACATTTTAAGTATACAACCTGATGACTTATTTATTTATATATAGCAAATGCTTATCACGACAGTTTAATTAACATCCATCACTTCACGATTACACATTTTTTTCTTGCGATAAAAACTTTTAAGACTTACCCTCTTAGCAACTTTCAAATAGACAGTATAGTATTGTAGGACTGTGGTCACCGTACCCTACAATATGTCCCCAGGACTTATTTATCTTATAACCGAAAGTTTGTACCTTTTGACCACCTTCAACTGTTTTGTTCACCCCCTTACCCCTGCCTCTGGTGATTGCCGATCCCTTCTCTGCATCTATGAGTTCAGTATTTTAGATTCCGTATACAGGAGAGATCATACAGTATTTGTTTTCCTCTTTGTTTCACTTAACATAGTGCCCGCAAGGGCCATCCACGTTGTTGATAAATATGTTGCACTGGGGATCCCTGGGTGGCGCAGCGGTTTGGCGCCTGCCTTTGGCCCAGGGCGGGATCCTGGAGACCTGGGATCGAATCCGACGTCGGGCTCCCGGTGCATGGAGCCTGCTTCTCCCTCTGCCTATGTCTCTGCCTCTCTCTCTCTCTCTCCGTGACTATCATAAATAAATAAAAATTAAAAAAAAATATGTTGCACTGTATATCTATTTCACTGCATACGTACGCCACACTTTCTTTATCCATTCATCTGCCACTGGCCATTTAGATTGCTTCCATATCTTGGCTACTGTGAACAGTGCCACAGTGAACATGGGAGTGCAGGCATCTCTTCAAGATCCTGTTTTCATTCCCTTTGGATATATACCCAGAAGTGGAATTGCTGGATCATAGGGCAGTTCTATTTTTAATTTTTTGAGGAACCTGCACACTGTTTTCCATTGGTGCAGACCAGTTTATATTCCCACCAGCAGTGCACGAGAGCTCCTTTTTCTCCACATCCTATCCAGCATTTGTTTTCTCTTGTTACTTTGATAACAGCCATCCTAACAGGCATGAGGGGACATCTCAGAGTGGTTTTGGTTTGCGTTCCCTGATGGTTAGTGATGATGAGTACCTTCCCATGTACCTGTTGCTTGATCCCATATCATGTTACTTGATGCTATTCTTATTTTTATACCTGTTTTATTTTTTCAGAAGTTTTTAGGATCTTCTTTTTATCCCTGACGTTCAGAAACTTCACAGTGTGACTAAGCATTTTTCATTTGTTATACCTCGTGGGTACTCTGTTGGGAGTTTAAAACCTAAAAAATTATAAAATATGGGAAATTAAAAAAAACCAAATGAATAAAAAAGTAAACAAAAAGCAGAATCAGATGTGTAAACACAGAAAATGAACTGACATTTGCCAGCAGGGCAGGGTGGGGCGGGGTGGGGGAATGGTCAAAATGAAGGAAGGGGTGTGTGAATAATAAGCTTTCAGTTACGGAATGAATAAGTCACGGGAGTAAAAGGCACAGCATAAGGAATATAGTCAATGGTTTTGCAGTCGTGGTGCGTGGTGACAGATGGTAGCTACACTTGTGAGCACAGCTTAATATTTAAGCTTGTCCAGTCACTATGTTGTACACCTGAAACGAGTGTCACGTGGCCTATCAACTCCACTGAAATAGCAAAATTCTAAAAAACTATTGTCAAATTTATTCAAGTCCCTCATGTCCCTGATGAATGAGTGACGTTCCAACACCTTTGTTTTTCACTTACGGATAAATCATTAAAATCAATAGAAATATTAGCTAGATTCTTGTCAAAACGATCCTTGTTTATTTACATAAACAGCTGGCGACAGATACAGAAGTGCAGCAAAGACCAAGGAGACATTCCATGAAAAGCGATTGACTGTACAGGATTCTCGTTAAAGAATATTGTATATTTTATTGTATATAAACTATGTGCTCTATACCTACGTCAATGAAAGTTAAGTGTGTGTGTGCACAAAAACTCCACTCGCCTCCAGAACTTCTGTTGTTTTTATGTTTAGCTCCTAGATTGATTTTTCAATTTTTGTTATTTTATAAATTTTCATCTTCTATACTTTTGTGACTCTTAGTGCTATTGCTCTTCTGTTCTTAACCTCAGTCACTTTTAAATCTTAAGGGCTATACATGTTTCCTGTCCTTTTGTATTACTATCCCATAATTATATGGGTATAAAATTACCTTCACATTTTTTCAGTCATTTGTATATAATGCATTGCCTATTTCCACAGAGCTGCTTTCTTAAGCTTTTTTTTTTTTTTAGTTTTTTTTTTAAATTTTTATTTATTTATGATAGAGAGAGAGAGGCAGAGACAGAGACATAGGCAGAGGGAGAAGCAAGCTCCATGCACCGGGAGCCCGATGTGGGATTCGATCCCAGGTATCCAGGATCGCGCCCTGGGCCAAAGGCAGGTGCTAAACTACTGCGCCACCCAGGGATCCCCTTTCTTAAGCTCTTATTTAGAGATTATATAGTTCTTTTATATACTAGACACTGTTCTACATAGTTTTACAAGTGTTTACTTAATCCTCCACCCACAAGATAGTCCTTTGGCCAGTGGCAGAGGTGGGATTTGAATTTAGGCCTCTTGCTTCAGAGCCCACCAGAGTGGGTAGAGACTAGGTGGTCCTGCTGGGATCAGCTGGTTCTGAGCTGTTTATCCTACTTAGGTGACGATATGTGGATGCTCTTAGGCTATCACTTCTCCCTCGTGAGGGCGATTTAGTTAGAAGAGGCTAAGTCCATTGTTTGCCTTCTGTTTAGTTGCTGTGGGGCCTCTCTCTCCTCTCACCATCCCAGCCTGGTATGAGCAGGGGACCCAAGCTCTGCCGAGCAGTTGCCCTTGTCTGACACTTTGACCCCTGAGAGACTGATAAAACACCAGAAAAAATATGATTGGCAGTCACGCATCTCAGCTGTTTCTCCCTGACCGGATCCCTGTGCCTTGCTATGGCTCCTGCAATTTTTGCCTCCAACTCCCTGGAGAGGTCTTAGATGGTTTGTATCACCTAGAGTTTTGTTTGTAAGTCATAGGACTGACTCTTCAGTAAGAATAAGGAATCTATTGGAGGATATGGAGGGGCCAGATTTGAAACATGGACACTGACCAAGGCTGTTCTGGAGGGTTAAGAATTCAGAAGCATGAAAATCCTATTTTGGTAGAAACAGCCCATCAGAACGGATATGCAGCTGCTAAGGCGTGCTGTTATGTCATCAGCCTACCCTCCCCATAGCTGCCTTGGATTTATTCCTAATTGTCCCTTTGTTTCTACTACTCCCTCCAGAAGTCTCAGTTGGGAGGATGAGGAGCCAAGCACACATCACATAACTGCCCACTGATTGCCAGGAGCTAGGGAGAAGGAAGATTCCCCTCCCCCCTTGGCTTCTAAAGGTAGGGGTTGAGGCAACTAATACCACACCTGATGGGTATTGCCCCAGAATAAGAAGGTTAGATTCTAGATAGCCCCCATACTGCTGGTTCCATTACAGGCTTCCCCACCTTTATATGGGTTCTGCAGATTTCCTATTTCTTTCCAATCAGTAGTCTTTGGTTCTAGCCAGAATCCTGTGTCTGGTACTGAGGGGTCCCTAAGTGAAGTATGTCCTGCTGCTCCCATAAGAACTTTGGTTTTTTTTGATGCATTCTAGAAGTTTGGGGACCTTGAGGTCTAGACTTCCAGTTTGTTCTTGTCTCATTAGCTTGATGAGAGTGTTTAGGGTAATAAATAATCTGCAAGTCTTTTGCTGATAGCAGCTTAGTGAGGACTGGCCGTGGAGAACATTTTCCGTGTTCTTGGCTGCAGAGCCAGCTGTTCTCATTGATGTTTCTGTACTGAGCCAAAGTCCCAGGGCTTGGAACCGGGGCCGTGGAATGACTCAGTGTGGCCAGTCCATTCTAATTTGGCACATTCAAGCCTGACTACTCTTCATCAAGGAGTTCATTATTTGGGGCTAGGAGGCAATTTCACGTGAAAATGAATACCTAACTCCTTTGCCCGTTGCTATGACTTGGTTAGGGAGACTTGGCCAGCCGTGGGGGCCCAGAACTCCCTGAAATTGTGTTTAAAATAGAGAACCCATGGTTTTCAGGGGCTCACAGGGGTCCACAGTACTCAGAAAGATTGAATCATCGACTTGTTTCTTGAATTCTGAGCTTCTTAAAAATGACCTTTTAGATAGCAGTGGTGGTTGTGTAACTCTAAATTTACTAAAATCCATTGTATACTTTGAATGGGTGAGTTGTGTGGCAATTGAATTGTATGTCAAAAAAGCCGTTTAAAATGGACCTTTCGTTAACCTATTTTTGAGCAGGGGACTGCCTGAACAAGGGACCCATCTCTGGTCCTCAATGAATCTGGGTATTATTGAGCTTGTTTGTATGTAATTGCCCGTTTTTATGTATTACTTTGGCTCTAGCTTCACCCAACTACAATAATTTTGTGGTGCTTCTAAGCGAGTTATTTGAACTCTAACGCTGCACTGAGAACCATGTCTAATTCTATGGTGGGTTAAAAGCCGGAGCTAATTTCATTTATTGCCCCGTAAATTGTGGTGGTTATAGTAGTGGGAGAAGACATGAGCACAATGGAAGTTTAGCCAAGTTCCCTTACTTTAATGACCCCCATCGGTATTTTGTGCCGTTAAGTGATTACGTGGTGAGTGGTAAGTGTTCAGGACTTTCAGGCAGAAGTCCTAAGTAGCGATGCTGGGACTGCAGTTCTGTAATCGAAGCCAAAGCGGAAGAAAGACGGATGGGATACCCACCTGAGGTCCCAGGGACTAGATCAGAAAATAAGGTCTACGCAGAAAGCATTAAGTAAAAAGAATTGGGTCGTACCTTGCGTGTAGCCCTCTGAAGGCAAGTCCGACCGCGTCCTGCTCCTGGTCGGTTCCCGGGTGGCCTCCCATCACAGCCGCAGCAAACCTGTGCCCGTTTCCACAGCGTGGGGCCCTCGGTTTCTAAAGGCCGAAGGCCGCCCGCTCTGTGTGGCTTGGAGGGCCGCTTGCAGGTCGCCCACCGCGGCTCTCATGAAAGCGACTGAAAGGGGATTGTTTGCGTTGGCCCCAGTGCAGAGCTAAGGCTCACTAGTTAGCAGGAGGAGTAGAAACGAGGCACGAGGCACGGGGGCAGCAGCGGCTGAATTTCTGCTGCTGACGTAGAGTCAACAGGATTCTTCCCCGGGACATCCTAGCCGCCCTGTGATCTGCCCTCTGTCCCGCCGCCTCCCACCTCCCAGGAGCTGGGGGTGTCCTCCGTATCCAGGAGGTCGAGCACAGCCCGTCTTTATCCGCGTTCGGCGCACCTGTTTGGTGTGTACGTTGCTCTGTAAACGTGTGGGTGTTCTTCGGGCCGAGTGGCGTCGACACAGGTGAAATACCTGTTCCTTCCCCGTTGCTTCCAACCATCCCTGAGCTCTCGCTAGGTGCCAAGCTGTGTGCGAACTGCTTTGAAGAGCTTATTTTTCACTCAACCCTCTTAATGGCACGAGGTTGGATATACCCATTTTGTATAAGAGAAAGCCGAGGCTTAGAAAACGTAGCTGAATCGCCCAGGACTAAGCAGAGAGCAAGCAGGGTAGTAGAATTCTGGGTCTAATTCCACAGCTTTTAACGCCCGCTGCTATGCCCCCTTTCTAGACAGCATCTCTCTCTGTGCTTTCTTTTTTTTGTTGTTGTTTTGTTTTTGTTTTTTATCCCCCTCCCTGTTGCACAGGTGTTTGGGTGCTTTAGCTGGGAAGGGGGATGAGCAGCTGACGGCCGTCCTCATGTGCCATGGGTTAGCAAGTCAGTCACCCCAACCTCTAGCTGGGGCAAGCGTTGGGCTGTGGGTCAAATAGAGCCTATAGCACCGAAGCTAAGAATGACTTTTTTTTTTTCATTTTTAAATGGCCGGGGGGGGGGGGGGGGATCAAAAGAACGATACCTTGTGATACCTGAAAATTATATGGGATTCAAATTCCAGTGCCTATAGATAAAGTTTTATTAGAACACAGCCGTGCCCCTCTTGGTTATGTATTTATGGCTGCTTTCGTGCTGCAACGGCAAAGGGGAGTAGCCGTGGCTGAGACCGTGTGGCTTGCGGAGCCTAAAATATTTGTCATCTGGCTCCTTGTAGGAAACCTTTGCCAGCCCTTGATGTCCATGCCAGAGTTTGCTCTCCCAGATAGGAATGGCCTCCCCAGCCCTTTTAGGGGGTGGGAGGGGCTGGGGCCGGGCTTAGAGGGCAGAGCTCGGGGCGGCTGCGGGCAAAGCCGGATGGGTCATAGGTGTGCTTACCTGCACTGACCTGTCGTGTTCTTTGCGGTCACGCTGTGCTTGTTCTCCAGTGGGTGCTGCTGACCCCGGTACCATTCGTGTTCCGGACAGGTCGCTGGATGTCGGGAACCCTGGGTCATAGCTTTCTGTGTGTGACACGAAGGGGTTCAGAGTCTGCCTCCCCGCAATATGCCCCTTTGACCTAAGGATTATGTTGAGCCAAAGGCAATTGAGAGAAAGCTGATCCAAGAAAAACACGCCGCCCCCTCCTCTCTACAATGTTTAGTGACTGGGGACAAACGTTGACTCTTTGGGGCCCAGAGCCAGCCCGGGGGAATCTGTATAACACACCCCAGGAAGCTCTCCTATTTTCCCTTAGTCTTCCCTGTATACCTGCTGCCCCTAAAAGCCTAAGCCCATCTTCCTGTCTCTTTTTTTGCTCCTCTCCGGATGTATCGTCGTTTGTGCAGGTGCCCCATCAAGCCCAGGTTCTCACCACCCCTGTGAATTCCTCATTTGAGTTTCTCCGCTGCACCTGTGCACTGCCTGGGTTAATAACCTTCTGTTTGTCTCTTGTTAGTCTGCCTTTTGCCTGGCTAGTTTGCAGGGCCCCAGCTGGAGGACCTGGGGCGGGGGGAGAGGGGAAAAGTCTCTCCCCTGTTGCAAACGCTGCATCAGGTAACCACCTGGCGGGCTGGGAGCAGCAGGTGTAGATGGAGGTCCCGCTTGTCCACCGCAGTATGCCTTAGGGGGGCGTGGAAGGTTGCCCCCCCCCCCCCGACTAGAAGGGAACTGATAGACGCTGGACACGGCCCCACCGGGCTACGCGCTTCACCTGCTGTTTAATTTAAGCCTCAGTCGTTTGGAGAGGGAATGGCATCATCCTCCTGCAGGCTGACATCGGGTGACCCGCCCGCAGGCCCAGGTCGTGAGTAGCTGCCCAGATGCCAGGTACCGTGCTGTGGATTCAAGGTGCCAAGCCCCTGAGTTCCAGCAAGTTCTGAGGTTGGCATCCACATTCAGACACGTGTGCTGGAAGCCTGACGCATTTCCACTTCGTCACATTGGTCTCCCAGTGCTTGCATCTGGAGCAGCCGTGCAGACGTGTGTCCATCACATGGACAGCCTTGACGCCGCCGACCGACGCTGCTCGCTCAGTGATCGGCCCGGGAGTTTCCGCTCGGTGCGCGGGCGGGTGGTTGCCCTGTGCCAGGCCCCGTGTTCGGTGCTGGGGCGTGAACGCGGCAACAGGCGGTGTCTGGGGGGCGATGGCACAGGCCCTCGGGGCTCTGGGCTGTAGACTGGCTAGTTCGTCCCAAGACAGTGGGCTTGCCGGGGGCCTGTGGGGATGGGTCGCGGGGGGCAGGAGGAGAAGCTGACGGCTGGGCTCCAGGAGGGCAGGAGCGGGCAGCGGCCTCGGGCTCAGAAGCAGCAAACACAGGCCGCCGGCAGCTTTGGCACAAACGGCTTCTCACCACGATCCTCCCCTCGATTAATACCGGGTTCCTTGGCGAGAGGATTTCCTTGACTTTGGCTCAGAGAGGATGGGGCCATGGGTCAAGGCTTTGTGCGGTGGTGGAGGGGACTCCCAAAGCGCTGACTTCGTTGCTAGAAGAAGGGGTAGGTGTTGTCGGGCAGGTGGAAAGCAGGATCCGTTTGTGTCACGAGCCCTGGGAGCACAGAGGAGAATGGCCAACGCAGCCCAGCCCCAGGGGTCAGGGGAGGGTTCCCTCTAAGCTGCAGTCAGAATGGCCACTGATGGGAAGGAGGCATCCAAACACCTGAGGCTCTGGGCGCTGCAGGTGCAAAGGCCCAGAGGCAGGGAAGTTTTGGGCTCTTCCCCGTTGGTCTCTAGGAACAACGGGCCATTTTGCCCAAGGACTTGTGCTTTTAAGGACCAGGGCCCATCCGTCCTTGAGCCTCCCCAGGCCAGCTGAGCGTCCTGGAGAACCTCAGGCCGTGATTTCCTGCTTCCCAGGGACTCTCCAGGATTAAATACAATCTCGGGCCCTCCTGCATGGAGAGCTGATAGGAAGAAAAATGCCACCATGGCCGTGAACGCTTTTATTATTCCACGTCGGCTGCGGTGGGGGAGGCCGCCGGTCACGAGCTGCCCGAACTGATTTGCACCGGCCTTAGTCACACACTGTGGCTTGACATTTATAGCAGCTGTGATCCACGCAGATCGATTATTTAGGAAAAGGAACGAAGCCGAGGCGGCCCGAGCAGCTGCCTTGTTAGGAGTCTGTTCTCGTCGTGGTCGGTCGTGCCGGGCGAGGGGGGCGCAGACTTGAAAGGGGGGAAGCGCTCTCTAGCTCGGGTCTTGTGCAGGTCTCGGTGGGCAGGAGGCTGCTTTTATTCACCGTCTTTGATTAATCAGCTCCCTTTTATTCACATGAAAAACGCAGACACCCGGGTTCCTCGCCTCTTATGCTCAGTTGCTTCTGTATCGGGTCCATCGGGCCAAGGAAAGCCGAGCGAACTGTACTAAACTGTACTGCTCGGATTCAGCGGAGTTTGTCCCCCCCGCCCCCCCATCAGGAGGTTGTTCCTTCCATGCTAATGATCGTGGGAGCCCCGTGGGGAGGAGTTGGGGCTTTTCTCTGTTCGGGGATCACTTGGCCCCTCATTCTTTTTTTTTTTTTTTGCTATAATAATTTTTTAATTATATGCCAACATTCAAAATCCAGGATGTTTCACATGAAATTTTGATTTTTCTTTTCTTTTTTATTTTTTTATTTATTTTATTTTATTTTATTTTTTAAATTATTTATTTATTTATTTATGATAGTCACACACAGAGAGAGACAGAGAGAGAGAGAGAGAGAGAGAGGCAGAGACACAGGCAGAGGGAGAAGCAGGCTCCATGCACCAGGAGCCCGACGTGGGAATCGATCCCGGGTGTCCAGGATCGCGCCCTGGGCCAAAGGCAGGCACCAAACCGCTGTGCCACTCAGGGATCCCTCCCTATTTTTTAATTTTTTTATAAATTTACTTTTTATTGGTGTTCAATTGGCCCCTCATTCTAGTCCCGGTTCAGATGGAGCAAGCCCGAAGCTAAGAATGAGACCTGCTGTGGCTCCGACTCCAATGTGGGCAGGGGCCCAGCTCTTGGGGGGCTCGTGGTGACCTGCCGTGACTGTCTTTCAGCTCAGGTGGCCCCAGCTGGGGCCAGAGTCTAGGCTGAGGCCTGCTGGGACCCAGATGCTCTCTGACACCGGTTCCCGAGGGGCGAGAGGACTGAGCTAGCTCGGTGTGTTTGTGCGCTTGGGCTGCCACGACGCCGGGCGCCAGGCTGAAGCAGCAGAACATTACTCTCTCGCCTTTCTGGAGGGCAGAAGGCTAAGGTCAGGGGCCTGCACGGGGAGGGGGGGGGGTGTCTGAGGGCTGTGACGGAGGGTCTGTCCCAGGCCGCTCCCTGCTGCTCGGGGTTTGCTGGCCATCTGTGGTGTCCTTGGCCTGTGGAAGCCTCACCCCGGATCCCTGCCTCCATCCTCACATGGGGTTGTCCCTGTGTGCATGTCTGTGTCCAAGCTTCCCTTTATTTCTTTTTTCCTTTTTTTTTTAAAGATTTTATCTATTTATTCATGATAGAAAGAGAGAGAGAGGCAGAGACACAGGCAGAAGGAGAAGCAGGCTCCATGCGGGGAGCCTGATGTGGAACTTGAACCTGGGACCCCAGGATCACGTCCTGGGTCAACGGTAGGTGCTGAACCGCTGAGCCACCCAGAGATCCCCCCAAACTTCCCTTTCTTAGGAGGACATCACTCATATTGGACTAGGACCCTAAGGACCTCCTCCTAAACTCGATTACCTCCGCAGCAGGTCACTTTCTGAGTTTGGACTTCAACACGTACGTACTTTCCTTGGAGACAGGGAGTGATTTAACCTATGAAACCTACCTTGGGACTGGTTATGTGATGATAAACCTCCTTATTGTCTAAGCCTCGGGGGTTGGGTGATGGCTACCTGCCGTCTACCTGAATTGCCGAGAGAGATCGCAGTAGCACTGCCAGGTCCGCCCTGGGCCGATGCGGGTTCCCCTTCCTGCCGCCATGTCCCGTGAGGAACGGTCTCATTTTCTTGGGGTTGGAGATATTCATGGGTGGGCCCAGGAGCGGGAGTCCTGCGTGAACATTCCAGCTACACAGCTACAGCGGCCCTGGGGTAGGACGGCTCCAGGGGGTTTGGAGAAACAAGGCAGGATGGATGTGTGCTGGGAGCACCACCCCTTCTGTCTTGGCGGTTGCCCTGCTGGCCCCAGTTCAGACTGGCTTTTTCCATGATGTCCCCCAGGTGTTTTGTTTACAACCTGATTCTGATACTTGGAGTCACTGTGGTATGACGACGGGATGCTGGTCTACACTACCCGCAGGATTTTGGTTCTTGGTGTCATTAAGGATATGGATCTCAAGGGGGAGGGGGAGGCCCAGCCATATCAACACGGTGCCCTTAGGCTGGTGCACACAAGGATCGGCCAGAGCACAAGGTGACTGCAAAGCACCTGGTCCTTACCGTGGAAGAACCAACGTCTGTGGCCTCCTCGCACAGAAGACTGTGCGGCCTAGTGGCTAATTACAAGGACGCTGCGGATTCCGACACGGAATCTGGATCTGATTCCAAGCTCTTCCCCTCTTAGCTGTGACAGTGTGGGCAATCACTCTTTTTGTGAATCTGTTTTCTCATGGAAAATGGAAATAAAAATAGCTTCACCGAGGATGGTGTTGAGGATGACATAGGTTCACCTACGTGAGGGGCTCGGTTCTGAGCTTGGTACCAAGCGTCTGAAACGCCCGTGTTGCAAGGGGAGGGACGGGGGCGGGTGAGGTTTAGAGGTCACCAGCCCGGGCTTGAGCCTGGCCCCTGTCCCTGACCTGCTAGTTGTATGGCTGTAAAGTGGAGCTTCGTCCTTCCACCCCGTGACGGAGCCGCAGTGTCCTTTCCGCAGGAGTGTTAGCGGGATGTGCGTGAGAGGCCTTGCTGAGACGCCTTCTCCTGCAGCAGATGTGAGCATTACTCAGGCGCCAGGCTCTTTCAGGTGGGGAGTATGTCCGTTTGCTGTGGCTCCTCTAACAAATTACCGCAGGCTCAGTGGCTTAGAACTACGTGTATTTATTTTCTTACTGTTCTGGAGAGCAGAAGCCCCAAATAGTTTTACTGGGCTAACTGCAGCCTGTCCCGAAGGGTTTCTGGAAGCTTCAAGGGGGGAATCCATTTCCTTGCCTTTTTCTAGTGGCCACCATATTCCTTGGCTGTGGCCCCATCCTTCATCCTCAAAACATACCCCCCGCCCCCGCCGTCTCTGCTTCTGCCCTTACAGTTGCCTTCTTTCCTCCAGAGGAAGTGACTCCTTTGGGACCCCCTGGGTCCTGCACGCTCGTCTTCCCCCCTCTGCAGGGCTCCAACTCAATCACACCTGCAGAGTCTTTTTTGTTACAGAAGGTAACGTGTTCATAGGTTCTGGGCATGAGGACGTGAGGTTTTGGGGGGCTCTGGAGGCGCGTCATGCAGCCTACCACGGGGTTAGCCTGTCAAATGTTAGTGTGCATCAAAGTGCTGCTTTTCTGCTCATTTCTGCTCGTGGCATAGAAGCAGTTGTTTTCTGTACCTTGGTGTGGGGGGGGAGGTAGGAAGTGGGGGGTACACCCTAAAGCAGTGGTTCTCAAAATGTGGCTCCTGGATGCGCAGTGTCAGTATCACTGGGGAACTGGTGAGCGATGCAGACTCGCAGCCCCTGCAGAGACCTCCCATCCGATGCACAGGGTTGGGAATCAGCCCTCTGTACTGTGGTGAGCCTGGCCTTGCGATCTTGCTTTTATTTTATTTATTTTATTTTATTATTTTATTTTATTTTATTTTATTTTATTTTATTATTTTATTTTATTTTATTTTTTTAATTTTTTAATTTTTAATTTTATTTAATTTTATTTTATTTATTTATTTTATTTTATTTTATTTTAATTTTTTAATTTTTTAATTTTTTTGTTGCTTTAATTTTGAATTTTGATATTCGTTGTGATTTTCTTTGCATTCATTTTGACCCCTGATAAAAAATGTTGCGGTAAGATACATTATTTGTTGTGACTCCGGAAGCTCTGCATCCGAGGTGAGTGTGTCACTGGCCTCACCCTAGTTCTGGCGCTGGAGAAGGAGTGGTCGTCAAATGTCACGGAGGTCTGGGTCCTCCCGGGAGGCCTGGGCCCGGTACTGGAGGCGCTGGGGCGACCGGGGCGATGGGCGGGTGCTCCCCGAGGCAGTGGCATCAGAACCTGGGGCTCAGCGCCAGAGGCAGGGGCGCTTCAGGCGGAGAGCGGCAGGTGCAAACGCTCGGCACTTGGCACGCAGCGGGGAGCGGGGACCCACGGGGCCACTGTGCCGGGAGAGTCCCTCGCCACTGTTGACCAAGTTCCCAGCTCTGGGCGGTGCAGAGCTCCGAGCCCCGGGCTGTGCGAGGGAGCCCGGGGGAGGCCGCTGGAACTGTCGGGGCGGCCCGGTGTCTCCATCGCAGAGGCCGAATGGGCAGCCCGGGGACAGGCCGGGGACAGGCCAGGGAGCGTGTGTCTCCCGGAAGGTGCATTCAGCACAGGCTGCGGAGCTGAGAGCTTTAGCTGCTACCCGGGGGCCCGGGAACACACTCCCCGCTTTTAACCCAAGTTCAACGTGGCTCTCGGCCCGGAGGAGCCTGCTTCCCGGCCTGCGGTGGCCGCGTGGGGACAGGTCACTGCGGTGATCCGGGTGCGGCTCCCGGCGGGGGGGGGAAGGCCACGGGCTGTCTGCGGGGGGCTCCGGGGACAGAGGGCACCGCAAGGCCCCGGGGACCCTTCTGCTTCCTCTCGAAAGGTGGCCCGTGGCCTGACCCCTACACCGCGGGCCGGGGGACGTTCCCCGAGGCGAACCGCGCAGACTCCTCCTGGGTTCGTGTCTGGCTTTGCCTTTCAACCTTGACGGTCACCTGAGTTCGTGCTTGTTCACTTCTGCTCCCGGAGTGACCGGACTAGACGCGACTGTCCTGTGGCTCCTGATGAAGCCTGGGGCGCTTGCAGGTCGGGGCTGCTCTGAGCAACGGGTGCCGCTGCGAGCGGATCGAGTGGATCCGGGGCGTGTGGCCCGCGCTCTGGCAAGCATCTGGCCAGGAGCAGAAGCCGGGCTGCTCGGCGGGTGTCCAGAGGGTCTGCGGCACCTCGTGCTCCTACCAGTGGCCGTGACGGTGCCTGCCGCTCTAGGCCTTTGCCAGCACTTGGGCTGCCAGCCTTAGATTTGAGTTATTCTCGTGGGTTTGGGATCGTTCTCTCCTTTCTTTTCTTTTTCTTTTTCTTTTTCTTTTTCTTTTTCTTTTTCTTTTTTCTTTTCTTTTTTCTTTTTTCTCTTCTCTTCTCTTCTTCTTTCTCTTCCTTCCTTCCTTCCTTCCTTCCTTCCTTCCTTCCTTCCTTCCTTCCTTCCTTCCTTCCTTGATTTTATTTATTTATTCATGAGAGACACAGAGGTAGACACCCAGGCAGAGGGAGAAGCAGGCTCCCTGCAGGGATCCTGATGTGAGACTCGATCCCAGGACCCCGGGATCATGCCCTGAGCAGACGCTCAATGCCTGAGCCCCCCAGGCGGCCCTCGGATAGTTATTTCATCGTGGTATTACTTTGCCTTTCCCATTTTAAGTATCCTCTTCTGTGGAGGGCTTGTCTGAGTCTCTTGTCCGGTTTTAACCGAGTTCTTGGTCTTACTGATTTGAGGGAGTTCTTTCTGCAATGAGAGTAGGAATCCTTTCTTGGCTCCTGGTGATGCAAATTTCTTCCCTTTGTCAAGAGTCACCTTTAAGAGAGTGGAAAGACGAGCCATAGAGCTGGTTCAGTTCTTGACTTTGATGTCTCGTTGTCAAGCTTTTTTCTTTGTGGTTAGCGCTTTTTGTGTCTCACTTAAGAAATCACTGCCCACCCCAAGTTTATAAAGATAATCTTTGTTATCATCGGGCAGTTCGGTTTTCTTTTTCTTCAAAGATGTATTTATTTATTGATTTGAGAGATACCATGAGCTTGAGAGGGGGGAGAGGCAGAGGGACAAGCAGACTCCCCACTGAGCATGGAGCCTGACTAGGGGCTCAGTCTCACGACCATGACCTGAGCCAAAATCAAGAGTTGGGACACTCAGCCGACTGAGCCACCCCAGTGCCCCAAGCAGTTTTAATTTCCCTTTGGAATCTATAATCCATCCAATAATCAAGTTTTGAGTGTGCTGTGAGGTTGGGGTCAAACTTTTCTTTTCCCATATGGATTTCCGGTGGAGGACCACTGAGCATCTCTGTTGCTCTGCGGTGGTGAGTCACCTGCTGGACCCTTTATTCTTACCCTCAGCCCATTTGTGTATCCTTGGACCAATATATTCTCTTAATTACCGAGGCTTCCAAATCTGGATAACCTGGTAGAGCAGGTCTTCTCATTTTTTGATGGTCTTCAAGAGCTTTTGGCTCTTTGCCTTTCTAATTAAATTTTAGAATCATTTTGTCAGTGTTCATAGAAAAATCTGTTCAAATTTTTATAAGATCACATCTTAGATCGTTGTGGGGAGAATTGAACATTTTACAACATTGACTCCATGAATCCAAGGCCTATTGGTACATTTCTGCATGTGTTTACTTTCTCTCCATCTTTTAGAGTTTTCTCTAGGGTGGTCTTGAGTATTTTTTATGAGATTTAGTCCTAGTTATTTGATATGTTTCAATGTTATATTTAAAATTTTTTATTTTCTGTTTTATGTACAGAAATATAATTTATCTTTTGTATATATCTTATATCTAACAACCTTGCTGAACTTATTCTAATAATTTATCTATAGACTTTTCTTTTTTGGGTCTCCTACAATAGTCATGTCATGTGCAAATAGGGAGAATTTTATTTTTTTAACTTCAAACCTCCAATTTCATTTTTTTATAAAGTTTATTTATTCATGAGAGACACACACTGAGAAAGATGGGGACACAGACAGAGGGAGAAGCAGGCTCCCTGCAGGGAGCTCGATGTGGGAGTCGATCCTGGGATCACGCCCTGGGCCAAAGGCAGAGGCTCAACCGCTGAGCCACCCAGGTGTCCCTCCAATTTCATTTTTTTAAACTTCTAGAATAATCCTGAATAGAGGTGATGATAGTGGTCATTCTTATCTCAGTCCTAATTTTAGAGGGAAGCTTCCAACATTTTACCATCATGAATTATGTTTTTGCATATTTACCATTATTAACTTTGTCTTCTATGGGATTCTTTTTCTTTTTAATTGGATATGTTGCCTTTTTATTTATTTGGCTCTTTCTGTCCCTATCCTGTCTGGGCGGAGGCTGGTTAGATTAGGGACTTTTTTTGTAGACTTTATTTTCTAGAGAAGTTATGGGTTCACAGAAAAATTGAGAAGAAGGTACAGAAATTTCCCATAGTCCTCTGGTCCCCCACGTGTACAGCCCCCACCATGATCAATACCCCCATCAGAGCAGTATGTTTGTTACAATCGATGAACGTGTGTTGACATGTCATTATGCCCGGAGTTCTTGGTTTCCCTTAGGGTTCATTCTTGGTGTTGCACATTCTATGGGCTTGGACAGCTGTATAATGATGTTATCCATCATAGTGTCATATGGGGTCTTTTCATTGCCCTAAAAACCCTCTGTGCTCGTCCCATTCATCCCTCTCTCTGGGCTTTTAAATATGTACTCTTTGTCAGCTGAAGAACGTTTTTGTGAAACTTAAAGTGTGACATAGGGACAACTTTTGTAATGTTCTACATTAAAAAGTGTCTATCTGGCAGTTGTCGAGCATAATAATCTAAACGTGCCTATTGGTCAATATGTTAATTATGTTCCGTTTGTCAATATTTTCTTTTTTTTTGTTGTTTAATTTTTCCATTTTTCATTTCTGGGTTTATTTTTCCATATAATTTATCCATTTTCTTTGGCCTCCTGTCTTGAGGCTTCTAGAATTGATAATTTTGTTATTAGGAAGGATATTTGTGGTTGCTAAAGTCGCTTTTTTTTTTTTCCCCCTTGGTTTGATCATAACAGAGGTGGGCCAGCTTTCTTTTCAGTTCTCCCTTCTCTCCTGACATCTTTTGGATTGGTTATTATTTTGATATTCATTGTCCTCCTCTATTAATCTGGTGTTCATCTACTCTCTTCCTATACTCTCAGTGGTTACACTAGAGATCCCGACATGCGTTCTTGTCTTATCAAGGCCTGATATACACACTAAGGCTCCTTTGTTTTCCCGGACAACGCAAGGATCTCAGAACATTCTAATTCCATTTGCCATCTCAATTTCTAAGCTATCTTGGTCATATATTTTATTTCTACATGTACTTTAAACATTACAGTGCATTGCTGATATATTAATAGGAACAAATTAATCATAACTATTAATAACTATAAATGTGTGTGACTGTACATTAATATTACATGTTAATATCAATTTATATCTGAGTTAGATTTAGCTACAACTAGCATTTACTTCTCTTTGTTCATTCTTATAGCTCCAAGCTCTCATCTGGGGTGACTTCTCTTCTCCCTGGAGAAAGTCCCTTTAGTATATTTTTGACTGGATCTACTGGTGATCAGCTTTTCTGGATTTATTTAGTCCGAAGATGTCTTTCTTTCATTTTCATTCTTGGAGGGTATTTTCACTGGGTGTAGAATTCTGTGTGACAGTTATTTTCTTTCAGCACCTGGAGGACATCATCCCAGGAACTTCAGGTTTCCTTAGTTTGTGATGATGGCGGGTGCCCGTCTCTTGTGTTCTCTCCTCATCCCACCGCCAGCTGCTTTTAAGATTTCTCTGTTACTGGTTTTCAGTATGTTACTGTGCTCTGCCGAGGTGTGGTATTCTCTTTATTTATCCTGTTTAGGGTTCTTTGAGCCTCTTAAATCTTATTTTAGTCATTAAAAAAGTATATCCATGATCTCTTCTGACAGTGCTGCTACCCCGTTTTCTCCTTTCTGCCTTTCTGGGGCGACAGTGTCACTGTCCACAGTGTAACCTTTCCACTGCATCGCTCTGTCTCATTCTTCTTTGTGCTTCGTTCTGACTTTCTTCTGTTTTTCCAGCTTGTGAATTCTTTCTACTTGTGTCTAATATCAGTTGGCTACTTATAGTTTCAACGAGGTGACTTTCTACAGTGTCCTTTTCACTACCATAATTCTTTACCTTTTCTTGTTTCCTTGACCATCTTAAGCAAACTTCTTATAGTCTGTTTCTGGGGTGAGAGCTATCTGGATTACCTGTGATTGTCTCTCTCTTGCATTTCGATCATGTTGTCTTTGTTGTGTTTGGTTATTTTTTCCTCAAATCTACAGAAAAGCTGCAAGAATAGTACAAAGAACATTTCTCTCACCTGCCATTTGAAACTATGCTGCATCACTCCCAAACATTTTAGGGTGCATTTCTTGCACATCAGGGACACTCTCCTCTGCAGCTACAGTGCAGCCGTCACGCTCAAGTAATGTAACTGACCCGTCATTACAGTATAGTCCATAGACTCCATTCAGGTTTTATTGGAACAGTTCAGGATCACAGGTTACATTTGGTTGCCTTGCATCTTTAGTTGCTTTTGATCTGGAATACTTTTTAGATTTTTCTTAACAGTTATGACATTGCCACTTTTGAAGATTACAGATCAGTTATTTTTGTAGGATGCTCCTCAGTTTGGGCTTCTCTGATTTCCTCATGATTAGATTCATGAAACAGATCTTTGTTAGGGACATTGCAGAAATGTCCTGCTGACTTTGTCTTACTGCACCCTATTTAGTGGTACATGGTTTGGAATTATTCTGTTACTAGTGATGTTAACTTGGGTCACTTGGTTAAGATAGTGTCTTCATTGGGTTTCCCCACTGTGAAATCACTCCCTTTTCACTTTGCGATTAATAAATATTTTATAGGGACAGAGTTTGAGACATTAAGTCTACTGTTCCTCATCAAACTTTCATCTATAGTTTTGGCACTCATTGATGTTTCTTGCCTGATTTATAAGTTTGAATGGCTGTCGAATGGCAGCTTTCCAGTTACATTATTTAGAATGCAGTTATTGGTTGGCATCCTGCTACAAGGGAGAGCTTTCTCTCATCTATTTATGCACTTATTTATGTACATCTGCATGTATTATGTATTCACCCATCCATCTATCCATATGGATTCATAAGTTTCTATTTAGTGGGTTAAATTCATTATTATTATTCTTTCTGCTCAGATTATCCTTGATTTGGCCAGTGGGACCCTCTTTAAGCTGGCTTCTATGTGGTTTTTGGAATGTCTCCATCCATCTTTGAACATTTCTATACTTTCAGGCTGAACAAGACATCCAAGTCTCTTGTGTTTTCCTCATCTCCGCCTTGGAATCAACCAGCTCTGGTTCCTTTTAGGGAAAAATGGTATTTAGAATCTATGAGATCATTGCTGTGGGGGTGTCATGGCTTCTAGGCACTACCGGGGGACAGAAGTAGGGTATAAAGTAGGGTATATATACTGACATACTATACATATACACACACATCTGAATTTAGATTTATTTCTTGGTATATATAGTTATATATTAGATAATATAGATATGTGTATCCCTGTGGATGTCTGTAGATCTATACAATCTGTGTGAATGCCCTCCTTGCCTTTCTTGGGCTCTAACCCTCTGCCTTCACTCCTTATCTTACAGATACCCCCTCACCTTGCTTGGGTTCTGACTCAGCATTGAGCCCCAGCCCCACCACCTCAGGCATAGATTTTTTATCTCTTTTGGATTGAATCAAATTACTCAGGAGGGAAGGAAAGTAGATAACTGGCTATTTTTGATTCAGTGCTAGAAAGTGTACATGAAATTAGAGAAATAAGACCTAGGATTGATGAGATTGAATTTAAGACTCCAAAGAAACATCTGTTTACTTCTACAGGTTCAGTTGTGACAGAGTAAAAGGAGAGTGGCCTAGATTTACTGATCAGTGACTTCTCTGGTGAAAGAAAGGCTTACCTTTTCTAAACGAGTCGATTTAGAGATTTAATTAAGCTCTTTTTGAGCCAAGTACTCTTTTTGCTACCTTTAAGGTTGCTAGGATAACTCAGTACCTAGTACCACATCAAGACATGATTATATAGCAAGTGTTCTATGATTCAATTCATGTGAAAGTCCAGAATAGGGACATTTATAGAGAGTGATTCACGGTTGCTTCGGTTGAAGGGGGCTGGGTGTTTAGGGGGTTCTAGGTAAAGTGTATGGGTTTCTTCTTGAGGTGATGTGTTCTAACATGCTGATGTTTAGTATGCATATACTAGGATACAATGAATTGCACACTTCAAATGGGTAAGTTGTATGGCATTTGAATTAATATGCTACTAACCCTTTTGAAAGCTTTTGTAAAAATGACATTGATTGTGCCTTGCTTGGAACCTTAAGTCAGCATGGAGACCTCTGTGGACCTAGCACCAGCAGCACAACTTCTCAGTGAAGTAGGGGATAGCCAGCCACGAAGCAGAGAACCAGTAGAACCGCTCATCTTGTGGATCACCTATTCACAGCTGTGTAATCTCGGGCAAAGCACCTGAATTTCCCTTGGTGCACGTTTCCTCAGCTGGGAAGGGGGCATGTTAGTATCTTTATTAAGTAAGAATGTCCATGGAGCTCGTGGCACGGAACAGCCTCTGCTGAGTGGTCTTTTGCTATGAGACACGGAGCATCATAAAACAAGTTGCTCTGAGCTCAGGGCCGGGTTTTCCTAAATAGCTCTTCACTTTGCTTCCACCTGTCTATGATGCCTGGTTGTGGTATGTCGCACCTTTTGGGAACCATGGGTGACAACAGCTGATGAGTTGAGCCTTATCAGTCAGAGAATTGGTTTTTAACTCTTCTGGGAGTAGGAGTCTCAGCAAAGTCAAGGGAGCCCTCTGCAGCAGATCAGTTTAAAGTGTGAAAAGGTACCAGGGGAGATTTTAAAAATATAGTTATGACCATTGATTTGAAGTAGAGTGAATATTTCTCTTTTCTAGTGTAAAGAGCCCTAAGTGGCCTTTGGAACCTTTTTGGTATAACACAGCATTTAAGGGAGCATTGCCCAAATGACTGGCTTGTGCCAACCCCTCCTCCCAACCCAGGCTTTTTCTTCTACTGATGCAAAGCGCACTTCCATTCTCAGATCCATTTGACATAGTCCCTCCCTTAAAGATTTCCCTGAAGGTGCTGACCCTCACCTATGTTGGAATGGGAAGAGCTTTCATGGTCTACGGTTCAGTGTGGTCTGTTTCTGCTTCAATTAATCATTCTCTGCGTTTGTCACGTCTGTGCAGATTATGTGTTGTTTTTCCCACTGTTTCCTCGTCCTTCCTCTCTACCCCTTTCCATGGCCCACCTCTACTCCATCAACCCATGGCTAGCATCGTATCAGGTATCAAATAGATGATTAATAAATGATCTTTGTTAGCCCAGATGTAACAAAAGCCCTGGGGGTCAGCAAATATTTTCTTTAATGTGGTTTTCTTGGGATCCCTGGGTGGCGCAGCGGTTTGGCGCCTGCCTTTGGCCCAGGGCGCGATCCTGGAGACCCAGGATCGAATCCCACGTCGGGCTCCCGGTGCATGGAGCCTGCTTCTCACTCTGCCTGTGTCTCTGCCTCTCTCTCTCTCTGTGTGACTATCATAAATAAATAAAAATTTAAAAAAATGTGGTTTTCTTTTGACTTTTATCTTTGGAGGTGTTTTTAATACCTGAACACATCTCTGGGAGAAATAGGCTTGTATTGTAAATGAATGCAGACTAGATTCGGTATAACGGGAAGGCATGCATCGCACAGAAAGGGGTGTCTGCTGCTCCATCTGATAACTAGCAAGAGATGCACAGACTCAGCACCATCAAATCTGACATGTCTTGAAAAATTGGAAATCTAGGCTTTTAAAAATGTTGGTCACTGACTCTAAAATGTTACCATTGACAGAACAGTATGGGGTGGAGCTAATAGAACCGGAGAGTGCTCAGGAAGAGCCCTGTGGGTGTGGGAACTTGATAGATAATAGTGGGGTCACAGTGGGGAAAGGGCAGGTTGGGAAAAGATGGTTTTGGGAAAACTGGTTCACAGTCTCGAGAAAAACAAAACTGGACCCTACCTTATGCTCGGATATAAGAGCAGGCTCCAGGTAGACAAGGCCTGCGTGGGAAAGGTAAAGCTATAAAGGAGGCTGACTTTGCTGCCTTAGGGAAGGATCTTTTGAGAAAGACCCTCAGAACAGAGTAAGTCCAAGAAGCCATGGATCTGAGCACATTCAGTTGAAATATTTCTCATCAAGGGAAGACACCATGCACGAAGGTATTGGTCAGATGGCTTGTAGGGAGGAGATAGTGGCAAGGTCTAAATGGATATCTGGCAAGGTCAAGGGAATCAACGAGAAAGTCAGAAATGAGAAAAATGGAGAAGCGGATAGAGGCTATGAACAGGAAATTTCCTGAAGAGGAAGCCTCAGTGTTAATAGGCTTTCCAAGGAGTGCTCCACTTCCCAATGATTAAGGAGGGGCAAAAGGATGAACTGTGACTTTATAGCCGTTGGACTGCCCAGCTTGCCCAGCTTCCTCAGTTTTGCCGATCGGTAAACCATGAGAGAGGCGGATGCGCAGGCAGCCCTGGGAGGGCGTGAGCCGGCACAGCCATCCCGGAGTGGCACTTGGCACCCTTTAATGAATTCAAATTTGCATATATTTTTGGATAATTCCACTTCAGGGTATGCAGGCAGGACAATTCTCGCACAGATCGACCCTCCCAGTTGATGCCACTTCTCCTGGTGTAATTACCAGTAGCGGTTCAGGTTCACTCATGGTATCCGCACTTGGGTGACGTGTTGGTGACTGGCCGTTAGGTGGCATCATTACTGTGCTGTGCACAGTCCCGAGGCTCGGAGGCCCCGGAGTCGCCTGAGCCCAGAGAGCAGAGTGAGATGGAGACTGGGACACAGAGCCCGGGAGGGCGGGGAGCTGGGGTGGGCTGGGTGCTGGCTGGGTGCCGGCTGGGTGCACGGGGACGGGAGGAAAGGAGGCCCTGGTTTTCCAAACAGACATCCGCAGGTTGAGTTACTGTATAAAGGTTTGCCTTGGGGTTTAAACAAATTTTATTATTTTATTAAAAAAATATTTATTTGACAGAATGCGAGTGAGCACAGGCACGGGGAGCAGCAGAGGGAGAGGGAGAAGCAGACTCTCGGCTGGGTGCCTGGGGCACCCGATGTGGGGCTCCATCCCAGGACCCCAGGATCATGACCTGACTGAAGGCAGACACTTAACTGACTGAGCCACACAGGTGCCCTGGGTTGTTTTTTTTTTTTTTTTTTAACAATTTTTTAAAATTTTTATTTATTTATGATGGTCACACACACAGAGAGAGAGGCAGAGACACAGGCAGAGGGAGAAGCAGGCTCCATGCACCAGGAGCCCGACGTGGGAATCGATCCCGGGTCTCCAGGATCATGCCCTGGGCCAAAGGCGGGCGCCAAACCGCTGCGCCACCCAGGGATCCCTAAACAAATTTTTAAAAATAGTTTTAGTTTCATGACAAAATGAAGAGGAAGGGGCAGAGATTTCCCATAGGCCCCTCGTGCACGGCCTCCCCCATAATCTGTCCCCCGCCAGAGTGGGACATGGGTTTCGGCTGATAAACTGCAGGGACACGTGATGACCCGAAGGCCATGGTTGCGCCGCCTCCCTCTCGCCGTTGTGACCCTGGGTTCACACGATGTATGATGACACGTATCTATCCTGATAGCATCACACGGAGAATTTTCACTGCCCTAGAAATTCTTGATGTTGGTCTGTCCATCCGTCCTCCCCACAAGCCACCTGGGCTTCTGCGGTGGCTGCACAGTACCTGGGAGGGGGGGTGCGTTATGACTGCGGCGCTGCTGAGACGTGGGAAGCGGACCCGTTGCCCATCCCGCGTGGGGTTTCTGCGGCTCTCGGGAGGTCTGGTCTTCTCCCCGATGGCCTCAGAGCCCCGTCGTCCGAGGGGAGGGCCGCTGACGCCTGCAAAGCCGTGGCTTGGAGGAGAGGCCCTGTCGTGCCAGGAGGGGCTGTTGGCTTGTTGGAGCCGCCTTAGGGCGCGGACGCGAAGTGGGCCTCCCCTAACTCCGCAGCGGTGGGCTTCGGGGGCCTCGCTCGCACCCCGGTGTCACGGAGCCGCACCCGCGTCGAGCTGCCGTGGAAGCAGCTTCTGTCTGAGAGCCTTAGGGCCCGAGATCGGTGCGACTTTACTCTCTGTATCTTGAACACTCAGGAGGCAAATGGCTTTCCAGCCCTGTCACCCTTGGGGGCTTCTCCTGGTGGACTTGGTGTCGCCTGTCAGCCCTGCAGCCAGATCCCCGACATGCAAACCCCAGGGCAGGGGGCGGCCTCTCTGTCTCTCTCTCAAGGTAGCACCTTTGTGTTCAGCAGATGGGACGTCGAAATACAGACCCTGCGCCCCTGCAGCAGCGGTTACAGTCCTGTGGACGGTTCTTCTCCTTCCCTCCCCTCCTTCGGGGAAGCTGCCCCTTTGCGGTGGAGCAGGTTGGAGGCTCTGCCCACGGGAGGTCCGGGGTGGTGACGATGTGGCGCCCAGGGCATCTCCGGGTCTCCGGGTGCATCTGCCATCCCTTGATCTTCGGGGCTCACGGCTGGCATTCCCCTGCCGCCGTCTGGCACTTCCTGGGCTGTGGGCACGAAGAGGTTACAGCAGCCCGGAGCCTGCTGGGCTGAGTTAGCACTTCCCTCCGCATCCAGAATATCTCCCAAGTCCCTTTTGCATCACGGCAAGGGGTGGCGGCGTGGGCGGCTGGCTAGGGGCCCCCCTGCAGTAGGTGGGCGCGGGGCTCCTTAGCTGGGTCTCCGTCGCTCCCCGGCGCTGCAAGGAGGGGGCGCAGGGGGGGGCACCGCGGGTGGAGGATGAGCCGGGGACACCTCGGCCCCGAGCTGCTGTGGAGTCCCCCGCCCGCACCCTGCGGCCACCGGCTCCCGGGCTCCAGGAGGGCGGCCGGAGGGGCCCCGGCGTGGAGAGTGGGGGGCCCGTGAGGCCCGGAGCAGCCCGCCCCTGCCCCCACCCTGGAAGGACTGGAAGCAGCCGCTGCAGCTGCCGGAGCTGCGGGGCCTGAGCTCTCCAGACGCAGCCGGACCCTGTCCCTCCAGGTGGCGCCGAGGGCCGCGTCCCGCACCACGACAGGGCAGGACTCCTGCGGGGGAAACTTCCACCTGCCCGGGCGTCTAACTCTCGCAGCGGCGCAGCACCTGCCCAAGCTCGTGGGGGCCGTTTGTCGCCGGGCTGGGGTCCGAGCCACACTGCGAGGTGTGAGCGGCGCGGAGCCACCGCCTGGCCACCCGGGAGCGGGACCTTGCCCTGCGGGGACACGGAGCCTCAGAGCTGGCCCGGCCGCTGCTGTCCTGCGCGCTGACGCTGCCATGAGCACGGCCGGTGTCCCCGGGAGAGCTGGGGAGCCCCCGCCGGCGCCCCGCAGCCCGGCCCCAGGTGCCGTCACCTTCTCGCACGCCTTCGGCCAGCAGTGCCAGCTGATGGAGGCAGGTAGGAGGCGCGGGGGCGCGGGCCCCGGGCCTGGTGAGGTGGCCTGGCCCCCGGGCTCTCGTCTCCCCTGTGTGGCTCCCGGGGGTGAGGCGGAGGGTGGCAGGAGTGGCTGACGCGGGTGGCCGGGTCCTCCTGGGGCAGGTGGCCTGTCCTCCAGCCCCCGGGGCCGCTGCGGGCACCTCCCGCCCGTTGCTCCTGCCTCGCGGCTCCCGCGTGGCTGCAGCCCCGGTCTCTGCACAGGTGGCCGCGGGCCGCAGACAGGGCCAGGGAGGGCGGCCGGTGGGTCCGGGTCCAGGCTGTGACAGGTGCTTGGGATTCCCGGTGGCCTCTCGTCAGCCCGATTCCCTGCTCCCTGAGGCCGTTCCTGCCGGGGGAGGGTTCGTGCATGTTCAGGCGTTGATCGTGCAGTTTGGCGTGAGTCTGGAGGGGTGACGAGCACTGCAGCAGGAGTCTGGGGGCCGCTGTCGGTGCTGATGCTTTCGCTAGGTGCTTGCACGACTTGGGCAACGGCGGGCCCCTTCCCCTGGGCTGTCCGTCTTTGGCTGCGAAACAAGAACCGGGATCCCGGCGGCCTGATCCACCCAGACCTCCCGTCCGGGGGCTCTGGGGTCCCTGCGCACGGGAGGAAGCACACGAGCTGGTTTCTAAGGATGGGGCGCGTCTGCACGGGGTGGCGCTGGTGCAGCGGCGGAGGAGGGCCCTGGGGCTACACTGCCGGGCCTCCGGCTTCACCCGCGGCAAGCTGGGCGACCTCAGGCAGGTGACCCTGTCTCTCTGTTTCTTCATCTGTGAAATGGGGACACTGCATGTACTTCAGAGGGTCGCTGCAAAGTTTAGGTTAGTGCATGGAAAGCCTTGAACTGCCGGCGCCGTGAGTGGCAAGTGTTCATTAATGTTTCTAGAGGGTGTGGGGAAAGCTGGGCACACGTCCCTCTAGGGCCGGTCGGGGCCCCTCTGCGCAGCTGCCTTGGGTCCTAGGGGCCTGAAGCGTTGGACACTCTCCACGCGAAGTTTGGCTCTGGTTTGTCCAGAAGGTTGAGAATCTCCCACCTCATGCATCCGTGGATTGTCTGGTCTGTAGGGGCTTCGGTGCCTCTACTTCCACCCGAGAAGGAAGGCTTGGGAGCCTGTGTGGGCCGAGGTCACACACCGACCTGCTTCTCTGAAGTTACTGTGAGACAGCAGATTGGATTTCTAAAGGGCCCGGGTGCTGTCCCCTGTGGCTTTATTCTCTAAGCTCTTGGAGGCCCCTGGGCCTAGATCAGGCTGTGAAATCCCCGGTGTCTCTCTTTCTCTCTTTTTTAAAAAAACCCTTTATGTCAAGGGAGCAATGCAACATGGAACAATAATGACCAGCAGTCTCAAGGGAGAACGATCTCCCTAAAGAAACACACAAAGGAGACCCCGAAAAAGCTAAGTCAGAAGAGCTTGCTCGATTAAGAGGTGGGAGAGGGCGAGAGAAAATGTGGATCCTCTCCAGCCGGCCACGTGGAGTTGAGTCGGCCTCACCAATGATATGTTTGTGAGCAATGACCCTGCGGCTCCAGGGGCTGACTCCCAGGTCCATTGCGCCCGTTCCCCAGGAAGATGCAGCCCCCGGCCACCCTGCGCACTGAGCACCCGCTGGGTGCTTTCCCTGCATGGTTTCCAGAGCCACAGAAGCTGAAGAGTAAGTCAAAAGGAGATGATCTCCCTCAAGGAGAAGAGCTGCCTGGTGCCTGTAAAGCATATCGAGGAAGGAGAATTCTATAGGAGGTGACTTTTTAATGATTCCCTTTTGGGACAGTCCTCCTGTCTGTCTTACATAAATTAATTTTCACAAATCCTAAGCCATTTCTACAGGCAAGGGAAACACTCAAGTTGTCCACGTTCATCCCATTAGGAAGTAGTCAAAGGCGGGGCCCTTGTCAGACCCCAAGCCTGTGCCTTTTGCCGCTAAAGCACGCGGCCCCCAGTGATGACCTGGCTTAATCTTTTGTGTCTGAAAGTATCCCATGTCTCAGGAGAAGTTGATTCTTTAGAGATGGAGCAGCCAAGGATGCTTGGTTGGGGGAGGGAGGACATAAAAGGGCCCCTCGGACTTAAGGGGGTAGCGAGGGTGAAATTGGGCATGGGCGGCCCAGTGAGAACCCTTGACCCAGTTAGCAGTAGTAGGATTGGGAAGTTCTGGTGGGGCCAGGGAAAGAGTATGGAGAGTTCTTTCTTATTTAGTCCCAATTCAGCTTTTCTGAGCCGGCTGTTTGCCGGCTATGTGAACCCGATGAACCCCCAAACCCTAGACCAGGAGTTGGCAAACCGTGGCGCCCACCACTTGCCTTTGTACACCAAGTTTTATTGGTACACGCCCACCTCTGTTCATGCACATTTTATCTGTAGCTGCTTTCGTGGGCCCGAAGTTGAGGAGTAGTTACTAAGATAAGGCAAAGCTGAACATACTTGCTACCTTGCCCTCCGCAGAGAAGAGAGTCCTGATCCCTGCCCTGGACCGAGCTGCGGAGCCGGAACGGAGGTAGCTGGAACCTGTGTGGGCCGGCGTGGAAGGCCGCACTCCAGCCATGCTTCCCTGCTGGGACCTTTGCTACTGCATGGTGCCTCGGTTGTCTTCTCCCTCCCCAACACCCGCTCCCTGCTTCGCCCTGCACAGCAGGCAGTGCCCTGGGCAGGAAGCATTCAGGGTGGGTCTGAAAGCTCTAGCAAGAGCAATTCCCACCGTGCTCCCAGATCTGTAGCACCTGTGCTGGGTGAGCTCGTACCTGCCTCCTCTTTAGGGCCACCCTGCAGGCAGACGGTGCCTTTCCTTTTAATTAATTAATTAATTAATTTATGTTTATTTTTTAAAAAAATAAATTAATTTTTTATTGGTGTTCAATTTACCAACATACAGAATAACACCCAGTGCTCATCCCGTCAAGTGCCCCCCTCAGTGCCCATCACCCATTCACCCCCAAATTTTTTGAAATTTTTGCCTTTCCTATTTAATGGGTGAGTTTAGATGTTGGCAGCCTTGGGACTTAACCCCCGGTTAGCCTGACCCCAAAACCTGTGCTCAAATCGGGCAATCCTGCAGCTTCCGCAAAGGGGTTTATTTTTTATTTTATTTTATTTTATTTTATTTTATTTTATTTTATTTTATTTTATTTTATTTTATTTTATTTTATTTTATTTTATTTTATATTTTATTTTATTTTATTTATTTTATTTTATTTTTTTTTAATTTTTTTTCGCAAAGGGGTTTAAGAAAACGTGTCTTGTCTTCCTCAAGTGGACAGAGTGGCGCTCTGGCTCTCTTGTCGGCTTTGATGCTGTTGCTCACCCTCATCCCCCTCCGGGGTCCTCCACCGGCTTCGGGAAGCCTAGCCCTCGAGGTTAGTTCCCTTCTGTTTCTAACCTGCAGCCCAGATTGCACCCCTTTCCCTCGGGGCCCTGCTGTCGTCTGGAGGCTGCTGCTCTATTCCTCCCGCCTGACACGGTTCGGGTGGGAGCGTGGGCCGCCCTCCCAGGGAGGCTGCTGGGGACCTCACTAGTCCACTGTGCTGGCCTCTCGCTGTCTCTGGCACCCGGCCGAGGATGGTAGGAGGAATCCCAAGGAGGGGCAGTACAGACTCAGGCTGGCATCCTCGTAGTCCCGGGGTAGCCCCGTAGCTCCTCTCGCCCATCTCCTCCTGGGCCCCCGGAGCGTTGGATGGGGGCCAGCCTCTGGTCCCCCTGGTGTTTGGCTGGGTCCCTGCTGCAGGCTCTTACTGACCCCTGGGTCCGACCGTCTGCAGGCCCGGGTTGCTGCGGGCTCTGTCGCTTGTACCAGGCTCTCACTGGCTGAGCTGCCCCGTGTCGTTCTGGGTCCACGTCCCCCCCGTGTGATTTGGGTGGCAGGCGTTCCCACAGGGCTGTCTTCCTTGACCACAATGACCGAAGCCACTCAGTCCGACATATCCCATGGTGTTGCATAGACTCGGGCACAGCTCCAGGGGGAGGGTGGAGGAGGGGAGAGAGCAGGAAGGCGGACGGGCCTCCACGCCTGGACTGCTGCTCTCTTGAGTCACTCGTGGGGTGCCGCTCGGAAGCCACCCGCAAGCTCCCCGTCTGCACCATGATTAAGGATCAGCTCCAGCTCTGTGCCGAGTAGAAACATGCAAGTAGGCAAGCCGTGTCTGTCTGTCTGTCTCATAAGTCAGGCTGATGCCTGGGGCCAGGGTCTGGTCATCTTTTGACTTTATTACCTCATTGCTTCCCTTCGGAAGGCTGCCAGAGGAACCCCCTTTCCTGCCTTTTGGACAGTATAGGGATTTATCTGGACGTGCAGTCTGTATGTGTCTGGAAGCCACTTGCCGTATTTATAACCAGGAGAGGAGAGAACTAGGAGTCCTGCCATCTGCTGTGAGCCGAGCACATTGGGCACTTTTGCAAAAGTTAAATAGATGACGATGAGCAGAGCAAGGAGCCCTGTTTCCTGTATTCCCGTCTGTGGGAAATGGTTAACACGGTTTTAAGGTCTCCTTTTAGCTCCCCAGGAGATGGCTGCCCAGGACCTGGTCCCGGCCTGCCAGGGTCCCCGGTGGGAGCAGCGTGCTTTGACATCCCGGACCAGGGGTTATCGTGGCCACTGCCGGCAGGTGGGCCTGACCATAGCTGACACTTGATCAGGTGCTTGTTCTGCGCGGGCCATTATGCTAAGCGCCTCCGTTACCTTCTTTCCTCCTCATCGCATCCTTGTAAGGCAACGGAAGTCAATCCCATTTTATAGATGGGGAGACTGAGGCCCATAAGAGGAAGTGTTTCTCTCAGCTAGTCAGCGGATGGGCCAGGATTCCGATTCAAGCCGCCTGCGTCTGAAGTCTCCCCTTATTCCTGGTCTTCTGGCCAGACTCTGTCAAACTGCCCAGCTCCTCGGGGCCTCACCTCCAGGTGTTGATCGCCTGTGCTGGCAAGTGGACGTTGGCTACATGAACGTGGGCTCTGCGGTATCGAGAGCTGTGGGAGACGGTGCCCGCCGTCCAGGGGGTTGTGGCTTAGAGCGGACGCGGCCTACTGTTTGCACCGGTACCCGCCACACGCTGTGTTGTGATCCGTTCATCGGCACCTTCTGCGTTAGGCCCTGGGCGCCCCGAGGTAAGGAACGACCATCGGGGCCGTCTTCGCATCCTCCAAACCTCATGTGGCGTCGGCGGCGGCGTGGTCCTTGTCAATAGGACGCGGCCAGGGTGTCGATGGCTCTGCAGGCCAACTGTCAGCGGGCGAGCAGCCGTCAGCACAGCGCGGTGCTGTCGGTGGAGCCGGGCAGAGCAGACTGGCCGTTGGGTTCATTCTCTTTCTCGGGACGAGCTCTCCCTAGGCCTCAGGGTGGCTTGTGCAATCAGGGCGGGCGGAGAACGGCTCATCCCGGTGGTCCTTTGGGCTGATCACATCGAACACTCTTGACTCCAGCTCTTGAAGGGTAAGAGGCCTCCTTGGTGGTGTGAGGACGATGTGGCCCTCTTCAGCGTCTCCCCCTGGCCTAATCTCCTACCCTCAGCCCCCAGGTAGGGTTTTCTCAGCATCCTGGTGACGTCCTTAGGATGCAGCTACCGTCAGCGACACCCCCTGTATCCTACCTTGACCTCAGGGACTTCCCGCCAGTGGTGTTTGTCTGAGGGCAAAGCAACAGGGACCACCTGGATCCCCATCACGGCGGAATGAGTGTTGTGCGCAGGAGCCCTGGCTTGTGAGCAGCCCGGCCTCCCGGCAGGTCCTTACGTTAGAAGCAGGAGCTGGTCTCTCGTTGACTTCTTTCTCCAGAGACCGGTTTGTCAGGGGCAAGGCCGTGGACTGAAGAATGCAACTGCTTGGGTTCAAATCCCAGTTCTGCTGCTCACTAGCTGTGTGACCTTGGACAAGTAGCTTGACTTCTCTGTGCCACAGATTCCACACCTGTAAAATGGAAATAGTAGTTTACCTACTTCACAGGGCTGTGGCGAGCCTGATGATGAGTTGGTAGGAGTGCAATGTTTTCTCAGTGCCGGCCGCAGAATGCATTATGTGTAAACAGGTGCAATCTGCTTTAGATAGTTGAGGCAGCTCTGACAGTCTATACCATCGCCTGGTGCCCACAACAAAAGCATGTGTTTCTCACAGCTCTGGAAGCTGGGAAGTCTGAGATCAGGGTGTCAGCGGATCTCGTGTCTGGTGAGGGCCCGCTTCTGGGCTTGCAGACGGCTGCCTTCTCTTATTTTATTTTTAAATTAAATTAAATTAAATTAAATTAATTAATTTTATTTTATTTTATTTTATTTTATTTAATTAATTTATTTTATTTTATTTTATTTTATTTTATTTTATTTTATTTTATTTTATTTTATTTTATTCTAAGGGCGTTCATCACACACTGAGGGCTCCAGCCTCGTGACCTCAGCACCTCCCCCAAAGGCCCCGTCCCCAAGGTACCATCACAGTGGGGACTAGGGTTCCAACATGTGACTTTGGGGAGGACACTCAGCTGTTAACACCGTCCTTACGACTGTTCCTTATCAGCACATCATCATCATCCTGCCCAGTGAGACACAGTTTAGTTACGCCAGGAATTAAAACATTCCGGGCAGCCCTGGTAGCTCAGTGGTTTAGCGCTGCCTGCAGCCCGGGGCGTGATCCTGGAGTCCCGGGATCGAGTCCCGCATCAGGCTCCCTGCACGGAGCCTGCTTTTCCCTCTGCCTGTGTCTCTGCCTCTCTCTCTCTCTGTGTCTCTATGAATAAATAAATAAATAAAATCTTAAAAAAAAAAAACATTCCTTATGCTCTTGTCCTTCTGACCAGTAAAAACTTGCTCCTTCTTTACCCTTGGCTAATCATTGAGGTCAAAAAAAAAAAAATATCCCCAAACTCAACATTTGTCCTCCCCAAAGCCAGGGATCACCAGATCTGTGAGAACTTCCATCCACTAAATCACAAAAGTGTGTTTGAAGCAGTAGGTCCTCACTGGCCCTGGCTTGCTAGGACAGGCCTAGTGCACGTCAGTCGTCCAGCGTCACCACTGCAGCACCTGCATTCATTCACAAGCATGTTCCCCTTCACGTGACAAGTTGCATGGTCAGCCTTAATAATGGCAGCTGAATAAATAAGATTCACATGTTACTTAAAATGTGGAGCATCTGATCTTGGAGGAAAAAGTTTCAGGTTAAGAGACAGCGGAAGGAGTGACTATTTGGTTTGGAACAGGGGTCAGACAGGTCAGGTGAACTGGTCGCCAGTTCTCAGCATGACTGGCGGGGGCAGGGTTGCTGCTGTTGCCAGACCTTATTCTCTGGAGGAACCCTAGAGCCCTGATATTCCTATAAAATCTCCCAGTTTTTGAATGTGTATCAGCAAATGCAAGATTTCAAATTCTGGAGGGTCCGACCGTGACAGCTGTGTCCAGCCTGTGGGCCACCAGTTTACAATGTCTGGTTTAAGCCCTCAGCTGTCGCCGACAGGTCTCTTGTTCCAGGTCATGGGTCACTTCCATCTTTGGTATTCCCACTTTCTGGTCTCCCATTCCCTTGATTTTCCTTGAATAAAATAAAAGCTTTAGGTTGAGCCTCTAACCCCGCTCTTGTCCACATTCCCTTATATAACAAATATGGTCCTGCTGGATCAGCCCCCGGGGCTTTCGGGCACATCTGTGATTTGGTGAGTCAATATGTACTGCTGAATAAGAAGGAAAACGGCCTGTTTGCGGGAGAACGGGGGAGAGACCCCACTTCACCCTCAGTCCTCTCTTCAGAAAGTGCTGGGGCTAAGTGACTGGTGGGCTTCCTGCTGGAAGCTGGCCTAGGTAGTACCAAGAGCCCACCAAGGAGTGAGACCTGGAGGCACTTCTTGCCCCAGGTATAGTCAGTCTTTAGACTCTTGCTCTTGGTGATGTTCACTCGATCGGCCTCATGTGGGTTGTTCTCACGAGGCCCCAGTAGATGAACCAGCTCCTGAAAAACTCATGGCTGTGTCTCCTCATCATTTCCAAACCCTCTGCCAGATGAACATTTAAACCAAGGGCAAAGCTCTCATCCAGACAGATGCCTCCACCTTGCCCGCCCACCCACCATCTCTTCCTTCCTCAGCCCCACCTCCACCTTTTGTGGGGGTGCCATTTAGACCTTGAAGAATAAACCCTTTCTAGTCTATTGTGTTCTCACACAGTGTCTTTCTTTTGGACATCAGCTCCTTTGACCAATTCCCATCTCATCCCCCCTTCTAAGGATGTAAGGAATAAGCTAGAAGAAGCAGACCCAGTTGGGCTTTACCCAGAAAGGTAAACGTGCTTCCATTGGTCTTCTCCATCCACCAGCCTCGCTTAGTGCCTGTGTTTCCCTTTGTTGTGACCTACAGGGTCTAGTGTCGCTGTTGCTAGGAGGGAGCCCCGGGCTCACACACCACGGGGAGTATCAGTCCAGCTGGCTTCCATCTAAGGAAGAAGACACAGCATGAAGGCAGCCAAGTGCTCAGACCAGGCTCCACTTGCATTTTAGGACTTCTCAAAACTCAAAATCTCCTCTGTGTCATTAGCAGTCCTAGACTCTTCCTCTTGGAGTCATTAGCAGTCACCTGTAGTGAGGATCAGTCAGGAGGCTTGAAGAGAGGACTGGTTTGGGGATGAAGCAAAGGGAGGAGCAAGGAAGTGCTTGGGAAGGAAGCCAGTTCTTGGGAGGGATTTTCAGGGATTGCGAACTGGTCTGAGAGACAAGTGCTCCTGGCTCCTTGAGAAGCCCAGAGTCTTGGCCTTGATTCCTAGGTGAGAAGTGAATCTAAGGAGGGATTTATGTAGCGGGTCTTTCTGCATCTCTGGGGAGACTGCAGCAGCAGCTGGGAGCTGCTGGGTGACAGGGTGGTAGAAAGTGCTCAGAAGAAACAGGTGGGCCACCTCTCGGGGGCGGTGGGAGACCCAGAAAGCTATGGGAAAACAGGGTCTGCATGGGGCCAAGGCAGGGTCCACCACCTGGCCTGCACTCTGAATGACGCAGTTGTCCACAGGGTTGCGTGGAGGGACTAGACGTTGGTTTAGCCAGAAGAGCGGAGGATGGGGAGGCAGGAGGCAGAGCTGCGATGTGCCCAGGGTGTTGGAGGCCATCATGCACCATCATCAGCACCAAGGAAGTCCACAGCGCGGAGGCAGGTCAAAAGGGAAATAGGAAGAGAACCCTCGAAACCCCCCCCACGGCCAGTTGTGCAGGGACTACTGGCGGCAGAGCTCCAGGGTATGAAGAGCTGGATTCTAGGGGTCAGGCCGGTGACAGCTGGGATGTTCATGAACGGTTGGGACCAGTCTACAGTGGAGATTGGGACTAGCCACAGAAAGGACTGCATACGAGGATCTCCAAGAGTTTTAGTTTTATTTTGGCCAGTGTCACTGAATGAGATCTGCGGGGTATAGATTTCTAGGTCGGCTTATTTTTCTTTCAGCATTTGGGTAGGATAATCCTGTCTCCATTGTTGCCTCTCTTGCTCTTGAGGTCATTTCTCTGGGGGTGATCTGCCTTTTCTTTGTATTTGCTTTTAAAATCTTTATCCTGGACGTTCTGTAGTTTCACTATTGAGTGTCTGGGAGTTCATCGCATTTCATGTATCCTGTTCGGGCTTTGAGCTTCTCAGGTCTGAAGGTTGGTGGCTCAGTTCTGGAAAATGTTAAGCCAGTTAATTTCTCTGAATCCTGATTCTCGCCCACTCTTCCTATTGTCTCTTGTAGAAGTCTCCCTGTACCCTGATTCGGACTTCTCCGTCTGACCTGTGTTTCGTACTGCCTATCTTCATCTTTCTGCTGCTTCCTGGACAGGGGCTAAAAAACCACTTTCTGGTTTATTAATTTTCTTTCTGGCTGTGTCTAATATTTAGCCTAACTCGGGCAATAAGGTTTTTCATTTAATAGCTTTAAAAACCTTAAACCTCTAGAAGTTCTTTTTAAGTCATTTAAAAAAAATTTCCACAAAATAAAAAAAATAAAAAAATAAAAAAATAAAAAAATAAAAAAATAAAATAAATTTCCAGGTATTCTGGGATTCCTGGGTGGCTCAGTGGTTTTTGCACCTGCCTTCAGCCCGAGGTGTGATCCTGGAGACCCGGGATCGAGTCCCACGTCGGGCTCCCTGCATGGAGCCTGCTTCTACCTCTGCCTCTCTCTCTCTCTCTCTGTGTGTGTGTGTCTCATGAATAAATAAATAAAATATTTTTTGTTTATTTATGAGAGAAACAGAGAGAGGCAGAGACACAGGCAGAGGGAGAAGCAGGCTCCATGCAGGGAGCCCGACGTGGGACTCGATCCCAGGACCCCAGGATCATGCCCCGGGCTGAAGGCGGTGCTAAACCACTGAGCCACCCAGGCTGCCCAATAAATAAAATCTTAAAAACATTTTTCCAGGTATTCTTTTTCTTTTTAATGCAATCTCTTGACTCTCTGCTCTCAATCTTGATTTTATATTTAAGCTGCTTAATAATTGAGAATCACATTTATCTGAGAAGGGATCATCTATTTCTGGTATTTTTGGATCCCGTTCTTCTGTTTTTCTATTGACACATGTCCAGGAGAACTTATTACCCCATGTGCTTTGTAGGTTTAGATCTTGAGCTCATGTTTGGGGTTTTATCTGTATGATGCCATTGCCTTGGGCAGTGGGAATTTCTGAGCTGAGGATTTTGTTAAGCCCCAGGCAGTATATATTTGAACCCAAACCCATTTGAGGGCAGGCTTGGAGTACCGAGCTATGAAGGAAGATTGGCTTCTTGCCCTGTTCAATCCAGGACTCAGACCCTTATGCCTTTTGCTTGTGTGTATGACCCTTATCCTAGTCCCCTCTTTTCCTGATGGCAGAGCCATCTAAGGCAGCTGGAGTGTGTGCGCGCGTGTGAGTGTGTGAAGTGCAGTTCTAACTCCTCTACCCAGGGTAACCTAAGACCTTGTTACCTCCCCCATGTGCCGGTAGGACTCCAGCACCCATTTTATAAGATCAGCACATGCCTCTGAGCAGCCTGGGTGGGTGTTGGTGTGTGCTGTCACTCTGGGTTTCAATTTTGTATTTTTTTTGTTAGTTTGTTTTGTGGATATATTAGTTTCCCACAGCTGCTCTAGCTAATTACCATAAAGTTGGCTTAAAACAACACACATTTGTTTTCTCACTGTCCAGGAGGTCGGGAGTCTGAAATCAAGGTCACAGGACTGAAATCGAGGTGTCGTAGGGCTGCGTTGCCTACAGATTCCGGGGGAGAATCTGTTCCCTGCCCCTTGCAGCCCCTGCAGCGGTTGGCATCCCTTCCCTGGGGTCGCATCACTCCGGGAACCGCCCCGTGGCTACATTGCTCCTCCTCTTCTGTGCATGTGACCTTCCGATTCCCTGTCTTGTAAGGACACTTGTGGTTGCATTTAGAGACCACTTGGAAAATCAAGAATAATCTCTTTTCTCAAGCGCCTTAACTTCATCATGTCTGCAGAGACCCTTTCCCCAAATACGGTAACATTGACAAATTCTGGCGATCTTTTGGAGGGGCCACACTTCTCGCAGACTTCCCTGGCTTTGAGAGCTCAGCTTTGTGTGTATAAGGCTGCCCATTATATTTCCAAATGTTTGTGGCATTTTTTTTTCCCAGCCTGCCATATTCCCCAGAGGAGAAACACACCAGCGAACCTCAGGGCTGGACAGAGAAAAGCACCACCCACGTGGCAGGCTGCTCCTCAGAGGGCCGGAGGCTGAAGGTGTGAGGCGTAGGTGCCAACCTGTGTCAGGGAGGGACCTGCTAAAACCCGGTGCGGCAAAAGGCTGACCTGATCTCTGGCGAACAGGACGCTGCTGTCTGGAATGGTTGGACGGGCCCAAGTTCCCTGGCTCACCTCTCCCTAGATTTTGGCTGCTTTGGCCCCTTCCTGACTTTGCCTCTTGGCTTTCCTGTGTGTGTGAGTGACCTGGCTTTCTTCTCCCACTTGACCCTTAGCATCTTCCATTCCGACAGCCGGGACTAGACCTTGAGTCTGTTTCTCACTGTCCATCCCCTTTGCTTCAAGGACCGGGCCAGGTGTCTGGTCTGGAGTATCTCGGGAACTTCCTCTGTGCCAGTTGGGTATCACCAAAGCCAGAGCAGGGGCAGGACCAGAACCGACCATTACGTAGAGTAGGACTTTCCTGCAGCCATTGGTCCCAATCATAGGAGAAACAGAATGCATTCCTGAAAATTCTCTGGGTGCAGATCTCTATTCCTAGAGACAGAAAAACTGCGCTTTTGTGCCTCTTTGGAAACTGAAACTCACCAGCTTGTGGCATTGCCAAGTGAAACCACGTCTGCCCTTAGGTAAGGGCATCTATGGAGTAGTTAACGGTGGCTTCCTGGCTCCATTAACCCGAGGGAAGAAATACCCCGCATGGGTGGTGTTTGTTTCTTCCTCCCATGAAGTAGTGTCCCTAACCTCAGTTAGTGGCTGAAACCTTGATGGAAAGTGTTTTTATATCTAGAATTTTGTCCTCCCTCCCCCTGGTGAGGTCATCTCCACCATGAGATAGATGGAACTTTCTAGAATCACAAGGCACCCCCTTCAGATCCAGAATTCCACTGAAGGCTGGAAATGTGCTTTCTGTCTCTCCTACCAGGATTAGGATCAACTGGCAATGTCTCTTCATGTTGAGATTGAGTGACCCCTTGCGAAGCCCCCCAGGAGCTATGCCAGGAGCTTGGCAGGATGGGGTCTAGGATCTAAACTTCTGTTAAATCAGTAGGGCTGGCAGAGAAGACCCCAGCCCAGGGCTCCAGGCCTGGTCATGGCAGAAGGAGTGGCAGGACAGGGCAAGCCTTGGGAGAGGTATATCTCGGGGGTTGTGCGTGTAGGTAGGTGGGGACGGGTCTTGGAATGACCTAGGCTGGCATCGCCTATGTCTGCTTTGCTTTCAGACGCAGACATGCCTCTGGGAGGATATTGTAAAGGTCACCTGCCCCTGGAGCCATTGACGATACCTCCTTGTCCAGAATTTCTTCCACAGACAAATCAAACTTCTGCTGTCTTCACCCAGTTCCAAAGCCATTTTCTGGGAAGCATGAGGTCAGGCTAGTCTGGTGAAAAGCTCAGTCTCCTGGTGAGAAGTTTCTGAATGGGGGGTTGGGAATAACCTCTCCCACTGTAACGTTTTTTCACTTAGATGGTGATTCTTGTGCCCAAGCTGGGGGAGACTTAAGATCGTGTAGTCCAATAGAGGACAAGAGACTATGTGCGTCCTAAACTGGATTCTCAAGGAGAGTTCCTGGGATCTGAAGAAAGTGATACCCACACACAAATTTATAGTGTGGATTAGCAGTAACAGAAGTAACAGCGCGAGCAGAGAGCCTTTGTTCTCAGCCGGCCTGTAGAAATGGAAGAATTTGGATTGAAGACAGCCCTGGCCACATTTTAGCAGCTGGTCGATTTTTCTGCTTGAAACAGAATTCCAAGACTTTGTTTTATGTGAAGACAGAGTTTATTTTTAGGTCCGTCGGGGAGCCAGGAACACGGGTAGTTCAGAAGGCTGGCCCGCCAGTGAATCACAGGCTGGACCAGCATGTTGTCTTGTGGCCTAGAAAGACCCTCTCGCCTGCTCTAGCATGAAGGGCCAGCTACTTGCCTTTGAGGGCCAAGAGAAAGGTCATGAGAAAGTTGGAGGGTGTCAAGGGGAGTGCATGCCTTCTTGCACAAAGCCTATTGCTGTAGGCCCCACTTTAGCTCTTTGGCCTGATGACACTGTGGCTGAGAAAGCTCTAGCTGAAATAGCTCATTCCCCTGAGCACTGAGCGTTCATTAAAAAATCCAATTTGTCAGGTGGTACCACCCCGGTTGTCCCTGATTTAAACAAAAGTTCCTTTGTGGCCACTGGCACTTGAGAATAGAACCTCGGAGCCGTGTGGAGGCCCGAAGGCAGCCGGCGGAGCCTTTGCAGCTTTTCTTGGTTGATCACTGATAAATGAGCCCAGCGCGGCGCAAGAACCCTTTGCGACTATCTCGTCCCTTGGTCTACTAAAGAATTGTGGGGCCTCCACTTTGCTTTCAAGGGCCATAAACCTCTCAAGTGATAAAACGGGCTCCGAGCTGGGATGCTGAGTTGCAGAATTTGCGTGTGCAGAAATCCGTGGTTATGGGACCTACGCTCGCCCCAGACGGCGTAATGACAGCGCGGCTAAGGACTTGCCTGAGCTGGAGGAGAACATAAAATAAACGCGAACGTTCTAAGACCAGGAAGAGGAGGGACAAGGCCGCTGCTCAGGCTGCCCTCGTTTGCAAAGTGAGTTTGTGCTTCTCCTGGTCGTTACGGCCTGTAGACGGACGAGACCTACCGATTCAGCGCAGCCGGGGGCCACTGTCTGGTCTGCTGAGCTCTCTCCACGGAGGAAGAGATGGCCCTTGGGTGGAGCGTGGTGGAAAAGTGTCAAATGCACGCACAACGTGGCTGAGCATCCTAGCGCCCACCTAGAGCTGGGGATTGGTTGCCACACCATTTAAGTGCGCCGGTTCTTCATCAACGACGGAGCATGGTGTCTGTGACACAGAGGACGGTCCAGAGGACGTTGGAGTGATTTCAGTTACTGACTCTTTCTTTGGGCCTCTCTCCCTCCCTCCCTCCCTAAGCGCCGGTGCTGAAGCTGTGCACCTGGAGCTTCCCTTCCACACCTCTTGTCCCGTTTCCACCCTGGTTGGACCATCTCCAATCTGGTGGCTGTTACAGATAAAGGGAAGAGAGGCCCCGGGGAGTGAGGTCACTTGCCTCGATGTGCCCCTCTTAATCCTGGAGGAGAAAGGCCAGAGTCTGGGCTCAGCTCCGCCTTATTTGGCCCCCCCTTATCTCTGAATACCTTCTACACGTGGTGTGTGCCACATGTCAGTGCTTACTCATTGCTTTGATTAGGATTTTTTTTTTTTTGGTTGTTAACAATACCAACTAATTTTGGATGGAAAAAGAAATTCAAAAAGAAATTTCAAAGAACTAAGGGAGAGGTGAAGAACCAGGCTTTGAAAATGACAGGCAGCAGGGCAGCACTCAGGGAAGGGAACCTCGGGAACAGGACCCAAGCAGCAGGGTCTCTGAGGCTTTACCTGTCGGGCCATCAACCCCTACTTTGGTGCTTGCATCCTGCAGTCAGATGTAGATTTCCAGGAGTGAGGTTCTTGGCTGAGCTTCGGTCAGGAGCTCACCTGCTCTGATGGGAGAGTAGGACCCCTGGATGGAGAGACCCCCAGAGCTGCACATGATGGACAAGGAGCATCTCCCCAGGGTGATGTTTGCCTGAAGGAAGAAGGGATGCCAGGAAGCAGGTGTCAGCTTTGATTTTGTTCTATCTGGTATTTTCTGGATGTCTCATGAGTCTGTGTCTTTGATCCTTATGGGGACTCTAAGTGTAGGGGGAGAGGGGCTGTATCTTACCCCAATTCTTATGCCCCACACTGCTTGGTGCAGACAGCAGGTATTCAAAGACTGCTTTAATTAACACTCCCCTTTTCCACCCATTCAGCACTTGTACGCCAGGTGCTCAGAGAGGAGCCAACAGAACCAGTAGGGTCTGTGTCTCCTTGTTCACAGAGTAGTGGAGGGGACCAGCATTAATCAAACCACACAACTACATGTGAAATTACAACCATGGAACGTGCGAGAGTCCTGAGCTGGAGGGGACGTGGCTGCTGGGGGAGCAGCAAGGGGCCACCGTGCTGAGGTGCGGGGAGAGCAGTAGGGGAAAGAGTGGGGCTAGCGCACGTATGGCTTTGCGCAGCGTGGGAGCCGTCGGTAGCCACAGAAGGGTTTTGAGCAGGGGAGAAACCAGTTTTGGTTTTTATTTGGCTTAATGAGAAGAATTCTCTGAATGCGAAGAAGAGCCAAGCTTCTAGTTCCTTTGCCCTTCAGGAGGGAGGGAGTGAGTGAGTGTGTCCACTTGCACGTGGGAAATACACACACGGTTCCCTTAAAGTAGGTGGTGAGCGCTCGTGACTTTCTTCCACCGCTGGGCAGGCTTATCCTGTAATAGCTCATCTGCGTCCCCGCTTCCATGCTTGCCCACTTTCAGTCTGTTCTCAGCAGAGATCTAAAACCTTCCATAGGCTCCCATCACTTCTAGAATGTTCTCCCCGGGGATCCCTGGGTGGCGCAGCGGTTTGGTGCCTGCCTTTGGCCCAGGGCGCGATCCTGGAGACCCGGCATCGAATCCCACATCAGGCTCCCGGTGCATGGAGCCTGCTTCTCCCTCTGCCTGTGTCTCTGCCTCTCTCTCTCTGGGACTATCATAAAATAAATAAATAAATAAATAAATAAATAAATAAATAAATAAATAAAAAATAGAATGTTCTCCCCGCCTCCCCTCCCATCACTGCACATCCAGCTCCTCTCCTTTCACTGGGACCTCAGAGCAGCCTCGCCTGACCGCGCAGCTAAGCTGGCCCCGTCTCCGCCGAGTCACACTCCGGCCTGTCTGGGTGTTTCCGTTTTCCTCTCTCTGACATCACCTTGTTGAGGCTCTTCCTCTGTCTCCTGCCACCAGAAAGTCAGCAGGTGAGGAGCAGCCTGTTCCAGTCTCGTTCACGGCTGTATCCCCAGGGCCTGCAGCAGTGTGAGGCGCAGAGACTGCACTCCATCCATATCACATAACCAATGATCATCCTCCAGCATCTCTGCGCTCTTTCCAGGAGCCCCAGATGGAGTGGAACTTTTTTTTTTTTTTTAAAGATTTTATTTATTTATTCATGAGAGATACAGAGAGAGAGAGAGAGAGAGAGAGAGAGAGAGGTGAAGACACAGGCAGAGGGAAAAGCAGGCTCCATGCGGGGAGCCTGACGTGGGACTCGATCCCGGGTCTCCAGGATCATGCCCTGGGCTGAAGGCGGCACTAAACCACCAAACCACCCAGGCTGCCCCTGGAGTGGAACTTCTCTGTGGCTTTCAATGTCCAGCTGCCACGAGAAGGGAAGCCCAAGGATGGCATCACCAGTATGTTCACTGAGCAGATGTCTATGGAGCACCTGCTATGTTCCAGACACTCTTGTGGCCTCTCGGAACATACAAGCGAACACTGGTCCGCGATAGCCCCTCTCCTGGAGCTCGTATTGTGGCAGGGGAGCTAGAGGCCGGAAACACACAGAATAGGAGAATTATGCAGTATGCTAGAAGGCGATGCAGCCTGTGGACAAAAGGAAAAGTAGGAAACGTGAAGAGGCCTGGGAGTGCACGGGTGGAGCGGGAGGTGGAGGCAGGCTGCTCTGCTAAATAATGTGTCAGAGGAGGCCTGGTTGGGAAGGTGACATCCGAGCAAAGTCCTGCAACAGACCGGAGAGTGTGCCGTGCAGCTCACCAGGAAGGGCTTTGAGGGCGAAGCAACAGCTGGTGTGCAAAGGGCTCGAAGGCAAGAGGCTCCAGGTGTGTTTGAGGGGCAGCCAGGGGGTCATGGGAGATGAGCATGGAGACAAGGACTCCTAGACCACCAGGCGGGACTTGTGCTTTTGAGCAGAATGACCTGTACTTGAGATCCACTTTTTAAAGAGTCCCCTTGGGGGCACCTGGCTGTCTCAGTCAGGTGGTCATCAGGCTCTCGATTTCGGCTCAGGTCATGACCTTAGGGTCATGAGATCAAGCCCTGCGTTGGGCTCTGTGCTCAGCAGGGAGTGCGGTTGAGACTCTCCTCCTCCCCTAACCCGTCCCTCTGAGTCTCCCCTCTCCCATGCTCTCTCTGTCTCTCTCTCTCAAATAGATAAACAAAAATCTAAAAAAGAAAAGAGTCTCCCTGGCGACACACGCGCATGTAACACAGACATATAATGTCAGCCAGGGTGGCCGCAGAGGGAGAGGTGAGGAGGGCTGGATTCTGGGTGCGTTTGGAAGGTAGAGGCAATAGAACTTCCTAGCAGACGTGTGGGTGATGAGAGGAGTCAGGTGCCACCCCAAGGCGTTTGGTCGCAACCCTTGGAGGGTGGTGTACCTGCATCCACACGGAGGGTAAAGGCTGCCATGGAGCAGATCTGGGGCAGGAGGTCAGGGTTGAGCAGGTTGGGTTTGAGACATCTTTCACGTGGACGTGATGGGAGTGTAGCTGGGATACAGGCTAAGACTGGGAGCCGGGACTGCCCTGGACGTGAAAATTGGGGGGCTGGAGCAAAATGTGCGCACATCTGCAGCGCCGCCCACGGGGTATCACGGCGACCTCCCCTGCGTGACCGCAGACCCGGACACTCTCCTGGGGCCTCCTCCCGGCCCCTCGCCCGGCCTTCTCCAAGGGTCACCTCCCTCCCGCCTTCCTGCTTTACGGTGCAGCTTTGTCTGTTTTTGAGCTTCCTCTGAATGGCGCGGGCTTTACTTTCTGGCTCCCCACACCGCTCCCCGCCCCTTCCCTGAAAGTATGGGAGGTCCCAGTGGTTCTGTATCATTTTGCCAACACTCGGTTTTGTCTTTCTTTTCTCCTTTAGCCATTCCAGCGGGTATGAAGTAGCAGATCATTGTTATTTGTGTTTGCATTTCCCTGATGACTAAAGACAGGGAACACCTCTTTTTATTGGCCATTTGTATAATTTTTTTGTGGAGTGTTTGTGTAAAGTTTTTATCTATTTCCTGACTGGGTTGTATTTTTCTTATTGAATTATGGGAGTTTGTTTATAACACGGATACAAGTCTTTGGGTCACAGGTATGTTCTCCCACTATATGGCTTGCCTGTCACCCTCTTTTTTTTTTTAAGATTTATTTATTCATGAGAGGGGGGGGCAGAAGGAGAAACAGGCTCCCCACAGGGAACCCGATGTGGGACTCAATCCTGGATCCCAGGATCACACCTTGAGCCAAAGGCAGACGCTCAACAGCTGAGCCACGCCGGCGTCCTGCCTGTCACCTTCTTACTGGAGTTTTGATGAGCAGACATTTCTAATTTTAATATAATCCAAAATATTAATCTGTTCCTCAATGGATAGCACTTTTCGAGTCTTATTTAAGACCTCTTTGCCTACTATGTGGTTTTTATATTTGGATCTAAAATATACCTAACATTGATTTTTGTGTATAGTGTGAGTTAGGGGTCAAGATTCTTCTTTTACAGCACGACTCTCCTGTTGACTGGCCACCATTCATTGAAAAGGTCGTCCTTTCTCCATGCCCTGCAGTGCTATCTGTTCAAGTGCCCGTATGTGTGGTCTGTTTTATACTCTCTGTTCTCTTCTGTTGACCCGTTCATCTGCCTTTGTTGACACACCACACTGTCTTAATTACTATGGTTTACGAGTCTTGCTGTATAGGAGTATGAGTCTTCCAGATTTGCTTGGAATCTAACCAGTGAGCTCGACAGGCTGGCCAGGTGAACAGGTCAGATGTACAGCTCAGAGGAATGTGAATAATGCACCTAGAATGGTGAAAGGTAGCTTTTCCGCATGCTCACTGCACACAGACCCATGCTATGTGCATCATCTCAGTTATTCTTTGGGGTCTTTGTTATCCAAGGATGATATTGGGAAAAAAAAAATCCTCAAAGTTAGATGGTCTTGGTTGTTCTTGGCCCTTTGCATTTCCATAGCACATTTAGTTTTATTTTTTTTTTAAAGATTTTTATTTATTTATTCATGATAGATAGAGAGAGAGACAGAGAGAGAGAGAGGCAGAGACACAGGCAGAGGGAGAAGCAGGCTCCATGCAGGAGCCCAATATGGGACTCAATCCTGGGACTCCAGGATCATGCCCTGAGCTGAAGGCAGGCGCTAAACTGCTGAGCTATGCAGGGATCCTCACCATAACACATTTTTAAAAAAGATTTTATTTATTTATTTCAAAGAGAGAGTGAGACCTCACAAGCAGTGGGAGCAGCAGAGGGAGAGGGAGAAGCAGATTCCCTGCTGAGCAGAGAGCCCGACGCAGGGCTCCATTCCAGGACCCCGAGGTCACGGCCTGAGCTGAAGTCAGGCGCTTAACCAAATGAGCCACCCAGGCGCCCCTCCGTAGTTCATGTTTATAATCACTTTATCCATGTTCACAATGCAATTTTGATATCATTTGATTGGGGTTTTATTGATTTCATGACCAATTTGAAGAGAATATATATCTTTCGAATATTGAATCTTCTAATGCAGGGATTTGGGAAATCTTTTCTGTAAAGATCCTGATAGTAAATATTTTAGTCCTTGTAGGACAGATGGTGTCTGTTGCAACTCCTCGACTCTGCCGTGGTAGAGTGAGAGCAGCCGTGGGCAGGATACAAATGAATGAATGTGGCTGTGTTCCAATAAAACTTTATTTACAAAAGGAAGCAGTGGGCCAGATTTGGCCCTGGGCTGCAGTTTGCTGAGTCCTGTTCTTTTTTTTTTTTTTTTTTAAGGTTTATTTATTTATTTATTTATTCATGAGAGACCCAGAGAGAGAGAGAGAGAGGCAGAGACCCAGGCAGAGGGAGAAGCAGGCTCCATGCAGGGAGCCTGACGTGGGACTTGATCCTGGGCTGAAGGCAGCGCTAAACCCCTGAGCCCCCGGGCTGCCCCTGAGTCCTGTTCTAATGCATGAGCATCTCCTTCAAGTTCTTTCATACCTTCCTGCTCTGTGAAATCTGGAAGTGTGAACCGTAGCTCTTACCTTCCACTACCTTTCATAATCCCTTCCTCATGCTCCTGTCCTGCCTGCATCATACTTATTTACATTTTTACTGGGATCTGATCAGGTCATGAGCTATTTGAGACCGGGGGCTGCTGGTGTTATCACCCCTTCTCTATTTCTCTTATTCCCCTGGTGAGCTATACAAGGCCTGGCACACAGAATGGTGCAGTGAGTTATTTGGCTCCATCTGACACTGATGAGGAAGTAGGAGAGGGGCTCACCCTTAGGACCCTGGCTCCTGGCTTTCTCTGACTTTTCTGTAGTATTTTAGGGGAAACCCAGGCCCCCACATCTCGGCTGTCTCTTCCTCATGAATTATCAGCTTCCCTCATATTGTATCCTTCCAGGAAAGCTCTGGGGTTTTTCTTAGACATACAGAAAGAGCATTCATGTTTTAGATTTTGGGCTCCCTGAGAGCCAGCCTGCGTTATGGATCTCCTGGCCCCCTAGCATGGCGCTCTGTGAGCTGTGAGTGGATAAATGGACCACTAAGGGAGAAGAAGCTTCTACTTCTGTTTCCCATTGGAAATCCCTAAGGAAGATTTCCTGGCTGGAAAAAGATTACCTGGCTTCCTAGCGAAGGCTTCACTTGGGGCAGCTTTTCCAGCTCTACCTGGCAGGGACTTTTGTGCTTGCTGCACTTGGAGCTTTGCTGTGGTCTGACACTGAGTGGGAAGGAAGAGAATTATGGCCAAGCATGGCCTGGGGTGATCTTCTCCCCCTGTTTTACAGCTCCGCACACACAGTCACTAGTCACCCTGAGCTGTGATGTGACTCAGCAGATCACACAGCCTTTGAGGCTGATGGCACATCAGGGGCATCTGTTATGAGGATGTCCTGTGCAGCATGAGCTGGCTTGTCATTCTTAGAGTCCGTGGCAGGACCACGTGCCATGACTTCCCAGCTTAGGTCAGAAATTGGGCTCCCTTGGAATGTTTTTTTTTTTTCTCTCCTACTCCTGGTTGTGTTTTCAAAGCTGTATCATTTTATTTTTCTAGTTTAATGCTTAGAATGTTGGTTAGCACATCCTAGTTACTCAGAGACTTTGGATCTAACTAGTGAGGATGCAGTGAGGTTGCTGGGCTAGCCCCATGGACAGCTCAGAGGATTGAGAAGAGAGTACTTGGAGTGGCAGTGGCTAGCTGTCCTGTGTCTTCAGTGTGTCCTGGACCCAGGTGAGCCCCCCTCCCATGCACCATCTCAGTTATTCTTTGAGGTCTCTGTCACCCAGACGGCTGGAATTGGAAAAGGCCCCTCAAAATACATCCCGTTTAAATTGAGAGATAAAGGATCTGAACTCTGAAAAGTATAGAACACTGATGAAAGAAATTGAAAAGACACAAAGAAATGGAAACACATTCCATGCTCATGGATTGGAAGAATAAATATTGTTAAAATGTCTATAGTACAGAGCAATCTACATATTCAATACAATCCCTTCCAAAATACCATCAAAATTTTTCACAGAGCTGGAACAAATAATAAATAAAATTTGTATGGGGCCAGAAAAGGCTCCATATAGCTGAAAGAATGTTGAAAAAGAAAACCGAAGCTAGAGGCATTGCAATTCCGGACTTAAGCTGTATCACAAAGCTGTAATCATCAAGACGGTGTGGTACTGGCACAGAAATAGACACATAGATCAGTGGAACAGAATAGAAAACCCAGAAATGGGCCCTCAACTCTGTGGTCAACTAATTTTCAACAAAGCAGGAAAGAATATCCAAGGAAAAAAGACACTTTCTTCAATGAATGGTGTTGGGAAAGTGGGACAGCCCCATGCAGAAGAATGAAACTGGACCATTTCCTCATATCATACACGAAAAATAGACTCAAAATGGGTGAAAGGCCTACATGTGAGGCAGGAATCTATCAAAATCCTAAAGGAGAACATAGGCAGCAACCTCTGTAACCTGGGCCACAGCAACTTCTCGCTAGACATGTCTCCAAAGACAAGGGAAACAAAAGCAAAAATGAACTATTCGGACTCCATCAAGATAAAAAGCATTTGCACAGTAAAGGAAATGGTTAATAAAACCAGAAGACAACCTACAGAATGGGAGAGGAAATCTGCAAGTGGCATATCAGATAAAGGCCTGTATCCAAGATCTATAAAGAACTTATCAAACTTAACACCCAAAAAACCAAATGATCCAGTCAAGAAATGGGCAGAAGACACAGACATTTCTCTAAAGAAGACACGAAAGTGGCCAGCAGATACATGAAAAAATGCTCAGCATCACCTGGCATCAGGGAAATAGAAATCACAGTGAGATAGCACCTCGCACTGGTCAGAATGGCTAAAATTAACAAGTCAGGAAACAGCAGATATTGGCTAGAATGCAGAGAAAGGGGAACCCTCGTACGCTATTGCTGGGAATGCAAGCTGGTGCAGCGACTCTGGAAAACAGTGTGGAGCGTCCTCAAAAAGTCAAAAATAGAGCTACCCTATGCCTCAGCAATTGCACTACTAGGGGTTTACCCCAAAGGATACAAATGTCGTGATCTGAGGGGGCACCTGCGCCCCAGTGTTCACAGCAGCAATGTCCACAGTAGCCAAACTATGGAAAGAGCCCACATGTCCGTTGACAGATGATGGATAAAGATGCGGTGTACATGTGCAATGGAATATTACTCAGCCTCAAAACATGAAATCTTACCATTTGCAACCACATAGATGGAACTAGCCTAGCAAAATAAGTCAGAGAGATAATTATCATATGATTCCACTCATATGTGAAATTTAAGAAGCAAAATAGAGGATCGTAGGGGAAGGAAGGGAAAATAATATAAGATGAAATCAGAGAGGGAGACAAACCATAAGAGACTCTTAACTAGGAAACAAACTGAGGGTTGCTGGAGGGGAGGAGGGTGGGGGGGGATGGAGTAACTGGGTGACGGGCATGAAGGAGGCACATGATGTGATGAGCACTGGGTGTTATATGCAAGAGATGAATCACCAAACTCTGCCTCTGAAACAAATGATAACTATATGTTAATTAATTGAATTAGAATAAACTAAACTAAAAAAATGTGACCACCCTACTTGGGTGTCCTGATGCTCTGAAAAAAAAAAAAAGTTGGGCTGAAAATTTCATGCTTAAAAGTGGTGGGGGTTGGGTGGTTGGAGACCAGGTTTAGGGCTTCAGTATTAAAACTGCAATTAAGAACTTAAAAAAAAAAAACTTTCTTTAATGTAACAACACTTAAGTTGGGGAGAGCGTATGAAAGAGACCTCAGGTACAGTACTATCTGCTCTTATTAAAAAAAAATCTGAAGCAAACAGAGCAAACAGGGTAAGGTGATCATTTACCAATTCCAGGTGATATTATAGTCTTTTTCTCAGAATGCAACTTTATTGAGATTTTATTCTCAACACCATAAAATTCACCCACTTCAAATGTACAATTCAGTGATTTTTTTTTAGTATGGTCACAGGTTTGTGCGGTTCTGGTGCCTTGTGATTACCTCACAAAACCCTGAGAGTCTAGATGTCGCTTTCCTCTCCACCCACCTCCCCGCCCGACCTACGACAAACACTAATCCGCTTGCATCTCCATGGACTTCTATATTCCGGACATTTCATATCTGTGAAATCCTAGAATCCGTGGCCCCTGCCTCTGGCTTCTTTCACTCAGCATCACGTTCTCAAGCTTCAGGCCTGTCTTTGCGTGTGTCAGGGCTTTGCGTCTTGTATGGTTGCTATGGTTCCTTGTGCTTTTCTGTAACATCTATTGTGGTTATGTTGAAAGAATTCTCTCTTCTTTTTTTTTTTTTTTTAAAGATTTACTTATTAGAAAGAGAGAGAGAGATTGTGTGGGGAGGGGCGGGGGGGAGGAAAGGAGAGAGAATCCCAAGCAGACTCTCCACTGAGCGTGGAGCCCAACACGGGGCTCAGTCTCACGACTCTTGAGATCATGACTCGAGCTGAAACCAAGGGTTGGATGGCCAACCGCTGAGCCATCCAGACACCCCTGAGAGAATTCTCTTATCTATGAGAGCTAAATAAAGCAGGGAAGGGGGTCGAGGAATGCAGGGGATTGGGCTCAGTTATAAACTGGGTGGGTGGGGAAGGTGTCCGTGTAGAGGTGATATTTGGCCAAAGATTTGGAAGAACCATGAGTTCCCAGGAGAAGGTGCTTCGGACGGAGGAGGTGGTGAGTGTCAGGAGCTGAGATGGTTCAAGGAGCCTCACGACGGCTGTGGGGCTGGAGGGAGTAGTAGGCAGTGAGGTCGGAGAGGTATGGCGTGTGCCGGGAGGGTGGGGGATCCCTCCGGCCCTTGTGGATTGTGAATCTGGCCTTGCTTCCGGGTGAAATGGGCAGCTGTAAGGGGGCTTTGAGCGGAGGACTGACTTACTGACCTAGAAGTTCAGGGACCCTCTGGCCACAGCATCAACAATGGACGGTAAGGACCAGACAGCGGAGGCAGAGAGTCCCGTTGGGGGGGTGAGGGTGACCATGACCTGGACTCCGGCACAGGAAGGCGTGAAGGCACTCGGGTGCATCTTGCGTGTCGTGCTACGGGGTGTGCTGATGTGTTGAATGTCTGGGACGAGCACGAGAGAAGAGGCGACACTGACCGTGGGGGCCTCCCACGTGTGGCCAGGAGTGTAGGTGGCCCTCGGCAGGCCTGTGAGAGGGCAGGGGCGGGATGGTGGGAGGGGCCCGGTGGTTCTCATCCTGCAGAGTCTGGTTGTGACCCAGCATCTCTGCGGCCTGGGCCCACCGGCCGTAGGCGGGGTGGCCCTCTGCCCTGCGGGGCGGGCCCGGGGATGCCCCTTCTTAGCCGGGCGGCATCCCTGCCTGCACCCCGTGAAGTGCCTCCGGCTCCCACGTCGAGGCTTCTCTTCGGTGTTTGGGCCACGAACAAGTGGGCATGCGAGTGGCGGCGCTGGTCTTCTGGTTTCTCTGGTTTTGCCCATTTTCAGTTGGTGGGCACCCGGGGGAAGTGACTTTGGGGCCGATGACGGCGAAACCGGCGGCTCCCTGTTCTTGATGCGTGAAAATCACGAGGCATGAAAATGCGAGACGGAGATTTATATTTTAGGGGTTAACAACCCCCCGAGAACTTCAGTGCATCACTGAAATAAACGGCCGTAAATTTTCCTGAGCACAAATCAGCCCTTTAAGGTGGCGGAAGGCTGGCTGGAGAGACCGATTATATTTAATATTGAGGTGACAGTGGAAAGAGCAGCCTCGCCATTTGCTATTTTTCCGAGTCAGGGCTGCAGAGGGAAGGGCCAGGGAGACACGAAATATTCATCATTTGGGGTCTCTCTGCCTTGCAGAGGTCAGTATCGTCGCTGAGCTTTAAGGGGGTAAAAAACGCCTGCAAAAATGTGTTTTAAATATGCATTTATTTTAAAGAGGCTAAGAATCCGACCCACCTCCCTTCCGTCTTGATTTCCCGCGGCGACCCCCGGCTGCTGTGTCGCTGCGCCTGCGCTCGCGGGGTGAGGACGCGGTGCAGAGGCTCCGGGCCGAGTCCTCCGTGGGCCGCCGGCCTCCCTGCTCCGAGGCCCGTGGGGTCCAGGGCGCTGCAGCCTGGGCTCGGCTGCGGGCCCAGCATCAAGGCGCAGGTGCCGATAGACCCGCCGGGCGTCGGGCCACCTTCCCTGGGACGAATCCAGCCCTTGTGCCGTTGGAGAAGCCCGTCAGGGGTCGGGGTGACACGGGCGCCTTGAGGCACGTGCGGAAGCCTTCTGTGGGCCACCGAGCTGGGGTCCCGCGGAGGAGCCCTCACCCGGCCGAGGAGCCCTTTGTAGAGCCCTGGGAGGCTTCCCGCCAGGAGGTGGCTGTGCGGGCGGCAGGGCAGGTGGCGGGTGGGACCCTGGGGACAGAGCCGGGGGGAGGGGGGGCAAGAGCTAGTCTTGGCTGCAGGCTGAACGGTGCCTGAGCCCCAGCGTCAGTGTTGCCCTCGCTGCTCTGGGTTGAGGGCCTGCCTCCCTCGTGGGGAGCCCGTGGGTGCCGGATGGAGGCGCCCCTGTCCCTATGGAGCTCCCGGCCCACGGGGAAGCAAGAATGAGGCCACCTTCACGTACTGCGAGGGTGCCACAGCGCCGGACCTGGGGTGACGGAGGTAAACGAGGTGCAGAGGCAGGTGCAGCGGCGTTCGGGGTACCCGGGGCTGAACTGGGGTGACGGAGAGAAATGAGGTGCAGAGAGAGGCAGGTGCAGTGGCATTCGGGGTGCCCGGGGCTGAGGGCGGCAGGGGGCTCTTCACCGCAGAGGGGATCCTCCCTGGTGGGGGGAAGCTAGGCCATGGCCACGTGGGGTGGCCGAGCTTTCTCGGCGGTGGTGGCGGGGGCGAGCGGCGGGTGGAGGTCAGCCTTCTGCAGAGTAGCCGCCCGGGGCCCTCCACACCGGCCTATGTGGGCTGCTCCCAAGGGGCTTTGCTGGGTTGTGGGCCAGCCTGGGTGCACAGCCTGCGGGGCTGCCTCCTGGGTCCTGCTGGGGTCACGGGTGGCAGCGGTGATGCTCACGCGTCGTGGCTTACCCTGGGGACTCTTCTGTCCTGAACGCTCTGCGGGGCCCCTCCTTGAACCCCTCCGAGGCGGGAAGGCCCCCTCGTCCCCCGCTGTTGTGGTGATGCTGGCGCTCAGAGGGGTGGGTGACATGCCCAGGGTTACACAGCATCAGCCCTGCTTCTGGAGCTCTGCTTGTCCCTGCTTTTCTGGGCTGTACACCTGACGTAGAGTCTAGACACTCAGTGTGCCTGGGCCCTGCCATCTGTGTCATGTGTGACCGACATAACAAAAAAACACCAGAAAATAGGACTCATGCTCTGGAGAAAACATTCATCGGGCAAGGCTGTGGGTGGCCGTGACGGTCGGGGGCGTGTGGGCATAGTGTCTGGGCAGCGACCTTCCAGGGAGGGGAATTCTTCAAAGTAAGCTAAGCGTCACTCTCGATGAAAATATTGTGATCTTTAATTTTGAATAAAGAGATGTTATGGGGCAAAAGAACCCCCGTTTTTGGAGGAAATCTTTGTTTTCCTTCCCCCAACCCCCAATATCTAACTTGGGGGAAAGAGCCCTACTGGGATAGACTCTAACCCTTTTCTGCTTCCCAAGCTAGTCATGCGATTGTAGACTCTTCTCCTGGGAATCAGCTTCCCCGATTGTAAACTAGATCCGGGCCAGCCGAGGACCGAGGTCGGGTGGCTCCAACGCTCTTTGATTCTAACTGAGGGGACCCGGGAGAGGCACCTGACAGGCACCCGCGTGTGTTTTATCTTGAACACCTTTGTCTTGATTCAATCCGGTTGAAAACTCAGGCTGTGGACGTCCGCTGCGCATTCGTCTAGGGGCGACGTTGACTCCCACCGTGCGCTCTTCGTCTTCGTGGCTGCCTTCTGGCTTCCGAGGGGGAGATGGATGGTCCTGGAGGCGTACTGCAGCTCAGCAGCCTGCAGCCATCCGTCACGGAGACACCTTCTTTATGGGCAGAATGACTTTGGTGACTCGCATCAATGTCAGCCCCGGGCTTTTGTGCCTGATGTAAGCCTGGTGTCTGGGGCTTCTTTGAGCAGCTGCTAAAGGCCTACTCGTGGTTAAGAAAGGAATCTTATTAATGACATAAGATATGTGGGTCGGTTGGGGGGGGACACTAGGGGGTCTGGCCCTAGGAAGGTTGGCATAGGTAAGGGATGGAGCCTGTTTGGTGTTTTCTGGGAGAAGATCCGGTACAGAGAAGGGAGGATTAAACAAACGGGTAACAAGACCCTGTGCTAAATGCTGCACAAGGACTATTTTCATTAACTCCTCATGGCAGCCCTATGAATTAGGTGTTATCGTTATATCAGTTTGACAGATGGGGAAGCTGAGGCTCTGAGCATTTGAGTCACTTCTCCAAGGTTATAGTCTTCGTTGGGGGCAAGGAGAGCTGGGATTTGAACTCAGACAATCTGATTTTACAGTCTCCTAACCATTACCCTCCACGGCCCCTCCTTCCCAACTCCATCCCTGTACACTATGTATGTCCATATAACTTTGCTATACATCCCAAGAGTACAGGGAGTATCTCTCCTATTTCCCCCCAACTATTTGATGTTGGACTTGGTCATGTGACTTGATTTGGCCCGTGAAGAATTAGTGGACGTGATTCAAGCAGAGACTTTATTTATTTATTTTTTAAATTTTTTATTTATTTATGATAGTCACAGAGAGAGAGAGAGAGAGGCAGAGACACAGGCAGAGGGAGAAGCAGGCTCCATGCACCGGGAGCCCGATGTGGGATTCAATCCCGGGTCTCCAGGATCGCGCCCTGGGCCAAAGGCAGGCGCCAAACCGCTGCGCCACCCAGGGATCCCTCAAGCAGAGACTTTAATGCTCATACGACTTAGCTTGGATTCTCACCTTTCTGCTACCTGCCATGACAAGACCACACCTTGGAGAAGCAATAGACCTGAACTCAAACCACAGCCTGAAGCTAAACTGAGCCACAGCAGCCGAGCACAACATACCCACGGATCTACCAAGTGAGAAACACGTGCTTCTTGTAAGTCCGGAGTTCGGGGGTCATTACGCAGCATTATCAGAGCAGGAGCTGGCTGATAGGGTGAGATGTGCTGAACCGTCTCCTTGTTCTCTCTTCCATTAAGCACCTACTACGTGGTGGGGGCTGTGCTGGGGTTTGGGAAAACATAGGCACAGTCCCTTCCCTCACAGACCCCAATCCTCTGGGGGAGTTTGTTGACAGGCAGATGAACTGAAGCCACTATACTTGACACACAAGAAGGGATGAGAGTCATTGACTCAGCCTGGGAGTTCGGAGATTTTAGCCAGGTGATAGCATTCGGCCTGAGCTTTTCTGCGGGATTCATTGGGGTTTGCCAAAACTGCCATTCTAGGAGAAAGGGAGTGCTTGATTTAGAGTCTCTGCATCCCTGGAGTCTGACGTGACAACCACCCAGTCATAGGTTGGAAGAGGAAGCTCTCCTCCAAGGCCTTCTGGTCTCAGGCTCTATCCGTTTAGTGCCTTTTCCCGTCTAAAGCCTCTGTCATTTGTCTGGACTTGAATGAAGCAAGAAACAGCAGGTTCCCAGTTAAATCTTGTGGTCAGAATATCTGCCTACAGGGCCTTTCATTTTCTCCTGATTAAATAATGAAGGGCTATTCATCTCTGTTCATGCCGGAAGAATTCAATTTTGCCAATTAATGTGAGTAAATTGCAAAATCTAAGGAAACGATAGTTTCCGCCAAATAAAAGCAGTCACCATATTTTTATTACACGACTGTAATGGTCCAAGTACATGGCTATGATTGGATTTGTAAACTGTAAACATAAATTACTAATTCTCCCTCCAAATACCAGTGCAGCTTCCCTGACACGTTTTAATTGCTGCGCTCCGTGGTGCAGGAAACCCTGGCCGGGTGTGACTGGAGCAAATTGCTTCTTTGGGAATTGCCAATGTTTTTCAGGCGGAGGGATGTGTGTGTGTATGTGTGTGCACACATGGACACCTGTCTCTTTCTCGAAAGGTGCTGGGTTGAGACTCAGCATGCGGTCTCAGAGCAGCTTAGACTGGAAGCAGTCATGCACCGCAGCATCTCACTTCCCCATTATCCAGACTAATGAGAGAAGATCAAGGGCGTGGATGGTCGAAAACATGGATAGTCCCTAGTGATTGTCATTTTTTTTTTATTTGCATGTGTGTATTTGTCCCCTGGCATGTTAATGTTAATTATTAAGGGTGGCTTAGTCTGAGCTATTTCAGAACCAAAAATTAGGAGGCAAACGTCTCCCGGTTAAACTTTCTGATGGGTAAATGTGTATATATGAGACACCTTACGGAGACATACAGCTTAAGTTTTACATTTAATGACTCATCCATCAAAGAAGTAAGATTATTAGCTAGCTCAGCTTCACGTATATGCACCAGACGTAATTCTCAGATCTTTAAACCTATTAACTGAATCCTCGCGGCATTTCCAGACATAGGCATCATTTTTATCACCATTTTATAGAAAAGGACATGGAGGCCCAGGAACGAGGAGCTACTTGGCCATAGTAACAGAGCTCTCAAATGGGAGAGCTGGGATTTGAACCCAGGCAGTCTGGCTCTAGGGCCTGAGCTCCTGATCACTAGCAATATGTGTTGATTGATTAAGTGTTTGGCATCAGGACCGTTCCAGTATCTGGAAGGATGATGCCATGCATGCACTTTCTGATTCTCCTTGAACCCTTTTATTCTGACAGTCCTGCTGTGATCAGTGCACTAGAGTTTCACTTTGTCATTTTATAAAATTATCCCCAAATAAGTTTATTTTTAAGAAGATACTGGGAAAATATTTTTTAAAAAAGATTTTATTTATTTATTTGATAGAGAGTGCATGATTCAGGCACAAACAAGGGAAGTGACAGGCAGAGGGAGAGGGAGAAGCAGACCCCCCCCCACCCCCAATAGAGCAGGGAGCCCGGATGCTGGGCTCCATCCCAGGACCACGGGATCATGACATGAGCCGAAGGCAGATGCTAAACTGACTGAACCACTCAGGCACCCCCCAAATACTCTTTTTTTAAAAAATAAACTCTTTTTCAAGAATTTTAGATGTACAGAAAAGTTGCAAAGATATGAGATAAGAGAGTTCCCATGCAGTCCCCAGCCTGTTTCCCCTGATGCCATCTTAGATGACCATGGTGCTTTGGCACATCTAAGAAACCAGGGGTACTTGGGTGGCTAAGTTGGTTAAGCATCTGACTCTTGATTTTGGCTCAAGTTGTGATCTCAGGGTCCTGAGATCAAGCCCTGTGTTGGGCTTCACACTGGGCATGGAGCCTGGTTGAGATTCTCTCTCCCTCTTCTGTGTGCCCCTCCCCCAGCTCACGCTTTCTCTCTCTCTCTCAAAAATAAATAAATAAATAAATAAATAAATAAATAAATAAATAATAAATAAATAAATAAATAAAACAACTAAGAAACCAGCACTGGTATAGTACTGTTAAGTAAACTTGAGGCTTTGTTTGAATTTCACCAATTTTTGTATCAATGTCCTCTTTGTGCTCTGGAGCCTCATCCTGACACCCCTTCCCCATAGCACTTTTTTTTTTTTCCCATTAAAACTACCCATTGAGTCTGGCATGCTGTAAGTGCTCATCCACTCACTCATTCATTTGAGAAATGTTTACTGAACCCTTGCTTTGTGCCTGACTCAGTTCCAGGCTCTAGGGGCCCAGCTGAACAAACCCAAATCCTGTCCTCCTGGAGTTGACCTGCTAACAGTTTGTTGAATGATCCTTTGAATGATGAGAATAAAGGCTGATTATTCACTGGGCGCTTGCGCTGTGGCAGCTTATTTGATTGAGGCTGTGATTCAGGGAAGTGACTGATAACCTGGAAAGGTTGAGTAACTTTCCTAAAGGCATGTCCCTGGTTAGTGGCAGATCAGGTCTTCTCCCCTGGGCCTCTCTGCCTCAAGGCTGATGCCTTGAAAACCAGTTTGGTGATAAATGAATGAATCCTTATAGAATACAGCCTGAAGCCAAAGAGGTGTCGGATGCCAAGAGGGAGCTAGTCCGTAGCCAAAAGAAGGAAAATGAAATTTCTGAGAATATCCACCCCCTCATCTTTGGATAAATGGAAGTAGCCAGTACTAATCCTTTTTAATAACACAGGCATTTCTCCTTGGTAACTAAAACAGAATAGATGCGTAGAAGATAAGAAACAGCAATGAATTGTCACTAAACTCACAGAAGCAAAAACAACTATTACCTTTGCAGTGTGTGTGTGTGTGTGGGGGGGTGCGGTTGGGGGGTGGAAGGAGAACCACCACCTCCAGACTTCGCTCTTGAAGGAAGCTTCTGGAAAGGGCTGCCTAGAAAAGGTAGTGGGACAGATGAGCCTGCAGCTCAGCTGGTGGCAAATCATTACCTATGAATTTAAAGTCACTTGTGGTTTTGTCAAAGTCCACGAAATTCCTGTGTCAGGGGAGGTGGACAAGGCGGCGCATGCGCACTGCTGGGAAAACCTCCCTGTATTGGTACCTGGAGGAGATAATGTTTTCTTGCCCTAAATCATGCCAGACTCCCCATGGCCTGTCCAGATATGCAGTGTAAGTGACTGAGCCTCTTATTTACTGTTTCCCTGCCCCCACCCCCACCCCAATTCCTTTTCCTCTCTAAGACCTAATGTGGGAGGAGCTACTCTCACCACTGGGCTCCCAGGCATTGTATATAGTCCTGGAGCAAAACTCACATTGTCTCCTTGGGTTGTGTTTACTCACCTAGAGCTCCTCCAAGGTAGAAACTGGGTCTTACTTATCAGTTTTGCCCCACAGCCCAACTGCCCTTAGCAAAAGTCCAGTGAGTGCTTTTGCTTTGAGATGAAGTGGAATTGAACTAGGCTAATAATCCTTCAGTTCTTATATATGCTACACATTTTAGATATCCTGTTATTTAATCCTGCCAACAAGCTGAACTATTTTATTTCTCATTTTCTGATACAGAAAGTAGGGATTAGAGGGTACAAGAGTCTTGTGCAGGGTGCCAGAGGGAGGAAGGACAGGAGGTGGGATTCAGACCCAGGCAGTCTGGCAGCAGAGCCTGCCCTCTTAGCTGCTGTTCTGTGCTGCCACCAGTCTACTCAAGAGAGCTTACTGGGCTCTGTCCAAGACTTTAGGGATGTCCTGCTATGGCTCAGATCTGCGGAAGGGAGCTGGTGCTCTGGTTTCCAGTTCATTTTTGGGAAGTTCCATTTCTAGCAGAGAATACCAGCTGGTTTATAAGCCCCAAACAAATGTATAGTTATACTTTGAGTAAGGAAGGCCAAGATATAGGGGCGCCTGGGGGGCACAGTTGGCTAAGTATCTGGTCCTTGATCTCAGTTCAGGTCTTGATCTCAGGATCATGAATTCAGGCCCTGTGCTGGGCTCCACGCTGGGCATGAAAACTACTTAAAAAAAAAAAAAAGCCTAAGATATAAATATCAGAGTTTATAGCATGAGATAGTAGATAATGAATTTTGGAGTTGACAGAACTAAATTTGATAGTTGACTCGCTGACCATTACAATACTGACTGCAGCTTTGGGCAAGCCACTTTACACCTGTGAGCCCCAGCTTCTCCATCTGTAAAAAAGGATAAATATGTATACATCATTCTCAAAATTGTTAGGATTAAGTATGCTTATATAGTTATATTTGCTATATATATGTGTGCATGTGAATATATATATATGTATATATATATATAAATATATGATTCACTCCAGTTTTTTTTACAATATGTACATATCAGATAATTTATCAGAGAATTAGAATCTATAAAAAAGAATCCATGACAACTCTCCAGTTGAAAAATACTGTAAATTAAAGTAAGTCATTATTTATGGGTTAGACACAGCAGAAGAGAAGATTAGTAAACTGAAAGATGAATAGAAAAGAAATATATGTAGTGCCTTATATATGACTAGAACTGAGAAAGTTTTAGCTGCTGTTCTTGATGTGGTTTTTTTTTGTTCAATTTTTTTTTTTAATTTGTAGAATGAGTTATAAAGATTCTTGAATGGACTTTATCTGAAATAACTGATCAATATGAATTTTATTTATACCTGAGACACTTGAAATATATATCCATTATATGAAGTGGGAAAAATCTGTATGTTCAACAGCTACTATAGGAAGATTAGATTCTCTTGGACTCTTTGTACACTTGCTCACACTCTTTCAAACACCACCCCCAGCCCTTCTTTCGTCAAACATTTATTATTTACTGTGTGCTGGAGATGAATAGGGCACAGATCAGGGAACTAATAGTCATTACTACACATGGGATTCATACTTAGATTACACAGATCACCTCTCATGCTGGCAGCCCCAAACCTTGCCATGTCAGGTCAAGGACAGTGGTTGTTTGGCAAGTGCCTTGGTGAAGAAATGGGATTTGTGAATTCCTTCCCAGGAAGCATCCTCTCCTGGAGGCTCTGTGTTGTGGAGTTTTGGCAGTAAATGGTGCTTTAGAACAAGTACAGCTGTGTTTCAGATTCTCTTTCCAGTAATGAAAAAGAAACTTGTTGCAGACAAATATTCTCACTGAGAGCTAGAGATATGGGCCCCAAATAAAAAGAAACCCCATCACCACCAATGTAAACAACCAAACTCATGTGTTTGAGAACATCAAGGAGCTAACAAGGCAGCTAGGACTTCGGGAATCAGGATTCCAGAGAGAGAGGAGAAGCCCAGTGAGGTCAGTCCAGGAGAAGCTGTGTCTTCCCCTTAAGGCATTTGAGAGTTGCATGCTGCATGGAGCTGTGAGGATAGGAAATTGAGCAGAAAGCAGTGGAATCAAAAGCCTGTAAGACCCAGAATTTTGGAAGTCTCATGGCTTTGGGAGACACATGTTGAAATTTGGGTCTGCCAAGGAAGAGAGTCCTTGGAAAACACTCAGACTTCCAGTTAGTGTCCTGGAATGGCTACATTTTAGGAGTTACAGTAAATTAAAAATAGAGCAGCCCTCAGAATAGATTGAAGCCTAGCTTTGGATTTCTCAGTGTTCATCTGGATTTGCGTGATATGCCTCCACTTTATCCAAAACAAAACACATCCTTTCTGGAGGAAGATATAATTCACTAGAGCTTCAAATTATCTTCATACTTTTTCATACATACATAATAGTTTGCATTCAACAAGAAATTACAGACATGCTAGGAAACAGGACCAAACAACCAAAATCAAAAACAAAGACTTGGGGTTAGACACAGGGACTTTAAAATAACTGTGATTAATATGCTATTTATTTATTTATTTATTTATTTATTTATTTAATTTTTAAAAAGATTTTATTTATTTATTCGCGCGCGCGCGAGAGAGAGAGAGAGAAAGAGAGAGAGAGAGAGAGAGGCAGAGACACAGGCAGAGGGAGAAGCAGGCTGCATGCAGGGAGCCCGATGTGGGACTTGATCCTGGGTCTCCAAGATCACACCCTGGGCTGAAGGTGGCGCTAAACCGCTGAGTCACCCGGTCTTCCCTTAATATGCTTTTTAAAAGAAAAGATGAAGACTTTTTATCAGAGAACTAGAATATATTTTAAAAATCATATGATAGCTCTGGTACAACCACTCTGGAAAACCAGATGGGGGTCCTCAAAAAGTTAAAAAATATAACTACCCTACAACCCAGCAATTGCATCGTGAGATATTTATCCAAAGGATATAAACAGTGATCTGAAGGGGTACCCGCACCCCAATGTTTATAGCATCAGTGTCCACAGTAGCCAAACTATGGAAAGAGCACAGATACTCATTGACAGATGAGTGGATAAAGATTATATATATATATATTTTATATATAAAATGGAATATTAATCAACCATCAAAAAATGAAATCTTACCATTTGCAATGACATGGGTGGGACTAGAGGATATTATGCTAAGTGAAATGAGTCAATCAGAGAAAGACAATTACCATATGATTTCACTCATTTGTGGAATTTAAGAAACAAAACAAAGGATCATAGGGGAAAGGAGGGAAATATAAGATGAAATCAGAGAGGGAGACAAACCATAAGAGACTCTTAATCATAGGAAACAAACAGGGTTGCGGGAGAGGGAGGGGGTAGGGGGATAGGATAACTGGGTGATGGAAATTAAGGAGGGTAAGTGATGTAATGAGCACTGGATGTTATATACAACAGATGAATCACTGAACTCTACCTCTGAAACTAATATGTTAATACATTGAATTAAAATAAAATAAAATTTAAAAAGTCATGACAACTCTAGAAGTGAAATATGAGGTAGCTGAAATTAACTCAATATATGGGTTTGATAACAGATTAGACATAGCAGAAAAGAGGATTAGCGACCTGGAAAATCAATATATAATATACACAATGAAGCATAAAGAGAAAAACTGAGGTAAGTACAGAAAATAGTGTGAGGCATGTGAAAAAACTGAGGTAAGTACAGAAAATAGTGTGAGGCATGTGAGGCATGTTGAAAAGCTCTAATATGTATAATTGAATCTTGAAATGAGCAAGACAATGGAGCAAAAGCAATATTTGAAGAGATACTGGCAAAGAATTTTCTAAAACTGATGAACAACATCAAGCTATAGGCCCAAGAAGTTTTATAAATCCCAAGCAGAGTGAGTACAAAGACCACCCTAGGTTCATCATCATAAAACTTATGAAAACCAAAGACAAAGAAGAAGTCAGAGGGGAAAATACTGCAAACAGGCAATAAGACAAGCAATTGATTTTTTTTTTTTTTTAAAGTAAGCTCTAGACCCAATGTGGGGCTTGAACTCATGACTCTGATATGAAGAGTCACATGCTTTACTGACTGAGCCAGCCAGGTGTCCCCATACAGCTGACTTTTCTAAAGACTTGGTGAAAGCCATATTATCAGAGACAGTTGAACACTGTTTTTAAGGCACAGAAAGAAAATAATAGCGGGTGCCTGGATGGCTCAGTCAGTTAAACACCTGACCCTGATCTCAGCTCACGTCTTGGTCTCAGGGTAGGGAATTCAAACCCTGTGTTGGGCTCCATGCTGGGTGTGGAACCTACTTAAAAGAAAGAAAATAATAGCTATGTAAGAGTTCTATATCTAGAGAAAATAATGTTCTATTACAGTGGTGAAATAAAGGTGTTTTCAGACAAACAAAAATCTAGAGAATTTATTGCCAGCAGACCATACTAAAATAAATACTACCATACTAAAAGAGGGTTTTTAGCCAGAAGAAATATGATTTTAGGAAGAACAGAAATGCAAAAAGGGTTGAAGAAAAATTCAAAGGATAATTATGGATAAATCTAAATATAACCTGATTTTATAAACTAAATAATATAATGCAAAGACAGAAAAACCTAGATCAAAAAAGAAGACTATGGTATACAGAAAAGATATGCAAATGGCTAATATAAGATGATACTCAACATCATTAGTTCTTGGGAGAAAGGCAAGTTAAAAATCACAGTAAGATGCTATTTCACATCCACAAGGATGGCTGTAATAAGAGAGGCAAAAACAAATGTTGGTAAGATTTGTAGAAATGAGAATTTTCATATGCCGCAGGTTAGAATGTAAAATGGTGAGCCACTTTGAAAAATAGTTTGGCATTTTCTGCAAAAGTTAAAACTATCCTATGATTCAACAATTTCACTCCTACGTATTTACCCAAGAGAAATGAAAACAAATGTCCAAAGACTTTATTATTTTTTAAAAAAGATTTTATCTATTAAAGAGAGTGAGAGATAGGTCATGAGCAGAGGGGAAGGGGTGAGGGAGAGGGAGAACGAGAGAGAAAAGCAGACTCTCCACTGAGCAGGGAGCCCGATGTCGGACCCCGTCCCAGGAGCCTGGGATTGTGACCCGAGCTGAAGGCAGATGCTCAAGCAACTGAACTACCCAGGTGCCTTGTCCAAAAACTTTTATGCAGATATTTATAGCAGCCTTGTTCATAAAGCCAAGAAAATGGAGAAGACATAAATATCCATAGATAAAATGCAGCACATCATCTAGTAGACCACTATTCAGCAACAAAAAGGAATGAGCTACTGACACATACTCTGTATCATGGATGAGCCTTAAAAGGGCTATGCTAGGGGCATCTGCGTGGCTCCATTGGCTAAGTGTCTACCTTTGGTTCAGGTCATGTTCTCAGGGTCCTGGGATCGAGCCCCCCATTTGTCTCCCTGCTCAGTGGGGAGTCTGCTTCTCCCTCTTCCTCTGCCCCTCCCCTCTGCTCATTCTCTCTTTCTCTTCTCTCTCTAAAATAAGTAAATAAAATCTTAAGAAAAAAAAAAAAAGACTATGCTAAGTGAAAGAAGCACAGGAGACCACACACTGTGATTTAATTTAAATAAAACATCCAGAAAAGACAGATATACGGTGACACAAAGTAAATTCCTGGGGCTGGGAATAGGAGTGGTGTTAACTAAATGGACATGGGGGATTTTATGCTCTAAAACTAATTTCTGCTGATGGCTGTACAATTGGGTAAAACTTACTGAAAATCATTGAACTGTATACTTGAGATGGGTGAATTTTAAGGTATATCATATACCCGAATAAAGTTGTTTCATATATGTGTAGATTTAAAAATATAACCACAATGACACAAAAGCAAGTGAAGCCAGAGGGAGTTAGCATTATAAATGTCTTGAATTGATCACAAACTGGTAAAAATAATAATTCTTATTGGACTCTAATAAGTCAAAGATGTGTGTCATTATCTCTGTGGTAACTGTTAAAAGGAGAGTGGAACTATGTAAAGCCAATAAGGAGATAAGTCTAATAAAAATACTTGATTAATCCAAAAGAAGGCAAAAAAAAAAAAAAAAGAACAACATAAAATAGTTTGGCAAATAGAATATAAGTGGCTTTAAACTCAGATATGTCTATAATTTTACTGTATATGTAAATAAATTAGATTTCAATTAACAAAGAAAAAAATCCCAATGCTATGCTCTTACAAGAGATAAACCTTAAATATAAGATATAGAAATATTTCTAGTAAAGGGATGTAGATATCATGCAAACACTAGCCAAAAGAAAACTGCTGTCATTTTGTTAATATAAGAGAAAGTAGGCCTTAAGGCAGCAGCCATTACTACATTCAAGGAGAAACGTTTCATAAAATAGCAAAGATAGGCTCAATCCACCTGAAAGGTGTAAAATTTGAAAGATATAAACAACTCATATGCACCTACTAACATCGCCTCACAATACATATAGCAATAAATGATAGAACTAAGAGTGTACACAATCACAGTGGGGGTTTTTACCACAACTGTGCCTCGGGATGATTTTTTTTAAAATAACATTTGCCCTTGGTGGTGTGACCTGTGAGTGTGTGTGTGTGTGTGTGTGTGTGTGTGTGTGTGTGTGAGTGAGGGGGAGTGAGGAGAGGGAGAGGAGATTTTTAAGGAGCTAATGGGTGTGCGAGCTAGGATATTGGGGACCAGAATCATGGTTCTGGCAGGGACCACCTGATGGGGAAGGAGGTGGGGGTGTGGTCCACAGACATCAGTGATGGTTCCCAGGCTTGCTTTGGTCCCCTCTCTGCTGGGGCTCCCACGACCACCTCCTGAGGAAGAACAGTGGCAGGTCTTAGGTGTTCCATGGAGGCATCTCTCCAGCAGCAAGCGTGGCCAGACGGCACCATCAGACAATCTGGGCTCCTAAGTCCTCGGAGAGAGTCACTCAGATGAAACTATCCTATTTTTAAACAAACCCAGAGTTAGCCTTTCTGCATTCTTTCCCTGGTCAGCAGTTTCTGGTGCTTTTCTATCAAGGAGTGCATTCTTTTGGCTGACTTGAATCCCTCTTGTCTTGATTTAAGTACCTTTACTCTAATCTGCTTACCACAGTCTTATTGATAGATCAGGAGAAACCTCGCATAGCTGACTTTTAAAACGGGGTTTTTTATTTCCTCAGTCCTAAAATGCCTAATGGAGTGATGAGGAATCCAGATCCTGGGGCCAGTTTTCCTGGGTTCCAAAATAGGGTTCTCCTCTTCCTAGCTGTGTGACCTTGGACAAATGACTTCTTTCTTTTCTTTTTCTTCCATCCATGAAAATGGGGATAAAAGTGGGTAGTTCTGAGGATTAAGAGAGCTCATGAACACAAGTCAGCCACCATAGTGGTCAATAGTAATTATTATGCTCCCTGTAGAAAATTGGAATTGTTTCACCTGTCCCTTCAACGATAATCCTTGGCATCTAGTAGGTTCTATTTATTTTATTTTATTTTATTTTATTTTATTTTATTTTATTTTATTTTATTTTATTTTATTATTTTATTTATTTTATTTTATTTTATTTTATTTTATTATTTATAAAATTTATTTTTATTTCCAGTATAGTTAACATCCAGTGTAATATTAGATTCAAGTGTACCATACAGTAATTCAGCACTTTGATACATCACCCAGTGCTCATCGTGACATGTGCTCTCCTTAATTCCCATCCCCTATTTCTCCCATTCCCCCACCCACGTCCCCTCTGGTCACCACCAGTTTGTTCTCTGCAGTGAAAAGTCTGTTTCTTCGTTTGTCTTGCTCTTCCTTCCTTTGCTCATTTGTTTCTTAAATTCCACACCTGAGCGAAATCAATACGGTTTATATCTTTCTCTGACTTATTTCACTCAGCATAAGACTCTCTAGCTCCATTCATGTCATCGCGAATGGCAAGATTTCATTCTTTTTGATAACTGGGTGATACTCTGTTGTCTGTATAAACCACATATTCTTTATTCATCTACTGGTGGACCCTGGGGCGGCTTCCGTAATCTGACTGTTGTAAACCGCATCTAGTAGGTTCTCAACAAGCAGGTGTTGAACTGGTATTCCCAAGACCTGTGATCTCTGCCTTTGTGTCCCAAAGCATATGTCAAAGATCCTAACGGGCCAAGGTTTTCTATTTCTCAAGATAATATAACACTTTCTTCATCTGTCTTAATCCTGTCCTCGTTTACCAGGCCTGCCACCGGCTCCTACTGAAGATGTGTCATATTATAGAATGAGGTACTATTTTCGTTTCCTGGGGCTGCTGTTACAAATGACCACACACTTGGGGGCTGAGCAGAAAGGTATTTTCTCATAGTCCCGGAGGCCACAAGCCTGAAATCAAGGTGTCAACGGCGCCGTGTTCCCTTGTGAGACTATGAGAGAGAAAGAGAGTCCCTTCCTGGCTTCTTCCAACTTCTGGTGTTCCCAGGTGTTTCTTGGCTTGTGTCTGCCTCCCTCTGACCTCTCCCTCCATGGTCACATGCCCCCCCCCCCCTTCAAGAATCCCTCTGCTTCTCTCTTACTTACGAGGATACTTGCGATAGCCTTTATCTATCACTGACTTAGGGAATCTGGGATCATCTCCTCCATCTCAAGGGGCTTAACCTAATCACACCTGCAAGAACTGCTTCCCCTCCCAGGCAGCATTGCCAGGTTTCAGGGATTAAGGGCCAGTTTCCTTGGGTGGCCCTTATTCGGCCTACTAGGAGTAGGGAGGGAGTGGAAAGGACAGAGGGCAGTGAGGATGCCAGCTGACTAAAAGCCACCCTGCGTGTGGGGAGAGGGCAGCTGGAACACTTTCTGCAAGATGGAACCTTCCCGTGCTGAAATCCAGTGTTCGCTGCTGGAGCCTTACCTCTAAAACCCCTCGGTAGCCTTTGACATCATGGACTGTTTCTTCTTTACGCCAACAGTCTCTCCTGTTTCACCGACAGCACCCGTGGTCTCACGGCTTCCCTGCTCCATCTCTGCGAGCTTCTTAGAAGCTCTGCTGGCTCCTCTGCGTTCGGCTGCTGTTTCTGGCAACGAAGGTGTGTGCTCAAGGTTCTGCCCCAGGGCCCTTCCCATTCCGCAGATGGGAAAGTGGAGGCTTAGAAATCTAGTAAGTGACTCCTCCGCGGTCACGTGAGTAGCAAGAGGCAAAATCATGACTTGACTTGATGTGTAACTCAAGTGTCCCAACTCTCCAGTGACACACGTGCTGCCTCTCCGGTTAAACGTATCACAGCATTTAGCATGTATGAGATGCTCAACAAATATTCCAGGAAGTGCTGAGTAAGGCAAAACTCAAACCCAGGCCTTCTGGATCTAATTTATTATTCTTTCCAGCCAACATTTTTGTGAGGACATCATTCCCCCCCGCCCCCCCGCGCCTCCCAGAGGGAGTAGCTGTCTCAGAAATTGCAGTTCCTCTCAAGATTTTTATTTCTAGCAGCTCTGATTTTTATGTTCGGGGACCACATTTAATTATCGCAAAACATCTGCTTGCACAAAATACCGTTTTGTTCCTGAATCATTCCCAAGAATGCCCTGTGAGCTCTTGTGCTTGGAGACACAGCTCCTGCAGGGGCCCTGGGCCAGCGGCAGTGCCTCGTGTTTAAGTGGCAGCAGGAGAGACTCCAGGTCGGCTGGCGTTGGGAATGATGGCTAATCAGGTGGCTCAGGGCTTAGAAAGAGTCAGGCCTTCCGAACACCAGGCAGTGGGCCTTACCAAACAGTTCGTAATCTCTGCGTGGCTTTTTGTGAGCGTCTCGGTTTGAGGAAACATTTTTAGGGTGGAATTCTTTTCACGCCTTTGAGTGGGGTTCCATAATGAAGATCATAATAGCTGACGTCCTCGGGGCCCTTTGCCCAGGCCACGCAGCCTTCCAAGTGCTCCTTGAACCTTGTCACAGTCCAGCCTGGCAACGTCCTAGCAGGGAATGAAGTGTTACCGTCCCCATGTTACAGGGAAGGTCTCTGGGTGCCCAGGCCGTAGGTGATAATAGCATTTAACACCTGATCCACCTTCAGCCTCTAAGGTCAAAGGCAATCAGGGAGCTGCTCAAAATGCAGCCAAGGCACCTCTCAACTGCGGGCCCAGGGGAATTCCCGCGCCAGCCGTTCGTTACAAGATGGGGGTTGACGTTGGGATGGTCTTGCTGGCCACAGTTCGGAGGCATCAGGACCAGGTAAGGTACAAAGGTCTTTGAACGGCTGTGGCGGCCTCCCCGATCTCATCCCTGCCTTGTCCTCTCGCCCCATCTTCTGCATCTTCCCCCCCAGCCCCTGGGCTTGAGTTCCTGGAGCACCTGTGTCTCTCAGGCCTCTTTCGTTGCGTTTCCACGTGCTTCTGCTCTGTTTGGGCTGCTCTCCCTCTACCCTTGGGCAGAGTTAGGTGCCAAGGCCTTCTCCTCCCTGCCCTCCTGATGGCTTTGCATAACACTGCTGTGATATCCTTTATGCCTTCCTGACCTGCAGGCCAGGTCAGTGCCCTCCAAGGCCAGCTGTCGTGGAGCCCTGCATTTCCCCTGCGGTGCTTAGAGCTGGCATTTTGCGCTTGTCTCTGGGATTTGACTGTCTTCCGCACCGGCCTCTAAGCTCTGTGAGGATAGGGAGTGTCTTTTGCCCTTACTGCAGATCCCCGGGCATAGCACACGGCCTGGAAGAGAGCTCAAGGTCAAGATATTTTCTGAATAAGCAAATTGTCCACTTGTTGATTGCTTCAGTAGGCTGGCAGGACGTCGTCGGCGTGTAAAGCTGGGGTAGGGGTGCTAGCAAAGACCCAGGGGCGCAGGATGGAAGGAATCTGCATGGGACAGTGCATATTATAACTCTGGGCCCGAGAGGGGGCAGGGGAAGGAAGGCTCTGTTGGAACCTGGAGAGGGTTTCTGGGGTCGGTTCCCTGCCACCCGATAGGGAGAGAACAGAGGAATGACACTCAGACCCCACCCGCTCTGCACTTCCCATTGGCTGAGCCCGCTGAACGGCCACAGGCCAAGCGGATCCCCTGACGCAGTTGGCATGGGTCTAGCTCTTGGGGCACAGCAGGGGTGTGGTTGTCCATCCAGAACCATCCAGAAATGGATGTGAGAAGGGAGGGGTGAGTGGCTTTCCTGAGGGACACGATAGTGGCGTGGTTCTCAGGAAATCATCAGAGAGGGGAGAACAGAACCTTCCTGGTCTTGTTGGGACCTGGCCATGCTTGGGGGTCCTAGGATTTCTCTTAGTTTCAGCTTTTTATGCCAATACACAATCCTGTATTCATGTTTATATTCTGACCTAGCAGGCAGTAAAGTAGTGCTGTCAGGTGGAGATTCTTTGAGCAAGGACTCTGGAGAGGGGGGATAGAGCACGGCGTCGGGGTCAGCCCCATTTGAATGTGTTTCCTGACTCCAGGAGAGGCAGTGCTGTATGGTGGTTAGGCCACGGGACCTGGAACTAAGGTACCTGGGTCCAAATTCTGGGCCCACCGCCTCACAGCTGTGTGCCGTGATTTTCCCACCTGTGAAATGGGGAGAGTGGTACTCGAAGATGAGATGCACTGACACATGCAAAGCACTTAGAGCCAAAGCCAGGAACCCGGTTAGGGGACCATACTTCCAGGTGAGCTCAGGACAACACCTAAGAATGCCTGTGGTCCTGGCACAATTACTGTGTTAATCATATAATTATTGATAATAACATTATTATTACCCCTTCACTCTCAAAGGAATTTTGACTTGGAGATAAGTCGTAAGGTCCACACACTATGTTACTAATGTCAAACACTTGGCTCAGCTGCACGGCTGCTTGGGGTCTTAGCTCAAATACGGGCAACAGTAGTACCTGTAGCATTAGTACCTGCTGGTCAGCGGACTCGGCTGCTGGGCCCAGTCAGGGCTGATGGGGTGATGCAGAAAGGCTTGCGCAGGGCTGGTCTCGATTATGGTGATGCCATTTGTGGTTCTTCAGGCTCCGAGGCCAGGTAAGCCTTATGGACTCAGGTAGGTCCCCTGATTCCCTTCCCCTCCGTTTCTGCATCCATTAAAACCTCTAAAGCGAATGCATCGTGAGGAACATGGTGTCCAAAGCATTCAGGCATCCTGGGAGGAAGGCATGACCCCCAGCCCTGCGCCCTGTGGTTATCTTGTCTCGGGTGGCTTCATTGTTTATTCTCAGGGCAGTTTTGGTAATGGTTTCCCAGGGAAACCTTGAACCAGGTCAGGGCTATTTGCTGTAAATAAAGGATGGTGTCTTAACCTAGATTCCTGCAGGCCTATGGGAGCTGCTGATTGGGGCTGTTTCATGGGTAATCTTCCTTCCAGCAGCTTCTTACTTGAAGGGAGAGAGGATTTCATGATTCCTTAGGGCTAATTTTTTTCTTTTTTTTTTTCTGAGCTGCTCCAAATACCCTGCCCTGGGCCTTTCAGTGGAAAGACAGAGAACAAACAGCACTAAGCTGGGGCAGTGTCTGTAGGGAACAGATATAAACTTCCCAGATTCCAGGGCATCACCCTTAGCTCAGTGCACTTTCTTTTCTTTTTCTTTCTTTTTTTTTTTTTTAATTGGAGTTAAATTTGCCAACATATAGCATATCACCCAGTGCTCATCCTGTCAAGTGCCCCCCTCAGTGCCGGTCACCCAGTCACCCCAACCCCTCGCCCACCTCCCTTTCCACTACCCCTGCACCCCAGTGTTTGTAGCAGCAAAGCACTTAATTTTCTAAAGCCAGCCTCTGGGCCGTAGCGCAGAGGTGATGGCCCACTTATATTGCTTTGACCATGATCCTGAAAAATCTCTCTACTAGATCATCATGGAAAGCTCTCCATGTTGCAAGGTCACTAGCTGACCTCTATGCACAGATCAAATTCCAGTAGTGCCAGCTGGGCCCCAACTATGCTGTGTAACCTTGGGAATGTCTTTTTTTTTCCCTCTCTGGGCCTCCACTTCTTCATTTGCAAAATGAGAGGATTGGATCAAAGTGATCTTGACTTTCCTCCTAATTATAGAATTCTTTTGTTCCTAAGATAAAATGAGATAAGTTTTTAACTCAACACAAAGGGCCTTCCAACAGGCCCAAACTGCCCAGTGGTGAGTGGAATGGGCTGTCTCAGGAGTAGTGAGAAGCCTGTGGTTGGGGTCATTCAAGCAGAGTTTGTTGGGGACAGTCTGTTGGGGAAGCCGTGAAGAGGCTTCCCGACTCCAGTGGCCAGTTGGCCTGGGAGGCCCAGAGCTGCTCTGATTCTTCCTGGGACTATATATCCTCTCTCTTCTCTCGCTTCTCACGTGCAGGAGGTGAGTTTTAGGTCCATTTACTCAGGGAGGAGTCATGGCTATTCCTGGGGTCCTGGGATGGTCTAAATTGACACTTAGCTCTTATCATCTGGAGATATGTTTTGGCCAGTGGAGGACTTACTGCTCTAAAAGTCAAGCTCGTTTCCTGTCTCCCTGACTGTGGGAGAGAGAGTTTTGTAGATTTTGTTTTATTTTATTTTATTTTATTTTATTTTATTTTATTTTATTTTATTTTATGTTATGTTATGTTATGTTATTTTATTTTTTTAAGACAGGGAATACTTTATTCAAACCCATCAGAGCAGTGGACAGCTTGGGTGTGTAACAAAGCGTTGTGTTTTAAAGCATAGGTCAGTAATTGTATATGAGAGTATACTCTGCTACATACAAATTAGCTGATCAGAGCACAAATTTTCAATGTTCAAAACAGAATAAGCTTCCCTGCAAAAGCAGCACCTTTGTGACATTTTTAACTTTAGCATTCCTCTCCTTCTTCTTCACCCTGTCCTTCGACAGAATCCACACCAACCTCCTCATAATCCTTCTCCAGGGCAGCCATGTCCTCACGGGCCTCAGAAAACTCTCCTTCCTCCATGCCCTCACCCACGTACCAGTGAACAAAGGCACGCTTGGCATACATCAGGTCAAACTTGTGGTCCAGGCGAGCCCAGGCCTCAGCAATGGCTGTGGTGTTGCTCAGCATGCACACAGCTCGCTGTACTTTGGCCAGATCTCCACCGGGTACCACAGTGGGAGGCTGGTAGTTAATGCCCACTTTGAAGCCAGTGGGGCACCAGTCCACAAACTGGATGGTACGCTTGGTCTTGATGGTGGCAATGGCAGCATTGACATCTTTGGGAACCACATCGCCACGGTACAACAGGCAGCAAGCCATGTATTTACCATGGCGAGGGTCACATTTCACCATCTGGTTGGCTGGCTCAAAGCATGCACTGGTGATCTCCGCTCATGGTAGGCTTTCTCAGCAGAGATGACAGGGGCATATGTGACCAGAGGGAAGTGGATGTGGGGATAGAGCACCAGGTTGGTCTGGAACTCCATCAGATCCACATTCAGGGCCCCATCAAATCCGAGGGAAGCAGTGATGGAGGACACAGTTTGACCTATCAGCCTGTTTAGATTAGGGTAGGTTGGGCGCTCAATATTGAGGTTTCTACGACAGATGTCATAGATGGCCTCGTTGTCTACCATGAAGGCACAATCAGAGTGCTCCAGGGTGGTGTGGGTGGTGAGGATGGAGTTGTAGGGCTCTACTACAGCTGTGGACACCTGGGGGGTAGGGTAGATGGAGAACTGTAGCTTGGACTTCTTGCCATCAGCAGGGAGGTGAACCCAGAACCGGTTCCCCCTCCAAAGCTGTGGAAAACCAAGATGCCCTGAAGACCCGTGCACTGGTCAACCAGCTTCCGAATTTGGTCCAAGACAAGGTCAATGATCTCCTTGCCAATGGTGTAGTGCCCTTGGGCATAGTTATTGGCAGCATCTTCCTTGCCTGTGATGAGCTGCTCAGGGTGGAAGAGCTGGCGGTAGGTGCCAGTGCAAACTTCATCACTGACTGTGGGCTCCAGGTCTACAAACACTGCCCTGGGCACATGCTTGCCAGCGCCCGGCTCACTGAAGAAGGTGTTGAAGGAGTCATCTCCTCCCCCAATGGTCTTGTCACTTGGCATCTGGCCATCGGGCCGAATGCCGTGTTCCAGGCGATAGAGCTCCCAGCAGGCATTGCCGATCTGGTCTCCTGCCTGGCCAACGTGGATCGAGATACACTCACGCGTGGTTGCTGCTTGGCGGCTGCCGGGCGGGTGGCGAAGAGGAGAGGTTGTTGCTTCTTACAGCGCGACTCTTAGGCGGTCGATGTAAGAGAACCTCAGTTTCGTAGATTTTAGAAAGGGTCTCGGATGAACTTCTGAGTACAGCCTCTGAGTGCAAGTTTTATTTTCACCTCTAAATGAGTGACTAATTTGTCTCAGTAAAGAATTCCTGATCCAAAGTAATTTTCCCTCAGAAGTTAACCTTGTTTCTTGCAGTGTTTGGTGTTGCTGATGACAAGTCTGATCTCAATTTTATTTTCCTTCCTGTGTTAGTAATCTTTTTTTCTTTTCTGGAAGCTTTCAGGATTTTCTCTGTGCTGATCTGCAAGTTTTCTATTGCATTTCTAAATGTGGGTCTCTTTTCATATACTTGGTGAATCTTTTTTAATCTGGAGATTCATGTCTTCACCTTGTTTCTAACGTCCTCTCCTACATTTTAATTGTTCTCTAATTGTTCTAAAGTCCTCTTAGATCTTTACTGCCCGGGGATCCCTGGGTGGTGCAGCGGTTTGGCGCCTGCCTTTGGCCCAGGGCTCGATCCTGGAGACCCGGGATCGAATCCCACGTTGGGCTCCCGGTGCATGGAGCCTGCTTCTCCCTCTGCCTGTGTCTCTGCCCCCCTCTCTCTCTCTCTCTCTCTCTCTGACTATCATAAATAAATAAATTAAAAAAAAAAAAAGATCTGTACTGCCCACTGTGGTAGCCCCAAGACACATTTGACTGTTAAGCATCTGGGGTGTGGTTAGTCTGAACTGAGACATGCTGTTAAGTTTAAAATATTCTCCAGATTTCTATGACTTATTAAAAAAATAGAGCCTATCTCATTAACTTTTTAATATTAATTACATGTTTAAATGGTAATATTTCATAAGTAATGCATTACAATATACTATTAAAATTAATTTCACTTGTTTCCTTTTACTTTTTTTTAAAGATTTTATTTATTTATTCATGAGAGACACACAGAGAGGGAGAGGCAGAGACGCAGAGACACAGAGACACAGGCAGAGGGAGAAGCAGGCTCCATGCAGGGAGCCCGACGTGGGACTCGATCCCGGGTCTTCAGGATCACACTCGGGGCTGAAGGCAGCGCTAAACCGCTGAGCCACTGGGGCTGCCCTTCTTTTACTTTTTAAGTTGGTATTAGAAAATGTAAAATTACGTGCGGCTTGCATTTATGGGTTGCACTATATTTCTATCGGGTTGTGCTATATCAGAGAGCTATTGGGACCACCAGGGTTTCCCCTTGTATGTCTATTAACTTTCCCCTTACACTTTCTGTCTTTGATCTCATTTTCTCTGATATTTTATAGCTCTCAGATCTTTGAAGTGTATTTTGAGGGACTTCTGAGCTCAAGCTTCTGTCTTACACAATTCATCTTCAACTATGTCTATTCTTATATTCAAACCCCTACTGAATTTTTAATTCAGGTGGTCGTGTTTTGAAATGTTAACCATCTCTAATTGTTTGTGATTATAATCGTTGGCTCTTATCTTACAGATTTATTAGACTCTCTTGTCCCTTTGAGAAAATTAATTAATTATGTTTATTTTTTAAAAAATCATTTCTGGGATCCCTGGGTGGCGCAGCGGTTTAGCGCCTGCCTTTGGCCCAGGGCGCGATCCTGGAGACCCGGAATCGAATCCCATGTCGGGCTCCCGGTGCATGGAGCCTGCTTCTCCCTCTGCCTGTGTCTCTGCCTCTCTCTCTCTCTCTCTCTCTGTGTGTGTGTGTGTGTGACTATCATAAATTAAAAAAAAATAAAAAATAAAAAATAAAAAATCATTTCTTTGTTATTTTCATTTCCTCAGGTGTTCATTCCTTCCTTTGTTCAGTTTGGGACTTCTTTTTCTGGGTGTAAGTGTCCCTCAAGAGTGGGGTGAGTCTTGACGATGTGCTTGTAGTCATGCTTAAGATTCCCTGTTCCTCTCTTCCTTCTGAATATTCTTTCTATTCAGCAGTCTGTGTCCAGGGATTGTGAAGGATGATTGGGACGTGTAATTTGGTGAGTCTGCTGGTACTTTATCTTCCAGAGTGCAGGGGTTCTCTGCCCTTTTGGAGCTCTTTTCACACTTCCCAGCTCCCTGGCCCTAGGGCTACACCCATGGCTTCAGGTTAGGAATGCTTTCCTTGGCTGCTCAGCACAAGCAGAGGAAGGGTGACTGCTCAGGGTTCTAAACACTGAGATGGGGCATCTCTTCTCTGGGGACCAGAATTATAACTTTGCTGGTCACAGGTTATTGGGTCACACCCGTGATTCTGTTAGGAGGTGTCTTTGCACTGCCCCCATCACTGATGTCTGCTTATGGTGAATGCTCATCACACCGGTACCTAGTGAGACCTGAGGTCAAGATTCTGGAAAGGCTGCTGAATAAATGAGTAATGAATGCATTAACCCTGCGTGGACCTGGAAAATATGTTTTCATTTTTATTAATTTTATTAATCGAGTTGAAGTTGTTTTGCAATGATTTCCTCTAAATCATTAGTCTGTATTTTCTCTTGTTGGTACTCTCTTTGTTGTTGTTGTCACCAATTGTACAATCTTTGACTCTTCTTTGCTTGGCATGTCAGCCTGCTGGAATTTTTAATGATGTCTGTAGGTGTTACTCCATCATTTCTTTTTTTGAACATTTATGAAGACGTCAAAATGTCCTGGTTTTAGCCCTGATTCTCTGGGTGGATTTAAGTTTACAGTCTTCTACCCAGAAACTTCTTTGTTTGTCTCTGTGTTTTAATTCCTATCTATTCGTGACTTATGACAAAACTGTCCTCCAATTCCTTGCCAGCTCACGTTCTGAAAGGAAATTCTAGAAGTGTCTCTTGGAAAGGATTCCAACACACACATGGTCGCTCTTTTCTTTCTGGGCAGCCCTCCAAGGCTCTCATCACTATGTTTGTATCCTCCAAGTGTGGCCCACCTAATGATGTGGCTCCTGCAGGAAGTCTGTGCTCACAACCCAGTTGTGCATATGTTTGGAGCATCATGTCCACCAACTATTTTGTTTTGGGGGAAAAATTATTGCTTGCAGGGTTTTAAAAAAAATCAAGGACTTGAAGGATACAGAGAGAAGATATATAAAAAGGTGGAGAGCTGCTGCCTACTTCTTATTTCTTAGATAAGTAGGTAAAGACTCAGGGAAGGGAAGGGTATTTTCCAGGTCATGGGAGGTGCTGGTTACTAAGTGAGGCCTTGGCATCCTACGTTGTGAGTTTAGGCATATGATAGTTGTTCCTTGTTTTGTCTTTGGGTTTCTGGGTGGGTGAGGACTTCCTGGGTTGGGGACAGCCAGTGTGGGTCTTCCCTACAGGATGATCCTGCATTTGTCTTGTGTTTACTAATGAAGTTCTAGGATTTGGAAGTAGAGGAAAAAAATCCTGCCCAGTGTCAGAGCCCCGTGAGCCACCGGATTACTTAGAGAAAGTTCCAAATCCAGGAACCAGGGCTGCAGTCGTTACTGCTTGCCACTGACTAGCTGTGACCTGGAAGTCAGACGGCCTTCCTGGACTTCTCTTTCCTAGTCTGTAACGTGGGCTTTCTTGCATGTGCTCCATAGAGGCATATGGAAATGCAAAATGAGATGGTATATGCAGGCGAACACGTGAGAGTTAATACCTCCTGGATGCCAAACACTGTTCTCGATGCCGGGGATGAGGGCCGTGGCCAGGATAATCCAGGCCCTTGCTCTTCTGGGCCAGGGGGTTGGACAACAAAAACACAAGCAAATAAATAATTTGTGACAGTGATGAGTTCAGACATCAAGAGCGTGATGAGATATGGAGCAACGACGGGGCAACTTTGAATTGGGTGCCCCTGTTTCTAGTAGGATGTGGGTGGCCACTGTCATAAATATGATAATAGCGATGATGGCAGTGACACTGATACCCAGGAGACCAGATCGGTCAGTGCTGGACACTTAAGGATGGGAACCTGATAGCAGTAATCCTGCTGGCTATTGAATGGGCTTGTACCCTAGTGCTGACCCCATTCATTCATTCGTTCACTCATTCATTCAGACGTTTATTAAATACTTACACACGCTAGACACTGCCTGAGCCCTGGGTACACTGTGGGGAACAGTGAAACCATGGGGTGTCCCCAGAACTCATGATGGAGTGGAGGGAGGGAGACGGAAGTTACTCCTACATAAACAGATATTCAGTTGCTAACTTGGTAAGTAGTCCGAGGGAAGAGCAAAGTTTTAATTAGGGAGATTAACAGGCTGAGGAGAATCTGCTGGGGGGGGAAGCCAGGGCAGCACATTTGGGGGTACGATTAGGAGCTGCCCAGTCTGGGAGACGTGGTGGCGTGAGGAGGAGCCTCTGGGGGGGAGGAGGCTGTGGGAGGGTGGGCACTGGGCAGCAGAAGGGATTGGTGGGCTGGAGAACAGGGGACAGCAGTGCAGTGGAGCACAGGGGGGTGGGCTGAGCGACAGGTGCATTTGGAGAAAGATGCAGGGACCAGAGGGCTTGGGTCGTGGTAAGAGTTTTCGACTCCACCACGCTGGCAGGGTCTGACACCCACCCCACCCCACCTCACCGGCTCACATCTGCCCTGCCCCACCCACAGCCTTTCTTCCTGTTGTCTGCGCTGCCCCCCACCGCGGTGGTGCCCGGCCCAGCTCCACGTCCAAGTGGCCGCAGATGTCTCTCGGCTGCTCTCACTGGCTCAGCTTCCTGCCCTCCCGGAGCTGGGTGTAGGCCGTCCGGGGCTGGAAACACCGATGGGACAGGAGGTCACGCAGAGCACTAGAGGGTCTGGATGGGCTGCAGGTGGCAGGGAGGGATTAACAGGCAGGGTTCATGACTGGTTCTCTTTATTCTCATTCTGAAGACGCTTCAGTTGGCCCTCTGTCCCGCTGCCTACCGAACCCGGCTGTGCCGCCTCAGGGCCTTTGCACTTGCTGTTCCTTCTGCCTACGACGCTCTTCTCCTACCCTCTTCACCTCATTAGCTCCTGTGCATCCTTCGGTTCTCAGCATAGATGTTTCTTCCAGGAAACCTCGCCTGACCAGATGAGATTCCCCCTCACACCCTCCAGTAATTCATCGTCACCCTGGGAGGCTGCCGGGTTAGGTCGGCCTTTCTTACTAGACCGGGAGCTCCTTGAGCACCGGGCCTGGGTCTGACTCACTCTTTCCGCCTCGCTGCTTGACACTGACCTGGCCTCCGTAACAGCACCTCATAAGTAGCCGGTAGGAAATCATGCACTGAAGGCCCCCGACGTGCCAGACACTGGTCTGGGAGCTGGGACAGGGTTGGGGGGGAGCAATAATGAGTAGAAACAGAGGCTATTCTTTCCACTTTTATGTACATTTGAAATTTTTCATAATAAAAAATTATATAAACTCCATATTTATTTTCTCTTTTCTTTTTTTTTTTTAAAGACTTATTTATTTATTCATGAGAGACACACAGAGAGAGGCAGAGACACAGGCAGAGGGAGAAGCAGGCTCCCTGCCTGATGTGGGACTCGATCCCAGGACTCCAGGGTCACACCCTGGGCCGAAGGCAGACGCTCAACCTCTGAGCCACCCAGGTGCTCCCAATAATCACAAAATCTAATCACAACATTATCACTACAGATCATGCTTAGAGATATGGAGAAAAAGTGATAATGAACAGTTAACTTTTACCACTTCTGGGTCATTGTTCAGAGAGTTCTATGTGCATCACTCTGTTAGTCCTCACAGAATGGCCGAGGAAAGCACTCGTATTATCACATTTTGCAGAAAGGGAAACCAAGGCAGACAGCTTTGCCCAAGATCATACAGGCCCCTGCCCCCCAGTGTTCCCAGCAGCAGTGTCCGCAACAGCCAGACTGGGAGGAGCCTCGGGGTCCTCGACAGATGATGGATAGAGAAGCCGTGGCCTGTGTACAGGGGGTGTCCCTCAGCCGCCAGAAACGACGACCACCCAGCATTAGCTTCGACGTGGCTGGAGCTGGAGGGGGTGATGCTGCGTGGAGTTAGTCGGAGAAGGACAATGAGCATATGGTCTCACTCACACAGGGAATATGACATAGTGGAAGGGATCGAAGGGGAGGGAGGGGAGCTGAAGGGGAAACATCAGAGGGGGAGACAAACCACGGGAGACTCCTGACTCTGGGGAGCGACCAAGGGGCAGTGGAAGGGGAGGCGGGCGGGGGTTGGGGTGCCTGGGTGACGGGCACTGAGGGGGGCACGTGACGGGATGGGCACTGGGCGTGATGCTCTATGTTGGCAAATCGAACTCCAGTAAAAACAAATGTAAAAAAATATATAAAAGGGATCCCTGGGTGGCTCAGCGGTGGAACGTCTGCTTTCAGCCCAGGGCGTGATCCTGGGGTCCCAGGATCGAGTCCCACGTCAGGCTCCTTTGCAGGGAGCCTGCTTCTCCCTCTGCCTGTGTCTCTGCCTCTCTCTGTGTGTCTGTCATGAATAAATAAATAAGTAAAATATTTTTAAAATATCTAAAAAATAAAAAATACAAGGAAGATAGATAGATAAATTAATTAATTAAAAAAAAGAAGATCGCACAGGCAGATGGGATGGGATTCTAACCCAGACGCCCTGACCTCCGAGCCCACCGTTGATCGAATCTATTGCCTTTATAAAGACACACCGAGGTCACGTGTGTTCTGGAAGGTCTGGAATCAGCCCCAGCGCTGTTCTCAGGGACATTCCCGCAGGAGCCGGGGCCTCAGAGCCTCGCAGAGAAGTAGGACTGTCACAGCCTGTGGGTCTGGCTCCGCTGGCGCGTGTGACAACAGTGACCTCGTGTGGCCAGAGCGCAGGTAGCAGGGGCAGGCCGCGGGATGCAGCCAGGAGAGGCCGGGGGTGGGTCCCCGGGTCGCCTGCATCTGTGTGCACAGGAGGGCCAAGTCCCCAGAGGTGGGGCACGGGGGTGGGGCACGGGAGGGGCCGTGGTTGGAGTGGAGACTCGCGTGTCCTGTGCAGGCCGAGATCCGGGCTGCCGTCCCAGGGCGTCGGGACCGAGGACCCACGGCTGCAGCCACGTCCACGCGGTCACTGGCTTCCCGGGCACCGGCCGTGGCCCACGGAGGACCAGCTCATTCAGTCACTGGGCAAGTACTTATCGAGCACCTGCTGTGTGCCGGGCGCGGTCCAGGTGCTGAGAATGAAGCAGAGACCGAGACAGATTCCCGCCTTCCCTGTGCCCGGGTTAGGGGTTAGGGGTTAGGGGTTAGGGGCTAGGGGTTAGGGGACGGAGCCTTCCCCCTCCTCCTCCCCTGAGCTCACTCCTTCTTCGGGGGCTGTGCGGCCTCTGGATGCACCTGGGGGGACAGAAGCCCGGTCTCTGCCCCGACATGGGGATGACCGAGCCCGGAGCACCCCCCAGTCACGTGTGGGAGGTTTACTCTCTGGTGGGGGGGGGTGGGGACAAAGCAGTTGATGGCAGGTGCCTGGGGCGCAGGGGCACCCGGGTGGGGGGGCCCTGGGGTGGGTGCTGGTGGTGGCGCGTGGCTGGGAGAGCGTCTGGTAAGGCAGCACGTTCGGAAGGCAGAGGGGCCCGGGGGTGCGGTTTCTCGCTCTGGTTGCTCCCCCCCCCCCCCAATCCCGCAGAAGCCGACACATGCAAACGTGTTTTCACTTGTTCAGAAGCAGCAGTTCTAGACACAGCAACTCAGGGCGAAATTCAAATTCAAATTTCCCTGTTGGAGGGTTTGCTGCGGGAGTCCTTGCCCGGCCGCCGTGCACGCCGGCCCCGGAAAGGGACCTAAAGGAAGTGGGGGAGTGAGGCTGGTGGACACTCGGGAAGACTATTCTGGGCAGTGGGAACAGCAGATGCAAAGGCCCTGAGGCGGGAGCGTGGGGCAGAGCAAGGAGGGGAGTGATGGCTGCAGGGACACGGGAAGGGGAGGACGGGGGTGAGGCCAACGTCCTGTGGGGCTTCGGAGGGCACCTGGGACTGAGCTGGGCCTCGGGTGTGAAGGCAGCACCTGCTCAGGACGGAGAGTGACTTTCCCCACGTGGAGGAGCCTGAGACAGGTGCCACCGGGCTCCCCAGGGCCAGGCCAGGCACGGCGCCCTGAGCGGCGGATGCCCTCCCCAAGTCCTAGACGAGAAAACCGAAGCGGGGACAGGTCCCAGGAGCAGCTTCCCCTGGGGTGTGGAGGATGCGGGACCCGGGGGTGTCCCGGCGAGAGGTCCTGGTGGGGGGGGCCTGTAGGAGATGCGGGCGGGGGGCTTCGCACGGCCGTGGATCACACAGCGTGGGACCTTCAGGAGGGGACCCAATAAAATCCGTCTTTTAAAAGTCGGTCTAATGTCAGCTTCGGCGGTGAGCGGGAGAGCGGCGGCCGGTGCTCCGGGGAGCTGTGACCCACGTCAGGTCGCTGGGGGGCCGCCTTCGGGAGCGAGACAACTTGACTTAGAGGCAGAGTGGAAGTTGGGGGGCGAGAAGGGAGGTTGCGGGTGGGGGGGACGCGAAGGTGCATCCTCAGGTCCCTTAGCTCTGCAAGCTCTGGGAGCGCGGCCCTCGGGCAGCAGGTGTCCTGGCCAGGCCCCTAGTCTGCTGCGGACCCCTCTGCCCCCCTCTGCCCCCCTCTGCCCCCCTCTGCCCGGGGCCTCTGTGTCGGGGCGCCCCTTCCTCCTCTGGCTGCCTCAGGAGCGCCCCTGGGCCCCGTGCAGGCTTTTCGGAGTAACAACTGCCTCTTTTCTCTCCAAGTTCTGTTCATGCGACAAAGTCCAGCCCGGCTGCCATCGCCCTGGGAAGCGTCTTGTCCCTCTTGTCCCTCCTCCCTCTCTCCTGCTTCTGTGCTGCGCTCAGAGGCCAAACTTTCCTGCCCAGGCTGCGGGTGTAGGTGCGGGTGTAGGTGCGGGTGTAGGTGCCTGGGCGGCAGAGGCTTTGGGCTCCGCTGCCTGGCTCTCCCCTGGGCTCTGCTATGTCCCTGCTATGCCGCCATGAGCCCCCAGATGGTGACATTTAGACAAAGATGGGAAGCCGCTGAGGGGCCAGTAGGAGGGAGTCTAGGGAGGTGTGTCTCACACAGTGCAAAGGCCCTGGGGCAGCATGAGCCCGGGGCTTCCAGGAGGAGCAGGGCTGAGGCTGGGGAGTGGGAGGGAGGCCACCGGGACCTCCCACACCCAGAGCAGGGATGTGCATGGGGGCAGGGGAGGGGTTGGAGCAGAGGAGGGTCAGGATCTGACCGGCGTTTTTTTAAATAGGGGATTTCGAGTGCTGTGTTGAGAGTGGGGGGTAGGAGGCGAGGGTCCAAGTGGGGAGCCCTGCTGGCGGGTTCCTGCAGTGACCCCGATGCGAGCCTGTGGGGGTGGGTGACAGCGGGGCCTTGAGGCCTGAAGGCCAACCTCTCGGGCAAAGTGTGTGCTGGGCCTCACAGTGTGGCCCTGCTCCTGCGCAGGGAGCCTGTGGTTCCAGACCCAGTCCCTTTCTGACACTTGGGACCTACCTGTGGGGCGCCGACTGCCTGGCAGCACGAGGATTTGTGTGCGGAGCTGGTCCTGGAGCCTGTGGGCGCCCCTTCCCCGTGGGCACCGGCAGGTGGGTGTGCGTCTCGGCGCTCCCGGCCCCTCGTGGTGAAGGGGCCCCGGGTGCCCACCCCCTGCCTCCCCAGGGAGCCGAGCTGCTCCCTGCCTGGGGTCCTTGGACTCCCACCGTCTGCTGCCTTCACCCAGATGTAGTTTCCTGGGTGACCTGGGGGCTTGGGGCTCGCCGGGTGACCCCCCTTGCAGCCGCTGGGCTGGGCTCCGGGACTCAGGCCCGCGTGGGGAGCCCAGGAGGGGGGAGCAGAGCACAGCACGGAGGGCGCCAAGGGCTTCGGGCCCTGCGGGGATGGCGGTGGTGGCCAGACAGGGGCCAGGCTCCAGGCTCCAGGCTCCAGGCTCCAGGCTCCAGGCCTCCTCACCACCCCCCACCCTCCTCCCTGCCCCTCCCCTCCCTGCTGTTCTCTGCGGCTTCCTGCCTCCTCCCCTCCCTTCATACACCCCACCTGCTCTTCGGGTAGAGGGCTGCTGGGGGGGGGATTAGGGGGATCAGTGGGCGTAAGGAGCATCTCTCCAGGGGCAGCGATGAGGCAGGCAGGGCACCCCATGGAGCCTTCTGGATCCCACCGCTCTTTGCTTGGGTTTCCCTTAGCCTTGGCTCCCATCTGCCCTGAGCATCAGCTGGAAGAGCAGCGTGCACCCACAGAACTTTCTAGATGCTGGGTCCTGCAGCCACGGTGACAGGACCTTCTAATCCAGTCGAGGGCTCCAGGAGCCACAGGCCAAGGCTTAGACCCATCGGGGGCCACACGGCAGGTGAGTGGGGATGCCGGGTCTGAGCCCAGAGAGCCCCAGTGTGGACCTGCACCATCGGCCCGAGGTGGCCCCTGAACCACCTGTCGCTGTTGGGCGGTGAAGGGTGGCCAGGCCCCTCGGATGTGGATGTGCCGTAAGGACAAAACACACACTGGATTCTGAAGTCAGGATGCAAAAAAGGAAGTAGATATCTCATCTCTAATCATTTATACTGATCACTCGCTGACACGATCATTTTGGGACATATTAGGACATTTTGGGACATATTAGGTCAAACTATTAAAGTTAGTTGCATCTTTTCCTTTTTTGCTTTATTACGTGCGCTGCCAGGAAACTAGAAGCTTCCTGTGTGGCTCACATTGCAGGTCTACAGGATGGTGAGGGTCTAGAGTCTGGGTGTTCGGGCCACGTGGGAGCACATCGGGCCACTCTCCAGTTCCCACTTCACACCCGCTCCCGCTCCTGTGACCTCCTGAAGTCTTACCCCAGAAGGGCGCCCTCGTCTCTACTTTCCACGGCACCTTAGATGACATGTGGCCCAGATTAGGTTGTTTTTCGTTTATCTTGTCTTGCTTTTTATTTTGGAGGCATCCGAAACTCTAGCGAAGTTGCAAAAATAGCCCTCAGGGTCACAGGTGCCCGGCACTCAGCTTCCCCGGTGACCTCGGTAGGTGACACAGGAGGGTTTTGACAAACGTGTGCTGATTGACTGCAGCACGAACGGAGTCGTGTGTGTACCCCGGGGCACGCGAGGCCTGCAGGCCTGGAACCCCGGGTGCCCAGGGTCACCTCAGTGGGGCTTCCAAGGGTGCCGCCCAGCACCCTGCGCACCCAGAGCCACGGAGAGGACTCTGGTGGCTGGCATCCAGGGGTGTAGACACGGATGCAGCGTGCTCCGGAGGGGAAAACGGAAAAGCCTGGGGCCGGCTGGCCCGCTCAAGTCCTGCCTTCCCCACTGCCCGCGGCGGCCAGGGCGCTGCACCCCGCGACTCGAGGCCGCCTGCAGAAGGGAGCCGGCCGGCGCTGTTCCCCTGGGCTGGGGCTTGGGCCCACAGACGTGCAGGCGAAGCGATGCCATCCCCGCCCTGTGGGTGGGGGTGTGGTGGGCGAGGGAAGCGGTGGCTTAGCCGGCAGGCCCCGAGCTCCCAGGTCAGACCCCCGGGTTCTGTTTTCCTAAGACGGGAGAGCCAGCTTCCCTGGGCAGGACCAGGGGTGCCCCGGGCCGCCGGGGACAGGTGCTGCCAGCAGGTGGGCCAGTGACCTCGGGGTTGAAGCACGTGCCTCCGGGCAGCTGTGGGCGGGGTGGGGTGGGCGCTGAAGGGCACCCCCTTGCCCCAATGCCCTGATGCCCCGAGCTGGGCATCACGGGTCCCCAGGCAGCAGGCGCAAACCATGGCAACCACGGAGCTGGGCGGGCCTCCTCCCCCAGGGCACTGGTCCTCGGTCCTCGGGGTCCTCGGGGTCCTCAGGCTTGCAGGCCTCTTGGGGCCCCCTCCTGCCCCCCAGCTCCACTCTCCCAGGGTGGTCATTTCTTACTGTGATTCCTTGAGGAGAAAATGACCAGTTTGAGAGTCCGGTTTTAAGCTGCTAAGTGGTGGTGCCTGGTGCTGGGGGGCCTGCTGCCCCGCAGGCATGGGGGGCGCGGGCTGTGGAGAGAGCCTCATCCCCGAGGGCCTCCTGGGACCCCGATTCACCTGGCGGGGTACCTGCACGGCCATTCCCGAGGCCATCTGACCGGGGCGCTAAAGCCGGAGCAGTCTCGAGCTGTGGCCTCTGACTTTCCTAACCGGACGCGGGACAGGCTTGCTGGGTTTGGGGGAAGGTCTGGGGAGGACAGGTCTTTGGAGCTTGTTCTGAGGATCCCTGGGATACGAGATGGGCGAGAAGCCTTTGAGTCTTCGCCGCCCGAACCTGCCCAAGTCTGGTTCATCCCTCACGGCCAGACCCCTCCAAGGATTCGACAGTGCTTCCTGCCGCTACTTCCTTCCGTAGTCAATGGTTTAGTTGACATCTGTACTTGGATTTCTAATAAGCGTCTCAAACAACAGGCCTCAAGTGGGACACTTGATTTAGAGACCTGTGAGCCCTCCTTCCCCAAGTCTTCTCTAGTCATTCATTTTTTTCAGTGTTTTCAGTGTTTCTGAACAAAAAACATGAGTCTTCTAGGTACTTGAGATAAGCAGAAAACCAAAGTCAAGTTCCTGCCCTCATGGGGTTTACGTTCTAGTTGGGTGTGTTAGGGGTTGAATCATGTCCTTGGAAAATTCATATGTTGAAGTGCCAATCTCCAGTACCTCAGAATGTGAACTTATTTGGAAATAAGATTGCAGGTGTGATCGGGGCGCCTGGGTGGCTCAGTCAGTTAAGCATCTGCCTTCGGCTCGGGTCATGATCCCGGGGTCCTGGGATCGAGCCCCCATGTGGGGCTCCCTGCTCAGCGAGGAATCTGCTTCTCCCTCTGCCTCTGCCCCTGCTTGTGTGCGTGCTCTCTCTCTGTCAAATAAATAAATAAAACCTTTAAAAAAAAAAGATCGCAGATGTCATTAGTTAAAATAAGATCAGCTGGAGTAGTGTGGGCTCCTGATTTAATAGGACTGATGTCCTTATAGAAAGAGGTGTGGGGATCCCTGGGTGGCGCAGTGGTTTGGCGCTTGCCTTTGGCCCAGGGCGCGATCCTGGAGACCCGGGATCGAATCCCACGTCAGGCTCCCGGTGCATGGAGCCTGCTTCTCCCTCTGCCTGTGTCTCTGCCTCTCTCTCTCTCTGTGTGACTATCATAAATAAATAAAAATTAAAAAAAAAAAAAAAAAAGAGGTGTGGACACAGACGCTCTCATAGGGAAAACATCATGTGACCATAAAGGCAGAGATCAGGGTGATGCTTCTAGAAGCCAAGGAAGACCAAAGATAGTCAGCTAAACCACCAGAACCAAGGCAAGAGGCACAGAATAAATTTTTTCTCCCAGCCCTGAGAAGGAAGCAGCCTTCCTTGATCTTGAGTTTCCAGCCTCTGGCTCTGTGAGGCAATACATTTCCGTTGTTCTAAGCCACTCACCTTGTGGCTTTCCTTACAGCAGTCCGAGCCAACTCCTACAGGGGAAGACGGAGCCTGTACAGACGCGTAACATCTAGTACGTCAAACAGGGCTACAGGTCATGGAGCAAGACCGTGCAATGCAAGGGAGTTAGGACGCACTGGGAAGGGGGGGTGGTGATTTTCCACATGGTGGTCAGGAAGCCTCACTGATGGAGTGGCTGTAGCCTGGAGGACGAAAGGGAGGGGGCCGTGCAGGGGATTCACAAGAAGAACATTCGAGCAAAAGGAGGAACAGGTTCAAAGACCCTCTGGTGGGGACAGGTGCTTATGTTCAATCCAGAATCCGGGAGGTGTCCTCGATCCCTCCTCTTCCTTCACACCCCACATCCAACCCAACAGCAAATCCTATTGGCTCTGCCTTCAGAATATACCCCACATGCAGCCACGGCTCCCTGTCTCCAGTGCTCTTGTCTGCTTTAAGTTGTCCTCATCTTTCCTTGGATTATTATAGAAACTTCTTGGCTAGAGAGCTTCCTATTTCCATTTGTTCTCACTCAAACCCACAAGTCTGCTCTCCATGCACTGAGCCCCCAGGGTGAGCCTGTCAGATCATTTCTCTCCTCTGCTCAATGGCCCTGAAGCCTTTCCCTCTCCCTCCAAGGGATGGTCAGGTCTTCCACCGGCCCCGCTCTGGGTGCACTGCCCACCCCTCTTTCCCTGCTTTCTCTGCTCTATCCCCCTGGCCTCCCTGCCCGGTGGTGAGTGTACCCAGCCTGCTCTTACCTCTGGTTCTCTGCACCAGCTCTTCCTCCCTTGGAATATGCCCCCTTCCAGCTCTTCATCATGGGCCTTAATCCTTTGCATTCTTCAAATGTTGGTTCACCTGCCATCTGGTCGGTTCTTTGGGCCAAAGCTTTGCATGGCGTCGTCTTCACTGGATGACAGAAGAGAACTAGCACATGTGTTCTAAGCTACACAACACCAGGTAGGCTCCATGGGTGATTTGAGAGCTTGGGGTGGCATTGCCTTTTGAATTCAAACATGGGGGCCAATGTTAGTTGATAATTACTGGTTCTTAAAATGATCCTGTGGGGTAGGCAACTCCCATTTTCCAGGAGAAGAAACCAAGACCCAGAGTGGTTAGGTAACCTGCCTAAGGGCGCAGAGCTGGTAAATGCCAAAGACGGATGCAAACTGTGGTTTATTTAACGCCAAGGAAAATTCCACTCTCCTAAGTGGATTAATGTTCCTGTTCACTTGTCACTCATGCCCTAGATTCCAGAAATATTTAATTTAGAAAAAAAGGTCTAAAAGTCAAATAATTATAGTCTTGGTTTTTCTGCAGAAGGAATATTCCAAATACCATCTGCTCTTGGTCTCTCTTCTGTCGGGAGACAGTGGTGTCTGTGAGGGAATGACTAAGTCATTAACTGTTAGTGGAGGCTGATAAAAGCTGGTAATAGCGCTTACTTATGAGGGTACCCTGTGTGCTAGGCCGTGTGCTAAGCCCATCCGTGCTTCGTCTAATCTGTGACGGCTCCGGCAGGATATGCTGAGCGACGCCTGTGTTCATGTAGCCTAGGCACCCTAGGGCGGGAGTTTGAACCCTGAGGGTCTGAGTCCCAAGAACTCACTCTTTGATAACGGGACAGGTGGAGTCTGGGCCATGGTGGAGCCTGGATCAGATGAAATTCTGCTCAGGGGCCGGGGGATGGGTGGTGTGACCTCTTAAGGTGATTCGTTTTCAAGGTCATTCCATTTTCTTTAACCAAAACGTCAGGATGTTTTTGGTTTCTCTGAGACACAATGAGTACAGGGCTTTGCCTGGTTCATATTTCTACTCTGATTTGCTGGCATGGCCTCCATGCCGGCTGCCTCTAATTTTTATCTAAAAATAGGCCATTTTTTGCTCTCTCATGGGATTGTAGCTCCTATCTGAGCCAATCAAAATACCCAATAATGGAAAAAGAGAACGTAGGCATAAAGATCTTCTGATTCTGTGATTGTAATGGGAACGGAGAAGGTCAGTGCTGACTCAGACCTCATTATGGCTTTGAGGAAACGGAACAGTGATGTATTTTGTACATCAGCTGTTTGTTGCCACAAACGACCCCGAACTCTGTGTCTTCAAATAGAAAGCATCTGCTCAGCTTGCTTCTGGGTGGGCGATCGATGGTGGGCTCAGCGGGGAGGTTCTTGTGCTCGCTGCTAGACTCCTCACATGCCGGCGAGCTGTCCGTCTGGGATCGGATCTAGGATGACTTTGGCCAGAATACAGCTCAGCTCTCCTCCAGCAGGCCAGCTCAGGTGAATCCTCTAAGGCCTAACAGCCAGATGACAGTGAGCGACCCTGAGTGTAGAAGACACTTGGAGTGTGCATGTGACTTTGAAGTCTTTGCTTCCTTCACCCTTGCTAGCACTGCTTAAGCCACAGTGAGTCCCAGGGCTGAGCGCAGAATCAGAATCAGGTTGTGTGCATGGTGGGCCACAGATGGAGCTCAGAGGGCATGGATTCAGGGAGTTGATAATGGGGTCACTAATACAATCTGTCTTCCACATTTTGTGGTTACATGCGAATGCATTCTCAACGTGGGCTGGAATGACATCCCTGGCCATCGTCATGTGCCTAGATTGCCAGACCAAGACACATGAGTCCCTGATTTGGGGGATGCCCGTCTACTGAGTGTCTTGTGAATTTTCATTTTGGCTCATTTGGGAAGAATTTCAAACTTCCCAAAGTTTGGAATTTCACAGCTTCCAAAGTTACGGCATCACAGGAATGGTCTTTTGTTAAATTAGAGTGGATGGGGCGTGAGTAAAGGGAAAAGAGAACGTTTCAGTAAGCAGTAAAACTCAAGAAGTAAAGGCAAGCACCAGAGAAGCCTCCAATAAATAATAAACTCGTATTTATGAGATGTGAGATGTGAGATTGTGAGATGCCACCGTGCTTTGGAAATAAACAGAGGTGCTAGGACGCTCCCCAATCCTTTGATTTGATTATGATGAGTTCAGCTGTCGATTGCTATTAGGCCAATAGTCAGGGTCGAGTACTGGCAGAGGGCAGGCGGGTGCTTGGGCCATGCTGCCAGAGGGTCTCTGATGGTCTGTAACACCAAGATTAATCAGCTGGAGAGCCCGGAAGCCAGACCCTGAGCCTTTTACTCTGAGAGGCTGTCTTTCTGATAGGACAGAACCAAGCCATCCCTCGGCCTCAAAGTTGGGATTCTCAGATGGCATCACCAGAGGCAGCCTAGTTTTATTGGAAGAGAGCTGGGCTGGAATCAGAACATCTGGGTGCTGTCTTGAGCTCTTTCATTGACTTCCTGTGTGCCTTTGGGAAAGTCACATTCCTTCTCTGGGCTCTGGTTACCACTTACACGATTAACGTTTTTGGCTGAGGTCTCTCAACTTGTTCTCCGTCTCTAAGGCCAAGTCCCTGTGTTGAGTCAGGGTTTAGAATCTGGGTACACAAATCCTTATATGAGTCATTAATTCAACACGTTTACTGAGTGTCTACACCTGCCAGGAACTGTTTTAGATGCTGTAGATACTACAGTGATAAAGAAATTCTTGCTCTCCTGGATCTTCTTTCTTCTTCCTCTTCCTCCTCCTCATCTTCCTACTTCCCTGTCTCTTCACCCTTCCCTTTCCTCCTCCTCCTCCCCTTCATCTTCGTTGGAACCATCTGTAGAAGAGTGATTTGGCACGAACGCCATTCCGTACAATGTGTGAAGTTCTCTCTTTCCATGTACCACCTTACTTAACTTTTATGATAGCCCCGTGAAAGTAAGGACTGTACCTGCCACTGCCCTGGGTATTTGCCATTTGCCCCTCCACATCCACTGTCCACTCTTCCTCACCCTGCTTTATGCCCTGGAAGCCGACCTCATCAAGTGGCTTCCTTGTTCTTAGGCTTCCGTGTGGGTTTGGTCAATAGAGACTGGCAGAGGGTCAGAGGAGAGTGCGTTCAGTGTATTTGTTTACCTGGGTCCCATCTTACCAGGTTGCCATGGACCCTGGCTCAGGTCAGGCGTCCCTTCTGTATAGCTGCCTCTTCTTCATCCTGGTCACCACTCTGTCCTTGTCTCTTGGGCCTTAGGGTGGTTCAGTTTTCCACTGCTGCTCATCCAAGGGGACTGCCTTATTCTTGGCTGTTTAAGTCCTGACCATGTCCTTGTGTGTCATCTCTTCATTAAACTCTCCTCCCGTAACTCAGTTTGAGTGCACCATGGGTTTCCTGCCAACTTTGACTGATAAGCTCCATTTTGCACAAGGGGAAACCGAACTTCAGCACCGGCTCTGCCACTGCTGAGCTGTGTGATGACCCTAGCTCTCAGCTCAAATACTGCCTTCTCAAGGAAGCCTTCCCTGGTGCCCTAAACATCCCCTGGGGCCAGCGTCCTTCCCAGGCCACTCCCAGGTTTAACCATCCGTTAGGAGGACTCACAAGACTCAGCATAGAGTTGTGCTCATGGCTATGACTTATTACAGTGAAAGACTTTAAAGCAGAATTAGCAAAGGGAGCAGGTGCATGGGGCAAAGCCTGGTGGGAACTCCAGCACAAGCTACCAAAGGTTCCCCCCCACCCCCACAGCAGAACCACACAGGATGTGCTTAATTCCTCTGGCACTGAATTGTGACAGTGTGCGTGGAATGTTTTCTAGCAGGGAAGCCCATCAGAGACTCAGTGTCCAGGGTTTTATTGGGGGGATGGTTACGTAGGTGTTCTCTGTCTGTCATGTACCCAAATTCTAGACTCCCAGAAGGAAAGTAGGCACTCAGAATAAGCCATATTGTTTGTACAAACAGTCTACGCACAGTGAGCCCCAGTTACCATTTGGGAAAGTTTTATATCAGTGTCGGGAACCACTTTCGATTCCAGTTCATAAATGCCAGCTATAGTGTATTGAATGATGCCCCCCCGTTCAGACCTGCCCACATCTAATTCCTGGAAGCTGTGAATGTGACCTTATGTGGAAAAGGGGTCTTTGAAGATGCAATTAAGAGTCTGGAGATGGAGACAGCATCCTGGATTATCTCAGTGGGCCTTAAATTGGATGACAAGTGTCCTTATAAAAGACATGCAGGGGACATTTGACAAAGGGGGAGGGGCAACGTGACCATTGAGGCAGAGGTTGGTTGGCAGAGGTTGCATCTGCAAGTCCAGGAACTCCTGGACCCACCAGAAACATAAGAGGCAAGGGACAGATGCTCCTGTAGAGTTCTAAGAGGGAGCAAGGTCCTGCCAGGTTTGGGACTTCTGGCCTCCACACCTGTGAGTGAATAGATTCCCATTGTTTTAAGCTGCCCAGTCCGTGGTAATTTGTTATGGCAGCTGCAGAAAACTGATGCACCAGCTCTTGGCACGATTCTTACCCTATTATGCTGTTGTCGTAGTCATTTATATCACACATATTGATTGAATACATCCTATATATATTCTAGGCACTGTGCTAGCTTTTAGGTATCTAGTAATAAGGAAAACAGGGGCTCTGTCCTTATAGATCCGACAACGGGAAGCTACAGTAGGAGGATAGACCGCAGACCATCATTCAGGCTAGAGGTTGAGTCAGTTGCTTCGCCCTACCTCCAAGTGTGTTTTGAGGAACTTTGCCACTTTCCCAGAAAGGCAGGTGGTGGATGCCGGGGTGATTGATTGTGTTGCATGCCCAAGATCACTGTTGAGAACCCAGGGTTACTTCATCAGAGCCCAGGCCAAGCACATGAAAAAGGTCTCTTTGTTCTAAGAGCGCTTTGAATCAGAAGGAGCTTGAGATATGCGTAGGGTGAGGGTCCAGTCGTTAATCTGGGCTTTAGAACAGTGTGCTGCCCTGGGTGTTGCGCACAACTGATAAATTATTGAGGAGTACATCTGAAACTAATGATGTGCTGTATGTTGGCTAATTGAATTCAAATTAAAAAAAAGAGAGAGAGAGAACAGTGTGCTGCAGAAAAGAGCTACACGTGGACAGTTCACTGTACTTCCTTGCAGCTAGAACCATAATGTGGATTCTGCATACGTAGTTATTTGCTTATCATATGTCTCCCCCACTAAAATCGTGCCACCCAAGGACACTTTTTTATCCCCAGTGCTCAGTATAGAGTTTGGCACGTAGTCGGTGCTCACTAAATATTAATGAATAAATAAACGAATTCCTTTTTTCTTTTTAAATAGGCCTCACCACACCCACACCATCAGGCAGTTAATATTGATTCATCTGTCTCCCCCAGCAGACCATGAACTCCATGGGAGCACCAATCATGTCAAAGTGTTTTTGTGGTCCTAGCACAACAAAGGGTTCAGCTAAGACCTGCTGAATGAAAATAAATCAAAGGGGATAAATATAAGCACTTTCACAATAAGCACACATTTTGCAAAGTGTTTTGATGAAAAATTAAAGCAGTATTTCTCAGAGTACTTGGGAAGTCTCTCCTAGATTTGGGTCATTTTTCCTCTGAGTTTAGCTGTCCAGGACAATTAATTTTGTTCAGTCCATTGCAACCTGCCCTGAATTCAAATGCCTGAGTGATTTTTCTAAAACTTTGGCTGTTGATCTTATGAGGCTGACTCCCCCATTAATACTCACATCCCATCTGTTCTGCTCTCCAAATTACATCTTCGTGAGACTTCTTAGAGTCAGCCTCTAGAATCTTAGTTTCCAGATGATTTTCCCATTTGTAATAATGACCATTCTGTCTAATTTTTATCCCTAATATTTCCTGATGGACTTACCAAATGCATTCATGCTTTTGATCTTATAAGGGAGCAACGTGAAATAGACTAATAAAATCCATACTGTAACTGTTTTAATAAGTCAATCTGTCCTTTGCTGTCATAGAACCAAGCTTCCATTTCACTGTTCAAGAACTCATCAGATGAAATGACCTCCCCGTCAGGAAAAATTACTCCATATGGTAATGTAATCACAAAGGAGAAACATTATTTTCCTATATATTATTCCCTGCAGAAATTGTACTAGGAAAGGCATCATATTAAAAATATCTAGGATGCCGAAGTTCCTATTTGCCAGCCTGATGGAGTTTCATTTTCTTTATAGGAGAGGCAAACTCAGTTCTCATTGGCAGCATTTTATTTTAAGGGTTCATTAGGCAATTGTACATTACACTTGGACACCTGTGGAAGTGTAGATTATATCTACATGAATATAAATGCCTTTGTTATGACTCACACTATTACAGTCAATAACAGATGCCTTTTAAAGGACAGACACTTAAAATGAAGTGTGTATGGATGCATCCACCTATCTTACTTAAAATGTTAGTGGCAATGTTGTGTGTTTTTTTAAATTTAGGAAGTCAGTATGCAGAGAGATTAAAGCGTCTTTACTCTATTAAGCATCACCTTCCGTTAAAAGTGTGGTACTAGTCAGAAAACCGTATGTGTTTAAATTGCATCTTCCTTAATGAATCCTCTCTTTGAACCATATTTACTGCACAAGGAAAATATTTTTCTTCATCTCAGTAGGGCCACAAAGACAATTCATCCAAGGTTGAGTTGAGCTAGGAGCCCTCCTGTCTTATGAATTATTCAACAGTTTCCCACTTCAGAAATATAGGTTGGCTCTCTATTGTTGGTGAGGATCAGAGAGGAGGTGAAAAGAGGAGGGATCTCACTGTACAGAAAAATTGTCCTTTATCCTCGTTTTTCAGCTGAGTTTCTTTGTTCTGGATGTTATCCAAAGAGTGCTGGGGATGAGGTATCAATGGTAGTTTGGAAAGAACATGGAACTTGAAATACACCTCAGCACTTCTATTTTGATGTTTTTTTCTTGTGAAATAACTTAAAGCCCCTATGCCTCAGTTCCTCACATGTAAAGTGAGGATAATTATTGCATAGGATTGTTCTGAGGTTTTAAAGAAGTAATGTAGAACTTATGATTCCATTGGAGTAGCATGGGGAGATTAACTCTCCCCTCCCTCTGAAAACAATGATAAAACCAGATGAAATGCATTAAAAAGAGAAGAAAAAAATCTCTCTGAAGATTCCAGAGAGCAGTCAAGATAACAAGGACTTCAGAAACCAAATCCTCGAGAGAGAAGAAAATCTCATTCTGATGAGTCCTGCGTTTATCTCTGCTTTCCCCACTCAGGCATTTGCTGATTCACAGCAGAGGGCAATAGAGGTTGAGCAGAAAGAGATGACCTGGAGTTATAGCAGTGTTGATGCATGAGGAGAAAGGAGTTTGAATTTTTTTGTGCCAAGACAGTTGGAACTTGAAGAGCTAATGTCCCAGAAAGGAGGAAATCACAGAAAAATGGGCTCAGAAGTTTCACATTGATGCAGTTGTCAAATTCTGAAGTTTCATGTGCATGGGGGCAAGACTCAGAAAACAAGTTCAGAGCAGCTGCTAAATGATTAAAGAGGTAAACAGGAGTTTTAGCGGTTAAATGGAGCCTCTACAGTTTCTATATTCACAATGTCTGGCATTTAATAAATTACCACATATTATAGGAAATAGTACCAAATGACAAAACCATCAGAAAAACAGATCTATGGATGATCCAAATATGGAATTTTCAGACATAGACTTTCAAATAACTGTGGTTTTGTTCAAGAAAAAAGAAGAGAACCTGAAGAATTTTACCAAAGAAGTAGAATTTATTTTAAAAAGTACATGGAAATGCTGTGCTTTGATAATAAAATAACTGAAGTTAGGAATTCAACAGGTAAATGTAAGAGTAGATTAGACACAGTAGAAAAGAGAATTAGTAAACTGAAAGGTAGGTGAGTAGAAAATATCCAGAGTGAAGTTCAGGTAGAACAGAGTATTGACAAATACTGAAGAGTTTAAAAGACATGTGGGATGTGCTAAAAGGTCAAATGTGTGTAAATATAATCAGAGAAAAATAAATAGAGCAGAAGCAATATTTGAAGAAAATACTGAAAATATTTTAGACTCATCACAACCGTCAAGGCCTCAATTCAAGAAACTCTACAAACCTCGAGATAAATAGAAACCAAACCATTCTAATCATATCATAATGAAAAAATACTAACAGCCAAATACAGAGGAAATCTTAAAGGTATCAAGATAAAAAAAGATAACGTTACTTTCAAGGAAGCAACAATAAGACCAATAGCCAATTCCTAAGCAGAAGTGATAGAAGGTAGATGACAATGGAATGACATCTTTAAATTACTGAAAGAAATACATGCCAACCTACAATCCTGTACCTGGCAAAAACAAAACAAAACAAAACAAAACAAAAAACTTTAAGAAATTAAGATACAATAAAAAATTTTCAGAAAAGAAAACTGAGTTGCACTAAAAAGAATGCTTAAGGCAAAAGGAAGTTACTTCTAGATGGAAGCATGGTTATCTAGGAAAAATTGGAAAGGGTATATTTATGGTAAATCTAAGTGAAATTTGTCAAATTCATAATAGTAGTAATGCCTTGTAGTATTTAAAATATAAATAGAATTAAAATACATGATGAAGTACCCACAAAAAGCAAGAGATAAGCAAATAGGGTTAAAATGTTAGAAGGTCCTGGCATTGTCCAAGAAGTGATTATGTCCTAACATAGGTAGATTTTAAGAAGGTTAGCATGCAGTCTCTATGGTAACCACTAAAACAATACTAAAGTACCAAGTGTAAAGGCACTGAATATTCCAATTTAAAGATAATATTACCAGGCTAGACTTAAGGAGACACTAACTATACACTGGTTATAAGAAATATGCCTTAAAGGAGGAGACATTGAAAACTAAATGCAAAAGGGTAGAAAAAGATACACCCTGAGAATCCAAACAAACAAACAAAAAAATTCCTGGTGTATTGATAATATCAGTCAAAATAGACTTTGAGATGAAAGTATTACTAGACACAAAAAGTTTTACAGTGATAAAGTGTCTTTCAACAGGAATATATAACAAGTCTGAATTTGTTCTTAAATTTCACTGGATTGAAATTATACAAAATATATTTTTTTACCCCAGTGAAATTAAGCAAGAAATCAATAAAGAAAAGATAACTAGAAATTTCCAAATGCTTAGGAGTTAAGCTTCTTCATTTTTTGTTTGCTTGTTCTATCAATTACAGAGAGAAGTATCTTAAAATCTTCAGTCATAAATGTGTATTATTGATTTCTTGCTTAATTTCACTATGGTCAAAGAATATATTTTAATTTTAATCCAGTGAAATTTGCTGAGGTATGTTTTATGGGCAAATATTTATTTTACTTTGGTAAAGGTTCTGTGTGTTCTTGAAAATGATGTGTATTTTGCAGTTGTTAGTTAAGCAGAACATTACAAAATGATCCACAAATCAAAGCAAAGATCATAATGGAAATTAGAAAATATTTTGAGCTTAGTGACAATAAAAATCTGACATCCAAGCCATTAAATTAAAGCAGTGCCTGAAGGGAATCATTATACAGAAGGCAGATGAATGGATAAACAAGAGTGCCATATGTATATGATGGAATATTACTCAGGCATTGAAAAGAACGAAATCTTGTATTTTGCAATGATGTGGATGGAACTAGAGGGTATTGTGCTCAATGAAATAAGTCAGAGAAAGACAAATACCATAGAATTTCACTCATATGTGGAATTTAAGACAGATGAGCATAAGGGAAAGGAAGGAAAAATGAGATGAAAACAGAGAGAAAAGCAAACCATAAGATACTCTTAACTCTAGGAAACAAACTGAGGGTTGCTGGATGGGTGGTAGGTGGAAGGTTGGGGCAACTGGATGATGGCCATTAAGGAGGGCACTTGATGTAATGAGCACCAGGTGTTATATGCAACTGATGAGTCACTAAATTCTACCCTGAAACTAATAATACACTATATGTTAACTAAATTGAATTTAAATAAAAATTAAAAAAAACACACAAGAAAACACAGAAGGCATATGTTAGAAAAAAGTAAAAGTTGAAAAAAAACTCTGTGATTTAAGTTTGCATCTCAGGAATCTCTAAAAAGAACAACATATTAAGCCCAAGGAACACTGAGAGGAGAAATAATAAAAATAAAGTATCGAATCAGAAAAATAGAAAGCAGATGTATAGTAGAAACATCTGCAGAGCTCTAAATTGATTCTTTGAACCCTTAATAAAATCGGTAACTTCCCAGCAAGGGTAATCAAGAAAAAAGAGAAAAGAAAAACATAAAGAAAATATTAACAAACTGAATCTAGTGCTAAATAAAAAGGATAATACTTCATGACCAAGTTGGGTTTATCTCAGGAGTAAAGGCAGGTTAACATTTTAATATCAGTGAATTTATGACACTATTAAAGGACAAAATATTTTTAAAAACCTGTAAGATCATTTAAATAGATGGAGAAAAGATATTTTATAAGATTTAACATCCAATCATAACAAAACTCTTAGCAAACTAGAAGTTCTAATCTGATAAGGAGCATTTACATAAAACCAATAGTAAGAATTTGACTTAATGGTGATAGTGAAAGTGTTCTCTTGGAGGGCAGGAATCAAACAAATATATCTACCATCACCACTTTTACTCAACATTGGACTAAGTTTTAGCCAATGCAGTGGGGCAACTGAAACAGATAAACCGTTGGTAATTTATAGACATAATTGTGTAAGCAGATAATCCAAAAGAATCCACATGTGAATTTAGCTGGGATGCTGGATACATTAAATATGGAAAAATTAATTGTATTCATACATACTGAAATATAATTTAAAAATAAAATCTAAAAATGCCTTTAAGATGTGCCTTTAAAATAGCCCTCAGTATTGAATACCTGGGAATAAATCTAACAAAAGTATGTAAGATGTCTACACAGACATCTATGTAGATTTTCTGGAGAAAATTTAAAAAGGAGGGAGTCATCACCTGTTTCAAGTGCTGCTGACAGTGGGTGAGGGGAGAGTCAACCACTGGATGTGACAATATGGAACTTGGTGGCGATTTTGGAATGAGCATTTTCAGTAGAGCAGGCCAATGTCAAGGTCAAAGACTGACTCTCAGAAGCTCAAAAGAGAACAGGAGGTGAGGATTTGGAGACAGCAGGAATGGACAATTTTCAGAGTAGTTTTATTTTTCCCCATCCAGGATAACAGGGAAGTAGGACGGGGGCTGAAGAGCAACATGGAGTCAAGGAAGGTCTTTGTCGGGTTCTCTTCTTTTTCTTTTGTGGAAGGTCGGGGATGTGGCTGTGTGCAGCGGAGAAGGAAGTGCGGATTTCTTCGCCCAGGATTCTGGGCTCTGTGTCAGCCGGGGAGTGCAGGTGGGCATCTAGCTCTGTGTCTGCAGATGCCCCATGGTGCGTAAAAGGTTTCCTGAGCACTGGTGGGGAGGTGAAGACGTAGTTGTGTTCACAGTACATGGAGTAGTTCTGGGGTTCAGCTCTGGCTCCACCCAGTTCTCTGTTAAAAAAATCAAATCACAGGCCCTGTATAGGTTTCTTCATTGTCTCCTATTTATCCTGGGGATCAAGTTAAAACCGCCGTAGCGTGGCTTGGAAGGCTCACTACTGCCTCGCTGCCACTCCCCAATCTCTAGTCCGTCTCCCACATTCTGTGCTCCCCTCTGGCTTGCCTGGGGTGGCGGCTGAGGGACTTCACAGCACGCAAGGCTTTCCATTTTGAAATCTAGAAAAGTCTCAGGCACACAGGACAGGTACTCCCCTTGCACCTCCTCTCCGCTCACACATGCCCTGATTCCTGAAGGTCATTGGCAGCTCACTGCACGCACTTGACTCTGACTTGCCTTGGCCCAGCCATTGTTCTGCTGTGATATCCACCCCGTTTGGTCTCTTGATTAGGTCCTTTTCTCCCCTTTCTTGAGCTCTGTCAAAGATCACATTTTCCAAGAAGGCTTCCCTGTCCTCCACTGCCTCCTGACCCCCAATCTGGATTCGGTCCCCACTTGAGTGATCCATGGCATTCGGTGCTTACACTTCCCGTTAATTCTTATGACACTAAATTAATTTTTTAATCCCTCTGTTAGACCGAAAGTTCCTTGGATCATAGAAGCCATGATTTTCATCTTTGTATCCCAAATGCTTAGCATAGTACCCAGAATATATGATGAATAAATGCTCACCGAATAATGTGTAAACAGGCATCATGGTGGGTAGAAGAACCCAAAAAGGGTACGGCTGGAAGAAACCATAGAGCCCTGGTTCCTAAGCAGTGTGTAGCTCTTCAGTTTGTCCTAGATGAGTTGTCAGAATTGAATCCATCTGTGAAACGAATATACTTACCTCATAGGGTGTTGTGAAGATAAAATGAATTAATAAATGTTGAATATTTAGGGTAACTTTTGGTATAACCGCTCTGGTTACCTGCTGTTGAGTAACAAAGCATCTCAGAACACAGTGGCTTAAGCAGCAACAATAATTTCTTTGATATTATCTCTCTGGTTCTGGGGGCCTGGCTTGGGGTCTCTTATGTGATTGTAGTCAGACAGGCTGCTGGAGCTGGGTCTCTTGCAGACTTCTTCATCACATGGGCCCAGAAGACTCAAATGATGGGTGGTTGGCATAGCTGAGCTCATCGGGCATCTTCCTGCCTATATTGTTTTTCCAGCCGGTCTTGCAGCACGGCAGCCTCAAGGTAGCAAGACTTTGTACGCAGCATCCAAAGGCTCCAAGAACAAGAGTTTCCAGAGACCCGAGGGGAAGCTGCATGGCCTTTTATGACCCAGCCCATGCATTTTAACAGGTGTGGTACTGTCCTCGGGGACAAAAGCTGGCCCATGGGGAAGTGTGAAAAACTATTACTCTTTTTATGTAAAAAATAAAACGGATATACATGCAATATAAGAAATATATCTGTACAATTAAAATATTTTGCAAGTGGGAAAGTGATTAGGGAAAAAAATGTCTCAAAAGGCTTTTTAGGGAGGAAGTAGTGAGTAAACAAGGTTGAGAAGCAGCCACCTGGCCTTAGAAATTCCATAGTGTCATTTTAGCATACTCTAATGGTCAAAGCAGTCACAAACTTGCGTAGGTTCAAGGGAGGGACATAGATCCCTACCTCTTAATGGGAAGCTCCTCAAGGGATTTGCTGCCACATTTAAATCCACTAGAATAAACATTCTGTAGATGGCTGCAGTCATGGAGCTGGGGCAGGGGCCAAGCTGCACTAAGCAGGCCATGCAAAACAGGGGTGGGAGGGAACCTGAACCTGTGACAAAGCACGAGTCTTGTTTACGGGTTCCTGTGAGAAATTTCTCCTCCAGTGCCTGGACAAAGGGAGGTGAGGGTAGTTAAGAGTCCCCTCTGCTTGGGATGCCTGGGTGGCTCAGCGGTTGAGCATCTGCCTTTGGCTCAGGGTGTGATCCCAGGTCCGGGGATCCAGTCCCTCATCGGGATCCCTGCGGGGAGCCTGCTTTTCCCTCTGCCTGTGTCTCTGCCTTACTCTCTGTGTCTCTCATGAATAAATAAAATCTTTTTTTTTTTTTAAAGAGCCTCCTCTGCTGGCCCCATATATAGTCCAGAGAGGGTCCCATGCTGTAGAACTGTGGATGCTTCTAGAGACACCGTGATACATCGCAGTTGTGGCTATGTCGTCATTATTGCTGACTCGGACAGCCCTGTTCTACACTTTATTGGGTGGGATCTTCTTATTCTGAAAACCAGAAGGCTGACCTGGAGGGGGACAGCAGCTTGGTCAACGTCACACACACACACACACACACACACACACACACACACACACAAAGCTGTGACCCTGCTTTGCTAGATTCCCACTTCAGTGTTGATTCCCATGCCCTGGAGAATAATTAGAGGAATCATTAGCAACTGATTGCACTTTTTCCTGGGTGAAGATGCCCGAGAGGGCCAGAGCTGTCTCCAGGCCGGAGGGAGAGCTGTGGGCTCTGTTCCGGTGGGCCGTGGACCAGCTTCTACCCCTCAGCGAGAGCAGACTGCCTCGGAATGCCTTGGCTTCTCACGGGTACCTCCTTTTCTTCTCTCGATGTCTTAGTATACTCATTTATACCTTCTCTTTGCCCTTACAAAACTAATGCATCTTCATTTATGTTTCAGAAGTAATTTTATATTTCAGAAGCATATTTCATTTTGGGATCTCTTCTTTCCTTTTCAAAACCTAATACAGGGGTGCACGGGTGGCTCAGTTGGTTGAGTATCAGACTCTTGTTTTGGTTCAGGTCATGATCTCCTGGGGCGTGAGGTCAAGCCCTGCACCAGGCTCCTTGCTCAGTGGGGAGTCTGCTGGAGATTCTCTTTCCCTCTGTCCCTCTCCCCACTCACATGCACTTGTTCTCTCTAAAATAAATAAAGTACTAAAAAACTCCCCCAAACTAACATGGTACACAGGTTGAGTCATAAGGGTGGAAGGTGAGAGTAGCAAGGAAAGGGAAACGCAAGCTCAAGCTTCCCCAGCCTTTTTTGGGAGTGGTCGTAGACATGTCTTGGGTTGCCTTTCTTTGGATTATTGATCAGATAGTCCAGTAAACTTTGAGGAAGTGGAAAATGGGCTGGTCCTTACGGGAATCATCAACAGAGAGGACAGTGTTTCTCTCGTATGCTATATGTGGAAGTGCAAATTCAGGTAATGCCCCAGAAAGCAGCTTGAGCGTTAGTACATTTGTATTTTTTTTTTCATTTTTTATTTTATTTTTATTTTATTTTATTTTTTATTTTTATTATTCTTTTTACATTTGTATTCTTGACCTAGTAATTGCACTTCTTAGTATCTTTTCTAAGAAAAGAATGGAAGAGGTGGATAAAGATAACTTTATAAGGATAAGATGTTCATCCCAGTGTTGTTTATAATAGTGCGAAATTGGGCGTGGTCTAACTTTTCAGCAGTGGGGATTTTGTTAAGTAATCGTGGTTAGTTGGAAATACTATGCATACCCACAACGACTACCACAAAGCATGGCATATAAGAGGGAAATGAGCTTGGTGAGCAAAGGCTTTGTCAGAATTCCTTTGCACATGAAGGGAAGCAAAAGGAGCTCTTGTCAAAATCCACCTCAGTGATTCTTAACATGTTTCGGTCGCGAGTTCTTTTGAGAATGTGTCAAAGTCATTGCCCTAAAGAATACACGTATGAAGACATTTTGCAGGTGGTCTTGGCCGTTTAGGCTCCTCCTGAAATCTGAGGGTCTTCAGCTTAAGAGCCCTTGGTGTATGTGGTAAGCAGAGACCGAGATGACACGTACTGAGCACCTGCTATGCCCAGACCACATTTCTGGGTACCAGGGGGTTACACAGGTGAAGCGGATGAGGTCCGTGCCCAGGGAGGCTTCTCACGCCTCAGGTGGACAGAGAAGGAAATGTCACATAGACCAGCTAAGTGCTATTCTGGAGGCACCAAGTGCTGACCAAGATGGGACCTCAGGCACCAGTCCGCACAGCTACAGGCCAGTATCGAAGTAAATTCTTCAGGGTTGGGTTACAAAGTAAAAATGGGGCTAGCCATTCATTTGTTCACTCATTGATTCATTCATTTCCCATTTTTTCATTTAGTTCCTACTCTCTTCTGGGCACTATTTTAAGTGATGGCGATGAAGCAGTGATTGAGGGAAGCAAGGTTCTCTCAGGGGAGGTTATATGCTAGTTGGGAAGACAGGGAGGCAGAGGGAGAATGGTAGCAAAGAAATACGATTTTAAGTCACCTAGTGACCACAGGCCCCTGGCGAACCCATCAAGCATTTAGATTCAGTTTTGATTCCAAGGAGGATTGGAGGATAGCATGGGTGACCCAGACTTCACGGCCACCTTGTCCTCCATCCTTGGAGCAGATACCTGCTGTGGCCCTAGGCAGGACATGCCTAGGAAGATCAAATGGCTGGAGCCCTCGAAGCCTTTCCCTGGCAACAAACAACACTGAGTGAGGAACTGCAGAGAGGGTGTTAAAGATGGGGCATCACCAATAAGGAGATAAAGCAGAAAGGAACCTTTTAAACCATCGGTAACAAAAAACAGAGTTCCTTTCAGAAAAAGGCATGGACATTTCTTATAAGACTAAGCGTACATCTACTCTCTGACCCAGCGATTCTACTCGTAGGCATCTACCCAAGAGAAGTGAAAACCTATGTCCACAGAGGGACTTGCCCAAGAGCATTCCTGGCACCTTTATTCCTAATATCCACAAATTGGAAACAGCCTAGGTGTCCATCAACGAGAGAATGGATAAACAAATTACGGTATGTTTATACAAAAGAATGCTATTCGGTAATAAAAAGAGACATGCTCCTGACACAGGCAACATCATGAATGAATCTCAAACATTATGCGGAGTGAAAAAAGCCAGATACAAAAGAGAATATATTGTATAATTTGCTGTTTGCCAATTCTGGAATGGGAAAGCTAACTTTGGGTAGAAACAAAGAGTGGTTGGTTTCCCATGGAGGAGTGGGGTGCAGGGTTGACTGAGAAGGGACAGGAGGGCACTTTCTGAGCAATGGTAATGTTCTATATCTTTTTAGATGTTTGGGTTTCACAGATACGTGCATCTGTCAAAACTCAGAATGGTACTCTTCGGGTTTGTTTATTATGTTTTATGTAAATTTTACCTCAGTGAAAAAAGTCTTAAGTTAATGGTATGCAGCATGCTGAAGTGCTTGGAGTAAAATGTGCTGATGTCTGCAACTTTGAAATGCATAAAAAATGAGATGAATGGACAAATGGATAAATAATATGATAAAGCAAGTATAATAAAATGTTAACTATAGAATCAAAGAGGAGCATAATTACTGCATAATTCTTTCAACTTATTTTTTTAAAGATATATTTACTTATTTTTAGAGAGAGCGCATGCACATGAGCAGAGGAAGGGGCAGAGGGAGAGGGAAAGAGAATCCCAAGCAGACTGCGCTGAGCATGGAGCCCGATGCAGGGCTTGATCTCATGAGATCACAACCTGAGCTGAAACCAAGAGCTGGATGCTCAACTGACTGTGTCACTCAGGTGCCCCCCAACTTTTCATTTTTTCTTCTTTTTTTCCCCTAAGATTGTATTTATTTATTTGAGAGAGAGAGAGAGAGAGCACAAGCAGGGGGAGCAGCAGAGGAAGTGGGAGAAGCAGGCTTGATCCCAGGACCCTGGTATCACGACCTGAGCTGAAGGTAGATGCTTAACTGACTGAGCCACCCAGGTGCCCCTCAACTTTTCTTTGTAATAAAATGCTGGGAAGAGAATGATTATTGTTGAACAATAAGCTACTCAAAGATTTGCTAACTTAAAAAACTTCTTATTTGTCATTGTTCTATGGTTGTTCTGCTTTGGAAGATTTTAGCTGGGATATTGAGATGCCCAGAAGGTCCCAAATGATCTCACTTAACTGCCATTGGTGTTGGCCTTCAGCTGCGGACTCAGCTAGGGACTCAACCAGGCCCCTTGGTTCCCTCCCCTGTTGACCTCTTCAAGTGGCTACTTGAGCTTTGTCATGACATGGTGACCAGCTTCCAAAAGGGAAGTCCCTGGAGGAAGGAAGTGGAAGCTGCCAGTCTTCATTAGTTATGCCTGGATGGGGAAATCACACAGCGCTACTTTGGCCGCATTAAAGGTTCAGGGGAAGGAAAATGTAGTCCATCCCCCAGTGGGAGGAGTGATAAGAATTTGCAGCCGTCCTTAATCTACCCCCAGTTTTTTGACCAACCACTCTGTAGGACAAGTTGCCTTACTTTTATATTTTATATTCTAGGTAGAAAATACCATAGGGGCACCTGGGTGGCTCAGTCGATTAAGCATCTGCCTTTGGCTCAAGTCATGATCCCAGGAGCCTGGGCTAGAGCCCCTTATCCAGCTCCCTGCTCAGCGGGGAGCCTCCTTCTGCCTCTCCCTCTGCTGCTCCCCCTGTTTGTGCTCTGTGTGTGTGTGTGTCAAATAAATAAAATCTTTTTTTTTAAAGAAAATACTATGAAATCACTATCAAATGTGGAGTCAGCCAGAGAGAATGTAGTTCAAATACAGAGGAAAAGAAGGACTATGGAGGTATGTTAGGAAGTTGACTGATACCAATATTATCCTGTTTCCCAGATTTTTCTAAATCTTGTGGTGTTTGTGTTATTTGCCAGTTTTTGAAAATGGTTTTTAAAATTGGGATGATTTCTTTTATTCGTTCTGAACAAATATTTACTTTCAACTTCATTTTGGATTTGTAACTTTGATTTTTCTTTTGCTTGAAAAATGCCCCCAAATTATGTACATTTCAAAATACAGAACCCTGGATTCATCTCTGCATAAGAGTAGAATATGAATTTTATGTATCTTTGCAATAGACCAATTACTGATTCTCTGCCCTGGGCCTATGGATTATATTAAAGTGAAAAACACCATACTTACAGACGATTTGTGCCTTTTCTAGGTGGATTGCCTCATTGAGGGCATTTCCTTCCTTCAGGTCATAAATTTTCCTGTTTGAATTAGTAATGCTTTATCCTAGACTGAGGTTTGGGGTGAGCGTTTTGCTTTCAGATCAACTCTACTGGAAGGTAGTGGAGGCGCGAGGACCCTACCTCCAGGCTGGTCTGAGACCATCCTGCTTCATACTTGTTCCAGGGCAACTATGTCATCTCTCTCCCTAAAGAGACTGACTTTATGCTGACTTTGGACCATCAGCGTATGGTACTCGTGGAGCTTCCTTCAGAAGTCGAGTTGCCTTAGTCCAGGGGCCAGACCACAGGTATCTGCTTGCCTCAGCCTCTGAAACCTAGGCTCACACCTGTATTTCTCGGCTTCAGCTTGAGTCAGTGTACAATTTTGCTTGTATGTGCTCTTGCCCAATAGAAGGTTTTTTTTTTTCAGAGTTAACACTCATTCTACTAAATAATTATTTGGGTTTCTAATCCTCAATGATTATTTAGGATTTCTATTGATCTGTTTAGTGTTGGTTTGATTGTACTCAAGGTAAATCCCATTTCTGAGATCATTACTACCATGTAGTTAGGATTGCATGTGTACTTTTGCTGCCTTTTGATCCTTTCATTTTTAAAATCCTCTTTCAATCACCTCTGAAATTTTCTTTGAAATTGCATTGCTTCACAGCGGAGATGAACCAGTGGACAGTGCTGAGGACAGTGATAATGACAATGACAGTGGTGGATTTATCAGTGTGGAAACTGAGGTATACGTTGGTTGGTAACTTGGTTAAGGTTACGTACACGATGATTGCATAGCAGAGTTAGGCAGGGAGGACAGAATTGGCCTCTGCCTCGTGCTCAGTAAAACAAGACTTTACACTGGTGCTGTGGAGTGTTTTAGGGTGTAGATGATCAAAACTAAGGGTGTCCAATTCTTATAGTACCTTTGAGATTTTCTTATCTTACCCTCCCATTCTATAGACAAGAAAACTGAGGTGCAATTATTATTGGAAGCCCAGCTACATGGAGTTTGAATTGTACATCCTGGAGTTTGTTTAGGAAGAGAAGTGGAAGGGTAGAGTATATTCCAGGATGATGATGTGCCAATGAAGAGGAGAGACCAGGGTAGGTAGAGACAGGGGTGTGTGTGCATACGTGGCTTCATGATGTGTGGTGGAGGGTGGAGGTAAAGAAGCAAGAACAGGGAAGAGGAACGTTATTGAACACATCTGATGCAGTCAGTGGTGTGCTGGTAATGAGGCTGGCTCTTGGTGGGAGGAGTGAGGTGCAGGGGGAGGGCCTGGTTTGGAGCGTTTGCCAGCTTTTGTGGTGTACGTGCTCCAACTGTGACTGCTTTCAAGCTACCAGTGTGATGTTACGGAGCACGGAGCTGGAAAACAGCATTTCTACCACACGGATGAAATAAATAACTTCAAGAGCAAAGATAAACGGTGCTATGCAGTAAAATCATTAGGAGGCAATGTATTCTGAGTATGTATTATCTTTGTCTTTAATGTAATTTATTTAATTGCAAATTTATGTCGTTCTGCTTAACTATTGGCTTACGAAGTTCCCGAATATGTAATAACTGCAGTCTGGTAGGAGCTGGCTCCAGCGCACCACTACAGGAAATCAGCCAGTATGTTTTCATGATGTCACAGAGCAGGATTTGCTTCAAACTCTTGACAGCATGTGCCTGGAGAAGTGGAAAACCATAGTGATACCACATTTTATTTTGGAATGGACCGCGTGATCTTGCTATTAGCAGAAAACAACTTGGCATCGCAGGGAGATGAGTCTTATTGTGTTTATTATGGAGCAAATGTTCTTTCCTTTTATGCTTTTTTAGAGGTCAGCTGTTCTGTCGAGCTTTGTTTGGGGTTTGACTGAGGAAAGCTGATGGCTGATTGTTTACACTTGGGGTCGTGGGGGTACTTTCTAATGACCATTGGGTAGAGCATCTCTTCCCCTTTTGGCATCTCTTCCCCCAGTTTCCTTCACCAAATACCATGGTTGACAATGTGCATCTTGACTTCTCTCCCCAGGTTCATTTTCCCTGTCTGTGTTCTGAGCCCCAGCCTCCTTGAACTGGGCACAGATGGCAATGTATCTCATTCCCATCCCTTTGTTCCTTGCTCATGCTGTCCCCTCCTCCTGGATGCCTTTCCCCCCATCATTCCCTACCCTCCTACAAATCAGCTAATTCCCATTCTTTCCAGCTAACTCTTATTTATCCTTATCTCTGAATTAAGCACTGATAGGGTTGCTCCCCAAGTGTCCAGGCTGGATGAGTGATCATCCTGCTTCAGAACAAACCTCACTTTAAACATTTCATGGAAAATGTTTGTTGTCTTTTTATTAGACTGTAGGTAACCCCGGATATGTGCACTGTTGCCTTTTAGAGCTGTTTCTAGGCATAATATAGCACATCACTGTACACAGTAGGAAATCCATAAATGCTATCTAATTTGTAAATCTTTCTTTTCCTTCTTATCAAAATTATTCTCCTCTTGAGTTATTTCTTCCATTCCCGTGTACCCAGCCTGAAATTGGGGGTCTCGAAAATCGATCTTTACTCTCCTTTTCTGGTATCACTTCTTAGTCTCTGGAAAGAAATTTCCTCCTTGTAAGTAGTTGAGTCAGGGGAGGAAAGAGATAATTTCCTAAAAGTGGTGGCTCAGAGGAATACCTTTCACTAAAGGGCTATTCCTGAATGCTGGCTGCTATCAGTCAAATCAGCCCACCTTTAGATAATGTCATTGGGAATTAAAGGCTTACAGTTTCCAGAATTATGCATCTCTGTTAGAGGCAAAATCATCCAGGAAAGTAAAAGGAAAATCTCCATGAAGGACTCTGAGCTCCCGGGGAAGGTGAAAAGCAGGAGAGGAATGAGCAAGTTACTGTACTGACGCTGCCACCTGATGGCAGGTGGGCAGATTGGTTATCCGAGAGTGTCTTTGCAGCCCATCAGAAGAGAACTTCTATATAAGCTCAGGTGGCTTCCAAGGATAAAATGAAAACAGTTCCTATTTATGTTCCTAAGTTTGGACCTGGAATCTCCATTGTTCTCTCTCCTCATCTCCCTGAGCTGAAACCGCAGTGTGACAGAGAATACAACTTGTCGACCCGACATTCCAGCTCCTGCCTGTGGTGCTCCTCCCCTACTCCATCGATGGCAGGCTTGACCGTGGGATTTGCTTTGGCCAAGGCAGTGAGAGTAGAAGTATTTTGTGTCATGTCAAATCCCATGTTTTAAGGGCTGATCTCCCAAAAAAAAACCCTGCTCTTTGAGACTGGGTCTCAGACTGAGGGCAACATGGCTGGGGCTGCAGTTGACCTGGGATGGGGTAGGGGGGACAATGAGAATGAAGTGAAATCCTTATGGTTTTAAGCCCCTGGGATGTGGAAGTTCTTTGTTACTAAGGCAAATCTTGTCCTAGAGTTTATCAGATTACCAGATTTCATAAAGAAATGAAGGGAAGGAGCTTAATTTTTTTAAAAAGGCTTTCATCAACATTAACTTATTTTATTTTATTTTTTAATTTTTATTTATTTATGATAGGCACACAGTGAGAGAGAGAGAGAGGCAGAGACATAGTCAGAGGGAGAAGCAGGCTCCATGCACCGGGAGCCCGACGTGGGATTCGATCCCGGGTCTCCAGGATCGCGCCCCGGGCCAAAGGCAGGCGCTAAACCGCTGCGCCACCCAGGGATCCCAACATTAACTTATTTTAGAGGGAAGTAAGTAGATATATAATAAACATCTCCTCTTTATGTAATTGTCTCTAACCTGGCATTATCTTTTATGTTTCTACAGATAAGTTGATTGGTGGTTGGTCTAGTCATTCTCTGAATATGTATCAAGTGCCTGCTATCATCCATGCACTGTGTTGGGTCCTGGGACATGGTGGTAAACAGACGAGGTCTTGGTCCTTATGAAGGTTTCACTTTGGTTGGGTTAGGGAAAAAAAAAAAGACTAAATAAACATGGTAACTTCAGAAAGTGATTAGATTGTAAGAACAATAAAAGAGGATAAAGTGATGAGAGTAACTGTGTAGTAAGGGAAGGGCATGGGGTCACTGAATAGCATTTTGATTCATCATATAGATGTTCCTCCTTATGCATTACAGAGAAATAGAACTGACATGCACAATTGCCTTTCCCCCCCTTTTTAACAGGATCATAGTTTTATGTCAATCCCTTTAATAATAATAATAATTTAAATAATAATAATTAATAATAATAATTTAAAGCTGAGAGCCATTTACTTTTACAGATATTCTTTTTGTGATATAAACATTCATCTTCTAATTTATCTGGAGTTAAGTCTGAATTTTATGTATAAAAGGACTTCATTCCAGTGTTGAAGAGAAATCTTCCTGAATGACATCATAAAGACTTTGGTTTCTGAAGCAGCCAGGGAAGCTCCATGACAGGGCAGTTAACTTTAGTTTGGTTCCAGAACACGGTCCCCATGTGTTCTGTGAAGCTCTGATCTAGGGCATTCCATTTTCTGATAGCAGGGCTCCCCTGCGGACAAGGTCTACCATCCGCCTCTAACAAGGCTAAGTTGAGCTCAGAGTACTAATGGTCACAGTCACAAAAAGCATACCAACTGGCTTTTATGTTTTTAAATTCAGTGAAGCCAACAAAACCATAAAAGTAGAGAATTAGTCATAATCATCAAAAGTTGACTCCTACATGTTGCAACAATTCTATTCTCCAGTCAGAATCCTAAAATGTCAAAGGTAAAAGACAAGAAGCTCATCATTTTTATAGTTATGGGAATTGAGACCAAGATTAAAATGAGTTGTTTGAGTTTGTTTGTTTGTTTATTCATCCATTCATTCAACAGGTATTTATTGAGCACCAACTCACATGGAGCTGGGCACCATGCTGGTCCCTGCAATTATAATGGGGAACAAAAGTCTTTGTTTCTAGGAAGTTTACAGGGTAGTATGTGTAGTGGGAATAAGAGCTGAAAGAAAGGCAAAGAAACTGTCCCTAAGTAACCTGATCTGGCTTTGGGGCCAGTGGCTCAGGAGGGATTCCCTGAGGAGGGGACTCTCTAGCAGAGGTCTGTAGGATGAGTAAGATTAATAAGGAAAAGGGCATATAAAGAGGGTGCTGTGAGAGCCTTCCAGGGCAGGGGGAAAAGCACCTACAAAGGAACTCTGGTGATGGGAGTATGGCATTGTCAAGAAGGTTTATGTATACAATGGAATATTCCTCAGCCATTAGAAACGACAAATACCCACCATTTGCTTCAACGTGGATGGAACTGGAAGGTATTATGCTGAGTGAAGTAAGTCAATCGGAGAAGGACAAACATTATATGTTCTCATTCATTTGGGGAATATAAATAATAGTGAAAGGGAATAGAAGGGAAGGGAGAAGAAATGGGTAGGAAATATCAGGAAGGGAGACAGAACATGAAGACTCCTAACTCTGGGAAACGAACTAGGGGTGGTGGAAGGGGAGGAGGGCGGGGGGTGGGGGTGACTGGGTGACGGGCACTGAGCGGGGGCACTTGACGGGATGAGCACTGGGTGTTATTCTGTATGTTGGCAAATCGAACACCAATAAAAAATAAATTTATTATTAAAAAAAAGAAACTGAAAGTAACTGAGGTTGGAAAGTAGAGAACAAGAAGCATATATTGTCTATGGGGAGGCTGTAGACAGTCAAGAGCACAATGAAAACCTCTAAGAAAGGAACATCATGACCAAATTTCTTCTTTGAAAAGAATATGTTAACTAGGAATAGAAGGGCACTCCATTAATACAATAAAGATTACAAGAAGCCTATAGCAAATATCATCCTTCGTGGTGAAATATTTAAAGCCTTTCCCCTTGAGACCAGGAATAAAGCAAGGATTTCTTTTATCACTACTTTCTGGAAGTTGTAGACAGTTGTAATAAGAAATAAAAGAAAAAGAAATAAAAATCATAACTATTGAGGAAAAAAAATCCACCACTATTTATAAGGAAAAATGATTATGTATAGAGAAAATCCAAAAAATCTACATACAAATTTTTTACATTAATACATGAACTTAGCACAGTTACTGGATACAACAATATACAAAAATACGTTGTTTTTAATGCTAGCAGCAATGAAAGTTTTAATAAAGGCACATTTAATAATAGCATAAGAATTTGGTATTTTGAAATAGATCTAATTAAAGTTTTAAAAATTGAACATTAATGAAATTAAAGAAGACAGATAATTAGATGGATATACCATATTTGTGGGTCAGATAATCCAGTATTGTAAAAATGTCAGTTTTTCCTGAATTGATCTATAGATTCACTGCAATCCCCTCAAAAAAGTCCTACCTTTTTGGGGCAGAAGCTGACAAGATAATTTAAAATCAATGTGAAAGTGCATAGGGTTAAGGCTAATGAAGGCAATCTAGAAGAAGAAAAAACAGATGAAGGACTCACACTGTTACATACCTAGGCTTATTATTACTATTTTTTAGGGAAACTCTTTGCCCATCATGGGGCTTAAAGTTACAACCCCAAGGTGAAGAGTTACACGCTCCACCCAATGAGCCAGCCAGGCACCCCCATACCAAAGCATATTAAAAACTATGGTAATTAAGACCTTCAAATTGACAAATGGATGAACAAAAAAAGACCAGTGGAATAGAATAGGGGATCCAGACAGAGAACACACAAACACAGTCGCTTGATTTATAAGGCAACACTGAAGTGTGGTAGTGAAATATGTGTTTGTTTGTTTTTCAAATACATGGTGCCGGTCAGTTGGATACTCATATGAAAGAGATGGCAGGTGGATTGTAGACTTAATCGTGAAAGACCAAGCAAGCAAAAATAAAACAAAACAAAAAACTGTCACAGAAGAAAATGTAGGGGAGCATGATTTTGGGGTGAGCAAAATTACGTTTAGGATACAAAAAAACTAACCAAAAAGGAAGAAGGAATAGGTAACTTGGACTACATTAATATTAAGAGCTTCTGTTCTTCAGTAGATCCTATTAAGGGAGTGAAAAGGGGAGTTCCTGGAATAAAGAAGATATTTGCAAAACTTATAGTTGACAGAAGACTCATTTCCATAAAATAAAGACCTTTATTTTTTTATTTTTATTTTTCATAAACACCTTTATAAATCAACAGTAAAAAAGGCAGGCAGAAATAGAAAAAAATGAGCAAAAGATTTTCTCATCCACCTCACAAAAAGGACTTCTAAATAGCCAAAGAGCACATGAAAACTGTTCGGCCTCATTAGGAATCAGGGAAATGCAAATTAAAAGCACGATGGTGTACATTCATGCCCCTCCACCCCCCGCCCCCGGAATAGGTCAATTGAAAGTGACAGATGATTTCTAATGTTGAAAGGGATGTGGAGCGATCAGAACAATCATACGGGACTGGGAGGAGTGCAGATGGGTCACAGCTATTTTGGAAAACCAGACACAGGTGTTTGCTTCCCCAGAGACGGGGCACACTGGAGGGGGGGCAGGTTATTGGGCAGGCAGGTGGTAGAGATGAAGTTGGGGTTCCAGAGAGAATGCCTAGGCAGTTGGCTATGTAGGTCTGGAGTCCAGAAGAAAGGCTTGAACTGAATCTTTCGAATAAAGAAATAGCAATTATCCGCATGCCAGGCACCCCTGGGCTAAACACTCTGCCCATGTCATTCAGGTCCCATGTCTACGGTGATACTGTGAGCGCGTGATGTTAACCAAAACGCAAGGTGAGCTCAGAGAAGTTAAGCAAATTTCAGATGGACTGAGCTTTAGGAGGTGGGTAGGAAGGTGAATGGCAGGGATTTCCAGATTCAGATCTTCCGACCTAAAGTTCTGAGCGTTGCTGTTGAATCCTGTGACTCAGTGGACTGCAGTGTTAGGGACCCCGGATGAGCGTGCGAGGGCCGCCACAGCATTTCTATTAGAAGAAATCTCTGAGAAAAGACTATGTCCATCTGCCTGTCTGTGAAGGAGCTCAGAGGTTTGGACTTCATGATTGTTCCAGGTCTGGTTTAGAAGATAAACTCTCAATGTTCAGCTCTCAGGAAGCCACCCGCCAGCTAAGTGACCTTGGGCAAATCACGTAACTTATCCACGCTTGTGTTCCCTGTAGTTGCGTGACAAAAAATCAACACACACGTATCATCTGACATGATTTGTGGGGCACGAATCCTGGGCACTCTTCAGCTGGGTCTTCTGCTCCTGGTCCCTCATGGGCTGATTGAAGGTCGGCCAGGGCTGAGCTGTCCTCTGAGGCTTGCCTGGGGAAGGATCTGCCTTCAAGCTCACATGCTCCAGGATCCAAACCCCTGCGGGAGATTGCACTGAGGGCCTTAACTCCTTGCTAACTGTCAGCTGGAGGCTACTCTGCGTTCCTTCTCATGTGGGGCTCTCTGTACAGTGGCTTAACTCATCAAAGCTGGCAATGAAGAGGGTCCATGAAGACTGTCTCCAGCAGGATGGAAGTTACAGTCTGAAGTGGCCTATCATGGAAGCGGCATCCATCACCTTCGCGCTATCCTATTGATCAGAGCAAGTCCCAGATCCTGCCCGCATTCAAGGGGACCACATGAGGCATGAACACCGAAGTCAGGGGTCATTAGGAGCCACTTTTTTTTTTAAATTTATTTATTTATTTATGATAGTCACAGAGAGAGAGAGAGAGAGAGAGAGAGGCAGAGACACAGGCAGAGGGAGAAGCAGGCTCCATGCACCGGGAGCCCGATGTGGGATTCGATCCCGGGTCTCCAGGATCGCGCCCTGGGCCAAAGGCAGGCGCCAAACCGCTGCGCCACCCAGGGATCCCAGGAGCCACTTTTGTGTCTGTCCACCATGATGCCTCGGTGTTCTCCTCTCTAGAGTAGGAATGGCAATAATACCGCCTCATGGGTGGTCGTGTGGAGTAAATAAGGTAATACATGTAAAGCACTTAGCACAATTTCCAGAGCATATTTATGCTCCAAAAACGGTTAGTTGCTATTTTTACTCTTCTAATTCTAAAATTGTACGACAGCGTGAAAGGATTCTCTCTCTCTTTTAAATAAATACCTTCACCAAAGATGGCCAGATTCCACTCGGGCAATTGAAACACAACACTGGTCACAAGCACAACTGGGAAGGAAGCACATCTGGTGAAAAGTGAGACAGACCAGTAACGTCCAGGTAGCCCTGCCAGGAAGTAGCAGGTATCTGTGTCTGGCACGCACATCTGAAAAGTCGGTGCCCCCACTACCTAATGGGGCCCACAGTCCCCTTTCTGCAGATGTACAGACCACGGTTCTATCACATTAGTTTCCAGATCAGCTGCAGCATGGAGATCATGTCAGAGTGCAAACACCGGCACGTTGGCGTGCGAGTACAAGTATCTGCCTTTTAGTCACGGACCAGGAAAACACGTGTTCTGTTTGCTCCTGTAACTCAGCAGGCTTTCCAGGGACCCCTTGGCAGTGGTTTTGATCGTAAGCCTGCAGGAGGCAGAGGAAAGGTGTTGGACTGGGAGTCAGGAGTCTTGGGTTTGAATCCCGACTCTGAGGACAATGATCCTTGTGCCTCTGGTCCGCTGACTTCCTCCTGGCCCTCGGTTGCCTCCTCTGGAGTAGGAGAGGTCTTACTCTTTTGCCTCTTGGACTCTTTCCCCTGATGAATTTCTTTGATTCTAAATTTAAAAGGTGTGTTGGACTTCTAAGTCTACTAGAAGTCGTTGGAGTGGCGGCCTGCGTCTCGTCCTGTACAAAGGTAGGGGGCCCAGGCACAGTGCTCCCGACCTCGGTGTTTTCTGTTCATTTCCTAACCTGGAAATCAAATTGGTTGTGCAAGAACATCTTGTGCCTAAATGCATCTGAGGATAAAAATAAGCTCCTGTGAGCTCTCCTCGGGGGTGGGCAGCTCCACATGCATCAGTAACCTCAGCTTCCCCGCGGCTGCTTGCCACACTCCCTAATGAGCTAGTACAAGGTATGCGTTCACAGAATGCAAGAACGTTTTTTTAAAAAAGAAATTTATTTATTTATTTATTTATTTATTTATTTATTTATTTATGAGAGAGAGAGAGAAAGAGAGAAAGCAGGGGAAGGGAGAGGGACAAGCAGACTCTGTGGCTGAGCGTGTAGCCTAATGCGAGGCTTGATCTCACCGCCCTGGGATCACAACCTGAGCCAGAGTCAGGAGTCGGACACTTAACCGAATGAACCCCCCAGGTGCCCCGGAATGCTAAAATGTGTTATGCAAAAGCAGACTGGGGCTGACATACCAAGCCTGCTGGGTGATAAACCTGCTGTTGCCATTATATTAAAAGAGGCCGTCCTAGGGTTTCAGGAGGGGCCGTTCATTTGTTCATCTCATTCAGACACGAGCCGAGTACTTAGTAACTAACGTGTGCCAACCCAGAGCACTCGGGGGTTCAGCTCTGAAAGGGGGTTCAGGCCTAGGACGCCTCGAGTTTAGCGGGATAGGCAAGTACAGGGATAATTGCATATATATAAACTAGGTGACTGATCACATTCTTGCTTTACAGTCACGCTACCTTTTGGTTGGAGGGTGAAGAGAGTGGTCTTTCCATAGCCAGGCGCCGTTCCAGAGGCTTTACGTGTATTAACTCCTTTAATCCTCACGACAACCCTTGGAGGTAGGTTTTAATTTTAATTTGTCCATTTTACAGTAGAAGAGATTTGGGGCAGAGGAGAGGTGGAGGTGCTTGCCCAAGGTCACACAGCGAGGACGTGGTAGGTCAGGGGCCTTCCCCAGGGGTGGGTCAGACCCCGGGGAAGCCCACAGCCCACCACGTGGAAGTCTGCGAGGGGAGGCACGTGCAGGGCGCTGCGGAGTCAATCTGGAAAAGGCCCCTGTGCACATCCACGCAGGAGGTGCCCCTGTCTGGTGGCTGAACGGTCTCTTCTGTGCCCAGAAACATCTCTGGCTCCCTGTTTGCTCTTAGCCAAGTGTGTATCCCAAGACTAAATAGGCCTTCGGCTTTCAAGAAATGCCTGAACGGTTATGCAGTTGCCAAATCAGTGACATCTGTATTATTATCTAAATAATACCTTTGAAAAATCGACTATATAATCTTCCCTTTTTACTCAGACTCATCCTACCACGGATTTGGGGCACTAGTTGTGTTTCTTCCGGATGTCCGCCGGTAGGGGCGCGGGCGGGGTGGCTCGGTCAGCTGGGCGTCAGACTCTTGGTTTCGTCCCAGGTCATGACCTCAGGGTCTCAGCGTAGACTCTGCTTAAGATTCTCTTCTCCGGGGGATCCCTGGGTGGCGCAGCGGTTTGGCGCCTGCCTTTGGCCCAGGGCGCGATCCTGGAGACCCGGGATCGAATCCCATGTCGGGCTCCCGGTGCATGGAGCCTGCTTCTCCCTCTGCCTGTGTCTCTGCCTCTCTCTCTCTCTCTCTGTGACTATCATAAGTAAATAAAAATTAAAAAGAAAAAAAAGATTCTCTTCTCCGTCTCCTTCTGCCCCTCTCCCACTCTTTCTCTCTAATAAATAAATCTTTAACAAACCAACTGCGCGACTCACATAAAAACCATCCACGGCCCGTAGAAAATCCCCCCGCGGCCCGCCACGGAGGAGCCGCCTGCCGCACCCTGTGTTGTGCCCTGCATGGCAGCGGTTGCCTGTCCCCTGTTGTGTTGCTAATGAGGTTTCATCTTGGGGACTTTTAATTTTCCCAGGAACAAGGGCGAGTGCCAACTCAGAATATGGAAGTAGTGAAATGCTAAAATACCACTTGAAATTTATGATCAGAGCTACGTTTGGGGGGAAGGCTCTCAGGATGAAGGGGTCCGGCGTGGAGACGTGAGCCTGGGGTGGGCCGTCGCAGGTGCTCAGCTCTAGTTTCCCAGGCTTACCGCCCCGTGAGAGCAGAGCAGCCTGTCCGCAGACCGACCGCCTCGGGCCTCTGCGTGGAGACGCGCTCCAGGCTCGGCCGTGGCCTCCTGAGAGCAGGGCTGAGACTCACGTGTCTCCACCAGTGTCCCTGAAGCGTTCCCATGATGTTTTGCGTTCAGGGCGGACGGCGATGCAAGCGGACATGTCGGAGGCCGTGATGAGCTGAGTAGCATTGGAGGAAGCCTGACGTCCTCCTGGGAAAGGTTAGACGAAGCATCGTGGGGCCGGAGGAAGATCCGTGTGTATTTGACCTTCCGAGCTTGATTCTGTGCCACCGGCTGAAAGCTCCTGGTGATGCCTGTGACCCTCGGCCCTGCCTCCCCTCTTCCCCCGACCTTACCTCCTTTCTCATCGTCCGCCCGTGTCTCTCCCCGTCTTTCCTGCCGCCTCCTCCACTGGAGTCACTGCTGCTACAGCTCAGCTTCTGCCCTGTAATCCCACCTCTCTCTTCACCACTGGGCCCCCAGCCCGAGGCAGGGAGACCTGAATGGCTCTGTTGGGTGGACGTGGCCCCTGCCCTTGCTGTCCCCGGATGCAAATCACAAGAAGAGGGGAAAGCTGTCCTTACGACACTTGAGGTTCCCATTGAGATTTAGAAGCCCTTGCATGGGAGATCCCTGGGGGGCTCAGCGGTTTAGTGCCTGCCTTTGTCTCAGGGCACGATCCTGGAGTCCCGGGATCAAGTCCCACGTCGGGCTCCTGGCATGGAGCCTGCTTCTCCCTCTGCCTGTGTCTCTGCCTCTCTCTCTCTCTCTCTATGTCTATCATAAATAAATAAATCTTAAAAAAAAAAAAAAAAGAAGCCCTTGCGTGGTCTGGCTGCTGCCCTCTGGTCCAGCTTTCTCTTGCCTTCTCTCCCTGGCTCATCAGGCTCCAGTTCCAGGTCTCTCCATTCCTCCCCCCACCACGCTCGTGCCTTTGCACCTGTTGCTGCTGCTTAGAGCCCCCCGCCCCGCCCCGACCCCGCACCGTGTCTTCATGTGGCCACTTCCTCTGCATCATCCCAGCCTTAGACTGATGCGAAACCTCCTCAATCCCTTTGTCTGTGGCGGGTCTTCTCTTGTCCCCTCTCTCTCCCTCGTCTTATTTCTTCATGACACTTTTGCTCTCTTAAAGCATCTTCTTTATTGGGTTATGTGTTTAGTATCTGTCTTGCCCTTGGGACTGTAGCATCTTGAAGATAGTCTCCTTCTGTGTTTCCATATGTATTCCCAGTGCCTAGAACAGGATGTGGCCCAGATCAGTTATGCAAATAATTTTTAAGATTTTATTTGAGAGAGAGTGCAAGTGGGGGGAGGGGAGGAGCAGTGGGAGAGGGACAAGCAGACTCGGTGCGGAGTGCGATGTGGGGCTCGATCCCACGACCCTGAGATCGTGACCTGAGCTGAAATCAAGAGTCAGATGCGTAACTGACGGAGCCACCCAGGCGCCCCTAGACATACAAATGTTTTTGAATGAAAGGATGGACTCATTGGTTAATGAGAGCAGAAAATAAGTGTTGGTTAAGTTCTACGGAACTGGTTTAGTCACAGTGTTGTAGAACAGATTACAGACTCTGGTAGGCTGCGTAGTGCATAAGGTGGACTAGCCTTGGAATCTGCCTAGCTAAGTCCGGGGAGGCCTAATTTAGGCTAACAATGGGTGTGTTTGGTAAAAAAAAAAAGTCCAACCAGACATGTGTCCTTGCTTTTCTTATCTTTTGCAAATCCATGGATCTAGCTGATTTGAGTGTCTCTGAGATTTTTATTTTTATTTTTTAAAGATTTATTTATTTATTTATTTATTTATTTATGTTTAAATCTTTATTTATTTTTTTTAAAATTCATGATAGACATAGAGAGAGAGAGAGGCAGAGACACAGGAGGAGGGAGAAGCAGGCTCCATGCCGGGAGCCCGACGTGGGACTCGATCCCGGGTCTCCAGGACCGTGCCCTGGGCCAAAGGCAGGCGCCAAACCGCTGAGCCACCCAGGGATCCCCTCTGAGATTTTTATTTTATGGTCTTCCTTGATTCTTTCTTGGAGAAAGGATCTTAATTATAGAAATAACAGTGGTAATAAAAACCATTTATCGAACACTTAAGGTGTGCACAGCATGCGCTAGGTGTGTTATAAGCGTCGCCTAATTTAGGACATTGTTCTGGGTTGAATTATCACCCCTCAGCCCGAAAAATCATATGTTGAAGTCCCAATCCTCAGGACCTCAGAATTATTTGGAAATGGGGAAGTTGCAGATGCAATTAAGGTCACTAGGGTGGGCCCTAACTCAGTATGACTTCCGTCTTTGTAAAAAAGGGAAATTTAGATACAGAGACTCACTTAGAGAAAAGACAAGACACAGAAGAGAGAGAGCCACCTACAAGCCACGGAGAGGGGCAGATCCTTCCCTCGCAGCCCCAGAACAAACCAACCTGCCAACATCTTGATGTTAGACCTCCAGCTTCTGGAACTAGTAAGAGTGTTGGTTGGTTGGATACCCTAAACTTATCGACTCTATATAGGGAGGTGGGATAGTGTGGGGTTCGTCAGCCTGGGCAGTGGAGCCAGGCTGCCTGCAAGCTACTGGCATTTAGTGGGCAGGAAAAAGGGCTAATTGTCCTGCAGTTCTCAGAGATTTTTTTTTTTTGCTCCTCCTACATGTTTTGTGAACCACCTGATGCGGGTGTATATGCAGGCGAAGAACCTGTTTACAACGATACGATGGTAGAATTTTTTTGTATGGTTGAATTTTTGTAGCTGCTTCACCTACATACAAATAGACTAATTTAATTCTTATTCCAAAATGCCAGTGTTGACAATATTCAACTGCTTATCTCTCGACTCCGAATGACGTCAGGGTGAACGAGTGATCGACGGATCATAGGCTAGCCCTGCCTGAGAACCTACTTTTCAAAATATACATTATTTTTTAGCACATATTCCTTGCACTTTACCTCTCCTTTACAATTAAATTCGGGCCATGAAGAGAAATCCCTACATATATTGTGAAAAGAACACTTTGGGATCCCTGGGTGGTGCAGCGGTTTGGCGCCTGCCTCTGGCCCAGGGCGCGATCCTGGAGACCCCGGATCGAATCCCACGTCGGGCTCCCGGTGCATGGAGCCTGCTTCTCCCTCTGCCTGTGTCTCTGCCTCTCTCTCTCTCTCTGTGTGACTATCATAAATAAATAAATATTTAAAAAAATTAAAAAAAATGAAAAGAACACTTCGGGTCTGATAGGGATGCGCATCTCTGCCCTGTGGCACCTCTCTGTTGATCTGAGGTCTGCTTCTTAATTTCCCTTCCCTGTGATGGCACTTCAGAGACTTGAAGAGGGCGATAGCATTCACCTGTTCACCCCTCTGTGCAGCTTCAGTTTTCCAAAATGGTCATCCTTGGCCCCTTTAATCTCTTCTCTGATGATGTGTCTTCAGGACTCCTCGCTCTCCTGGCTCTCCCCCCCCCCCCCCACCTGCCCCAAGCATGCTGCGGCTCCTCTCAGGGCCACTCCCGAGAGAAAAGCCAACCTTAAGTAGGAAACTGTAACCTGTTCTTTCAAACCTGCAGAAACAAAGTTGGGCCTCGGTTTGGGCCTTGCGTGCGGCAGGCAATGTACAAGGGCTCCATCCAGCACAACGAGAGGGATCTTGCCCCGAAAACCCTTCAGTGAGAAGAAAAGACAACCAACCAACCAACCAACCAACCAACCAGAAGTCCCCCGACAACAGTCCACAGAGGGTGTCTGTTGTGTGCTGTGTTTTTCCTCAGTGGCTTCAGGAGCTTTGCTGCGGGGTACGTGCCCCTGTCTGTCATTTGGCGGCGGATGATCATTGGAACATCATACTCCCAAGTCATGGAATTCTTACCAAAACTCAGAGAAAGGCACCAAAGAAGAAGGTTTTGGGGGGACGTGGACCTCGTTAGTACTTTTTGTAAAGTGTCTCAAACTTACATCTTGTAATTTTTGCATCTCGTTCTCCCGACAACGCCATACCCTGCCACCACCATCTTCACGCTTCCCACTACATCGCAATAGAGCGGTAGTATCTTACGCCGAGGAAGGCTCGGTGCCGTGTGGTAGCTACGTCTGCTGCAATTGTTCTGCATAATCTGGAGTTTCCTGAACAACTCGAGACGCCCAGGAGTGGAGGCTTTCAAAGACATCCTGACTAGGACTCTTGCACAGGCCGCACGGAAGTGGTGTTATCCTAAGTCAGGCAAGAGAGAACCCCCCCCACCCCCCGGTCAAAATCTCAGAGAGGCATGAGGATGCTGAGCTATCCCAGGACCCGGAGCTAAGGAGGAGAAGATGCCCGGACACACAGCTGTTGATGTTCCTGCACCGCCTAGAGCAGGGACCATTTCAGAAGACAGCGCAAGGGTCTGCAGACTCTGGGTCTGAACCCTGCCTGTTCCTTTGAGCCTGCAAGCTAAGGATGCTCTTTACATTTTTTTCATGCCTGGAAAAAAAAAATCAAAAGAAGAGTAATATTGAGTAACGTATAGAAATGATGTGAAATTCAAACATCAATGTCCATAAATAGCCTTGTTGGAAGGACCAGGACACAGCATCTAAATAAAAATGATGTTTTGGAGAAAAGTCTGAGGGCAAGGAAGTGGGGCCGTGGTTAAAATAATGAGCTCCTATCCGAGTGAATAAGATAATGCTGTCGAATGATGCCGCCCTAATCTGATTTGCACTGGGGCCAAGGCTGAAATGCGTTCTTTGGTTGAAAGGAAATGTAGCCTCAGTGATACTGATATTCAAGCAATTTACCAAGTGATAAAACCGAAGTAATTTATTATAATTTTATGATGAGATCTCTTTCCTTTGGCTTGGGAAAGATTTTATTGCCTCTAGTCTTGCAATTTCACTCTTGCTAATATTGATTTTACTATAATCTCTTTCCCTTTTTTTTTTTTTACACTCTCAAGTTATTTCTTGATTTGGACAAAATTCACATTTTAACACAGTTGAAGATGTAAAAACCAACCTTCAAGAAAACGTATTATGATAATTATGTTTTCCCACCGTTGGCCCGTAGTATGTGTGTGCCAATCGAGGAAAACGTATTTTTAAATTGCTAGGTTTTTCTCTCCCCTTGGTCTTCTTTTGGCTTCAAAAGGGGGAGCTGACGAGGACAGGAATGCTCCACGACCCCCTGTGTGTTAGGAAGGCTTCGTAGAGCTACCTGCAAAGGGGGCCTACACGCCCTCAGTGGGCCTCGGCGTCACGCAAAACCCTTCTGCTGCAGCCCTAAATGACTTTAGAAAGCCAGACGTGTTTTATGTGTGATTTTATGTAATCCCAGGAGGTACGTGGGATTCACGGTGGCAAGTTTCAGAGGAGAGAAATTAGGCTGAAATCCTTTACCCGAGCGCCCACAGCTGCTACGTGATGCAGTAAGAATCCAAGGCCAGGCTGACTCCAGGGCTCTGTGATCTTGCCACCACCTCAGGACTGAGGGCCTCTGTCGATGGCCCTTCCACCATGACCAGGGACCTGGGGACTCTGGAACCTTCCACGAAGGGCCGCGTGCACTCAGGCCTCAAAGTTCTGGTCTCTTTAAGAGCGCGCTGGTTCTAAGCCTCGTTGCTAGGCTGGCTGCGTTTCCAGGGAAGCTAATTAGAGCGTATCTCAGTTCTGCACATCTCAGGGTGGGTGTTCATTTCTCTTCTCTCCCGGTGCATGAAGTGTTGCCAGAGCCTGGTGTTAAATGAAAAGGACAATTTGGGGCTCCTAGGTGAACTGTTGCTGTGTTTATTGAATACTTGGCGCATAGTCCTAGCTGCGCCGGGGAAGACGCGAGGAACTCTTCCTGGACGAGTGGGATCTCACGCTCGGGACTGGGGCTCGCCAAGCAATTTCCTGAACGTGACCTTACGATGTGCGTTCCTCGGGGTTAAATATTGTACCCATTTCGCAGGTGAGGAGACTGAGGAGCAGTTGACTGAAATCATGTACCTGGGGTTATGACACTAAAAATCAGGGCCATGGGTGCAGCAGGCTTCCTGACTCCCAAAGGGTCAGTGTCTGGGCACATTTATGGTGTCTGTGACCCGTGCAGGCCTTCCACGAATTGTCAGACATCTCAGAGAACCTCCCTTGGAATACGTTTTCTTAATATTCTTTTATAGGCTTCCCTCAGCTATTTCCCAAATAGATATTTATTTATTTATTTAGTTAGTTATTTATAAATCTTTATTTATTTATTTTTTTTTAAATTCATGATAGACATAGAGAGAGAGGCAGAGACACAGGAGGAGGGAGAAGCAGGCTCCACGCAGGGAGCCCGGCGCGGGACTCGATCCCGGGTCTCCAGGATCGCGCCCTGGGCCAAAGGCAGGCGCTAAACCGCTGAGCCACCTGGGGATCCCCCAAATAGATTTTATTGAGGTTTTGCTTCCCCCAGACCTTTGTCCTGGTGTGATGGCCTTTGTTTCCCATTGCCTCTCAGAGCCGACACATCACCAAGCATGCGTTTTACAAAACCCACAAAACCGTACAGTTTCCATGAAGATCCAGGAAGAAAACAGAGAAACTGGGGTTTGCCCTTGTGCCAATTCTATTGCATCAAGAAAATAAGTGCAGCCATTTTTTGTGTGTATGTTTGGGATTTTATTTTATTTTTTCCTCTGGGTTAATTCTAGGGCATTAACATGAATAAAAATGCCTCTGCCGCTCTGGCAGGGTTTCTGGAACTGGCTTATCTTGATCAAGCCTGCCTCTTCTATAGTTTCTTTTAGAAATGTCTTTTTGAGATGCGCTGGCAGCCATCCTAGTCTACTTCCCGTTAGTCTGGCAGAAAGCAAGGAGAACATGTGTCTCCCCTCCTCGTTCTGGGTAGCAGGTAGTATGTTTGCAAAAATAGATCACATCCCTTGTGCTCTCTGACGGATGTTAGGCCAGTTGGAGGCAGAGGCCTGGGGACCCTTCCCTCCTCTCTACCATCTTCCCTCGCAAATGCTGTCCTTTACACGCTGGCATCTGCCCTGAGGCCGTTACTCCCTACCTTCTTCCTATTTCTCTACAGAAGACCCAGTACCCCGAGATGTGTGTCTATAAACACTTACCTCCTGATTCAGGCCTGACCCCAGAAAGCAAAGTGTGCAGCGTTAGACTCTCCAGCATAGGAAACTGATCCACCCTCCGTCTCAGGGGGGACACAGCAGTGGCATCCAGCAGGAGCCCAGCACTTCCTCTCATCCAGATACGTGCATTGGTCCTTCTTTGCCTCCCTGCACTTTCCCCTACCCTGTTTGTGCAGGCCCGGGCGGGCACAAGGTGCCTGGTGCCCAAGTCACTTTACCACCTAAGTGATAACCTGAGATTTATTATTTTATTTTTTATTTTTTCCTTTTTTTATTATAGATTTCTTTTTTTTTGGTGTTCAATTCGCCAACATATAGAATAACACCCAGCGCTCATCCCATCAAGCGCCCCCCTCAGTAACCTGAGATTTAAAGCAGGCCTGTGACCGCAGGGCGTGTTCCGTGAGACCCTGATGCCTCACCACGCTTCAGAGGCTCTCTGTTGGGTTCAATGCAGCTCTCGCCCTCTCGGCCAAAATCCTCCGCTGTGTCCTAATCCTTTTTTTCTTCTAATTTGAAAAAGCATTGTGCCCGCCTTGTGGGATTTTTCCAGTGAGGGAGAAGACTGTTGGTATTCTGTTTCCAGTTGTCGAGCTTAAACAAAGCGTGATTTATCTTCACCCAGAGCTGTCAGGCCTGGGTGCCTGGGTGCCAAGCACCCTTGCCAAGACTCCACGGAAGCCCCGTGGTGTTGCTAAGCAGTGGACACCTGAATGCAGGGAACCAGCCCGGATAACGATCATGATAATAACGACCTGATGTTTACTGAACATGTAGCCCCAGACACTGATGGAAATGCTTTATGTGAATTAACTTCTTAAATTTTTGCAAGATCCCCATCATTACATTATCTTCCCCATTTGGCAGATGAAGAAGCTGAGGCTCATTGACCTTGCGACTACTCATCACTGGCTAACATATAGTTGTTTTATTATTTATCTGTCTCTCGCTCTAGATTGTAAACTTCCTCAAGACAGGGTTTTTTGTTTGTTTGTTTGTTTTTGATTTGTTTACTGTTGTAGCCCCACCGCCTAGAAAAGCGCTGAGTACACAGCAAGTGCCTCATAAATACATGGGATGAATGAAGTCACGTGGAATGGAGACAGACAGAAGCCACCCATGGGTTGGGTTGGATTGTTCTCTAGAACCTCCGTGTGTTTATTTGTCCGCTGGCCAGTCGGCTTCACTGACTGGTCCCCCAGGGGCTCCTGGAGGTGGCAAGACGGATGCATCCTGGCGGGTGCCTCGGTTGGGAAACCTGTGACTCTCCGGGCACTGGCTGGGGCCAGGTACCGTGCCTGGCCCTCTGCACGCAAACTGTCTGCATGAATGAACAAATAAATCATCCCCGTGGCAGGCGATTCTGTGGGTGGAATTTCCCAGGAGATGGGGGTATGGGCACCGATGCCTGATGGCTCCTCCCCGGGGGAGCACGGTGACTTGTCTGCTGAGCACTCCCCACAGGCTGTGGTGCCCGCTCTCCGGGTACTTTTTGTCCAAACGGGCAGGCCTGGACCCAGTTACGCTTAATCCCATGCAGGTAAGTGCAGAGTAGATGGGAGGGGCACAACCGGGGCAAGGAGGCTTGAACATGTAGAGCAAGAGGCTGTTAACCCTTGCAAAACCAACCAACCAACCAACCAACCAACCAACCAACCCTGCCCTTTCCTTAGGAAACTTTTCCTGGCTTTCTCCACTCCCCTGACTTCCTTCCCAACCATCTCTGTTCCTCCCTTTATCAAAAGTAAGTCAAGTCATCACACTTTCTGACACAAGCTTTCCTGACGTATCTCCATCTCTTCTTCCCCCCGTCACTCAGATCCCATGTGCTTTCTTATATGTCAGTCGATTTTGTTTGAATGATTAGCCAAAGCTCCTCAAACACCAATAAAAATTCACCAAACAAAACCAAACGAGCCGGCTGAGCGCCTATATCGACATTTATATTTGCAAGATTCTTTTAGGCAGCAAAACAGGACGCGCGTAGATTATATGGGTAATTGGGGAGGGCTCATTTCCTCACGTGGATGAATGCCTTCTGGAAGGATCTCCCCCAAGGATTAATGAGAAGACTTATTTAAATAGAGAAGCCCAATTCGAACAGTTTACTCAGGTTGTTCTTGTAGGATCAGAATTCCACCTGTGGGGGAGGTTGGGGCGACAAGTCTCTTCTCTCGCCCCGTTTCTCAGCACACGTGCAGACGCGCAGCCACACGTGCACACACGTGACCACGACCTACCCTTCCAAGACACAGGTCTTCAACATGTACCTGTAAGGTGCTTAATCTGCAGCACGGATGAGTGGAGGGATTCCGATCGGTGCAGCTGGGCAGATTTCCCCTGATGAGTGAATTTAGAATGAAAAACCTTCATAAAGTGTCTGAGCTAGCGGGGCTACTGGCCTTCACTCCCCGTTTTTTTGTCCTATCTGCAGTGTGAAGCTTGTTTTGACAGCTTATGGCCTAACAGGCAGTGGGCGAGCTGATGTCATGATATGATGATGCTTGCTTCTAGGCACAACGTACCGACAAGGGAAATCAAGACAAGAGAGCGAGAGCGTATTAATCTCCAAATGTGAACCTGATGGTCTTACCCTTCCAGGGGGACGCTGTAGAACCGATGATAATAGCTATAATTTGGTAGTCGTGGTAATTTGTGTGTATGTGCATTTTAACTTTGAAGAGCTTGCTCTCATATATGGAATTAATTAGTCCTGACTAGCAAAGGGCTGGGACAAACTTGGTTCTTACTTGCAAACTTACTATTTAGAAATGACTTGTTTTATGTAAGATGATTTTAAGTCTGTATTGGATGCTTGAAAGATACCGTACACCCCCAAACGATTAATTAACTGCTACATTTCTGATGTCTTGGTGTAATTGGAACCACATCTCCTTGGTAATTGTTGCCTGCTGTTCCAGTAACATTAGATTGTCTATCTCTGTGTGTCTGTTTTGGCCAAAAGAGCAGCGTGTATTAGTAAAAAAGAAATCCCAGCGCGGAGTTGGTTAGAACCGACAGTTCTCATCTTCCCTTACCTGAACCCACTGCTTGTGCCGTAGAATGGCTACATGGCCAAGTGGGGAAACCCACAGTCCATTGCACCCAGTGGCTTGATGTGTCGGGGAATTCCAGTTGCTCCCAAACCCTTGGATTTGGGACAGCGTGAGGCCTTGGTGGGGGTACATGCTGTGACTGTATTATACCCTGGCTGATTTGGATCTTTGATTGGTGGGCTTGTAGCTACTGGCAAGAGAATGACTAGACCCTGCATTGTGTTGGGTCATCTAGAGGCACCCCAGGAAATGGAGAATGGATCTCTCCATTATAAGCATAACTCACACTGGTTTAAGCAGAAAAGGGAAAGTTTTTGGCTCATGTAAATAGAAGCTTCTGGAAAGACTGAGCAGGTGTCAGGGGCTCACTAGCATCTTCAAGACTTGGTTTCTCTTCATCTCTCAGCTCTGTCCGGCTCCGTGCTAGCTCCACTTCAGGCAGGCTCTCCACAGTGAAGAGCTCTCCCAGTGATGTCCTTATAGATGGCAACCCCAGCAGAAAGAGGGCTTCCAACAAAACCCAGATGTAAGGCTCAGTGATTGGACTTGGCTTATGGGTCCCTGTTGGAAGAATCACTGAGCCTGAGGGAATGGGATACCCTGACAGGCCAGGCTTGGGTTATGTGCCCATTTCTGAGATCTAGAGAAGGAGTAGTGAGTCTCCTGGGCCAAATTGATGGAGAGATGGGTATTCCGCAGGAGAAAAGGAGGGGATAGGGTTATCAAAGAAAAGAAGGAATGTTGCCGGGGGTGGAAGACAACAGATGGGCTCTCCTTGGAGTCACTAGACTCTAGGGTCTGACTGATTCTGCAGGGTTTCACATAGTGTTCAGAGATGGATAAAGGCACAGGTCTTTCACACCCAGACCTCATCATCTGTGGGGGGGACACACACACTCTCTCTCTCTTCTCTCACCCATCATTGAGCCCTGTGTTCAAGCTATGTGCCAACACAGCTGTTGGGAACACAAAGGAGGAAACCACCATTCTTCTTGGGAAAGTAGGCAAAGGTTTGTTTGAAGCAGGAACATTTGAACCAGGTCATGAAGGCTGAGCCCCGCGCATTTCAGGTGGGTTGGGATATTTGTGGACACCCTTCTTCTGACCATTCCTCCTTCATTAATCACCCAGCTCTCTCACCCCTAGTCTTCTATGGGCCTGCCTCAGCCAAGGTTCCCTCTCCGCCACCACGACCACCACGGCTTCACCCCACTGGCCCCCCACCAGCCAGTGGGTGATGTCAAGAATGTACACATCACTCGGTAGTTGAGAGTCTTTCGGAGCTCTTCACCTGAATGGATACTGAGCAGGTGAACGTGATTTCCCCTCTGGTTGATCCCAGGGTGCCAGATGGCTGTACTCTTGGCTAGCAGGCATTTTCCAGAGTTTTCTAGAACCGCTGTTTCCCTGCTGCTGTGAGATCTTGTCCTCAGATTATTCTAACAGGGTGTGGGGGGGGGGGCAACGGCAAAGAGTGTGTTGTTTCAGAGCTGTCAGCACTTGTCCCTTGCTCTGTGGGATTCTCAACAGCTCGGGCAGGAGCTCCTTGCAACGTCACGCTCTTTCCTCCCAGCTCACTCACCCTACGCCCCCGCCTGTAGGACAGAACCCATTTGTGCCCTCGGGTGGGCTGAACAGAAAGCATCAACTCTCTGTAAAATGTTTGAGGAATCTAGCATAATTCTTGCTGCAAAATTAAATGTGTCAAGGTAACTGGCCAGCTGCTTTGTGTAATTAAGCAGTGGAGTCTGGGTATATCGGTCCCGTTCCTTAGGGCAATCCGAAAGGCAGGATAAGTCACTTTGGTGCGCCTATCCTTCCTTAGATTTTAGATTTAATGAATTGAGCCAGTGGAGCCATTCAAAATCTGATTTCCAGGAGAGTTTCTCCTCTGTGGGTACATAGGATCTTGCGGTGTCTGGACAGAAAGTAAAACATGTAGAGCATCAAGGATATTTGTAAGAATTCCCATGATGGGTAGCACTTGTCCCTTTTCCTTTAGGTGTCTGAGAACTCTCAGAACCCGAGGGTCAACTATGTAGTTTCATATTCTGGAAATCATGAATCATCCTATGGCTGCAGCTCTGAGAGAAGGAGGCTAATTGTATCCTTTCTTTTAATTAAGCAATGCGGTGACTTTGCCGTTTGAACTCTCTTTTGTCAGCCAAGTTTCTCACCATCGTTTTTCTTTTTGTGTGCACGTGTCCAGAGTAGGGTTTTTAAGATCTTGACTCTTCATTAGTTCTTAGTTAGGCAGGGTTTGGTTGGGGGGTGTCCTCTGCAATGTAGGGTGTTGAGGCGCATCCCCGGTCTCTACTCACTGGACACCAGTTCCTCCACCCCCAGTTCTGACGACCCCAAATGTCTCCAAACATTGCCACATGTTCCCAGGGAGGTGAAATCATCCCCAGGTGAGAACCACTGTCTCAGAGTCTTGCTACGTGTGGGTCATAGATCAGAAGCACCAGCATCACCTGGGAGTGACACAAATGCTAGCCTCGTGGAAGCAGGAGAGCACCTGGGTCTTTGTGTTTTTTTCCAAGTCCCCCAGTTGATCTGATGTTGACCAAAGTATGAGAATCACCGCTTTAAAACCACAAAACCAGAAAATAAACCACCTTCTGTACTGAGGCTAGTGCCTGAACATTATTTTAAAATCCTGGAAGGGAGATTTTAGATGCAGTAATCTTGTTCAAGGACCCAAGCAAGGGGTCCTGGTGGTCAACATCTTGTCACATCTCAAGCATTGAAGGTGACAAGCCCTTCACATCCCCTCGGAAAAGCCAATTTGTTCCAAGGGCTGCATTCCAAATAGAAATTCGACAGTATTTGCAATTATGAAATGCAAACTGGAAATGGTTTTCTCTGGGGTTGATATTCTCTAAGAGGAAATGGGTTGTGAACAAACATGCTTTTTTGGGGGGTGAAGACTTCTCAGGCGCAGTGTGTCAGTTTGTTCTGTGTTGAGTTAGCCTCGATGTCAGCCAGACTTCCCATGCTGCACCTGGTAAGTAGAGAGAGAATGACAATTGATTTCGTATCTTGTTGAGTGATGGTGAGGGGTGGGTTGGGACTGCATAGTGAGTAGGGTCCTTGGGTTGTGTGTGTGTGTGTGTGTGTGTGTGTGTGTGTGTGTGTGCATGCTGGGTGTACGTTATGTGATTGTGCACTGTTTCTAGCCAATTCTTTATACAGGACAAAAATTGACTTTTCTTTTTTCTCCAGTTCATTAAATTCGGTCATGGTGTTTATATCTAATCTGAGTGATTTAAAATCTTCTTCGATAACTTCACCTTTGCAAATCCACTGTAAGCTTTGTATAAATGTTAGCCCGAAGGCTGCTATTATAAGAGAATTGGAAGGATGGAATGAGCAATAGCAATCTTGATTATTAAGGAGCCTTTGACCTATACAGACTACAGGTCTTGGAAAGAGTGGATGCGTATTATAGCACTCTTTTTTAAAACTGAAAGCAAAAGCCAAACAAACAAAACTGTGGATTTCATATGTCAGGCAGTGTAGCATTTCTCTATTACTGTGTTTTATCTGAAGACCAGAGACCTTGAGTAGTCCTCATTAGTAACATCAACACAGAGCTGTTCTCTTCATGTCTCTCGAGATTGTACCATTTCTAGTCTTGTACCTTTTCCCTCCAAATGGCTTAAATAGTTAATGACAGTGTAAAATAATAAAGACTTCCAGATTTTCTTGGAAAAGAGGTGGGCTAGTTTGGAGGAAGGATACTGATTTTTGGCTTGCAGTTGAGTTGGGTTTAAGTTCCATTTCCACCATGAAGTATCCTGGTGACTTTTGTGCAGGTTCCCTGACTGAATTCCAATGAGGAGGTTTTATCAATATCATCGTTTCATCTTCTAGATGAGGAACTGTGCCTCTCTGGGCCTCAAATACCCTCCTCATCTGCAGTGACACAGCTGGAAAGTGGCCCGGGCAGGATTCAGACCCATGTGGTCTGGTTCTGAGTTTGAGATCTTAACCCGTAGGCTGTGCCTATGTGTCTGTTGGGTGCATACTGGCTGAAAAGTGACTTGCCTGGGGGTTTATAAGACAAGTTGCAGGAGGACATGTAAGTGGAGGGAAAATTAAGGAAGGGTAAAAAGAAAAAGTCTTCTTAATAAGCAATAGAAGGTAGAAGTGAGTGGCCAGAAGCTAAATGCAAAGATCCTGGGAAGAGAGGTGGGCACATGAGGATGAGGGCTGTCACTTGGAATCAGATTGGAGCTGATCCTATATGCATGGCTGACTCTTAAACCTCTCCTGATGAGATTTTCTCCTGGGGCACTCTGAGCAGAGTCTGACAAATTAAGACAGAAACTGATGGAGAACATTGAAATGTTACCAAACCCCAGTTTCTCAGACTACTGGGAACTCTGGGTTGTCATGATAACCAAGGGACATGATGGGTAGCGACAGGACAGGACAGGGATGCCAAGCCTCATACAGAGTGCAGGGAAATCCCACGCAGTACAGCACCATCCCACCCAAATGACTAGAGCACTCCACTGAAAAATGTCAGAGGAAATCCTGCTTCGGCCTGTCTTATTGGAGGTGTGGTCCAGCCAGAGCGGGAGACGCTCATATGCTGACAAGAGAGAAACTCCAAGCCCATGACCCAGAAAAAGACCAATGCAGAAGGACGTTCACGGCAGTCTTGTTTATCAACAGCGACAAATTGGAGGCAACCCAGACGCCCTACAACATGGAACTAAATTATGATTAATTGTCTCAGTGAAAGTTTATGCAGACATTTAAAGTGATGGCCATGAAGACGATGTAGCATTCTGGGAAGTGTTGCTAATATAAAACTCCTTCAAAATGCCAAAATTATTTGACTCTCCGTGTCTCTCATGAATAAACAAAATCTTTAAAAAATACCAAAATTATTTGAAAGTTTCCATGTATTCATGCAGAAAGACTAAGAGGAAACAGAAAAACGAAACAGCAAATTAGCCTTGGAGGCAGTCAAGATATTGATGATTATTTCCTGTAAAAATTATCTAGTTAGTAGCATGTCTGTTTCATTCATTTAGAAAAAAAAAAAATCAAGGGATGTGTTCAGTCCTTATCCCTGTGACAATGGTCACCTGACAAGGGGCGGGAGTGCGTACCTCACCAGGTGCACGGAACTGGCAGGTGAATACTGGAGGTCCATCCTGGAGCAGGTGTGGAGCTTAAAATGAATTAGAACCCAGTTGTCAATTGTGGAGGTGGCCGAACATGGAGTCAAGGTGTGGGTTTATCCAGGGGAGGGAGTGGTACATTTGTACAAGAGAACTGGCTATTCAAAATCTGGGATCTCACCCCCGGCTGGACATTGGAATAAACTGGAGAGTGCGAAAACACTGATGCCTGGGCCCTACCCCTGGCCAATTCACCAAATTGTCGAAACTGACAACAAGGCATGAGTATTTTTAATAATGTCTCCAGCTGACTATCCTATATACCTGGGATGGAAGGCCAAGGGTCCCAAGAGGGAAGGAGCCACCTTAGAAAATGTCCCCATGAGATATTTGGTCTTTGGAGTAACTGCCCTGTCTTCCTGCTACATTTTTCCTTGGCTCCCTAAAGAATTCTGAGCAGAACAGGCCACTGATGAGTTCGTTGGTCCAGGGGGGAAGACATTTCTTGGATTTGAACTTGGAGAGAGGGGGGTGGTCAAAAAGATGACTGTCATCTGCCTCACACAGCAGTGATCACTAGAGCCTTACTGCCTGTCTGAAGACCCTGGCTTCCGTGCTTCTCAGCGGAAGAGCACTGGGCAAGTACCCAGTCTGCAGGGGAGCTCTACTCAGGCCTGTCTAAAGAAGATTTGGAAATTCCTTATCTTTCTGACTCTGTGTCTTTATTTTGACAATAGATCCTCTTGACTCAAGGTGTGGTTGGTAGACCAGCCATGTGAGCATCACCTAGGAACAGAGACACAGAATTCTAGGCTCCAGTGCAAACTTAAGCAGAACCTGCATTGTGACAAGATTTCAGGATTTTCATATGCACCTTAAAGTTGGAGAAATGTGGCTATAGACCAGCGCTATCCGATAAAACTTCTTGCAGTGATGGAAATTTCTGGATCCGCACCATCCAGTATGGTGGATACATCACCACATGTGGTCATTGAGCACTTGAAGGGTGACTAAGAAGCTGAATTTCAAATTTAGTTGTAATCGTGTTACATTTAAACAGCCCAAAGGGCTAATGGCTATCGTATTAGATAGCTCTAGATCCTTCTAAAGTTTGGCTCCATCTTACATCTCCAGTGGGCCATCTACATGATCATACCTTGTCCTTCCAAGAAGGAGAAGAAGAGGAAGAAGAGGAAGAAGATGAAGAGGAAGAAAAAGAGGAAGAAGAAGAAGAAGAAGAAGAAGAAGAAGAAGAAGAAGAAGTAGAAGGAGGAGGAGGAGGAGGAGGAGGAAGAGGAGGAAGAAGAATGATAATTCCTTGAGCCTTATCTGTGTCCCAGGCTAAGTTGTTTATATGCATCATTTCATTTAATCCTCACAACAAAAGGGTAGAGACTTCCATGGATTTGGTCACCGTTAATTCTCAAGTATTTGGGATGGTGAGTGGCACGTAGTAGATGTCCAAGGAAATATCTGTTGAATGGAAGAACTGTTTTCCGCACTTTATCGTCGACAGAATTGAGGCACAAAGTAGGTAAGTAGTCGGACCGTAGAGTGGCGGAGCAAGGGTTTAGGTTCCTGTAGTGTGGGCTCCAGATCCCATCCCAGCACCGTGCGTGCATAGCCAGCCTGTGTCACTGCCTTCATGAATTATGGCCCAGCTGGGGCTTCCTCAGGATTCATCTGTGCCACCTGAGGCAGGGGCAAAATTTAGATGTAAAGGGAAGGCTTGACTGTAAAAGATTTGTTGAATGCCTGCCATCTGCTGTACCCCAGGGAAGCAGCGCTGTGCAGTAGTAGTGTTTTGTAACCTCTAACGGGCATGCAAATCTTCTGGGGAATCTTATTAAAATGCAGATTCTGATTCAGCGGGCCAGAGGTAGGACCTGAGATCCTGCATTTCCAACAAGCTCCCTGGAGACGCCAGTGCCCCTGGCCCGGGAGCTGCAGTTGGAGAGCGACTGGCACAGCCTTGCTCTCAGGGGGCTTACGGTGGGGGAGTGGCGGGGAGCGAATTCACAGTGACGTTGCAGAAGGACGGTTGCTCTGATAGGATGCAGTAGGTCGGGGTAGTGGGGTGCCTGGAGGGACAGCCAGCCTGAGGGAGGCGCCATCTGAGCTGCACTTGGAAGAGGCACAGGCCATAGGGCGGGTGAAGACAGTAAGGGAAGAGTGTTCCAGGAAGAAGGAACGGCAGGTGTGAAGAATGGGAGGTGCAAGCAAACATGGGGCATCCGGGGATACGAAAACCGTCCTGACATCTTGTGGTGCACCTGGTCCCCCCAGAGCAAATTCCTCATCTAAAGGGCGGCGCGTTGGCTTTCAAGCCCTGCCGTTTCTTGGCTGCCGGCTGGAGTCAGGTCACCTGCAGATGAACAGCTTCCTCTGCATCCCATCCTCAAAGCACCGCTTGATCCTGGTTGATAATTCTGATTACCCGTTTGATGTTTGGAATCCTCTGCCCACTGCTCCTCAGCCCCATGCGATGGTGCGCTGGCGTCCCCTGGAAGCCTAATGAGGCAGTTGCCATGGTAACTGGGTGACATCCCTGTAGCTGATACTGATGCCATAGCTCCCTAAACCCTATGCCTGTTTCTCTCTGTTTGGTAAATTCATAACATTTAAATTAAACATATTAGCTTATTTCATGTCAATTAATTTGTATGTTAAGCTGCAAGCCTGTTTCACCCTCCCCTCCCCCGGCACCCATTAATTAACTGCAGCCAAATTGGGAGCACATCAGAGAAGGTTGCCGTGGCTCCCAGCAAACTACAATTACAATACTCTGCTCCTATGTAGAAAGTAATCAATGTCAAAATAATTGGCTTTCACAGGTCTACAATCAGCTGTCTTGTCAGATAGTTAGCTTATAAGCGTTTGGATTTTTTAGAAGAAAAAACAGCCAGAATATTGGAAGGACAAGAGGTAGCTGCTAATCCGATGACTCATATGGAATATGTCGTATCTCCCTTTTTTCAGTCTTTTTCGGCGTTGTTTTCGACACCCACACCATCTCTCTCTAAGGCAGGCGATGCCCCCTGCAACTTTGCAGCGCTGGTTTCATGAGCTGCGGTTCCCGAGGGGGTGGTGGGGAGTCCTGGGAGACAGTCGGACATGCCTGTGGGCTCATCTGGCTTCAAACGAGCCAGCTTTGGCCTTTCTTTATTTTCTGTCTTTGTAGAGATGATGGGAGGACCGGTCCCTCCAAACGAGGTTATGTTCCTAGAACCTGCCACTCGCTGGAGGGCGCGGACGCTGGCAAGCTTAGTGTGAGCCTTGCTAATCTTGTTGGAGCAGCCCCGGTCCCTCAAACTCTCTCTGCACAGCGTTTAGCATGCTCTGGCCTCTTTCTCCGAGCTTTGGGGCACAGCAATTTATTGATGGTAAAAACTGTTTTCTGGGAAACTGCACGCAGGTGAATGCCACTGACATTCCCAGCGGCTTGCTTCTTCATTGTGTCAGGAATGGAGTTGCTAGAAGGTTGCTGGGCAGGCACAGACTTGTACGAATGATCCAGCGTTGCGCTTTGCAAGCTGAGTGTGCCAGAGACCCGCTCGTGTTGTAGCCTAAGACACGATGGTGCTATCCTGGTAGGTCCTGGAACGCGGATTTGTCCACCATCCGTTGCCTCCCCACGCACGTCCAGCCAGGTGGCTGGCTACTAACCGAGTGCAACTTTGCCTTGGCCTGCCTCTGTGCTAGGCTCCCGGGGTTGAGGAGTGAGCGAGGGAAGATTGCCCAAAGCCCACCTATGGTAGAGCTAAGACGTGGCTCCCTTCTTTATCGATGGGATTTTTTAAATTTTTTATTTATATTTATTTATTTATTTATTTATTTATTTATTTATTTATTTTTCGATGGGAATTTTTTAAAAAAAATCAAAGATCAATACAGGCTTATCATTCCTGCCTTTGATTTGTGGAGACCCCCTTTTGACTTTCTTTCGTTCATTAATGACATTTATTTTCCAAAGTCCAATATTTCCTCTGCAAAAACATGCTCCGATTTGCAGTTTCCAAAGGTTTGTCTTGGGATGTGAAAGGAAAAGCTGACAACGTGCACATGGCACGCACGCACACACGCACACCTCAACCTATCCATTCTCCTCAAGTTACAACCGCTTCTCCTCCAGCGTGGGCAGATGGATGTTTATTACCAGGGTAAAGGGTTGCAGGGAATGAGGGTAGCACCAATTACTACAGATTTAAGGACTGGCTGCCAAAAAAAAATGACTGCAGATTTTACAGATATAAGGGGAGCTACCTGTTTCATGTAGGCAGGAAAATTGAATTTACAGTCTCCTCCAAACCATGAACTATGCCTCTTGACCTAGCAGCTGCTGCACTGTGGGTATTTAATAAATATTTATCTTAAGGTCCAGAATTTCTTCATGTCTTTGGAGCGGCCGCTAATCTATTCTGTGCTTTGCCGTTTCTCCTGACTTAAAAATAGTCTTTCTTTCTCAAAGATATCCCAGGCATGGGTTGAAAAGGCCTTGTGGGACTCCGCCTGGCATGCCCAGTTGTAGCGCTCGCGACTGCAGACAGGACTGGCGTTTGCTTGTGATCGAGGTGTGATTAACGGACATTCATTTCATAGGGTTAGGTTTGGAGGCACACGGAGAGGGTGCGTCCAAATGCCACGTGTAAATCAATAGGTCGCCTTTGGTAGGATCCTATGTTTAATATGACACGACAAAAAAAAAAAAAAAGTCATCAGTAGGACTGGAAGGTTCTCAAACGATTCATGCGGATGAGCTAATTCCTACAGGGTGGCTAGCAGTGGCCAGGCCAAGGATGCTCAGTGAGGATTTTGTAGGTGACCAGTACCCACATCATTCAGTGTCCCGTGGACCCGGAGAGAGCGGTTCTCTTTGATCCAGAAACTCTGGGGAAGTTGCTGCTTTGGTCTTGTCCAATTTTCAAGGCAATGAGAAGATCCATCTTAGCGCATGCGCCATTCCCTCCCGCGAATAAAAGGCAGAAAGCTTCCTTTCGGTTTCGCTGCTGGCTAGATTTTTGCCGTGGGATCTGAAAATAACGGAGTTGGGTTGTCATAGCAACACCTCCTGTGCCTTAGTTTTGATATTGTGGCTGATTTCTTGGTGCTACTTTTATTTCACGAATTGCTGAAAGTTTCCTGAAACTCTGCGTCAAGGGCACGAGGCCTGACAGCTTTGGATGTCAGATGAAGAAGCGGGTATGCGGCTCGCCCGCCTTCCCGAGTGTTTCCTACGGAGTGGGATCCTTGAGAGGAAAAACCTAAAGAAACTTGATTTTCTTATTTAACAAAACCACCTTCATACCCCCAACATCTGTCTGAACCCCCCGGCCGAACTCCGCCCCCCACCCCCCAAAGTCATCTCCCAGTTTGGGGATGTGTATGTGTTACCGCTGGCTGGTGGTTAGTGCAGTCATTAATACCTTCTGTTTCCTTGACTCACCCGCCAACTACTCCTTCTGGGGTCCCCCTCTCAGAAACCTGCATGTCTTCCCCCATCCGCCTGGGTCATCTTAGGCTCTTCCCCGCTGGTCCGTCTAAGGGTCACCAAGCCCTGGCATTTGTAGAACAGTAAGCAGTGTTTGCTGGGTGCTTGCTCGGTGTCGGACCCTGTCCTGAGTGCATTACGCGGCTGACAGACTTGTCCTTGACGCCAGCTCCGTGAGGATTGGTAACGTTCCTCACTGTCCTGGGTAATGCAGATGAGAATACAGAGGCGTAGGAGAGCCAAGGGCACGCCCAAGGTCATGTGGAATGGAGATGGCCGGGTCAGGGCTTGACGGCAGGGCCTGTGCGCGTGGCCGGCCCGGTCCCCAGCTCCTGGGCTCCCGGCTGCTGCCCCCGCCCCCTGCCCATGGCCCGGTCTCCCAGCCTGGCCTGTGTCACCCGCTCGCAGCCGCCAGGGTGCTGGTCCTGAATCGCCTGGTGGTCCCGCCCGCGCTGCCCTGGCCCGGCCTCCTGGATGGCCCCATGGGGCCTTCCAAGTGTGGCTCTAACTCCTGAACGCGTGACGGCCCCAGACGAAGACAGTAGTGAAATTGTGCAGCACCGGGTACTGATGCTGAGGGCCGATGGGTCCTGAGCACGTGCCGAGCGCCCGAAGTGTCCCAGGGGTCCCCTCCCTGGCAGCTCCAGGCGGGGCGCTGTGCTCAGCTCGCTCAGCCCTTCAGCCATCTGGTTCTGCTTCCAGTGCCTTCTGCAGCCGGGCGTCCCGAGCCATGCCCCCCCCCACCCCGGCTGCCCCCCCGGGAGCCTCCTGCCCAGCGCTGCGCCTGGCCTGTCAAGCTGGTTGTTGGAAGGCGGCCTGCTGTTCAGAAACTGCTGCTGCCGCCCCACATCAGAGAGGGACCGCGCCCAGGGGGTCAGTGAGCCAAGGGAGAAGCCAGGGCGGGGGTGATCGGGGGGGACGAGGGACCTGGGGGGCAAAGGCAGCATGAGAGAGCCACAGCTGGGTGACTGGGTCTGTGTCCACCCCCAGAGCCGATGGGGGCAGACAGCAAGGTGCCCCCCTGGGAGGCTCTGAATGCCGTACCCCGGGGAGGGGACAGATCCCGCAGGTTCGATTCCCTGCCACCTGCTCGCTGGGCCCAGGCGCACGGGGTGAGGCGCGAGGGCAGGCTTGGGACGGCCTCGGCCGAGGGCCCGTGATTTTATTCCGTAAGCTCTGGAGAGCCTCTGGGAAGTAGTTTAAAGCACTCGAGCCCTCCCCAGGCTACCGGCGGACTTTAGGTTAATATCTAATCACAGCAGCCATTGCAAAGCTTCTAGAAGCCCACGTCAAGCTAAGCAGGTAAAAGCGACACTGCAATCCTCTCCGAGCGAAAACGGTTTCCCTTTACTCCCTCCCTCCCTCCTCCAGCACATGCACGGGAGCCTCCAATCATAAAGGGAAGTGGCCCCGGGAAGCAGCCACTGCAGATCGCTGGGACCCCGGCTTGCGCGTTGCTGGAGCTGGAACCAGAGGGTTTGCACGTCCATCCAGGACCCGGGGGTAGTCGGCGGGAAATGTGCGTGCAAGTCTCCGCTCTGGACTAGGGCTGGGCCCAGCAAGGCTGTGTCTCGATCGGATGCCTTTGGTGGCTGACCTGAGTTATTAGCTACACAAAGAGTGTCATCTAAATGCCAATCTCTTCCGTGACTAATACATAAATGATCCTTTTTACCTCGATTTCCCCAACAACCCGTATCAGGTGGCTGCACCTAACGGGGAAGGTGGTCCTGGACCCGAGCGCAAAATGAAAAACACATGTACGTGATCACAAGCCAATTTAAGTGTGGCAGGAGACACGTTGCTGTTTCCTTTTTAGCTCATCCTTTTTTGTTTTTCGTTCTGCGCTTTTGCAAAAACTGGCCGAAGGCCCCCAGCGGACACGACCCAGCATGGCCGTTTGCAACCAGAGAATCTGGGCCGAGGACCGAACTGGTTAATCCTAATATTGCATCATTAAGGGAAACGGTTTCTTTTTCACGAAGCCAAATTGGATTAATTATATGCATGCGGAGTGTCCTTAACAAACAGCATAATTCAAAGGTGCTGAGCTGGGTCACGCACAATTTGGTTCTTTGTTTTTCAACTGAACGCGGCGTTTGCCATTTACGCTCTGGATTAAATGTGCTGGGTTTGAAAATTCTAGTGGACATTGATGGTAGTCTGTGGGCTTCTGTGCATCCCCCCCCCATTATATACATAATGCGATGGTTACCTCCAGCGGAGTTAAAGCACGGCCAGAAGAGAGAGTTCACGGTTCACTGGGAGCATTTAGTGCCTGATGAGAATGCAGAGGGACATCAATCCAATTATTACTTGATTATCAGCCTACTGTGTATGATTAAGGCACGAGGCCCGGCTCGCTGCCCTTTCTTCACCCTGTAAGGACTGGTCGGAAGCGTGAAGCCCCAAAGGGAGAGTTGGCCTTGCAGTGACATCCCCGTGGTACTTCCTGGGCAGGTGACAGTGATGGGGAAGGCTCTGTGCCCTCTGCAGAGCACAGGGGGCCACGGGAAGGCTCTCATTAAGTGAGACAGAACAGAGAGGTGCAATCTTGTTATTTTTATTTTTTTAAATAAATATTTATTTATTATTTTAGAGAGAGAGAGAGAGAGATTGAGAGAGAGGGAGTGTGCATGTGTGGAGCAGAGGAAGAGGGTGAGAGTCTCCAGCAGGCCCCATGCCCAGCACAGAGTCCAACTTGGGGACCATGACCTGAGCTGAAACTAAGAACTGGATGCTCACCTGACTGAGCCGGCCAGGCGCCCCCAGAGGTGCGGTTTTAAGTCTGTTCTTTTTTTTTTTTTAATATTTTATTTATTTATAATAGACATAGAGAGAGAGAGAGAGAGGCAAAGGCACAGGCAGAGGGAGAAGCAGGCTCCATGCTGGGCTCCCGATGCGGGACTCGATCCCAGGTCTCCAGGATCACACCCTGGGCCAAAGGCAGGCGCTAAACCACTGAGCCACCCAGGGATCCCCTAAGTCTCTTCTTTTTGTCCGGCAAAGCCTTGAAAAGCAGCAGGAGTGTCCTGGCATGGCCCCTGCCCATGCAACACACACAGCTGCTTTGGCTCATTCTGCAGGGACGTGAGGGGGCGTGGGCACATCCCCTGGGTCTCTCCGGAGGTCCTAGTCTGATGCGAGGGCCCGTAGGCAAGCGGCCACAGTGCAGTTGTGTTGTGCTTGACAGAAAATGCCGGTAGACGGTGTTCGAGGCTGTCCAGTTGCTCCATGCGGAAGGTTGTGGTTTCCTAAGGCAGGAAATAGCACAGAGTGCCCCTCCCCAGGGGAGGGAGGGCTTCCCGGGCCCTCCAGGTGCCCCCCGGAGGCTTCCAGCCAATGACCCCTCACCTGCCCCAAAGCAAAGATTTGGCCAGATGGGAGAGGGTCGTGATTTGTCATTCCCGTGGGGACTTTGACTCTCTCGCCACCCCCCATCCCTATGGCTGAAGTTTCTAGCTGTGCGTCTGCCCATTCATCAGATGCAAGTATCTTCTGGAAAATAAGTCTCCAAGAGATGGAGGGAAAACATTGCTGAGAAACCTCCGTCAGTGGGCTCAGCTTCAGGCCTGCGTGGGGTCCACTGTCCATGGAGGTGAATGCACAGGTCTTAGGAAGTGCTTCTTTGGGAGAATCAGGAAGGCTTCATAGAGGAGGTGTCATTTTAGCTGGATTTTGATCCACGGAGAGAACTTTTCTAGGAAAATTTTGGAAGGAATGAGCATCCCTGGCAAGGGAACCAGGAGAAGAGGCACTTGTCCTTGCTTTTGGGACAAGTCGAGCCGACAGTGTGGCGGGGAAGTCGCCGAGCTGGTCGGAGGGGTCTGTGTCCTAGCCTGGGCAGCCTCAGGCCCGGGCGTGCGGGGCCTTCGGCAGCGTCGGGGGAGGTGGGGAGCTGGGATGGCCCAGATCTGGACTGGAAAGCACGTGGCTGCCCCAGCTCAGCACCATCCGAGGAGCCGGGGCTTCCTGCTGGGGGCAGGTGGGCGAATGCGCTGCTCGGGCGAGGCCGCTTTCCCTCCCTGGATGGGCCTGCAGTCCCAACGTCGGGCTGTTTTTGATAAAATTATCCATGTTGCAGAAAGTTTGGGAAATGTAGTGAAAATAGATGTCTGAGTCACCTACTCGTGACCTCTCGGGATTCGTAGGCATCTGTGTACACTTACGCGTGTTTCCTGAACAAACAGGATCACACGGTGTGGCTTCTGCTATAGTTGCTTGCTTTCTTTCTTTCTTTCTTTCTTTCTTTCTTTCTTTCTTTCTTTTCTCTTTTAAAGATGTTTTTTATTTATTCATCACAGACACAGAGAGGCAGAGACACAGGAGAGGGGCAGAAGCAGGCTCCCTGCGGGGAGCCCGATGCGGGACTCGATCCTGGGACCCCAGGGTCACGTTCTGGGCCCAAGGCAGCTGCTCAACCCCCGACCGTCCCCCCACCCCGGACACCCCTGCCTGCTCTTCCCACCGACCACACCGAAGCGTGTCCTGCTGCGGGCCGAGCCGCCCGCCACCCTCCTCCTCACCGCGGCCCGGCATCGTTTGGTGACAGGCACCGTCATTTCTTCTCCAGCTGCCGGTCGTCAGGCGTCCAGTTCAGACACAGGCCCTGCGAGCCCACCAGCCCGTTCCAGGGGCCTCACCCTCTTACGCTCCACGGCCACGTAAAGCGGCCCTCCCCGGGGCAGGAACGGTGTTTGGAGGCTTTCGTACAAAGCAGGGATGTGTCTGCACCGACCCTTGTCCCAAGCTGTTCTTTTCCACTGTTTGTTCTGCTCTAACGCCCCCGTGGGTCCCCGGAGGGTGCGGCCGGCTTTAGACCCCTCAGCCCCGGAGGCCCGGCTCCTGCAGCGCGGGCCATCGCCTTTCTTGCAGGAGACAGAATGTTTGATTTGGCCGCGTCCGTTCCCCTCCTCCAGTTGCTTCTGAGACCCGCGGTGCCGAGGCAGCCGACAGCTTGGTGCGGTGACTGGCACGGTGGCAGCCTGGCCCCGAATAAGCTGCCCACATCGTGGAGAAATGAGGTTCAATTAAGCCTCTTAAGTCTCCCGGCCGTGCTGCTCGGGCTGGTTTTTTCATTTTGTGCCCGTGCTCTGCAGACCTTGGCTGAGCGAAATAGTGTTTCTGCACCAGTGACTTTGTGGGGGCTGCTCTCCCACGGGCCTGTGTTTCAGGGAAAGCTCCAGGATTCAGTGCGTGTGTGCATGTGTGTGCGTGTGTGTGTGTGTGTGTGTGTGTGTCTGGAGGCTCTGGGATCCAGGGCAAGAGACTGACTGCCCTGGCAACCGGCTTCAAACTCTGCTCGAGAACCTGGTGTCCACGTGACCCACAGAGAGAAGCCCGCGGAGGAGGAGGCCCCACCCCGGTAGGACCCTGGGGGAGACAGTGGAACAACTCTTGTCTGTCTGCATATCATCCATCTGTCCATCCGTCCATCCATTTATTTACTCATTATGATATCTGGTGAGCATCTATATGCATTTAGGACACCGAATGAACAAAAGGGACAAAAATCCCTGCCCTCCCAGAGCTCACGTCCAGCGGTGGGAGGCAGGCAGCGGAGCAGGAACATAGCAAATAAATGTTTCATCGTGTGTAGGAGTCACTAAGGGCTTTGGGGGAAAACGGAGCAGGGGAGGGGGAATCTGGAATACCCGGTGCAGATGGAGGGGGGCAGTTGTGATGCTAAGGAGGGGAGTGAGAGCCTGCTGAAGATTCTCTCCTTTTTTTTTTAAAATAAAGATTGTATTTATTTTTTCATGAAAGACACAGAGAGAGAGGGAGAGGGAGAGACACAGGCAGAGGGACAAGCAGGCTCCCCGCGGGGAGCCCAATGTGGGGCTCAATCCCGGGACCCTGAAAGCTCATGCACTGACCCCCCAGGTGCCCGAAGCTTCTCTCCTTGACCAAACTCAGGTCAAGCTCCCCAGAGCTCTTTTTCAACCAGGCTTCGACTTTGGGATTTCTGTGCTCATCTCTACATTGTCTGATTTTAGCAAGAATGCTGCTAAGTCTGTTTAGCGGGATCCCCCATCCTTGACATGTGATGGGGCTTCTAATCCCCCCTCCAACCTCCGGTGACATCTCACCGTCCAGCCCTGCCTTCAGCAAGACCCCTGGTAGTCTATTTAGCCAGGATTCCCCCTTAACCTTGATGTTTCTTCTTAGTTTCCAACCGCTCACCCCACCCTGCCCCTTGCTATAAATTCCCACTTTTCCTTGTTATATTTGGAGTTGAGCCCAATTTCCTCCCCCACTGCAAGACCCCGTTGTGGCGGTCCCTATACCTGTCGTAATAGCCCGCCTCGGATAAGGTGTTCCTTACGGTGACCTTTAGGGAGGGTCACTGGAGGATTTTCCAGCAGCGGCCGTCACTGGGTGGCTAACCTTCCAGTGATGAGTGGAGTGAGACAGTTGGTCTTGCAGGGATTCGGAGGAAGGAGGGGTCAGGCAAAGGGTGCATCCGGAGCAAGCTAGCTAAGCAGAAGCCCCCCGTGGGTTCAGGGCCCAGCGCGTCGGGGAGACACCCTCGCCGCGTGAGCCTGGGGCAGAGCAGGAGGAGAGGCAGGCCGAGCACAAGGCTTCGGCTCCTCTGGTGCCCTGTGGGACGTGTGGCCTGCGAAGGTACCTTTGACTCTTCCCGGTGACTTCGGCGCTGCCGAGGACAGCAGGTGGGTCATGGAAGGGAGAGGGTGGAGAGCTGAGTGCCCGCTCGGCGCACCAGCTCCTCCTGTCCCGGGCCCACTGGAGGGAATCCTGGGGAGCCGGGCCCCTGCCGACCTGCCTGAGGTCCTAACTGTGCGGAGACTGCAGGTGGCCCAGGGGCCTTCCCGGAGAGAGGGGCAGGTACCCGGAGCGTTGGGCTGGAAGTGAGACAATAGATCTGGAGTCAAATCCCAATGTTTCCACTTACGTTGTGAGTTACCGGCCCTCCCCAAGCCTCAGTTTTACCGCCCGCAAGAGCGGGACGGCTCGGCAGCCCCTGAGTACAGCGGCTCTGCTGGAGGGAGCTGGACCTGCTGCCCTCACGCGGCCCTAAGCGGCGGCCCGGGGCTCAAGGCGCCTGCGCTCCCGCTCCTCCTCGCCTTCCCGCTCTCAAGAGCTCCCCAGACTTGCAGGGAAGACTAAGGCAGCTGAGAAGGTATTTGAAAGGAGCCGGCAGATGTTCAGGCGCTGGATAAATGTCCGTTGTCGTCGTCCTTATGGATGGGACTCGGGGTTAATTTCTGAGATGACCCTGGCGCCTCGTGACTCCGGATTGTCCACATCAGTCGGCAGCGGCCTCGGAGTGACAGCCGGACATTCTGCTGCTGCTGAAGGTCACGGAGGCCCTCGGCCGAGCCGAGCATGGCTAATAGATTTTATCGTCATGTTTTACACCTAAAACTATTATTTACACACTATGGTCTAGCAGTGGCTGCCACATACACATTTTGCTAATTGATTTATGTTAACTTCCACGCTTGCTGTTGATCAGTGTGAACAGCTCCGTGTGGCTGCCTCCTTGGAGATCCAGAGCAAACCTCACGTGCCTGCACCTGCCGCACTGGATGACCTCCCGCTCCTCTTTGTGCAGGGGAAAGGGAGCACGGGCAACTGTGGATTATCTAGATTTTTCTGCATTGTCATGTGTGCCTGTTTCCAATCCATCTAGATAGACAGGCGTGCACTGCAAATCTATTACAGCATCACCCCGCTGGCAACTGTTCTGACATGCACATCACCCTTAGGCTGGGGATTTTTATGTAAACTTGAGTAAATCTTAGTCGGGTAATAAATTCAGAGGGCTGGACGTGGTGGAAAAGCATGTGTGTGTCTGAGAGAAGGAGACGGAGAGAGAGATTTCTGCTTGTGATATTTGAACTGGAAAGATTTCATGTTTACCTGGCTCGGGAAATAGACCGAAACCTGCCTGAGTCATTTTCTCCAAATGTGAATGCCCGGAAATAGCGCTCGCACCTGACCTTTTCGGTCTGGAAACAGCTGAGTCTGGAGCAGGAAATTGAAGCTCAGGGAGAAGAAAGGGGCCAGGCTGAGCCAGGTGGAAGGAGCCGGGGCTGGGCACCTGCAAAGCCCAGAGGCTGGGGGTGGGGTGGGGTGGGGTGGGGTGGGGGACCTCCTTCCGGCGACCTGAGTGGACTTAAAAACCTGGGTGAGGTTCCTCAGGGTCCTGCAGGAAGCCGCGTTATTCTTGTTCACTTTAGATACTCGCCTGAGATGTTGGGAATTAGTGCAGTTGATATGAAAATCAAATTACATTTTTTAACGTATAGTGAGAAACTGTGTCTTATTTTATTTAAAATGATTTTTTGTTATATGTGCATGGAGTTAAGGATCAAATAATGCTGAAAGGCTTCTAATGAAACCCAGCAGTGCCGTGGTTCCCTCTGCATCCTCTGTCTACCCTGCCCCCAGAAGCAACCACCTCTGCATTCATTTTTGCTTTTTCTTCTGTATTTGCTTCCATATTTTATCTTTTTTTTTTTTTTTTTTTTTTTTAGAGAGGGTGAGAGCATGCACGCACGCGTCAGAGAGTGGTAGGAAGGGACAGAAGGAGAGGGAAAGAGAGAATGTTAAGCAGGTTCCCCGCCCAGCTCGGAGCCTGACGTGGGGCTTGATCGCACAACCCTGAGATCGTAACCTGAGCCGAAATGAAGAGTTGGGTGCTCAACCAACTGAGCCACCAGGTGCCCCTTGCTTGCATGTTTCTAAGTGATATCTGTATTGTCCCTTGAATCATGGGTGTTAGACATCATCTCTTGCTTCCGTGCCATGCATGGGTGAGGATTTCTGGCCTTCTTACTCCTCCTCCCTTTCTCCCCATCCCTTACCCCCAACGATACAATTCCGCATCTTGTAAGTTGTGTTGTTTCCATCATTATGATTATGTGACGTTTGCAGCTGAGTCAGGGAGGGAGAATGTAGGATTGTACTTCGGTGGTTACATTTTCTTTATTAGTCAGCCTACTAATAAAATCTTCATTCTTCCATTTCTTGCAGTCATTTTGCGTCACCTTGTAATTGCCAACAGCTTATAAAGTGCCTCTTGATACAATTTTCCACTCAGTCAAACCTGTCAGATAATCCGTCAGGCCCATTTTTTTTTCCTCCTCGATACCTCCTTTAATCCTCACACAAACTCTCTGAGGACAGCACTACTACTGTCCCCATTTTGCAGATGAGAAAACTGATGTCCAGACGGCCTGGTGACTTGCCCGAGGTGATACGGTGAGGACGAGACAGAGCCAGTGTTCTGGTTCTCTGTGATGCGCAGCTCGCCACCCCAGAACTCAGGGACTCGGAAACAGCATCTGTTATGATTTGTCACAGTTATGGGACTGACGGCTCAGCTGGGCAGTGGTCAGGTGTGTCTCTGATGGAGTTGGGCCCCATGGTGGCTGGACCTGGAGTTATTGGAAGGCTCGACTGGGGTGGGCATCCACATGGCTGCTTTACACACATTTGCCCTCTCCACGTTCCCCCGTGCAGCAGAGGAGCCTGGGCCTCCTCCATGGTGCTCTGGGGTCCTGGAGGTGGGACGTGGAGGCTGCAAGTCACCAGCACTGTCCCAGCATCACATCTGTCACGTTCAGTGCCGTCTGAGGGTCTTCGGAGATGCAGAGCAGGGAGAGCCACAGAAGAGCATGCGGGACGGGCAGTGCCACACCACCCATCACCACCCTCGATGGCGAAGCCTCCCACAGTCAGGATCTGAGCCTCGGAAGTGTGGCCCCGGCACCTGTTTGCTAACCACCATGTAGTACTGCATTTCTGTTGGTTTAGCTTTGTTCTCGTGGTTGTCAAAGCCTGAACAAGTAGAATCCGCAGGGATCACCAAGTCCAGTAGTTTTCAAAACCATTAAAAAGAGCGTTGAATCCTTGCCTCAAAGGGTACCTTAGGAGGCAGTGAAGAGTAGAGAGAGGAAGTGTAAGGCGCAGGCTATGGAAACTCGCCGTTGTCCTCCTTCCAAGCCATGTAACCTCAGGCAGGTGAGTTGCCTTTCATGTAGCTCAGTTTTCTTTTCTGTAGAATGGAAATAATAATCCTAATGATACCTACGATGGATCGAGGCACTGATCTACTGAGGGGCTGGGAATAGTGACTGCATGGCATGAGAGCTCAGTGAATGACAGCGGCTAATATTCTTACTACCACGGCTTTTACCGTTGGGCCCGATAGGATAAGCCCGGAGACGCTCGAACAGGCAGTCGGTACCCGAGACTCGTCTTCTCCAGTCCTGGTGTGGCCTCTGAGGTGGATGAATATACTCTCAGTTTATAGGTGAGCCCATGTCGTGGACGAGGGCAGGTGCAGGTTCTCTCAGCAGCTCCTCCCACTGAGGTGTCCTCTCCCTCTGAATCTGGACTCACGCGAGTGACTTGCTTGACAACAGAATGAGATGGAAGTGATATTGTGGGATTGCTGAGGCTAAATCAGAAGAAGACTTGCAGCTTCTGCCCCGGGGGGCTTGAGCGGAATGCTCGGGGGAATCCAGCCACCGTCGAGGAAGCCCACCTGCCCTGAGACCGTCATGCCATGAGAAGCCTGCAGCACACGGGTCCTGGAGGATGAGGTGCCGTGTGAAGGAGAAAAGCCAAGGAACACCAACATGGGGTGTGTGTGTGTGTGTGGAGAGAGGTTTCCACCCAGGCTTTGTCACGTCGTAGCTTGCATCTTCACAAGCAGATTATTATTTTTTTTTAATTTTTATTTATTTATGATAGTCACACACACACACACACACACACACACACACACACACACACACAGAGGCAGAGACATAGGCAGAGGGAGAAGCAGGCTCCATGCACCGGGAGCCCGACGTGGGATTCGATCCCGGGTCTCCAGGATCGCGTCCTGGGCCAAAGGCAGGCGCCAAACCGCTGCGCCACCCAGGGATCCCATACAAGCAGATTATTTATCACTGAGCCTCAGTTTCTTCATCTGTAGAAGACGGATGATACTATCCAAGATATTACACAGATGAACTACGGCTCCTACTATTTTCCTACCCACAGATGGTTGTGATTGGAAATGGTGGGAAAAGACAGGAAGACACCGTCAAAGGAGAGCTTGGAAGTCTTAACTCAGAGTGCAGAGAATAGACAAGGTCTGTTTGCCTGGATTTTTCTATTTCGAGAGAGGCACTTGTTATGTGAAGTCTCCAAAAAATTAGCTTGAATTATCTCATTGGAAATCACCAGCAGTTTGATAAAAAATTTAATAGGAATCATGGATGGTGGGTTCAGCTAATGATGACTAGGCAGCGACAGCATCTGTTACAGGTTCACTGAGAACCATTTTCAATATGACACACTCTTCTCACCAAACGAAAAATTAATTTAAAAATCCCCATCCCAGATGTAGCCAGAACAAACATTCCTAGAGCCAAAAATGGGGAAAATACATCCAAAGTATGTACAGAGATGGTACCCTTGTGGTTTCATATTCCTGTCTGCTGTTGAACGTTCAGGCACGAATAGATACACATATATTTTTATGTATTCCTAAATTAGTCCCCCCCGCTCAAGAAAAAAAGGAAGAAAGAAGCCAGAGGGTAAATGTGTGTAATCCAAGTACATTCCACTATCACATCTTGTTTGCTGGCTTTTGACACAAAACAGAAGTCATTCTTCCTCCTGCTTGGAATTTTGCTTTCAGCGATTATTGAAGACAGCTGCATGGGTCAGACCCACGGAGGGGACCCACAGACGGTCTCCCTGCATTGTTGTTACAGTAAACGGTGGCGGTTTATTGAGCAAGATGCGTGTGGCCGGTGGCCAGGACCAGCCATGCTTTCTTCCTCACCTATAGTCACCGAGTTTCCCAGGACAAAGGTGTGGTCCGGGTGCCAGGTCTTGGCCCTTGCTCCTCTCAGGGTCACGTGGCCACAAGAACCGTGTTTTGTTATCGGCAGCCTCTGAATTTCCCTGTTAATTCTTGAGCCGATACTAACCTAGGCAGCCTTTTTGCCGGAATGTTCATTTTGTTAGAGAAGGACAATCTGAAATATTCTTGTAATCTTTTGATGTCACCTGGCTTGGGCTCAGGGCATCTGGGGCACTTGCATGAGTCTTTGAACCAAAGAATTCTCTGTCTAGTGGATGCTTCTTATTTGTACCCTTGTCCATCCGTCCATCCATCCATCCATCCATCCATTTGCCCATCTTTCCATCTTAAACTCTTTGTCTGGAGGCAGAACTAATGGAATTGTACACTGAAGCCTGGTCCTCTGACTTGGTGGAAGTTGGAGTGGGAGCATATTCCTTCTTGCTCCATTGCTGGCTCCTGGAGCACCTCTGTAGAACCCTAAGCTCTGAGGATCGTTTTGAGATCCATTGCTCTTGGCCATTTGCCTAATCCTTAGCTTTCATTCCCAATTTTATTCTCAAATATCCATCGAGGTTCTTCTCAAACTCCATCTTGCACATCCAGGAGCCCACTGGACACTGCCCGGTGGATGTTGCCACAGCTACTCAAACACAACACTTCACGTGGAACCTATTACTTTCAGGCCTCACTCCAAACAAGCAACCTCTCTTCTACTTAAAATTGATCGTACCACTGTCTACGCATCTGTCCAAGCCTGAAATTCAGACTGGCTCCTTAGAGTATTTTCTGCTTCTTCTAAAGGGAAGGTTTAAAAACACTGGACTGTGAGCTCCGTGAAGGGAATAGGACTCGTGTCTGGTGTGACTCTATCTCATGGGGACCTCACTGACCCAGTGGCTAAGGGTTTGGGTCTGGAGGTAGCCGTGTGATCTGTGCAAGTTCCTTAACCTCTCTTTGACTCATTTTGCTCAGCCACAAAATGGGACAACACCTACCTTGTTGGGTTTTGAGGATTAAATGGCATAGTGTTTGCAGAGCCTTTGGCGGGGTGCCCAGCCTGGCAGAAATGCTTGGTGAATGCTGGCTGTCCCCTCTCATCCATTCCAAGTCAGCAATTCTGGCCAAATATATCTCAGCATCTCTGAAACGCATCTCACCCTCTCCGTGCCTGCCACCACTGTCCTAACTCAGGCTCCCCTACCTTCCTTGTCTGGATCATTTCACAGCCTCCTGCTCTGGACAAGCCAGACATTGTTTGACCACATCACCTCCCACTTCCTGTTCAAAGCCCTTCAGTGGTGACCCATTATCTACTGGGGAAAGCTCTGCGTCCTGGGCAAGGAGTATCAGGTGGTCCACAACTGCCAGGGGGACCTCCGCTTTGCCCCGAGGTGTGGACGTCGTGCACCTGTTCGCTCCTCTGTGGGCTTGTAAGCACCTTGGGAGCAGACCCCAGATCTCCGGATGCTCCGGACCCCAGAGGTGGCACATGGCCTCTGTCTCCTTCCTGCCCCTGCAGGGGCTTGCCGGAGAGCTGGGCTCCCCCGACCCAGCCAGGTCCTTGACTCTGAGTGCCGGGCGGAGAATTACATAGAACGTCTGTGATAATTATCTACGTGTTTACACATCCTGCTCTGTGCAAAGGCAGCCGCCTCTCGGAGCCCTCTCCGTCAGCTGACCTCCTCAGTGTTTCAGAACTGGGTCAGGAAGAAAAAAGCGACGCTGGGCATCGCGATAATAATCAAAAATGCTTTTGTTCATCCCATGCTTCATGTGTGCTGGTGGTGGCTGCAGCCAGGCCAGGCCCCAGAGGAGGCCCTACGGGAGGGTCCAGGCGACATCATATCCTGTTATGCTCACAGGCTCTTTGAGTAGAAGGAGAAGGTGCTGAGGTGTAAAGCCTAAGAGAAAACTCTCTGGAAGGTGGCATGTTTGCATGTGCTACGTCGGGGCCCACTAGCCTGGCCCTCCTCTGGCTGCCTGGGCTGCTGGGATGGGAGGGGGAGCACAGGACCGTGTGCTCAGTGCTGACCGTCTCTGCCAGAGTCGCAGAGGGGGTTTGATGGGGAGGCATCGGGAGATGTCTTCTTCTCCCTGAGGAGGTGACATCTGAGCAGAGACCTGGATGAAGCAAGGGATGATTAGTGTGTATGCCGGGGGCAGGGGGAGCAGTGACATGCTCCACGGTGCTGGACGCTCGCTGTGGACACCCTGCTTGTGGAATGCCCCCAAGGTCGGCCTGGCAGACAGGACCCGAGGAAGCTGTCCTGATCCCCACCTTGTGCTGTGTGTGCCCTCGGGTCGTCCCTTCCCCGAGCGAGCCTGGGCCCGGACTCTTCCCCAGTTAGCCTCCGGATGAGACTCTCACCCAGCCAGCACCCTGGCTGCAGCCCAGCGAGGCCCTGCAGCAGGAGCTGGCGAACAGGCACAAAGTGCTGTGCTCGTGGTGACTTGGTACCCAACGGGAGGTAATGAATGCAGTTACGACCCCCAGAACCTTTTTTCTGCTCGGCTGTGGGGAAACCTGTCTGATGGCAGGGAATAGGAGGCCTTAAGGACTGACCGTAACCCAAGGCTGCATCATGGCTTTTATGGGCCTGGGCACTTTTGCCACTGTGGACTCTATCTTCCATTAAAAAAAAAATCCAATAAAGGTATGTTTTATGCCTAACTTATTGTATGGATGGCTATAATCCAGGCTGAGCTCATTATTATATATATTCGTTATTATATTTATTTTTCTTCTATTTAAAATGAGAAGATTTTCATGTACTCCTAAAAGCATCTTAGGTCCCCGGCATGTGCCTGCGATGCCTGGTGGATAAATAGCCCCAGCCTTTCCAGCCGGTCAGCCACTTTGGAATTTTGAGTAGATCAAATGAGTGAGTGAAGGTGGATGAAGTGGAAAATGGGAGGGAGAGGAAGAAATGGAGAATATTCTATCTCAATGAATATTTACAGAAGCTGTCCTGTGGGTTAAATGCTGGAGCCGCTGAGGCCACAGGGATGAGGGTGGCTCAGCTCTTGACTTCTGGAAGATTCTTTTGTAACAGCAGAGATGAGACCAATCCTGGGTGGTGATAAATTAGGACCAAGATGGGAAGGGCCGCAGGAGAGAGAAGAGCATGAAGCATTCAGGAAAGGAGAAGACTGTCCCAGGAATTATTCATTCCTTTGCCTGTGGGCTGATTCCTTTATTTTACAGACATTTATTGAACTGTAGGTTGTGAGTGAGAGATAGAAATGTCTATAAGAAGTGGTCCCCGCCTCCGAGAAATCCATAAGCTCGTGTAGGAGCCAAAGTATTGTTATCCCGCGTGGCGAGGGCTCTGATAGGCGCACGTCCGGGAAGGCTCCTGGGTATGAAGCCTGCTTCCAGGGCAGATTTCCCAGCCTCTGCACTATTGACATTTTGGGCCGGATAATGTTTTGTTGTCGGGCTGTCCTGTGCTTCGTAGGATGTTTAGCAGCCTCTCTGGCTTCTGCTCTCTGGATGCCAGTAGCATCTCCCTCCATCCTCCAGTTGTGACGAACTAAAGTGTTTCCAGACATTGCCAAGTGCCTCCCGTCCCCCCAACCCCGGGGATGGACTTATCTTGGTTGAGAAGCACTGGGTTAGAATTTACAGTGGGACCTTGGGTGGGTTATTTCATTAGTGCCTCAGTTTCCTAATCCATAGGGACAAAGCAGGACCTATTTCACAGGCTTATGGGAAGGACTAAACGAGATGATAGGTGTAAAGTGCTTAGAACCCTAACTGGCACATGGTAAGTTCTCAGGAAGCAGAAGTAGCGGTTGGTGCCATCGTGCAGGAAAGGCTTTGGCACACGCTGGGGGTGGTCCAGAGCCAATCCTTCACGAAGGTCTGGACGTACGATCCATGTGTTGAGGGGCTTGTCAGCTGGGTGAGTGATGGAGGTTTGGGGAGCCCTGATTACCAAAGGGAGAAGTCCGTGCTCGAGTCCGGACGTGATGGAGATCGAGAAGGCGTCTGAGCTGTGTTAATGGCGAGTGGAATTTCCCGGGCATCCACGAGGGGAGGCCCTTCTGCCTCCGTCACGTCTTCAGAGAGTGGGTTTGGCTAACAGTTCCCTGGAAACTGAAACCATTCGGGGCCACCCAGGCTACGTGCTGTGGGTCCCCAGCAGGTAGACTCGGAGTTCTGCCAAGAATGGGATGAACTGGAGGGGGAGCCTGGCTCAGCTCCCTGGACTGACTCTCCGCTCTCCTGCTGCTCAGGACAAGGGATGCCATTGTGCACCCCAGAAAGCCGGGCCCGACGATGTGTCCCAGGCTGAACTCTGCAAGAGGGAATGTTAACACCTCACGTTCTGGGGGAAAAAATAGCTATGGAGTCTCTTCCCCACCCGCCCCCTGCCCGCCGGGCCTTTATCATGCCCCGCACTGTCAGTGTGTCCACCCTGACGCAGCTGGCCTGTTCTGTGCCCACCACCCTCATCCCAACGGGTAGTTTCTACACTTCACTCAGTGGCTCACAATGCACCTTCTCCCTGACTTCAAGATCTAACCCCCCCGCCCCGCCAAGCCTCCTCCTCTAGGAAGGCAACTCACTTTCAGGGAGCCCCAGCAGCGTGGCAGGTGCTTGCATACCTTCGGGGAGCTGAGTAGCTGCCCCCGCGGCCCCAAACCTGGGAACTGGGAGCACGTTACCTTCCGCAGCAGAAGGGGCAGATGGGATTAGAGGTATGGTCCTTGCGATGGAGAGATTATTCTGGATTGTCTGGGTGGGCCCAGTGTCATCACTGCAGTCCTTGCGGGACGGAAGCAGGCGGGTCAGAGTCGGAGATGTGGCGAGAGAAGGGACGTCAGAATGATCCCATTGCTTGCAGGGGCCACGCGCCAAGGAAAGCAGGCAACCTTTAGCAGCCCAACAGGCCGGGAAAAGAACAGATTCCCCGGGAACCTCCAGGGAAGGGACTCAGCCCAGCGGGCACCTTGATTTTAGGCCTGTAAGACTCACGTCGGGCTTCCGACCTCCAGAACCGTAAGATAAGTTCGTACCATTTCAGGCCACAGCGTCTGTGATAATTTGTTACAGCAACAGTAGGAAACGAATGCACCAACCTTACGTTGTCGCTGGTAAGGGGACGGAGGCTCAGAGAGGTTCTGGGCAGGCGAGTAAGGATCTGAGGCACAAACAGGCCTGGCGTGGGAGCCCACGTCTGCTTGGGGCACTGCGGGACGCGGTCTTTCCACCGGGACGCGGTGGGAGACCCCCCCTGGCTCAGGCCTCGGCCCCCTGCTAAGCTTCTCGAGGATACAACGAGCAAGTGAACAAACAGCAAATACTCAGACCTGAAAGTCGGCTCTCAGAGCAGGGGACGTGCACGCTGGGCGGTCTTGGTAGCCCGCAGCCTGGGCGCTCTTCCACTTGGGTGTGTTCAGACCCTGGTCGGGTGCTAGCGGCCCAATCTGTGGTCCCGACTCCAGTTTGCCTTTCAATCCGAGGTGCCTACGACACGCCTGACACATCGTAGGTGTTTCACGAACGCGCCTCCTCTCTCTGTCAGCAAGTCCGTGTTTCCGAAGGAGCTGATAGGAGAGAGCCCGGGACTAGGTCAGACCCAACCTCGATGCTGGAAAGTCGAGGGATGCGCGGATGGCGGGCTGGCCCCGCCGCGTGCTCCCCAAGGCAGGGATTGCTTCGCTGTTTTTATTTCTCTGCTGCACACCCAGTGCCTGGCACCCGGTAGGCCCTCAACAGAGACATTTGATAAAAATGAATGTGGCTCGAGCACTAGACTAAGAGTCTCGCTGCCGTGGCTTCAGGTGCCAGTTTCTTTGCTACTTGGTGGCCCTTGAGCGAGTCTCTTAGCTTCTCTGAACCTCTTCAGTCCCTTCACTTGTCATGGGGGGAAACATGGGGTGTTTCTGAGCATGCTTTGGGATTAGGGGGCAGGTACCCAGGAACACTTCAGTTGAAAATCTTTTGTAAGCACGAGTTACGAGGCATTCCTCTGTGCTAAATACCATCCGTACTAGGCCCGCATTAGCTCATGGTAATCCCCTCGCGAGGCTCGGGGAGGTGAAGTGACTTGTCCAGGGTCACAAGGTGTAGGTAACTGAACCCTCTGACTTCCAGGCTGAGACTTTTCTTCCCAGCCCTCCCCGCCCCCCACTGTAACTAAGGGGTGGAGACATTTGCCTCGTGCATGGTCTTTAAGAGAAACCATGAATTTAACAGCATTTGATGGGGCCCCAAAGGACCTACCCCTAAACTTTGTGCAAAGCTCTCCTGTCCATATAGTTTATTTATTCTTCTGTAGCAGTTCTGAGTCTTCATGCACAAACTCATTCTCTCCAATTTTTCTTTCTTTCTTTCTTTCTTTCTTTCTTTCTTTCTTTCTTTCTTTCTTTCTTTCTTTCTCTTCTTTTTTTGTTCAAGATTTTATTTGTTTGAGTGAGAGACAGAGAGAGAGAGCTTGAGCTGGGGCAGAGGGAGAAGCAGACTCCTTGCTGAGTGGGGAGCCCGATGTGGGACTTGATCCCAGGTCCCTGGGACCTGAGCCAAAGGCAGATGCTTAGCAGCCAGAGCCACCCAGGTGCCTCATTCTCTCCATTTTCTATATTGCAGCCTCGTATATTCTGAACCCTTAGTCCCCTGTGCCTAGCAGGTCATATTGCAGCCCTGGTGCCGTGAGCAGTATCAAGGCGTTTGGCTGGGAGGTTGCTCCACTGGTCCTCTGTCCTCTGCCCACACGCATCACCTTTGAGCCCCCCAAGATTTCTGTCCTCGTGGACCCCCTCTGGTCCCGTGTCTTCCTGCTGTTCTCTGTCCCCAGTGGGGGCTATAGGAGGGCCCACTCTCGTCCAGCTGGGCCTCACCTCTCCTCCCTGACTCCACTCCCACCCCCATCCCCTTGGTCTCACGGAGAAACAGCGTACTCTTGGCTCCAGGGGCTCTCCTACAGACACTCTCTCTTGTCCCTCCTTCCCTCTCTCTGCAGAATCTTGAGTCAGGGAATAATCCTTTCCCATTCCAAGTTTCTTTAAGACTTTCTGCTTTACTTCCAAATCCACTGAGAGCTTATAAGGGTCTTTGTGAGAACAAAGCCAGGACACGGGCCTGCTTCATTCCTTCCTCTCCCGTGTGCCTTCCTGAAGGCAGTGGGCACGGGAAGGGAAATCTATGTGAGTAATAGGAAAGAGAGACCCCCTCCCCCGCCGCTTAGGTTATATCTCCTAATCACCCCCAGCCACATAATAAATCTTCGGTAAGCACTTCCTCTGTCCTGGGCACTGTGTTCGGGATGGCGCATGCGGGAGTGGGTGAGGGGGTGTGGACGGTGTGGAAGAAGAGACAGGTTAGACTCAAGGAAGCATGAATCCATTCATTGGTGTGTCCAGTAACTATTTAGGGTCTGTGGAACAGCAGTGTGTAAAGCTCACCGTGGTGTGTGCGGAGATGCTGGGTGAGAGCAAGAAGGGGAAGGGGGAACCTCCTTTGGATGGAACGGTCAGCAGGGCCTCCCGGTGAGGACGATGTTGAAGCTGATACTCGCTGGATGGAAAGGAGTCAACATGCAAAGGGAGGGGCGACCGGAACTTTCCAGGCCGCGGGATCAGCCTGGTTGCTGCCGAAGTGACTCCCTGCAGCCTCGTTGACCTGGGAATGTAGAGCTCGGGGCGGGCTGAGGGCTTCGTGGTTGGATGGTGGGTGCCCCCGACCTCGATATTCTGAGAGGCTGTGCTCTGCCTACAGTACGGGGAACTCGGCAGAGGTGCCTTAGGAGCTGGGGAAAACGGCCCTCTGGGACCACCCCCCCCCCCGCCCCGGGCTAGCTCTCCCGGTGCCTTCACCTCTGGGGATGCATCTTGCAGCGGCAGCTTTAGTACCTTCCCTGGGTCCCAACCAGACGGCTCTCCCCGCTTCCCCCTCCCCTGCGGGTGCAGGGGCCTGCTCCAGTTTCTGGCAGTACGTTCTCAGGTACCTTTTTTCCTTCTTCTTTTTTTTTTTTTTTTTAAGATTTTATTTATTTATTCATGAGAGACACAGAGAGAGAGGCAGAGACACAGGCAGAGGGAGAAGCAGGCTCCATGCAGGGAGCCCAACGCGGGACTCGATCCCTGGACCCCGGAGTCACACCCTGGACCAAAGGCAGGGGCTAAACCGCCGAGCCACCCGGGCTACCCCCCTTTCTTTCTTTTAGGTATATTTGGTGGGAAGTCTTTGAGTCCCTCTTTCCTCCTTGACTTCTCAGCACTGTCTAGAAAGAAAATGATTTGTATTTCCATGATTCTGTAGGTTTTTTTTTTTTTTTTAGATTTAGAATTCCACGTGGTTCCCTGGGTGGCTCAGTCTGTTAAGCATCCAGCTCTTGATCTCAGTTCAGGTCTTGATCTCAGGGCGGTGAGTTTAAGCGCTGCACTGGGCTCCATGCTGGGCCTGGATCTTGCCTTAAAAAAAAAAAAAATGAATGAAAGAGAGAAAGAGAAGAAGATTCAGAATTCCGTGTTCTTTATTTATAACAAGAGCCACAAGGGTGAGAACTCCAGCTGGTTCTAGAACCTTCTTTCAGAGCGTGGACAGTGTTGTTTCATGCCATGTCATCAGAATGCCCTTGTTCAGATTAATTCAGGAGTGTGTGGAGAGGCAGCGGTTCTGCTCTGAATTCCCTTGAGGGTGGAGACAGGTTGCCCCACCTCTCTTCTTCCTCCCCACTGTCCCCGGTGAGCCTGGGCGGGGGAGGGATGACTCCTATAACTGTTGAAAGGGGAGCTTTGATGGGACGAGCACTGGGTGTTATTCTATATGTTGGCAAATTGAACACCAATAAAAAATAAATTTATTTAAAAAAAAAAAAAAGAAAGGGGGAGCTTTGTCTCCGCAGGCCTGGGGCATTCCTGGCTGGAGGCTCACCAGACAGGCTCTCCTTCCCCTCTGCCTGCTTGTCCCCCTGATGCCTCTCCCACGGCGACCAGCAGACTACCCTTCACTGAGCATCACGGAAACCGCTCTGCTCGCGGCTGGAGCGGACCGTTTTTCTAGGTTTACTTTTCTTTCTTGGCTTTGTTTTAGCAATGGAGTCGGCCAAGTGGCTGGTACCATCTGTAGGGCTTTTCAATGTTATTTAAAGAGCCAGAGTCCTTTCCCGCCAGTTATACCCACTTTTGCAGTCTGGATGCCCCCTCCCCGCACCTGGCTTCCTGGCAATCATTGTGCAAGTTTCTGGGGTGCTGGGTAAACCTCCAGACCAGAGAGCCCTAAACAGTCACTCTAAATGGGCGTCGTTAAATAGGACTCCAGAGAGCACTGCCCGGTCCAGTTATAGGGCCCCTGCTGGTTTATGGTCCTGGCGCTCCGCGGAACCCCCGGCTGCACCGTGAATAGGGCCCTGCGAGAGCCTTCAGCGAATGCCCTTGAGATATGGTGAGATCAGACCATGTCCTGATGCCATATGAACAGGTGACCCTATAAATTAGTGACCAAGCAGGACTCTTACAAGTGAGAGATGGTTTTGTTAATAATTCTGCTGGGACCACAGGCATCAGCCGGGACTGTCCTGGGCAAACAGGGGCATGTGGTTACCTTCCATATAAATCACCCGAAGCCTCATCAGCTGTTCCTACATGTGACCTCTTGCTTCTGCAGGCAGGTGAGCGCCCAATGCAGCAGATTTGGAGAAAGGAGATGTGGGTTCACGTCCTGTCTTTTCCTTGCACTACCTCACAGCCTTTGACAGGTCAAGAGACTCTCTGACTCTGTGTAAAACTTTTCTAGAGTAAAGTATAGGGGTTCCAGGATGGGAGATGAGACTAACAGTGCCAACCAGTTGCAGTGTTGGTTGCAGAGGTTACTTGGTCGCAGAAGTTAGCTGGCGGCCAACAAATGGGGGCGTGTCAGCAGTGCACAGGGCAGGGGGCCATTCTAAACCAGGGGTTACGTGCTGTGATGCGGTGCCCGTGGGCTGCTGTGCAGTGTGGAGGAGGGCACCTGCCCCCAGCCGGGAAGGAAGGCGCCACGGAGGACTTCCCGGAGAGGGAGTGACCTGTACACGAGTACTGGAGAATGAGTAGGTGGTTTCCAGGGAGAGGGTCGGGGAGGAAAGCAGCAGGAGCAAGACACACAGAAGGGGCACGGGTGAGCCAAGAGCTGCAAAAGAGCGTGAAGTGCCTGATGGCCTGCACGTAGTTTGGAACATGCAAGGCCCTGAACGTGAGGTTGAGGATGGGCCTTGAACATGTGACAAATATGACAAACAAATACTGAAAACAGTCAAGCAGGCTCAATCCTGAAGGGCTTCTATTGCCCCCAAAGAAGGTTTGGGCTTCACCCTCCGGGCGGTGGGCACCTGTGGTATCTGCTCATGTCCACTTTCCCCAGCAGAAAACGGAAACCCCACAGTGGCAGAAACTTGCCTTCTTGTTTGCCCACAGCATCCCGGTGGATGTTTCCTAAATGTTTACCAGGAGGGTGAATGGATTTCCCAGGGGGCTGAATATGATCTGTGTTTTAAGAAACCACGTAAGTGTAGAGGGGCTAATGGATGCCAGCTGAGCACCCGGGTGGTGAGACATCAGGTGGTGGTCACGGCTGCCAAGGGCCGCTTGGCAGGGCTAGAGTGAGTGGTCACCTTCCCCTCTGCAGACTTGCTAATCTAGGGGAGGAGAACGAGTCCTGTCGTGTTCTCAGATTCACACAAAGGCCTGAGTGGTAATGGGGTTCCTCTGCCAGAGTCACCTTCTGTGACTCCTCGGAAGCATCACAAACACAGTGTTAAGTGCACCCTATGCAAAGGTGGGGGGGGGGTGTTGCTCTTGAAAAGGAGGCAGAGGGAGATCAGGTTATGAGTTGTTTTCTTGGAAATCCCAACACAAGGACTATGGAGATGGATGAAATGTTGTGCCCTGAGGAGCAGCAGCACAGAAAGGAGAAGCATGGAACAAGGACCAGATCCACGTTGGGAGTATTAGCCATGAAAGAGTCAAATACAAGGAATCGTTCCCCAGGCGTGAAAAGTGAATAATTCAGGGTGAAGCAATGGATTTTTGAAGATGACCAGAGGAGCAGATAGAGCCAAGAATGAAATGGTGTCCCAGTTGCTAGTGTTCCCAGAGGGAATGTCCTTCCATTATTTTATCCTGGGGCCGAAGTGAGGAGAGAAGCCCAGCCTGCGTGAGGCACTGGACTGTGCCGAGGGCATTTTTCCTCACCCACCGGAGATCTTTAGACTTAGTACTTTCTAAATTGCTTTGTTAGGGTCTTGTCTCACAGGTAAGTGTAAAACCTTGCTTATTTATTCAAGGTGGCAAATTCTGGAGGCAGGGCTTGTCTGAATTTACTGCAAGAGGCTCAATTGCCTACTTGTTTAAAATAATCACACGCACAAGCAGTCTGTTTCTTAATCTGTTAGGTGCTTATTGAGCACCTACTAAGTGATAGCTCAATGCTGGGAGCTGGGAAGAGGAGTCGATCGGATGGAGCCTCTGCTCAGGAAGCTTAGGGTCTAGCACGAAAGATAAACTGTAATCAAACGAGCATCCAAGTCAGTATATAATTACAAATGGATCAGGGCTACGAGGGAACAGTTTCGGGGGCTGGAGCATCATCTAGCAGAAAAGCCAAATAGCGTTTGGGGGTGGGGACGCTGCGGGGAAGGCAACCCCGATGATAATGATGCTTGAGCTGACACACAGTGGATCCAGGTGACAGGTAGTCCAAGATCAACAACTACCTGGTCCCATCGAGTCTGTTTCCGTGAGTAGATGAGATGTGGTTGCTTTGTAGGCAAAACAATTACAAAATGTTTAAAAGATATTATCTTTAGCAAATGCAATAGGCACATCTTTATATTGTTATTATTATTATTTTTGCTTTGCTCAAGTTGCATTATCAATTCCAAATCACTGACACCGAATTCATGGTCTTTTACTTATTAATTCAGCCACTTTATCCTGAACCTCTGATTACCTACCATCAGCCAGAGGACCAGATGCTCAAGGCTTGCAGGGATGAATAAAACATCCCTAATGTCCTAACTGGGGAGCTGTCGTGTACATCAGTGTTTCCCAAGACGTTCATCAGTTGCGCAACCCCGAACACTATTTCCCTGGAAGTAATAATAAAAATAATTAAAATTAAAAAAATGCTGTGTAACCACCTTCCTAATTAGCTGTGTTTGCCTGTAGAAGACCTTTAGCTCAGGGTGTGATCTCCGTTTGTTCAAGATGGAGATCAAATAGATGAATAGATCTATCGATTGATCGATCAGTCGATCGATGGAAGAGATGTTAAAGGCCAATGTATTCCAAACTGAGACTGTGTCCTCATTACAATCAGGTCCAGAGGCTGCTTCTTCTGAAAGAATCATCGGGATTCTCTGCAGCAATTGCCCTTAGAGTTGGAAATTTAACTGCTACATTCCTAATATCACACTGTCCAGAAAGAAATATTTAAAAGTAAATTATGTAGGGCTTGATAGTGAGGTGGTCAAGTAGACCAGTGTTTCTAGACTGGAGGCTTTGGATAAGAGGGAAGTGATAACCAAGGAGAGAGAGCCCGCTGGTGGCAGTGGTAGGGAGATGGGAGATAGGAGAAGGATGGAGACGTGAATCCATCTATTGGTGGGTTTTAGCAGGCACATTGGCACAGTCCAAAGGAAAACTCATAGTCTTTCAAATTTGATTCTCCACTCCTGTGTTGGAGTAAGTGAAGTCCAGCTCTCTCCTCCACCCTGTGAAGGCCGCATGATTAACGCATGTGTTAGGGCTTCTTGGATGCAAGCAGTAGAAAACAACTCTGGCTAAGTTAGTAGGATGGAACTTAGGAAGTGCATATCCTGGAGGAGTGGAGGGAAAAGCTAAAGAATGACTTTGGGAGGGCGAAAAGCATGGAAGCTTTGAAGACCCACAAAACAGGAGCTCGTAGACCCTCAAATGTGTCCAACAAGGGTGTCCATCAGGATGGAACGTCTCCAGCTCTCTTCTGCCCTGGTCTTCACACGGCCAGAAGCGAGCTCTGAGCGGCCAACCTCCCGGCCAGGGGAGGCCAGGGCGTCCTGATCAATAGTGATGCCGAAGACGATACATTCTCAGTGGAAAATTGAAGGACTCTTGCCAAATAGGCACCATCAGCTAAGTCCACTGCCACTGGCCAGCAAACTTCGGCCGGGCCAACAGCCCATCTGGTTCATTCTGCCAAAACCCCTCCTTACATCTGAGCAAGAGGGATCCCTGCCCAGGGCCCATGCTGTAGAAGGCCTTGTGTGTCAGAACCACCAAAATAAAGACCTTGTTTGGTTGGTTGGTTGGTTTTGGTGTGATAAGGAAGCATTTTGAGCGTTTGGTAGCCAGTTGAGCAAATGGGCCTAACAGGCAAGAGCTGGGAAAGCTGATGGGGCCCATGGGGCGTGGGGGGCAAGGAGGCAGGTGGAGGTCCAGCCTGGGAACTGGAGAAAACATGATCTTGTGTGGGGTTGCCCACCCCCAACCACTGGGAGCTGCCTCCCCAGAGGACGGGGTTTCTCCCTCTCCTTCTGCTCAGATGGTGTACTTGGGACGTGTGTACAACGGTCTGGAACCTGGGCAGCAGAGGGGGCTGAAGACCTGGCCTCCTGGGGGAGCTTGTCCAGGTCACCCTCTAATCCAGGTTGGTGCAGGTCTGGTCACCCCCAGAAGTCCTGGCTCCTGGCCCAGCCTCCACCCTGCCCTGCTTGCCACCACTGAGGCTCGCCAGTGGCCAGTGAGAACAGGTCCAGAAGGTGGGTCCCAGGGAATAGGCTGTGGAGCACAGGGTGGGAAGAAGGGGGCCAGGCCCTGGGTGGGTCTTGATTATGATGTGTGTAGGGTTCCATTTGTCCCCCCACCCCAGGCTCTGACGACGCACGCTCTGGGTGGAATGTCATGCACTGTTGTAAAGAATATTGCAAAATCCTCAGAAGGGGCAGCCGTTCAGTGTTACCCTCGGTCTTGATAGCATGACAAGGCCCGTGAAGACACATGGTGGCAAAGGGACAGAGGGCTTGGGTGGAAATGAACAGGGGTGAGTGTTTGCTGGCATCGTCTTGGCAGGCCTCGAAGCCTCAGTGAACAGAAGGCACAGGCTTTTATGTCACACGCACACGCGCAAGCAGCGACTTCGGGGAGGAGAGGCTAATGCATTTTGAAACAGGTTCTGCCAAAAAGATTGCTCGCCTTTGAAAGCTAAAAGCGCGATTTGAATCTTTTGTTTTTCCTTTCCTGTCTTTCTAAGCACACGTAAGCTACCGTTATTCTAGAATCCTGGGCCAAATCTGAAATGCATTAAAGAAGAAAGCCCCCAGAGGAAAGCGGCTTCAAATAGCGCATAAAAGCGCTGGTCTGATCTCCCAATTACTCCGGCGGGTTCGGGCCGGGTACCTAATCCACATGGCCCCAGACTTGTTCGAGAATCGATACCTATGAGGGGGGCTTGGCGTGTGCCTGGCGGCCTGGAGCCCTGCTGCCGACGCAGCCGTGACTTCTCGCCAAGGAGGAAGGCAAAGGGGCGCGAGTCCCCTCATCCCGGCTGCTGGGGAGGTGGGAGGGGGGCTTGGCTCAGTGGGATTTGCTTTCCTTTTCCAGGCAGGAGAATAAGCTGTTGATTTTAAGGCTAGAACATGTTTGGTGCCTTAACCATCAGAAAGGCCCTTTGTGCATAAGAGCCCGGAGGTGCGGGCCTGGGCCTCGGGTTCAGCCCCACCGCCCGTGTAGGTGGCCGGCCGGGCGCCAGGCTCCGGGGAGGTGGCAGCAGTGGCAGGGCTGTCATGCCGCTCTCCCAACAACCTCCTGACAGCCGGTCTTGGCGGGAGGGCGGGTTTCAGGCCAGGTGTGATCCGGGCGCCCAGATGCATCAGCAGCGGCTGAGCCGGAGGGGGCTGCGCCCGGGAGCTGCAAGTGTCTCCCGCATTCTGCTCCTGCGGTTCCAGCCGGAGGCCTGGGTCCCTTTTGCTCCTCAGTGGAAGAGACAATTATTTTGACTCAGCTTAGATGTCGTTGGCTCGGGAACACTTCCTTGGCTGTCGGATCTGGGGAAGCCCCGCGGCCCTGCCACCCCGCCGACGGCGTCACCGCCAGTGTCTGGTATCGTTTTCTCCGTAGGACAGATCGCTTTCCAGTATTAGTTATTTGCTTTCTTCCCCCTCGCCTCTCTCCCCACCCCTACCTCCTTGAAAACCTAGACCGTCGGAGCCGGGAGCCCAGGGACGCGTCCGTCTTGGTTGCCGCGGCTTGCTGGGAGCCTCGCTCTCAGGGTGCCCTGCCCGCATGTTTGCTGCACGAATGAGAGAGCTCAGCTTCTCTTCTCTTCACTGTCTGGGGGGAGTGTGACACCCTCCCCATCCTTTGGGAAGAGAGGGGAGAGCTCCTTCAGCTGCCCCGGGGGTGGGCGAGGGGGGTGGCTGAAGCTCAAAAGTGATTTTATGGCATTTCCTACAATTGGAGGAGGAGAGCGGTGGCCTCCCGACGGCTGCTCGCCCGCAGCAGGGTCACCTGGCTGCACTCGAGGAGCTCCCCCGGGCAAGGCCAGGGGCTTGTTTATCTTTGCATTTGCTGGGCCCGAGGTGGTTCTCCCTGCCTGGGGCGTGGGGGGCTCGGGGAACATCTGAGAAATAAGGCTCCCCCTCCACCCTCCGCTCTAGCACCTCCACACCACTCCTGGCTCCTGGGCCGGTCCCTTGGGTTTCCAAGGCTTTGGGTCGAGAGGAGTCTAGCTCAGGCTTGCGAAGGAACAGAGAAGCCGGAGGCAAGAGTTGGTTCAAAACCCCGAGAGCTGGGATCCCTGGGTGGCGCAGCGGTTTGGCGCCTGCCTTTGGCCCAGGGCGCGATCCTGGAGACCCGGGATCGAATCCCACGTCGGGCTCCCGGTGCATGGAGCCTGCTTCTCCCTCTGCCTGTGTCTCTGCCTCTCTCTCTCTCTCTGTGACTATCATAAATTAAAAAAAAAAAAAAAATTAAAAAAAAAAAAACCCGAGAGCTCTGGGGCAACCACACGGGGACCAGCGCTCGAACAAGGCCGTTGGGGCTGGCTTTGCCCTCATTTCGGTCCGTGTCACGCCCATCCCATGGGGAGGCCCTCTTCTCAGAGCCAGCAGTCCCAGCGGAAAGTGGCATCCCTGGAGGGTTGTGAGATGGGCCTAGGTCATCACACACTAGTGCTGGAACCAGTTAGGGCTCCCCAGGGCCTGGAAGGTTCTGATGGGCAGGCTGGATCCCATGCCCACTCCTGCAGCTGGACCTGGGCGGAGCCCACCTTTCTCACCGGCAAGACAGTGAGGAAGGGAAGGTGGTAGGCCAGAAGGAAAGCTGAGGTGCTCTTTCCAAACACGTGGGGCAAAAAAGAAAAAACCACCCCAAACCGTAGATGCTTTCTAATCTGCCAACCTCTTTCTGTACTGAACTCTCCCTTAGAGACAGAGACAGTTCCCCCCCCCCCCCGTCAGTCCCCCCCCCCCCCCTCCCGTCTCATCCAATCAATTAATCTACATGATGAGCTTTTGGAGGCAGCAACCCCTTCATTTACAAGGGAGTTTCAGTTTCATCGTTGCCTCGTAGAGAGAGTGTTCTCACCTGTACTTCTAACCTGTGACTCTCAAGCATTAGTCGGTAAATGTACTGGGTGAGTTGTCTCAGAGCCAGGGGTGTGCAAAAAAATAAATAAATAAAAATAAATAAATAAATATATATACACACTGATATATATATATCAGAAAAATAATAATATATATTAAAAAAATAATAATTTTATATATATACTCTGATATATATATGTATCTACCATGGAGCCGGGTCAGGAAGCCATTGGCTTAACCCCTTGAATTTCCGTGGCTGAGCAGGGCAGGAGGGTGGACCTCGAGGACTTGCACCCGCCGCCCTCCCGATCCTGCGACCAAGGCAGCTGCCTTTCCCTACCACAGGGCACGAGCCGCGCTCTGACCTCATCCTTCTCAGTTTCACGCCGGCACAGTTGGTGGAGAAGTGAGGGTGCTGGGTTCTCACCCAAGGCCTTCCGCTAATTGTCAGCTGATGGTCTTCATGATGGACCTGGGCGCTGGTTTGGGTCAACAGGGGCGGGACGGGCTGTGGTCAGTAGATCCGTGGCGGCATCGTACCGGGCGTCGTCCGCGGCTCAGCGTGGGGAGGGACAGCTGGTGTCGCAGGCATGTCGAGTGGAACACGCGTGGGGTTGGTGGCAGGGATCCACGGTGACCAGGGCTCCTCGTGGCCTGACGCCCTCCGTGAGCCCCACAACGACCCTCGCACGGGGCGGTGAGAGCCCTTTGAAGCTGGATTTCACGCCCGGGGCCTGGGGACTCTGAAAGCTTTTACTCAAGCTATGAACGTGAAACCTGTTTACTTCCAAACCGATGTAATTATAAATATCAAGTCATCTCTACTGTACAAATAGAGCCCAACAGCAGCGATCTGTTATTTGGGGCCATGTCTGCATTGCCCGGAAGACTTAGCGGGCTTTCAGAGCAGCTACAGACCTAATTGCAGCCAGGGGAAATGCCGAAAGCCTCATATTTTCAGCCGAGCATAATGCATTTTTTTTTTTTAAATCTCCCATTTTTATTTCTGAAAAACCTTCCTTCGGTTTCATGAAGGGCAGGCGTTCTTTAGGAGAGGGAGGAGAGCCTTTTCAGAGTTCGCTCCCACTGGCTATTTATTCCCTATCGACTGCAGGCCCCGGCCATCCCGAGAGAAAGCTGGGGGAACCCCACGGAAGTTTCCATCTCCTATTGCTCTTTGTGTGTGGTTAAGAAGGGAGGGAGGGAGGAAGCGAGCTGGAAAGTGCCAGTGGAGGGATTACTTTTTATTTGTTTATTTTGAAACCTGAAACCAAGACTGTACCTTTTTATTTATCGCCCAAACAGCCAAACAGCCTCATATTTGTCAGGAATTTTCACAAATCCGCCAATTTATGGGAGAGAGGAAAAGCATTCAGATATGCCTTAACGACAAAGGTATCGGGAATTCAGTTAACAGCCATTTATTTGCAAGGATGATCTGAAGGCAGACCAGCGGCGCGAGGGTAGCAGGGCAAGACGCTAGGATGTAGCGGGACTGCAAGGCCGCCTCCTGTCCTGTCCCACGGGAACCAGGTCATCTCTGGAGCTCCTCAGCTGCGGGTATTCATACAGGACTAATGTTTGCTACGAAGCATCTTCACTTGGGACTCACGTATGTATGTGCTTGTTCAGAAGGTCCTAGTGGGGCACAGGCCTTGCTGTATCTCCTCAGCCTTGTTCGTGGTATCTGCTGCAGAACGGACTCTTCTGGACTTAGGAATCCCCAAAGCCCCTTTACTCAGGTATGTTGAGGGCCCACAGTTAGGTCTTGGCTGTGCTACCTCGGAGTGACCCCATCTCCCCATACCTCTGTGTCCGTAGCCGACAGTGGGTGTAATGATGATGCAGCTCCTGCTGCCTACCTCATTGGGTTGTGTTTCTGCGTAGGGTCTGGTTGGTGTTAATTTATATTATTAGAAATTAATGTAATTAAGTGTTTTTAGTTTTGTGTTTGTGTTTTTCCAATGTGTCCTGGGCTTTATCATCTAGGATCAGGACGGCTTCCCTCTGAGTCAAGAGAGCAGACCAGAGCAGGGCCCTCTGCTGTGTGCAGCCCAGGGTGGGACCCCTTCCTCCCAGGCCTAAGGGCAGAGCTGGAGGCTTTTAGGCATCAATGAGATGCCTGAAAGGACCCCAAGTGCATCTCACAGGAGGGGACCCGGATGTGGGGACCCAGCTCCAGGCCAGCATCTGCTGTGAACTCTCTCCGTGTCTTTGGGCAAATTACTTTTCTGTGAGTCTCCGTTTTCTCTTGGATGAAATGAAGGTGTTGAGCTGGGTTATCTGCAATGTGCGTTTCCACCCCCTGAAAAGAAACACATTTGCTCCCGTTTGCGTGGACCGTGATCAACTTTGATTTTCTGCAGAAGTTAGGAGAGGAAGTAATTGTAAATTTGCTATCTTTATTTCTCACTTGAGAACAGTTTTCTCCTGTTTTTTGGTCACTAAGTGTTGTGTGTGGGGGGTGTTGGGGTGGGGGGATGCCAGGAATGAGATATTTGGCTCCTATTGCTAATTACTTGTGCTAAGTGGTTGTGTAATGGGGAATTTGGGTATAAATCCTCTCTCTTTAATCATGTGAAAAACAAAAATCCTCAACCGCCATCAGAGTTCATTTAAATGTTAATTTTTATTTTTATTTACCACTTGGTCTCCCAGCTGAAATATATGTAAGTTAAAGCCACTGGAACCGGGCTTCTTTCTGTGGCAGCTGGCGGAGCTCACTCTTGCGCTAATGGTTGTTGCCTGTGATTTGCTTCTCCTGTGTATCACCTTTGTTGCCGGAGAGGAGAAAATGAATTTCTTTGGAAGTAGTATTAATCTGCCTCTGCACACGTCAAGGTGCAGACAACAGACACCAGCAGTGCTCGTTGAGAATTTTGAAGCCGTCCCGATAAGGGTTGGGAATTAAACGTGAAGGTGATAGAAGGAATTTTGCACTTGGAAAAAAAAAAAAAAACTGATTTGGGTAAACCTTTAAAAAGGAGCAAACAAAAGAGCCCCAAAGCATTTGGACACAGACACGCTCAAAACAAAAACGGGAAGTTTCTTTCCAAATGGTGGTTTTGCTTCTTCCCAGCAGCAGCAGCCGCAGCCACAGCCAAAGCGAGCAATCCTGTTGGGAAGTGACGTCTCCGAGATGCGTCTACACCCTACACCCGGGAGTCTGTGTACACCTGAGCCTCGGTGTGATGGACATTTGGGCTGACTGGTTCTTTATCAGGGGCTGCCCTGGCTGTTGTAGGATGTGTCGCTCATCCCAGGCCTCCACCCATAAGACATCAGTGGTTTCCTGTAATGGGTTGGATCGCACCCACTCAGATACATATGTTAAAATCCTAACCCCCAGCGGTGTAAGAGAGATGTTAGGGTTCGAAGCTGATGGTCAAAAAAGAATTTTTGAGACGTCTTGGGTGCAAAAAGGTGGTTTTATTAAAGGACAGGGACGGGACCCGTGGGTAGAAAGAGCTGCATTGGGGTGATGAGGAGGGGCCCACTATAGACTGTTAAGTTGGGAGGGGGTTAGGGAGAGCGTGAGCCTCTAAGGAATTTTGGGAGTAAGGTCTTGAGGACCTTGAGGGTTATTGGGGCTATTACTGGGGAAAGGTCACTTATTACCGGCTAATATAACTTGAGTCATGAGACCCTTCAGATGTGTATCGGTGGGTCATGTGCTTGGGGGATGATCGCCAACAAGTATCTTGGGGAGTAGAGATAAAGGAAGTTTCCAAAGGAATCTTTATATGTTAGAGTCACAGGGTCCTGGGGGTCGGGCTAAGATTGCCTCTTGCCCTTAGCAAAGTCTGAACCTCAAGGCAGCTGAGTCCCTAGAGGAATGTCCCTCTGCCTGTTTGAAGGACTTGTCCCTGGGCTGTAGGTAGGAAGGCAACTCCATAATTTCTCTTCTGCCTGTTTCCCACATCACTAGTATCTTAGCATGAGACCTTATTTTGAAATAGGTTTGTTGCAGGTGTGATTACTTACGATGAGGTCATTAGGGTGGGCTTCAGTCCAACCCAACTGCTGTCCTTATAAAAAGACACTTGGAGGAGCACCCGAGGGGCTCAGTCAGTTAAGTGTCTGCCCTCAGCTCAGGTCAAGATCTTGGGGTCCTGGGATCAAGCCCTGCATCGGGCTCCCTGCTCAGCGGGGAGCCTGCTTCTCCCTCTGCCTCTGCCATTCCCCCCCTGCTCATTCTCTTTCTCAAATAAATAAAGTCTTAAAAAATAAAAAAGAGAGATTTAACTCAGATGCTCACAGAGAGATGGCCCCGTGAAATGGAGGCAGAGGCTGGGGATGCCTTCGAGTGAAGACAAAGATTAGCAGCAAAGCACCCGGAGCTAGAAGACTGAGGTGGAACAGGTTCTCCCTCCCAGCCTCAGAAGGGCCCGCCTTGCGGACACACCTTGATTTTGGACTTCCCGTCCCAGAACAGGACACGACAGATTGCTGTTGCTTAGGCTGCCCTGCCCGTGTGCCCCGTGTTGGCAGCCCTGGTTGTGACCAGCTCAAAATGTGTCCAGACGTTGCCAAATGTCCCCTGGGGGCAAACTGCCCTGGCTTGGAAAGCCCTGGAGTAAGTATTGTCCAGGGTGTTTTCATCCAGCCGCAGCCACCGCGGAGTCGAGGAGTTGTGACGGCGTGGTCCCCAGGGCCCCCCAGATTTCCCTCCTGGCCCTTTACAGAGAGAGTTGGCTGGCCCCCCCCTGGTGGGACCTGTCCTGGGGCACCCCCGAGAGTTGGCTGGCCCTCCCTGGTGGGACCTGTCCTGGGGCACCCCCGAGAGTTGGCTGGCCCTCCCTGGTGGGACCTGTCCTGGGGCACCCCCAAGAGTTGGCTGGCCACCCCGATGGGACCTGTCCTGGGGCACCCCCGAGAGTTGGCTGGCCCTCCCTGGTGGGACCTGTCCTGGGGCACCCCCGAGAGTTGGCTGGCCCTCCCCTGGTGGGACCTGTCCTGGGGCACCCCCAAGAGTTCGCTGGCCACCCCGATGGGACCTGTCCTGGGGCACCCCCGAGAGTTGGCTGGCCCCCCCTGGTGGGACCTGTCCTGGGGCACCCCCGAGAGTTGGCTGGCCCCCCCTGATGGGACCTGTCCTGGGGCACCCCCGAGAGTTGGCTGGGCCTCCCATGGTGGGACCTGTCCTGGGGCACCCCTTTTGGCTGTGGCACCTGGAGGCACACTGGGCTTGGTCTCAGCCTTGAGCTGTGGAATTGGTCCCCGAGCCACAGAGGATGGCAGCGGTGCCCGGCGAGTAGACCGTCGTGGGGAGGCGGGCGACAGCGCACAGTCGGCGTCCGTCTGGGTGTCCTCGCCTCTCAGCCCTTACTTCACCCCTTTCCTCTCGCGCAGCTGCACAGCTCGCTTGCCCGGGATGAACACCTTTTGTGTGACAGGTGGCTTCGTTGTACGAGTTGTGACCTGTGCCGATTTGGAAGCTGGAAAGGCTCCGCTTCCCCGAGGTCAGGCTTTGTACTCCTTGAGGCCATCGCCCCCTGGGCTGTGCTCCGTGCAGTCTTAGGGTCCCCGGTGCTCCACCCGCTTGCTGCTGTGCCCACCCGTGGTGTGCCCCCCCGTGGTGTGCCCAGGTGCCGGGGCTCGGAGCCTGCTAAGCAGGCCTTCTGCAACAGATGCCTGTAAATGCCATTCCAGTTGGGAGTCATGAGAGGGGTCTTCGAGGCCTCTGGCTTTGGGCAGGCAAAGGAGTCCCTTCGGTGTAGACGAAGACCCACATGTGACTGAAAGCCTCTGTCTTTGGCATCGTGTCCTGTCTCTCTTGCTCTGGCCCTTAGTCCCCTGGTTACAGCAGCAGCAATTTAGAACCAACTGTCCATCATTCCTCCAGGGGTGTCTTGCTTTTAGGACCTACAAGGTCAAGCCTTACCGCTTCCTTCAGGCTCTGAGGTGATAGTGAAAACTTAGGGGGGAAAAGTCCAGAAAAGACAATGTAGACAACCGCGTGGGGTTGAATCGTGTCTCCTCCCTCCCCCAAGAAGATGTGTTCAAGTCCTAAGCTCCAGTACCTGGTGGAAATACCATCTTCGTGGCTGCACTTGCAGCTCAGGCGAAGTCGTTAGGCTGTTACCCTGATCCAGTAATGACTGGTGTCCTTGTAAGAAAAGGACAAGAGAAAATAAAAATAAAAAAAATAAAAAAAGGGGTCCCTGGGTGGCGCAGCGATTTGGCGCCTGCCTTTGGCCCAGGGAGTGATCCTGGAGACCCCGGATCGAATCCCACGTCGGGCTCCCGGTGCATGGAGCCTGCTTCTCCCTCTGCCTGTGTCTCTGCCTCTCTCTCTCTCTCTGTGACTATCATTAAAAAAAAATTTAAAAAAATCAAAAAAATCAAAAAAAAGGACAAGAGACAGAGCACAGTGAAGATGGGGGCAGAGACTGGAGTGACGTGTCTACGAGCCGGGGAACACCGAGGGTTGCTGCCTTCAGCAGCGAGCTGGCTCCTTAGCACGGAGCACATTCTCCCTCTGAGTCCCCAAGAGGCAACCGACCCTATGGACACTTTGATTTTGGACTTTTAGCCTCCCAAACTGTGAGAGAATAAATTTCTGTTGTTTTTAAGTTATGGTACTTTATTATGGCAGTCGTAAGAAATTGAACACGATAATTATTGTGGAAAATGTGTAGTTTTGCATCTTACACCGTTTGATAGCTTAGCACAGAGTGACTTTGAGGACGGGGCACGTTGCCGGCAATTACTCGCCTTTACGTACTTCTTGTGGCTCCCTACAGTTTTTCTAGTAGCAGTTAGCACAATTTGTAATTAAAAAAAAATTTTTTTTAGAATTATTTAAAGAGAGAGTGCGTGTGCGTGCACATGAGCAGGTGGGGGCCGGCAGCAGAGGAGGGAGGGAGGGAGAATCCTCAAGCCGACCGCTGCTGAGCGCAGAGCCCGAGGCAGGGCCCATCCCACGACCCTGAGATGGTGACCTGAGCTGAAACCAAGAGTCGGCGGCTTAACCCAATGAGCCGCCCGGGGCGCTCCCACAGTTTGTAATTTTGTGTGTGTCTCTATAGTTATTTGATGATCTACTTCCCCCACTAGAAGTGAATCCCACCCAGGACTGACAGGTATTCAAGAAGCATTTGTTTGGTTTTTTTTAATAAATTAATTTTTTATTGGTGTTCAATTTACCAACATACAGAATAACACCCAGTGCTCATCCCGTCAAGTGCCCCCCTCAGTGCCCGTCACCCACTCACCCCCACCCCCTGCCCTCCTCCCCTTCCACCACCCCTATAAGAAGTATTTGTTAAAAGACCTTGGGCACGTCATTTGTAATTTCCAAAGCCCCGTTTGTTTTTTTTTTTTTTTTTTTTTTCCTACCTGGAAAAGAGAACTGTTCATGGTGCCTACTTCATTGATTGCCCTGAGGATTAGGTGAGATGCTATAAGTGGAACGGGATGCGTCGTGTGCTACAAACACCAATATGAGTATTTTTTTTATTTGACTCCTTTCCTGGATTCTTCTGTAAAAGCCTCAGTGGCATGTAGAGCTTTGGGCATATGCACCTGTTCCCAATGCTGGCTTAGCACATAACCAGCTCGTATAACTTGTTTTGACAACCCCAGGTAACGATTTGTCATTAGGAGCTGCAGTTGAAATTTGACCCCCACCCCCCACCCCAGGAGTTTCCATGGTTTCTAAGAACCTCATCATTAAACAGCCCTGAAGATACAGAAAGAACCTTCCTTGAAATTGCCATTAAGGCCATCCTTGTCACCCTGGGAAAAGCTAATGGACAGAAACATATTGACGTGTTAACAGTTTGAGACCTTTCCCCTAAGAAAACCTTTTAGCTAGTGAGGGTTCATTCACCTTAATTAAAAATTATCCAATGGATACATCTCTCCATCGCTCTGTGGGCACACATAGAGTTGTTTTTCTTTCTTTCTTTTTTTTTTTAAGGAAATTAAATTAAAAAAACCTCATCCTCCTTCAAATAAATCCTTTGTTTGCTTTATTAAGCGGGAAAGCCTGCTGGCTGTTAGTTGCCAATTAAATGTAGGTGTTAATTAAAATGGCCATGTCCAGGCACTCCTAAGGATCAATCTGCCACTTGGGGACCCATTGTTGAAGGTGGCCCTGAATTGCAATACATTATCCACGACACGGTCACTTGGTATCTCCCTGGGACGCAAGAAAGAAGACCCAAGATTGAGTTTGATGGATAAATATTACGCAGCAATTTTTTCCCCCAAACGATGAGACGTGCTTTAAATTGGGGGTACAGGTCAAACCCCGTTCTCTCTTTTTCGTATGATCCTTGAGCCCAGAACAGTTTTTACATTTTTGAGTGATTGCAAGTATTTCATGGCACGTGACATTTCCGTGGAATGGAAGCGTCAGTGTCCCTGGATAAAGCTTTATTGGTACCCAGCTGCGACCACTCATCAGCTCACCACCACAGAGTCAAATGATCCCTGTGACGCCGAAGGTCACCTTGAGGTCACTCACACACACACATGCTGTCCCTTCACTTAGCATCTCTGTGACGGGGCCGCCCGGACACTGCACATTCCATGGCACCTTTACGCCTTGGAGGAGCGGGAAGGCAGTGTCACGAGGGACGCGCACCCCTTTGGCTTCTCCTGAGCGAGTGAGCTGTGGTCTCCTGCGAGGTGAGCTTTGGACCTGAGCAGGTGCGCGAGGTGTGCTGGCCCGCATCACTGCCTCCCGGCTCCGGAGGGAGCGGACCACCGTGATGGCCCAGGCGGCGCGGGCTGGGGGGCATCCAGAGGTGCCAGCTGCGGCCAGAGAGCGGACACCCCTCCTTGTTGTCTTGGGACAAGGGCCGGGTTCAGGATGCATCTCCCCAGCTGTCTTCCTACACGGTCGTTCCGAGGCCTGAGCCAACCGTTGACTGCACCCCGAGGAGAGTCAGTGGTGTGTGTTCCAGGCCTGCGCTGAGGGGCGGGCCGCCCAGGGGGATGACGGCATCACGGCTGGCGCCACGGCAACCTGGGGGGGGGCAGGGGGCCTGCGTTCCTGCCAAGCCTCCATACGCCTCCTCTCGCTCATCCCGTGTCCTGCGTCTCCTTCTCGTACTTCCTTTGCCAACGTGAGGTCTCCCTGCCCCCTGTGCAGACGCGGGAGACCCGGGCTAACTGTCCTCACCCTCTGCGTCCTCTGGCTCCTCCCAAGCCAGCCGTGCATGTGTGGCTCGGTCTCCGTTCTTCTGTGCACGTGGCGTTTTCTCCTGGTTTGCCATGACCATGAGATGACGAATAACATTGACGGAGGGGACAGGGTACATTTTACTATAAAACAAATGCAGAAAGCAGTAAACTCCGGAGATGAAGTGAGCGTGCCCTGGGATCAGCTCCCTGGAATCGAGCGCTAGCTCTGCTACGTGCCAGCGGTCCGTCCCTGGAAGTTTACTAATCCCTCTGAACTTGGGTTGTCACTTCTTGAAAATGCGATAATGAGCGACATCTGATAGAACAGCTTTGACGACGAAGTGACTTGTGCCACTGCCTAGCACGGAGCCTGGCGCGGAGAAGTGGTCTGGAAGTGGGAGCTGCTCCTGGTGCCAGTGCCCTTTCCCCTAACGGAGCTTTCTTATCCCTTTGTCCCGGGGCATGAGGCGTCTGAGCGAGGTAGCAGGTTACAGGAGCCACCGCTGCTCTTCCCCGGCAACAGGTGCATGTGCAAGCACACACGCTGGTCGTCAGCTTCGAAGACCTTCCCCTGAGCCCCCGGGGATGACACGGCAGGTGCACGTCAGATGACCGCCTCACAGCATCGCTGGGGGCTGGCACCGGCCCACGTATTCTCAACACTGTTCCTCCTTTTTCTCTATCTTGATGAAATCACGCAAGTTTCCCACAATTTTATTAATCGTTCATGGTGTGTTGGCCATGGTATCAGGACCTGTGAACGACCCAGATAAGGTCTGTTTTAGGGTCCAGTTGGAAGCAGACAGGTAATAATTAGATAATTTACATCTTGAAGGACCCGTCTGGCTGCGATGAGAAGGGATGGAAGGCAGTCACGCAGGCAGGGCACCCCCGAGGACGCTAACAGGGCCACCCCGGTGGCAAGGTGACGGCAAATCAGGAATTATGTGGCAGGATGCACGGAAGTGGGGGTGCCAGGGAATGGTCAGAAGGAGGAATCAAGAAGACCAGGTCAGGGGGTGGGGGTGGAGATGGCAGCGGTCAGGAGGCACCAGCTGGTTCCTAGCTCGAGGGGGAGGAAGGGCACGAGAAGGCCGGGTTGTGGGCAGGAGGTGTGAATGCAGTGTGGACACCCAGGCGGGGTGCCAGGCAGCTGGGACAGATTGGCCACGTCCACCCCGAGCCCCTGTGATGAGAGCCTTCCTCCCGGGCCCTCCTGGCCCACCGCGCACCCACATGCCTGGGTTACCCTCCTCTTTGGGATACCTACACACCGTGGAGCCGAAGCAGCCGCCCGCCGCTCCGTGACGCTGAAGGGACAGGCTATCGGGGAGCAAGTAAAGTGGATCCCTGTAAGAAAGGGAGGTTTTCTGGAACGTCTGAGATGATCCTTGGGTTCCTTCATTTAACGGTTTCCAGCGCTCTGACCGCACAGTTCTTGCCCCGCGCGGTCACACCGAACGCCCTGGAGTTTGCCGCCTGCTAGAACAAAGCCGCTCATCTCTGGGACCCGCAGCCAAGGTGCTTGGCCTCACGGTAATTAGGTAATTCTTAGCAAATTGGACTACGGTTCTTTAAGCATCTTTTTGGCCGTTCTTACTGAGGTATAATGAGCATACGATAAACTCATCAATTTTCTGCCTACAAGTCAATGAGTTTTGACAACGTTCATAGTCTTGTAGCCACCACACTCGTGATCTGGAACATTCCATCAGCCCAGAGAATCTCCTTAGGCTCCTTTACAGTCCCTCTCACCCCTCCGTGATCACCGACAACCCCTGACCTGCTTCCTATCACTATGGTTTCTCCTATTCCAGAGTTTTATGTAATTGAGATCACCCTGGGTGTAAACTTTTATGTCTGGCTTCTTTCACTCGGTGCAGTGACCCTGTTATTTGCGCTGGTAGCCTGTGCCCTGCTGAGGAACCTCCCACCGCAGGGTTGCGTGACGGTCCACAACTGACGGGCGTCTGAGTTCTTGCCCATTTTAGGCAATGATGACTGAGGCCACTACTGACATCCACAGTCTGTATGTGGAATTTCATTTCCCTTCATGAGCACGTAGGGGTGGGACTAGGGGCCCATAGGGTGAGTGTGTGTGTGTGTGTGTGTGTGTGTGTGATTTTACAAGAAACTATGAAACTGTTTTCCAAGGGGCTGTGACAGTTTGTATTGTCCCTCAGTAGCGGCGGGGGGGGGGGGGGTCCTCACTTTTCCCATATCCTGCTTAAGACTTTTAAATTATGGCCATCATCATAGAGTGGTTCCTCAAAGTAGTTTTAATTTTTTAAACTTTAGTTTTAAAAAAACTAATGTTTTTTTTCTTATGATTATTGACATTGAGAATATTTCCTATTCTTTCTTTTTAAGATTTTATTTATTTATTTCTGAGAATACACAGAGAGGAGAGAGAAGCAGAGATGCAGGCAGAGGGAGAAGCAGGTACCATGCAAGGAGCCTGACGTGGGACTCGATCCCGGGTCTCCAGGATCAGGCCCTGGGCCGAAGGCGACGCTAAACCACTTGAGCCACCTGGGCTGCCCTATTTTCTATTCTTGATTCCTATATTACATATTCTTTGGCGAAGTATCTGTTCACACCTTGTGACCATTTTTAATTTTTTATTTGTCACTCCATGTAATTGAATTTTTAGAGGTCTTGAGCTATTTTAGATACAAATCCCTTGTGAAATATGTTTTATGAATATTTTCTCCCAGTCTGTGGCTTGCCTTTTGATTTTCTTACCAGCATCTTTTTTTTTTTCAAGGTTTTTTTTTTTTTTTTTTTTTTTTAAGGCTGTGGTATAGCTCAGAACATAGTCTATCTTGGTAAATATTCTGTGCACACTTAAAAGAGCTTGCAACCTGCTACTGTTGGGTGGGGTGATACGTAAATGCCATTTTGGTTAAGTTGGTTGAGAGCAGTGCTCATGTCTTTCATCCTTACTGAGCACCTACGTGCCTTTTGTATCAGTTCTTAGGATCAGTTTTTTTTTTTTTTTTTTGTATCAGTTCTTTGTATCATTCCAAGGATGTTGGAATCTCTGTGACTTTGGATTTGTCTGTTTCTTCTTTTAGTTCTACCATTTATGCCCCATCTACTTTGATGTTCTGTTATTAGGTCCCCATAGTCTTTTGTCCTCATGATGAATTGGCCCCTTTATCATTATGAAATGTCCTTCTATATCCCTGGTAATATTTGAGACACACTTGGAGATTAATTTCACTGTTCCAGCTTTCTTTTGATTAGTGATTGCATGCTATATCATTTTCCATCCTTTTACTTTTCATTTTTCTGTCTTTATATTTAAAATGTGATTTTTAGCTGTTAGAATATGGTTGAATCTTCCTATGTTAGCCAGTCTGACAATCTCCTTTAATTGGTGTTTAGAACACTTTCATTTAATGTAAGTATTGATATGGTTGTATTTAAATATACCATCTTGCTATTCATATCTGATCTTCAGTCATTTTATATTTTGTCCTAATTTCTTTTGGATTAAGTATTTCTTTATCATTCCACTTTAATTTATTAGCTATTCATTATTGTCCTATAATGTATAAAAATAATATATTAAAAAGCATAAAAATTGTGACTCTAGGGTTCACAGTATGTATCGTCAGCTTATCACAGTGTCCTGTCAAATAATATTATGGCATAAGAACTTTGCAACAATGTACTTGCATTTCTTCCCATCTATGATTTGTGCTATTTTAATCATTCATTATTTTATATATGGTCTGATTTTTACAACCCGTTATTGTTATTTGTGCTTTAATTATCTTTTTAAAAGATTTATAAAAGTGAGAAAAAGGCTTTCTGTACTTACGTCCATATTTGCTGTTTCTGGTGCTCATTATTTTTTATGTTGATCCAAATTTCCATATAGTCTTATTACTTTATAAAGATATTTTGGTTTTCTCTGGAATTCTTGGCTTAGAGATATTTTTCTTTGTGTTTTAAAGATATCACTACATTGTCATCTAGCCTGAATAGTTTATGATAAGAATTTTTTGTATTATTATTATTATCTTTGGTCCTCTATACGTGCGTCTTTTTTCTCTTACTGCTTTTACATTTTGTCTTTATCATTAATTTTCTGTAATTTTGATATTATGGGCTTTGGTGTGTTGTTCTTCTTGTGTTTTGGGGGGGTTTGTTGAGCTACTTAGATTTGTAGATTTATAGTTTTTATCAGAATTGGACAAAATGGCCATTATTTCTTTAAATGTTTACCCACTCCTTGCTTTTCTGCGACTCCAATTACATGTATGACAGCCACTAGTTATTGTCTTGACAACCTACTGAAACACTCTGCACTGTTTTGTCAGTGTCTTTACTTCATTTTCAGACAGTTTCTATTGCTTTCTCTTCAAGTTCACTAATCTTTTCTTCTGCAATGTCTAATCTGTTAATCCGAGATAGTAGATTTTCCATCTCTGATATTGTATTTTTCATTTCCAGAAGTTTAATCTTTTTTGATAGCTTACATTTCTTACTTATGTTTTCTTCTGCTTTTTTGGGCATATGGGTTATATTTATAGTAGCGATTTTAGTGTCCTGTTTATTTATTCCATCATCTCTGTCATTTTTGGATCCGTTTAGATTATTTGAGTTTTCTCTTGTGAGTTCTTATTTCTGCATTTCTTTTTATTCCTCATATTTTTTTTATTGGATTCTGGTGTTGTGAATATCACATTATAGACAGCTAGATTATTGTATTTTACTGTTTTCCATATTGCCGTTCTTTAATCTCTCTTGGATATTGTCCTGGGACACATTCAAGTTACTGAAATCAGTTTGGTTCTTTTGACGTTGGCGTTTAGCCCTAGTTCTGGTTGATCCAGAGCAACCTTTAATTGAGGGCTAGTTTGTCCCTACTGCTGAGGCAACACCTAGTCAAGAATTCTGTGTAATGCCCCATGTTTCCATATTGGCTGATGGAAGCATGAATTCTTCTCAGCTCCATGCAGGCATAATGGTTTGCTTTATCTCCTCTTACCATGCGTGTCCTTACCTGGCCTCAAGTAGTTTCCTCCCAAATGTGCACAGATCAACACTCAGCAGACTTGACAGAAACCTCTACAAATTGTTAGAGTTCTCTGCCTGTGTAGGTCTCTCCTCTTTGGTATTTTGTCATGCAAATCCCAGGCACCTTGACCTCCCCAAGGAGGACCACTTTGTTTCTTCAACTCAGCAGGACCACGAGGCTCTTTTGGTTCCCTCTCACTGGACTCTGGTCTGGAAACTATCTCCAGGAAGTAAGCTAAAGAAATGGTAGGGCCCACCTTGTTTATTTCTCTCTCTCTCTCTCTTTTTAAGATTAAACGTTTATTTGAGAAAGAGAGTAAGCGCAAGCAGGGGGAGCAGGCATCCTGCTGAGCAGGGAGCCCCATGTGGAGCTCAATCCCAAGATCCTGGGATCATGACCTGAACCAAAGGCAGATGCTTACCTGACTGAGCCATTCAGGAGCCCCTGTTTCTCTTCTTTTGAGGGTAATTTTCCTGTGCTGCTTGTTGTCTAATGTCTGCAAAACCATTAATATACATTCACATATATATTCAGTTTTTAGTCATCAGAGAGGAAGATAAATTTTGCCCTGGGTACTCCATCATAGCCAGGAGTAGGAGTCTTGCCTAATACTTTATTTGCATGTATCTATGTAGCTACAGGTAAAAGACATCAATTATATGTCCTACGATAACATTTTAAAAAATGTCAAAACATTTTGTTAATGTCAACATTTTGTTAATGTCAGACTCAGCTATTTTTCTATGTTAGCAGTTTTTAACTTTTTTTTTTTATGGATCATCTAATGAATCTATAACCCACTCTGAAAAATGCACATGGTCACACATACACATTAGCATGCAAATTAAAAAATGCAAAACTAATCCCTGATTCTCCCCTGTGGAACTTGGAGGACTATCTAGGCTAGGTGAGAACTCCTGCTCTAATTAATATTGCTTTGTTTGTTACTTTGGTGATCAAAAAAATTATAATTTCTTCTCTGTCTTACCTTGCAGGGTTATTATGAAAGATCACACTGGCAGTGTCAAAATACTTTACAAGAGTTGTGGAAACATACTATACTTTTCTTGTGATGATGATTGTTACTATGGTTACCATCATTATCATTTCTAATAAGGGCTCTTAGGTGGTTTTTAAAGTTGTAGTAAATTCTTGTAAGAGTTTAATGTTCTTTAACTGTGTAGTAAATGCACATACACACACATAAATGTATATACACTCATATGCAAGCATACACATATTTTATTTTTTTGAAAAGATTTATAACAGTATAATCATCTATTTACACTGAAAACGTGCTTCTTGTTCTTGTCCTCTGTTTTCTCTCCTCAACCTTGTATCTCCTGGTTGAGTAGTTGTCCAACATATTTGTGCAATTTTTGCATCGATTTACAAATAAGTGCTGTGTAATGTACTTTGTAAAATTCATTTTTCTGTGCTATTAAAATCAATAAAGATGCAATTTATGGAATAATCTTTTTCAGGTATCTCTATGAACTAGATACGTCTTGTTATTCAGTGTTGGCTATGCATATTCTTTGATATGCAAGAACTTGCCTGCCTTTCAGCAAGCACTTCCATTTCTTCCCTTCTCACCCTCTGTTAGCAGGATGGAAGCCACGATGGCATCTGCCCCCCACAGTGTGCCACATGCATCTCCATGTGCCATCTCCCCCCTGACCTACTTCTGCATCCTCTCTCTTGCCATTTGTTTCTGTGTCCCCTTCCCGTTCAGAATTCTCTTCAAGTGACTAAAGGGCACATTTTTCAAATGCATTTCAGGGCACACCTTCTTTCAGAAAGCTTCATGGCCCGATAGACTCATGCCATCTCCCCCTCTTCAGAGGTCCAGAACCAAGAACTTCTGTATTGGCCTATTCCAGTTCTAATGCCAGAAGTCTGAAATCTGTCTGTGGAAGAGACTGAACTCTTCAAGTGTAGGCACTGAGCTAGCTCTCTTAGGGATCCCTCCGGCAATGTGCTTGCTTTAGAGGAGACACTAAATACTTGCTGAATTCAATTCACTGGGACTAATTCTTTCGCTCTCTGCCTGATATGACAGATAAGTAAATTGCCCTGACCTCTCTTCCTGGGACCTTTGAATAACTGCCCACGAAAAATCCAGAGACAATCAGGATATCTTCAAATACTTATGGGAGAATGGAAATTGGTTCAATCGTTTTGTAGGGCAATATGGCAGGCTCTCTTAAGGTTGTAAATAGTCATCCTAGCAATTCCTCACTGGGGTACCTGTCCTAAGGCTATGCATTCAGATGAGTCAAATATTCAAGGACAAGGATTTTCTCCAATGTATTATTTGTGATTGCAAAAAGACTAGGGGAAGAAAAGCAACAACGGAATGTCCATCAATATGTAAATGTGTAAATTAACTACAGAGTACCCAGTATAATAGATCCTTGTAGACTGACATAATAACAACATTTCTAAAACATATTTTTAGTTTTTAAAAACATTTAGAAATAATATTAGTCTCTACGGTTTATAATTTAAAGGCAAATCCCACAAAATTTAGACATTTCTGTGCATTTGTATTTATAGAATCTTTATATTTCCCTCTAGTAGACCTGAGTGTCTCATGGGAATGAGGTTCTAGACAGGTCCGTGAGCAAGGTGGCAATTGGATGCAGGCAAAATTTATTTCTAAAACCCCTCGAGACAGAACCACGTTGGAGTCAGACAGTTCGTCTTTACTAAGTCAAATGCAGCTCTGTATTATTTCCCGTTGTGTTGGAGCAGCTTACTGTTTCTCCAGGCAATTTCTTCCAAACTGAGGATGGCAGGTTGCATTTTGGGGCCACCCTATTCAAGCAAAAATAAATATGCTCACACCGTGACAGGCCCTCCGAAGCTGAGACCATACAGTGTTTCCCAGCAGGAGCATGGAAACATTAGGTCAGGACAGTGGATGTTGGGTGACCCTGTGCAGGATGCGTATCGAGCATCCTTGCCTCACTGCCTTGGATGCTTACCATCCCTTCCCTTCATTGCACAGGGAAACATTCTTCCAGATATTTCTAAATGCCCCCTAGGGGGCACTACTTACCCTGCCTGAGAACCACCAGAGTAGGATCCACATCTCCCAGTTCATTTTCACTCTTGTCTAGGCACATGCTCATTGTATACAACCACCATTGAGTGGAGTCATCTGCTCTGTGAAAGTAGGATCTTTAAAAATTACTTTTCTCTTTCTTTAGGAATCTTCGTAGTTGAATTCCTATAAGCTTATGCTCCAGGGGTACTTTCCTGCTATTGCAGTTATCTATTGCTTTATAACGAAGCATCTAAAATATTGTGGCCTAGGAAAATCCCATTTTATTATGCTCACGGAGTCCATAGATAAAGGGTCTAGACAGTGATTGCTTCTGCTTCACAGTATCTGGGGCTTTAGGTCAGAAGACTTGCAAGGCTATGCTGGACTCTGGCTGGGGGCTGGAATCATCTGGAAGTGTTTTTATTCACATATTGGGATGTGAGAGCATTGAGAATAACTCAAAGGCTGGGTTTTGGTGGGTTGGAGCCCATCTGAAGGGGCTTGTACACAAGGCCTTGCAGGGGAGGAAAAGCTCTTTTCTCTCTACCCTCCTAGGTTCATTGGCTGAGGGCCCTGCAGACTCAACTTACAAAACACAGCTTAACAAGAGAAAAATAGAGTTTATGAACCCATGCAGTGAGCATACACGTGGGAGGAGCTCAGTGACGAGTAACCCTAAGGGGCATTTAGATAGAGCTTGGGGCTCACACAGCATCCTAATGAAGGACAGTAAATTTGTATGGCAGTGACAAGATGAAGGATAAGGAAGTTTTTAGACTTTCAGGCGTGACATACTGGTGGGGGAGGGAAATATGTATGGGAAACTAATGAGACATAAGGGCTATTTTAGTAACCTTAGAGTTGTTTCTGGGGATTAGGAGTAGCCTGTTGTTTTTGCAGATGGAAGGGAAAGCAGAGAGCTTTTGTGTGCAGGCACGTCTGCTATTTCTCAGTTGTCTTCAAAGGGGTGTGTTTTAGGGTGGCATATTCTGATTTCCTATAGCTTTTTCATGTGGCTTTGGGTTCCTCACAACATGGCAACCTTACCTACATGCATGGTGGCTTTAGGGCTCCAAGGGTGAGTGTTCCAGCCAATAAGCAAAGCCTCGCGGTCCCTCATGACCTAGCCTTGCAAGTCACACAGCGTGAATTACGAAAACTTTTTCATCTAAGCAGCAACAAGTCCATCCAGGATGTAGACTCTACCTCTTAATGGCAGGGGTATCAAAAAATTTATAGCCATATTTTGAAACTACCAAACCTAGTGAGCATAGGAGAGCATTCTGAAAGGATATGCATCAATCTATTAAGGGAATCTATAAGATGATTTTATGGACTAAACACGCTAGCATATTGGCAATTTTATATGAGTTAGTCTAGTGATAGTAGTGTTTGGAGAAGATTGGGGTGGGGAGACAGTAATTCAGGGCAAACTTCACCTTATCCGTCATTCAGGTGTCCTTTACGATGATAACAAGTCCATATATTTACTCATATAATTTTTTAAGGGACGATATTTGACCTTCATCATAGAAACAGTCTTATAAAAGTGGAATAGGAGAGAAGTAGGGAACTTTGAACTGCTATCAGTGATATAGATATAAAAATTATTCTGGATCCACAAGCAAATCAGAAAATACAGCCTCTGTGATTTGATGCAATAGCTAAGCGTTGAGTGGAAGAGGTGCTATGATTAACTTGCTTGGAAAGGACGGTAACTAGACAAGGGATCAATAGTTATCATGTATTGAGCCTTTGCTACATGGAGGGCTCTGTTTGCGTTGTGACGTTATTTCTCAGAACCGCCCTCAGAATACAGGGAGGACACACGAACTCCAGTTGATTTGGGAAGACTTGAGGAAGGACGTAGGATTTAAGCTGAAACATAGGAGCAGAGGGTCTCAGACTCTGGAGGTCATCACCATTGCCCGGGGTGATGTTCAAAATGTGAATACCCCCCCCCCCCCGCCACCTCCACTGCCCCACCAGGCTTATCTCAGACCTTCTGAAATGGAAACAGGAGCATCTATATTTGTGATGGGGAGTCTCGTGTGTTAAAAACTTGACCTACTTCTACCTTAGAAAATCACCCGGAGTTTTGGGGAACAATGATTCCCAGGCTCCTGTCATGGAGATTCCAATTCAGTCGTCTAAGGCAGGAAGTGGTGTCTTTACTAAGTCTCAGGTGACACTTCTGATCAGGCAAGTGTCATTGGAGACGATGGTGAGAATTTGACCTTCAGAGGTGAAGGAGAAGAGAGTTCCTGTTGGGGGACAACTTCTGCGCAGGTGGGAGTAGGAAAGTGTAGATGGACTTGAGTCTGCAGTCAGTGCTGTGGAGCATAGATTGGAAAAAGACGCTGGAGGGAGGAAGCTAGTTAGGCCACTGCAGTTGTAAAGGTGAGAAGGAGCTCTGGCCTCAGGCTCCTTCTACTAGGGCAGAGATCACCAGGTGAGTGACCATTGCATACTACCACCTACCTTTTGCACACATCCTGGTGCCTGGGATGTTAGTTGTGATGGCTGGAGCTCTGGTAGCCATTTAGGACCATAGCATGAACTTGAAAGTAACAGTTGTACGGTAGGATGATGAAAGTAAGAGACAGAAGAGAAATTTGATTTCCCTGATTCAAAGGTTTTCTACTTACCTGAGGAACAGTCATATTGTGCACACACTATTAGAAGCAGGCAACAGCTCCCATTACAGAATAACGGGTGTTTGTGTGTGTGTTGACCCAGAGGGAACTCTTCCCAGTGAAGATCTTCTTTGCTCCCTATTTCGTGAATTGAAACTGGACCATAGAATGCCTCGCTGCCTCTCATTTGCAGTCATTTGGCCAAATCTGGCCCTCGGATGTGGTTATCTTGGCCAGCAGGCTGTGTTAATATCCAGAAAAGCTCAGTTAAGCTGTTTGAGGGCATCAGTAGATTCAGGCAGAGGAGTTAAATCCGTTCCTCAGATGAGTGTTATCTTGGACATGAAAGTACTGTCTTTAGAGTCGTGACCTGGCGTCACGGTGACAGGAGTGGCACCAATAATCAAGGCACTGGCCATTCGTGTTGATGGGATGTGCCAGGACGTTTGCATCATCTCACTTAATCCTCACCACGGTTTTACACGTTGGATTCTCTCTTCTCCTCATTTTACAGGAGGGGAAAGCGAGGCTCAGCGGTGTCGGCGTGCGCCGGCCCAGAGCCCGAGCGAGTGGCCACCCTGTGGGGCGCTGCCCGCCTTCCCTGGGGCTCGAGGAGGGCCCATGCCCATGGGCGCAGGCCAGTCCCGCGGCCGCGAGGGTGTGGGGTGTGGCCCGCTGCTCCTCGGAAGCTCCTTCCAAACAAAATAGGCCTCTGTACTGCGCGTCCAAGTTAAGTAGGTGATTAAGTGGGTTTTATTTGGCCAGTGGTTAATGAGAGTTGAATGAACCTGCGCGGTTATAGTGTGTCCTCTGATGCGGGGCCTCCCTGTGCAGGAGCAGGCGGCGCAGTGACAATTGCAACATTATGTAAATGACCGCCAGGAAGCGGGTTGCTGTGGGCAACGGGGAGTTTGAGGAGCTGCTCTCGGCTCCCTGTGTTTCTGCCTCTGGCTTCCCTTCAAAATGCCCTCCGGCATCGGCTACCCGGATGTATTGCCCTTTATCTCTCCTTTACCTGATTTTCTCCTTCATTATTGCTCTCGGGTTGGGGCCATTTGGCCTCCCCTCTTGGGAGACTTGGGCCTTTCAGTTCTTACAAACGTCTCATGCATTCTGGACACTTCTGAGCTTCCCTGGGGCTCCCAGCTGCCTCATTACCCAAGGCCTGTCTTTGATTTACTTCAATTTATAGTCTCATGTATATACCTCCTGCTTCCACTCTCTCTGGGGAATGAATGGGGGCGGGTGGAGGGAGGGAGGGGGAGCAGGGTTTATACAAAGTACTGCGCTAGGTAGCCATGCCCCACACAGGGAGTTCAGAGGGCCAGGAGAAATCCCACCTGCCCGTTCGCCCATCACGTAGGGCGTCTACCGTCTTCTCTTAGACTGGGGTTCGGGGTTTGGGGCCCAGGCTCAGGCTTGGGGAAGAGAGGAGGCTTCAACCTCACTTGGGATTTGATGGGGCAGCCGCTTCGTGACAACGCTGCCAAGAGAGGTGGCATGAATTGCGCCATGGGATGAACATAAAGGCAGTCAGGGCCCTTTGCTGATTAACTGGAGCTCGCATCTCAGGATGGCCCTTGGGTATAAGATTCTGGAAACACCTGTATAAGGACAGGGTAAGAGGAGAATCAAAATTTAAAGAGCCAAGAATTGATCCTTCCTCCTACCTTCCGTCCCCCCTCCCCACCTTTTTCCTCCCTCCCTCTTTCCTTCTCTTTCTAGAGGGAATATTATTTGGGGATGGCTGTAAAGCAACTGAGAAATAATCACATGAAAACCACATCTGTAGTCAACATAATAATAGTGATGATTACCGCTGCTCCTGACCCCTGCCACTTCTCCAGTTGTCACAAGTAGCCCCCGCTGGCCCCAGGATCCTGCGCTAGCTCCCCACCGTTTTCCTTAGACCCTGCTCACACCTTAACAATAGCTCTTTACTGAAGGCTCTTTAGATCCTGCACTGGAGGCGGCCTTCCGAGTCCTGCCAGGAACCTGAGGCAATAGGTAGGAGAAGTGGCGTTAGAATCCACAGCCCAACTCCAGAGACATGTTCACGTGTTGGGAGGTCCCCAAGAGAACCCCTAGGTGTGACGTTTTGCCTCTACCCCCAGACATGGGACTTGGGTATAGTTGTCCCCATAGCTATGATTTATTACAGCAGAAGGATCCGATGCAAAATCAGCGCAGAAACAAAGTGCGTGGTGCACAACCTGGGGAGACCAGGCGCGAGCTTCCAAGAGGGCCCCTCTCGGTAGAGCCGCGAGGCCTGTACTTACTTCCTCTGGCGATGAGTTGTGACAACCCATGTGGAATGACAACCGGGAAAACTCAGAGGCTCGGTGCCTGGGGGTTTTTAATGGGGGCTGCTCGTGCAGGCACACCTGCTCCCTGGCACGTACCCAGATCCCAGACTCCCAGAGGAAAGGCAGGGCTTCAGCCTAAGCCGTCTTATTTATTTATTTATTTATTTATTTATTTATTTATTTATTTATGTTTTTATTAATTTTTTTGTATTTTTTAAAGATTTTATTTATTTATTCATGAGACACACACACACACACACACACAGAGAGAGAGAGAGAGAGAGAGAGAGAGGCAGAGACCCAGGCAGAGGCAGAAGCAGGCTCCATGCAGGGAGCCCCACATGGGACTCGATTCCAGGACCCCAGGATCACGCCCTGGGCCAAAGGCAGGCCCTAAACCGCTGAGCCACCCGGGGCTGCCCTATATTTTGTATATTTTTAAACTGGAGTTCGATTTGCCGACCTATAGTGCTCTTCTTTATACAAACAGTTGAAGGCACTCGTATCGAGGAGAGATATTGGAATTCTCCCCATTTGCAAGCTCCCGGATGCCCGGGCCGGCCGGCCGACCCGGACTGGACTTCCGCAGACCTTTCCAGCAGCAGCAGCTGCCACGTGAACTCCTCCCGCACAGCTCCGAAGCCCCGCAGCAGCATCTGCGGGGTGTTTGCTCCGCGCAGGGCGCTGCATTTGGAGGAGAGGCCCATCACCTCTTTGGATGACAGCATGTAAAGTGGACACTGCTTTTAGTTCCCTGTGTAGGTGAATATCTGCTCACCGTGATACAGCAAGTACGCGGTGAGGGCAGGATTAGAATCCGGGTCGACCTGGCTCCACTGTCGTCCATCAAAGGTTGGGGGAGGGAGGCAAGTGGGGTGGAAGCGGAGGAGAGATGATGACTGGTACCTATTTGCAGGTGGCGTTGTTATGGATGATCTCTAGTTTCTTCTTTGGGCGTTGGTATGATCTGTGTTTTATCCCTAAGGGACATACATTGTTTAATCAGAACTAATCTTATGGAGAATTTTGGGTGAGTCTCCTTTAATATATAAATAAACCTAATTATAAAGGCAGGTTAAGTGTCGGGAAGCAGATGAGCGGCGCTAAGTTACTTGAGGCCAGTTTGTTCTCTTGAGCAGGTGAAACAGGTTCCCTCGACGCTGTTTACCCTTGGAGTTTGCTTAGCAGGACCTTGCCCCCTCGATGCGGCCGCCCGGCCCCGCGGCATCGGCTCGCGATTAATAATCATCGCAGGTTAGAGATGCGCCTCCCGGCAATCCCCAAACCCCCCGAACTAGAAGAGTACTTTCCTTTTAATAACTTAAGATGAAAAAGGGATGGAGGGGATCCCTGGGTAGCTCAGCGGTTCAGCGCTGCCTTCGGCCCAGGGCGTGAGCCCGGGGTCCCGGGATCGAGTCCCACGTTGGGCTCCCTGCGTGGAGCCTGCGTCTCCCTCTGCCTGTGTCTCTGCCTCTCTCTCTGCATCTCTTATGGATACATAAATAAAATCTTTTTTTTAAAAAAGGGATGGAGCTTGATTCTTACCAACTTTGGTGACCGAGGTCGTGGCGTTCTTATAAAGGGGTGTTACGTCGTGGGACGTCTACCAACTAAGTCAAGGAGAGAAGCAGCAGCTAGTCCCAGAGCAAAGTTTGAACAGAGCAAAATCCGGCGTCCTGGGGAAGCCCCACGGGGTCCCCCTGAGCTGCTCAAAGGAATCACTGCCGCTTGACTGGACCCTGATGGAACAAGCCCGGGAGGGAGGTGGCCTCAGCTTCTGCTCCCCGAGCATCTGGCCCTGTGTCTTCTGGTGTGCAGACCACTGCTGGTGTCCTGGGTCCAGCGGCCGCGCCGCTCGGTGGGCTGCCCTGCCGGGGGCATCAACAGGCCCTCCGCCCGGGTTAGGGCCCTCCGCCCGGGGTCCCCAGCTGGATTCTCTGCAGCCCCGTGTGTGGCGCCGTGTGGCTGCTGCATTAACCTGCAGGCGCTGGCCCGCCGCCTCCCGCTGGAGGCCAGGAGTCTGAGGCTCGTGGTGGGAGGCCTGGTCTCCTCCCAGGCATGGGTGTGGCTGGCCATCTTGTCCCCACGTCCTCACGTGGTCTTCCCCGTATGTGTCAGCGTCCCAGGGTCTCCTTGTAGGTCACATCGGATGGGGTCCCAGTGCCCCCCCCACCACTTCCCGCTGCATCTCGAGGACTGCGGCTCCAGGTCCGGTCACAAGGGCTGGGACTTCGGGGCCGGCAGTGCCCTTCAGTTCCTGACAGCTGCTGGGACAAGGCATCATAAGTTCATCGACTCAAGAAACCCAAATTTATTACCTTACAGTCTGCAGGTTGGAGCCTGGACCTGGGTCTCCCTGGACGAAAAGCAAGCGTCAGCAGCTCCCTTGCCTGGGCTCGGGATTGCATCGTTCCTGACTTTGCCCCCAGCTGCAGAGTCAGCGCGTGGGTGAAGCCTTCCCTCGTCCCATCACTCCCACTGCTCCCCAAATCCCACCCCCCACCCCCGGTGCCTTTCTCGGCCCCTCCTGCCCTCGTACGCATCCTTTTTGATTATGTTGGCCCGCTGCCCATCCAGGTACTGTCTGCCAGTTAGGAACCTGCACTGCACCTGCGGCTTCAGCTCCCCCTTGCCCTGTAACCTCATGTGCTCCCGGGTCCCGGGGCTGGCGGTGGAGACACGTCTGGGTCCGTTTTCTGCCCAGCAGGCTCCCGGAGCCTGCGTGTTGGCCCAGATCGAGTCTCGGGGGTAAGGCTCCCCCAGGGCGGGGAACATCCCTCTACTCTGCAGGCAAACAGACCAAAACGACCTCCCTAAGAATTTGCCAGGAGTCCCGTGTCGGGCTGTGGGGCTTTCAGGAGAGCGGGAGCCTCATAACTGGGGACATTGTGATGTTGAGCCAAGGAGGTGTGCGCTCCAGGCTCTCCAGGCTCCGGCCTCACTGCCCCCCCAGACACCAGGATCGCCCCATCCCGGGGCTGCAGGGGCCCGGCCTCAGCAGCTGCTCTCCTCCCGAGGGGAAATGATTTGCCGCAGCCAAGCAGTTACCCGCTTCGCTTCTGAAAACCTTCCTAAGGAGCATTTTGACACCCAAGTGGATACGTTGATGGGGAAAAAGAAAAAAAAAAAAAGTTTCCGGCCATCTGGTTTAGGGAAGGTGGTGGGGAACATCTCCCTGCCCTTCCCTGCGGAGCAGACGCAAGAGGGGAGCCCCTCACCTCGTCCCCGGGCGGGAGCTCAGGGTGTAAGGGACGCTCCGGGGGAACCGGCTGCATCGTGGCCGTCCTAGGCCTTGAGCCCTGGATGTTCCAACTGCAAATATGGTCTTATTTCTACCGCGTTACCACCCTTATAACAGGGTGTGGGATTGTTTTTTTTTCCTTTCCACAAAGACTTAATATTAACCTCGTGACTATTCTATTTGGTGGGTGTTTCCAGGAATCAGTACTGCTTGTCATTTTTCAGAGCAGGTCACCAATTTCTTTATCCTCGAAGGAATGAGCCATTTTAGTTTGTGTGAGTTGAGTGGTTTCACTTTATTCCTACTGTTCAGCTGACTTGGTTTTTCTTCTAGCCCTCATTCCTGAAACTATTTTATCCTTTTCTCTCTCTCTCTCTTTTTTTTTTGTTTTTGTTTTTGGGCCGTTGCATGTATATTTTGTCAAGTCTCCTCCAGCCCTCTGTGGTTTGAGTTGGAATGGCACTGGATAGCTGAATTAAATTTCTCCTTTTCCTCCCAGAGTGTGGTCTTGTTTGCACTCCCGTAGCACTGTCCCTCCGTGTCTCGTGGTGACACGTTATACTCTGCTCTGCTTTTTAGCACCCACCACATGCCGGGTTCTACACCGCACAGGAGACACAGACCCTTGGCCTCTAGGCGGGTCAGCCTGGCAGGGAGGGAAGGGCATGATTCAGTTACATGAGACCCAGGAGAAGCAATCTGCGGGGGGAAGTAGCGTCATCTGAGTGTGAATCACAAAAACAACCAACCTGACTTGGCGGGTAGAGGCTGGGAAGGGGTTGGGGAAGGCTTCACCTTGGCTAACGCTTGGAGTGTTGGTAATATTGAGCCGAGAGAAGACATTACATGTAGAGGAGAGAGCGCGTGCAAAGGCCCTGGGGTAGAAGGAGATTTGGTATGTTTGTGGAACTGTTCTCCTTCTGGCCACCTGGTTCCTGATCCAGATGTTACTGAGCTTTGCCCTGGGAACTCTGTGTTTCTGGGTCCCACCTATCCCTTGCCTGGATATTATGCCCAGAACCTATTATGGTTTTTTGTTTGTTTGTTTGTTTGTTTTCTGCTTTTGTTTTTGTATTTTTAAACATTTATCTATTTCTAAGAGAGACAGCACGAGCCAGAAAGCAGGGGGAAGGGGCCCATGGAGAGAGACACTTAAGCAGACTCCACCCTGAGCGCAGAGCCCTTGCGGGGCTCCATCCCACGACCCTGAGAGTAGAGCCGAGACCAAGCGTCGGCCTCCCCACCTGCTGTGCCGCCCAGGTGCCCCATTATTGGGCCTTGAAGAATGGCTTCACCCGGGAACCCCTGTCCCCAGTGACCGCATGGAACACAGCCAAGGACCCAAGCATCCCCTTCGTTATCCCGACCTGATCACAACCACCCAACAGTGGTCTGCCCCGTCCAGTGAAGACAGTCCCGTAGGGTTCCATGAGATCAGGGGAGTTAGGGTCTTTGAGTTTCTTGGAAGACTCTGAGGTGCTACAGATGCTTGTGCACCTTTGCCCCTGGTGAAAGAGTCCCCGTGGGATGCCACGGCTCTCACGACGAGTGTGTGAGGGACTGGCAGCAGGGATGGGTTGGAGGTCACGGAAGGGGTATTTTTAACCAGAGGAGTGACCTCCTCCTTCACCCTCTCTCCCATCCTCTTGGAATAAAATGCTTGAAATTGCTTTCGGCCCCAGGACACAGCCACGTAGTCCTTTAGAGAGAAAAACAACCCACGATTGGACACGATTGGAAAAGTAGAAGGAAGCTTCACGTTGAATTCTCTGTCCTGCCGGCAGTGAACCCGGCCCGGGCAGGAAGGACCTAAACCCTCCTCGCTGGGGAATCTGAGGGGTTTCTAAGGATTCTCCAAACCTCCCGGGCAAAACCCAAAGCGACTCTGACCAAGCTTCCTTCCCAGTGTTGCAGGGGAAGACAAAGGGATGTCGTCTCCACAATCCCCAGGTGGCCCTAGGAAATGGATTCGACAGCTGTGGGGGCGGCAGGGGCTCAGCCAGACTTGTTATATATTTAGAACAAGTAGCCTCCAGGAAAGCTAGTCTGTGTCCATATGTGGCTGCTTAACGTGCTCCCTCTGGAATGATCCCATCCCTTTTCGCAGCCCACCTCCAGCCCGCGCCCCCTCCCCGGCCTTCCAGGGCTGCACGATTTTGCTGCCCAACACCTCCCTCCGTGGGCCCGGCCCCCACGTCCCAACCCCTTAATCCTCAGTGGGCTCGGCGTGGAGAGTAAATCTGATTTTCAGTTGCTCCCCCTAGGGTTTGATGATGGCTAGTGAGCCCCCCCGTCTTTTTTTTGTAGGTTCACTGCCTTTATTCATTTTTTTTAAATTGGAGTTCAATTTGCCAACATCTAGCACATCACCCAGTGCTCGTGACCCCTTATATTCACGGGGAGGTATTCTCATCGTGGTGCTGCGGATCAACCCAAGCGGGTCTCCAGCGGGTGGGATCGCAGGAGGTGTGGGGGCCGTATCTGAGGGCGAGGAGGTTTTCCCGGCTGTCCTAAAGTGGGAACCTCGCAACCCCTGCCCGCGCACAGGTGTTTGGCCAACGTCAGCGGGGTCGGTGCGTGCAGAATAAATCTCTCCCCCCAGTTCTCCAATAATAATACACTCAGCCGTCCCCCCACCTGGTCCCCTTCATCCCGGCCTGCTGCCTGGCTTGTCGTATGGGGGATTTCGCCCCCCGGTTCACGTGGGGCCCAGGCGAGAGGGCTGGCGTTTCCCGAGCCGAACAGCCTTCCTCTGGTCAGTGACCTCAGTCCCCGCTGTCCTAACTCAGGCCCTGGAGCCAGCGTGGGCGGGAGCCGATAGAGGCAGCCGAGCCAGCAGTCTGTGTCTTTTATTTTATTTTTTGAATTTATTTTTTTATTGGTGTTCAATTTGCCAACATACAGAATAACTCCCAGTGCTCATCCCGTCAAGTGCCCCCCTCAGTGCCCGTCAGTGTCTTGGATGCCCGCTGAGACCCACTAGCCCCAGGGTTTTCTGGCCTGCTTGGATTTCCTGCATCAAGATCCCCCTCTGCGGCAGGAAAACCTAGTAAAAGTCACGCTGCTCCCGGGCCCTTTGCAGACCTGCACTTACGGGAGGGGAATGGCCGAGACCAGCACGTCTGGGGGGTTGGGGGGCCCCTCAAGGCAGAGGTTTGGCTCCCCGTGTCCGTGTTGCAGGTCTCAGGCGAGCTTCCGCTCAAGGCCGCGCGGGCCGGGAGTGTGAGATGCTCGGGATCCTGCGAGACAGTGTGGGCGGGAGCCCTTTCTACGCCAGACTGTGGCCCGTAAACCCCTGAGCTCGGCGTGCTGGGCTGCGTGCCCCAGAGAGAATGTGCCTGTTGGTGACTTTCCAAGCGGGAAGGGGACACGCGACTCCTCAGTTCGGTAAATGCAGTCTGCGCACCTGAATCCGAGGCCCGCCTGGCCTGCTTGGCACACCCCAGCGTTACGTGCTTGAGCGGGTTCGTCCTCTTTCTGTGCCTCACGTACAAAGCCAGGGGCTCGGGCAAGATTTCTAATGCCCCCTGTCTGCTGAATTTCTGAATCTGTGTGTATGTGACCCATCTCCACCTCACCCTCCACATTGCAGCCAGACTATTCATTCTGAAACACATGGTCGGGCGCCCGGGTGGCTCAGTCGGTTAAGCGTCTGCCTTTGGCTCAGGTCATGACCCCGGGGTCCTGGGATCGAGTCCTGCACGCGGTGGGAGGGGGGGGGTCCTTGCTCAGTGGGGGAGTCTGCGTCTCCCTCCGCCCCTCTCCGCTGCTTGTGATCTCTCTCTCTTTCTCCTGCTTTCTCTAAAATAGATTTTAAAAATCTTAAAAACACACACACACACAAAACTCCACATGTTCATCCAAGGTTCCCCCCACCTGGCACATCTGCAGTTTCCTGTTGCCCTCAGGGTGAAGCCCAGGCTTCTTAGCTGGGCATCCGTGGCTTGGGAGGACCTGGCCCCCGTGGCTTTATCTCCTGCCCCTTCCTCCCGCCGCCGGCACCCTAGCCGCACGGACCACACGGTGCTCCAGGAGCTTGCCACGGCCTGCGGCCCCTGTGAGCGCCCCCCCCCCCCGCCCCCCAGGACTCCGGCTCCATCACTTCTTCATCTGCTATGGACCCTTGGTTCTTAGCTTGAACGTCTGAGATGCCTTCCTGTCACCCAGCCCAAGCCTGGGGCAGGCTCACCTCCAGTGTGCCCCCTGGACCTGCCACCGAAACAGTTCTTACAGCAGAGTAGCGTGGCCCCTGTTTCCCTCTCTGTCCCCTCCCCTGCTGCATCAGAGGCAACTCAGAGGATGGGGCCATGGCCTGCCTGCCCCGAGCCCCCCGATTTCCCCACCCCCCCCGTCCCTAACACAGTGAGTGCCTGGCGTGCAGCACTGACGAGCCATCAATACATGTCACCCGAACCATGTCTAAGCGGCTGCGCTGCCCCCAGAACATTCTAGCAGGAGGCAGGCCGGGGGCCACCTTGCGCATGCTCTCTGGTGACCTGACCCAGGCGACGGTCACCCCACTTTCCAACATACCCAGCTAATCTCCCGGGGGTGGAACTGGACTCCGTGTGTGCCCCGTCCTCGCGCGTTTCCCCGAAGTGACTAGAAGGAGCCGGGAACCGTGCGGACACTCGTGTTTGCTCCTTTTCTCAAGTACAGCGCCGCCGCTCCACCAAGGACGCCCGGCCCGTTTTAGATCCGTTCTGGCAAGCCCGCTTCCTGTTCCCATTCCGTCAATCATCTCCCATCTTTGGCAGGAAGGAGAACACGCAGCTTTGCATGTGCCAACCCCAACATATTTCTAATTCCATCAAGCGTGGCTGGATACGCGCCCCTTGTGCCGTAGGATTTTAAGATGCTTTTAAAAAAAAGTCACGTGTGTGAGTGTTGCACAGGCAGGCCCAGGAGCGATCGGCAGCCCGGGGCCGCGCCTGCATCTGTGAGCCACGTCTTGGCCTTTGAAGTCAAGGGCTGAAGCCCCGGCGGACTGCAGGGAGGCGGAGGCGGAGGCTGAGCGGTGCCCCCTCGCAGATGATGCCGGGCTTGGTACCAAGGACCCCGAGCGATGATCTGAGAGTGCAGCGCCCTGATGGGCGGCGGTCAATCCCCAGTGAGGCCCTGGCACTTGGCCTGGTCTTTCTAGTCCATCCTGTGGGGGGAACGCGTCACGGGGGCGCAGGGGGCTTTGCGAACGGGGGGCTCGGGGCCTCTCATGGTGGCCGCGCTCCACTCCTCTGCTTGGAGCCCTCACGATGCTCTGGGAACTCACCCGCCCCTGAAGCTCCTTTTGAGCGCAGCCAGGTATAGACTCACTTCTTAGGGACTTTGATGCCTCTCCAAGGGGGTGAGTGTGTTTAAATCCTTTTCTCCCATTGGTTCTTTCGCTCATTTTGAAGTCTCGGGAGGTGCCCCCCAGCACTTGTGACCCACCTTCTTTCTTGTCATTGATGCTCTGCTACGACCCCGAACGTCCTTTCTGCTGCGTCAAGAGTGCTTTCGATGGGATCCCTGGGTGGCGCAGCGGTTTGGCGCCTGCCTTTGGCCCAGGGCGCGGTCCTGGAGACCCGGGATCGAATCCCACGTCGGGCTCCTGGTGCACGGAGCCTGCTTCTCCCTCTGCCTGTGTCTCTGCCTCTCTCTCTCTCTCTTTCTCTCTCTCTCTGTGACTATCATAAAAAAAAAAAAAAAAAAAAAAGAGTGCTTTCGAGCCTCAGCCTCCCTTCGGATGCGTCCCTTCTGGGCCGCCCAAGTCTGACCTCCTACCCGCGCCGCCGCTGAGGACGCCGACGCGCCGCTGCCTGGGAGCCGTGTGGGCCGAGCCCGAGTGGCGGCTCCGCTGGGCCTCAGCACCGTGTGGACCCCCAGCCAAGAAGCCCGGGGTAGAAAGTAGTAGCTGCACCAACGTTTCATTCGAGCTCGCCCTTTACTTCGCTGATCGCTGTGAAAATCAGTTGTAAGAGGATGGAGGACCCCCCCCCCCCCTTTACTTAGGCCCACGTTAATTTTGCTCTTTTCTTGCCGTCCAATTTCGCTCTCTTCAGTTCTGTTCTCAGCTGGATCCTGGTGTTTCACTGCACATATTGAACTAGCAGAGCAATAATATGTTATGATTAATAAGTGGCTCGACAGGCAGGAAAAAAAAAAGCAAATCTTATTCATTGCATCGAGGGTGCTGTGCAAATTTGCTATTTTTTGAAAAATGTATGTAGTCAGCAGGATGGTTTTCGTCTAGCTCCTTGGCCCTCAGCTCCCCGCTTCAGCCGGATATTCCATTTCTTTTCACCTGCACATGCCAGGCCTGCAGGCTGCAGGCACGCTTGCTACCTCTCTAACCCTTAGGAACTCAGGGTTTTGGAGGCCGCTTCCCGCATCACACAAGATACCTTAAGTGCATCCACGTCACACTTCAGGTGCAACTTTATATAACCGTGTAGGAATTTAGACTCCATTTGGAGTTGCATTTGGCCTGTTGGCGTCATAAATCTAAGTACCAGGCCCTCCGCTGAGCGTGTACAAGTATGGCATATGCACTCAGAGCGATGCAAGGAGCAAGGTGCTCTTATGATCTAAGCAATTTTTAAAAAAATGTATTTATTCATTTTAGAAAGGGGGAGAGAGAGAGGTGGAGGAAGGGGCAAAGGAAAAGGAGAGAGAATCTCAAGCAGACTTAAGCTTGGAGCCCGACACGGGGCTCAATCCCACGTCCCTGAGATCATGACCTGAGCTGAAACCAAGAGTCAGCTCCTCAACCGACTGAGCCCCCCCCAATCCGAATAATTTATTAATTTTCTGACCTCTTTTGGGCTTTATTAGCATGGTTTGGAATGATTTTTTTTTCTAGGTTTCCAGAACTGTTTTTCCCTTGAAATCTTAGGTTCTAGATAACATGGGAGCCATGAGCCGTAGGTGGCTACTGAGCCCGTGACTGTGGCTCCTCTTATTGTGCTCCACATGTAAAATACGCCTTGGATCTCCAAGACTCAGTACAGGAAGAAAGAACGTGTGACAAGTTATTAATGACTTTCTGTATTACCCGCGTGTCAAAATTATCATGATGATATTTTGGATACGTTGACTTCATATACGATTAGAACCGATGTCACCAATTTCTTTTCTTTTCCTCTTGTAGCGAGGCTACTAGAAAATGTAAATCGCACACAGGCCTCACATTCTGTTTCTGTCCACGGAGCTGCCCCGGGGAGCGTGCAGAGGGCCGGGGGCTTAAAACAGCCTCCGCTTGAAGTGCAGCAGGGCTAGGCCACGGGTTCATCCGACCATGTCCACGAGGGTTCATCCGTGAGGGCCTACTTTGTGCCAGACATCCCCGGGGACAGGATCCACGGCATCGGTGTCCAGGGCTTGTGTTCCAGGGCCCTGCTCAAGGGCAAACGGGATTACACGTCTTGTCCCCTAGGGCAGGGGTCTGGGTCGGGTCTGGGCCAGAACGACGCAGTTCCTCCTTCTCATTCACACACTCAGGCAGGATCTCTCTCCCCTGTGTCCCTTGGGGTGGGGGGCAGGATCTCTCCCCACCTTGTCCCTTGGGGGCTTGTGTTTGTCCAGCAGGGACCCCCAGGCCGAGGTCCTCTGTGGGCATCACCAGCCCTGTCTGTCCTGCTTCTGGAGCCCCACGCCTGTGACCCCAACTCTTTATCATATTCTAACCTCTGGCCTGAATTCCTGAGCCTGAGACCCTCCAGATGGAGAGCTCGCGCGTCCAACCACAGATCCGTGACCCAGGCCCAGTGCTGACCTCCCCGTGTACACCTGCCGCAGGCAGGCAGGCCAGCGAGGCTCCTTCTTTGTCCTCTTTTCAGTAAAAAAATGCTCTAGTTTCCACCGTTTCCTGGATTCCCTTCTCTAGAACACAGGCCCCGGGGCAGCCGGGCTTGTGGGCTCCCTGCAGTGCGGGGGGCACCGTGGGAACATGCCGAGGCTTTGGGGCCGGGCGCGGCCGTCGCGCCTGGGTGAGGCAGGGCTGCGGCACGGCTCGGTGTCCCTCTGGTCACTGTCCCTTGTCCTGTGTCTCAGTTCCAGGATTTGATGGGCTGCCGTTGAGGAGCATAGACTTTGCTTGGATCATGGTAGGGCCTCCCCGCCCGAGCTGTGGGGACGCAGCTGCACGCGTCCTCCCTCCTGAGCCCCACTCTAGAATCTTTAATTGGACCTTTGCTTTCTGCCCCCCATTTGCAGAGCATTCTCCCCACACCTGGGGACGTTCTTTATTTCTTCGTCGTTGCTCCTGGGTCTGCGGCCCACGGTGCTCCCACTCCTTGGGCAGTGGGCTGGTCATCCTTCAGATGGTTCCCGCGTGTGTGGAGGGCTCCGGGCCACCTCTGCGTGGGGCAGCCGGGCAGCCTTTCCTGATTTGTGGTGCAGTTCCTGCACTTTGTTAAGCACCGTGTGTTCACCCTCTGGACTTGTGCTGGCTGCTGGGGGCTGGGGGATCGATCAGAAAGAGAGAAAAGGCTCCCTGCGCCCCGGGGATGCTCACAGGCCCTATAATTCTTGTAGACAGGGGACCAGGGCACTGTGCAGTAGGCCTTGGTGAAAGGCCCCTTGCTCCATGGTGGCTCCACAGCTCTGTGACCCCCACGGGGCTCCGAGGATGGCAAGCCCAGCGACTCGCCCGGGCTTCTGCATCGCACCTGCCCAGGAGTAAAACCCAAAGCGCATGCAGGAGAAAACCCTGCCTCTATGGATGAGGCCTGGTTAGCCGCAGAGTCCCCTTTCCCCTGTCCATGCCTCACCCCCCCACCCGCCCCCCCAGCTCTGAATATTTTCCACTGGAGTCATTAAAGCAAAATCCATGTCGCAATGGCTCTGAGCTTTCACATCACTTTCTTTCTTTCTTTTTTTTTGCTTCCGTTTTGTTTTTTAAATAGGACATGTAGCCATGAAGGGACTTGCGATTGATGGGGGAAGGCGCTGAGCTCAGCCTTAACGAACCCCATCTTGCTTTGATCTGGTCGTTGCAGGTGGCTGTCTGTGGAGCATGCGGCCAGGGCCCAGAACAGGGGCGGTGTCTCTAGCGGGGGGCTTCCAGCAGAGTTCTCTGCGTATGACAATGACAGCACCGCAGGCTCTCCCTCACCCCCTTCCCACACCCAGCCCCACCCCCTCCAATTTTGTTTTTAACTGTTTTTTAGAAGTGAGTGTCTGTTCTGGGGACTGTCTGAGGCTCTGTGTGCTTTCCCACCTTTTGGAGACGTCGTTTCAACTCAGGGGAACAATGCCCAGGACAGTTACTGCCCTTTCCTAAGCTGGGTGTTAGGATGCACACCGGGCCCTCCGTGGTTGAGCGCCCTCCTCGGGGCAGAAGGCTCGCTCATCGTGTCCGGTCTCTTCTCTGGGCTGGGACAGTGCAAGCTCCTTCTTGCCTCAGGGCCTTTGCACCAGCTGGTCGTCCTACCCAGAACTCTGTTTCCTTTGTCGCCTGCTTCTTTCTTGCCTCTCTTTTAGGTCCCTGTTTATTTATTTATTATTTTTTTTAGTAATCTATTTTTTATTGGTGTTCCATTTGCCAACATACAGAATAACACCCAGTGCTCATCCTGTCAAGTGCCCCCCTCAGTGCCCGCCACCCATTCACCCCCACCCCCCGCCCTCCTCCCCTTCCACCACCCCTAGTTCGTTTCCCCGACTTAGGAGTCTTCATGTTCTCTTTCACGCTGTCTCCCCTGACCACCCTATCTACAGAAATAACTTCCTCCTCTAGTTTGTTCTGTTGCACCATCCTTTGTATTTCCTTCAAAGGACTTACGGCGATCTCTAATGACCTTGCTTATTTATTTCTCTGTATGTTCTCCGTCTTACCCCCGTCGACCAAGGGTGACTGGGTACGTTCTGCAGACCCCCACCACTTATTTTTATAAATAAAGATTTATTGGGACACAGCCCCTCTGAGTCTTGTACCATTGTCTGTGGTCGCTCTCCTGCTGCAATGGCAGTGTTGAGTAGTTGCTGCAGAGGACTATAAAGCTGGTAAGGTTTGCTATCTGGCCATTTCCAGAAAAGTTTGCTGACCATTGCTCAAGATCATATAGTTCAGGTGGATGCTTTATTTTGCTGGACTTGCTAACTGCTCCATCACCAGAACCTAGTACATCGCCTGGCACATAGAAGGTGCCAGTAAGAATAAACAGGAAGGAAGGAAGGGAGGGATGGAGGGAGGAAGGAAGGAAGGAAGAGAGGCCTGTGGTTTTCCTCCACTGCTCTCCTTTCCATCATCTTAGCTCAGCAGCTTATTACTGGCTCCATGAACCAAGTGTCACAGAGATGCTGAGTCATACTCTTGGTTTTGAGATCAGGATTCCCTAAATGGAGCAGGTGCTGTAGCCAGGGTTATAGAGATGCTTCCCACCCACATCATCCCAGAGCATAGCCCAAGTGTCTAAGCTGGAGAATGAGGCTCAGAACTCCTGGCTTCCTTTCCAATCTTTGGCTCCTCACAGGCAGAATGATTCCCAGTGATCCTCGCTTTTTTTTTTTTTTAAAGGTATTTATTTTTTTTTATTTATTTATGATAGTCACAGAGAGAGAGAGAGGCAGAGACATAGGCAGAGGGAGAGGGAGAAGCAGGCTCCATGCACCGGGAGCCCGACATGGGACTCGATCCCGGGTCTCCAGGATCGGGCCCTGGGCCAAAGGCAGGTGCCAAACCGCTGCGCCACCCAGGGATCCCGATCCTCGCTTTTATATCACCCACTCCTCTTGCGTTGTGGGTACAATGAAATATCCCTCTCATGATTATGTTATGTTATATGGTGAAGGGACCTTACCCACGTGGGCATATGTGACACATGAGCCTTTCAAAGCAGAGTGTTCTTGGCTGGTAGCAGAAGAAGCAAGAGGGATTGGAAGCATGAGGAGGACCTGACTTGCTGGTTTGAAGGTGGAAGAGGTCACACAAGAAGGACCGTACCTGGCCTCTAAGAGCCCTGGGGGAGCAGTGACGTCAGTCCTCCACCCACAAGGAACTGATTCTGCAACAACCTGAATGAGCTTGGGAACACATTGTCCCCCAGACCTTCCTGATAACAGCCTAGCCCGGCCAACACCCTGACTTTAGCCATAAGAGACCGTGAAGAAAGACCTCAGCCACGCCCTCCTGACTTCTGACCTACAGAAACCAGGAGATAGTAAGAGGGTGTTGCCGTAAGCTGTGAAGTCCAGGGTAACTTGTTACACAGCAGTGGAAGCTAATACACCATGGGACCCTGGATGGCATCCACCAGGGAAACAGGTTTGCTGCCCAGCCTATAGGTCTGAAAAGTTCCCCTTCTGGGAGCTAGCTTCACCTTTTATCAGCTGTATGACCATGAGCAGGTGACGTCCCTGAGCCTCCTCTGTGAAAAGGGAGGGAAATAATAGTAACCGCCTCACTCAAGTACACACGAGCAGTCGATGAGACAACGCACGGAAGCGTCCCGGGGCAGCGTTGGGCCCGACAGGCCTCGGCAGAAGCTCCTCCACTTTGTCTTGTGACCCTCTCCCTCACGTCGTCTTCTTTATTTCCACGTGTAGATTTGTCTCTGGGGAGATGCTCCTTCCTTCACGCCCTCCTGTCCTCAGCATCGGGGACGGCCCTGTGCAATGTCAGGGCTGGCTAAGTAATATCCCAGCAGTGGACTTGCTTGGTCCTCAGCTGTCTCTTTGGCATAAGAACAATGCAATTACCGTCTTCTGGGAGCTGGGGCTGGCAGAGAATGCAGATGTTTGGTGGCAAATGCCCTGTCAACGCTGTGACATGCAGCTAAGGAATAATGGGGAAGGAAGAGCCAACACTGCGCCACTTTCTTAGCTCAGCCCTCCAAATGCTGTGTTACACGGATAGTGACTCAAAGAGAACGTTCACACAAAAAGGCAGATGCACAGTTACCAGGACGTCGACGTCAGACAAATGGGGGTGACCGTCGATGCCATTTATTAGATGCTTACCTTGTGCTTGGCATCTCTCTAGCATCTTTCCATGTTTGAGTGGGTTTCCCCTGTCTTCCAGATGAGGGAATGGAAACTCAGAGGGGTTAAGTCACTTTCCCCGAATTACACGCTACTGAGTGGACGGTCTGAGGCGAGGACCCAGGCAGGCGGGCTGCAGAGGCTGGGGTCCTGACCGCGGTGCCTCCGCACTGACTAGCCCTGTGGTGACCCTGGGCAACCACTGAGGCTTCCTGAGCCCGATCTCCTGTTCCATGAGAGTTTTGCTGAAAACCCAATGAAATCATTCATGACAAGGGCTTTGCACTGTGGAAGCTCTCAAACACCAGTGGAAACGCTCAAGAAGACAGTGGGGACATCTGTTGGCCACCAGTGACCTGAGGCCTGAGTCTGACGGGCGTCGGTTGCCCTGGACCTGCTTCCTAGTGTGGGAAGGAGGGCAAATGTCAGTGGGGGGTTAGGTTCCCTGCACCTGAGCGTGAACGGCCAGGTGAAGGCACTGTGTCCTCTGAGGCCTCCCCGTATGGGGCGAGGAGGAAGGACGCCGAGAATCGTCTCCCCACAGTGCGGTCAGCCTCTCAGAAACCCTGTGCTCTGGGCCGTGGTGATGCGGGCAAGGACCGACCCGGACCCCTCGGTCCCTCACAGTCTAGGCAGCTTGGTCACGTCCAGGCCATGGAGGCAGCACATGGGGTGACTGAAGTGCTGGGTTCCAGCTACCTGGGCAAAGCAGACGTCCTTCTAGAAGGGGCTGCCTTCTACCCCTGGGGGGTCAGGATGTGGCCCCAGGGGGTTCCTGACTTAGGAAGGAGGTGGTTCCAGGTTTTGATGCCACTCTCTCCTGTGAGGCCTGGAGCTCTCTGGAACCCCATGATTCCAGGCACCAGGATCATGTACCCACACCCCCAGGCCTCCCCCTGCACACTGGGGCCTGCCCCGTGCTTGGGGGCCTTTCCTTGGGACCTCCCGCCCTGTCGCCCTCTCCGGCTTACCGTCAATCATGGTAATGGGCCGATGGATTTTTCCTTTCGGATACCAGGTTGTCCCTTAAGTAGTGACTTTCAATACCCTCCCCCCCCCGAAGGGATGACCCAGTGTCAGTTTAGACCCGCGTCCACCTAGTTTTGATCTAACGCTTCCTGAGAGCTCATGGCGTGCTGCCAAATGCTGAGCATTTCTAGCGTCGTGCCCAGGATGACGCCGTGAGGCAGGTGTGTCTAGTCCCACATGGAGACGAGGGGGCTAAGAGCCAGGACGGGTAAATCAGTCCGCGCGGTGTTCGCAGGTGGGAAGGCTGGCATCCACACGGGCCGTGGACAGGCCCCACGCCTGGCGGCTCTGTGGAGCTCTGAGCCAGCCCAGGCTGCAGAAACGAATGCCGCGGACGGGCGAGGCTTAAACAACAGGCGTTTATTTCTCCCAGTTCTGGAGGCTGGAAGCCTAAGGTCAAGGTTCCCGCTGATGCAGTTTCTGGTGAGCCGCCCTTCCTGGCTGTAGACAGCCGCCTTCTCGCTGGGTCTCCAGGCGAGCTCGCACGCCTCTCTTTCCCTCTCTCCCTCCTTCTAGAGCCACTCTTCCCACCACGGGGTGCCCTCGTGACTTATCTAACCTTAATTACGTCCCAAAGGCCCCACCTCCACACATTGGGGGTTAGGCTCTGGTGTAGGATTTTGGGGGACACAATCCAGTTCTCAGTGTTTTGTGTGGAGGAGGCTCAGCAGGTCTCAGTCAGGGTGTGGGCAGGTGACGGAGGAAGACTGGCATCTCCTTCACCCAACCGAATCCCAGCTCCACCACTGTGACCTTGAGCATAACCCCAGAGTGACCTTGGCCAAGTCACTTGGCCTCTCTGATCTTTCATTTCCTCCCCCCGACGTGGTGAGCGTGCAAACATCGGCTAATTAGCAACCAACTCAAGAGGGTCCAGCTCGGCCCCCTTGGCCAGACGGGTGATGATTGGGGTGTACTGTTCTCCAGTTTACCACGAGGTTTCCTACACGAGAGCTCGGCGGAGAATTGCACTGCTACTCTTCTGCTGACTCTGGAACCTTCCCCAGGGCACCGAGGGACAGGACGTCAGGGTGTGTGTGGGACAGCTGTATGGTGGGCAATGGGGCACAGGGAATCCCAGTCTGCAAGGACAGGCAGCCACGTTCTCTACAGTTTTCCAAAGACTACTGGAAACGCAAGCTTTACGTTCAGAATTCGCGTGTATCGCCTACTTACCAGGTACCAGGTCCTGTGCCAGATGCTTCTTTACACATGCAATCTTGCTTAATCCTGCAGCAAGAAATGAATCTGTAGCTTGATTTTTTTTAAATTTATTATTTATTTGAGAGCGAGCCAGGGAGAGCAGGGGGGAAGAGCAGAGGGAGAGGGACGAGCAGACTCCCTGCTGAGTGTGGAGCCCGAGGTAGGGCTCCATCCCACGACCCTGAGATCATGACCTGAGCCAACATCAAGAGACAGACACTCCACTGACTGAGGCCCCCAGGCGCCCCAAGGCTCCGTGAGTTTTTAATACAGAATGGGTCAAACCCCATAGTCGAGCAGCACTGTGCTACTCATGCTCCCCAACCCCCTGCTTGTCACCATCTGGGGTTTGGTCATTATGGTAAAGGCAAGGTGGCTTGAAGGCTCAGATGCCAGCCTACAGACTTCCCTTCGGCTCCTTTCTTTCTCTTGCTCAGTGATTCTCAACCTTTGGAGGACGTGAAACTTGACGTACGGGACTCAGCAAACAGAACCGCAAGCCAGGGCCTTCAGGGGAACAGGCCAACCCCACCTGGCTGGCAACGGGGAGGGCATTTCTTCCCTGTCCCCAGGCTTTTGTCATGTTAGAAGCTCAGCTCGGAAGCTCAGGTGACCTGCTGCCGCCGGGCGGGCTTGGGCCTCTTACCCTCATCCGAGTCTTGGGGGCTGGAGGCAGATCAGGGGTTGAAGCCGACCGTGTCGGGGTCATTACCTTCCCTGCTCGGACACTTCGGAGTCAGACGGCAAAGGGCCAGGAGGCGTTTGTGGCAGTTTGGTGTGAACGCGTCACAGCGCTCACTTCCGTTGTTCGGCACCTGGACCACGGGGCAGAGCCTCTCCGAGTGTTGATGCCAACGCCCTTAGGGGCGGCTCTCCCCCCCGCCCCCCCATCTTCCACTTTGCTCGGCATAGACCCCAGAGCCCCAGCCTTCTGTTGATGAGCCAGCACCAGACAGGACCAGTGCGACGAGCTGACTGGCTAGCGACAGTCTGCTCCAGTCTGGTCTCCGGTGCTGAGACCCAAGGACGACCTTCCTCCCCGGGGAGACATAGAGAGTCCCGGGCCAAATCACGTCGCACACTTCCGGCTCTTGTCATATGACTTAGTTCTGCAGCGGGGGGCGCCCGGGGGCTCGGTCAGTTAAGCATCTGACTCTCGGTCGGAGCTCAGATCGCGATGTCAGGGTCATGAGATCGAGCCCCGAGCCTGGCTCTGCGCTCACCATGGAGTCTGCTTGGGACTCTCTCCCCCTGTCCCTCTGCTTCTCCCTCTCGTGCTCTCTCTCTCTCTCTCTCACTCTTTCACTCTCTCTAAAATAAAGAAATAAATCTTAAAAAAGAAAAAAAGACACAGTTCTGCGCTAAGTGGGTTGTGGCCTCTTGCTGGTAACACCAAGAACGGTAATCGTCGTTAACCATCAGTGGGTCCCTGCCGCGTGCCGGGCACCGCTCTGCGGGCTTTAGGTGCGGGACCCAACTTCGTTTTCCCGGCAGCCCTGCTGGGGATGAGGAAACCGAGATCAGAGATGAGGAAACGGGCTAAGTAACTTGTTCACAGGCACAAAACGGGGAAGTAGAGGAGAGCGATCAGAGGGACGGGCTTCCAAAAAAAAAAAAAAAAAAAAAAGAGGGACAGTCTCCTTGCCCTTATATTTGGTTTTCTTCCAAAGGTCTGGCCTTCAGCTGAGCTGAAGACTGGGTTAGAAGATTGGGTGCTTGCTCCTCATCTTTCCTCACCGGGCCCAGGGCTAACGGGAGCTGTATTCTTACGGAGCAGTGGGTGCGTGGGTTTGTGATTACCCAGGGGGGGTGGGACGGCACTGCCCGTGTTCTCGGGACAGAGGAGGTACCCAGGCAGCCTTCCGCTGATAACTGTGTCTCACCTCGCCTCTCACTCTCGGCCCGTGTGCCCTCGGAGGGCCTCCGCCCCCAACTCACGAAGCATTTGACCCAGGCTTCAGCTAATCAGAACGTCATCTCTGCCACTGTGATGGAGTCAGACGTTGGCACAGGAACCGCTGAGAGCAGCAGAGCGCCAAGGAGGCTTCCAGGAAGGTGTCTAATCCGGAGCCATGGCAGCCTTCTTGGCACCGTGGTCAGAACGGGAGCCACCTGAGCAGCACACGTTCTAGATGGAGCAAAGAGCCGGCACTAAGGCCCAGAGGCAGGAGCACCCCTGGCATCCTGGAGGAGCTGCAGGGGGGCTCGTGAGTTTGGAACCGAGTGCGCAGGATGTGGTAGGAGATGGGGTCAGGGCAGCGACTGGGGGCAGGGGCAGATCTCTGGGAAGAGCGGCCTCTGCAAGGTTCTGAGCAGAGGAGGGACACAGTGTGGCTCGGGCCGCCGTGGGGCCGGGGGCTGCTGGCGGGAAGTGCAGGTGCAGGGAGGTCAGCGTGGAGCCCTTGGCACCGAGCCCCGCGGCGATGGCACCGGCCCTGGAGGTGGGGACAGGTGGTCGGGTTCTGAAGGTCTTTTGATGCAACAGAGGAAAGAGTTTATGATTTATGATTCCAGGTGGTGGGGCAGAAAAAGAGGGGATGTCAAAACAACTCAGTTTTGGGGCAAGATTTGAAGGATTCAGCTGAACGCAAAATTCTTTGAGCTTCATTCCTGTGGCCAAAAACCTGTGCCTCTTTTGCCTGCACCCAGTGTTTTCTTCTATCCGGAAAGTGGCCCCTTGGGAGTATATGTGCTTCGTGGCAAAGCATCCCCACTCGCATCATCCCATTTCATTCCCGAGGCTCCCCTCCCACCTGACACCAGGGGAAACTGAGGCTCCAGGAGATAGTTGCTCGCCCAGCCTAGCTCACATTCTCTATTCTATTCCATGGCAATAGAGGAATAGTCTACTTTATTTATTTTTATTTTTATTTTTATTATTTTTTATGTCGCAGGAGAAGCAATAGGCTCTGGTTATAAATTAGCAGACCGCGCCTACCGCCTTCCTTTTTGTGATCTCCGTGGTCTGTAAGTTTGAAGCGGTGAGTGTCTCAAAATCCTTGAGATCGATGGTCCTTCTGAAGCCTTCTCTGTAAACACACTCTCTCCGTGGGCTTGTAACTCTCTGCAGGATCACGCCTTTAGATCTAGAATGTTCCGCCCTTGCTTTTTTCAATGTGCCTGTGATACGTCCTGCTCGACTGGAGTGCCGGCCTTCGGTGCTGCCGCTCCTGTTTGTTTTCTGGTTGTGGTTGTTTCTGCCGTGACATACTTGCTTTTCCCTGCTTGGATGCAAAGAACTCGACTCGTGATCTTTTAGGAGAGGGTGTCTCCACCCGGCTGGTTTGATAAGCAAGAGAGGGGTGCTTGGGAGCAAAGCTGGGGCATGGGCGGTGGGCAGAGGGTTCTGGGACCTAGAGGAGATGCAAAACGTACCTGGGGCGGGCGGGGTGGGGTGGGGGGGTGCCGTGTGTGCCAAAGCCTAAGCCAGGTATTCCCTGCGACTCCTGTGCCACAGCCTGGCAACCCGAATTTCTTGTCGTGGTGACAACTGTATATTTGGGGTTTTCACTGCCATATTCCCACAAAGGGTGAAGCCCCGCTTCCCTGCGTCCTAACACTTCTCTGAATGAATAACATGAGATGCAGTGTGATTCCCCACCCCCCCACCAGCAAAGCTGCATTCATGAAGTGTCAGGGCCCCGTTTTTTTTAAAAAAATATTTTATTTATTTATTCATGAGAGACACACACAAGGAGAGAGAGAGAGGGGGATGGGGCGGGCAGAGACCCAGGCAGAGGGAGAAGCAGGCTCCATGCAGGGAGCCCGACGTGGGACTCAATCCCGGGTCTCCAGGATCACGCCCTGGGCTGAAGGTGGTGCTAAACTGCTGAGCCACCCGGGGTGCCCAGGGCCCCCGGTTTTAACTAAATGAAGGAGTGTAGACCCATCGGTGTGGGGGAGGGGGTGTCGGCCTTGCTCACCTGCACTCCCTCCAGCGCATCGGGGGCTCCCGTTTTCATCAATGGAAATTAGTGGGTGGTTGTAGCGGAGAGCACCACTCCACGGCGCGTGGGCGATCCGGTGGACGCTGAGGTGAGAATCCAGCTGCTTGGAAGGGGCGAGGAGATGAGAGAGGCCAGGAGGGAAAAGTGAGGGGGGAGTCGTCGGCTCCAGGGGAGTTGACCGTTCTGTGCCTAGGTGGCTGCCACCGTCTGCAATGCAAGTAGGGGTCCCTCTCTGCATCCCCCTCTCCCCTTTCCCGGCTGTTCTGTTTCTATGAGACGTCTCTTGCCCACTGGCTGCCCCTGGGGTGCCTGGCAGGTGGGTAGGTGGAGGGATGAATGCTCGGAGCACAGAGAATTTGTAGCGCAGCGACACTGCCCTGATATTGTGATGACGGACACCTGTCATTGTGCCCAAACCCACAGAAGATACAACACCGGGAGTGAACCCTAATGTCAGCTTTGGCCTCCGGGTGGTAGGGACGCGTCGGCGCGGCGTCCTCAGCGGTGGCAAGGGCACCTGCCACCCTGCCGGGGGATGTTGGGATGTTGGCAGTGGGAGGCCGTGCAGGAGTGGGTGCAGGGAAGTGGGAAGTCTCTGTACCTTCTGCTCAATTTTACTGTGAACCTAGAACTGCTCTAAGAAAACTAAATCTTAAAAAACAAAAACAAAAACAAAACCCAAAAGCCTCCAGGGGCCCCGTAGTACCTATGGATCAAACACATTCTCGGTCCCAGTGGTCAAGGTGGTGGTGATTGGACTCTACCTCGACCCGTCCATGCTGCTGCCCTCACCCGGGGGCTCCACGGGACCCCACACATGCGGCTGCCCCCCTGGAAGAGCTCTCCCCAGTACAAACCCTCCCCATCCATCCAGACTCAGGCCAAGGTCTCGGTCTCTCTCTCCTGTGATGACTTCAGCACTTGCTGTGACCGAGTGCTTGTGCTCCTTCAAAATGCATTTGTGGGGCCCCAGCCCGGGTGGGATGCGTCGGGAGGTGCGGCCTTGGGAGTGACGAGTTTTAGATGAGGCCGTGAGGGTGGCGCCGGCATCGGTGCCCTCGGAGGTGGAGGCGCCTGACGGCTCGCTTTCTCTCCCGCTGCTGCAAGGATGCATCAGGAAGATGATTATGTGTAAACCAGGGAGCAGCCCCCCACCCCCGGCCCAGGCACCGAATCTGCCGGCACCTGGATCGTGGGCTTTCTAGCCCCCGAACTGTCAGGAATGTGCCTTCAACCGCATCCGTGGTATCGGGCACTCATGGCAATCCTGAGCACAGCACAGACGGGCATTAAACTCTCATGTGGGGACTGGGGACGCCCGGGTGGCTCAGCGGTGGAGCGTCTGCCTCCTGCTCAGGGCGTCTGACCCCGGGGTCCCGGGATCGAGTCCCGCCTTGGGCTCCCTGCAGGGAGCCTGCTTCTCCCTCTGCCTGTGTCTCTGCCTCTCTCTCTGTCTCTCTCATGAATAAATAAACAAAATTAAAACAACAACAACAACAAAAACCTCTTGTGTGGACTTAAACTCAGCAGACAGAGAAGAAAAATATTTTCTTATTGTCTAGGGCCTGTAGAGGAGAAGGCGTCCATATATGCCCGGTCCCTGAAGCCGCATCACCCCAAAGGCACTGCCACGTTGAGGAGTTGCAGGAGGGGATGGTGCGGAGGGTGCCTCTGGGTGCCAAGCCCTCCCTCGGGGTTCGCTCATTCGTCCACGCTCCCATCGGGAAGTGTTTATGGAGCGTCCGCTCCGTTCTCAGCACAGGGGTGCGGTTCTGAATGGGACAGTGTCCCGCTCCCTTGGAGCCTGTGGTCGGTGTAGTACGTGTGTGTGTCAGGAGCCGGAGGCAGACATCGCCGGGTGAGGGCACACGGAAGGGGATTTCCACGAAGACGGGTGCTCCGGGGAACTCAGCACGCAGTTGCGGTGGTGAGAGGTAGCGCTTCGGGGGGTCGATCGGGGGTGGCTGGGGGGGCCTCGCTGGTAACAAGACGTGTGCGGTGAGGAATCTCTAAGGACCAGGGACTAGCAGGTGCTCTAAAGCTCTAAGGCAGGGTCTCTGAAGCTTGCAGCTATTGGCATTTGGGGTTGGATCATTCTTTGTTGTGGGGGGTTCAGCAGTGTCTCTGGCCCCTGTGTCTCGGAACCAGCAGCACGTCCTACCCTCCACCCCTCCCCCCCCCAAGTCACGGCAATAACAGACGCCCTTTGACATCGGTGAAATGTCTAGCAGTAGGTTGAATGGTGACCTCCTACAAAGATTCTGTCCTTGACCCAACCACTGGAACCCGTGAATATGACCTTTTTTGCAAAAGCGTCTTTGTAGATGTGATCAAGGATAAGGATCTTGAGCTGAGGCCTCCTGAATGGCTCAGTCGGTTAAGCGTCTGCCTTCGACTCAGGTCGTGATCCTGGGGTCCTGGGATCGAGTCCCACATGGGGCTCCCTGCTCAGACGGGGAGGCTGCTTCTCCTTGCCTCTCCCCACCCCCACACTTGTGCTCTCTCTCTTTCTCTTTCTTTCTCATTTTCTCTCAAATAAATAAATCTCTAAAAAATTATTAAAAAAAGAAAAAGAGATTGAGTGCTGGTTTCATCTTGGATGATCCAAGTGGGACCTAAAGCCAATGGCAAGTGGGGCCAGAAGAGGGGAAGACATAAACGTGGACGAGAACGCCGCGTGAAGACAAGGAAGGCAGAGACTGGGGTGATGTGACCGCGGGAGTGCTGACCGCCCCCCGGGCTGGAGGAGGCAGGGAGGACGGTGCCCCCTGGAGCCCTCGGAGGGAGCAAGACCCCCGCAAGCACCTTGATTGTGGACTTGCAGCCTCCGGGGCCGGGAGAGAATCCAGTTCTGTTGTTCTGAGTCCCAAATTGGCCATGATCTGTTATAGCAAATCACAGAAAAGTGACCCGGGGGGCGGGGGCAGCCCCGAAGAACGCGATTCCTCCTGCAGGCAATTCCGACGGAAGAGGCCTTGCATTTCACATTCCGTGGAGCCACGCACCCCGGAGGGTTCACTCACTGATTTCGTCTTAAGATGAGCACTTAAGGCCTCCAAGGAGGACGTGCGATCCCTCCGCAGGCCCAGGTGGAGACGTGGGCAGAGCCGCCCCAGCGGCGGGTCTTCCCGGGCCCGGCCCTGCGGGTCTTGGTGCTGCTGGGAGAGCCTCCCCCGCACCTGCCTCCTCCGGTCCTCCGGCAGCTCTTTGCCTCCAGCGGCCTCTTTCCAACCTGCAAGGTTTCAATTTATGATCATGTGTCGTTCCCTGCCCTTGAGGCAGGTTCCGGTTTATTGTCCAGACGCAAAACTGTGTCGCAGTGAAGGCCGCAAGGAAAAAGAACAGGTGCAAGGAGGGGGCTTGATGTGGGACACGCTGGATCTGACAACGACTTGCGAGGGAGCGTGGGGTCCACGAAGCCTGGACGTGCTTCCCGAGAGCTGGGAAAGCCTTCACCCGTCCCGGCCGTCGGGCCCGGTGTGCACTGGGTGCCGTGTGCACGCAAAGGCGCGTGTGACCCCGAAGCTGTGGTGCAACAGGGAGGCCAGGGGGTCGGATGCCACAGTACAGGGTGCTCCTCTCCCAGGGCACTTCAGCCGCGATGCTGAGTGCTCATCTGCCTCTGTTCCGCCTGAAGGCGCCCTGGGGTTGTCTCTACCTCCCCGGCCGTCCTTGCTAGGAGAGAGACTGCGTTCCAGATGGGCCACGTGGCGTGCTCCCCTGGCTCTCCAGCCCTGCCACGAGGAGCGCACACGCGGCCTGTGCGGCTGACCGTGGACCGTATGTGGAGCCGGGGGTGTGCGGGGCTTGGGTCCGTGCGGGGGACACCCCGGTGGACAGGAGACCCACGCTCTCCACTGGGGGGGGCGGTTTGGTGTGGAGAGAAGGGAGCTTTGAAGAGTGTGTGCTGTGCCGCATACAGAGGGTGCAGGGCGGCTCATGGGCTGGGGCACCCGGTGTGCCCCCAGCCTGGGGAGTAGACCTGGGGGCAGGAGGTGCAGGAGCCAGGGTGGGAGCCAGCCAGGGGGTGCAGCCCGGAGCATCCAAAAGCCTCTGGGAAACCAGGTGGGAATGGGGGTGGGTGGGATTTAAAGGCCTGCGAGTGGGGTGCACCCCTGCGGGCATCGTCAGGCCAGCACCCCGGCCCCCAGCCCACGTGCCGGGGGGCTCCCTTCACTGCGCTGGCGCCTGCGAGCTGCTCCTGCACCCAGGCTTTGTGTGACGGCTCTGGGTGCTGGCGGCCGGGGTGCAGGAGGGCTGTCCATCAGCTCCTCATGATCCGCCGAGGTGGCGACCTGTGGTCAGTGAGTTCATCAGGCTTCTGGCTTCAGGGTGGAAGCAGGAGAAGAGGGAACGATGCCCACCCCACGGACTGGGGGGCCCCGGAGGTAGTCGGGGCCCAGGTGGCGGGGCCTGATTTTCCCACAGCTCTGCAGGCTGGAGGTCGGAGGTCAGGGGGTGGCAGGTGGCGTCTCCCAACAGTGGCCTCCTTGCTCACAGCCGGCCACCCTCTGGCTCCTGTGCCCCAGGCTTGCGCTTCTGGGAGCTCGTGTCCCGGACGGGGTGTCCCCTCCTCTTACAAGGACGCGGGCACGTGGGACCAGGACCCTCCTCACCGCCTCCTTTGAGCAGGATCGCCCTGCCCTCTAAAGGCCCTGTCTCCAAATACAGTCACACTGGGGGCAACTAGGCGTTGAGACTCCAACACACGGATTTTGTGGGGACCACACTGCAGCCCACAGCAGGTGCTGTCCCCCACCCTGCCCCGGGGTGAGCTAAGACGTCGGGAGGCCTCCCCGGAGGAGGCAGTGCGTTAACCACAGCATCAGGAAGCCTCGCTTTCCCCTTCGCCTCTGGGGAGACACCCCCGAATGATAACTAATTTAGTGCACGGAGCCCTCTGGGGCCAGAAATACAGCTCGAGGGAGCTTCGAATGGCCTGGACCTTGGCAGCCCCGCCGTGGGCCCGAGCACGATGGTGCCAGCGCGCTGGCTTCCTGATTACCTACACGTGGCCCCTTCTCCTGCCGGACCACGCTCCCTGCAAGGCGGGCATGTGGCTTCCTTGTCTCCCTGGGGTGCTGCCTGGGGCCCAGCCTGGCACACGGGACGGACACGCACCACCCCTGCGGTGGACTTTGAATCTGTGGGAGCTGTGTTCAGAGGTGAGCGGGGTGGGGGTAGGGGGTGTCTCTGAACCTAGAAAAGAAGGCGTGAAAGGGGATGTTTAGTTGGAGGCCAGGCAGCAGAGAACCTGGATAGACTTGCGGTCTTTGGGTCCCCTGTTCCACTCTGCGCCCCCGTGCCCCTGCCTGGTGGACACGCTGCCCATCCTACAAATCCAGCCAGCTTGCCTGCTCCTCCTACCCATCCAGGGATTTGCCTTCATGCATCGGGTCCACACCTTCCCCCGACTCTCCCCCAGATCCTCCATCCTCCGAGGGGAGAGTTGGCAGCGGGGGGTGCCTCGTGGCCGGCTGGCTATCTGGAGCTGAGCTGTGTCTTCCAAGAGCTAAAAACGAGGCAGGGCCACGACCCCAGAGGGGAAGGCTGTTGGAGCTCACTCAGCTCACATCTTGGTCCTGGGTATGCCCCTCTTATGGCAGGGGTTACAGACCTCTCTCCATTTCCCAGCAGCCACCCCCACCCCCAGCCTGGAAAGGCCGCCAGGTCGAGGGAGAGGGAGAGAGAGACCCTGAATATGCACGTTTCCCCTCGTTTGTGAGTGTACAGCAGGGCTGGCTTTGGTGCAAAGGAAGACATTCACGATTCTGCTGCCTGTGGGATGAAGCTCATCAGATCAGAAAAATAAATTAAGAGAGGCAGCCCTTGTCACATTTTATGTATGCAGATAATTGAAAGAAAGTGAACAAATAGAGCAAGCAAACCGTACGTATATCAGCTTACAAGACGGAACATTATTTTTAAGCAAATAAGATTCAGAAACCGAATCAGTTATGCTTTACGACGGTGAGTCTGTCTCTTATTTTTATTTTCGTTCTGCTGGCCTAGAGGCGAATTAGTGCCCTCTGATTAAAAGCTTTTTTCCTTTGGCCCAAAGTTTAAAGAGATGTCACCCATCTCCCCATTTCCTGTCTTCCCGTCATGTAGCCCCGATCAGTGCGGTCTTTGGGTCTCTCTTTCCAAATGTGGGGGCAAGTGGCGGGGCCCCTCCATCCAGCCCTTGATGGGGGCTGGCTCTCATCTGTAGGTCGCTCTAGCCAACCATGCCCAGAAGCTCATTCTGCATGCAAAGTAGGACATCGCCCTTAAAACCAAGAGCCTCTCGGTATATTTTTCACCATTAATAGGCTGATTTTTCTTTATTAAAAAAAAAAAAGTCGGAGATTAGTTATTTCCTGCTGCCTTACTCATTTGGTTAATGCATGCTAATCCTGCAAAAATAAATATTAATGCGCAGTGTGCGTTACTGGAGCAGGTCTTTGTGGGGGATTGGTGAGCCTGTGTATAACACATCTGAACTTCCTGCCATTGAGGTGATAATTAGACTTGCCCTGAGTGAAACTATGCTACTTGGAGTTGTTATTTTAGCAGAAAGCTGTGAATCCCTCTTCTCACTGCCTCTGGGGTTTGCTGACTCCTCCTCAGGAAAACATCTTTTTTGGGGGGCCCCTCAATTAATGCTGCATGTGCTGAGTGTCCCGCCAGCCCTGCGATGCCAGCAGTTGGTGAAGTACTTGTGCAGTTTTGAACAGAATATCTTCAAATAAGCATTAGCAATCTGAATTGCCAGAGGGTAGGTGGACAGTAGGAGGAAGAGTGACTCACAGGTGAGACATCAGTGGTTAATGACCAGGCAAGCACGGCAGGGTGACGGGTGAGGGAGGACACAGTAGGAAACGGCGTCGCCTGATCACCTGCTAGCCAGAGAGCTTGGGCACCGACTCATTCATTTTTATCGGTCAATCTGATACTTTCGAATTGAAGCGGATCTTGGAATTTGTGTAGTTTTGCCTCCCCAAGACCTCAAACTAATTCAATGTGGAAGGAAATCCTTCTCCAGAGGTTAGGATGGATGCTTGATTGGGTTCTGCATGAATCTCTCCAAGTATGGAAACCTCAACACTTTGTAGGGCAGGGTTTTTTTTTTTTTAATTTTTTTTTAATTTATTTATAATAGTCACATAGAGAGAGAGAGAGAGAGAGAGAGAGAGGCAGAGACATAGGCAGAGGGAGAAGCAGGCTCCATGCACCGGAAGCCTGATGTGGGACTCGATCCCGGGTCTCCAGGATCGCGCCCCGGGCCAAAGGCAGGCGCCAAACTGCTGCGCCACCCAGGGATCCCTAGGGCAGGGTTTTTGATTGTTGGATGTGCTAATAGCTTGAAAAAATACAGATAAAATACAGATTCTTTGTGGTTTTAGTTCAGCACCTTTTGGTAGCAAGTGGTAGAGAAGGAAAAAAAATCTGATTATGCTAAAGCGGGAATTTATTGGTTCACATCACTTTTAAGATATTGAGCAGGATGGGGCTTCAGGCTTAGCTTGATCTGGGGCTCAAAGGGTGTCACCAGGCGTCATCCCTATTTCCTTCTTGATGGCGTGGTTCTTGGGCTCTGCTTGGTGGCCTCTGATAGATTCAGTCTCATTCTCCCCATGACACCAGACCAGTGGTTCCTTCCTCATTTGGGGGATTTTCATTTTGTCTTTGGCCCAAATCGGATAATATATCTGTTCTTCAATAACTTCGTTCGGGTCCCTTTTGTGGTTTTGGCCACCTTCCAACTAATCCCCTCTCTGCCATTTCGTTTCTTTTCCCGTCACTTTCTGAGTGGAGCACAACAGGAAAGATGGGGCAGGTCTCTTGCAGCAAGAGTGGTTGTGCACAGAGGTAACCCTGGGTAGAGAGATTGTGGACGTAGGGTGATCAACACTTGAGGAGCATTTGATTATATTCCTGTTATTTGAAAATAGAAGCTCTATGTATATTTAACTCTCTATTAACCAGAAAATACATATCTCTTCCGTCATCTAGTAATGGCTGACTTCTGAATATTATCAGATCTTTATCGCTTTGGTGTCTCATTTTGTACAAGGTTCCTCAGAGGCCCAGTGTTTGTTTGGCCTGTCCAGTGTCCCTTCTTTCCCTTCTTCTGGTAACATGATCCTGAATGACCTCTGTGGACCTGCTCTACTTCCATGCTTGCCTGGAAGGCTCACGTGGGCCAGTGGTGAAATGTGTGATTGGTTCTTGGCCAGGGTACTCGTGCTCCAAGGGGTTTGTTGAGTGATGAGCTTGTGACTCTGGCCTGGCTGATTGTCATAATGTCATCACTGGCCACCATGATGGGTTTGTGGATGGACACCTAGACCCAAAGCAGTTTACTTGGAATCACTTCTGAGATGTAGGCATGGAGATGCTGGCAGCTGTTTGCTACCACCTGGGTCCTGAAGCCACAAGGGGAAGCATGAGACCACTAGCTGCTAGCCTGGTCACATCCTTGGGCCTGTGCGTCCTGCCACAGTTGAAAATCTAGTGTGGACTTTTCCTCCCATGAGACAATACACTTCTTATTCCTGCTTCTGTTACAGAATGAATCCTAGTGAATGTGTCTATGATGATAAAATATCTCATAGATTATATCAAATAGTGAAAAATAAAATGGGGTCAAGTTGGGTATTTTAGCATTTAGCCTGATGCCACCAACCTCCAGCAAGGCATGGGGACTGAGCCAATTTCCTCGTCTCTCTGACTGGCGTTCCCTTTTCAAGATCAAACCTGGATAATGTAACGTGGTAAAATACAGCAAAATGATGAAATGTGGGTACGATTGACCATTTTTATTAAACTACATAGTTGAAAAATCATCCTACAGTTCCAAATGATCAGATCAGTAGCTCCAGGAAGACGTGGCCCAGAAGGATCCCCCTCAGATGTTGGAACAACCGTGGATGTTCAGGGAACACCTTCTATCTGTCACGTCACACACAAGCCACTTTTAGAGAGATTTATCTCACATAATTCCAACATCCCTATCGTGCAGGTACTACCGTTATTCTCAAATCAAGTAGGATCTGCCCAAGGTCATGCAGCCAGGAAACAGTAGGGTTTGGGTTTGTAAGTGGTCAGGCCACCTCTACATCAGGTCCTCTTGGCCATTATGATTTTATTTTATTTTTTTAAAGATACTATTTATTTATTCATGAGAGACACAGAGGAAGCGGCAGAGACACAGGCAGAGGGAGAAGCAGGCTCCATGCAGGGAGCCCGATGTGGGACTCGATCCCGGGACCCCGGGGTCATGCCCTGGGCCGAAGGCAGACGCTCAACCACTGAGCCACCCAGCCGGGGTCCCTCTTGGCCATTATTTTAGATCATTATTTCATCTTTGTCAAGGTTCCGTGAGTGACGGTGTTTTCTCCTAGTGGTGTGCTCAAACACCATGACGCGGGCGAGTAAAGCTGTGAATTCCCGACTATGCTTTCAGAGTAAGATCGTAACAGCGTGTCTTTCCTGAATGACCCATCTTGGACTTTCTAGCTTTAAGGCTTTTGTCCTCTGTTACTTTTAGAACCCGGTGGCCTTCACTTCCTTCCTGTTTTTCCCTGCTCGGGGAGAGTTTCACAGCAATAAAAAGGAAAAATAGAAAGGCAGAAAAATGACCTCTACTTCTATCCATTTTTAAAAAATTATATAAATTATATATATATGTATATGTATAAATATATATATAAATGTGTGGGTGTGTGTGTATATATATATATATATATATATATATATATATTTTTTTTTTTTTTTTAAGTAGACTCCAGGTACCGTGTGGAGCCCAAGGTGGGGCTTGAACTCATGACCCTGAGATCGAGACCTGGAGCTGAGATCCAGAGTCAAACACTAACTGACTGAGCCACCCGGGCACTGCTATTTCTATCCACTTTTAAAATCTAGATTAAATACTACCCTTTCCAAGAAATTGTCCTTGGAGTGTTTTCCCATTTGCACACATGCACGTGTGTACAACACGCTCACACCTTATTGATTAGAATAGTATCTTTTTTCTTTCACTAAACCACAAAGGCAGGACCCGTGCCTAGCTCATCCTTTCTCCCCTCACAGCACCCCGAAAGGGGACCTTTTGCTCCTATTACCTGCTCAGTAATTTTTGGTTGAATTATAAGCAACACACAGTCCCTCCAAGGGACAGGGAGAAATTACGCAGATGGAAAGTCAGCCAACGTAGCTGGTATCTGGCTCTTAGTCTTGGCAAGGCTCCGGATATTTCTTAAAAGTTGACATTCTTCCTGGACTTGTAGCCTGTGTGAGGCTCTCCAGGGAATAAAAATTAACCCGCTGCCTGCAATGTTTATGAAAATGGCTAAATTTAGACTATCAAAGGCTTCAGGAATCCTGGGGCCTTTGAGGTTGAAGACCGTGACACTATTTACAAACATCTTGGGCAGCAAGGATTTTTCTTCAGAAATTCTCCTTCTGAGGCATTGGAAGTTCGACTCGGGAGCTGTTTTAATTTCTCACTGACGGATGGAATGCAGCAAGGTCTTAGGTGAGCGGACGAGTTGGGGGTATTTGGTTTTTCCCTGTTCGTCCACCCCACCCTCGCTTTCAGAGGAGAGAAATGCTGCTTTTGACCAAACTGGAATTACTTCTAGAAGCGAAGGGAGCTTAATTAAACCTTATGTAAGGGTTAAGTTGCCATCTTGAGTCAAGATGTGGGCCGCTCAAAAGATCCCAAAAGGATGCACCTGCTGTAATTTTGCTGAAATCTGAGGTTTGAGGTGAAGACGTGGAGGGAAGGAGCTTGCTCTAAGGAAAGCCTCACACAGAAAGCCCCTAATAGAAATTTGGTTCGAGCCAGGTGGGGATTGGTGCTATTTTTTTCCTGGTTCCTCAGCAGTGCTTTTCTCTGGGTGTCTTTGCAGGATAGGAGGAGGAGTAGGAAACTCTGAGGATCAGGAAGGGGGTACGAGGGTCCTCATGTAACCCGTAAGGCCTCAGAGAGCAGAGTCAGGGATGCGCCGTGGGGGGAAGGTGGGAGTGCTGGGTTGTGTGGGCGTCCAGGGTGGCCGTTTGCTTTACGCCCAATCTCCCTCTGGGGAAAGTGGTAAGTGCATTTGTTGGGAGCCCCAGCTCAGCTGGGGACGACCACGGGCCCAACTCTGGCTTGCCCCCCATTGCCCCCCATGACCTTGAACAAATTGCTCAGCCTCACCGAGCCCCTCAGGTGCCGTCCCTGTAGGGAAGGATGGTGATGGCACCCAACTCACCAACTGTCTGGGGAGCTAAAGGACACGATTTGTGTAAAGCTTATTCAGTACTTAACACAGGGCCCGGCACATTAGTATTATTAAACCGTTGCAAAGCATCTGAAAATAAATGCAAGTGGGGCATTTTGTTGAGAGACCGTGGAGCAGCAGCAAAAGCCCCCTGGGTCACGCAGGTAGGACAACAGGCCGCAGGAAAGCATCTCCGCAGGCCCGGAGCCTTCCCTGCCGCACAAGGCTTAGGTGTGCAGAGCTTTTGCAGGAAGAAGCCAGCTCAGGCGCCAGGAGGGGAAAGGCAGGGGATGGGAGCCTGGCGCTTCCCCCCAGCTGCTGCCTCCTGGCTCAGTGTCTACGAGGGTAGTTTGTTTGTAAACAGAAAGCTCCAAATTGCCACTCTTTGCCAATCCCCTGCCCAAGTGGGAAGAGCCTCTAATGAGCCAAAGCATTAGTAATTACTGCCGGGAGCTCTGCTGGGGAGTCTGCTTGAGGACTAGGGCAGGGGGAGGGGGGCCGCTCCTCAGGCTAACAGGGGACCCCACAGCCAGGGGGAGAAAGAGCCTGCCAGCCAGGCCGCCCCGCTCCCCCCTCACTCCCTTCGGGGTTGTGGAATGCCCTTTGAAGCTGGGGAAGGATTTCTCCTCTTTGTCTTCTGAGGCAGGAACTAACTTGCCCTGGGTTTGCCCAAAGAGCGATAAAGGCAAGGAAGCTGCTGGAAGGCGTAAGGGAAATACTTTTGTTAAAGAGACATCGCAGCCAAAACTCCGAGGGATTTTTCCCAAGCCCAGTCCTAGGAATTCGCTTGGGTGGGGTCATTCACACCAGACCAGACAGTCAGGCAGGTTCCAGCCCAGACGTTTCCCTCCCGCCCTCAAAGCAGCCAAGAGCAACACTGCTGGGATCCAGAATGTAGGTTCCAGTAAGAGGCTGGAGGCTCCCGGACAGCATCGCGGCGCTGGCGCTTCGGGCACGTGGTCCACCTGCCACACCCGGAGATGTCTGGTTGGCAGGGACCTCACGGGGGTTGACCTTATGCCTCAACAGGTTCTAAGAACGCGAGACATGGCCGGACGGCTTAGGTTCAGACGCTGTGGTTGCCACCTCCCTGTGGGTGTCCTCAGGCAAGTCGATCAACCTCTCTGTGGCCTGGCTTTCTCGTCTACAAACCGGGGTGATAAGAATAGCCCATCTCGTAGAACGATGGGGGGAGGGGGAATCGCCCCTGCGCACGTGTGGGAGATACAGACCAAAGTTCCCGGCACGGAGTAGGCCCTTGACACTCGTGAGCCGTCCCGCACCTGGTCAGGCCTCACGCGAGGGGGCTCCTTCTTCGACGTGCTTGGGTGCGATCCTAGGGAACAGACATCTGGGCCATCTGCGCTTTCCTAGGTAACAGACACTTAATTTTTACAGAAAGGAGGAGCTCTTTGTGGTTCTCTAGCTGCAAAAGGGGGATAATCGCTAGTACAGGCTTCGCAAGGCTGTGGGAGAGGATAAAGGAGCATCTCTGTGTACGGGGCATCGTCCAGCATTAAGGATCGCCGTGTCCCGTGTGTGTGTGTGTGTGTGTGTGTGTGTGTGTGTGTGTGTCGCGTGTTGGCTGTGCCTCTCAGGGGTGAGCATCCTTGTTAGGATACGGGTACAAGGAATGGGAAATCTGCCATCTTAAACGTACAGAAACGTGTAACAGCGTCTGACAGCAGACTCCAAGGCAGGGAGCTTCAGGGCTGCTTGATTCGGCGGCTCCGTGATGCCACCAAGGACCCAGGTTCCTTCCCTTTCTCCGCGCTGCTTTGCTAAGGTTGGGGGCCACATGATGAAGCAGGTCTCAGAGTCACTGGCTCTTAGCAGTTAGAGACCTGCCCTGGGGGTACCGACCCCCCACAGCACAATCTCCCCAATGTCCCCCTGACCATGTGTGCGTCTCATGCCTGTACCCAGTACTCGCCACTGGAAAGGGGCACGGGACACCCTGAGACCAGTCGGTGTGCCCTAGAGCTACCTCAGGGTGTTTTCTATAAAGGGGGGTGGTGAGTGTCTGAGGAGGGTGCCGCTCCCGCCTGGGGTGATGGGGAGCAGACACCGAGAGGGCAGGGTGCCCATCACGGGGCCGAAGTTCTCGGTAGCTTCCCCACCCCATCGCCTCTCCAACCACGACAGACTTAATCCCTTTTCAGATTTTGGAAGGATCCTTTCATGCTCTTTCTTCTCCAGGACCTTCACCCCCACGGGTGGAATGGAGGAGCCAAGCTCCACGTTCCTTGGGCTAACAGATGTTGCCGTGCTCGGGCGGAGGCATGGCTCTTCCAGCACATGCTCAGGAGGGTGCAGGACTGTACAAAACGTGCCTGACTCGATGGGTTTGAAGATGCGCGGTCGGCCCACGTCGGGGGACCAGCGTCTCTGTGCCTGTGGGTGCCGTGACCACTGGTCAGGCATGCAGGGTGTGAGCTGCCCAAGGGAGGTGCAGCCCATGGGGGTCGCTGCCCGTGGGGGCTGCCCATGGAGAGCAGGTTCTCGGAGCCTGGAGAGAGCAAGCTGGTATGAAGACCAAGCTATTTCCTATTATTCTGGACTGGAAGTTTGGGTCCCTCCCAAAAGTCAGGTTGAAATCCTGACCCCCCAGTGCAATAGTGTGAGGAGCTGGGGCCTCTAGGAGGTGATTAGGTCATGAGCGCGGAGCTGGCGTGAATGGGATCGGGGCTTTTGCAAGAAGACCACATGAGAGCCCGGTTCTCCTCCGGGTGAGGATACCATGAGAAAGTGGCCAGGAGGTGGGCCCTCACCAGACCCTGGATCTGCCAGGACTTTCATCTTGGATGTCCCGTGCTCCAGAACCGGGGCAAATAAATGTTTGTTGTTTAAGCCACCCAGCTTCGGGGAACTGGTCATAGCAGCCCCTCGGCCTGGGACTAGACTGAGACTGAGACAGCCATGATGAGGGCTGGTGTGTCACCATCCTGGCAAGACCCAGTGGATTCTAAATGTTTTAATTTGTTTGGTTTGGTCTACCTGAAATCAGTGTCTTCAGGCTCCAGACCGGTGTCCTTCCTGTCGTCTCACATCCACGTCTCACTGGCTCTCCCACGTCCAGAACAGACACCACCTCTTTGCCAAATTCTTCGCTGGGGGCAAAGTGGAGGTGATCGCTCCTTCCTCTGACATTGCAGTGCCGTTCCTGGGTCTCACTCTTGCCGTGCTTGGTACACTCTGATAGTTCGATTACTGATAAACTTGTATTTTCTCTCCTGTGGACACTTAGCTTCTGGAGAAAGGGCCAGTGGCCATGGCCCAGTTGTGTTTGCCTCCTAGCCAGAGCCCAATCAGGGCCGGGGGACTGGGCGCAGAGAGAAGAGCACTGTCCTGGGGAGAGGGATTTTGCATCCCAACCTGGCATCAGGCCATGCTTTGGGCTTTGGTTTTCTTTACCCATGAGATGAACGGATTGGATAAAATTATCTTTAAAATTCTTTATGGCCAAGTAGGCTGCTGATAAAGTGAAATTGCATGGCAGGTAGGGGGAAATTTTAGACGTGTGTGTGTGTGTGTGTGTGTGTGTGCCGAGCAGAGGGAAGGATGGCCTAGCTTCCTCCTTGACACACCTTATAGGCTTTTGTGCAAGCTTTCTGAGCGGTACTGGCTCAGGGAGCTAACACAGAGGAAGGTGGGAAACCTTTCTTTTCATAAAAGAAGCAATTTCCAGGTTAGGTAGAAGCTTTATAATTCATATAATTCAACAGAGCTGATTTGAATCCTGGCCCTATCAATTAAAAAGTGTTATTTTGGACAAGCTCTTTGATCTCTCCAAGCCTCGGTTTCCTTATTTGTAAAAGTGGGACGATAGGATGATTAAATTTCATAATATACCTAAAGTACATGTTATGAGGATTAAATTATAAATCGAAGACATCCAGCCTAGGGCCTGGCACATACACAGTAAGATAATGATAATTATTATTGATGCACATATTAATTATTATTAATATGAAAACCCTTAAATGTTAGGCCCCCAGGAGATGTTTGTATGATCTTCATTCCCTCCTGATAATATGAAATAAACTTAGGGTTCTGGTGTAAGTGTAGAGGGACCCTCCTCTTTTTAACTGGAAGAAAATATTTTCTTCCCTCCCCTTGTTGACTTTTGAAAGAAAAATAACCTCATTCTTCTTTTGAAATTTTTAACAGATTTCCATCGTTTATATAGCAGCTCTTTAAACTCATTCTTTCTGTGGTCCTTGCACTTAGTGAAAACCCTCTGCAGAGATGTCAGGCTTCTTTTGAAGGTTTACTCAGTGCCCTTCATCCTAATGAGGGTTAAGGATGGACAGCCAAGCCCGTACCCGCCCGGGCGATGGGAGGTTGCCTGGGAGGACGCCACCTTCTCCAGCAAGAAAGGTGTCCGACAGGCGGCGGAGGAGAGAGGATGCTTGCAGACCGACGCCTTCAGAATCTCGCCTGCCAAGAATGAGTGGCATATGAACGAGCCTGCGCTCAGCAATTCTGGGCAGGTGCCCAAGTCCTGCTAGGATGGTCCCTATGGCCCTGGAGGAACAATGCCAAGAATCTGCGTGCTGCCAAAGAGCTCCCTGCCTCGGGCACCGTTCCCTTGCCAAGCTGTTTCTAGATCATACTTCTAAACTTCTCCATAAAATTCCCAGAAAAGGAATTGGAAACGCTGGAAATTGCAGGGAAGTGTTTGGATCTTCTCCACGTTGCTGTTGAAGTGATGACTGCTAAAAAACTAAAAATCACAGCTTGGGGAGAATGGCAGGCTCGCTGCTGGTGATCACGTGAGCTTTCGACATGGGCAGGTGCGCCCAGCCACCAGCTCTCACGGGACCCTGTGCTTGGGCTTCACTGCCTGCGAGGCATGTAGGTGTGAGGTTTCCAATGCCCACCTGTTGGCACGGACTGTCCCCCAGACTCAGACCAACAGACATTTTTAGGGAGCTGAAATGTGGCTTGCTGATGGGACAAGACATAAGAAAGGATTCATTTACCCAAACTGCCCCCCTCGCCCCCAACTCCTTTGCTCTCCTTGGTGATGCCAACGCTCTCAGAGGGAGTGATGACGGTGGAATAGATTCCCCATGTCAATCATCCCTTACACCTCAGAGAATTGATGTTAGAGCGAAAACAACTTGAAAGCCAATTGGGTTTTAGTAATTTGAGACCCAGTGGGGTCGAATCCTTTTCTGGACTGTCAATAGCTTAAGGCCAAGAACAAACAGTGAAAATAGGAAGGAAAAGAGTGCATTTTGGTGGAATAAGCAACCGAAGGCAATTTCTTAAAAGTCCTAGAGAAAAATCTTTGTGTTGCAAGGTTATACCTGTGCATGGATAATGGTGTGTTTTTGTTTGTTGTCACTGCACATTTCAATGTCTCGGCTATTACTGAAATTGCGGAAAATTGTTGCACGCCAGTAAGTTTGAGGATGTGAGTGAAAATGTTAAGAGTTAGTGCTTGTGGGGAATGGGATTTTTTAAATATTTTGCCTCAATTTTTGCTCTCTTATTGATATAAAGGGTAAACTTTTGATGAGAAGTCCATGTAAATGGATTTAGCTACTCTAAAAGCGAGAGTTTTTCCTCCTTTCCCACTTTCACACCGCCTTTCCCCTCCTCTGTCATTTTCGTGGTGTGGTTTTTTTTCTTGGCTTGCCTTAAAATTGGATGGAGGTAGATTTATAGGCTCAACTTAAGACCCCAGTGTGTCCCCATCACAAAGGATAATTCGGGAAAACGTGGCCTTCAACTGAGAGGTCTAGCTGTGTCTGCCTGCAATCTTTAAAACCTCCATTTTCAGTGCCCCCATGCATTCACAGTTAGAAGCACTTAAAATTCCAATAAAACACACAGTCTAAAAGTGTCTTAGCTCTAGCTACCAGGTTGTCCCTAACCGTGAATGTAAATGGATGGAGGGCCCGAGCTTCTTAGCGATGACTTTTGGAAATACGTTCACATTATTGCAGGCGAGCACTTTCTTTTCAAGAGCCGTAATGCGTTCTGCAAGACATACAGCACACGTGCTTTTACCTGCCATGTGGGGTGGCCGCTCCTCACAGGAGGAGTGGGGGGAGGTGCCAGATTTGTGCAATTCTTGCATCCTTTCCAAGGCTTGTATGTGAAGAAAGCCCTTCAGCTTAAAAGCCCAGCATTTGCTGTTCGCTCTTTAGGGAGCGGAGGAGCCCATTAAATGATATTTGTCTCACTTCATTTTCGTGGACACCATCACATGAGACTGTTGGACCCACTGGAGCTGGAGGACAGCCCTGTACTCATTTAAAACAATAAAATCCCTCCTACGCCCTGCGGCCCCTCAATTCAACGACTGCACAAAGTACGTTTTCTCAGGGTCCTGAATTGTAGGCGTTGCCTCTGTAATGAAGGAAGCTTTTAGAAGAGGCCACCCTGGGCTGTGTTTTCACATTCGCAGATGGGCCCACATCTCGTCTCAAGTGCTTACTAGTTTTCTGGCTAAACTGCCATCATGCAGTTATGTCCCTGAAAGGAAGGACATGTCTAATTGAGGTCACTGTGTGTCACAGTTTATAGTAATTATCTCGAGGATGGAACAGTGAGAGGGGACACCACCTAATGAGGCCAGCACGGATTCCAAGGCTGCTGTCAGCTTGATCCCCGCTATAGCACGACAATGGACTGCTGCCAGAGCCAGGGAACATTGCTTAGAATGATGGTTCCTAGGTTGAAAGATCTAGGTGAAAATAGCATTGTTGCTTGAGCTGCAACATGTAATGATTTTGCAATTTTTAATCTAAAGTATGGTTTTATACTTTATATGCACATAGTCTTAAGAAGTTAGATAATTCTTTGAATCTTGAGGTGAAAAAAATACCATCCTCCTACTAATTCCTCCTCCCTTTTTTTAAAATTTAATTTTATTTTTTTTATTTATTTATGATAGTCACACAGAGAGAGAGAGAGAGAGAGAGAGAGGCAGAGACAGAAGCAGGCTCCATACCCCGGGAGCCCGACGTGGGATTCGATCCCGGGTCTCCAGGATCACGTCCGGGGCCAAAGGCAGGCACTAAACCACTGCGCCACCCAGGGATCCCCTCTTCCCTTTTATAATACTAGAAAACCCTTTCAATTTTGGGTTATTTTTAAATTATGTACCTTCCTTTTCTAATGGAATATTTATACTGTGGTTTTGTCATTCTTGGTTTTTACATATTAATTTTTGATTTCCTACTGTGAAAGGTGGGCATTTAGATCTTGCATCCTTCTTGCCTCTCCACATACATATACTTATCGTCCCTTAATTCCTCCAATGTGATTGTATCAGAATTTTCATAAAATGACTATTTAGGATTTCTGTTAATATGAGAATATACATTTTAGCAACAACAAAGTCATAATTATACATCTTGCACAAATGTGCTTTCCCTGGAGTTTATCATTGCCTTTTATTTTTTTTCCTATTTTCTTTTCTCTTTCTTGAGATTTTATTTATTTATTTATTTATTTATTTATTTATTTATTTATTTATTTAACAACACAGAGAGCACAAGCAGGGGGACTGGCAGGGAGAGGGAGAAGCAGGCTCCTTGCAGGGCATGAAGCCTGATGTGGGGCTCAATCACAGGACCTTGAGATCATGACCTGAGCCAAAGGCAGATATTTAACCAACTGAGCCACCCAGGCGCCCCCTTTTTTTCTATTTTCTACATGCCTATTAGTCATTCATTCCCAAGTTCTCTTCTGTAATTTCATACCTATTTGTTTAAGTACATCAGATAAGCTCTCAATTTCAGTTTCTTTTTGGACGTAGGGTTCCTTCATCCTCCTGGTCAGCGTGGCCTGATGACTGTCTAGGTTTGTTCCTTAGCCATTGACTGGGAGTTTCCCTTCATCGTCACGCTAGAAGTTCTCTTGATCCTTTGCTCCGTGTTGGGTCCCATATTTCCAGAATAGCGTGTCATCTCACTTTAGTGGACCACTTCTTCTGGAACATCTTATAGAAAAGGTACCTGGGATGTGTCTTTTACTTGAGAGTCCACACATACGACATAATAGTTATGTCCCTTTTAGTTCCTCTATTGGTTACTTTCATGTCATACTTTTATTTCTTATTTTAATCAATTCAAAACCATATCTCTTGTAAGATAAGGGTATTACCCTTACTCTTCCCTTCACAACCTGTAATCCTCCTAACTTTTGCTTTACAATGTTCTCTTGACCTTATTTTTACTTTTTTCCCACTTTACACCCATAACTTTCCTTATAAGCAGAATTAACTCTTCTTAATATATAGCTTTACAACATTATCACAAATGGTTTACTTTGTTTACATTTCCTTTTTTTCTTGTAGCTTCCCACTCCCCTTTGGAATTATTAGTTTTTTTTTTTAAATTGTCTGACTTTATTTATCCTAATCTCTTTTTCTTCTTCTAAAAGTATCAAACTTCTTAATTCTCCTTAATTTATGGATATCTTTCTCCTGAAAACCTCTTTCTTCTTGTTCCTCTGCTCCAATCTCTCTGGGTTACCTGAATAATCCTGACCCTTTAATACGCTTTTGGGTAGTTATTATTTCCTGAATTCCATGTATTTTTCTTTCTAAATTTACTTCTCATTTACTAGAGTGATCCATAAGTAACTTTTAGAGAAAGAGGTGCTGTGGTAAACTTTCTAAACCCTTGTAGGTTCAAAAATATCTTCATTCTGTCCTCTGTGGATTGATAATTTGGGGATGAAATTTTAGATTGAAATTATTACTGTTTTTTTCACAACTTGGAAATTAATTGCTCTGTGGTCCTCTGGCATGATAGGATCCTGAGAAGGATTTAATGCCGGTCTTATGTTCATCTTTTATTTGTTTGTTTTTTGGTGACCTGGGATTTCTTTTCCTCTGGAAGATTTTAGGAACATTTTCTTCTCCTCAGTCTTCTTAAAACGCAAAATACAAGGGTGCTTTAGGAGGTATAGTATAAAGCTTGAGAATGCAGATTATGGATCATGCGTGCCTGAATTTAAGTTCCAGTGATTCCATTTGCTAGCTTGTTTAAGTGTCTTAACCAGTCAATGCCACTATTCTCTCAGATGTAAAATGAGGATGAAAATGGTAGCTACCTCTTACGTTTATTGGGAGGATTAAATAAGTCATTACATGTAAAACTTTTGAAAGTGGTACCTGGCATGTAGTAGGTTCTCAATAGCCTTTAGCTATTATTACTATTATTGCCATTTATTCAATGGTCTCTTTAAATGTAAAACTTTATTGCTTTCAATTCTATGGTGCAAGTATTAAATTCTTTGATGGTTTTCTTCCTTCCTCTCTGCTTTTCTCATCATCCTTGTTCTTTCTCTGTGATGTTGGCATATTCTCTCTGTTGCTTATATATATTTTTTACCTTTTCCTTGAGTCTTTGTTTTATTTTTTTTATTTTTTTATTTTTTATTTTTTTGAGTCTTTGTTTTATTTTCTGGAAGATACCTTTAAATTTAACATTTACCCTCTATATTAATTTTTTTGGCAATAACAATTTTAATTTCCAAGAGCTTTTTTAAATTTTCCGATTGTCCCATTGTCTCTGTACCCCTTTCTTGTTTTATGGATAAAATATAATTTGAAATCTTTGTCTTGCTGGTATGTTATCGTTCACTCCTAAACTGTTTGTTCTCCCTAGGGCTATATTGTTTTGTTTTGTCTCTTTCATGTTTCAGACTGTCCCTCAATGTCAGGAGACTCTTGGTGGTCTGTTCGTGCTTAAGAATCAGGAGATGAAAAGTCACGTGGGGAACTATGTGCATGTTGGGGAAAGGCTTTACTTTATGGTGAACGGGGGGGGGGGGGGGGAGCCATTATGCCAGAGTCCCCTAAATGTCAGAATTTCTGTAGTTTTGCTCTAGGCTTCCAATATCCACATCAGATGCCCTTGTTCTCTTCAGAGAGTTCATTTCATTTTTTGAAAAAGACTGCATCACTTGATCTTTGTTTGATTGGATTTTGTTGTGGCTTTTATTTTTTGGTTGCTCAGGTAAGGCCTAGCTGCAGGGTGTTCTGTATTTGGAAGCAGAGGTGGGAGTCCACACTCCCGCACACAACCATTGAGTTAATCTCCCTATTGCAGGTGTACACTCATAATGTTGGACATGATATTGCTCGGTCCCAAGTCTGTCCAGAGTTCCACATTCTACATCCACACTCACTCAGATCCATCTACCTTTCCTAAGCACCATGACTTGAGTCTTCTCAGTGCTGCCCTTTCTTGGCCATCCTTCCTCAGTTGCCACTGCATCATTTAACTTATATTGTGCAGAAATTTGTTGGAGTCTCGAAATTTCTGATAGCCTTTATTCATGATTGTGGTCTGTGCTGTTTTTCTTTCCCACCATCATTTTAATGAGCAGGGCAAGAAGATAAATAAATATTAGCCTAATAAATATTAGCCTCTTCAAATACCATGATTTTTTTTAAAAGCCTTGTTGAAGGGCCAGGATATAGCATGGAATGGAAATATATTATTTTAAAATATGCACTTTTTTTGTGGGATGTGCATTTGGAGCAACTCAAAGACCCAAAGAGGAAATCTCACTTCTCTAATGATTAAAATATTATATCCTAGAAACTCCTGGATTAACTATTTCTCTGTGAATTCAGGAACTGATGACACCAACAGCAACGGTAGTCATATAACATTGGCAACATCATATTTACATTTTCCCAGCCCTTTATAGCACTTTCTCATGCATTTTCTTGCCTCACAGACACCATATTCCCTATAAGCATTATATCTCTGTTTTCAGCCAAGGAAAATCACAGAGACTAAGGATTTGCCAAAGGTTATGCAACCACCCCTGTTGTCCACTGCAACCCCACCCTTCTGCTAATGGTTTGTGTAGCATTAACTATAGTAGGTGGCTTAGCTTAAAATTGGTGCCAAATAACTTGTGTAACTTCATACAGTCTGAAATCCTTACTTCTCATCTAAGTATCTCAAGGACAATTTAATACTTCTCTTTGGTAGAAGGTTTCCAGAAACAATGAGTTGGCTCTGTGTGAACCAAACCTACGCTCTTTCACTTGGCCTACAACAGAAAACCATATACCCTCTGAACTTCCAGCTCCATTGTGCCACTGAAATCTATACTTTCAATCTGTGCTTTTGCATTTTCCTCTGAATTATCACCTGAGAAAAAGTTCCTATATCCTACATGCTCATTTGTGTGTTAATACAATAGAGCCTGTGAAAGATGGTATCAAGTACCAGGCCAGCTCGAACCTGTTATTGGAATCCATGTCTGGAGAGAGATAATTCCACATTCCCATTGCTGATCCTCAAAGCACTGAAATGCAACAATAGACTTCTGACCTCATTTGGAGATTACCAAGGAGACCTCATCAAATGTAAACATGCTTATACTCTTCCTAGTAATTATTGGCATGAGTTGCATTTTCTTTTTTAATACAATCAGTAAATAGTTGCAACCTAATTGTATAGCATAACAATTCAATGTGAGAAATTAAAAATAAAAGATACGGGTAAGAAGAAAATGAGTCACAGGTAATAACATCAGGTAAGGATAGACTCTTAACTTTCAGATAGATACATAGAATGAGAGAGCAAGAGAGGGACTCAACTATATATGTGTATATCCTCTTATTACAAAACTGTGTGGACGGGTGGTCTCCATTTTAACTGCATATTGAGGTCACACTGTTCACACTGTTTTGAAATATTTCCCCATGACATATAGTCTTCTAGCACATCGTTTACAATGGCATCACAGAGTTTCATCTTCATTTATTAACTCTATCTCCTATTATAGAGGAAAAAATACAAAGAAAGCAATGTGAGAGATGAAGGTAAAGTAATTTTGATGGTCTCCCCAGGAGTCTCAAAAAGGCACTAACCTAGTAGTTTTGAACCATGCGTTAGTTTTTTTCAGGACGCGATCTACATGATTTAGCACCCTAGAAAGGTCATCTCTTAGCGGTTTTCCCTATTGGAGTTCTTTTTCTAAAAGTAAACAATAGTGTGTTCTGCCCTGGACATGAAAATAATCAGCTTGGTATCTTCACGTCTGCCTGTCAGGAATTGGCCATACTTCCCATTTCATTCGTTGTAGCAAGTTAAATAATTAATTGAACTATGCCATATTGAGTCGCGACCTTTTGTGCTAGGTGCTCTGCATATGGAGAAAACAAACCAAACATGAGTCTTCTCATCGGAGACCTTCTAGTCCAGTGAGCAAGTCAACAGTGATTTCTGTTCCCCAACTCTTGGCACACAGAGAAAGTGATCATATTTTTATAGTAAATTAGGGCAGATGGACAAGGCTATGGGAAGGCTGAGTTGATCACCTGGGGCTTCAGCCTCCTGAGGGCTGAGAGCTGAACACAGCCTCATACCTGTGACCCATTCCCTCTGCACTGACTGCCCCAGTGTAGCAGGTGACGAGCTCTCCAATGGTGAGCTTTCTTTTGGGAGGGCAAGAAGGAATTCATGATATGGGACAGACCCTGCATGGTCAGTTGTAGAAAGAAAACAATATGAACGTGTATTAAAATCCTGAGGAAGGAGAATTTGATTTGCTGTTTGTTTCCTGTTTTTGTCTGTTTCTTTAAGTCCTATAATTAGGTTTTTGCCTTACAGCTCTTGCTGAGTCGGAAGTAAGTGAATTTGTGAGTTTATTCAGGGGTTCACGTTTATCTTTCCATTTCCATGAAGGATTTATGCCTAAATTACTCATGGCCGATGGGTGACTATTCAATTGCTACCATTTCTTGAAGCTGAATTTTTTTTTGTTATGTATGAGTTTTTTAGAAGATTGCATTTGAGGACAAATAAAGGCTACATCTTTCTCCAGTTCTATCAGAACAGAAATAATTTCTCACTGATAAGACGACTTATCTTTGTGGCTCAGTAGAATCTTGGTGGTTGTGTTATGACTTGTCCTTCAAGCACATGATGGTGAAATCATTTCCCTGGTGGATGGAACTTTCCTTCTTTACTCTGGAAGGAAACCAAGACAGCATTAGCAGAATTAACTGCTTCTTAAACATAAGTCCTTAAGAGTACAGTTGTGTAGAGGGTGGGGTCTTGTCAAATTATTGGAGCAGATATCAAAGCTGTTGACTACAATGGAATTCAGATCTTCGCCATATTAAATTATTACCTATTTCTGTATAAAGAATTATATCCAAACATAGCAAATTTTATTATCTCACAGTGTGTGTGGGATAGGAACTCCGAAGCAGCTTTACTGGTGGTTCTGGATCACTGCCTCTCCTGAAGATGTAATCATAGTATTGGGTGGCTTGACTGGAGCCATTGGATGCTTGACTGGACTGCTTCCAAGATGGCATACTCATATGGCTGGCAAGTTTGTGCTAGCTTTTGGTGAGAGGCCTTGGTTTTTCACCACGTGGACTTTTCAAGGGCTACTTTTATAGTCCTAACAGGGCACCTGACTTCCCACAGAGTGAATGATCAGAGAGCAATAACCAGATGGAAGCCACAGTGAATTTTATGATGGAGTTGAGAAGTCAAACTCCAACATTTCTACAATATCCTGTTGGTCACACAGGTCAGCCCTCTTCACTGTGGGATGAGATCATATCAGGGTGTGACCTACCAGGAGGTGTGAGAATCACTGCATAATGTTTTGGAGTCTCTACCTTCTGGTCCTAATGCATCATATACAAAATTGACTCCCTCCTTCCATCCTTCCAAAGATGCGCCTTCGAATATCATCCCATTACCATCAGCTCAGGCCCTAGAATCTTGTCATTTAAATCAGGTCCAGGTACAATTCCTTAAGTGCAGTTTTGTTAATACCATTCTTCTCAATCTGAAGACCTGTGAACTAAGGAGGCAAGGTATCTTCCCCATGCGTGTATAATGGCAGGACCAGTGCAGAACAACTGCTATAGATACTCCTGTTCAGAAAGGGGACATGCAAAGCACACAGAAAATGGACCAAAAGAGTTCTAAAACCTAGCAGGCACAGGTTGATAGTTTTTTACCCAGACTTAAGGACTAGAGATAATTCCTTTTGCTTTTGGGTCTACCGTCTGAGCTCTTGGTTACACCCTCTGAGTCACTGTTCCTTTTACGTGAAGGATAGCTCGTGTGTCTGTCTTCACAGTTTTCATAGTCTGCATTTTGTGATAGAACCCAGGGTTTTTAGACTTATGTTTTTCCTTTTGTACTGTCTCTGTCCCTTACAGACCAAGCTGATAAAGCACCTGCCAATACTATTCTCTTAAAAACATTTTGAGTCTACTGTGGATGTCCCTGGAGTTTTATTCCATTCGACAAAACCACATTCCAAATGTCTTTGAGATAAGCCCTTCTGTATCTTGGGTTTTTGTTAAAACTGCTGAGGGACAGACCTAACCTTCTTAGGAGCCCGATTGTTTGAATGGTTTTTTTGAGGCACCACCTTAGCTATTTCTAAGGTCTGAACAAAGGGCTGTATAGCCATTCCCTTGGCCTTATGTTTGAACCATGTTTTCCCAAGAGGGCTCTGAACTTGCTCATGGCCTGGGAACCATTTCTTGATTTTAGCCCTGTTCATCATCTGGAGAGAATGGAATTTCCGAGACCAATAAGTCCTGGATTTTTTGTTTGTTTATTTGTTTTTAAATGATTCTTCTTTAGCTTACCTCTCTCTCTCTCTCTCTCTCTCTTTTTTTTTTGGTTTTTGTTTTTGTTTTTGCTTTTTATGATTAGAAGCAAGAAGAAATCAAGCAACACCTCTCACGCTCTGGCTGCAAATCTCCTTTGCTAGATCATCCAGCTCATTAGATACATTTTCTACTTTCTACATCACTGCAGGCAACAGGGCCATTACACCACAGTTCCATTACACCACAGGCAACTGCCATTACATAGCAAGGATCTCATTCCTCTACCTTCCGATAGCATTTCTCTCAGTTTCCTTTATGCCCTTGCCAGCACAGCCTCCTTGAAGGCTAGCAGGACCCTGCTAACAGTCTCTTTGAGGCACTTCAGGTTTCACTAATATTCTCCCCCAAAGTTCTTTCAGCTCTTGCCTACTGCTTGGTTTGAAAGCCACGCCCATATTGCTAGTGTTTTCCTGTTGTTGTCTAGGTACACAAATCTGTATCAGTTATCTGTAGCCACTTAACAAATTGCCCCAAAGTATAGTGGCTTAAAAACAACGATGAACATTTAGCGTGTCACAGGTTTTGTGAATTTGGAAATCAGGAGTGGCTTAGCTGAGATGCCGGCCCACAGTTGCTCATGAGGTTACAGTCAGGACATCAGCTGGATGCTGTCATCCAAGGGCTTGACTGTGGCTCTGAGGATCTCTCTCAGTTGCCACACTAATGGCTGGTTAGTTTAGTTGGCTACTGGCAGGAAACCTCAGTTCTTCACCATAAGGCCTGCTTGAGTATTCTCATGACCTGGCAGCTGACGTCCCTCAGAAGGAGTGATCCAACAGAGAAAATGCAATGCCTTTTTTGGATCTAACCTCAGAAGTGACGCTCCATCATTTTTGCAAGATCCTGTCAGCTACACAGGTGCACCTCATTCAGTGTGGGAGGAGACTACCCAAGGCTCTGACTACGAGGGAGGCAAGAGTCATCAGGCGTTGTCTTAGAGCCTGGCTACCACATTCACCTTTCTGTGCCATTGGGTAGTAGTAATGGCGATATTTCAACTTCTTGGGACCCATACATTAGCAACCACTTCTTAAAAACATTTAATAGTTGAGATGAATTGTGGATCCAGAGGCAATCACTCTCAACTCTTATGAGCTTCTTTTTTTTACTTTTATCTTTAGATGTCTAAAGAACTCATTTATAATACTTCTTTGATTTTTCATTTTTAATTATCTATTGATTGCAACTAAGGAAAATGAGTATTTAGCTCTTCCATAACCCCCCTCCCTATCACCATCCACATATCCATATGTAATTTTGATTAATTTAATATTCGGTGTTTACAACATGGCTGTGTGAGTACAAATCATGGCAGTCAGGTAGTACACTACGATTCCTGCTACTCTCTTCAATATTGTACCTTAGAGTCAATAATTATATTTTTTTCTTATTTCGTTTTCTTTGATTCTAGTAATAATTGATCTCCAAACTCTTCCCCTTGTTTAAATTCTTCTTAATAATTTCAAACACACTAGGTGACTGCAATTTCATGAGAGACCCCAAGCCTGAGCCACCCAACTAAGCTGCTCCCATATTTATGACCCTCAGAAACTGTGTCAACTAGTAAACATTTCCTGGCTTATCCTGCTAAGGTTAGGATTAATTTGTTATGTGGCAATAGATAACTAATACAAGAAGTGTTGTTTGCTCTTCTTTCTCTCTCTTTTCCCTCTTTGATTGATGGCTTGTAGGATCAACCCCTTGCTTCTAATGTCTGAGATTTCACGATAATATTCCCTCTGTGGATATTAGTGAGGGTTTTACAAGGTTTCCATTTCCCTGCAAAGGCTGTTTCTTCCAGTTTCCTTCCTCTTCCTTCTCTCTCCGTCCATGATCTTTTCTCTTTTTAAAATCTCCTTTTTCTCCTCCTTCTTTTCATCCCTTCTTTTTTTCTTCTCTCTTATTTTCTCTCTTCCTTTCTCTTTGAAGGTTTTCTTCATAGTCTGGTGGTCCTTTGCTGTCTGCTCCTATTTCAGAGGTACACCAAACAGATCATCAGAGCTTCTGAGCACATAGGGGTGGCTTGTTGGCTGTGGGCCTCTTTGTAGGGTGGCCCGGCTGAGCTGTCTCATCAGAATCCGCGTTAGTATCTCCAGGTTGTATCTGTTGGGCTGGTTCATTCCCCAGGAGAACTGTCAGTGTCATACCTTGGATGAAACCATTCTGTCTGCCCTTGGCCTGCACTCAAACCCTGATTCAACAGCTTACTAATTGTATGATCTTGGTAAAGTAACTGAACCTCTCTGACCCTCAATGTCCTCATATGGAAAATGGAGGATGTTAGTAGAGTCTACCTCTACCTAACAGTAGCATTGTTATAAGGATTAGATAATATACATAAAGTACTTAGAACAGTTATTGCCACAAAATAAACACAGAACAGGTGTTAGATGGTATCATCCTCTTCCTCCTCATCCTTATCCTCAGTAGAGCTGGGTTAGGGGATCAGCTGGGGATCTCAGCATTTAACATACATCAGCCAATTTACCTTTATTGTCAGTAAAGTATCCCCATTTTCAGTGCCTGGTATCCCCCAGTCCAGAGGCCCACGGTATTATCCTTTTCAGAGAATGAGTCTCCAGTGTTCAGCCTGGGTGGGTGTGGGGCTGACTGTGTAGACGTGGGAAGGGGTCTAGAGCTTTAGTTACTCTTCTGGTTCTCATCACTGACTTCTCTGTAACTCCCAGAGCGTCTGATGCACCCAACAGGGCTGTGTCTGACCTATTCCTCTCCGGACTCTGGCTTCTGAATTTCTTAGGTCTGCTTGTACGTCTTCTTCAAGCTTCTAAATTTTTGTTTTTGTGACTTTTTCTCTTTTTCCTTTGTCTTGTGGATTTGTTTGTTTCTTAAAGAATACCTTACTGTCATTTTAACTGGGTGTGGGGAGAGCAAGGATGCAGATTCATGAGTCCCTCACTTTGCCTCTAACAGAAAGTCTGAAATAGGCTGATTACAGCAATATTTTTGAAAGCAATAAAAATTAAGTATCATGCTCATTTTGGATTTCTTGGCACTGTGGAAGGGAGCAGATGCATGAGCAGACCATAATGGTAGGTAGGATGTTCACATCTCTATTTGCACATGGGCCTGTCTCCTTTACTCTGATTCACAGAACCCCTTGTACTTGGAATTATTCATGGTCCATCTCTTGTGACATTGTAAGCCCTACCAGGGCAGATGTCTTAATTGTGTCCATTGTTATATGATTTGGAACTTCAAAAATATCAACAACTATGGTCATTATCATCATCCTCATTGTAGCAGAAGCAGCAGTCGTAATCAAACCACAAGTTCACTGAGTATCTGCTGCCGCCTGGGCACTGTTGGAAGCTCTTTGCGCACAGTGATCCATTTATTACTCACAGCGACTTTGAAGTAGGTAACGCTCTAATCTCTGCTTCACAGATGAGGAAATCGAGGCTCAGAGACACTTGCTAACTTGCCCAAGGTCTGTAGTTAGCAAGTGGAAGAGGCATGATTTGAAATTCCAGAGCCTGACTTCTAACCCCACGCCATGCTGTTTGTTGACTGAATAACTAAATGTAGAGTCTTTCAAATAGAACAGATTCATCTGGAAGAAAATATGGCTCCACACTAACTGGTTTCTTCCTCCCTTTCATCAATCTGTAGGTTACCCTATGCTAAAAACAGAATATTTGAGATACAAAGTGATTTCCTGCTGAACTTAAGAATATAGGTGAGGATCTAGTAGAGTGAAATACATTGAAAATGCTAACAGACAAAAAGGATTAAGTAGCACGAGCGGTAAGTAAAATTGAGAACAGGATTTCCTTTGATAAACCTTTGTTACCGGTCGAGAATTAACGATAAAGGAGGCAGTGGGCCTGAGTGGGGCACCTTTGTTTGGAGAAGGGGAAACCCTACAAACTGCTGTTTTCTTTTTCTTCAGAATGATTACAAAATTGTTTTGAACACTGCCACCCCCATTCTCAAACCCAATGGTAATCTATGCAATTAATGTGACCCAGAAGTAGACTTTAGGGTTCTTATGGGGGGAATTAGTTCTTGCAGTCCTTGAAACTTGGCCCAGGGCTTGGTGCTGTGCAGAAACTTAAATATTTGTTGATTTTTTGGTTCATTGCTGGACTGACCTCTGCCTGGGCTCTTACTCAAGCTCCTCCATTAAAGTAAAATGATTTGTGGGAAGAAGGCGTGTCTCAAAGCATGTGATGTTAGCATTTGTGCCATCAGATGGACATAGACAGTGTAAGCTTTCTCTCCACCAGAGCCTGCCTTCCAGGGGCCATGGACTCCCTCTTAAAATAAAGGAGGGAGACTCGATGTTGGGCCTCTTTCACTTCTGAGGACACTCATTTCGATTTTTTGGAAGTGACTCTGGCTGAAATAAATTATTGAGAGGGGAAAGTTGCAGATTCCTTTTCCTGATGTTGGTCTTACTGCGAGATGGTTCAATGGACGCATATGTCAGATTATGGCAAAGGGGCCATAGAGTTTCCTCTTTATAATTTCCTGTCTTGATGATATCTCTGCAACTTTTGAATTTGTCACTGAACACTCAGGACTGGAAATTATGTGTCACAGTGACATGGTCAGTTTTACGTGTTCCTGACAGTCTTGGAATGTGTCTTTTAGTTTTAAAACACTCTAGCACTTTGGGACATTGGGAGGCTCATGTTTCTCAGCAGACACCTACTGCCTTACTGGGCTGTGCTTAGGTCAGATATGGCACCAGAAGGGCGTCCTTCCCTCCGGAAAGCCAGTTTCTCATTCATTCCGCCCTACCCAAGCACCCATGCCAACACCCACCCCAGTGCCCACCCCAGCACTGTGCCTCCCCCATTAAAAGCAGGAATCATAAAGATCTATTTAACATGCAGTTTGCTTCTCCAGGTCCTCGCTCTTTGCCTTGGCATGGACCGTTGGCAGGAAGCCTCCGGCCCATGGCTGCCCAGGTCTCTGGGACTTTCTCAGTGACATTTGCATGCAGATTGTATCCTTGAGCTCTACAATGCTGCATCTGGCCTTGCATAATAAAATATCAGCAGCTCCTTCATATCAGCTGTTGAAGTTGTGTTGCCTCCCAAAGCAATGGAAGCTGCCCAGGGTGCTCTTTCCTTGGATTCTTTCTGAAAAGGAAAGAACAGTCTGCTGTCCCTCACACCCTCGGACCCGGAGCAGTCTCTCTTGTCCTCCTTCTAGGAGCTGCCTGGAATCTGAAGTTTGGCCGCTTTGCTCATTGCTTAGCGTCTTAGGGGAAGGGTGGTGGCAGGGCTCTGCAAGTGGGCGGGCAAGCAGTGGATGCTGCCAAGAGTGGACTGATGTGCTGCAGGCCGAGGCCTTCATGGATGGTGACCGTTGTGTTGCGTTAGGCTGTCAGTCTCCTTCCAGCAGATGCTCTCACAGTGATACAAAGAGCTGACATCGAGGGGGGATGTGGGTAGGGCCAGGAAGGGGATGCTTAGCACCCCAAAGTAAAACAACACACAGGATACACCTCACTTCATAATGTGAAGCCATATCATCTGGCTGATGGTTCACGTGCTGCTCCAGGGCCTTGGAGTTGGACAAAACTGGATCCTAATGCCAGGCCGCCCTTGATTGCCTTTGTGACCTTGGGCAGGCCACGTCTCTGTCCTCAGGTTCCTCGTGTGCAAACTACAGGTCATCAGACCTTCGCTGGGTTTTCGTAAGAATTATAACAATACACCAAGTAAGTGTGGCTTGTGGACCACAGCAGGTGGACAATGAAGGAGAAGCGCCGTGGGTTTACTTGCATAGGAATGAGGTACTATTATAAGTGTTACTGTAAGAAAAGTTGTTATTACTGTAGAGTGATTAGTAAATAAATTCATGCCACCTTTGAATTGCAGCGGAGTCCAACTTTCTGAGCCTCCCCAGCACGTCAGTCATACTCAGGAGCAGTTGATACGCTAATGGCAAAGCTTATCTATTATTAAAAACAGATACTTCAGCTTTATTCACTTATATTTGATGTAAAACTTCCAGTTTTACGTGCTTGGGAACATATTTGCCTTTTCAGTTCCTTTCATTTAGATCTGAGCGAAGGATGTCTTATGGACTAGGCTAGCAGGTGAAGAGAAAGTTGTAGATTCTGTGTGAAGAAGGGAAGGACCAGAGCCCGCTCTACACCGCAGGACGCAGGACGTGGTGATGACACGCCAGGACTTAAGGTTACCACCTCCAGGATTCTCAGGCTCCGCCATCAAAATGCAGCTAAGGGAGAGCAAAGGAATTGGGACACCCCCTCTGTCCCCCCGCCCTGGCCCCAAACAAAGTCAGGACAGGGCTGGAACCTTCTATGAAATCTCGTGTTTTGTCTGAAAATTTCATGTGAACGTTGCGCTCCCTTCCAGATCTCATCCATGTATTTTATCCTAAAAAGAACGGTCAGCCTGCGTCAGTGCCCCCAACGCCTGGAGGGGCCCTGGGAGAGGGCGCCAGCCGCCTGCACCCGGCACAGGGGACCAACGTCTCATTTGAAAAGTGGGGGGGAGGGCTGAGTTCTTGCTCTGAATGCAAAGGTGGAGTCAGGAACCCCAGGAGCGACGCTGGTGGAACAGGGAGGGAGAGGGAGCAAAGCAGGGCAGGTCTTGGGATGCAGATGTGGGCTGGGATGGGGGCCCCGAGGAGGAATCGAGGAATCAGGACAAAGCTGGCCTTCGGAGGCCGGTGAATCCCACCTCTAGGAGCCTGATGGCCTCTCAGCTGCTTTTCGGGGAATTAATTGGTTTCAGGAGGGAAGTCAGCCTCCCTCCCCTGGTGAGCCCCTTCCTGCGGGGCCCAGGTTAGGACTGTCACTCCTCTGTCACCGCTAGGAGCTTAATGGCCCTTGGCGCCACTTCCTGGTCCTGGAGCCGGGATCCCTGAGCTCCGCAGTATCCGCCTGGACAAGGGCATGGGCAGGGGCGGTGGGGGGGTGCGGGTCCCACTGTGCCAGGCGAGGCCTGTGACTCCGCGACTGTGCCCGAACCCGTGTGTCAGAGCGCGGCTGCTGCACCTGGTTTGGGGGCTCCCATAGGTTCAGGTGAGGCAGGGCTCGTGGGGCTTGCACAGGAGGAGGGGGCCTCTGGACCATGGGGATGGGGGCTCTGGGGCCCGGGGGGGTGCCAAGGGAAAGCACCTGCTACCTGCAGGAGCGCGTCCATGCTGGTGCCGGTGCCGGGGCAGGGCCGGCAGGTGTGCAGCCTTCTCGGGGCGCCGTGCATGCACCTGGCGTCGCTCACAGGCCACAGGACGGTGTTGTTCGGACACTGGACTTCAGGTAGGATGGCTCGCCGTCGCCTTTGGTCTAGCGCGACGTGTCCGCAGAGCCTTTCACAGCGTGTGGTTTTGTGGCTGTGGCCAGGTTCCTACAGCTGCTGGGCCTCAGTTTCCTCTGTGGAAGGACGGGGCCAGGAGCTGCATGGGAGGAGACGTGCTGGTGCCGCAGGGTGCCCCGGTGCCGTGGGTTCCAGAAGTGGGAACAGCAGCCCCAGGGCGGGGGGGGGTGTCACTGCCCCTGCTGCGCCCTCGGAGGGGCCTTGAGGCCTGGGGAGAGGGCTGGAGGGTGGGCGCGGTACGAGAACTTCAGGCGCGGGGCTTGAATCAAGCGGCCGAGGAGGTGGGCTTCAGGAAAAGGAGGGGACTCGGCGCTGCTTCGCATTGCTCTGTGGTCCCCACCACCTTCCTGTCCCCTGCTTCTCCCTTCACCTCTCCAGCCGCCCCTCCTCCCTCCGGACTGTACCCCAGACTGCGGCCGTCCGTCCAAACAGCGTGCCCGCGCCCGTGTCTCACCCCCTGCTCCAGACCGGGAGAGGAATGAGAAGGACGTCCAGGCAGGTGGGCAGAGCCAGGGCTGGGGGAGCGACGGGGGTTCCCAGCAGGGCTCCAAGCGAGCCTCTGAGGCTGCCAGGACCCCGGATCCCTGAGAGCTGCCCCGCGCACCCCGCCAGGTTCTGAGGGCAGGTGAGGGCCAGGTCTGCTCCAGGCGGTGGCCGCGCACTACTCGCGGTGATGGTAGCTGAGCCCTGTCCCTGAAGACTAGCTCTGGGCCAGGCACCCTTCTGAGACCTCATTTGCGTTAATTATTTTAGGCTTCATTACTCTGAAGCAGACACGGCTTCACCTCCGTGTGAGAGATGAGACAAGTGATGCCCAGAGAGATGCAGTCACCTTCCTAAGTGTGCACAGCTAGTGACAGATGGAGGCAGGATGGAGCTCAGGGTGGCTGACTCCAAGGCCCATGCCCCTTAAAAGGGATGCCCCCTTCAATGGGAGGCAGGCTGGACCTCCCTAAGCTTCTCCCTGGCCACAGGTTCGGGTCTCTAAGACCCCGTCACATCTATCCTCCAAAGTTTAGCCTCAACCACATCCCCTCTGTGGGGCTCGCCCCAGCTCCGTGTTGACCCATAGCCCTTTGGCTCTCAAGCCCTGCAGGCTCCATCAGGGCCTGATTCTGTACCACCGTACCTGGCTCCCTCCCCATCACTGTACACGTTGCCACCACCCTTGTCATGGTCTGCATTGTCACCCACACTGCGATACTGGGCCGCGTCTAACCTGCGTGCGTTTCTCAGCACCCACGATGTAACTCGGGGTCTCTTGCGCGTCTGTCCATTTAGAGAAGTTGGCTGCAGATTCACGGTCAGCCTGAAGACTCTTGGTCCTAAGGGTTTATTTTGTTGCTTCCTTTTGACCCTGACCAGTCATCTACCTTCCATCTTTCCCAGTGCTGCCAAGGTGACATCCTGGATCCTGTCTGCGTCTCGCCATTAGACAGACTCTAACTGTGGAGTCAACGTTGTCGTCCTTCCATGTCCCATGTGACTTTGGTTTTGTTTTAGATCTGTGATCTTGAGCTGGTTGCCCAACCCTTATTTTATTGTTTTAATCGCGATAGAATATACCTAACATAAGATTTACCGCTTAGGGATCCCAGGGTGGCCCAGCGGTTTAGCGCCTGCCTTTGGCCCAGGGCGCGATCCTGGAGACCCGGGATCGAATCCCACGTCGGGCTCCCGGTGCATGGAGCCTGCTTCTCCCTCTACCTGTGTCTCTGCCTCTCTCTCTCTCTCTCTCTCTCTCTCTGTGACTATAATAAATAAATAAATAAATAAATAAATAAATAAATAAATAAAACCTTAAAAAAAAAGTCAGGAGATGTTAGTCTTCTAACATTCTTGAAAGAAAAAAAAAAAAGCTTTACCGCTTACCCGTTCCAAAGAGCACAATTCAGTGGAATTTGGTGTGCTCACAAGGTCATGTAACCCTCGCCACCACCTAGGACCAGAATATTTCCGTCACCAGGAAAGAGAACCCGGTCACTCTCGCCTCCATCCCCGCAGTCCCTGGCAACCACTCATCTGCTTTCCTTTTCTGTGGATTTGCCCATTTGAGACCTTTCATATAAATGTGGTCATTCAACGTGTAGCTTTTTGTGGCTTCTTTCATGTCGCCTGCGTTTTGAGGTTTGCCCATGTTACGTGTGTATGATGTGTAGCATGTGAGAGCATGAACGTCGTCCCTTTTTATGGCCAAATAATACTCCGTTGTATGGGCACCACATTTTGTGTATCCGTTTATCAGCTGATGGGCATATGGGTCGTTTTCACCTTTGGCCGCTGCGGACACTTACGGGCACCTGTGTTCAGTCCTTTTGGTAACTTACCCAAGAGTAGAATTGCTGAGTCACTTGGAAATTTTTAACTTACTGAGATTCTTTAACCTTCTGAGTTTAACTTCTTGAGAAACTGCCAGGCTGTTTTCCACAGCGGCTGCACCACTTTACATTCCCACTGGCGACATACGAGGGTTCCAATTCCACATCCTCTCCTCCAGCATCAACTTTTGACTTGCAGAATGAGTTTTATTGTAACGACGGGGGGAAAAAATACCTGAATTATTTAGGCTTCATTTGTTTAATGAGACCATATTAAAGCAAGAACTGGAAACTCGTGAGCATTTTAATGCAAAATACATCACAGAATTTGAGATACGTGAAAAGCAAAGGTTGTTTAACATGTAGGGATAAATTTGATCATTAGTTCACATCTATGGACCATATAAATGACAAGATCATAAAATCCATGGAGCTTCTGGTGGCGAGGCTGTGCCCCATGATATGATTCATTTGGTATATTTTTCTATAAAAATGTACAATGGCCCATCTCGGTGACATCTGGACTCGTCTGCATAAAATGAGTGTTTAGGGTCATATTATTATTATTTCATGTTCTATACTTCATCTGATCTATAAAAATAGAGGCACAGTGTGGTAAGCTGTTATTCCTCTTCAGAAAACATTAAGAAATTTTATGTGTACCTTCTATTTTTGCTAATGACACAAAATGTTGGAACTTGTTATTTTTTCTTCCACCAACCCATGAATGTACCATCCTTATCTGAAACCTAAATAAATACTCATTAATGTACAGTGAAATTCAAATGAGCACTTTATATAAATAAGCCTGCTATAGAAATACGTGTTTCTTCAAATTTGTAGACCAGAATAACATGCAATAAATTTAACATCATTTCACATTCCGAGCCACCAAGCAAGTAAACTGGTTTTATGACTCAATTTCCTAACCTCAGGTAGGTAAGAAAGCATATATATGGCTCTTCATTCCATAATCCATCATACATTTAAGAACAGTATTATTTGGCTGAGATTTTTATATGCCAAATGGAGCAGAGTGTACATAATACCCGATTCTAGGGTATTATGATGGGGTAGCGGGGGGGGGGGGGGCGCGGGGGACGGAATGGGGTGAGGTTGCCTTTTTTCCCCACTTATTCTTTTTTAAATACTTCTGGATAAATATTGGTTTGTTCAAGTGCTACTATGTGCGAGATGCTGGGTATATAGTGATTAATTGAGTAAACCCTGTTGCTGGCCTCTGGGAACTTAGGACTCGGTGAAGGTCTTAGGGTTACCTGGTGTTGCACAGTGACCCATCCTCCCCACACTGAATGGTGTGAGTCAATACCTTACCATACTCACAGTTTTGTGGGCCAGGAATTTGGGTATGGTGTCGAGGGAGTGGTTCAGCCCTGCTCCAGAGTGGCGGGGCCATATCTTGGGTGACTTAAATGGTAGAGATGGCCAGGGCCATGTGTCGGAAGCATCAGTTATGGAAGATGGTTCTTCTCTACATTGCCTCCTCTAGGATTGGAATATTCCAGAAGGCTTTTTTGTTCAGACATCTGGAACCTGGTCTGGCTAGCTGCTCGGAAGAACTGAGGCTGGCCGGGCATCCCTCTCCTCCCCCACGTAGTCTATGTGTGTGGGCTTCCTTCAGGCATGGTGGTCTCGTGGCGGTCAGACTTCTTACATGGCAGGTAGCTTCTCTCAGGGCAGTTGTTCCGAAATCTCAAGCAGGAGCTGCAAGACCTCTTACGACCTAGCCTTAGAAATCCCACAGTGTCACTTCTACCCCTTACTAATAATGGTGAACCGTGTCGTTAAAGCCAGCCAGGCTCCTGGGAGGGGATTTATACCCTACGTCTCAATGGAAGGAGTAACACAAAATTTAGGATCATTTGAGTCTGCCACAGAGGAAAGCATACGTTAGAGAAATAATCACCTAAATTACTGTTGCAATAAGAAACGTACAGGCCTCTTTATCGTAATCGGGCTTCTTGATTGCAAATGACAGAAACTCAACCCAGAGGGGCTAATGGAAAGAAGGGAATTTGCTGACCCACGTAAATGAGAAGTCGGTGACTGAATCCCGATGCTGTAATGGTGCGGTCAGGAATCTTTTCCCCTATTTGTCAGTGATAATTATCCCTTGGCTCAGGTGATTTTATTCTCAGGTGGGTGGGGAGGCTCCTCAAATGATGGCTACAAAGGCCACCAGCTGCTCCGTACTGCTACCAGTGTTGCAATCACAACCAACAAGGATACGCTCTACCTCTTCATAGTTCTAGTGAGTGGTCCTGGGATTAAATCTGATTGGCCACGTTTAGGTTACACTTCTTCTGAGCCAACTTCTGTTGCCAGGGAAATGAAAAGCTTTAGATGGTCCAGGTCTGGACCGTGTGCCTACCTCCGGGACGTCAGAATAGGACCAGCCCTCCCTGGACTACAAGTGGGGATCGTGTTTCCAGGAAAAGGAGAGAGAGTTTATTTTATGAGAACACACTGGAGAAGGATGCTAACCCGACACACGTAAGGTACCCATCGCACAAGCCGAAGAACCCTGAAGATTAGCTCCACGCGGAGACACAAGGGGAAAATATTCCTCCCTGTTGTCATTCCTTCCCATCAGTCCCCTTGCCGTTCTTACGTATTCACTGTCTACGTAGCACTAGACAATTTGTAACTGGGAACACAAAATGAAATATAGGGGGTCCCAAGGATCTGGGGGCTCCTCAAGGAAAAAGACATGACCTCTAGGTGGCAGTAGCACACGCAGGCTTTTTTGGGTGAGGCTTTGACAAGTTTTGGGTTCCAGGAAGTCCCTCACAGCAGGTGACCTCCTGGAGAGCTCGAGGAGCGCAGAGGAACGTGCCAGGGGAGAGGGGGATCCTAGAGGGGACTTGGGCATCTAGGAGATGTCACCTAGCACCTAGCAGCACAGTTCTGAGGGTCAGAGAGCCGCTTAGGCTTGTCTTTTCCATGGCTAGCAGATACTGGGTGCAGTTTTGTGGGGCACGCAGAGGAGACGGGCTCCAAATAGCTAAAAATCTGCCTATTTGGGCTATATTTAACACAAGTGGATATGTAAAAATTTTGAGTTTGGCACCTGCTGGCTTTTGAATTAATGGGTCTCAGCCTGCAGTGAAGAAATAAACAATTCAGACCATCTTGGCTGATTTATGTAATGAGGAGTTCACGATTATCCCCGGTTATAAACATAGCAACTGGTTAACATCAGGTTGAAGACTTGGGGCACAGGCTGCGGATTAATAATCATAATAGTCAGAGCTTTGCATAGAATTGTCATGTGACAGATGCTGTGTTTGGGGGCTTTGTGCAAACTGCCTCATATAATTCACAGAGTCACCCTAGGAAGCTGTTCCTGTTATCCTCCCCACTTGCAGATGGGAACACTGAGGGGCCAGGTAACTCCTCCAAGCTCCTGACAGCTGGAGGGGCAGACGGCGCCGAGCTCCAGGGTCAATACCCTCAAACTGCCGCAGTGTCTTCGGGGAGCTGTGATCTTGCCTGTTTCTTCGCCTGGGAATGTGCAGGGGCTCCCCAGGTGCCGCTCCACGCCCAGTCTGTCACTGTACTTGGAGGCTGGGCCTGGGTGGTCCCTGGCCCCGGGGGAAATACATCAGTGTGAGCCCTTGGCCGTGTCCTAAGGGCGGTGGTGAGAGCAGGGTGGGAGGGTGTCGGGGAACCAGACAGGCAGCTGGGTTTAGCCCAAGAGGAGCCTGGGACAGAGCAGCAAGTGGCCCACAGAGTGGGGGCAGCACAATGGGCACACTCGCTGCCCGGGTATCCGTCCTGCCCCCCTCAGCGACTAGGTAGGTAATCCTGGGTGACACTTCATCTGAGTTCCTCTGTTTGTAAGATGGAGCAAAACAACAGCACACACTTCAATAGAGTTGTCCTGGTGATTAATTGAGGCGGTGCCTGTTAAGCCTGCAGCTCTGCGCTTGCCATGCAGAGTCGCCCGTAGACGTTTGCTATAATATTCCCACCACTGCTGCTGCTGACTGTCGGCCCAGGAACTGTGTGACGGAGAGGAGGGGTTTAAGAAATAGAGGCAAGGAAACATCCAGAAGCGTGCTCAGATCCTAGCCATTTTGAGCACATGGAATGTTTACTGTGTGCCAGGCACTCTGCCATCTGCTTGTTTTACATCTGCTTAAAAAGAGTCTAGACGGGCACTGGGGTGGGCACTTGATGGGATGAGCACTGGGTGTTATTCTATATGTTGGCAAATTGAACACCAATAAAAAATAAATTTATAAAAAAGGTAAAAGTAATTCATTTTAAAAATAAAAAATAAAAATAAAAAAAAGAGTCTAGAAATGTTCCCTGCTCTTACTTTTATTGTGCCCCACGTGACTGGTGTTGGGGGTCTAGCACGCCACTTGGCGGTGTTGTCTCTCATGATGTTATTCTGGACCCAAAGTGTGGTATCATGGCAAGATCGTGAGAAGAGGCGTTGGAGAGTCATGGCCTTGGGCCTCATCCCTGTTGTGTGAACCTCTCTGGGCTTCAGATTCCCCATCTCTAACGTCTTTAACCAGAACAGCAGCCAACATTCGTTGGGAACTTACAACACGCCGGGCCCTGTGGGATATAAAGGAACTTGTCCAAATTCACCTGCTTAGTAAAAGTCAGAGCTCAGGCTTCTGACCCCAGGGCCCACGTTATCAGTGAACCATCAGTCGGCACAAAGGTTTTAAAAGCCCCTGACATGTGATAGGCACTCGATAAACCATAATTGTTGTCATTATTATTATTATAGCTAGTCAGAGAGGCAGGCAGCCTTGAGACCCAAGCCAACTGGCTTTAGAATCTGAGCCGTCAAACCAGCTGGATTTACTCTTTCAGGAAACATTTCCCGAGTGGCTTTCCTGTGCTAGACGTCCTTGATAAATGGTGAACAAAGTTCTATTCTTGCCTTCAAGAGAGTCACCATCTAGTCCAGAGACTATGAAACAACATTCATTAGGTTGTGCGCTAGTAACAAATAGCTCCCCCAGTCTTGGGTGTTTGTCAGTAGTGAAAGTTTGCTTTTCACATACATGTTTTCTGCATCCCGGGATCTGAGCTCTTCCCACGGCAAAGGGAAAAGAGTCACAGTGGAACCACAAAATTGCTCTTAACGCTTCTGCTTGGACATGGCATAGCTCGTGTCTGCTCACATGTAACGGGCTAAAGCAAGTCATTTGGAAAAACCTGATATTATTTAAGGCAGGAAGTATGTTTCTCCACCAAGGAGAGTCATGAGGAGGGAGGGTTTTGTAGGAATAGATTCAGAGAGGGGTTTTGGAACTAATCATTAAATCTACCACAGATGGATTTGTAAGCGATTGTAACACAGTATGGTAGGTTCTTCAATGGAAGTGTCTATTCTTTGAGCAGAAGAGGGAGTCCTTACCTCTTGCAGTTTGTCTTTCGAATTTAGGACAAAGTGAAGTTTAAAGCATATTTTATTTTATTTTCAAAGATTTATTTATTTATTTGACAGAGAGAGAGAGAGAGAGAGAGCACAAGCAAGGGGAGCAGCAGGCAGAGCGAGAGGGAGCAGCAGGCCCTCTGCTGAGCAGGGCCTGACCCCAGGACCCTGGGATCAGGACCTGAGCTGAGGGCAGATGCTTAAGACTGGGCCACCCAGGTGCCCCTAGGGCATATTTTAGAGCTTCCGTTTTCTTACCTGTACCCCAACTTTCCTATTGGCAGGAAATATAGAGAGTCTAAAAATTTAGGGTCCATACTGAAAAAAGTCATTTGTTCTTTTTAACTTGCTGCAACAGAACTCAGCTTCGATCTGGAACCTGCATTTTCACTAATGGTGACTCAGCACTTCTGGCTGAAAACTTAGTATCTTTTCTGGGTAGTTATCAAATAAATTCAAATTGCTCTTTACCCATGCCCCCTTCTTTTTTTTTTTTTTTTTTAAGATTTTATTTATTTATTCAAGAGCGAGCGAGAGGAGAGAGAGAGAGAGATTGAGGCAGAGACACAGGCAGAGGGAGAAGCAGGCTCCGTGCAGGGAGCTCGATGCAAGATTCAATCCCGGGACTCCAGGATCAGGCCCTGAGCTGAAGGCAGACACTTTAACTGCTGAGCCACCCAGGTGTCCACCCACTTCCCCCTCTTTTTGGGTTGTCAGGAGGCTTCTGTGTTGTCCTGTCTTGGGGATGTGTGCCTGCTCCATGAACTCAATGGAAATGGCTTCGTCCCCCAGGATTCTAGAAAAGACTGGAGGTTGGGGGATGATGGTGGTAAAGCAGTAGTGCAATCTCAGATCCTCCCTGGCATAGTAGACCATGTGGTTATCATTTCTACACAAATGCTGACATATGCATGCCGAATGCCCCATCCATATGCCTGGGGCAGGACATAAGACAGTAAGTCACTTCAGCTTTCAAATCCCCCAATCTATCTGGGTGTTTCTAACTATCTCCTTCAGAGAATGAAGATTCGGGGAGACGGGAATCAGCCTCATACTTTTTTGTTCATCTTTCCCTGTCTGGGCCAAGGTCCTTCCCCAGTCCAGGGCAGGATTTGAGAGTCTTCCTGGGCGGTGAGGAACTTCTCTGATGTCATATCCTATATTCTGTCTACTCTGTGGCTTATGGTTGTGACACTATGCTCTGGTTTCCAAGTTTGATTCTCTGTAGTTCAAAACCATCAATTATTTCTTTATTATTTATTATTTGTAGTACTTACTATAGGATTTACACTGCATATCTGACAACACAGTCCACCTTCAAATAATATTGTACTTTATGTGTTTGTGAATATTCTCATTCTTTGTACTGTCATATGTTTTACTTTTATATATGTTAACCCCGTAAATTATTGTTTTACTTTCAAACATCTATTATCTTTTAAATGAATTAAAAGATGGGAAGGAAAAAGTCTTTATATGTTACATGTTGTTCTTTTAAGCCTTCTTTTTTTACATTTTTGTAAACTAAAATTTTCCTCTCAACTTTTGTTTATCTAAAAAAGTCATTGTTTCACCTTCATTACTGAAGGATATTGTTGGTTATAGAATTCTAGGTTGACAAGTGTCTTTTTTCTTTCGGTATTTTAAAGATGCACAGATTATCTTCTGGTTTGCATAGATTCTTATTACAAGTCTGACATCATTCTTATCTCCGTTCCTTTGAATGCAATATGCCTTTTCTCTGGCTGATTTTAAGATTTTCTCATTCTCACTGTGTGTGTGTGTGTGTATGTGTGTGTGTGTGTTTGTGTGTTTAGCAATTTGGTTATAATCTGCCTTGATGCAGCTTTCTTTGTGTTTGTCTTGTTTGGGGTTTATTGAGACTCTGGTATTTATATGTTTATAATTTATCAAATTTGGAAAACATTTTGTCCATTAATCCTTCAAACATTATTTCAGTCCCTGCCCTCACCCCACCCCCAGACTCCAAGTGCATGTATGTCAGACAGCTTTATATTGTCAGAGAGGCTCTGTTCATTCTAGAGAGTTTTATTGCTATAGTATCAAATCCACTGGTCTTTTCTTCTGCATTTTAATCTGCTATTAATCTCACTCAGTAAAAATTTCATTTTAGATACTCCATTTTTCATTCCTAGAAGCTCCATTTGGTTCTGATTTGAATATTCTATTTTTCTCCTCATTATAATCATGTTTTATTTTACCACTTTGAACATGCAAAACACATCCATAATAGCTGTTTTAATAGCCATGCTTGCTAATACTATCACTTGTTATTTATGTGTCTGTTTCTATATACTGATTTTTCTCCAGGCTATGAGTCACACTTTCTTGCTTCTTTACATGTCTGGTAATTTTTTATTGAATACTGAGCATTGTGAATTTTGTACTTTTGGGTGCTAGATCTTGTCATACTTCTACACAAAAGATGCTCCATTTTTCCCCCCCGGAGGGTATTTTAGTTACTTGCAGATCAGTTTGATTCTTTCAGGCTTACTTTTAAACTCTTTTTGGATAGGCCTAGAGTAGCCTTTATTCTATGGATTATTTAGCTTCATTTCTAAAGCATGATCCTTCTGGAGTCTTTATTGAATGTGCCCTGAATTCCAGCAAAGCCCATTCACTTTGGCTGATGAGCATGTGCACAATTTGTGGCCCTGTGAGATCTCATGGAATCATTTGGTTTAGAGTTGGTCAGACTATAACTCTTCTCTTCCGGAATTTTTTCTTGCCTGTTCACGGAGGGTTTCATCCTTCTCATACACAGGATTGACATTCAGCCAAGAGTTCAAAGGGACCCCTGTGCAGATTTCTGGAGATCTCTGTGCAGCTCCCTCCCCTTCAGTTCTTTGTCTTACAGACTGTAGCAAATGCAGCTTTCCCAGTCTCTGTCTCCTCAATTCAGTGTGATCAGTGGACTGTCCTTCTTGTTCCTATGCTGAAGTCTAGCCATCCCTTTTTTACAGAATGCCTGGTGATGATAGGATTCAACTTTTTTTTTTCCTTCTCTTTTCTAAAGGATCACAGTATTATGCTGCCAGTTGTTCAAGGTCTAAAAATACTTGTTGGGAAGATATTGTGAAGTTTTCTAGTTATTTATGCAAGAGGGTAATTTGAACCCTCATACTCCCTCCTGGTCAGAATCAGAAGTGCTCGGAGTTATTCTATTGTATATGAGTTTTTGATGATAACTTTCATCTTCAGAACTGTGGTTGGTACAGTGGTTTTCCTGAGGATGCCTAAGCTTTACTTTTTTTCGTTCAAGAGGCTAGGTTTACCTGAAACCTACACAAATCCCATAAGTAAAGAAATTTGAATTCAAGGAGAAATAAAGAAATTCTATAATGTTTATTGAGCACCTCCTATTTGCTAGTCACTGCCCTAGTTGTTGGGGATATCACCATACACAAAGATTTTTTAAAAAATCTCTGCTCTTCCTGAATGCACTGTAGAGACTGTAGAGAAAGAGGCAACAAGCATTATAGATAAATGAAATCTTTGAATTTATAACAGGTCAGATGGCAAGCGCTATGTGAATTACAGAGAAATAATAATCCTCCCAGCACACATGCAGCACTGACTGGAAAACATGGCCTTTGTCCCTTCATGTACTTTAATGATGGAGGCCATCTGCTTAGAGGTAAAGTAGCCAAGTTTATTACCATAAATGTAAATCTACTCTAGGACTGTCCCCTCATGCCCTGTTAATCTCTGTAATTTATAAACACTTACCACAAAGTCATCTTCAGGGAAGTGTTCCCTGACTTGTTTCTTTTCAGTTTTCTCAACAGGACTGGCCGCTCCATGAGGGTAGGCGCCGTGTCTGCCTTTGCTTGCCATTATACCCCCAAGCACTCCGTATAGGTTTAGTATTTGGTGAGCACTCAATAAATACTTGTTAGCTGTTAAACATATGTGTTGAAGAGCTTCGTGGATATCCTGGTCTCTCAGTACCTCCATGGCTTGTACCTTATACGCACACCTCTAGTTCTCCCTTTAAAAGTACTAGCCAAGTTCTCTTTGAAAGTTACCTGTTTTGATCACTCTCTCCTTCTTTCTCTTTTTTTTTTTTGTAGCTGTGCAGTCACTGCACACCCTAAATGACCAGATATCCCATTTTATTGTCACCAAGTCGAAGGCGCTAGAAGAGGACAAAGACCCCTTTCTACCCACTGAGAAAGAGACTCTGAAGAGTTCCATGATACTGATGAGACACCTCTTAATGGATGCTCAGGTACAGAGATTGACGAGTCCGCGGTATCTTTCTGTTTATTTTCTTTTTGGTAGAAATTGTGCAAAACTGTTCGACTACCACCCTTACTGGAAACCGGCTTTGTGATAAACAGCCACGTAGCAGGCATTCTGATATACAGGGTGGTAGATTTCTGATTAGGAATTATTTGGGATTTAATATTGAAATAGCTTGGTTTTAAGTCAAAGTAATAGGGCTTAAAAAGAATATATGTGTTGTTCCTGAGAATTTAACAGATCTCTCATTAGCCTTGGAAAAGTGAAAATCCATTTACATACAAACTTGGCAGGCATCAAAGCTGGCAAATGCTTTGGAGTGGAGCGATACGGATCCCAAGCAGCATCACTGAGCAGCTAATGAATATTTTGGTACATTTGATGCACCACCAGTAAGCGAATCAGCACTGTTGTATGTGTGTGTGTGTGTTTTAATGCTCACAATGAATTAATTACAGAAGGGATTTAGCTCATTGCATTCTTTTGTTGAGATTCCTCTTCAAGGTTTCTCCTCGTGCACTATTTTATTGAAATATTTAAAGGTAATCGATATACTCCTTCTGGCTTTGTTGGTGGGTCTCTCCAGATATGTTGGTAGGCAAACACCAGGTGTTTTAGGAAAAGTGGTAGTTTGCTGTGTTCGTGAAGCCAAGCCGAACTAGATTTTATTGTCATGTCTACCCCCTCAGTATCTAGAAATGTTTCAGAAAATGTTCTTTGGTTTTGGTGATTTTGTATTAGTTTGCCCTGGAGCTTTCTTCCTGAGCTTGTTTTCTGTTCGACAGCAGTGAGGTCAGAGTGGTTGGTGGTTTCCTGTGTTCTGCTCTGTATCAGATTTTGAACTGTGGTTTCTTTGCTTTTGTTTCTACCATGGTGGTGTTTTATGTTTGATTTTTTAAATCAATCGTGAAGCCGGTATCTTGTACCAGTAAGACTTTAACTGGCAGGGCTTTGGTGCGTTTCTCACCTGTCAATGCCGGAAGCTGCCCCATGGGAGTTTTGAGGCCCTCTGTTCAGATGACCCAAATTATGCAAAGCCTTTCATTTTTATTCACTGTTCTCCCTTCTCCCCTTTATTATGAGCGGCCCATTCCACTTCTCCTTTCTTCCTGAGCCTGCCTGGTGGAAAAAGGAAAGTTTCTGAAGTTCTAACAGCCAATTTTAAGACTTGGGGCAAAAAAGGGGAAATTCGAACAATTTACCAAATAAAAGAGAGCAAATTGTCCTTGAAAGGATTAGCTTTCCTCAGTGCCTGGGCCCAATCCTATAGCTAACACACCAGCCAAGGGAACTAGCTAAATAATTCCCCAGATATATTGTGTAAACTCTAGTTTGCAAAATCTGAGGAGATAAAAAACCATTCTTTTTCTCTCCTTCACTCATGTCTAGAATGGGATTTCAGAAGTGTTCAATATTGCTTAAGAAAACATTCCCCCCCCCCAACCCCCCGCCTGCAATGCTGGATTCATTTGACAACTGTCATCCTTCATGGTGTTGGTCACCATTTACCCCTTTATTAAATCTAATGAGACTAGAATATCCCATAAAATGTGGTTACTGTGTAGGATCATCTTACTATCTCATTCTCTCCTGATCCCCAGTCAATGCCTGCTGGAATCTTCCCACTTACATGGTCAGATGAAATGGAGCAGGGTATGGTGGATATTCCCCTAAAGTCATGCCTCCAAAAGGAGGGTGGGTTGAGTCCTCCTGAGGGGGCAGAAAACAGAAGGTCAGGTAGCAGAAGTGCTGTGGTGTCTTGGACCCATCATTTGTTTGCCTACTTTTGCTCAAAGACTCTTCCCTCTTGTCTTTCAGACTAATGTAGGATGAGGCAAATTGTGATTAGTTTGGTCTAAAAATACCACCCTCATTTCTTTTCTCCCCAGACCACTAACTTTTTGAAACATTATTTGTGGTTATCTCTAGGTCTGTGGCTAAAGTCAATTAGACTCAATGTTACTTAATGCCCTCAGGCTCAGAGCATGTCCGTTTAAGATTAGTGCTGCCCAACTTATAAAATGCTAAGGCACCCCAACATTTTGGGTATGGCCAGGGGTGATGTGTGGTTTTCAGTTTTGAAGGAGATAGCTAGGGATACACAGTTTATAAGGAGACTGTCTATTGAGCATTTTTGAAAATTCAGTGATTTTCCGTTCATGGTTTGACATTGCTTCTTACCTCAATTGCAAAGACGAGTGAATGTACTTATTTCATATTCTGAGTTCATCAATAATGGGAGGTCAACAGAATGTGAATAGAAATTCTGTGTGCCCCTTCCCTTCAGCTGCATTTTGTGGTATTAATAGATATGCAATTGGCTTGCGTGTCGGAGGACGCAGGCTTCTCAAGAGTAGTAACCACATCCCTTAACTTGGTTGGTATAATAGCCTGCTCACTTCCACACCCAGAGGACTCTTAATAGCATTAGATTATGATGAAATGCTCTGACATCAGCCTGCGAGTTGAATGAAGTCAGGCACAAAGTATTCCAGAGAATCTGGAGGCCGCTTAAAAGGCATAATCGATTCAAGTCACATCTGTCTTGGAAGCAATAAATCCTGCTTAGGAGAATGTCAAAGGCAAAAGCATTGCCGGGCTATGAAATTCTACCTCTGAGGATTATAAAACAGTAGGCGCAGCGCAAACACATCTCCCAAGTATAATAGGGGTGCCGGGCGTGATTGGCAGGTGTGACAGCCCATTCTGGAGAATGGAAGCAAGGAGGAACGTCTCACGCGGGCAGCCCAGAGGCCTGCAGTTGTTTATAAATTCCCTGTCTATCTGAACATCTCGGGGGTGTCTAAAAGAGGCAGGGCTCCTCTGTTTGCGTTCCATTCCCCTTCTAGTCCGCAGCCCCCCCCCCCCAATTCAATAACATGTCCCCTTCAGACCACATCTGAAGCCCGATCTTGTGGGTTTTGTTCTTTGGAGCTCTGGCTAAACCCGAAGTGCCAACTCAGCCTCATGAGTGATTAGATTCATAACACCGAAGAGGCAGTTCTTTCTGGTAGAGATTAATTCTTTTACTCGTCCTGTGTGACTCTGCATGCTAAGAGGGGTTGATTACAGCAAATTAAATCTCCTATTGGCAGTTCCCTCCTCCTTCCCCCCAAAGACCTAATATCATTATTTATTAAGAGGTGAACAAATGCTTGGGAAAACAATAAGATCGCTTTGTTGGCAGCAAGATCCTCTCCTGGAAGGCTGGACACCCAAAGGCAGAGACTCTGTGGGCCCCGGGCGCTGTCCTTCGGCACCAGGGCAGCGAGGAAGGGCCCGGGTTCTGCTGCCCGGGCCCCGGGGTGCGGAGCGCCGCGTGCCAGGCCTTTCTCCCCGGAACAGCCTGGATTTGAAGGTAGGGCTTGTTAGGAGCAAGGCCAGGGCCCCGATGCACCCTTCCCAGAGGCCCGTCTCTAGGAAGGGAGGAAGCAAGACTTTAACAACAAAAGTTAACCGCCCCACCATCCTCCCTGCGCCAGCGCGTGCTTCCGGCCTGGCCCAAGTCAAGGGCTGGCCGGGCCATCAGTGCAGTCCGCTCCATCCTCTGGCCCGCCCTTTCCCGGCTCTTCCCTCCTCTTCTCTTTTCCTTTTCCTTTTCTTTTCTCCTCCCTCCATCCCACCCCACCATCCCCTCCTCTCCTCCCATCTTCTCATCCTCTACGCTTCTACTCTCTCCCTGTTGGCAAAGTAAGTGGTAGGTGAGAAGCCTTCCTTCCTCTCCCCTTTCCCTTCCTCATCAGCCTTTCTTTCTCTTATTTGTGTTCAGGGCACTTGAAAGCATATTTGCCAAAACCACATATTCCCCTTGCCAAGCGCGAGGGAGAAGAGCAGCAGGACGTGGGGTGAGCAGCAGGAGACAAGCCTGGGGGCCGGGAGGCAGACGGGGTTCCTGCCAGGATCCAAGACTCTGTGTGATGGCCCCCTGGGTAGTGTGATTTTTCTGTCCTAGGATGGTCCAGAAAACCACTCTCGGCGGTTGATGATGCCTTCTGATTGATTTCCGGCAACACTGAGCGAATTTACCATGAGTTGGCGGCCGTTTGAGCCGCGCACACTGTCGCTCTCTGGACTGGCCTCGAATGGGGAAGTGTGATCTGGAGCAGAGCCCCAGCCAGAGGAAAACTGGCTCAGGCTCCCAACAAATAGGGAGGGAGGGATGACTCCTCAGCTTGTTTTTGGGGAAGGAGACCTTAGGAGTCAGGTAATTGATACACAGTCATGACAGCCATACACTGGAAGGAGGATCTCTCTCTTTTCTAGCACTTTCCATCCCTCCATGTGCTTTCTGAAGCCCACACGGTGCTCACGGCACAGATCTGGTAGTTAGTACTAGTGCAGAAATCTGGTGCTTTCTGGCTGCAGCAGGCCTCAAGGTCATGCCCTCACTGCCCCCTGTCAACACCCCCCTAGGAAGGATCTTGTCCTGACGTCACACAGACTGAGGCACCAGAAGGGTGGGTGGCTCTCAAGGTCACAGATGCTGGCTGTGGCTGTTAGTAGCACCCCCTGCCCCTGAGGACAGGTTTCTCGTAGTATTTTTTGAAATGCGACCCCACAGGGGAGCAAGAACGGCAATGTCCCTACCCTGTGGCAAAGCCAAGAAGCAGCTCTGACATTAGAGCGACAGCGAAGAGGCAAAGTTTTCCACCGAAGAAAATCACCTGGGGATGTGTTCAAGTCTATTCATGCTGTCAGATTTCCACCTTTTACAGGTCACAGGAGAAAGAAATACTTAAATGGATGCTAAAGAGTTTAGTTCAGCTAAGCAGGAAGCCACGGGGGTGAGGTGATTATTCAGAGGAGTCTCAGCTTATCTCCTCCAGCAGTCCCTGTGCCCCGGTACCGTCCGTCCTGGGCATTTGGAAAGGCAGCGCTTGCTCTCCTGTCTCAGATGCAAGACTGTGGCACCAGCAGGTCCAATGCTTGCGACTTCTTTTTTTTTTTTTCACTTGCGACTTCTTGCATAACTTGTACGAGCCCTCTTCTCATTGTGCTGTGGTGATATTGGTCTTCTAAAGGTTTTTTTTTTTTTTTTAATAAATTAAAATGTAACTGGTAGGCATTGCCAGGCTTGGGGACAAGCTCATCGGTTACAGAGCCTCTACAGTCACCTTCCCGGCTCAAACAGAGGGTGACACATAAAACTGCAGTACTGCTCCTCTGATAAGCTTGAGTCTAGGTACTTTTTATACTAATAATGAAAGGTCACCTCCTCTGAGGTCTCCTCCATCTTTGTAAAACCCATAAGGCAGGATTTTAGGGAAGGTTCTAAAACCTTGAAATTTGCTTTCAGAATTTCCCACGCAAAGATCTGGGTACAGTTGGAAATGAGACTCAGGAAAAGCTGGACTCCTGTCCATGGCTGGGCTGTGAAGGCAAGGAGCATCTCTTAGGATGGGTCCTGTGTGCATGGAATCGTCTCTATCAAACTGATGGAGCTTCCACAGATATGTCCATATGGTGCTAGAGGGAAATTTGGGAATTTATTTTCACACCACAGAAACTTTATGCCACATTTTTAGATGCTACGTGTTTATTACAATGATATTACATTTTAGATGACAATAAACTAGGATTTATGCTCCTCTGATAGCTGATGGTCCATGGTGTAGCAAGGGAATCTGAAATAGCGGCAAAATCATGGAAAGAAGGTTAGGGGTGAGGACTTCAATAGGGTTCTTTGGTTGTCAGGAACAAAGGCCAGCTCTGATTAACATAAAAAGGGAAGGAAAATAAAATAAGAAGAAAACAGAGAGGGAGGCACATCAGAAGAGGCTCTTAACTGTGGGAAACAAGGTTGGGGAAGGGGAGGTGAGTGGGGTGATGGGGGGACTGGATGATGGGCATTAAGGAAGGCAGGTGATGTGATGAGTGCTGAGTGTTACATGCAACTGACGAATCACTAAATCCTACCCCTGAAACTAATAATACACCATATGTTACCTAAATTGAATTTAAATAAATTTCTTTTTTTAGAAAGAGAAAGCTACTATCTTCCCGAAAGAAGATGTTAGTTGAAAAAAACAAAAATAACAAGGGTAACATTTGATGGAAGCAAATAGGGTTGAACCACATCTCGGGAAAGACAGGCAAAGGGACAGCAAGGGGACAGCAAGGGAGAATTAGGTCTCAGGAATTAAAGAGAAGTTGCTTCAGGGCGCTGTGGTTGGGATAAATTGGCTCCAACCATCTTCTCTCTTGGTGTCTCTTTGGTCCAAATTCCAATTCTTAGAAGAGTCTGACTGGCATGTCTTAGGTCAATGGGCCCTCTTCCCCATGGACCGTGGGAGGGTGTGCACGTTGAGGGATGGATGGGCCCACCTAGATCGCGTGCCATGTGGGGAGCCAGTCACCACAAGGAGGGAGACAGGATGCCGGGCACATGGGGGTGATAATAAACCCACCGTGCACTCCACTTGCATGCGCTTGGTGCTGGGTCCCAGCGTGGGGTTTGGCAGCGCACTAGGGACAGAGAGGGACAGAACATTGGCCCTGCCCTGGAGAGACTCCGGATACAGTGGGGCAGGTGATCAGACACTGAAGTGCCCTGTGATAAATACAGGAAGGCGTGTGTGGGGGCCATGGAAGCCCAGAGAAGGAAGTGGCTGATGTTTGCAGATCACTTTACTGTTTACAAAGTACCTCTGCCAGCATTTTCTCCTCTTTTCCTCTTGAGTATGATCTCTATTTTGAAAACTGGGTATTAAGCCTTAATAAAATAGACTTTTTGTATATTGTTCCATCCAGCCCATCACGAAGCAAGCGTAAATGATTTCCTACTTGTAGGTGGTGACCCTCAGAGTGTATTTGCTTCCTGAAGGTGTTATTCAATAGAGGGAAAGCGGGGGTGTAATTTGGGAAAAGAGGCAGATTAAAACCTGGCTTCAGACGTCCAACAGCACTCCTAACTCAAAATGTTTTTAGCGTTAATAAATATGCAGTGCTTTCCCAATGCTAAGCTCTACCCTTTCAGACTCTAAGAAGACTTAGGGTTCTAAGAACTTGTTTTTCAAAAACCTTGAAATGGAATATAAAAGGTATTACAGCCCCCCCCCCACCTCTGATATTCTAGCCTCCTCATGGTGTTCTGTAGTTCTATTGGCAGGTATCTGCCTCCAAAAATAATACCCAATGCTGCCATCACCCTTTGGGTGAGTGGTTCTCCACCGAGAGGGGAGGGGAGCATTCTTGCTCTACCCAGAGGCATTTGGCAATATCTGGAGGTATTTCTAATGGTCACAGCTGGTGTAGCTTGGTGCACAGGGGTGGTGGTGCTACTGGAATCTGGTGGGGTCAGGGCCGGGCATGTTGCCAAACTTCCTACCATGCACAGGATGGCCCCCCCCCCACATGACAAAGAATTATCTAGCCCCAAACGCCAATAGAGTAGTCATTGAGAAACCCTCTTTTAGAACCAACGCTACCTTTTTCATTGATCATGAAACTCTTCCAGCCTCAGAATCACTTCGTTTGAAGCCCTACAATTAATCATAACTGGTCGTCAAGATATATCTTAGTTATCATTTTTGTCATCATTTATTGAGCATCTGTAATGTGCCAAGAACTGTGCTAGACTGTGTGGAACCACAGTAAGAGCAAAAGAAGTGATCTTTGCCCTCAAGGATTTTGTGTTAGTGGGCGGGTAGCTCTAAGTATATAAGTAAACGAATAATTACGAGTTTCAATACTTGTCTTAAAGATGCATCAAGACCCAGTTTAGGTAAGGGTCCAAATGTTTTCTCTTTGAGCACAGCAACATTTCAGCTGAGATCTTCAGGGAGAGAGAGGAGGAGGGGGAGAAGGTGACCTCTACTCGTGCATTACTGCATATTATTTGTACTTTAATTTAGTTGTATGTATTTAATACTATTCCATGAGGTAACTGGAAAGAGATCCCCTGGGATGTGGCAAAAGATCTAAGCAAATTATTTATTCCAGAAATTTACATTTAATTTAGAGAATATGAAAATTCTAACTGGTCCCCCAGGAACAGAGAAGCTTGTAGTTTTTGCCTGTGGGTGTCCACCGAGGAACCAGGATCTCTGTCTTTTCTTGCGAGATGCTGTGGACGTAGAGATACACACGGAGGAAGGCTAGTGTCAGAGCTGTGTGAGCTACATGAGACACGGGAGCCAGATGGGCGAAGGCAACTCTGGGAAGATGCAGACCTGGAGATGAAGAGGTGGGGCCTGCTCATATGTAATAGAAGAGCTGCTGTAGAGGACCTGGCGGGCAGTCAGTTCTCAATTAGGCACCTAGAGATTAGTAACTTGATGGATTATCTATGGGTAAAGCCTTCCTTCCCTGGTGGCACGCACTCAGGAAATGTAAACCGATGTTAGTCTAAATGAGACCTAATTAGAAAGGTCATTTCATTGCATATATATATATATATATATATATATTGCTAATGGAATTCCACAGTAGACTTTTAGTATCAGGAACTTGCTACTTTTCTTTTTTTTTAATGAAAGTTTTTTTTTTAATTTTTTATTTATGATAGTCAGAGAGAGAGAGAGAGGCAGAGACACAGGCAGAGGGAGAAGCAGGCTCCATGCACCGGGAGCTGGATGTGGGACTCGATCCCAGTCTCCAGGATCGCGCCCTGGGCCAAAGGCAGGCGCCAAACCACTGCGCCACCCAGGGATCCCCAACTTGCTACTTTTTAATGCTGTGGCTCCCACCCATTAGTCAGATAGTAGAGAGCCAAACAGATGCCATAGAATTATACTCCCAAAATAACTTATGCTTTGAATAATAATTCCTCTGCAGAGATATTGGGGCCTACTAGTCACATGAAACTCAAATAGTCCCTGTAAAGCAGCCAGGTAAACCGAGGCATGGTCTCGCCGAGTGCCATCATTCCCATCCTATGTTAGGTCTAGGAGTAAAGCCAGCGGATCTCCTTGATGCTGGCACAAACCAATATTTCACGTTCCTTCGCTCCCTTGTTCTCTTAATAAATCACACTTAGAAGCAGTTTAATAGTGAGATGCTGTCTTGGCTCTTCCAAGTTCTTCTTACTCGTGAACTTAAATACACGCAGTCATTTTAGCCAGCTTGGTAGCCAGGATACTTAATTTCTGAATGGCCCTTCTTATCTTGGCTTACTGGTATGCACCTACAGTCTCTTTCTCTTTCCTCATAAAGTATATGAAAAAGAAACAGGCTCATGATAAGATTGATAATGAAAATCAGGGCGTGGATTGGTATCAGTTAAGTACTGCCACATAAAAAAAAAAAAATCATCCCAGAATCAAGTGGTTTAAAAATGACAACTTTTCATTGCCCTCTTTAAGTCTGTGGATTGACTGGGTATTTTTGCTAATATGGGCAGGCAGGGGTCGTCTTGACCGGTCTCACTCCCATATTTGTGGTCCTTAGGGCCTGGTGGGTCTAAGAGAACCTTGGATGGCATGATTCAGCCGTCTTCCACATATCTTTTTTTTATCCATTCAGCAGGCTAACTCTGGAATATTCTCATATTGGTGACAGGGGTCCATTAAAAAAAAAAAAGAAAAAGAACAAGTGGACAAAACAATCACTTTTCCGATGTATGTTTGTATCAAGTTTGCTACTATTCTATTGGCCAAAACGAGTCCAATTTACCAAACCCAGAGTCAGTGTAAGATGACACGACCAAAAAGATGTATAAAGCATAGGGCAGTTATACAATCAATCTACCACATAAATAAAGCAAAGTAGCCAAAGATTTCTTAGCATAATTCTTGGCGGTATTTGATCCTTTGGAAATGAGAGTCTGAAATGTCCTAATTAGCAAGCTTCATGCACATTCTCTTTTGGAAAGACTGAACCAGTCAGTTTGTTTAGAGGGACATGAATTGTGTTCTCCTGCCCTTATCCAAGCACAGAGGACAGACTGTGTTTGAGCAGCTGGAGGATATATTTTAAGAGGGCTCTATGTCAGGCTTGAACAGGATGATTTCAAATGGGCCCGTGACCAAGTGTGAGAAGTGTGTGCTTGTGCTAGCTCTAGAAACACGGTGAGCCATTAAAATCCCATTGTTCTAGCTGGTCATTCAAGCCAGGTGCATGGTTAATTTGTTCAACAAATGCTTCCTGAGCTTACACAAACAGGTACAGTGGTAAACTTACACTGCAGGGAGGTATGAAAAAGAAAAGTAGTAAAGGATCATTCAGTTCTCACTGCGTGCCAAACCCTCTGCTAAGGACTTTACCTTACCTCCAAATCTCATTTGTGAGGAATGTGTTATTTCCCCTATTTTATGGATGAGGAAATGAGGCCCAGAGAGGAGAACTCACTTAAGGTCACACATCTAGTGAGTAGCTGTGCTGCTTTAATTGCAAAAATGCCTGCAGTTCTTTACTTCCTCTCTCGGCAGTATGCCTCTGTAGCCCTTCGCACTGAGAACTAGGGTTTGTTCTCCCACCCCTGGAATCTGAGCTGGCCTGTGATTTGTTTTGGCCAAGAGAATGTGGTGGAAGAGCAGGACTCTAGATGCCCTCAGAGCCTGACTTCTGGCGTGAGGACAGTCTGCATTATCCACCTGGCAGAGGCGAGACCGCATGGAGCCGAGGGGCATCTCCCTGCTGAGCCTGTCACAGGCCAGGCAGCCCCTCACTGACCTCCTATGGTACTGATGCACGAGTGGGCCGATCTCAGCCCAGAGCAGCAGAATCACCATCTTTCTGTCAACTCTCAAGAAATAATACATGGTGGTGGGTTTAAGCCACCAAGTCTCAAGGTGGTTTGTTATGCAGCAAGAGCTAATGGATGCAGCAATAGAGCCAGTGTTTGAAGTCGGGTCTGACAGCTACCCAAGCCTTCTAACTGGGAGAGGAGCTGGGGAATGGGGCCTGGCCATGGTCTCAGGAGAAAGAAGAAATGGATTTGGTGAATCTTTAGCCACCCTCTGCCACACCTCTGGTTTCACACCATTCATCCAGCCTGAAACCACAATCATGGTGGGAAACTGTTTAATGCATTCAAGCCAAGGGATGACATGGTTGTACTTGGGCGTTTGAAACATCACTATGGAGGAAGCGTGAAGGATGAATTGATTGAAGCGGGAGAGGAGAGGTGGAAACTACGATAGGGGCAGGAAGATTCAAGAAGGGGCCTATTCAGAAAAGGATTAAGAAGTAGGACTCGTTGAAGTTTGAGGGTGAAGGAGAGAGACAAGTCTAGGAGGTGTCTTAGATTTTGGTGTGGGTGCCAGGGGAAATGATAGCATCTGATAAAGGAAACAGGATCAGCAGGCTTGGAGGGGAGAGTGAAGAATTTGGTTTGGGATCTGTGAAGACTGAGGGACCTGTAAGACATCGGGGGGGGGCAGTGTTTTCTGGGAGGCAGTCAAAACTCTTCTTCATTTTCAGAGAAAGCTGTGGCTGAAGGGGCCCTGGGACTCGTGAGTGTATGTGCCGTATGTTGGAGTCATGGTGGATCCTTAAGTTCTCAGTAGCACATAACAGAATCCACTTCAATTTATGGAAAATAGACCTTTATAAGAAATTCTGGAGACATTTTTGGTAGTTCCCAGAATCTCCAGGAGGTCTTGAAAATTAGGCTTGGAGGCTACATAGCCAGGAGTAACAGTATCCAGGAGAAACCAGTCAAGACTGTTAGTGGAAACCATCTGGTGACTTCCTCCCCCAGGACAGCACCTGCAACATGAGGACTGGACGCAGACCCTTCCCCGGGGCCATTCTGGAGAACCAAATGCCTCTGCCTCTGGCTGAAAGAGCCAGTCCCTTCCCACGCCGTGGCTACCTCATGGTCCGCTTCCACCTCATTGAGGAAGAACCCAGACTCCCTGGCAACCTTAGCTACAGGGGAGTCTGGGAAATGTAGTTTGAGATTTCCATTTTCTGTAATTCAGGGAAGCAGGTTAGAGAATGTTAGAATGTGTGTGAAGGAGCCAATGCATCGTACCCCCAACACGAGCACAGAGGACATCACACGGGGACCCTGCACAGTGAGGAGCGGAAGAAGAAACACCGCAGAGGAGACAAAAAGTCTCCTTTTCACTTCAACTCCGTTGAGATGGGTTGCTGTCATTTGCAGCCTGGGCAACCTTGACTAGCAGGGCACCTAAACTTTATAGAAATGCCTTCCTTTGTCCCCCATGTCATCCCATCAACATGCCATGTGTTCCCTCCCATGATTAACCACAGAGCCAGGAGGAAGGTTTCCCTGAGCAGGGGCATCTGGCCCCCTTTGCAGTTAAGCTCCAGGAACCTTCTTGCCTGGGTTTTCACACGTAAGCAGTTTTACACAGTTGCTTATACACTTACGCAGAGTCACGCACAGGGCTTGAAATCAGTGATGACCAGTATAAAACAGCAGTTGGTTTAAATCAGGAACCTACTAAGAAGTTTGAATATATGCACAGAGGTGGCACAAGAAATTCTTTTTTTCATGGGACTGGACCAAAAACAACAACAACAAAACCAACCAAAAAAAAAAACAAACAAAAAAAAAACCCAAAACCCAAGAAACCCAATTTATTATTCTGGAAGCACAAACTATTCCTTGATGTTCATAAGTGATGTGCATCAAATCTCAGTGCATGTCTTCAATGTGCTTCTAAAGGAAATTTGAATCCGTGTTTGCAGAACCTTTGAAATGCTTCCATAAAACCCTACAGATACGCAGAACGCAGTTTGGTCATGGATGCCCTACATGGCGTTTTCTCTAGCTTTGCCAAAAGGGACCAATTCCACTGTTACATATTGAATTGTGTCCTCCAAAAAAGACCTGTTGGAAGTCCTAACATCCATGACCACAGAACATGGCTCATTGGACCTATAGTCTTTACAGAGGGAATCAAGGTAAAATGAGGTCATTAGAGGGGGGCCCTAGTTCAGGACAACTGGTGACATGGTAACAAGGGGCGATCTGGACAGAGTCACACCAAGGGGAGGCATGTGAAGTCATGGGAGATTGTCATGAGGTACGTTCAGAAGCCCAGGAATGTCTGAGGCCCCTGGAGCTGGGAGAGAAGCCCGGGACAGATTCTCCCTTAGGGTTTTCAGAAGGAAGCAAACCTGGTGCCACCTTGCTTTTGGGCTTCTAACCTCCAGAACTGTAAGGCTATGAATTGTTCCTGCTTTAAGCCACCTGGTTTGTGGCCCTGTGTTATGGAAGCCACAGGAAGTGAATACATCCCTGCTGACGAGAAAAATCAGAGACTAAAAGATGTGAAGCCTTTTTATACCAGGTACAATGTGATCCAGTAGCTGCATATTTTTGTTTTCACAAAGGGATGAAAAGGATTGTGACGGAAGGCCAGCGTGCATGTTTCCTACTCTCCAAAGAGTCACAGCGCTGGATGTCAAACCCGGAGGTTTTATTTCATCCAAGATAAGTCAAGGCTGATGTAAGGGCCCGGGCAGGGCATGGCAGGCAGCCGCGTCCTACCAGCAGTTGCTATAGGTGGTACCACTGTTGCTTCCGCTGCGATGCCAACATCACACGTAATTTGTTGATTCCCTGTTGTTGGTTTCTCTTTGTGACAGGAAGTTGCCACCTAGTTTATTCCTTTCTTTTCATCATCATGACTGCCTCCACTCTGTCATCCTTCCAACTCTAGATCAAAGGGAAGCGTGTCTTCTCTCATCTGGGAAGGATTCCGGATGCATATCATTAGCGCAGAGGAGCCCTTGACATTTCAGATCATCATTAGGGCTTCTTAATGGGTTTCAGCCCAACCTTGGCACTTTGGTAGGACAGTGGGGGCAAGTAAGCAAGAGAGATGGAGACCTAGCGAAGTTCACGGGCAGCTGCTGCCCCAGCAGAGTCACGCGGCTCCGCCAAGAGTCCGGTCTCCCCCAGGAGGCAGCGTCTGGCTCACTGTGGCAAATCTGGTTGTCCTCCTTCTGCCGCCATCCCTTGGAGGAATTGCGAAGTGGGTTAACTCTCTCCCAGGACTCTGCACACCCCTCCCCCACCACTGTCAGGTCTTCTTCTGCATCAGGCTTCTGTCTTGTGGGCCCAGGTCCTCAGTGGGCTTCCGTTGGTCAGGCTTCCCCTTCCACGCTGTTTTCTGCGGCCCTAGACCCCTCCTCTCCCACCGGGCTTCGGGAAGGCTGTGCACACATTATCCTGGAGGATAGCAGAAGGACTGCCCTTCCTTCTTGGTCCTGCAGAACAGTGAAGAGTCCCGTGGAGGAGAGGAGCTTGGGGTGCTGGGAGGACAGTTACCAGCCTACACCCGAGTAGCCGAGGGAGGGGGAAAGGATGCCAGCCAACACTGCCAAAAGGAACTGATTTTCAGTAGTTGGGCAACATTAAAGTCTGGTGAGGATAGAGATTTGGGGTTGAGAAATCTCAGCCTCGTATGGAACTGCCTACTCATCTCACTGTAGTGCAGTATTGTTTCTCTTGTGCCAACCCCTCTCTGGATTGTGTTGGAACATTTGAGCACAGTTTTGATTTCAGGGGAGTACAGTTAAGTAGGCCCAGTTGGCTGGAAAATGCATTTATGCCAAGGAGGTCAGTTATTCAGGAAAGGGCCAATATTCTTTTTTTTTTTTTTTTAATTTTTATTTATTTATAATAGTCACAGAGAGAGAGAGAGAGGCAGAGACGCAGGCGGAGGAAGAAGCAGGCTCCATGCACCGGGAGCCTGATGTGGGATTCAATCCTGAGTCTCCAGGATCGCGCCCCGGGCCAAAGGCAGGCGCCAAACCGCTGCGCCACCCAGGGATCCCGCCAATATTCTTTTTATAGAAACAATGATCTTTTATATAGGAAAGGAAGGATTTTTTTTCTTCTATAAGCACACCTGAATTTTTTTCTCATTAATAGAATGTCTCTAATTGATTGATAAGCCTCTCCCGTATTCATCAATGTGGACAGATTTACTTTCCCAAAGCCAACTGATTGGTATCATTTAGTGTCACTTGTCCCTCTACCTTCTCTTCTCTGAGCTTCTGGGGACCTTGCATACCTCGTTTACGTATGGCATTGCTGACAGCTCCTGTCTATGCCCAGGTGTTTGCTAGACTTGGGTCCCAGGAGCCCAGAGAGCAGAAGATGGAGGGACAACTGGATTTGTGCAGGGTGGACCGTCTATATAAAACCAGATCATTATCTGTTAGGAATTTCAATTACAAAAATGACTGACATTGAAAAAAAAATCACCAAACATTTCAAGACCAGCCACAAAATGAGACAGAAATGATAGAATTACAAACTCAACGGACTGAAAAAGTTACATAGGAGAAAATAATTAATAGAGAAACTGGAACAGGATTTTAAAATAGATATAATTAATATCCTCAGGGAGATAACATGGAGTATTACATCCAAGAAATCAGAACAGGGGTCCTCCGTGTACCCACTCATTGATCGCACCAGTGTTTAAGGAGCTGCTACTATATGTTAGACACAGTTGGTGTGCTAGGGAGTGAATAGTAAGTAAAACGAAGTCCTGATCCTCGTGGAGCTTAAAGTCTAGTTAGGGGAGACAAAAAAATAACCAAGTAAATATGTCTCAGGTGATGTGTGTTGTGGTGAGAAATAAGGCAGGGTAAGAAGCTTAAGAGGTACAGGAATGGCGAGGGGGATACTACTTATATAGGATGGTCAGAACATCCCTTAAAGACGTGAGGGGGTGGATGAGCCAAGTGACCCTCAAGGCGGGGAAGAATGTTCCAGACAGAAGGAACAACAGGTGTCAAGGTCCGGAGTCAGGAGGTGGTCTAAACTCTCCAGGGAACAACCAGGAGACCAAAGTGGTTGGAGTACGATGAGTAAGGCTGAGTGTCTTAGAAGATAAATCAGGGGGCGCCTGGGTGGCTTAGTCGGTTAAGCTTCTGCCTTTGATCAGGTCATGATCTTGGGGTCCCAGGATTGAGCCCCGTGTTGGGCTCCCTGCTCAGTGGGGAGTCTGCTTCTCCCTCTCCCTCTGCCTGCTGCTCCCCCAGCTTGTGCGCGCTCTCTCTCTCTCTCTCCCTCTCTGTTAAATAAATTCTTAAAAAATCTTCAAAGAACCAACTAGAAATCTTGGAAATAACAAAATACAAATACTGAAAAACTACCGCCACCACCTCATTTTCTGAGTAGCACTGAAGAACACACAGGAGAGACCAGGAATGTCAGGGGGGACCCTGTCCCACAGTGCAGCCTAAAGGAACCAAAGTGGGAATTCTAAAGGAACGATGGAGAGATGTGGACCGGAGGTGGCAGGAGAAGCTGAGAGGCGTAGGGGGAAAGGAAGGAGACGCTGCGTGAAGACTCAGCTGGAGGAGGGCACGTGTCCCCAGCCTGGGCCGGCGCGGGTTCCAGCCCGGGGGGGATAGCGGTGGTCAGAGTCGCAGTGGGGTGGTGGCAGCTCGGCCATCGGAACACTGGGGACACCTCTCCGGAGATCCAGGGTGGAGGGAAAAATGGAAAAGCCCCTAGAAGAGGGGCTGCTGTCACCCCGGTCCAAAGGGTCTTCGAGGTCAAGAGAAGCGCTTAAATTTTACTCCGAGAGTAATGGAAGTCACTGGCGGGTTTTAAGAAGGTGGGAGGGCGGTGGCGAAAATTGGGTCCGTTTCCAAAGCCGTGTGTGGCGTCTGGTGAGGTGCGATGGGGAGGACAGGGAGGCGGGTGGCCGTGGAGGCCCGGAGGCCCGGGGAGCAGCGGTGGGCACCCCGCCTTCGGGAGGCAGGCGCTGCCGGCAGGGAGCTGGAGAAGTACCGAGCACCAAGCACCCCGCGGGGGCTGATTTGTTCAGTCTCCACCACGACCCTTCCAGTCCGTCCACCGGGCAGATGAGGAAGTTGACGCAGGGACAACTCCTGGAGGTCACGCGGCCGGGAGCCGGCGGGGCGGGGTGGCACCTGGCTCCTCTGGCCGCAGGGCCCAGGCTTGAGCCAGTACCTCGAGGGCTTGGGACCAGAGCAGGAACAGGGGACACTGGAGATGCGGGGGGTTGGGCGGCAGCAGGGCAGGGGGTGCTGCGGGGGGAAGGGGAAGAAATGAGTCAGGAACGATTCCTGTGTGACAGGGGCGCCTGCGGCCTCGGTCGGTTAAGTGTCTGCCTTCGGCTCGGGTCAGGATCTCAGGGTCCCGGGATCGAGCCCCACTGGGGTTCCCTGCTCAGGGGGGTGCCTGCTTCTCCCTCAGCCCCTCCCCTGCTTCTGTTTTTTATTTCCCTCTCTCAATTACACAGATATGATCTTTTTAAAAGAGTGTGAGAACTTAATATTAAGGAAAAAAAGAATGAGTCCTGTATTACTGCCTTGTGCAAATCGGCGGTGCTTCTGCTGACATGACTTCGCGTCCCTGCTTGAATGGAAGTCTAATTGCCCCCCCCAACCGCCCCGAATTTGAGAATAAAGCCACACTCTTCCTCCGCTCTGGTGAGTCTGCGCTGAGCGCCCGGCCCAGACGGCGACCAGCGCCAGTTGACCCAGGACCAGAGGTCCTCCAGGGCGTGGGCCTTTTGGGCTTAAAACCAGGGACTCCCTGGCAAACCAGGACGAGTGGCTCACCCTCCTGCCGCCCCGATCCCTCCCTCTGCCCAGCCGCACCGGCCTTCCCTTCACATGGGTGGGCCTGGCCCCGCTGGGCCTTCGCAGGTATGGGTCCTCCCTGTGGACGGCTCCCCACCTGGCACCTGGCACCTGGCACATGGCTCCTGAGGTCCTTCATTCTCAGCTTCAGGGTCACCCTCGCGGTGGCTTCGCCGACCCCCGATTTCCTGCAGCCCACCCCCAGGATGAATGACGGGGTTGACAGCCTTATCAGATTACGGGTGAGTCCCCGTGCTCCGGCACTGGCTCCACAAGGGGAGGGCCCGCGTCTGTCCGGGTCACCTGCGTACACGTGGAAAGAAGGGGGGACAGAAACTGCCCACAGGGGCGGCAGGACACGTGCTGGTGTATCAGGACTTCCTCACCGGGAGCTCCCAGAAAAGTCACCAAGAGAGCTGGCAGCAAAAACACACCTGGGGGTGGCCCGGGTGGCCCAGTGGTTTGGCACCTGCCTTCGGCCCAGAGCGTGATCCTGGAGACCAGGGATCAAGTCCTGCATCGGGCTCCCTGCATGGAGCCTGCTTCTCCCTCTGCCTGTGTCCCTGCCTCTCTCTCTCTCTCTCTCTCTGTCTCTCGTGAATAAATAAATAAAATCTTTAAAAAAAAATGTGCATGTCCAGTGCAGGCCTGTTTGGGTATTATTTTAAAACTTTTGCTTGTAATGGTGAAAAATTGGAAACCAAATACAGATCTAATAACATTTGATGGGGTAAATGAGTTTTGGCACATCCCTGGAGTGGAATACTCTAGAACCATTAAACACAATTAGGTAGATCTATGTTCACTGACGTGGAAACATGTCTGTGATAAATCGGTAAATAAAAAAGAAAAAAGCTCGGAAAGAAATGCACAGAAATGCTCGCAGATGCAATCTCTGAACAGTGAGATAATAGAGTTTTAATTTTCTTCTTTATTCCATTTTGTTTTTCTGGATTTCTGTAGTGAAGACGTATTCTTTTCCTAACCAGTAGGGGAAAGCTCTTCCCCTGTACAGAAAAAGTAAACGCCAGTTTGAGAATTAGAAATGTGTCTCACTAATATTTATTATTCTGCAGAACTACCCTTAGTCTCCTGAAGATTCAGAATGGGCCTGGAATCCATATGTGGTACAGAATATATGTTCTTTGTAAAATACTTCAGGCTACGTATATGAAATGCAGAAAACATACTGTTGAAGTGCGTGACACGGCGCATGCTCCCGGGTATAGCTCTGCGTTGACATTATATATCATTTCTATGCATGTATCTTGCCCTTTATTCGGTATATTGTTTTGCTAAATTTATTTTTCCAAGTGAAACAACGCGCATCCTATTCAGATAATCAATTTATAACGTAATCCCTCGTCACACCTGTGCTGGAAGCGAACGCCCACCAATGGTTTTTAGTTGCTTTTTTTCTTTCTTTTTTTCTGTCTTCTTCTCCTTTTTATTATTATTATTATTTTTTTTTTTAATGAGACTTTTTTGAAAGATAAAGCCCCCAGCTGGCTGGCCCCATAGAGGACCGTGGAGCTCTTGGCAGCATCATTAGTATTTGTTACTCAACACAGGCTTTCCTCAGGAGTGCTCCCAAGGCATCTGTGCCTCCTCACTGGCTTGGTGCATGGCCTGTTCCAGCCCAGTCCCACTTGGGGGAAGGGGTGGGTGTCAGATGAGGTAATGAATGATGAGCAAGGATGGCCTTTGGGAATCTGATTTTGCATCTTGATGGATACTACATTCTCATTCTTAAATGCCTATAATTGACATTGCTTTTGAGCCATTTTGTATTTAACTAAATTTCTTTTTTTTTTTTGGTAAAGCTTTGGACTTCCTTCTTTCCTCTCTGCCTCCCTCCTTCCTCCCCTCCCTCTTCCTCCTTCCTTCCTTCCTTCCTTCCTTCCTTCCTTCCTCCCTTCCTCCCTTCCTCCCTTTCTCCTCCTCCTTCTCCCTCTCTCCAAGTCCCTCTCAAAGGAGTAGATGGGATGTTATCAGTTCATTTTCATGGCGGAGAATCTGCAGTGAGCTACTGATGGCAGCCAGTCCTCTAGTCCAGGGGCCTTGAAAGTCCCAGCAGCTCAGACGAGATGGCCGGTTGGCACTGGGCCCTGGTTGCCCTGGAGCTGCTGGCAGAGCCTGGCAGTTGTCTTGCAGGTCAGGCTGCCCTCCCCTACCAACATCCTCACCCGGGCTGGCCCGGCTGCTTCTGAAAGGGGCCTTTGTGTATGGGCTGCAAGGACAAAGCCCCAGCGGACATTTATCCCATAGTTATTCCCTTTAACACCAACGCACTTGATCTAAGAAAGCCGAGTGAGGGTCCATGTCCCTATACATCGTTCCCCTCTTAGCTTATTTAATTATTTTGTTTTTACAAATACAAAGTGCTTCCTAAATGCCAGGCTGTGTTGGAAGCACTTTTGTTTATCTAATCCGTAGCAACCTGATGAGGTACGTATTAAATTATTCCCATGTTCTGATTGGACAGGAGAGCAAGAGGGGTATTAGCGACCTGCCCAGGACAGCAACGTATAGTCAGTGCCAGAGGCAGGATTAGAACCGCACACATGATCCAGGAGCTCCTGCACTTAACCTGCGGGCTGTGTCCTTGGGTCCTCTTTAGCTGCTTCTGAGCCGCAGGAGACATGGTGCCGTCTGCTACAGCTGGGGCTGCTTTGCAACAATCATCAGTCCTTTCCCTGAGGTTTGCAGGGGAGGCGTTCCAAATGTGGGACTTGCTGATCTGATCTTGCCTGATCTGATGCAGGGCATTGTGGGTGATGTGCAAGCTTATTCAGAGCAGGGGCTTCCCGCTTATTGTCGGAGAGACCCCGGACACCCCCAGCATTTGGGGCCATTGTGGGGATGGCGTGTTGGGCACAAGGTCCAGGTCCAATCCAACTACTAACTTGCTAGGTGACTTTCTGAAAGGCCCTTTAATCTCCAGGGCTGGCGTTCGTGTCTGCAAAAATGGGACACTACTATTTTAGCTAGCGGCCTCAGGAGTATAACGAGGGAGGCAGCTATTATTAAGAAGGGCATCTGCCGGTGCAAGTCACTGCACTGGGTGTTTTCACATTTCCCCATCTGAAGTTTGCAATAGCCACGCAAAGGGAAGAATTGTGATCAGAGATCGGAGGTATTTCACTTAGAGCAGGTGCTCTGCAAACATAAGGAATTATCCAAATAGAAACATGCTGCATTATACTAAATAATGCATCAAGCAGATCTTCTTGGGAGAATGGAGGGCAGGAGGAGGTGCCCAGTGCCCCTGCATGGAAGGGGTCAGTAAAGGATTAGACGTGGGTAATGGAGAACAGCTTCAGTGTCCTCGTAAGCCGTAAGACCTTTCCCGTCTGTGTGTGTACCAATCAACCCACAGCTGTCTGTCTCCCCTCCTTTATCCTGTTCTTTGGATTTGCTCTGTATTAATTGCTCACTTCTGGGATCTGTAACACTCTTCGGTCTTAGTTTTGGATATAAGAACATGTTTGGGAGTTTAAGAAATGAAGGCATTTCAAGCAGAGGGGGAAAAAAAAGAGATTTGGAGGTAAAGCAGAGATTCACATCCCTGGATTTGACAAAGGAATAATTGACTTGGAGTCCAGGGCCTTCTGGAAGGATGGCCTTCGCTAAAACCAAAATGTTGTCCCATAACCCAATAAACTTGGGTCCGATTCAATATGTGCTGGAGTAATTTCAGAAGCCATCATTCTGTTTCAGCAGTAAGTGCAGCTCAAAGTGGTATGAATTCCCCATTAAGATGATGTGGTGGGGAGAGTAGAAGAATCTTTTGGTGCAATCAATTTATTTTAGTGGCCCAAATGTTCATAGCAACAGGAGCACACGTGGCTACAGCTGCCGTTGGGGTCGGCTTCCTGTCACAGAGGGAAACGAATGGCCCTCTCCTTAACCACCAACCTGCGCTCCTTCCACGACAGAGGGACCATCAATTTTCTCCAGACAGTGGAATAGAACCCACGTTTGGGTGTGTTGCAAATTAAACTTTTAATGGAAAACCAAAGAAGGAAGCTTTGCCCATTTATTTTACAGGTTGTTGCTTTTGAGGAAGGGGAAAGGAGAATGGTACGGGCACGACTAGTTGAGCCATTTTTGGGAAGATTTTCCATTTGAAACGTTCGCATGTTTTATTAAACCCGAGGTTTCTTTACCATTTCGTTCTGGTTCCCTCATTATTTTCCAAACAATCCACAGAAACTGTTTCTTCGCTGTTTTTCTTTCCTCTCACAAACAAGCAGAACACTTCTGATCTATATAACCTTGCACAGGACGTGCCAGGCTTCATTTGTCATACCTGTCCTCCGAGGAAGAAGTCACGGAGCACAGAAAGGATTACTGTAGGCGACTTTATCTTCAAAGGAGGATGGTCCAATTATACGCCTTTTAAACTGCTAAAGCCTACCTTCAAATAGTAAATAAAACTGAGGTTAAGTTATGGCATGTTAAAAATGGGACAAGAGCGTTTACATTTTTTTTCTTGTTCCACAAGGAAGTTTGATTTTATCTCTTCCCTTTTCTCTGATGTACTGTCCTCTATTCCTGTAAGTGAAAAGTGAGCAAGTGACATATTTAGTCACATGGCCTTAGAATTATTGAAAAGTGACAAATGTACAAAAGGGCCAAACTTCTGGAAATAAAAGAGTTTTATTTGTACACCCGTAATTCCACAAATGCACACAAATTCAACAAGGCACAGGCTAATTTTTCCCAGGGGATACGAGGTAGCAAATTCATGGCATTTGTTAAGGTTTGTTGATTGATTGATTGATTGATTGATTGAGAGGGACCAGGGGGAGGGGCAGAGACTCTCAAGCAGACTCCCCGCTGAGCCCAGAGCCCAACTTGGGGCTCCATCTTACCCCTTGAGATCATGACCTGAGCCAAAATCAAGACTTGGATGCTTAACCAACTGAGCCATCCAGGCGCCCCAGAGTCATGGCATTTTAAAACTGGTGCAGCCCACATGAGCTCACGTGATAGACGAGACCTAATGGGAGAACGAAATCTTGGAGCTAAGTTCTTGTAGCCCCTGGAAGACTTCGGGAATGGGAAGGGGGAAGTGCATCGCTATGAAAGGTCCACCTGAGGTCTCAGAAATGTAACCACCCAAAGCTGGTTTCCTGCCAGGATGAAGTTCAAAACAGGTGTTTCTGATTTCCCGGGAATTCTAAATAGTGCCTGGCTTTCCCTCTGGTCATTCAGGGACCCACACACCTTTCTCCTCACGGCTGCTTCCTCTGCCTATGGTAGAAGAAGGGAAGGAGGCCGGAGGTGGCGTGTGGGAGGCTTGGATGGGCCGTGCCGGGCCTCCACCACTTCTATCTACTCTAACTGGCTGGGACTTGGCCACATGCTGTGATAATTCTCCAGACAGGCTGGAAGATGCCGATCGGCTGGCTCCAGGGACTGAGGAAGCAGGGTTGGCAGTCAGTCTGCCACAGAGAATAAAGTCCTTGAGGATTAGGAATGAGGAATTGGAGTTTGAAAGAAGATCTAAGAGTTGGGTGAAGCTACAATGGCGGAGCGACTTGTCAAGAGGAAATGAAAATAGCGTTGTTGGGGTGCCGGGTGGCTCAGCGGCTGAGCGCCTGCCTTCAGCCCAGGGCGTGATCCAGGTGCAGGGATCCAGGCCCACCTCGACTCCCCGCAGGGAGCCTGCTCCTCCTTCTGCCTGTGTTTCTGCCTCTCTCTCTGTGTCTCTCATGAAAAAACAAATAAAATCTTAAAAAAAAAAAAAAAAAGAAACAGCATCATCACACTCCCAATGTAGGGCAGCGCGCATTGTACTGTGGCCCCAGACAGCATCTTAACTCTTTCTAGACACACATTTCCAATTTCATTTATTGTGAAGATTTTTTTTAATGGGAACAATACACTGTGGTGGTAAAAACAGGCCTTTCTGTAGAGCCGCCGTTGCTCAAACACATTAATCTCCAGGTGAGCACATATATCTAATTGAAGTTCCATCCCAATATAGGTGAGCAGTGCTGCACGGGCAATATATACACATAACTAAAATTAATGAGAAAGTGGTGGAATGAGTACAGGCCCAAATTCCCAGCCACCTCTGTTTTCAATTTTGCAGTAATGTAACTTTGTAAAAGAACATTTGCAAAACACAAGTGGTTAATATTTTATCCTGTTGTCTAGCCTCTCTAGTTCAGTGTCGTTCGGTTTTGTTTTTGTTTTCGGAAGCAGGTAAGTGCCTGCAGAAAAGAGACAGTGTGGTCGTGTTTATGTTTTATTTGCAGTTTTGTTTTTCAGTCAATGGTAAGAGAAAAAGTGATACTCCTCTCTGCTCAGTGTACCTTGCAACAACCTCAGTGGACAGGAGGGTGTCTTGGGGGCAAAACCTGGGCAGAAATCCTCTCTGCGGGCTGCGTAGGGACGTGCACGTCATGGCAGCTCCTGCAGAGTCTGCAGCGATCAGATGTCATCACCTTCATCTTAAATATCCTTTGTGTCCATACTCTGTGTTGTCCTTTCTCCACCCAGCGTTGCTTCGTGAGCATTTTCCCACGCCGGTACGTGTTCTTCGGGATGGAAGCGTTGATGGCTGCTTGGAGGTCATAGAAAGTATATGGTCCCGGGCTTCCATTCTGGGCAAAGTGCTCCTGAAACCCTCATAATTCTCGAAGTGATAAGAACCCTGGGGGCATCTCTTGTTCTCATAGTTGGTCTTTGACCTGGTCTCTGCCACAGAGCTTCTGAAACCCTTGTAGTGGCCTGGGCGGTCTTGTAGGCTTGTCTTGTTCTAGTGCCACAGCTCTGGGTGGGTTCCTGGATGGGGGCTGGTTATCAGGAAGACCCAGCGGGATTAGAAGCTTGGAGTGTGCAGCCCTGCCTTCCATTCTCTTGAGAAGGGAGAAGAGCTAAACAGGGAGTTAATGATTGATCATACTTATGGGATAAGACCTCCATAAAAATCCCAATAGGATAAGACCTCCATAAAAATCCCAATAGGATGGGTTTCTGGGTTTTGGAGAGCTTCCAGAGCAGTGGACACATACATCCACACAGGGAAGGTGAGGCACCGCGATCCACAGGGACAGAAGCTCCGGGGCTGGGGACTCCCTCAGATGTCACCCTGTGTCTCTCCTCACCTGGCCATCTGTCCGTATCCTCTATCAGATCCGTCAGTAAGTTCTCGGCTCCCTGAGTTCTGTGAGCCACTCCAGCAAATTAATCAAGCCCAAGGACGGGGTCACGGGAACCTGCAGTTTGTGGCCAAGGTGGACAGACTTTGTGGGTAACCTGGGGCCCTACTGCTTGCAGTTGGGGTCTGGAGAGGGGACAGTCTAGTGGGACCAACCCGGAACCTGTGGGATCTGGTGCTGTCGCCAGGTAGATGGTGTCTGAACTGAGTTAAACTCTAGGACGTCTGGCTGGTGGTGTGGAGAATTGTGGGGTGTGGGGAAAAGTCCCATACACCTGGTGACCAGAAGGGAAGTGTTCGGTGTGGGTAGTAAAGGGGATCCCCCCTCTCCCAACAGGCAAGAAACACACACTGGGGAAGAACTGGGATTTTCCGTACTTGGGAGGAAAACCGTAGGTGTGTCCTGGTATTACTGCAGCATAACATGCCACCGTGTGCCGTGCTGGGGGGAGCTAACCAATCCCCTGTGGCTGGACATTAAGGTTGTTTCCAGGTTTGTGCTATAAATAACACCGTGATAAAAGCCACTGTAAGTGAACCTTTGTATGCATTTCTAGATCTCGCCCTACCATCAATTGCTGGAGGTGCTGCTAAGAGGTCAAAGGGAACGAACGCCTCTTAAAGGATTTTACAGCTCATTGCCAAGTTCCCGACCTTTCAGACCATCAAACCCACTTGCTGCTGGAGGTTGTGAGTGTCCTCTCTGAACCTGGGTACCACGTCTTCTCAAAGCTTTGCCGTGATGCCCCAAATACCAAAAATTGGAATAAAGACAGGATCCAGCCCTGCGGGTGACCTTATTCACTCCACCTGACCCTGACTGTGTCAGGTCCTGCTTTTATTTCGAATCTTGATGATTTCATACCTTATGGATTATTGTGTATTAATCTTGATTTTTAAAGAAATATATAGTATTACAATACTGCAGGGGATTTTTGTGGCACCCCTTTCATTTAGCATCTGAGGTGAGGTGACCTCAAGTCCCAGCCATGGAGGTTGGAACCCAGTATCTACACTAGGCCTTTTGTTGTGTCCGGAGACCGGGGATGTTCATGATACCTGAGAAGAAACACCTTGTGCCAAGATCAGGGACAGTCAGCTGCCTGGGAATGATACAAGACCTTCTAGGGGGTGGTGTGCACACTTAGCATCTCCAAATCGGGGGAGAGGGCCAGGCCGGGATGGGGCCCGTCGTGGCCGATGGCAGATAATGGAGGCATCGAACTTGCTTTGAAGCTTTAGCAACAAGCTGTTCTATTCTCCCGATGCAAACGCTTCACTAAGATTTCTCCCGAGACCCTCCATTCCCCTCCCATCAGTTAAAAATATCGTTTACTGGAGCCATGTGCCCTATTAGTTTCAGCTTTGATCTTTTCCAGCCTAATCGCAGGCTAAAAGAGTGTCCATGCTGTTTGTGCTGATTTAACACCAAAGCAAACGGGGATTATCTCCCGTACCCGTAATGATACTTCTCCGTGTGCCCTGGCGTGCGGGACACAAAGGCTAATGGTTAGCAGAGAGGTGGTAGCTGGTCGTATCGTGCCAGCTACGTGTATTTAAAAATCAAGTCCTCATTTTAATCCTCAAGTGTTTCTTACGTAAACATGCACACGGTTGCCAGTGCTCAGGGCTGTATAAAAAATCGCTCTTACAAAATTATCCATTAAAGTGATTCAGGGGACAGAGAGTAATAACTCCCGTTCATTAGCTCGTTCATTCAAAATTTACGGAGCATTTAGTACGTGCCAGGTACCGGGGCTGGCCTCTGGCTGGACCGAGGTAAACACCTGCTAGGCCGTGCCCTCATGGAGTTGACGGGATGGGGCGGGGGGAGACAGGAAACAAATAGAATAATCGCCTCGTGATCATAAATCTCCTCGTGTGGAGCGTGGAAGGAGGGGGCGCGGGGCCCCAGCGCCTCCCGAGGGCCCGCACCCTGCCGGGCCCTGTGCTGTCTTTCCAGCCTCAGAGGAACGCTGCTCTGTGGGTGCAGTTTTGTGCGCTTCGCTGGTAGGAGAGCACAGGCTGGTGACAGCTCACGACCTGCCCGGGGCTCCAGGGCCAGGGGGACGTCGAGGCAGGTGCTGCCCCAGAGCTGAGTCCGGGGATGTGGTCTTACCTCTGCTCCAGCTGCCTCTCCAGGCCTTTGTTGGCCAAATCCCACCCCGTCCTCCTCTTGAGGTTCCAGCATGGTCACAGGTGACCTTCCTGCCTCCCTGGGTTTCAGTTTGGAGCCACCGTGAGTCCTGAACGTAGGCACCCAGTAGGGCCTTCTTGGATAAAGCTGTTGGGAGAATATGGCTTTGCTAAGCACCTGAAAGGCTTTTGAACCCTCTCTGCTCAGTTTGCCCACATGCCCACTCCAGACAGGGGCAGGCCCCCGAGGGATTGGGATCTTCAGAGTCTGTATAAATGTGATTACCCGATGTCACAGCCTCTCACGGACTCAACACAGACAGGGAAGAAAAGAGAACCCACGTCAAGTGCTTGCGGATTTTCCTGCCTCAGCTCCACCCACGGAGAAAGGGGAGCCAGGAGGCCCTGGCTATCATGGGACTTAGGGGACTAAGTTAGGTCACTTGCTAGGGGACTAGGGTTAGGGGTTAGGGGACTGGCTCCCTGCTCCTCGGCGCCGGGGGTGGGGGCTTGGCCCAAAATGCCTGGAGGTCCCCCCGCGTGGAAAGGCTAAGACTCAGGGTGTTTTTGCCAGCACATGCCCATCCACATCTACGTCTCCCTTGCCTATAGGAACCAAAACCCTATGCCGTCGGGGCAACTGTAACTTTTGAAAAAAATCTGCCTGCCATTCACAAATACTTCTGAAATTTATGTATGTTTTCTTTTATAGTGATAAGGGTGATAATAAATTAGGTACCAACATCACTTTAAATAAGCATGTGAGGAACCCCCGGGGGGCTCAGTGGTTGAGCATCTGCCTTCGGCTCAGGTTGTGATCCTGGGATCGAGTCCCACATCGGGCTCCCTGCGAGGAGCCTGCTTCTCTCTATATCTCTGCCTCTCTCTGTGCATGTCTTCCGTGAATGAATGAATAAAATCTTTAAAAATAAATTGAATAAGCAGGTGATTATTGTAGATAACTATAATGCAAGTATGACCCTAATAAATTTCCTACTAACGATTAATCTATAGATCTAGATGCAAGTTCCAATTTTATAAGCCAGTGAATATCAAGGTGACGCTGCACATACCTAGAGTTGATCGTCCTAGCTTGTTAGTCTGATTCGGGTAAACACGCACCTGGCTCTGCACACCCATGCCAGGTGGTCCGCACAGAGGTGCTGTGTCCCGAGTGACGGTTGTCTGCATACCAAGATGAGGCCGTGGACTCCAGCGTGAGGCCAGTCCTCCTCCTGGTACCTACTAAGGGCTGCCCTTGCAGATAAGCAGCTACTCTTTAGGGCGTCTGGGATCACGGGGGCCTGATTCTTAGGTTGGGTGTCTCCCTCTGATGTGACTTTATCTCATCTCCCTGCTCCTGCTCACACTTCCGGCAAGCAGAGGCACACCTGCTCTGGGCCAGCGGCGGTGCTGGCGCCCAAAGCCTCATGAGAGTGGAAGACACTAATATGTGTGATCATCCTCCAGTGGGATGGCAGCTCCATGGAGGTGAAACACCTGTTGACAGGACAGTCTAGGTCTTTCTCTGCAATGGATGCATTCATTGGGCATGCGTTATTGTATGGCAGTGCTTTCCAAACTTGTTGGTCTTGGACACCGACCCCATTATACTCTTGACAATCACTCAAGATCCCTGAGTGTTTCTTGTGTGCATTAAATCTATCGATGTTTACCACAATTGCAGTTGAAACTGAGGGGCTTGTAATTGTTTGCTAATTCATTTTAGAACGATAAACCCCTTTTATATTAACATTACAAGGTATAATCCATAAATTTCTGTATCCTACTAAACAAAAAGTACTGGGAAGAGTGGCATTGTGTGGCATTTCGGCAATCTCTTTAATGTGTGGCTTAATAGAAGACATTTGGATTCTTGCATCTGCTCCTGCAATTAATCTATTGCAATATGGCACGTCACGTAAATACGAGAAAGCTCCGTTGTATACTCATGAGAGAATAAGGGTGGTGAGACAAATAACACCTTAGAATTACCATAAAAATAATTTTGATTCCACAGGTGCCCTGAAAGGACTTTGGGGGAGCAGGCAGTTTTCCAGATGACATTTTGAGACCCCCTTTTGTGTGGAATTCTAATCATAACTGTATATTTGGTACACCCGGGTGGCTCAGTCGGCTAAGTGTCTGCCTTCAGCTCAGGTCATGATTCTGGAGTCCTGGGATCGAGTCCCGCATCGGGCTTTCTGCTCAGAGGGGAGTCTGCGTCTCCCTCTCCCTCTCTGCTCCCCCTGATTGTACTTTCTCTGCGTCTCTGTCTCTGTCAGATAAATAAATAAAATCCTAAAAAAAAAAAATAAGTGTGCATTAACTGAAGGCACTCATGTACCCAAATCTTGTAAGATTCTTTGTAATTAAGTCAGTGTGCAAATATTCAGACCTATTTTTTAGTTTTAATTTTCATTATGAAGACAGGGACCATGATATTGGAAAAGAAATTCTTGACAGAGAGGTAGGGTCGGTGGTGTTCTGGACCTAGCTTTTGTGGACTTGAAAGAGCTGGTTATTGAAGATTCAGGAATGTGGCCAGTTGTTAAGCCCTGGACTAGCCTGCAGTTGGTCATGGTGGGGGTATTTCCACCATGGCATTAGGCAAGTGCGACAAAGAAGCATTTGTTTTCAGAGAGCTGGTTTACCAGACCACTGCTGAGGAGATCTTACACCAGAGATCCAAAATGACAGCCCAAGGCATCACCCATCCCACGTGCTTTTCCTTTTGCTTAGTGTAGTAGATTTTTGTTTGTTTGCTTTGTTTTTGATTTGTTCATAGGGGCTCAGTCTAAGCGCATGTACGGGGGCAGGCAAGTTCCATATTCCCACCTCCCCATCACTCAGTTCTTTTTGTCCCAGTCCCCAGCCTGATTCATATATTTTTATAGACTCCTATAGGCCTCATAGGCATTCATGTCTGTGTGTGTGGTTCCAGGTTTTCCTCCTTTGCGTGGGGGCCGGAATGTCTCTTCTGAGAAGCCCATGTCTTTTACTCCTGCTCTTGATGTTACAGGGACGGTGCTTGCCAAGAATGTTTTGGTGAAATGGTTTAGAAACAGCAGCCAATTCTCTTCTGGGAGACAAAGTAGCACCAGGGCCTGGCACGGGTTGCATTATGCAGACGGTTGGCATTATTCCTTGTGAGGATTTACTATTATTTGGAAATTAATGATGGCTCCATATTTTTGGGAGAGTGGGTGGGGAGCTGTGATTTACGAACCTCTCTCTTACCATCTGTTCATTTGCTTCGAGGCGCTGCTTTTCACAGCCTTAGAAGTTGAGGGAAATTATGTTAAATCATCACACGCTTTCTTTAAAGTTTCATTTTAAAGAAAAACAAAAGAAAGCTTTTAAGTAACTAGCTCTTTTTCTGTGGGTCAATCTAGCACAGATAGCAAACCAGGAAAAAAGGAAATTTTGTTTGCATTTGTTTTTAATTAAGATCTAAATCATGATTCTCTTTGAATGGAATGGAAAGTGACACCAGCCCTGAGACCTATTTGATAAATTTTGCAATATCCCAACTGCCAGCAGGGAAATAAGAGCAGGTAGGTGCTTCCAAAGGAATCCCATTATATCTAGTTGTCAGATGCCAGCACCAGCCCAAGTCAGAAAAGCCTTTCTATTTCTATCTTCCTGCCTCCAGGAACAAAACAGATTATACTTGTCTATCCCTGCTTGTAGAAGAATTTTATGAATCTTGTCCTTAAAAGTACTCTGAAAACTCACCTGTCCACCTACCTAATTCTTGGGCCCATATGCCCCGATCTTATGCATTTCAGATACACCAAAGTCCAGTTTGACATGAAGTCGAAGAAGACACTGATGATTCACTTTACATTAGGATTCTTATAGGATTCCTTCAAGTAATAAACTCCTATAATACATTTGAAATGGCATCTGGTATTTAGAAATTAAATGTACACTTCACTTTTCAGGATCATGTTTATTTTGTAAAGCAAGGTACACACCTGTCTTTAACAATCTTTACTTGGGAAGATTTTTCTTATATGTAAATTCTCTCTATTTAAAGGCTCTTTTAGCAGATTATTTCTTCAGTAGATACCGAAAACCATTTATGTTTTTAGAGTGTTTGTATCCTCTTTTCCAAGTATCAGGTGTGCAGAGCTGGATTTATCTCACCCCTTAGCTGCTGGTTTAGTATCATTGCTACCCCATGCAGGACCCCTCTCTTGTGCCACTAATATATTTATTTTCCTATTCACCTTGCCTCCCATTTCTTGTGGCCTAAACAGCGAAATAGAGCCAGAAAGCATGACAGAGGAGGCCACAGAGGCACGAATTGTGGTTTTATGTGGGGCAATCAGGGCAGACTTCCTTTGAACAAAGACCTGAAGGATATATAAGGGAGGAATTATAGGACTGAGGAGAGAGAGTCCAAAGGTCCTTAGGCTGGAGTACACCTGTTGTGTTCGAGGAGCTGTACGGAGGCCAGTGTGGTTGAAACAGTGAGCGGGGGGAGACGCAGGCATTAGAAAGACAACCTACAGCCCCTTTTGAGACCTTTGGAGGCCTTTGATTCTAGGAAACTAGCGGAGGGTTTTGAGACAAAGACTGATGTGACTTGGCTGACTTTTAGAAGGAATATTCTGACTGTAGTGTAGTCCTTATGGGAGCAAAGAAGGGTTAGGAGCAAGATGATGAGTTAAGAGGCTACTGTGGGGATCCAGAAGAGAGATGGCGGCTTGAATTAGCACAGTAGCAGTGGAAGTGCTGGGAGACTAGGCATATTTTTAAAGAAGCAACAGGATTCACTGATGGCTTGTATGTGGGATGTGAAGAGAGTAGAGAACAAATGGAAGGATGGAGGTGGCCACTTACTGAAAGAGTGAACACCATAGTGTGAGCAGGTTTGGTGTGGTGTTCAGGAGTGCAGAATTAGAAATACCAAACTTGAGATGCCTATTAGATGTCCAAGAGGAGATGCTGGAGTAGGCAATTGGATATATCAGCCTGAATTTCAATTTGGGGCTCATCAGTGTATAATTAGTGCTTGGAACCATGAGATTGGATGAGATCATCAAAGCTGTGAAAGTAAGTGAATACAGAAATAGTCCAAGGACCTTGCTCTGGCTCACATTCCCACCTCTGGGCCTTTGCATTTACTCTTCTTTCTGCTTGGAACACTGTTTCTCCAAATAGGGGTATGGTTTACTTCCTTATTTCATTCAGGTTTGTGATTAATTTTTGCTCCTTTAGAGAGTCATTCATCTGGTTCAGAAAGTATGTCAGAAAATTACTCCAGTAATTCCAATACCAATTCATGAGGTCACTATGAGGTAGAGAGAATTAGAGCTAGGTTAAGGTCATTGTGTCTTTTTTTTTTTTTTTTTTTTTTTTTTTTAGGCCATGCATTTCTGCAGAGCACAGTGCTATAGGGCTTATTTATTTAGACAAAATGTTTATAGCATTAGACAAGCAGGGAAGGAATGTGGGAAGGACCTGATCCTCTGTGCCTTAGACTGTCATCCCTTAAATATTCCCATTTATCTTAATAACTGAGTATTCTATTATCTATTGATGTTCTGAAGCCACATCTCAATAGTACCACATCAGAGTGAATTTTACTATTTTAAGTTTCATTTAAGTGACCTTAACTTGTACAAGGACTGATCCTTCTAGGGTTACTTTCTTCTAGAAGTGAAGGAAATGGCTATCATTCTGGTGTTTTGGCTTATAATGGTGCATTGTCTCCACTTTCGAGGTGAAGAAACTAGAGCTCACAGAGGAGCCTAGTCAAGGCCATACAAATAATAAGTGGTAGAGCTGGATTCAAACCCAGGTCTGATGGGCTCTGTCCTATGTCTGCCACTCCATTCTTGCTCCTTCAGGGCTCATGCTATAGAATCCCAGAACTAGAGAAGAACTTCAAGAGGTCGATAACCTAAACTTATTCTCATTAAAGAAGTGTTCATCCAATGTCTACATAAACAATATCTGTAAACATTTTTCTTTATTTCCAATAAAACATACCATATATTTCATTTTTTTCTTACTATAGCGGTAACATACAAACATATAGATATTTTGGAGTATTATAGCAGTGACAGCATAATTTTTAAATTTTCTCAATCCCTCCCCTACAAAATAGAGCAGAGAGACAGCAAAACTGAGACACATGAGTATCATCAGCAAATGAAGCTGACATAGTATTCCCCAAAATCATAAAATAGGATTTGGGGAGGGACAAACCATTAATAGCAACAAGGATATGCACAATTAGCAATAATTTATCAGGGAGAAGTTGAGGGCAGAAACAAGACAGATGACATAGTTGAGAATCCCAAAATTACCAACAAGTCCTCACTGGAAAGTAGCCAAAACCAGGCGAGGTTTTGTATATCATCCTGAAGAGTCCATGGTAAGGTCTAGAGTGGAACACCAGGTTCGGTTGAACTCTTAAAACTTCCTTCCAGCATAGTCACTTAGTAGACACAAACTGCTGAGAGCAGAACCCAAACTAAGCAATGCAAAGACAAGGGAAAGAAAAGGTATGCATGAAGTGGGGGAAGAGCATAGGGGTGCAAGATCACAGGAAACAAGCTGCCTTATGTTTTGAAAACTCCTTGAAAAAAGAAGAGGGTGTTGTCAGAAAAATTAGAAGATCCTGAGCTACGCATAGATTTAAGCTCAGAAAAACTAATTTTACATAAAAATGAGCAACAGGAAAGGATCAAGTATACTTCATACGAAGTTACTATAAGGAAGAAATATATTAAGTAGTAAAATTGCCCCCCTGACAATGAAAGAGTGCTAGAAAGATAGGCCTCATACCCTTCAAATAAAACTATAACCCACTATTTCTAAAAAGCTAAAATATAAAAAGAAAAATATATAGTATGAGAAAGAAAATATATCCCTACAACTTAAAGACTCAGAAATGAGATTATATTACTCAGGAAAGGATAAGAAAATAAAAGAGAAAAAAAGGCTCAAAAATAGGATTTGACAGCAAATGATTAATTTAGAAGACAGACAAAGAAGATCCAGCATACATATTAGACAAAATATACAAAGTCCCAAAGAAGAAAACCAAAACAAGAGAACAAAGGAAACAGTAAAGCTACAGTTTAAACACTTTCTAAGATGATTTTTTTGAAATTACACATTGAAAGTGCACATGACATACTTGAGAACACTGATCCAGAATGAGCAACAATGAGGCAGAAACTAGTAAAGTTATTAGACTTCCAAGGAAATGAAAAACTTTAGGCATTAAGGCAAAAAGAGACTAGGAAAGCAAATTAAGCTGTCCTCACACTTCCCTACAACAGTGCTTCCTAACAGAAGGAAATGGAGTAACATCTTTAAGGTACTTGTGGAGAGAAATGTGTGGTGAGGATGTTATATCCAGCTAAAATGACTTTCAATGAAAGGTGCAGACATACTGCACAGGCAAGCTCGGTGACCTGGGGAATTTTTTTCCTAGGACTTTTTTTCTGAGGAATTTGACGGAGAGCAAATTCCAATCAGCTGAAATAAGTAAAGAGCTATTGCCATATGGCTTGACAGTAAGCACTAAATACATATTCTCTTGTGGACCTAAGATCAAACGCGAGTCAGAAAGGAGAAAGTATGGTCTATAATGTCCATGTGCTCTCACAACGTAGATATAATACAACTGTAAAAATATAAGAAAGTATAAAAATGTGACCTGTAAAAAGGATATTAACCAGTCTTCAAAAACCATATTTTTGGTTAAAGCATTGCTATTTTTAACTGAGATTGTTTCATGGATGACATGAGATAAAGCATATGAGCCATTTTGTGATATGCTAATTCTCTAATCTCTTGTGTCCTCAAGAATCAAGATTCTTGGTGTGAATGAAAGTCAGTACAAATGTCAGGTAGAAGAGGTTCAGTAAAACCACTGCAGTACTGAATTTGAATTGGAAGTATGAGATCCATATGCATAGAAAAGGCTCAGGAATGATAAAAAATCCAGTAGCGATGACATCTCTGGGACCCAGATTGTGATCTTGAAATAATACTGTTTTCCATGAAAAGGAAACAAAGAATTCTTGGGAAAAGAGATGACTCTAGGTCTGAGCAGAATATATGTGAGATAAACTGAGGACTCTGGATCATACCAGTTAGCAAGTAAGCTAAAAGACTTGCTAAGTTTATGTCCAAAGGGCTTAGGAACTAACTTAAAAGTGTTCCCACTGGAACAAAATTAGACCATATATGTTCAATAAAGATAATAATTTCAGTGGATTGAAACTCAACAGATTTATTTAAATCCGTGAGTTCGTAAAGACATTAAAAATTAATTTGCCATCTTTGGAGAATAACAAGGAAATAATAATAATAATAATGATAATAATAATAATAATAAAACACCCATTATTTTAAAACTGGTGAATAGTGGGAGAGAAAGTCATTTTAGCCTGCCTTCCTATATAAACGCTACCCTGGGAAACAAATGAGGGATGAATAAAAATTTCTCTTCCTAGAAATATTCCAACTAATAACTAAAGAGGGACTGATTGAATTTGAATATTACTATTTTTCACCCCTAATGAGTTAATCGATGGGAGTTTTCTGTATCATTGGCTGCTAACATCACAAAAAGAGGTAACCATCCATCACGTAGCTCTGATAGAAGGACACAACACTGCCTATGGATTGTCTTGCCAAAATTTAAAGCTGATGATCAACCCTGTAGATCCATGGAAATGCAATTAGCAAATCCAGATTGTGGGAAACTCTGTAAGACAAACAGCTTGTTTTTTCTTCCACAAATAAATTACAGAAAGAAATGTACAGGGACAGAGCTATAGATTACTATAGAGACAGGCATATAAAAATAATAGACACAACTGAAGTGTTTAGGGATGTCATCATCAGCTGTATAAGATCATAGAGGAAAGCTCTGAGGTAGATACCATAAAAATGAGGAAAGTGGTTACTTTTTAGGGGTGGGGAGAAAATTGGATTAAGTCGGATCCTTAGAGGGCTTATACGTATCTGGCAAATTTCTGTTTTGAGCTGGGTCATGGCTACAAAACATTCATCTTATAATAGTTTATTAAACTAAAATTTTATTTTATTTTATTTTCTGTATCTATTATATTTTTTAATTAAGAAAAATTTTTAAAATTAACATAACTGGGGCACCTGGGTGGCTCAGTCAGTTAAGGTGGATGCCTTTGGCTTAAGTCATGATCTCGGGTCCTGAGATAGAGCCCTGAGTTGGGCTTCCTGCTGAGCAGGGAGTCTGCTTCTCCCTCTCCCTCTGCCCCTCCCTACGGCTTATGCTCTCTCTCTCTCTCAAACAAATAAAATCTTCAACAAAATTGGTATAACTGAACTTTTTATTTATCTCCTCCATAGTTTGTGTGCAATTGGCTTCTAAGGAGCCACATCACATTGGGTAGAGAGACCTGTAAGCATGTAGGGTTTTATTAGTTCATGCCACAAATATTTTTTGAACAATTGACTCTTGTGTAGGCATCAGAGAAGCACTGCACCCAAAATGAGGCAATTATATTACAAAGTATAATATGGGAGATGCTATATATTATAAGAGTACAGAGGAGTGGGAGTTTTATTTCTGGTTGGGATTAGCAAAAGCATAACAGGGCAATAGCACTTCAGTTGAATCCTGTAACATGAATAATGCATGTTCTTTTTTTAAAACCATCAATCCATATTGAAAGAATATTTATAACTCACTGCCTCAATAACTACTTATCCTTAACCCTTATATTCTGGTTTCCGGTGTTCAGCACAACCCATCGAAGCCCCTTGAAACCCATTCGACACAACCTGCTGAAACCCAGTGCTTGAGGGTCCTTGGTCATTTCTTAACAAATTTCCCTCAGTTCCTACCCTCTATAGACTCTGCCAAACGTATCACTGTTGAGTATTGCTATCTTCTAGAAACCTTTTTCTTCCTTTTCTTCTGAACCTTCAGGGAACTCTGATCTTCCTTCTACCTTCCAACTGTCCCTTTAGTGTCCTTTGGCTGCCTTTTCCCACTTCCATGGTTATGCCCTCTGCCTTTTTCTCACTACTTTCTTGTCTTGGGTTCACCTGCCACCCTACATGGTATGAACATTGAGGTACCTATCTTGCCCGGTGGGAGCCCCAGACATGTACTTCTGACTCACTGCTCATTATTTCTTTCTGGATGTCCTCTATCCCCTCAAAATTGACATGATCAAAATTGGACCCATTCCCCCCGCCCAACCAAATCCCTTTCCTAACCTTGCCAATTCAACTGACAGTCCCTCTACCTCCCTGGTCTTGACTGAATCTTTTCACTCCTCCCTCGCTGCCCTGTGGATAGGCTGTGTCCCACACTTGGAAAGCTTCTGTTTCTGTTCATCAGGCGTACTTATGTCCTCTCTAGAACTGCTTCGTGTGCAAGGCTTTAAATGGATTTCACCCAAATGCAGTGAGAAGGTTTCTCTGGTGGCATCATCGGCATAAGTGCACACTCCTTCTTTGCTGAGCCGTGATGTGCCTGCCTCTCACTTGGTGATGGCAGTCTCGGGCTCTGTGCTAGGCACTTCGTACCGCGAGCCAAGGTGATGCGTCCCTGAGTTAACACGGTCATCGACATTAGCGAGCTTCAAGTGAATAAAGTTGCAAATGCTTCTTTGGCGAAGGTGGGGGCTGTCAAACAGGGACAGTCCCACAGTTACCCTCCAGGGCTTCTGTTCCTTTCTATACTCATATTTGTCAGCTTATTTTTTTTTTTTCTGCTGAGGAAATTGCCTAAGTTCACAATGAATAAGAGAAAAAAGACATATTATAAGCACAAGTACTGTTGTTTGTCCTGGGTTAAGTTGAAGCCCTTCGTCTATTTATCTAGCTGTTTGTTCATTCAACAAGCATTACTGAAAGCTAACTTTGGTGCTAGATGCTGGTCAGTTAGGTGAATGGTGCAGTTCCTGCCCCCCAGGGAGTTCACTCTGTAGACCATGGTCGTACTGCATCAATCTGCTTGCCTCGTGTCATGAGCCCTGAGGATGGACTCACTCACTCACTCCTCTGTCCATACGCTGCCTTTCCAATGTGTTCCTCACCCGTACCCATTTGCTGATGGGTTTCGATGTGTTTTAGATTCCTTGTTTGGCCTTCACAACTGCAGTCAATAGATAATCACCGAGTTCCAAACCCAGTACAGGCACTGCACTAGCACTTGAAAATCCTGGAGGAAGCCCATAGCGTGATCCCTGCCCCGTGGGTCCCCCGTTAACATTACGCAGGTGTCCATACTGTCCTTGCCCTCTAGGAATTTATGTTCAAGAAAGCACAACAGCTATAAACATGATCAGTCTAAATTGTTTTAGTTTCGTTTTACTTCCTGCATAGACAAGTTGCTTCCAAGAAAGGAAATAATAAGTTGCATAAAAAATGCTTCCTTAAAGGAGGAGTTTGGGGGTACTGTTTCCATAAGAAAATCACTGTAGAGCTTGTCAGCTAGGATTATTCTTTGGCTAATCACAATCCTGAGGCCGGTCAACATTATTACAACAGTGTTGTAAATACTACAGCTACACACACAAGGCAGTAATCAGCTACTACTGAATGCCATGTAATTTCTCTACCTTTAAAAAACACACAGCAAAGGGGGTGGGTGGGAAGAAGATAACAGGGATTTTTTTAAGTGCCATGGATAATCAAGAGCGTTTTTTAAAAAGTGCCTCTAAATACATGCCCATGTCCCCTTAAATCTGTCATGATAAAACATCTCATTTTAGTTGATGTATGACAAGGAAGCAATCACCGTTAATCAGAATGACACATTTCCATTTGCTTTATGGAATAGAAGGTAGATGAAGGTCATGAATAAGAAAACAAAGCAGCTTGAGATTCGTGATGTTTGGGGTTTCTTTTGAGATTCATCTCCTTAGGAAGTTCATAATCCATCGCTGTCTTCTCTCGAGGCTCCATCCATCCAAATTTGCCAGAAGTCCTTGTCAGTGAAGACGGACATATTTTGTCTTCTCTCCTGAGTAGAGAAATAGGTTAATTTGCTCTGGGTTCTTTGACAAATTCAGGCCTTAAGGGTGTGAAATCTCAGAATTTCTGGCTCTAGATATCTCTTTAGGGGGTACCAACTCCATTCTCTGTGTGATAAAATTATACCTGCAAGATTAACGTTCCAGCTGGTCATAGCCATGCCCGTGGGAATCTGGGAGGGCAAAGGACCGGAGGCTTAGTGCTTTATTAGAAGCAGACATCAGGAGCCTTTTTCTACTCTCTGCTCTCTGAATTTTAGCACATGTAACTATTTAAGTGCTAGCAATAACTAGGTGCCTGGTTAAAGCTTTACCTTCCTTGGATATCACCTTTCATAAAGGAGCACATTTTCTGGCTTTTGGTCTGTGGTTGGAGTGGGGGAGTGGGGGAAGGTGGTGGTGCAAGCTTAGCTTTGAGCCATTAGATCTGGCTTCGTGCCCAAACATTTGTAGAATCTTCCACAAGTCAGTATGATACCCCATTGTGCTGTGGAATATTATCAGCTGGCTGGTATAGTCTCTATTCCAAAAGTTAAAACATAATTTGTAAAATAGAGAAAATCTTGGCACTGAGGATCCAGTACAGATCTTTCAAGAAGCATGTGAGTTATTTGTTCTAAAATCCAGAGATGAGAGGCACCTGGCTGGCTGCCTTTGGCTTGGGTCATGATCCCAGGGTCCTAGGATCAGGCCCCACATCAGGCTCCCTGCAGAGCCTGCTTCCCCTTCTCCCTCTGCCTGCCCCTCCCCTTCCATGTGCTCTCTCTCTCTCTTTCTTTCTCTCTCTGTCAAATCAATCAATCTTCAAAAAATAAAGTAAAATCTACCAAGGTCATGATGCCCCCAGGACATGGAATTTGTAAATACCATGATGCTTAGGCATCTTGGGATAATTTTATGACCTAGCATTTAGCTCATCCAAAGCCTGTTATTATCATTATCATTACTATTATTGTTATTAGTAGTGGTATATTATTTAAACTAGAGAAGTTAAAGAATTGTTAAGCTACAGGAGGAGACTAGCTATAAAGATATAAAGAACTCTAAAGGGCTCCCAAAGGGCTGAAGGAGAGCACCCAGGGAAGAACAAATATGGAAGGTGGGCTCCTGCCCCAGGCTGGGGTGCAGCCCTTGTTGGAGAGAGTGTAGTTGCAGCCACTCGATGGCTAGAGAAGTTCTCTGGGTTGCTCAGGACCGAGCTGGTCCACAGTCATCAGAAGAGCAAGAAACAACCCACCAGGGCATAAAAAGCTGGTTATCCTGGTATCTTGCAGAAACAAAGATGGCAGCCTGGAATGGTTGCTTAGCAGCAGGCTCCTTTGAATTTGCTTCCTTCCCGGAGCTTTGCAAAAATAAACTATAAGCAGGCTTTTTCCTGGAATAAGTTGTGAACCCAGTGCCAAAGCCTGAGGAACTTTGTGGTGGCTATTTGGGGTCTGCGTAAAGCCAATCTTCACAAATCCTATCATCAGCAGCCACTTGAGAGAGAGCCCACTTAGTGCCAGTTGATGCTGGCTCACCCACGACGTGAGCTCCCTGCCCACACTCCTTTTAGTGTGGCAGAGCTTTGTAATCTACAATGATAATTTTCTTTTTGTGTATTCTCCTCTTTTGTGTTCTTTGGTCAGTCTTTTCTTTTCCCCCCCTGAGGAAAAAAAGCCCCGGATTTGAATATTCTCCAAAATTGCTATTCTTTTTCCAAATATTAGGCCAAATTTGACAGGAAATCACGCTTAAATGACTGTTAAACTTCTCTGAACTGATTTTTCAGATAAAACAGGAATCTCGACCAGGAAACTGATCCAAAAGAAAAATCTCTGGATTAGTTAAGACTGCTTGCATGTGAGGGAAACAACATTGATTTGGCTGGAGAGAACAAAAGGTGGGGAGATTTATAAAGTGTCTAAGGGGACCTGTGGGAAACGGCCCTGGGCCTGGGCCAGGTACTGAGCCCAGGCACTCAGAAGCACCAGGACCCTCTGTCTCTCTTTTGTTTTTGGTGCTTGCAAAATGTCTGAGTGTTTCCTCTTTTTCTGGAGGAAGAATGTCTCTGTCTCACAATCTTAGCATTTATTTGTTTACTTACTTCTTTACTTAATTACTTTATTTATTTCTCAAGTGCCCAGCCCAAACGACACTAAAATCTTGCTGATCTCTTAGAAGCAATTTGAAGTTCACTGAAGAGAGGCTCGCGTTGGTCTAGCTTGATCATTTGTCCTCCCTGGGGCTAATCTGCTATGCCAGAGGGGCAGGGTCGTAGCTGGTACAGACAAGGCAGTTGGGAGCCCACATGGGTGGACAAGGGAGGTAATCAATACGAAGTAGGAAAACACCCCAAAAAGGATCTTCAGCAAACACTGAGGGAGTGAATGTGCCATTTATAATTTATGATAGCCCCCGCACGGGCGCCAGTCCCCCAGAGCAAGATCTCCAACCTTTTTGTATTTTAGTGAGGCAGACTTTAAAAATATACTTATGTGGGAAGAGATTTTTAAGGACCCCAGGGGTGAATGGCTGTCAAAAATGAATTCCTGATACCCAAACTGCCAATGCTTTTGATGTGAAAGTCAAAAGGCATCTTAATGTAATACCCAGGATGCATATGACAAGCTCAGACTTCACTTTAAGAACGGAAGATGCAGGACATATTCATGGGGGAACGCAAGCCCGGAAGAAATAGGGAAAAAGGCAGACCAAGCAATGAAGGAAGAGTTGAACATTCCGAGAGCTGCCCAGAGAAATAATATTTGGGTTTTAAAGCTTATACCAGATCAAACAATGGAGTATAGAAGATTCTAAGAGAAAACAGAAGAAATATCACGTGACTTTCAATGAACAAGAAGATAGAGAAGGAAGAGGACACTGTCTCCTGGATCTAATAAGTAATGCTGACAGATGCCTGAGAAAACTCAGCTTGGCTTAATTTCCTAGGGCTTTTGTTTTTTCTGTCAAGAAGAAAAGAAGAGCCTTGTTGGAACTAAACTGGATGTCCCAGGCAAGTCTCCTTGAGTTGAAAGAACCTGCCCAAGCTGGCTCAGAACAGGTGGTTACAGGAATACTACAAAAATGTCGCAGAATTCACGGAGTGGAAACAAATGCAGCCAAGATGTTGGGGGAACCCGGAACATGGTTAACAAAAACGAGCGCCCTCCCCAGGTCTCAGGGGGAAAAAGTGCCTTATTCAGTGGTTTCAACCTATTGGACCCAATTCTCTCTTTTTTTTTTTTTTCCCCAATTCTCTTTTTATAGAAAATATTTTAAATGATCTCTACAGCCAACATGGAGCTCAAATTCACAATCCTGAGATCAAGAGTCACACACTCTTCCAACTGAGCCAGCCAGGCGCCCCTTGATTTGTGGAATATATGAAACAGAGCAGGGGATCATAGGGTGAGGGAGGGGAAACTGAATGGAAGTCATCAGAGAGGGAGAAAAACCATGAGACTCTTAACTATAGGAAACAAAGTGAGGGGTGAAGGAGAGGAGATGGTTGGGGGAATGGGGGTAATTTGGTGACGGGCATTAAGGAGGGCACGTGAGGTGATGAGCCCTGGGTATTATACACAACTGATAAATCATTGAACGCTACATCTGAAACTATGTAGTTTATTTTGGCTACTTGAATTTAAATAACAAGAAGAAAGAAAATGTTTTTACAACATCTGTTTTCTTAAAATGAACTTTTTAGATAATATAACCTGCCTAAATGCTAATTTAAAATGAAAGTAATATAATTCCCTAACTGAAATATGAAAGAGGATGGCCCGGGATGTAATTTATCTAAAACAAAAAGTAAGATAGAGCATCATCTATAAATGTGAAGACAGGAAAAGAAAAATGAAGTGACCATGGATTTGCAGAATCACCATGAATGTGACAACTTTCAAGTATAAACTGATGGAGTCCGATTGTACCACCGCCATGATTTTCCAAAAGATGAGGCTTCCAATTATCAATTGCAGTAGAACAAATCAAAACCCCAAGTGATCATTTATGATGTTTATAAATCCTATGGGTCAGGAATTCAGGAATTGCACAGAAAGAATGGCTCTTTGCTGTTTCATGATATCTGGGCCCTCAACTGGAATGACTCCCAGTGGCTGGCCCTGGAACAGCTGAAGCTGAATCTCTCTCAAGACGGCTACGCTTCATTCACTTGCCCGGACCTTGGGCCAAAGGGTTGAGGACTGGCCTGCCTACATGTGGTGATCCAGCCTGGTGATCTCAGGGCATTCAGACTTCTTACATGGCAACCAGGGTTCTGAGGAGGAGTGTCACAGTAGATGCCACACGGACTTTTACAACTTATCCTTGAAAGTCACACATCAAATCTGCCATACTCTTGATCAAAGTAGTCATACAGGGTGGGGGTAGCAAGTGGGGAGGGTATGAGCATGTAGATCCCACTTGTGGATGGGAAGAGCATCAAAGAGTTTGCAGCTATGTTTGAAACCACCACAGTGACTGACTCTTAGCAAATCTCCAACAGAACAAACTGTGGCCTTTCTTTGGTTTACACAGTAGATATATTCTTGGAAAATTCAGTGTGTATTAAAACCTGGTAAACGGTATGTTTGTGTTTATGTCATATGTAGTTAGATTCTAGGCTTGAGCTTTATACGCACTGTCCAGCGGAAGCTTTGAAAGTCCCATGGGGTTCAGGCTGCTTCTTGAGTATTATATATAATACTCCTGCACATTAAAGGATGCTCAGTATGCTTGGCCTTTGCCCACTAAATGCCAGTACTGCCCACATTAGTCATTATCTCTCCCCTGCACACTGCTTCCCTCTGCTTACTCAAGGTGCTGCCTGTAGATCAAAATGGCAATCTCAACCTCACATCTCTAAGCTTTTCTGCTTCTCTCTTCTTCTCACCTCGGTGATGAGGATGATGATACTGATATTGCTGATGGCGGTGATGTTGATACTGGTGGTATTGGCAATGATGGTGATGGTGGTGGCTATAATGATGTTGATACTGGTTATGAAGGTGATGATGACATTGATATTGGTGGTAGTGGTGATGGTGATGATGATGATGACGATGACAGTGAAACCAGTGGCTCACATTACCAGGCGCTTCTGTTTTGCCAGAGATTTTATTACGTTATGGGTCATCTCCCTGTACAGTGACCACGACCAAAAAGCAAGTGTCCCTGTCTGTTTTTCACTTGAGGAAACAGAGGCTTATAAAGTTTAAGTAATTTGCACAAGATCACAAAGCTAGAAATTAGAGAACCAAGAAGTTCAGTTTTTCTCCCAGGCCTCTGGACAGCTTCAGATGACATTGTGACTCTCTCCAATTAGCTTTGGCTGAGTGGAGAGAAGTAGCATTGTGTATATAATTGGGAATATTTCCCTCTGACGAGGGCTATGGACAGGCAGGCACCATGATCAGCGTCTCTAGTACAATGAACAATAGAAAATTGAAGCTCAAAATAGATGTGGAAATTGTAAAAGAACATTAGCCTGCTCTTGTGGGCCAGATAAATTACCTCCCAAACTCTCAGAGAAGATGGCGGAGTCACTACCAATAATTTTTGGGAATCCTGGGGAGCAAAGCAAATATAGTTCTAATATTGAACAAGAGGAAGAGTGTGGAGCCTTTAAACTTCAGTTGGATGCAAAATTCTAGATCGTGGTGTGAGAATGGAGACATCCTGGTCTATTCACTGTTCCCTGGTGAGGTATCTGCATTGTTTTCTCCACTCCACTAGGGAGGCCAGGTGTCCCTGCCTTGACCACTCTCCTTGTCTCTACTGGTCCGTATTCTCAGAACTGCACTCAGGGTATTATCCATGTGACTCACAGAACCACTCAGTTACATCCAGTGGGAGATCTTTGAAGATCTGTGATTCAACTGAAGAAAATCCAAAGCCTTAGAAATGCTTTATGCATCCTCACATCTGCTAATGAGTTGCCTTCAGTTAGTAAGAAAAGTTTATAAACTAGATTTGTATGATCTTTAAAAATGGGAAAAATGAAATTATACCATGAACTGCGAAAGACAAGAAAGAAAAATAGCTTGCCATTCCGTAATTTAATTGCAACCAACTGGATTTCTCTCTTCGTTTTTTTTTTTTTTTAAACAAAACAAATTTATAATATAAATGCTTTTTTGGCACATAACATACCCTGCTTTAACATTGCATATATGTTTTATAAAAGTTTGTTTATAAAAGCCTTTGAGTGCTTCTTGGAAATATAACAACATTTTTAGAAAGAAGTGTTATTGAGGTGTTGTTCTCCAAATTAAAAAAACAACAGCCTGAGTATAACATATTTTATGCCCATGTAACATATTTTATGTAAAAATATGGTCATATTGGTCGGGGCGGGGAATGCAAAAGATGAACAGATGTAAACAAAATTCATACTCCTGTTCGCTTTCGGACCATTGATTCTACGGGAAACAATGTCTCTACTGTTTTGTTTTCCTTGAATGGTATTTTCACAACATGTATGATTTTTTATTCACACAAGTGCCCTTGTGTGGTGTCCTTCATCATATCTCAGTAGTTTGGATCCTTTTAGGACCTAAGACCTGGACAGAAGTCAAGCACTCGGGGAACACCAACCTTAGTTTCTGAGATTTCCTGCCCAGGGGAACCTAGTGTCATTATTTAACGTATATCCGTCCGGGAAGATGTTCTGAAAAATGAAGCATCTCTCCAGGGAGCATCAGATTTTCATGGATACAGAAGGGCCCCTTTGGTCCATCTGGTCCATCAGCCTGCCTCCAGCAGACAGATGCAAAATTGCCCCATGCAAGTGAATGTATTTCCTAAATTCTTTCCAGCTCTGTTCTTTTTCTAGACCAACAATGTCCAAAGGAACTTCATGCAATGATGAAAATATTCATCTGTTCTGTCTGTAGCCAATAAATTCATGTGGATATGAATACTTGAGGTGCAAAAAATTGACTTTTTAATTTTAATAAATTTAAATAGGTTGATGTGGCTAGTGGCTACCATACAGACCTATTGGCCATGCAGTTCTAGAAATTTTGCAAAAAATACCCCCCCAAAAATCAGAAACACACACAAAAAAACAGAGGTGAATATAATCGGAGTTCAGTCTGAGTTGAATAAATCTTCTAGGATTACTTGGAAAGTTGCCTTTTACAAGAAACCAATAACACTTGAAATAAACTCTACCATTTATTAGGCACCGTCTAGGAGCCAGGCAAGGTGTGAGCTAAAAGCTTTTGCAGTATTATTTTATTTTATTATTTTATTTAACCCTCATAACATCTTTATGAGGTAAGTATTATTGTCTGCACCCACCTTTTTTATTTTCATATAAAAAAAATACCAACCATGGCTTAGAAAGATTAAGACCACAACTTGTTCTTGGCGGAGAGAGGCTTTGAACTCAGGCCTGAGCCCAGTGCTTGTGTGTAGTGTTTCATATTCTCCTTAAATACCTTGTCAGAATTCACACTTTCCTCTAACCAGAAATTCAAAAGGCCCTACTGACTGGATAAAACAAACTTTTTTTTTTTTTCTGGAAAGTTCCATTTCCATATGAGACTCTCTCTTAAGATTCTGAGCTCTGTCTTAGGTGACCCTAAGATGCTGAATTCATAACTGCCTGAAATGTCTACTAGCCCCTTGATAGCCCACCTTTCCCAGTCTGAGAGTTATAAAAATAATTCATGGCCTTCTGAGGTGCTAAAAAACACTGCTTTTGCCTTTCGTCTCATCACATGACAGTCCAGTTTAGTGCTACATCACCAGCTGTGGTCTCAAAGGTGGCTGATCCATAAGGCCTTTATACAACCGCAGACTAGTCCCTTTATCTTTGGAACCTCGGTTTTGTTATCAGGAAAATGGGCATAATAGTAATTCCCACTTCAGGAGTCCCCTTTCTGTGGATCAGCGAAAGAGCGTACTTGAAGTGTTTAGCATGGTGCCTATATAACAGAAGCAAGCGCTCAGTGAATGTTCAGGCTCCTGTTATTATTATTACTCTGCATCCACTTCAATTCGTGCTGGGTTGACTGTAAATTTCTTACCTGATTTTTAATATGAAGGAAAAGAGATAATGGCAATAAAAAGCACACAGATCGAAACCAACAAGATGACTTATCAAATGACTTTTTCTCTCTCCCAAGAGGCAGATACAATCAACTCAGCACCTGAATTGCTGGTTGGTATATAATGGGGAAAAACTCTGAGAAAATGCTATTTTCCCATGCAATTAACAAATGCACATAGAAGAGGAGACTCTTCCTGAGTTTTCTTTTTTTCCTCCTCAGCATGGCTTAGATTCCTGACTATTTAATATCTACCTTTGGCTTGTAACTGTCTATGCTGCTATGGTATGTAAAATATAAAGAGAGGTCACATGATGGTGTGACCTATAGCAGAACCCAGAAGCGTGGATCTGACTCCCACCTCTATGGTCTCATACAAATCGCTTGAATTCTCATCTGATCCGCTTGTGAGATGAAGAATTTCAACCCCAAGAATTCTCCATTACCTGGTTATGATACTGGTTATCAGTGTCCGGTGTACAAACTATGACTTGGAAACTACTTTGTCTGCAGTGACTTAATCACATCCGGGTGAGTTAGGGTGATGCTAGCTACTGTAATAGATAATTTTCCAAATCCCCTGGCTTAACATGGTAAGAGTATATTTCTCATGCATGTAAATTCTGAACAGGTGCCCCTGAGTTGCAGATAGCTCCCCTCCAAGTGGTAACTCAGGGATCCAGGCTCCTCTTGTCTTGTGATTTTGCTGTCGTCAATACGCACTCCAAGGTTGCCAGCTTAAGGGAAGGGTCTGGGGGGTGGCTGGTGGAGGTTATGTGAACCGGGCCTGGGAGTGGCACACATCACTTCCACTCACACTCCTTGGGTAGGAGTCAGGCTCACCAGCACACCTAACCACAAGGGAGGGTGGGAAAGTAGTCTGGCTGGGTACTCAGGAGAAAGAGGTCATGCATGTGGTAAACATCTTCTCGTCCATATTAGAGGGCTGGTACTGACGCATAGCATGTCTTTTATTAGAGTCTAAAGCAATGAGACTTAAAGTTTTAGATAGTTTGGTGGCCAGGGATATGTGTGTCTATGGAGGGCTTGGAGATATGACATTTCTACTAACCTTTTTGAAATATTGAAAATAGTTGGTGGATTATTTTCTCATCCCTCTAGATCCTGAGGTCTTAGCTTCTGGCCAAGGCACAGGGAAGCTCCATCCCCTATTGCTAGTGCCTGGTACCAAGGTCACAAAAACCCTATTCCACTTCCTGGGTTTTTCCGGATCTGGAGGGGAAAACTTGAGCTCCCCTTAGAGGCCAGCAAGGGCTCTTCCATTTCTGATATTCTGACCCCCTGGCTTTCTCTGAGTTGGCTGCTGGATACCACCTTATCCCAGGTGATACAAGGCTTAGGTACAAGGGTCCCCTTACCTACTGCAAGATCTAAAGCATTTCTCTCTGGCCAAGAGAAGTGTTGCATATTGTCCCCAATTCTCTTGTGTCCTCCTGCCAGATTTTCTCCACTGTTGTTTGATCTTTTTTAACTCTTAAAATTACTATTTTATTAATTTATTTTCATAGTTCAACTACTTTCAAGAAAACAACGAGTATTTTCAAATAAAAGAAAATAATGTATGAATTTCTCAAGGTTCAAATCCATCATGAAGGAGAAAAGCTAGGTTACAAGACAGTGATACCACATGCAAATGTGTTCACCATCTTTAGGGTAAGGAATATTTATAAAAAAGGGGAAAAAAACGAAGCTTCTTTCATATTTAGAATATTTTCTCTTTTTTTCCCTATAATTTTAACAGCATGGCCCATGTTTTGAGGGTCTACTAAGCAGCAGACTGTAGTGACCTTTGTGGCGACCGCTGCATTCTGCAAGTGTCCTTCTCTGGGTCTCAGGAGTCTCTTGTGTAAAATGACAATAGTAGCACGTGGTTACTAAATTCTACATGGACTCTTTTGAAGATTAGATAAGGGACACTTGGGTGGCTCAGTGGTTGAGCGTCTGCCTTCAGCCCAGGGTGTGATCCCAGGGTCCTGGGATTGAGTTTCGCATCGGGCTCCCTGCATGGAGCCTGCTTCTCCCTCTGCCTGTGTCTCTGCCTCTCTCTCTGTACCTCTCGTGAATAAATAAATAATTAAAAAGAAAAGAGTAGATGACGTGAGTTACAAAGCATATGGCAGAGGTGCCTGGAACGGGTGGTTGCCTACCACAGGACGTTTCCTCACCCTCTTATGGGATTGGTGGGACTACAAAGCCCAAATAGGCTAATTCTCTGCCTTCAAAGATTCTCCAGTCCGATAGAGGACCCAGAGGCAGGAACCTCAGTCCTGCTGGGCAGTGTTCTTAATAATACAAACGCACAACCATTTGCCCATCTTACATCGTTTGAAATTACTGGTCAGAAAGCCTTCGCTGAATATCTTTTGTATGCAGATTCCTTCCCTGCCTGCTCTGCCAAAATAGAAAATAAATTGAAAACATGGTACCTGACCTTCAGGAGCTTGAAAGGTACTCACAGGTGAAGAGTGTTTGAGAAAATGCCTAAGTAATTTACAAATTGAACTTGAAGAGCTGGGGGTGGGGGGATGGGGGGGCAGTGCATGGAGAGCAGAGTAAAGCGCACGTCGGATAAACCTTCCTGGACCAAATAAACTTTGTGCCAGACTCAGAAGGTGATAGATGTGAATTAATGACCCCAAAGGAAAGCTATTAAAGAAAGTGCTCATGCTCCCTTTCAGCAAACCGGTTTGGCAGTGTGTGTCTAGAGGCTTTAAGGTGGAAATCTGTCCTCACAATGGACACAACCCCATTGCCGGTGGGATTATAAAATGGGCCAGCAGCTCTAGAGAATAGTTTGGCAGTTCCTCAAAATGTTGAACATCTAGGTCCACTCATAGGCATACACCTAAGCAGAGTGCAACACACCCAGGCTGGAATTTGTGTACAAGCGTTCACAGCAGTGTTATTCACTGTAGCCCAAAAGTGGAAGCACACCAATGTTTCCATCAGTTGATGAGTGGATAAATCACGTGTAGTATTTGTACAACGGGATATTATTTGATCAGAGAAAGGGATGGGATGCTATAAGATGGAGTTCTGTAAGACGGATGAACCTTGGAAACACCGTGCTGAGTGAAAGAAGCCAGTCACCAAAGGCCCCATGGTCTAGGATTCCATCCGTATCAGATGTCCAGGATGGACAAGTCCATAGAGACCGAAAGTGGTTTAGTGTCTACTAGGGGATGAGGGTTGGGGAGCATGGGGAGTTTTTGCTAAATGGGTAAGGGGTTTCTCTCGGGGATGGTAAAAATGTTCTAAAATTTGATAGTGGTGATTGTCAGACACCTTGTGACTGAACTGAAAACCTCTACATTGTATACTTTACAGGGGTGAATTTTATGATATGTGAACTATATATCAATAAAGCTGTTATAAAAAAATAAGTTCTGTGCACAAAAACATGCCTTTTTTTTCCTCTAGGGGTAAAAAAAAATGGAAACAATCTAAATGTCAACCACAAGTGAAATAAGAAAATGATACGGGCACCGGATGGACTCTTTGCCATCCATTTAAACAATTTTTTTTGGCTCAATGCAAGAGTCCCTTCTGGCTTTAATCCTGGAGACAGTCTGCTTCACAGTGACCCCGTCTCTTTCTGAGCACCTCTCCACTCGAGTACAGGGACAGCTTCTTGAATTTTACTTTGTTTTGGCTTGTTTTGACTCTGGTTTCCTTCCCATGCTGCCTGAGACTATTTCTTCACTGAGCAAAGCTCTACGACCATCGCCATCCTATCTGCAGGAGAAGAGGTATCTATGTAATGTTGTCCTAAAGAGTAACAGAGAACCTTCCCGTTAATTTTCTGTGGCGTATTCGTGTGCTGGGGCTGCTGAAACAATTAGAGGAGCTTAAAGAACTGGAATTTATTGTCTCACAGTCTAAAGGCTGGAAGTCCAAGATCAAGGTGTCAGCAGGGTCGGTTTCTTGATGCATCTCTCCTTGGCTTGTGGGTGGCCGTCTTCTCCCTGTGTCCGTGTCCTCACATGGTCTTACCTCTATGTGTCTCTGTGTCCTCTCATTACAGAGACACTACCCATGATTAGGGCCTACCCTAATGACCTCATTTTACCTTAATCACCCCTTTAAAAGACCCTGACTCCAAATAGAGCCACATTCTCTAGTACTAGGGGTGACGTCTTCAACATGTGAATTCTGGGAGAACACAATTCAGCCTATAACAAGAGGAGGCAGAAATCCCACTTTAAAAAGATAATTTGGGGTGCCTGGGTGGTTCAGTCAGTTAAGTGTCTGACTCTTGATTTCAGCTCGGGTCATGATCTCAGGGTTGTGAGTTCAAGCTCTGTGCTGGGAGTGGAGCTTGCTGGAGCTGCTCACCTTCTCCCTTTGCCCCTCCCCCACCCCTCTCTTAAAACAAAAAGATAAGTTATTAAGATATAAGGGAAATGGGAAGAAAGTACTGTAAAGGTGATAATTTGCCCTTCCCACCCTGGGCCACACCAGTCATAGGACTTTTAGGCTAGAGCTCCTGCCCAACTTCCATTTTCCTTCGTGAGGGTTTATTTGCAGGAGGGAGGTACGGAGAGCCTGCAGTATCTCTAAAGCATTCAGGTCTTTCCATGCTTAAGAATAAAGGCCCAACTGACTCCCAGAAGCCAAGAGGGAAGGGAGATTTCCCCCCAGAATCTATCACCTGAGTCTTCCTCTTCTGCAGTGGGATGACCTTGGGTGAAGATAATTAGGAAGAGATGAGCTGTTCCCCTCCCTACCCACAAGGGCATGGCTGCCCTCAGTTCACTTCCCCAGATAGAGGCTACTTGATGCATTGGATGGAAAGAGACCAGAGAAACAGCACGTCAGCTTCATCTAGCCCCGCTTCAGGCACTTAGATGGAGGGCTCCACGGTTCGGGGCTACCCCCACCCACTGTCAGATTTTCTAAGGAGTATTGATGCAAGGAAGTGTTCTGGAGATAATGTGAAAGGAACAAAATAAGCAATCACATATAAACAGCAAAAATCAACTAATCTGTGGTGGTGGTGGGGTGGATGTCAATGAAAAACACTGAAGGGGGGCAGGAAATACCTTTTTTATTTTTTGTCTTGCACTACTTTTCTCATGAATAAATACTGGGTGGGGGTCTCTTTAAGGTTCATTTTTAGGGAGAGCAGGTGGGGATGGAACAGGTTCACAGAGGGCACAGGTTTGTGACACCTGTAGCATCTCACTCACCGGTACTCAGGACCTGTTCCTTCCTCCAAAGTGGGAAGTGGGGTCAGGAGAGAAGAAACACAGAGGAGGAAAATGTTAATGAATCTCTGGACTGTTCTGGACTCAAGTGTATCTTCCCATTAACGGGGAGCCGAGTGGCCGAGGAGCCACAAGGCCCAGAGAGCGCCTGAGTACCGATTGCTTGGGAAACTAATTGCAAGGAGCTCTGACCTTTTGCTTTAAGTCATCTGCAAGTCCCAGGAAATCATTCGAGGCATCTACCGCTCCTCGGCCTCTTTCATTTCCAAATCCATGTTGAGCGCTCAGGTGACAGAAGCTCTTCTCTGAATATCTTCAATTTCGTGACGCCCTTTCCCTGGCAGTGAGCGCTAATCCTCCGTTATAATGCGTATAAATCACCCGCGAACGAATGTGCTAGAGCAAACGGCTACAGAATGGATTGATGTAATCAGTATAATAATTCAAGCGGATGATCCATTGCACAAACATTTATGAAGTACGTCCTAAGTGTGAGGCCACGGGGACGTGAAGATGAGTGCCACCCTCTCCTGGTAGCTCACGCCGCATGGGCGACCAGGAACTGTAGAGGGGCCGCGGGGCCACCGGCCAGGAGGTGGGAAACCTGGACAGGGACCCGGCCCTGCACAGACAAGCTGTGCGGCCCCAGCTGTGGAAATGGATTTGGCTTCAGAGTCGTTTTGTTTTTTGTTTTGTTTTTTTTTTTTTCTTCTTCCAACTTATAAAGTTGGATACTGAGCTCATTAATTTTTGGCCTTTCTTCTTTTCTAATGTGCAAAGTTAAGGCTCTACATTTCTTTCTTTAGCAGCCTCCATATTTTTTAAGTGCTATTTTTAGCAGCGTTATAGAGATGGAATTCACAGACCATGCAGTGGACCCATTTGAAGCGTGTAATTCATTGGCGTCCTGCATATTCAAGAGTTATGCAGCCACCACCACACTCAATATAGGACCTGCCTCCAAGGGGGAGGATGAAATGAGATAATGTGTATAAAGCACTAGACTCGGCGCAGGACACCTCATAGACAGTTTTCTGCTGGTGGTTATTCTTGATGCCACGGTTGGGACTGGGGCCGGTATCACGGGAGGCAGAAAGGACAGGGTGCCAGAGCCAGACTCTGAGGGAAGGACCGCGCGCCCCTCCACTGCCTGGATATCCTTACCAGATGGGAGTGACAGACTGTCCTTCTTCTCAGCTAGTGGATGATGTTCCAGCCCCAATATCAAGCCAACTAACATGACTTGACAGGAGCCATTTGGGAATGATTTGGGTGGGTTCAATTCAAAACTGCATATTATTAGGCCTGGCCATCACGCTCCGACATGTTAACAAACAAACAAGTAGTAACGCACTTCTGAGAGGTTGTTGAGCTAAATTTAGCTCCTCTTAGCCCTTACGGCTGGAGCCCATGAGGGGCCAGACATCCCTCTGGACGCCTCTTGCTCCTGAAGCATCCAGCTGGCCAGGGAGGGTGCTGGCCAAGCGCAGCAGGCGCCTCTCATACCGCATGGATGCTCCAAAGTATTGCGATCCTGGCAGGGGAAAGGATAAGGGATCTGGACTCTTCCAACTTCAGCGTTATTTTTAGAGTGTTTGCATGTGTCTGAATCCCCAGTACAAACACCATCCTTGCGTTCGTTACCCTGGGCAGAGGTGCAGCGTCTAATCCAGGCTGACCAGGTGCTTTTGAATGGCCAACACGCTCTTAAAGCTGTCACTTCTGTGTGCACCCAGGTAGGTGAGGGCCCTGGGGTTCTGATTGCTTTCAGGTTGCGTAAAAACTTTGGCTAGGATTTCATAGATTCTCTCGGGATTTCAAATTAGTGTTTTTTTTCTCTCTTTTTTTTCTGGTGCTGAATTGCTGGACTGTGTGTTCTTCAATAATAATTAAAAAAAAAAATTCAAGGAAGCCCCAAACTCCTGATTTTCAGTAAATCATGCTTTTGTTTCCCACTTCAATACAGCAATCGATACTGTGCTTTAATGGACAAGGACGAGCAGAGGTAATACCTTGATTCTAGTTTTCAGCAAAATAGCAGTTTTTAATCATTCTTGTTTCCCGCGATGCCACCCCAGAAGTCTTCAGGGAGGTTGGTTCACATGGTGTCAGTTTCTCGGCGTCATTGCTGCCAGCTCTCTGAGCACTCAGAGCTCGGGAACCTGGAATCTAAAAAGGAAACTAAGGCGTTTGCATTAACTATTTTTTATTTGCCTGGAAGTGGAGTGGTTGTCACTGGCATCTGGTGGGTGGAGGGCAGGGGTGCTGCCGAGCAAGGTACATGCTCAGCATGCCGGCAACGCCCCGCGCCCTCCAAAAGAAAATTCTCGGGCCCCACGTGTCACAGGTCTTCTGCTGGGGCTTGATTACATGTGTGCTGGAGGTGACAGCAGTGGAGGTCTGGGCCGGTGGCAGTGATTGTCCCCTTGCCATCCTGCGTGTTGGAGCCTCGCCTGCTGAGACTCAGGCTTGCAGATGGGCAGCATGGCCCCCGATCAGAGCATGTGCTGCGAGCAGGAGAGGCCTGGGCCTGACAGCAAGATGAAGGCATGGATCCTAGTCATTTCTTCTGAAACTGAACCAGCACAAGAAGGAAATGAGGGCTGGGGAGATGAAGGAAACGTCTGGACAAGGACAGCTCCCCAGGACCTGGGACCTCCCACACCCGTGGGGGCACCTCTGTGATTAGACAAGGGCATCTGTGCTGCTCTGTGAGCACAGGTGTCCTCCAGGCAGATGCAGTCCCATGGACTGACTACACAGGGCAGAGGCAGCCTGTCGGTGCCTTTCACCCCTGCTTTCACCTGGCAGCCCACACAACGGGTCCTGCTTGGCTCCTCTTTCTGCCCCTCCTGGGGATGCAGGGAGGGGTGATGACAATCTGCCCAGGATGAGACATGTGCCAGGCCCAAAAAGCCCCCAACAATGGAGTAACTGGGCTTCAGAAGTCCCCTAGGATCCCCACTGCTGCTGCAAGGACCTGCTTCATCAGCACCCACAAATGTAGCCATCACATAAGGCTGTCATTCTGCTATGTGGAGATCCAACTCTCTTGAACCTACTGTCCCTATCTGGGGGTCTCAGAATTCTTAGACCATGTTGTGTGTCATCTCTTTCTGTTCCTGTCTATACCAGGTTATGGAATCTTCTTTTCCTGGAGCCAGCTTTGTGGGATTCAGGAATACTCCATTTCTGTTGACCGAGGGGCATTCCGTGAGCAGGGCTACCATGGATTCACACTTTTTGAGTTCACCTCTCCGATCCACCAAGACTGAGGGTATGGCCTACAGCAAAAATTTTTCTAAACTTCTCTGAGCCTTCATAGTCTCCCCTATAAAGTGGGGATGGACGTTAAATGAAATTATAAATGTCAAGTGTTTAGCCAGAGTCCTGGATACGTAGTGGAGGCTACGGAAGCCATTGTATTGGGTCTTGTCACAGTCTTCATTTGCTGATTGCCCCAGCATCCTTGGGCTGGCTGGTCTTTTGTCCCCCTCATTTGGCAGATGCAGAAAGCAACACCCATGGAAGCCACTTGTCTAGGAAGTGAAGAACTGGGACTAGAACGCAAGCTTCTGGTTTCTAGAGCTGTGGCCTCTGCTACACACCTGGGCTGTCTCTTCAAAGGTGCGAATGGCCTATGATCCAGCAATCCCACCACTGGGCATATATCCAAAAAAAAAAAAAAATTGAAATCAGGATCTCAGAGAGATATGTGCACTCCCATGTTTATTACAGTATCATTCACAGTGCCCAAGTTAGAGTAATACCCTGTGTCCATCAACAGATAAATGGATAAAGAAAATGTGGTACTTACGCATGATGGAACATTACTCAGCCTTAAAAAGAAGAAAATCCTGTCATTTGAGACAACATGGATGAATCTGAAGGACATTATGCTGAATGAAATAAACTGCTCACAGAAGGGCACGTCCTGCGTCAGTTCACCCATACGAGGTATCTAAAATAGTCAAACTTACAGAAGCAGAGAATCCAACAGCGGTTGCCAAGGGCTGGGAGAGGAGGAAATGAGGGGTTTCGTTCAGTGAGTATGAAGTCTCAGTTATGCAGGGGGAGTAAGTTCTAGAGCCCTGCCATATGACGCAGTGCCTAGAGTTGACAATAGGTGTTATGCACTTCAAAATTTAAGAGGGTAGGTCTCATGTTAAGTGTTCCTGCCACAAATCAAAGCAAAAAAAAAAAAAAAAAAAAAAGCCAAGAGGCATGCAAGGAAACTCTGGGAGGTGTTGGATAGGTCTCTTACCTTGATCGTGGGGACGGCATCATGTCTACAGATGTCCAGATTCATCAAATTGTGCACATGTGCGGCTCTTTGTGTAGCAGTCGGGCCTCAATAAAGGTACTAATTAAAGAGTGACCAGGTGCCCCCCCCACCTCGGCTTCAAGGGCCCTGGCTGCCCTCCACAGCCTCCCTTAGTGATGGGAGTCTCTCTCCTACTGGCCCTGAAAGGCCCACGTTGTCTCTTATGGGTTGTAGCACTGAAGGCAGCTCTAGAAGGCACATTGTATTTGGAGGACAGAAGCAGACATAGAATAGTAATAATAAATGTTGTCAATAAGAGAAGTTAGCACTCATTTCCTCACCAAGTCATTCTTGCATGTCTACTGTGAGCCAGCGGTTGGGCTGCTTCTTACTGCAGTCCACCTCAATCCTTCCCGTGCGTGTGCATGCACGTGTGCACGTGTTGGGGGGGCAGATGGGTACATTCTTCCCATGTTACAGGTGAGGAAAGAGAGGCTCAGAGACAGACTTGATCAAGACTGTAATGGAAGGCGGGGCAGGGGGCGGTGCTCTAGAAGCAGGAAAGGAGGAGAGTGGGCTGTCAAAGAGACTTTGAGTTCCTGGCAAGCATCAGAAAATAGAAGAATTTGCTTTTCTTAACACCGATCTTTTCTCTGCCTCTCTCTCTCTCTGTGTGTGTGACTATCATAAATAAATAAAAATTAAAAATAAATAAATAAAAGCAATCCAACTTTTTGAAGGCAGTGTATGATATTTGCTTTTAGTATCTAACCCCCTCCCAACCTCCCGCCTCTGAAGTGTGCCAGACGCTCCGTACTCGTAGACAACAGTTGGAAATTGTACACAAAGCAGCTGCAAGGAGGCCCCACAATTGTTTGCACAAATCATTTGTCTAATTCGAGTCTGCCCTGTTTTCTGACCTGTTACTGCATGAAGGATCGTCTTAATGATGCTTTCCAGAAAGTGTCGCCTGAGCCCACATTTTCCTTTGGCCAACAGACTCTGATTTTCTCTGAAGACAGGTCATATTCCTGCACTTAAAATTCATCTTAAATAGCAGAGGAGGAAACGAACCCAGAAATTGTGAACCTTCCAACCAAGAGAAGAATTACACAGATAAATAGAAAACGCCTCTGCTTATAGCTGCCAGTCGTGTAAAATGGTTAACAGACGAAGAAACATGGAAACCAGCACATGAAGCAAGAGGGGGAACTCAGGTTGTCTGAAGTTTTCTCGAGAGGAAGCCCAGCCAACGCAACAAAGGACTTCGGAGAGAGTTGCCTTCCAGCATATGTGATCGCCATTCAAGGAGGGAAAGAAAGAAAAAAAAAAAACTGAAAAAAAATTATGTATTTATTCAAACAACAAATATTTACTGAGTGCCCACTTTGTGGCAGCTGAGACTATAACACTGAACAAAAAAAGACTAAGTCCCTCCTCTCACGGGGCCGATATTTGGGTGGGGAGATGCGGGAATGGAAGGCTAGAAATTAATGTGCACTACCTCAAGGGTGACTAGAACTAAGAAGACCAACGGCAACCCTCGGGTGTGCATCTGATGCTGACCAGGTACAACTGAGGCATGAGGCTGGCTTGAACTTTGACCTGATGCTAGTTCCCATTATCCTCAGCCGCCACTGGGTCCAATTTCTGGAACCAGCCTCCTTTGGCCACCTCACCATCACATATCCTTTCTGGAGCAGCCCTGCCCAGTGGAGAAGACAAGCCCTTTCTCTCCACCTCCCAAAGCAAATACTCAAAAATCCAGCCACGCTCAGGAGCAAGATAAAATGAAGGAAAATCCCTCACAGAAGGTGTGTGTGGTGTGTGTCAGGCTTTCCCGATGACTTGAAGTCACGTTGGAGGCCCCTTGACAGCAGCGTGGACCTCAGTCCCAAGTCCTCCAGGTACCCGCCCTCCATGGGCCTCCTGCCTTGTTGCTTGAAACATGCCCCCCCCCCAGTTGCCACCGTACACACACCCTGAGTTTGGCCTTCCGTCTGGTTCTCCTGTCTTTTCTTGAGCGCCCTCCAGAGACTCAGACTTACTCCCGATTCACTGAGAGCAAATTCACCCTGTCGCCTCTGGGTGCACCTGCACCCACCCGAGGAGCAGTCAGGCGCTCAGCAGGCAGAAGGCAAATTCCCCCTTCATTTATCTTTTCCTCCACTGTCTGGGAGGAGGAGGAGGGGGAGGAGAAGAGAATGGGGTGATTTATTGTAACATCGACAATAAGAAAACAACAATTATGCTGCTTCGTTGAGAAGGTAGGCGGTGCTGCTGGGTGCTGGTTGCAGGTAGCTCTCCTGCTTCCCCCAGCTGCTCTGGGATGATGTCAGGGGAGAGGGAAGCCTCGACCTCGGGGCTAAGGATTTGCATGTAGTCAACTGTGCACTTGGGAATTTGCTAGGAGGGCAGATCTCGAGTTAAGCGTTTGTGCAACAATAGAAATAAGCAAATAAATAAATGAATTTGCCAGCTGTCTGGGCCAGGCTGTAAAGGAGCGTCCCCAGCTGTTGCTAGGGGCAACCCTGTTTAGCTGTGTGTCGGGCTAAGACAGGGCCTGCCCTCCACAAGGAGGGAAAGGGGTCCCTGACCTCTCTCTGGGGAGAAGGGGAAAAACAGGCCGTCGTGCATGTTCTGAACCACGTGGAGCCCGACCGTCCTGATGTGACACAAGGTGGACATCATTTGCCCGCGATCCCAAACCCCACAGCTACCCGCGGCCCAGGAGGCAGCCTGAGACCGACGCGCTTCCCAAGTGTGCAATCAAGCCATGTTTGGTGTTAAAATAATAGAAAAAGCCATCACATAGAGAAAAAAAAAGTATTAAAAAAAATGCCCTGTGATGACCGTGGTAGAAACCGAGATAACCCCTCGGGGCCCATCTTTCAGCTCCTTAGGCCCTTCCTGTGGCCTTGTGCTGTCTGTTGCCTCCGCCTGGAGCATCCTCCCTCTGAGTCCTTCAGTACCTGACTTCTGCTCGTTCAGGTCGTGCTCAGATGACTCTGCATCAGAAAAGCCACCTCTGGCCAACTTTATTTAAGGAAGCAACCTGTCTGCCTGGCCCCCCAGGGACTCTAATCCGTTGTTTGGTTTGCCTGCTGCATCATACATTTCACTGCCCGAAACTACCTTCTTCCTCTGGCCATTATGCGTCATTATCCAGTGACGTCGTCAGGCAATCACTATTTGTGGAGGCTTGTTATGTGCCGAGCTCTGTTCTGGACTCTGGAGATACAGCAGGGGACAGAGCCGACCAAATCCCTGCCTTCCTGGGACTGACATTCTAACGGAAGATGACAGACAGGCAATGACGGGACAGTGTTCTATGGGATTCGAAGAGGGTGGGAAGTGCCTGGGGGACACAGAAGCCAGGAAGGGAGAAGGGAGCGCCGGTGTGAGGTGGTTGCAGCTGTAAGCAGGGAGGTCAGGGGAGGTCTCGCCTTTTTTTACAGACAGAAATAGCATCCCGGGCAGAGAGAAGAGCAAGTGCGAAGGCCCTGAGGCAGGAGTATGCTCAGGAGATTGATAGAAAATCAAGAAGCCAGGGTGCCTGGGGCAGGGTGAGCAAGTGGGGAGACAAGGATGTCAGATAAACGGGGAGAAGAGGGGAGTGCAGATGATGTAAGGCCTTGTAAGGAAGGCAATGGAGATTTTGAATTTCATTCCAAGGGAGATGGGGCCGTTGGGGTGTTTGACCAGAGGTGGGACAGAATCTGGCTTGTGTTTTAAAAGGTCCATTCAGGCTGCGATGTTGAGAATGGGCTGCAGGAAGGCAAGGGCTAGAGACTGTTTAGGAGGCTCTGGCCTATTCCTGGGCAGGAGAGGGTGAAGGCGGTCGTGTCAGCGGCACCTGTGCACACACGTGCACACACACACACACGTGCACACACACAAACTTCTGTGATAGATTGAACTTGCATTCGTGTAGTCTCTTCTATTACGATGCCCCTTAATACGCCGTCCACGTATTTCCATATCAATAAATACGGAGCTATATCAAATTTTAATGTGTTTGTATTGTTCCCTTGCATGGATGTGCCAGTCTTGAATTAAACACTTCAGCAGTGTTGTGTTTTGCGTTTTTAACTGTAATAAACAGTCCTGCAGTGAACATTCTTGAACATACATCCCTGAGCACTCACTTAACCAAGTAGTTCTGCGAGATGGATGGAGTCCTAGGCTTAGAACTGTTGGATCTAAGTCTATAAATAGTTGAAGGCTTTGGATCCATGTTGACAAATTGCCTGCAAGGAAAGATACGCCGGGCAGGGCGCATGCTTGTCACCTCGCCTACCCCAATCCAGTTTTAGCATTGTTACTATTTTTATTCTTTGCTAATCTGATAGATTAAAATATGGTATTTTGGGGGTCCCCTAGGTGGCTCAGTTGGTTAAATATCTGTCTTCGGCTCAGGTTATAATTTTGGGATCTTGGGGCCAAGCCCTGCTTGATGGAAAGTCTGCTTCTCCATCTGTCCCTCACCACCACTCATGCTTTCTCTCCCTCTCTCTCAAATAAAGTCTTTAAAAAATGGTATTTTTGTTGTTACTTACTGCCATTTTATGGCTTTACCCCTGTATTATTTGGGCTATTGGCCATTTTCAAAAATGTTTTTAAGAGCATTCCATATATTAAAGACATACCGTCAAAAATGTTGCAGATTTTTAAATATTTTTTCATATAATCTTTTTAGTTTTTAGGCATTATGAAATGTAAATAAGTGTAAATTTTACTCTTGTAAAATATATGACACATTTGTAAAAGATGTAAAGAATAAAATACAGCAAAGCCCTATGTACGCATCACCCAGCTGAAGGAATACCCGTTTGCATGCCCCTTCCTCCCCGAGCCCAACCCAACTACTCACTCTCCTGAATTTGATGATGATGATTCCAGGGCTGTTCTTTATAGTTTTAGCTGGTGCATATGACTTCCTAAACAGTGCGGTTTTATTTTTGCAAGGTTTCGTGCTTGATGTAAATATGATCATACGATGTGTATCGTTCGTGATCTGCTATTTTCAAACAATGGTTATGTGTGTGAGTTTCCTCCATATTGAAGCCAAGCTGTGGTTCACCTACTTTCCTAGAGTGAGAAAAATCGAGCACGCCCTTGACTTATGTATTCTCTTGCTGCTGTACACGGGGGCTCCTTCTGCTGTGAGTATTGTTGCTCATCATTCCCAGTGCAACTGTGCAAAAATTTCTCTAGGAGGGGGATTTCTAAGTCCCAAGGAATACGTATCTTAGCATTTACTAGCGCATGCTAAAGTATTTTCCAAAGTGACTTTTACAATTTATTTTTTTGTAAGCAATATATGAGACTCCTCGTTTGTCCACATCCTTCCCAAGATAGTCAGACTTCTTATTTCTCCCTCATCTAGTACACATGAAATGGGAACAGACAGGGAATGTTTTGATCGAAAGAAAGAAAAAAAGAAAGAGAGAAAGAAAGAAAGAAAGAAAGAAAGAAAGAAAGAAAGAAAGAAAAAGAAAGAAAGAGAGAAAGGAAGGAAGGAGAAAGAAAGAAAGAAAGAAAGAAAGAAAGAAAGAAAGAAAGAAAGAAAGAAAGAAAGAAAAGGAACGTTTTGATAAAAAAAAAAAAAAGAAACAAAAAAGACCTCTTAGAAGAGGTAGCTAGATAGAGAAAAAATCGTGGATTTAGAAAAAATATTAGTTTGTTAGTTTGTGTTAGCGTTCCCAGAATACTAAGAAGGCAGGCAGCACTTTCTTATCATTAAGCTGAAAATGATCGGAACTTCCGTTAGAAATTGAAGTAATTTTAGGGCCAGGAAAACAAGCTATCTGGGAGACAATTTGCCGCAAGAGATGGTTACACTATTAAAAAAAAAAAACAAAAAACGGAATACTCTCCTCTTTGGAGCTGTGGATAAGATCAGTGTGAGAATGCTCTACCAAAAAGGTAAAAGAAGTCCCCGAACTAATTTCTTCTGGACCTCCATCCAAAAACGTTCAATTTGCCTTGGTACAAAAAGGGAATGTGTGGATCAGTAGGTAAGAGAGTGTGTTCTCTCGTGTTCTAGGAGGAGCTTGCTGATCAGTACCTATGACACGGGGCCATGTGAATAGGGAGCCCCACGCTGATTGAATTTAGGTTCTTTGTATGTAGATTTCTTGGTAATACAGTTTTACTTTGCACATGTGACAGGTGCATGAGAAGTGAAAATTGTTCAGAATGTTCTAAAGCATTTCAGAACAACTGCTCACCTTTCTGGGTTTTCTTTCTTTCTTCTTTCTTTCTTTCTTTCTTTCTTTCTTTCTTTCTTTCTTTCTTTCTTTCTCTATCTTTTTCTTTCTTTCTTTTCTTTCTGGTGATCATCCTGCATATCGGTGTGCCAAACATCTGGCCCACGTGTGCGGGGAACCAGCAGTGCTTATAACACACATTTCAGCCGGGAAGTACAGAGCCTGCTGGCAAAATGCATAAGCTAATTAGGCATGAACTCCAACGCAATCGGTTCTTGTTTCTGCAAATGTAAAATGCCACTCTCAATCTACTGCGTTTTCTTCCCAGGTCGAAAAGCATCACAAATTAGTGGGGTTCGTAAGCCAGTGATTTCACTGGCAGAGGTTGACTGCACAGATGCTCCTGGGTTCGTGGCTGCCATATGCAACCTTTCCCGAGTGCCCCTGGGGCTTTATGTTTGGAACAACATGGTAGTGTAGGGAGAGTAACGGGGATTGTAGACAGGAGATGTGGGATCGAGAACTCTTAAAAATGAGTTGTGTGGCTTTGAACACTGTACTTTTCTTTCTGGGCTGGTGCTTTCTCATTTGCAAAGTGAGAGGGGCTGGACATTTTCAGTAAATGCATACTTTTTTAGTATCTTCTGTGTATCAGGATCCAAAGAAATAATTATGAATAATATATAAGTAATAGGACGCATGGTCTGTGCTCATTAGGATGTCCCCAATTTGGAGACAAGCAACAAAGAAGAATGAGACCGTTACGACATGGAGAGATGAGCAGAAGGCGTGAATCCAGCAGAGCAAAATGAGCCCCAGCCCAGTTCAGAAGAATCAGGAAACAGCTCTTGGGGGGCAGGGTAACATGCCGCAGAGCCTTGGAAGATAAAGAAAAAGTCAACTGGGAGGAGACTAGAATTGGGGGAGATCATTACCTGACAGGAGAAGTATCTTCAAAGGCTAGAATTGTGAGGGGGAAGAAATTCCACACGCATGATACTCTTAGAACACGGCTCCCAATTCTTTGACAGGAACCTGGGAAGGTGTATAAGCTGGTGGAAGTGGTGTCACGTGAAGCTAGATCATGATCATTCCATCTTGTTCATTGGGACGTTAGTTCTTGGAGCCTTGAGCTGACCCGTAAAAAATGCAGCTATCCCCAGGCCTCCATGCTGTGAAGAAGCCCAGACTAGCTGCAGGGAGAGGCCAGAGGGGTGGGATTTCTGTGTGGAAGCCCCAGCTGAGCCCAGCCTCTGTGTCATCCCTGCCTGGGCACCAGATGTGTATGAGCAAAGAAAGTTCTATAGGACTCCAACCTCACATGAGCCACGTCTTGGCTGTGGAAGCCTTTGACATCACGAAACACAAACTACCCCCCCCACACACACACACGTTGTGCTCTCTCTGAACTCCTGACCCACCGTATCCGTGAGCATCCAACAGTCGTTGCTTTACACCATTAGGTTTTAGGGTGGTAATAAAGAACAGGAACAGGAACCTTTCAGTTCTAAAATTTAGTTATTCTGTAAAACCCAAGTATATCCTCCTATCCTTCAAAAAGAAAGCTCTGAATACATGAACTTCTGGTTTGAAGAAAAATGGTTGCAGCAACATCAAGAAAGACACTGAATTTTCCAGATAAATTATAGCAAACAAACCTAAATATTTTTTTAAGATTTTACGTATTTCCTTGAGAGAGAGAGAGAGAGAGAGAGAGAGGTGAGGAGGGGCCAAGGGAGGGGGAGAAGCAGACTCCCCACTGAGCAGGGAGCCCGATGTGGGGCTTGACCTCAGGACCCCGGGACCATGACCTGAGCCAAAGGCAGATGCTTAATGTACTGAGCCACCCAGGTCCCCCAAACCTAAATTGTTTTAATCACAAAAATGACTTATTAATTCACACAAGTTGGAAAGTCAAGTCGTGAGTCCAGCACATCAGGACCCAGGTGTTCAGGTGTTGATTGGAATCTGATTCTCTCCGATTCTGCTTGTTCTGTGTTGTTTAGTTTCCAGGCAGACACCGCCCAGGTAGGGGCATGACGGCCATGACTGGCACCCACCGAAAGAGACCATCTCTTCCCCAGGCATTTGGCACGTCCTCCAGGGGTGACCGATGTTCACTGGCCTTGACTGGACCCCAGCTCAGATTGCGTACCTGTCTTTCACCTGTGACTACGGTCCCCTGATTGGCCAGGCCTGGGACACATTTCTATCTTGAGAGCCAGAAGATATTTCTGAATTCCTAGCAGTGGAAGAAATAAGGTTGCTACTTCTTGTATTCTCAGAAGGAAAAATAGGTGTTCGCTAAGTAAAGAAAACAGATTATCTCCCTAGGCAGAAGTTTCTTGTTCCCGTTTGGCATGACCCAGTACTGCTCCCTTTCACAGGGTTTGTTAACGCCAAAGCAACAAAGCAGTGGTACCTCCAGTACAGGTGTGGAGAAATATTTCCCAGATTCACAGAGTAATGGGAATTCCTCACACCCATGCTTCTGTCATTCTCTTTTTCGTTATCGTTAATTAATAAACATTCCTGAATTTTAATGATGCATTCTCTTATGCATGCTTTTACTCAACACTCAAAATGGAAATACCATCTCCAAATTTCCTTCCAGACCATAGTCTATTATTGAAAAGAAAATATTTAGTTTCATGGGTCTATTCTGATCATTATGTTTTACTCAAATAATGCAATATAAAGCCCCAAGGCCCCTATACAAGTGCCTTTTCCACGTGTTCTCTTGCTTCAGCACCTTCGTGTTGGAGCTCATCATCAACCTCAAGATGCCAGAACACGTGTGCGTAGGATCTAGGACTTTTCCTTGGGGCCAATCAATAAAGTGGAACAAAAAGAGACCCGGTATCAGCAAGGTATTCAAAAGCCACCTTATACATTATGGATAAAAGGTGGAGAAGAGACACAGAGATCTAAGGAGGGAACAAGACAACCCACATCATGGAAACCGTAGTACGAGAGTTAGAAGAAAAAGAGAGCCTGCCGTCCCTCCTGGCTTGATCCATGACCCCCCATGAACTTGAGCAAGCAAGCAAGATCCTGGCCCGAGACCTAAATCTCATCTGTGTGAGCTGTGCTTATGTGGCTCTTCACGTAATTCTGGGATCTTCCTCACTGCAAGGCTCCCAGGACTGCGCCGCCAGTGGTGACCTCACGGGCCTTGCCGTTGGAATGGCCCTCCGCTGATCTGCTCTGACTGCCGGCACTTCTGTCCCATGAAGCCAAGGCTCTGGGTCTCTTTTAAGAAAATAAGGCTAATTGGGATAAAAGTCTCAATCATTCTTAGAAGCTCTCAATCTTGGAAGTCATCAGAGCGCTTAGGCAGGGCTCCAGCATTCCCTTCCCCTGGGACCGCCTTGTTCCTTCCATCGTCACATCCAGGCAGGCAGGGTTCCTTCCCTCTCTCGTCGGGTGGTCTCTTCTCCGTTGTGTTAGATCCACCCTCACTCAGGTAGGAGAGGGAGAGGGTCCCAAGTTCACACTCCATGTCGTGCATCCTGGGAGGCAGAGCTGAGAACCTGCTCTACCTTTTTAGGCTTTTCTTCAGCTGGGCCTGGGGAGACGCAGAAGGCCAAGCTGAGCGCGGGTGTATCCAGGGCCATCGGGCACAGCCTGAAGTTCCTCCTGGATCCCTAGGGCCATCATGAAGGCCAAGTTCAAGTCTCTCCAACTGCTGGGCAGTGTCCAGGAAAGTAGGACAGCCCCACCTGGCCAGAGGAGCCCTGACCCCAACACCGGGGTGGCAGCGAGAGGCAAGAAAGTGGCCCCTTCCTTGTGTTTATGTCGGGTATCTGCCTGTGTTGTCCAGTGCGATTTTATCTGAAAACGTTTTTTTCCAAGCTAGAAACTGTTTGCCGGGGATCCAGATGTCCGTAACGGTGTCTGCTCCATCTGGTTTCCATTCGGTCACAGGGATGGACATCGTACCCTCCATTTCATCTTCAGATCTGTTACCTCAAGAGTAGAAGCTGATGGAGAGATCTGGAGTCCATACTCCCAGCACGATTTGTCTACAACTGAATCTCATTACCGTGGCTTTAATTACAGGCCAGAATGTGAGTGATGGTGATTTTTTTTTTTCCTGGATCTTTTTTTTTTTTTTCCAGAAAAACAAATAAGGAGCGTTAACCTATACCACCGTTCTCTTAATTACACTGACCTCCCTTCTGTTTCTCCAGTAGGCCAGAGCCTGGCTAGCCCAGGGCCTTTGCTCAGAGCGTTCCCTCTACCTGGACCACTCCTTTCCTAGCAACTCGGGGGACTCATGCTCATTCTTCAAACATTAGTCCGAGGGTCCCCTACTCTGGTCTCTGTTGGTAGAAGCCCAAGCCCAGCCCACTTCTTCTCTCTCACACCCCCTATTTATTTTCTTCATAACCCACAACAGTAAGTGTGACTATCTCGTTGGTTTGCTTACCTGGTATCTGCTCATTCCGCAGCCCCCGTGGGGAGGCCTGGCCTGTGAGGGCAGAAGCCTTCCCTCTCAGGTTCACCACCGTGCCTGGCCTCGTGCTTGGCCCAGTGCTTGGTGCACGGTGTGTGCTCGGTAAATCTGCACTCAGTGCATGAACACCTGAGAAGCGGGCCCGAGGCAAGGTCCCTGGAGGAAAGCAGTGGGCCAGTGGTGCTGGTTTGCAAGTCCCCTGGCACTGCCAAGGGCCGTGTGAGCTACTCGCTGCTCTCCCATGGGTTGGTCGTGGGTGGGCGAAGGCCTTTTGTGTGCAAACTAGGATCTGCTAGCAGAGGGGACAGTGGGTCTCTCCCCAGCTCTTTATGCCCCTCTTCCAGCAAAAACGACATCTCCCCGCGGGGGCCGGGGGGCAGGGAGCAGATGTTCATCAGGACCCGCCGCGCCCAGTCATGTGCTGGACCGAGAAGGCTCGGCTCGCTCACCCAGCCGGGGAGGGCGCCTGGCCCCGCTCTCCAGGTGACACGGAAGCTTGCAGAGGCTGGTCTCCCACCCGCTGCAACACCGCGCCTCTCCGGGGCCCTCGCGTTCCCTCGTGAGAGTTGTGAAGCTTGCAGACCTTGTCATCCGCAGCCCACCTGTGTTCACTGCTGCGCCTCCTCCTCCCTATTTCATTATTCTCTAGCCGGGTGGCCTCGGCCCGGTTACCTAACCTCTCTGAGCTTTAGTTTCCTTCCCTATAAAATGCAGATGGCACCAGCAGCCACTGCATATGGCTATTGCGGGGATTGAAGTACTGAGACAGGTCCTGGGTGCATATTGGCTACGATGCTCATTATTGTATCATCAGAATAAGTAACGTTGATTGCTTCGACAAGGACAACCTGGAAATCGCAAGGGCTAATCACGGTAGGGGGCATTTCTCGCTCAGCTTGCAGTCCGGGGCGGGTCCATGGAAGGGAAGGCTGGGTTCCTCGCAGGCCTTGGGGGGCCGTGGGCTCCTTCTGGCATGCGCTCCCCCATCTCCTCCACCCCTGAGTCGTGTGGACCCGGTGGCAGTTGGCAAAGGGGGTAGAGGACCGTGAAGAGGCTTCGCAAGCTGGCCAGGAAGTAGTGCACCTGCCCCCCGACCCCGCCACCTGACTACATGGGGCAGGGGTGTGTGGGCCAGCGGGGCCCCCAGAAAGAAGAGGTCTGTGGCATTGGTGAACGTTTGGGGTTTCTGCAGTGTGATCACAATTATAAGTTTCCAGGCTCCTCACCCCATTTTAGCCACCCACCTGGGCGTGGTACCTCGGCCCTCCCAATTCTCCACCTGCTCCTGGGGACTTGTCTGCCCAGAGTCACAGCTCTTCAGAACCATGATCACCAAGGAGAAGGGTTCCCCACATCAGAAAACAGTTTGGTAAAAAAAAAAAAAAAAAAAAAAAAGCCATTTGGTGGAGTGAGTGGCCTAGTAATGGGTTAATGCATAGCTGCCCGCAGATCGCAGTCTGCATTCTGAAATAAGGCACACAGAGGAGCCGAGGAAGGGAGTCAAGGTGTGGAGGTGTTCAGGCTGGGGGCCTGAGGTGACCCCCGTCATTGCAGGTAAAGTCCAGGTGGAGGCCTTGGTGGCAGGTTGTTTTTCCTGGTCTCCCTTGCAGGTGGAACAGTCTCTCCCCCGTGGCGGAGGCTCCTCCCTGCCCCCACGTCCCCGGGCTTCCCCCCCAACACTGTAGCCTCTCTGATTCCTCCGTGGACCGCGGGGGGAGAGCCCCTCAGCATACCAAGTAGGCCCCGGCCTTCCTTATGGGCGCGCTCGCTTCCGTCTCCCGAGGTCCTCGCTGCCCAGCCTTCGTGCGCGGCTGTGTGAGTTCCTACAGCCGTTATCAATCACCAAACACTCAACAAAGATTTAATGAGTGGATTCCACGGGCAGGGGAGTCATTACGTTTCTGTAATAGAGGAGGGGAGAGCACCGTCTTTTTGGTTTAGGCTGTTCGGTTTTTGGAGTTTATAAAATGTCTTGACTGGCAAGTCACCCAGAAAAAAATTCTCCACCTAAAAAGACATAAAATCTCTTCTCCTATCTGATCTGCCTTTATGCATTTTTTTTTGAAGCCTCTGGTTTTCTAATTAGGGGGAAGGAAGAGGAAGTTTTATTCCTGTGCCCATTATTATAACGTGTGACCGTGTTTCAATTATATTTTTCTTTCGGCTGGATAAGGGTAATGAATAGATCTTTATCAAATAATTTGATAGACTTTGTTGTATCCAGCAACTTGTGCTAATAAGATGTGCTCAGAATCTCGTCTGTGTTTGAAGTTTGCACCGACATCTGCAGAAAGTCGGGGAGGCTCCTGGGGATTAAGCCCGGTGCTGTGATCTCCATCTCCACGTCCTCCTCCACGTTGTTGTGCAGAGGTCAAGCTGCACACAACCATCTCTTTTGTTGGCAACTCAAGCCGACACCCCGAATGGTGGACCAAAAGAGCGCCAACAGCCTCACGCAGAGGGGTGAGGTTCAGAAATCAGTGAATAAGGTAAAATGAATTTGTGAATGGCCATAAATAGAGTTCCTTAAATTGTCCACATAGTCTGTTGTGTTCTCCTCCCCCCCCCCCACCCCAGAAATGGAACAGCTCACTCTCTTATGACGAAGCATTGAGGGCAATAGTAGGGGACTCGTCTCACAAGCCTCTGTGTCTTGTTTTTATAGAGGCACATATAGTCGGGCATAGTCGGCCTAGCAAGGTGGAGACCCCAGGACTGAGATCAGGGAAGGGATGGCGCAGTCGGCTCTGCCAACTTGCGCCGGGCTTATGCACGTCGAGTGGAATGATGGGCAGACGCGCACCGGTCGGGACGACATGTCTGTCTGTGTCATATTAATGCTGTTGAAGTCACCCAAGTAATGACGCACAGGATGACTTCTATGCGGATCTTTTATCGAGACCTTACAGTGCGCCTCAAGGGCACGCGGGGCTAAACCCTTTACGAGTGAGATACCATTTTATCTTTTCCAAAACCCGGTGAAGTAGATAGTGTCATAGATGAGGATGCTGGATCACTGCAAAGTTAAATCACTGGCTCAAATAAGCAGCCAATTAATGGGACCCAAGGTCTGACAGCCTCCAAAGTGCGTGCCGCTCGGTGGCACCGCCTTGTGAGTCGTGACCCCTAACCTCACTGGGAAAAGAAAATAACTTGAATCGAGGGAAGCCTAGGAAGGAGCTTGATTTTATTTCCTTGTGTCAATTAGAGTCTCCCCGTGCCAGCCTCCCTCATCCCTATGTGTCTGCCCTTGGCAAGTCGAAATAAAATGCTTGTTACGCCTTAGATTCGGGGCCTGGAGTTTGTCTTTCCCTGATATCAAAACCTCTCACGTAGTTCTCGCCACCATGCCTCTCTGCCTGCCTGTCGGGAAGGACGAGGCCTCTAACTCGACCTACTAGCTGGTTGGGCGGATGAGACTTTGCCACACGTGTCATCACAGCTCACTGGGATGCTCCTTGTACCTTTAAAAGGTGAGCCAAGTGGCTTTAGCCATGGTTAGTGTTTCATATGCACACAGATATCGGAAAAACAGATACCCCAGCTTACCTACCCTCCCATCTTCCACATGATGAACTGACCGCCTTTTTTCTGAAATTAAAAAGAAGGAAAGAAAGGAGGCAGGGAGGGAAGAAGGAAGGGAGAAGAGAGGGGGGAAGGGAGGGGAACAGGAGAGCCCCACGTTGCCCACCTGCTCCCTAAAATTTTTGTTCAGGTCACACTAGAACATAATGGCAGAGGAAGCTGCGTTGGCTTTCGAGTCGGGTCCTCTCAGAGCCGATCCCGTCTCAGGCATGGGGTGACTCACCTAACTCTCCTGAGTCTTGGCTTTGTCTTCCATAAAGTGATGAGAATAATGGCATGTACTTCAAAGCCTTGTTGGGAGAATCCAATGAGATGGCATATTTAACGGACACGGTGCGTTCTTTCCTCAGCGAGGGCTTTGCATCCTTCCTCCTGGTGAGGCCTTCATTGAATTGGGAGATTTATTTTTTTTTTATTTTTATTTTTTTGAATTGGGAGACCTAAATAGCACAGACATGCCCTCATGTCTTTACTTACTCTTCCTTTCCCCACCCACTGCCCCAATGGTACAATTGGAGTCCTTCCTGCGTTCCCCCAACATGATAAATAAGTGTATTTGACTGATTTTGTTGTTGTTGTTCAGAGGCCCTATCAATGCTTAAATACTCTTTTGATCAGAAAATGTATCCTTATCTCTTTGGGCTCTTCTGCTCTAACTTATTTTTGCTCGTTCAGCCCTGAATATAGTACATTGTCTTTATTTTTCAAAGCAGCATTGATGAGAAGGGGGAAGGGCAAGAAAGGAGAAAACAGAGGCCATTTGAGGGAAGTCTAGATGTTTCTATGAAGGGTCAGATATTAAGGAGATGAAAAGAGAAGAGAGGAAGGAGAAACTGAGAGCCCCACTGCAGTATCCCACAATGAGCCATCCACAGTCCCAAAATTATGTTTTGAGGACCGTTTCAAGATTACTTTTTTTTCTTTTTTGTTTAAGACAGAGGTCAACTGTATTTCTGGGCGAGAGATGTCTTTCGCCTCTTGTTTAATCAAGAATCTCTACCAGCCAGAGTCAAATGCATTGGCTGGTTGAGTTGCTTTGATTCAGTATTTTATTTATTTTAATTTTAATTTTAATTTTAATTTTTATTAATTTTAATTTTAATTTTAATTTTAATTTAATTTTATTTTATTTTATTTTATTTTTATTTTATTTTATTTATTTATTTATTTATTTATTTATTTATTTATTTATTTATTTATTTTTGATTCAGCATTTTAAATTCATTTCTCAAGTGTTTGACTTCACGGCAGCTGGCGGGCGTGTTGTCGGACGAGACTAGGTCTAAATCCCAGCTCCCCCACATCCTGGCAGTGGAGCCTCACGAAAGTCGCCTTTGTTCTTAGAATCTCCCACAGAATGCAGGAACAGGTGACACTTAAGTGATTTAATAGAAGGAAGAGAATCTGACATTTGGGTCTTCATGGTGAATGGTCAACACATGTCGTCGGCACCAGAGTTTAGATTTTAAAAACAAAGTTCAGGGCAGCTTCGAGTTTGGGGGGTGGGGGAGAGGTGGTAATGGGGTTAGGGGCAACCGGGGAGCCCCAGTGGTGTCCGGGGTTATTGACATCTCGGGCGAACCACAGGACAAGTGAGCGGCAGGTGCGCCTTCAACTCGGAGTTGAGGTCACAACCGCAAAGGGTCGGTGTCCCGGCACAGGGTTGCAGGAGAACGTGTGCGGCCCCGGGCGGGACAGTGTGTTCGAGGTTGTTCGGGACGCACAGCTGTGGGCCGCGGGGGCCGGGGGCCCGGCTCTCTGTACTGTGCTCGCTCCTTCCCGGCCGGGGCTGCCGTCGCCAGCACAGGCTGTCACTGTGCAGAGCTGGGACAGCGGCCACGGCGCAGAGGAAGGCACGGGATGTCCCCAGGCGCCCGGACGCCAGCACCAGCACCTCCAGCCCCCTGCGGGATGCCTCTCCTTTCAGCCTTAGGAACATTCCAGCTCCTGTCCCCGAGTGTCCTGGCAAGACCTCCATCCATCGCGCTGACCTGGCTCTAGTTCAGGAACCATCTGGAAGGAGCACATTAATTGCATCAGCCTGGGTTTTATCAGCCTTCCCAAAGGAGACGTTAGGAACTCCGGACGTGTGACAGACACGGGTCCCTTCAACGCTCCGTCCTCGGCTTGAGGAGCTGCAGGGGTGGGAGAGGACTCCGCACCGTGAGGAGCGGCAGGAAGGCTCTAGAAGAACGGGAAGGTCCTCTCTGAGCTCTGGAAATCCCCCGGGACTTAATCCCCCTCCTTGTAGCAGTGACTGGGGTGACCTCGGGTGACCTCGGGCGACCTCAGGCTTCTGACAGGGCCCAGGAAGCCGGAGGGCCGCGGAGGTGCTCACCATGCCCTTGAGCGTGCAAATGTGCTTTCACCAAATTGCGAGGTGTGACAGAAGCACGAGGCAAGTGGATGTTCCTTTTGAGAATGGAATGACGCTGCCGACTCTCCGGCTCTCCCTGCCGTTTTTATCTCCTTCCCATTTTCTGAGTCGCCTGCCGCCACTGCTTCTGATTCCTGGAGTCCCGAAGTCGCTCTGTCTGGCGTCCTGACAGATGTTGCAGGACATCACCTCCTTTCTTGGCTCCCTCCGTTTCCTTATTCGTTCAGTAGATGTTGTATTAAGGCCCTGCGATGCGCCAGGCTGTTTTCTACACGCTGGAGACACAGCTGTGAGCAAAGGAGACAGATGTCCCCACCCTTGTGGAGCTGAGACTATGGTGTTGGGGGCCGACCGCAAACAAGGGGAACAAGTGAAAATACACAGAATAGCAGATGGCATATAAGTGTACAGAGAAAGCGAAGAATTATAAGGGACAGAGGGTGGTCTGGCCATTTGGGTGAAGTTTGGGGAGGTGAGACAGCCATCCCCGGGGCACTCCAGGCAGCCAGAACGGCAATGCAAAGGCCCTGAGGCAGGAGCATTCAGGTGTGTTTTGGGGTCGGCCCGAGAGCCAGTTCGGCTGGAGCAGAGCAAGCCGCGGGCGCAGAGAGCAGTTGTGGGGAGACGGGGCATGTGGGGCCATGACAAAGGGTGTGGACTGACTTCGTGTGACACGGGAGCCAGAGGAGAGAGTTGAGCAAAGGAGGGACATGGTCTGACTTGTTAAAACGCTCCCTCTGGCTGCTGCTTTGAGCAGAGGCTGTAGACTGAGCCTAAGAATGGCCAGAAGCTCCTGCATCAGGGGAAAGGGGGGAGCCGGGGTGGGGGGCCTGTAGTGAGAAGGTGGGCTGGAACCGGGTGGCGGCCAGGGGGTGGGAGAAGGGTTTGGGATTCGGAGTGATTATTACAGAGGTGGAGGGGCAGGGCGTAGGGCATAGGGCGAGGGAGGGGCGAGCGGAATCCCGGCCACGCTTCCAGCCCCGGGGAAGTGCCGTTCCCGTGGGCCCTGCAGCCTGGCGACGGCTTGGCCCCGGGGGCACTGCGGTCTGCAGCTGGCAGGTGCCAGGCGTGGGGTGGCACAGGGGCTGCGGGCGGCGCTGTTCACGCTCGGCACCGGCCCCTGGCCCAGGTCACGGCGGAGGCTCCTGAGGCTGCAAGCCATTAATCCCGGTCACGGTCACACGGCTGCTGCGTGAGGCGTGGGGGTTCCAAGCACGCGGACCACCTGCGGGGTGCATGCACCCCCTCTGTGGTGGCAGGACGATGGCATCCGGCCCCACGTGCTCCTTGGATGGTGGCGGCGTGTGCCCGGACACACGTAGTTTGACCCTAATCCCACGCCCCACGAGGGAGGAGGATAGGGCACTGCCTATTCAGGAGGCCGTGGAACTGCGGTGAGACATTCCTGGATGGGTTCTAAAGCCGCTGGTCGGGGATCCCTGGGGGGCTCAGCTGTTGAGCATCTGCCTTCGGCCCAGGGTGTGACCCCCATATTGGGGTCCCTGCAGGGAGCCTGCTTCTCCCTCTGCCTGTGTCTCTGCCTCTCTGTGCCTCTCATGAATAAATAAATAAAATCTTAAAAAAATAAAATAAAATAAAGCTGCCGGCCTTAGCACACGTGGGCAGTTTGAACAAAATCACTGCAGCCTGGTGGCTTAAACACACACGCTGGCTGCTGGGAGTTCCGGAGGCGGAAGCCCCCGGCCAGCGCCCGGGCAGATGCGACGTCTGGCGAGGGCCCAGCTCCTAAGTTTGTAGGGGACTGTTTCTCGCTGGGTCCCCACACACTGACAAGGAGCAAGGGTGCTCTCTGGGGTCTCTTCTATAAGGGCACCCATCCCGTGACCTCAGCACCTCCCAAAGGCCCCACCTCCCGATCCCTTGACATTGGGAGTTCGGTTTCAACCTATGAAGGTTGGGGGGGACGCGGACATTCAGTCCACAGGGGTGTTTCTGTAGATAGAGGGGAGCCGTACACCTCCTGGTGTCAAATCCTGGATCTGCTCCCTCTTTTGTCACCTGAGACAAGGCACCTCACCATATGTGGCTCCCATTCCACAGCTGTAAGGTGGTGTGATGGGTTGGACTGTGTCCCCCCTCCAATTTGTATATTGAAGCCCTAACTCCCAGGACCTCAGAATGTGACCTTGCTTGGAGATAGGGTTGTTGGGGATGTAATTAAAATCAACACGAGGGCCCCTGGGCAGGGTGGGCTCCCAATCCAGAATAACTGGTGCCCTTAGAAAAGGGGGAGGACACAGGCACATACACACTCAACGCCAGGGACGATGGAGGCCGAGATCGGGTGACGTGTCTACAGCCCGAGGAACACCAAGGATTGCAGCAAGCCCCAGGAGCTGGGGGACAGCCACGGACAGGTCCGTCCTCCCAGCCTCGGCAGGAAGCACCCCCGACGCTTGGTGGGGACGTTCAGCCTCTAGAACACGAGCCAGTGTTCCTGCCATGCAGCCCCCCGCCCCGTGGTGCTGTGCCAGCCGCCCTAGCACATACTGCAGATGGAAAGAGCGCGAGTGGGGCTTGTGAGAACGTGTTTATTTATGTACTTGAGAGAACGAGCAGGACGACGGTGGAGGGAGAAGCAGGCGCCTCGCTAAGCGGGGAGCCCGATGTGGGGCTCGACCCTGGGATCCCAGGACCACGACCTGAGCCCAAGGCAGGTGCTTCACTGACTGAGCCCCCCAGGCGCCCTGAGGAGGTCTTAAGGTGAAATAAAATACTGGGTTTCCGAGGCCTGGCCCCCGGGGCTACAGCAGTGTGTTTCTGCTCCGAGCATCACCCTCAGTTTGTGGTTGTTCTCATCTGAAGCCCCCATTTCGCTGCCTGGTGCTCTGTCCACCTGGGAGAAGGTGAACTGGGCCCTCGGGACAGAACCCAGGCGGTGCCCATGGGCCCGATCAGGTGCTTCCGTGGCTGTTGACTTGCTGTGGGGCCTTTTGGTCAACCTGCGTCTCCTCCCTGGATGATGCTCACCTCTCAAGTGAGCCACTTGACCCTTCTGGAAGGTCAAGAGGAGGCAGCGTAATCCTTCGCAAAATCGCGCGTGTTTTCGGGGAAGGTGCTGTGTCATGGTGAGGGGGACTCCCTCCCAGTCCCTTTCCAGGTCCCATGGGCGCCCCTCTGGGTGGAGACTTTCCGGCGACTCCGGGGCCAAGACCTAGGCAGGCTGCTCCCCGCCTTCTGCTGTGCAGCCCCGGGCTCTCCCCCCGCCCCAGAAGCTCTGGAGTGTGCTCGGAGAATCCACGCAGCCTGCAGCTCCCATAGTTCAGCTGCAGGGAGACAGCTGGGGACTCACTTTACCCGAAAGTACCCAGATGGTGATGGGCGGGTGAACACCGGGCAGGTGTGTTTTGAGGGCACCTGTGGAGGAACTCTCAGGGTTTAATAGTCAGGTATGTAGCTAATACAGACTGGAAAAAATATACCAACACATCAAACCAGCGATGCACATTTTTAAAATTAAATTTGTCTGAGAAAAAGAAGATGAGTTGCTTTTTATTCTTTAGTTTTGTAATTCTGTTTTATTTAAATTCAATTAATTAACATATAGCATATTATTAGTTTCAGTGGTGGAGGTCGGTGATGCATCACTTGCACACCCAGGGCTCGACATCACATGCCCTTCTTAATGCCCATCCCCCAGTTATCCCATCGGTGAGTTCCTTTTTAAAAAAGTATCAAGTAGAAAAAAAAATATATCAAGTAGGGGGTATCCCTGGGTGGCTCAGCAGACTAGCGCCTGCCTTTGGCTCAGGGCATGATCCTGGAGTCCGGGGATCGAGTCCCGCGTCAGACTCCCTGCATGGAGCCTGCTTCTCCTTCTGCCTGTGTCTCTGCCTTTCTCTATGTGTCTTTCATGAATAAATAAATAAAATCTTTAAAAAAAAAATAAAAATAAAAATATCAAGTAGGGACACCCGGGTGGCTCAGTGGTTAGGCATCTACCTTCGGCTCAGGGCATGACCCTGGGGTCCTGGGATCGAGTCCCGCATCGGGCCCTCCACTTGGAGCCTGCTTCTCCCTCTGCCTGTGTCTCTCATGAATAAGTAAATAAATCTTTAAAAAATATATCAAGCAAATCATGCAAATGGCACATAAGGCAGAAACCATCATTATGGTTCTTACAACTAAAATTTGGAAAAACATAAGAGGCACTGGCTGGCTCACGAGGCCATAAGTACATAACAGTTCAGATTTGACGATGGCAGCTTTTTGAAGCCTTTCTACCCGTTGCCAGTGCCCCAGCCCCTTCACCCCTCAGGTCCCGCTCACTGGGTTCTGCGCCGCAGCCTGGTTCGAACACTCGCATTTTACACCGGACAATCCAGCGACCAGCACGGACGGCCGCCCTGGACACTGTCCAATGTCATTTAAAGGACCCTCGTGATAAAAACACTTTAAATCTCTGCTCAAAAGCCTTGTTAAGCTTTCTGTTCAAATTTATTGTTTGAAACTGTTCTGTACTAAGAAATACAGGCCTCGCTGAGGCCGACTCTCCGGCTCTCTCTCGGCAGGTGTTCGTGTGAGTTGTAAATCGCTCGGTGGTCGCGGCAAGAAGGCATCGTGCAATGTCCAGCAGCGCCGGAGCGGGAGCGCTCGAGAACGGCATTGGAGGGGCGGCTGTTTGACTCCCCTCCAACATCCCAGCGGAGGCTTATCACCGTCTGCACACCCTCTGCCTGTCGCCGTGTCACCTACCCACTTCCCACCGTGCCATCCCCGAGTTTCGCTTCTGAGCCAGGCCACACGGTGCCCCCGTGAGTCTGAGCCCCGTGGGCTGATTCGGACGCCACCGACGACCATGTACAACTCTGCTCTTAGATTTTAGGGGAAACCCAAATTCAGCGTCCCTCTGCACGTTACAAAGTTTTTTGAAGACGCTGGGAGCTCAGCTTTCCAGCCTGCAGCCTCCTGCGACCTCTCCTTACCCCTCCGGGCATATTTCATGTCAAGCAGGGAAGACTAAACCGATGTCCCCGATGTCCGTAATAGCACCGACGGCTAGTCCTGGACAGCAGTTCCTGTGACAGCTCGGAAGAGGCTCTGGGTCTCAATGAGGAACGAGAGCCGGCTTGTGTGCGCCTCATTTTTAGGTGGCAAACCGAAATGTCACAGGGTGTGCTCTCAGCTGTCAGCTTCTAATCTAATTAGACAGGATAATTGGGGAGGCCGAGCCTGCTGACGGCTCACAAACATATTGGGCTCATTTCGTTCCCTCTAATAGGACGCTGGCAACGCGGAGCTTCCCTCGGAACGGTGGCAGCCCGCTGGCCCCGCCGCTTCTAAACTCAAAGACCAGAGTCTCCTTTGATCCACAGATGGTCTCCGGGAGAAGAGCTCAGGGCTGAGGGGGCTGGGGCAACACGCGTGTCACGGGCTTAATCCAAACTGTAAAAGCAAACCCACGGGAAGGACAGTTGCTTACTGGAGGAGGCACAAAGCCGAGCCAAACTGCTAAAGAAAAGAACCGCTAGGGAGTGTCCCTTCCACGGATCTTGAGGACACGCCGCGAACGGAGCCCAGGCCTAGAGAGGGCCGCGGCCGGGAGATCCTCGCAGAGCCCTGTCGTCAGGGACGGCGAAGCGGAGGGCGTCACCCCCTCTTCCATGCTTCATCTGCACGGTTGATGATTCAAGCAGGACGCACCAGATCAGCCTTCTGGCCCTCTGACTAGTGGGTCTCCAGCTCCTGGCCATATTGGCTCCCGCTAGGAATAGGTGCCCCCTGTCCTATTAATTTTCCCTTGGCGCTGTTGCAAGCTACCACAAATTTAGTGGCTGCAAACAACATGCACTGATGATGTCCCAGTTCTGTGGGTCAGAAGTGTGGGTGCAGCATGGCTCAGTGGACTCTTCAGCTTTGAGGAGGTCAAAGCTCAAGGGCCAGCAGGGCCGTGTTCCTTTCTGGAAGTTCTAGATGCAGATCTGCTTCCGTGAACCTGCGTCCAAGCTCACTGAGGTTATTGGTCAAGTTCACTTCCTTGGGTTTGGACTGAAGGCTCCATAGCCTTGGTGGCTGTCTGCTGGGGATTGATCTCTGCTCCTAGAGGCTGCCCGCATCTTTCTCATGCGTCCCCAGCATCCTCCTTCCAGCACAAGGGGGTCAAGTCTCTTTCACACTCAACATCTCTCCAACTTCCTCTTCTTCCTCATCTCTCTGATTCCAGCTGAAGAGAGTTCTTTGCTTTTAAGAATTCTTGTCATGATGGGATCCCTGGGTGGCTCAGAGGTTGAATGCTTGCCTTCAGCCCAGAGCGTGATCCTGGAGACCCGGGATCGAGTCCCGCATCGGGCTCCCCGCATGGAGCCTGCTTCTCCCTCTGCCTGTGTCTCTGCCTCTCTCTGTGTCTCTCATGAACAAATAAATAAAATCTTAAAAAAAAAAAAAAAAGAATTCTCATCCTGAGACTGGGACAATCCAGATAATGCAGGATCTGCCTAGTTTCTTGCCACGTACTGTAATATCTTCACAGGATCCAGGGATTAGGGCATGGGCGTCTTTGGGGAGAGGGGATGCATGAGTGATTGCCACATAATTGTACATCCATGAAAATATTTTATCTTCATGTAGTTTAAATGTTGACCCTAGATCTTACCCACCTTAATCATTTAAATTTAGCAAATTCTTTCCTTGCTACAGAGACCACAAACTTAGGTTTGGCCCAGACAATATCCCATCTACCATTTATTATTCCAAATTAGTGCAATTCAAAATAATGAAAGTTCACAAAGCAAAGAGAAGGTCTAATATTATTGTGGATCAAGGATTTGCCTGGCCACCTTGTGGACTCACTGTCTTTAGGGCCAGAGATGCTGACACTTCAGTTTAATTAATTTAATTAATTAAATATGATAAGTTGGTTATATGGAAAATGGCTACAAAAAGACACCAAGATTATTATTTGATGCATACTTCATGACAACCACACTGGGTATGGATGGAAAAGGATTGCAAGCTTGGTGATATGGGGCCATCCCAGGCTGCTGGCTGCGTCGTGAGACACACAACAGGAATGGAAGTAGGAAAAGCCTTGTGCAAGGCACTGGCCTCGTGTAGGCATCTCTGCATGCACTCAGGTGACAACCAGGATCGTACGACAGGCTGAGCGAGATGCTTCCTTACAGCCCTGCTCACCCTGAGCTTGACCTCAGCACTTTGGAGAGGCAGCCATTTCTCCCCTATTCTCTGTAAGAAAACCAGAAATCTGATCCTCAGTGTAGAAGAAGTTTTCTGCCTTTTTTCCAAAATAATCCACTTTTGTTTTCACATGCCCCCATGGCCTCCTTGTGATTCGGAAAGGAACAGATGCAGACAGTGATTAAGTAATTCATCAAAGATGACACCATGGTGAAAGGCAACTTAGGGCTCAAGACTCCTGATTGTGGCCAGTGGGGTATGTTCTCCAGTGGGACTGAACCAAACAGGTGGTGAGCTGCCCTCTCCCCGAATTTCCACTTCCATCTCTTAGTGAAGCATTTGGAAATTAACTGTACGTGACCCCGCAAAGAGAACAGGTGCCAGATGTTTCAGATTGGGATTTACCTGGACTGGCTGCTCCTTGCGGTGTTGCTTCTTTTAAACCAAAGATGACAAATTTGAATCCTGCCTGTACTTGATGTGAGCAACTTCCTTTTTCTTGTGGCCTGTGCCTGGCACTGTAGATAGATGGATAAAGGATGGATGGATAGGTGGATGGATGGATGGATGGATGGATGGATGGATGGATAAGTGGATAGATGTGTGGGTGGATGGGGAGATGGACAGACAGATGGAGCGAATGGGTAATTATGATTGGTGTCCTCTTTGCCTATGCCTGGCTGGGATGTTAAACTTAATCATGCAGCCAAGAGGTAATCACATCAAATTTACCGGCATTGTTATTGCGCTGTGAAGATGTGAGTTAAAATAACAGCATTTTTGCTTTAAGAAGAAATATAACCAAATAATACAAAATGTATATAATCACGATTAAAAGAACAAAAGATACTATACCCAGAAAGGCTACCGTGTATGCACTGCCTTAATTATTCCTGGCAGATAAACCATGTTTGTTTCCTGGAACTACTTATCTCTTCCCATGGAATAAGAATCCTGAATGTACCACACTGTTAGACATTATTCATCAGATTAGATTAGCGTAACTAGTAATTATTATTTTGTCTCTGCTTTCTTTGCCAGCACACACAAACATACAGATACAGCAGTGGCACCTGGGACAGTGCCATTTGACATCTTTTCCTGTGCACCATGGGTCTGGCCCTTGGCAAAGACATTGAAATCATGACTTCTGATCATCACAAGTATAAATTACCATCCCCGTGCTGTAGGTGGAGAAATCAGGCCCAAGATCACAAGTAAGTTAGAAGCCAGCTCAAATGCCACAGCCATAGGTGATCCCTTGGGTTGTTGGGTCCCTTGCTCATTTCTCAGTGATGTCTCAACAACCTGTGCCTCTCTCCATGGGAGCACTAGAGTGAGTGCGTGAAATCTGTCACCACGTCTGAATCATCCTTTTTATCTGTACACACACAGATTCAGTGCTTTTGCACATACGAACCCAGCGGTACCTTTTTGCTGGTTGAAAGGATGGGACTCATAAAGAGTATGTTCTTGTATTTACAGAAGGAGGGAAAGGAGAAAAATTCCTCCCAAGGAAGGAAATACCTACATCTTTTTCCTTCTGCTCCCTCTCATCCATACACATTTTTCATCAGTTCTCTTAAAAATAATATCTCTGTTTTATTATATATTCATAAGCATTTTTATTACCCACCAAGACCCCTCAGAGATGGTAGCATGTTTTAAAAATGGCCTATATTAATTTTGTGACAATGATCGAAATGAAACTAAAAGTAGCACTTGTGTGTTTCCTGCCATATTAGAGTTGACTTCATTAACAAAGACCCAAGATTGCTAGAAAAATGAGGGCTCTTGGTCAAAAATCAGTAAGAATTTAAAGATGGAAACCAAGCATGAGGGCTTGTCAATGACACAGGTCACATGCCCATGAAGCCAGCCCTGGGTAGGAAGAGAGATGTTCACATGTACACAGATCTATAACCACAGTTGTGATTAGTGCAGGTGTTAGGAGAGATCGATTACAAGCCCTGAGTCTCCCCCCACCCCGCCCCATAACTACATTGTGCTTTCACAAGAGTTGATGCTCAAAAACTATTTAGTCAATTGACAGTTTGAAGTGTCCTGATATTACGGGAAGGATTTCCACGGACTGCCATGGAGAATATGATGGATCATCATACTAATAATAGCTAAACTTATTGGCTGTGGTTGATGGTGTGATCGATGCCAAGCAGTGCATTAGGCCCTTCTTGTGTTTGTGTCATTGGATCACTACATGCTCCTATATGTTAGAAATGATACGATCCCCATTTTTCAGATGAAGAAATAAGTTTTAAGAGATTGGAGGGTGCCTGGATGGCTCAGCTGGTTAAGTGTCCGACTCTTGGTTTTGGCTCAGGTCATGATCTCACAGGTCATGAGATCAAGCCCCAAATTGGGCTCCGCACTGAGTGCACAATCTGCATTGGACCTTCCCTCTTCCTCTCCCTTCTCCCAGCCCTCCTTCTGCTCAAGCGCATGTGTCCTCTCTCGCTAAAATAAATAATTTTTTTTTAAGAGATAGATTGGAGAACTTGCCCAAAGGTCACCCAGCTGATGGGTGGTGGAACATAGTAATTAAGTCAGCCACTGTTTGCCTGACATATAATGCTGTGCTTTTAAACACCATGCTGCATACCTCTTCAAGGCTAAAGCATGTATTTGATATCTCTTCATTGTGTCCCATCCTGCCCCACTTTTTGAAAAGTTCTTAAACTCATTTTGCTTCCAATGAAATTAAATCAGCCAACATTTATTGAACCTAGCCCTTGCTCTGTGTAAGGCACAGAGAACCCTCCAGTTACCTACAATCAAGCTAGGCCAGCGCAACTAGTTCTGTTGTATAATTAGTACCCCGGGGGCTGAGGGCTAGGTCTGCTTTGTCATAGGAGGTTGCAAAGTCTAAAGAGGTTAATCTATGTAAAGAGACTTGCATAGTGCCGGGTCCATCGTGCTCTGTAAGAGCTAACTGTGTACCGATGTCATTCTCAGTGTCTCCCGGAGTCCACCGTGGTTCCTACCACATAGTCTCCACTCATATTCTCAAATGAACAGATGGAAATTAGGAAGGTGGGAGAAAGCCCCAGGAGTTATTGTAAAATATGGCTTGGCAACCAGAGGACTTTTCTTTTTTTTTTTTTTTTTTTTAAATTTTTATTTATTTATTTATTTATGACAGTCACACAGAGAGAGAGAGAGAAGCAGAGACACAGGCAGAGGGAGAAGCAGGGTCCATGCACCGGGAGCCCGACGTGGGATTCGATCCCGGGTCTCCAGGATCGCGCCCTGGGCCAAAGGCAGGCGCCAAACCGCTGCGCCACCCAGGGATCCCCAGAGGACTTTTCTTGTGGGATGAGGAGGATGACAATACAGTGATGGAGCTGCAGAAAGGACAAAGAAATTCAGTAACACTTTGAGAGGGAAGGGTTAATCAAGGGAGTCAGGATGAGGAGAAGGAGAAAAGCTTACACTCTGCTCTCACATGTGTTCAAAGGTGACACATTACCTGTGCGTGATTATTTTCCTCTCCCGTTGGCTTTCAACTCGAAGTTTAATAGGATGATGATATATATGTATATATAAGGCCATGAAACCAGAATTTGACCTGCTAGGTTAATAAACACTAGCAGTTACAGTAACTCACAAATTACAGGTCCCAATTTTCACAGCCGGGTTGCAGGCATTAATTAAAACCGGTGCTGCAAATCACAGCATTTTGGAATGCCTGCAATGTTTAAATTATCAATGGTGTTGCTACCTTAATTTAAAAAAGCAACTTCCATCATTTTTCAAAGAAGAGTACCCTAGCCAGAGTAAGTCCATCTCTCACGCTCGCAGAGTCATTAATGCGCTAGAAGCAAATGAAAGTTTTTAATGCCTTTCAATATGTTTGAGTACAAATTACCAGACTTTACTTGCCACTGTGGCCAACTCTGCATATTATATAGTACGGAATAATTAAGGAGATGTTATTATGAGTAAGTTTTTGGTTTGGTTGGTTTATCAAAATCTCTCTGTCTCTCTCGAATTTTCAGGAGGGGCAGTATTGCCCCCCAAAAGGGTAAAAGCTGATCCTTGATGGGGAGCTCAGATATTACAACTTCATGACTCTCCAAAGGCCACAGTACATTAACAGAGATAGTATATCTATGGTACTAAAATTTTATGGAGTGGGATGGTAAATGGGAAAAGTGTCTAAAAAGTCTCCTTAGGGAGATAATGATAATTTGAAAAAAAAAAAAAAAGTTTGAGGAACTCAGCTCAAGACTTCTGTACATGTGATTTTGATCCATCTCCCCACTTTGTGATAGAGAATGTGTCTTCATGTTTTTCAAATGACAGTGTTAATGGATGGAATTAACCCCAAGCAGACTCCCCAAGCAGACTCCCACCTTGAAATCCTAAACACCCCTCTGATGGCATCGGGGTGGGGCCTTTGGGAGCTGATTTGGTCTTGAGGGTGGAGCCTCACCAATGGGACTAGTGCCCCTGTAAAAGAGACCCCCAGAGCTCTCCTGCCATCTTTCAACTCTGTGAGGACACAGGGTCTCCTGAAAGAGGGCCTCACTAGAATATGACCATGCTGACACCCCGATCTGGGACTTCCGGCTCCCAGGACCAGGAGAAATAAGTTTCTATTGTTTATAAGACACCGCGTCTATGATGCTTTGCTATAGCAGCCCAAACAGGGCTATATAAGACAGGCATTATGCAGAGAAACTAGAGAGCTAGACTTAACCACAGAAATGAAATGTCTGCTATCAGTGTGACCTGGGAGAAAGTTAGTTTGGGAGAAAGGAATAAATGGCAGCCAGAGTCTGGAGTTGGATGACAATGGTAGAACCATATGGGTCAGGTCAGAGAAAGCAATGGGATGAGTAGAAATCCTAGAGAGCCATGCTAGGGGGGGCAATGTGTGGTGACACCATGTCAAGGTGGGCAGCGGTGAGTAGAAGTTAATGAACGAAGGGACACGGTCATGAGGGCTGACCTAAGGCAAGGCTGGAACAGGGCATTTCCACACATGTACGTTAGGGAAGGTGGCACGAGTGATGGAAAAGGCACCAGCTCTGAAATCTCTGATTCCTCCAAAGTGTGAGTAATATCTCTAATCGGATCAGCTTCCTCCATGTGCTCATTCCTGAGCAGTCCCCTTGGAACAGCCAGCCCTCGATCAATGGCAGTGGGGCCAGCCCTACTCAGACTGTGTAGGTGAACGATGGGGGAAGGAGATATCTCCAAGGACAATTAGGACATTGCTGAAAGAACAGAGACCTGGATGTTGGGGGAAGGAGGCCAGCTGACGCTGAGCAGGGCGTCACACAGAGCTGCTTTCCAACCTGGCTCGGGCACCCTGGACACCGGGGTCATGTCTCCGAGCCTCAGCCACACCCGTTACAGTGAGTGTGGCCACGAGCAGGACCAACGACACAGGCTTGTTGTGAGGATTGGATGTGAAACGAAGGTAACGTGTCTGGCATCTTGTCAGTCCTCAGGGACTGTGGCTCTTTTTCCTCCTTACTGAGGAATCCTTTCCTACCAAAGAAATGCGGTTTATGTTGATTAATATGTGTCCACAATAAGTAATTGAATGAGGAGAATCACTGCTGAAATTCATAATTCATTAACTGTGTGCTTTCAATGAGCTTATTAACTCACTAATTCTCCACAGGGTTGTTTTTCTTCTCCTTTTTCAATGTCCCTCTTTTTTTCTAGACCTTATAAGGCACTGATGTACTCCCATCGTCCTTTCAGTGCCTTGCCTTGCTCTGATTTTGAGATTTCCCCAGCTATCCTCCCTTGAATGGTGCCTGGTGATGACACAGTTTGCCAGTAAATGGGATACGTCCCCTGAGGAGGGAAGGGATCCTCATGGTGCAGTGAGAAAGGGTCTGCCACTCACTGGTTTGCTCAGGCGCCCATAACAAAGGTCTACAGGCAGGGAGCTGAAACAGCAGAAACGTATTGTTACGTAATTCTGGAAGCTGGAAGCCCAAGCTCAAGGTAGTAGCAGGGTTGGTTTCTTCTGAGGCCGTTCTCCTTGGCTTTTAAATGGCTGTCTTAGTCCTCTGTCTTCACGTGGGCTTCCCTCTGTGCATCTCCTCTTAGGAGGACGCCAGCCGTATTGGATTAGGGCCTCACGACCTCCTGAGTTCTTAAAGACCCTGTTTCCAATACAACCACATCCTGAGATACTGGGGGTTAGGACTTCATCATAGGAACTGGGAGGTGGGGTTGGGGGGTGGAGACACAACTCAGCCCATAATAACCACTTGTAAGCTGGAGGCTGTGAACAAGTCTCCCAACCAAGCAGTTGTGATTAAAACCCTTCCTAGAGGCAAGGAACTGGAACCCACTCAAGGCAGCACAAGTAAAATTAAAGTTTGCTTAAAGAGTTGCAAGATTGTGATCTTCCTAAGACGACTGAAATCCAACCATCCTCTCTCCATTTCTCAGGACTCACAACGTGGCTCCCATCTCTGCTTTATTATATCCTCTCTCCTTCTCTCCCTCTCCTCCTCTCCTTCCCTCCCTCTCTCTCCTTCTTATCTTTTACTCTACTTACATATGGTCCAACAAGGCAAGTAATGCCAAGCTAGTGTGATCTTTTACCACCAAATGGCTTTAGTCTCTAAATCTTCATTTAAAGTCTCAAGAGAGAAAATCTAATTGGTCATTGGCCAGCCTCACTGGTTGGTCTTGAGTCAGCTGCCCGTTGCTGGTCCAGGCGGCTGGGTCCGAGCCCCAGGGGAGCAGAGCTATGTAATACGAATGTTTCCCAGGCTCATCCGTTCAGCAAGTATTAAGGCAGGGGAGTTCCCGTGTGTGGAGGCTGAAGCATGGACGCGCAATCCATACTATGCCCACGGCTTAAACCTCAGCATTCCCATTTGCAAAGGAGACATGACAATATGCACTTCACAGAGTCATTTAAAGAAGAGATGAGATGATGAGTTGCAGACTTCTTTGGTGACCCTGAAGCATGTGAGATTTTTGTAGAGTTGAACAAGAGCTTACTAATTACGTTGCTATGTCCCTGTATCAGTGAGTGCCTGACCCAAAATTGCCGTGTAACAAAACTCAGTGACAAGTCACAACCACCATCAGTTGTTCTCATGGATCTACGGGTTATCTGATGTTGGCTCATTTAGGCTGAGCTCAGATTAGGGTGGTTGTGCTCTAAAGGGCTCTCACCTCCTCCTGGAGCCAGTGCACTAGCCAGGATTTGCTTCTCATGGTGACATGGGAGGCTCCAGAATCCAAACGGAACCCAACAGTCTTCTTAATGCTTAGGAATCTGTCTTTGGTGTTTTCTCTTTAAATGTGGTACATCCTAGGATGAAGCCGCCTGGGTCGCAGCTTAATAAGTGTTACATGTGTGGCGAATCAATCCCTTACACTTTCATGGCCAAAACTAAAATATATTCAGGACTCATGCTTTTTGAGTTCATGTTAGTGCATGATTTTCATCAGCACTCCTTACTCCAAGAAGCAGGACACGTAAAACTCAAACATTCTTGGTTTTTTGATTGCCTTCATGATTCTTGATTCTTTTCCATCAAATTTTACTTGTTTAGTGGTGTTTTCATTGAATTCTTCATTTAAACTAGAGAATTTGCAAAACGTTAAAACTCTGAGACTGGGAGACATTCCTCTTTTGTTTCACAAATTAGAGATACTGCAGCTTGGAGAGGTAAAATGACTTCTCCAAGGCTTCAAAACAGATCCCAAAAATGTGTCTCACATTGGGCTAAATAAAACTCGGATCGAATAAAATTGGGAAATTCTGGTGATGCTAGGGAATTGCAGATTAATTTTAATATGTCTGGGATTTTTATTTCTGTTTTGGATCAAACCTAACTTGATTTAGCCAAAAGGTGTTATTCATCATTTCTCAGACCCTATCTAGAAATCTGGAAATTAAACAGAAAGGTGTGAGTCAGAGTGGGAGAGAATTTGCAGTTGGCTCGCCGAGTTGAGAAGATAATTTTGTACCTGCTCTCCAGATTTTTCACCAGCCTCTTGGCCCTCAAACTCCTTATGAAATAAGTCTTAATGATGTATGTATATACAAACCTCTTTTTGAATTGCTTATTTGTGTTTCTCTACTGTGAGGATTTGACTATTAACCATGACAAAATCACTGGTAGGGGAACTGGAGATTTAGAAAATGCTAGACAATCATCTAGTTGTAAAAAAAATTACACAGCTCATGTTCAAAGTTCAGTACTGAATTAAGGGCAAGAAAAATGGTAATAAATACACAGAAAAAAACAAAAATAAAGTCTAATGTTTTCTGCCTCATAGATCCTTCTTTTTTTAAAAAAAAATTATTTATTTGAGAGAGAGAATGAGTCAGGGCAAGGGGCAGAGGGAGAGGGAGAAGTAGACTCCCTGCTGAGCAGGGTCCCTGCCCCACCGAATGTGAAGATCAGTCCTGGACTGGAGGTCATGACCTGAGCCCAAGTCAGACGTTTGGCATAGACCGAGCCACCCAGGTGCCCCTCGTGGTGCTACGTGAAAGCTCCTAGACCATCTTCCTTTCTTTGAGTCGTTTCAACAGTTTTGTCCTGTCCCCCATCTTCTCTTGATCTTAACCCTTCTGTTCTGAAAGCGTGATCTTTCTCAAATTCTGAAGGCTGGCGAAAGCATTTTTATTATTCTCTCAGGCCTTGGTGTAAAAGATCTTCTAAGTAAAAGCATTTGGGTAAAGAGCAACAGATTCAAAATATGCAAATGATGAGACACTCATCCTGCAGTCATAGAGAAGCCAAACTCCTACTACAGTCAAATGAAGTTCTCCCATCTGGGAGGGCTGGAGGTTGGCTTTTCCTATTTATGTATTCTTTTCCAGGGTACCCCATGCTAGGGCACACAAAGGCTGCAGCACCCAAGATGATTCTGATGCTTTGTTGTCTGCTTTTGAACGTTAAAAAGGATGTGAGTTGTGAGCTACAAACATCGCCTCAGGGTTAATATTTTTATAAATGAAAAATGTGATGAAATGGACATTTGCACATCTCTAATTATTACAATGCTTTTAAACAGAACCACTTTGTTGTATGAAATGGGAAAGATAGCTCCCTTGCTGACTTCACCACTGTCTTGAAATCTTACATCTCTAGTCTGCTGGCTTCTCTTGTTGAGTATATTCCATGCCACCTCCTTTCCACCCTGACTCCACCCCACTTCACATGGACGTGCCTATTTTTAACGCACTCGTCCTCATTTCAAAGGCATCGAGAGTGAAGCCATCCAAGGATCTGATGGGTCCTGTTGTCCACTATCATCTGGGAAACTGTTGGTTCTGTTATGACTTCATTCACACGTCCGCATCCTCCAAGGAGCATAATAGAATCAGATTGCAAGGCCCACCTACAGAGTGTAATATGGTTTGCTGACTTGCAGCTTGGGAATCTGATTTATAAAATGCTTTATGCAACTTGGATGCAGGTGATCGGTGGACAAGACCTTGTGAGACACTGGTGTGGTCACGGAGAGTGGGCTCTCAGCCACCCAACTTGGGTTTGAATTCCAGCTCCATCCTGGAATAGCTGTGATTTTGTGAGCGTGTTACTTACTACTCACTTTGTTCTCCAATTTCCTCATCTGTAACATAGGGTGATATATATGTTGCAGCACCATCTTAAGTGATGAGTTTCTGGTATCTAGATGGAGCTCGATTTTTTAAAGATTTAAATTCAATTAGCCAACATATGGAACATCATTAGTTCTAGAGTAGAGTTCAGGAATTCATCAGTTGCATATAACACCCAGTGCTCATGACATCACATGCCCTCCTTCATGCCCATCATCCAGTTATCCCATCCCCCCCACTGTCTCCCTCCAGTCACCCTCAGTTTGTTTCCTATAGTTAAGAGCCTTTCATCGTTTGTCTCCCTCTCTGATTTCTTCCTAGTTTTCCCTCCCTTCCCCTATGATCCTCTGTGCTGTTTCTTATATTCCTCATATGAGTGAAACCATATAATTGTCTTTCCCTGATTGATTTACTTCACTTTGCATAATACCCTCTGGTTCCATCCACATTGATGTACATGGTAAGATTTCATCCTTTCTGATGGCTGCATAATATTCCATTATATATATATATATATATATCCATATATATATTCCATATTCTATATATCCCACCTCATTTCCACCCTGACTCCACTCCACTTCACATGGAAATGCCTATTTTTAATGCACTGATCCTCATTTCAAAGGCATCCAGAGTGATATATATATCATATCTTCTTTATCCATTCATCTGTTGATGGACATCTCAGCACTTTCTATAGTTTGACTTTTGTGGACATTGCTGCTGTAAACATTAGGGTGCAAGTTCCCCTTCAGATCACTACTTTGTATCTTTAGGGTAAATCTCTAGTGGTGTAAATGCTGGGTCACAGGGTAGCTCTATTTTTAACTTCTCAAGGAAACTCCATACTGTTTTCCAGGGTGAGTGCACCAGCTTGCATTCCCACCAGTAGAGTAAGAGGGTTCTCCTTTCTCCACATCCCCGTCAACATTTGCTGTTTTCTGACTTGTTAATTTTAGCCATTTTGACTGGTATGAGGTGATATCTCATTGTGGTTTTGATTTTTACTTCTCTGATGCCAAGTAATGTTGAACATTTTTTCATGTGTCTATTGGCCGTCTGTATGTCTTCTTTGGAGAAATGTCTATTCATGTCTTCTGCCCATTTCTTGATTGGATTATTTGGTTTCGGGTGTTGAGTTTGATAAGCTCTTTATAGATCTTGGATACTAGCCCTAAATCTGATATGTCATTCGCAAATATCTTCTCCCATTCCACAGGTTGCCTTTTAGTTTTGTTGACTGTTTCCTTTGCTATGCAAAATCTATCTTGATGAAAGCCCAAGAGTTCATTTTTATTTTTGTTTCCCTTGCCTTTGGAGACATGTCTTGCAAGACATTGCTGTGGCCAAAGTTGAAGAGGTTGTTGCCTGTGTTCTCCTCTAGGATTTTGATGGATGCCTGTCTCACATTTAGGTCTTTCATCCATTTTGAGTGTATTTTTGTGTGTGGTGTAAGAGAATGGTCCAGTTTAATTCTTCTGCATGTGGCTGTCCAATTTTTGCAGCACCATTTGTTGAAGAGACTTTTTTCCATTGGCTATTTTTTCCTGCTTTGTCAAAGAGTAGTTGAACATAGGGTTGAGAGTCCATTTCTGGGTCCTCTATTCTGTTGCATTCATCTGTGTATCTGTTTTTGTGCCAGTACCACACTGTCTTGATGATCACAGCTTTGTGATATAGCTTGAATTCCGGCATTGTGAGGCCACCAGCTTTGGTTTTCTTTCTCAACATTCTTCTGGATATTCATGGTCTTTTCTGGTTCCATATAAGTTTTAGGATTATTTGTTCCAGCTCTGAAAAATGTCAATGGTATTTTGATATGTATTGCTTTGAATGTCCAGATTGCTCTTTGTATAGACATTTTAGCAATATTTATTCTTCTGGTCCGTGAGCATGGAATGGCTTCCCGTTTCTTTGTGTCTTCTTCAATTTCTTTCATAATTGCTCTGTAGTTTTTAGAGTACAGTTTTTTGCCTCTTTGGCTAAGCTTATTCTTTAGGTAAGTTGGCAAGCGGTGCCAACTTCTCTACAATTTACATCTTATGGCTCTAGGTACAATTGTAAATGGAACTGACTCCTTAATGTCTCTTTCTTCTATCTCATTGTTGATGTATAGAAGTGAAACTGATTTCTGTGCACTGATTTTATATCCTGCCACAGTCCTGAATTCCTGTCTGAGTTCTAGCAATTTGGGGGTGGAATCTTTGGGGTTTTTCATATAAAGTATCACGTCATCTGTGAAGAGTGAGAGTTTGATTCCTTCTTTGCCAATTTGAATGCCTTTTATTTCTTTTTTGTTGTCTGATTGCTGAGGCAAGGTCTTCCACTACTATGTTGAACAACAGTGGTGAGAATGGACATTCTTCTCAGGTTCCTGACTTAGGAGAAAAGTTCTCAGTTTTTTCCCATTGAGAATGATATTTGCTGTGGGCTTCTCCTATATGGCTTTTACGATATTGAGGTATGTTCCTTCTTTCCCTGCACTATGGAGAGCTTTAATCAAAAAAGGATCCTGTATTTTGTTAAATGCATTAATTGAAAGGATCATAAGTTTCTTGTCCTTTCTTTTGCTAATGTGATGTATCACATTGATTGATTTGTGGATGTTGAACCACCCCTGCAGCCCAGGAATAAATCCCACTTGAATAATCCTTTTAATGTACTGTTGGATCTTATTGGTTAGTACCTTGGTGAGAATTTTGGCATCCATGTTCATCAGGGATATTGGTCTATAATCTTAGATGGAGCTTAATTAATGTAGGGTTGTAAAGGATTGTAAAAAAAAAAAAAAAATTTCCAGAAGAGTTTCTGTCTTCTCTCTCTCTCTCTCTCTCTTTCTTTTCTCTTCTTCTTATTTTTTTAGAGATAGTGTGTATGAGTGGTGGGGATGGGCAGAGAGAGAGAGAGAATCTTAATCAGGCTCTGAACCCAGCATGAAACCCAATGCAAGGCTTGATCTCATGACCCTGAGATCATGACCTGAGCCAGAATCAAGAGTTAGGAGCTTAACCAACTGAACCACCCAGGTGTTCCAGGAGTTTTGTCTTTAACATTTCTGAAGACTAACCCAGTTGTCCATGACTCATTTCTTATTCAAGAACATGACTCAACAGAGGGGAAAAAAGTTAGCATGGAATGGAAGGGTTGTATGGGACCAATTTATTTTTTATGTGTTATTTTACTTGCATTGTAAAATTATAAAATCGATTGTTTTTATAAGAGTGTGACTGTAATGCATATGTATATGTAAGGAATAATCTTTAAAATACCACCTTGCAAAACAATCAAGCACCCACCACCTAGTTAACAAATGGGTCACAATTAATATTGAAGTCTCCTGCATGTGCTTTCTTAATCACATCTCCCTCCCCCACCAGGGTAAGTACTATTCATTATTTGGTATTTCTCATCCCCATGTGCAGAAACATTACTGGGACATTTGTTACAAATACAAATTCTTGGGTTCCACTCCCAGGCCTACTGAGTTAGGAACTCTGGAGGAGAGATCTAAAATGTGGGTTCTGAGAAGTGCTCCAGGTGCTTCTGATGCCCAGTGAAAACTACAGTTTTATAGTAGGTAGATGCTGTGTGTCTCTACATGTGTGTGTTGGTGTGTCCCTAAGTAATGTTATTTACTTTTATCTGATTTTGATTGACCTCCCAATGTGAAATCATACTTTATGTGTTCTTTTGCTCCTTGATATTTTTCTCTATCTTCTGTTTTCTCTATCTTCTGTTTTAAGAGAGAGGGAGAGAGAAGACAGAAACATATTCATATGTACATCATAAGATCATGTATTTTACAGCCATATAGTATCCATTGTTGAATACAACAACTTATTTAAACATTTTAGAGCCAGTAGACATTTAGATTTTTCCTAATGTTTTGCTCTTTGGAGCAATGCTAGCATGAACATTCTTGAATATTTAATTGATGCACCTGTGCAAAAGGGTGTCTCTAGGGAAGTGCTTCCTAGTTTTTTCATGTCATAGTGAGCAGAGTAGAAAGTGATAATATTTGTAAACAGAGGTAAACAGGCTTCTCAGGGCCTAGAGTGAATTTGTAGTCTTGGTTCTCAGAACTCTTATCCAACTGTCCTTTCATATAGAGAGGTTGGAAATCTAAAAAAACAACAATAACAAAACAACAAAATCTCAGACTGGCTTGTAGCTGAGTTTCTAGAGTCAAATGAGATTTTCCCAATTAAATGTACTCACACAAGATAGAGAAGGCCTTTTAGGGGCCAAAGCCATCTTCCCGGATGCTCCTGGCCACTGTCACTAGCAAGTTCCCTGGAATAGCCTCCCTGTATCCTCCTTCATACATCTGAGTGACAAGGAACGGTCGCAGGGGAAATACAAATCAAAACCACAATAAAATGTCACATCACGGGGCACCTGGGTGGCTCAGTCAGTTAAACATCCAACTCTTGATTTCTGCTCAGGTCCCGATCTCAGGGTATTGAGATCGAGCCCCAGTTGGGCTCCACACCAGGCGAAGTTTCCTTCAGATTCTCTCTCTCTCCCTCTGCCCTTCTCCCACTCTCCCTCTGTCTAAAAAACAAAAACAAAAAACAAGTCACTTCACACCCTCTTGGATGACTGTAATCAAATAATCAAACAGACATATTGTGGCAATTGTTGTCAAGGATCAGTTGGAGCACTCATACCTTTGGCACGTGATGCTGCGGCTTTGGCAGAGTCTGTTGGTTTCTCGAAAGGTTAAGCATAGTTACCAGGCAACCTGGCAGTTTCACTCCTAGGCATACACCCAAGAGAAATAGAAGCATGTGTCCATACAAAAACCTGTACGTGAATGTTCATAGCAGCATTATTCATTTGTAGCCACAAAGTGGAAACAGCCCGAATGTCCACCTGAACATAAAAACCAAATGTGCCATATCCGTACAATGGATTATTATTATGCCATAAAAAGGAGTAAATATTTGGAATAAAGAACGAAGTGCTACATACAACGTGGATGAACCTTGAAAACATTATGCTAAGGGAAGGAAGCCAGCCACCAAAGGCTTTATGTTGTATGATCCCACTTATATGGAATGTCCAGAACAGGCAAAACCATGGAGGCCAAAAGTAGACGCGCAGTTGCCAGGGGCACCATGGGGGTGAATGGGGAGTGACTGCTGTGGGTTTCTTTTGGAGGAAATGGAAATGTTCTAGAATGAAAACCTCTGAATTGTGCACTGGAAGCATGAATTTTATGGTGTGTGAGTTCTGCCTCAGATAGGAAAGAGGGAAGAGTGGGTGGGAGAGAGGGAGGGAGGAAGGAAATAGACAATGGGAAGGGCAACCTTCCTAACCTGGCTTCCCTAATCCTGGGACAGAGGCTCCACGTGCCCCATTTCTAGCTTCCCGTGTGTGGCAGTCAGTTGCAGAGAGAGCGAGGATAGGCCTCCATCATAGCTCCAGGGATATCTCAGGGGTAGTAGGTCCAAAAGTGACTCCATTCTGTATGTACCTGGGGGTCATGACAACAAGAATGCTCCCTCAGCCCCTCGGACAAATTTCTAAATGCCTAATTCCCAATAGGAAATCATTCTCCATTTTAAATACGTAGAATGGTTTTTGTTTTGAGCATTAAACCCCATTTAATTTATGGCCACAGACAACCACCCAGGAATTCCATCCATCCCTAGGTATACCTACCTGCCTCAGGGATAACAGGATTGTCATCCTAAGGAAACTATAATTGGTAATTGTGAGTTTTTTGTTTTTTTGTTTTTTGTTTTTTTGGGTTTTTTTTGGCCAGGGTATAAAATGGTAGGAAAGGTATGAAATGATACTATATTTTGTTAGATGTTTTGCTGATTACTAGTGAAGATGATATATTTTAATAAGTTTATTATCCATCTTTTTTCTATAAAATGCCTGTTCATGTGTTCTGTTTTTTAACTGTAACTTTCATATTGATTCTTGGGAACTCTTTGCTTATTCTGGATAATACTCCTTTGTTCACTGTTGCAAATGGCAAAAATCTTCACTTGTGACTTGTCTTTTTTATTCTTTAAATTTTCAGTATAATTAAGTTTTGTGTGTTATTAAAGAAATCCTTCCTTAGCCTGAGATAAGATATTCTCCTACATTGTTTTCTAGAAGTTTAAAATGTTTGCATTTTGCTCTTAGTTGCTGGACCATTTGAAACTGGTATTTTCTCCCTGGTGTGATAGAATCCAGTTTCATATCTTTCCCTTATGGATCACCAATCTTTCAAGTACCCCACAGATTTATGATGTTAGGTCTATCATATTCCAGGTTCCCTTTGCATTGATCTGTTTCTGGGCTTCTGTTCTGTTCCACTGTCCTATTGTATAGCCCTTGATGAAGACTATATTTTCTACTGTAGCCTTATAATTCTTGGTAATAAGTAGGGCACATTTTCCTACTTGGCTTTTTTTTTTTTTTTTTTTTAAATGCCTTGGCTGTTAGGGGAAGTATTCTCTTCTTCCATATTGATTTTTGAATCAACTTATTGAGTCCCATGAAAAATTTTTCAGTATTTTTTTTGAAATCGCATTAGATTTCAGATAATTCATATCTTTACCCACCATTTGCTTCAACATGGATGGAACTGGATGGTATTATGCTGAGTGAAATAAGTCAATCGGAGAAGGACAAACATTATATGTTCTCATTCATTTGGGGAATATAAATAATAGTGAAAGGGAATATAAGGGAAGGGAGAAGAAATGTGTGGGAAATATCAGAAAGGGAGACAGAACATAAAGACTCCTAACTTTGGGAAATGAACTAGGGGTGGTGGAAGGGGAGGAGGGCGGGGGGGGGGGTTAATGGGTGACGGGCACTGAGGGGGGCACTTGACAGGATGAGCACTGGGTGTTATTCTGTATGTTGGCAAATTGAACACCAATAAAAAATAAATTTATTATAAAAAAGATAATTCATATCTTTATAATATTAAGTGTTCATATCCATGGGCATGGTATGTCTCTTCATTCATTAAATAAAGTTGTATAATTTTCTACACATAAGTCTTATATACCTTTAGTTATATTTGTTCTTAGGTACTTCATTTATGCTAAGGTAAATGGTATTTTTAAATTGCATGCTTGGTTGCTGGTGTATAGAATTCATTGCCTTTCACATATCAGGAAACTTGCTAAATTCTTTTCTTCATTCTAATAATTTGTCTATAAATTATTTGGATTTTCTGATGAAAATTATATGTGGAAGAAATGGCAGTTTTATTTTTATAAATCATTAACTTTTTTTTCTTGCCCTCATTTAAAAAAATATTTATTTTACTGTGCTGACTAGGCCCCCACCAGCACATTATTGAACAGAAGTTGTAATCATTGGGTGTGTTCTTGTGCTGTTCCTGATTTTAAAGAGAAGCTTAAGTTTCACCATTTAGCATACAATTTGATGTAAGTTTTTTATAGATGTCTTTTTAAGTTAAGGAAATTGATTCTATTCCTTGTTTGCTAAGAATTATGCGCTGCCTCTTCCTCTTCCTTTTTTTTTTAAATTTATTTATTTCAGACAGTGAGAGAGTGCACAAGAGCAGGGAGAGGGACAGAGGGAGAAGGAGAAACTGACTCCTCGCTGAGCAGAGAGCCCAATGTGGGGCTCGATCCCAGGACCCTGAGATGATGTCCTGAGCCGAAGGCAGATGCTTAACCAACTGAGTGACCCAGGCACTCCCTCCCTTCTTGTTTTTCATAAATAGCAGCTGAATTTTATGAATTACTCTTTCAATTTTTATTGAAATGACCATATGTTTTTTTTCTCCTTTATTCACATAGTGAATTACATTATACTGGTTTCCTAGGGCTACCATAACAGAGTACTGTAAACTGGGAAGCTTAAACAACAGAAATGTAGTATCTCTAAGTGCTGGGGGCTGGCAGTCTAAGATCAACGTGCCCACAGGATTGGTTCCTTCTGAGGGTTTGGAGACATTTTACCTAACTTCTGGTAGCTTCTAGCATTTCTTAACTTATAGATGATATTCTCTCTCTTTCTTCACATCATCTGCATCTGTCCTTTTGTCCATATTTTCTTTTTTTGTAAGAGCACAGTCTTATTGGATTAGGGTTTACCTTAATGATCCCATCTTGATCATTGGCAAAGACCCTATTTCCAAATAAGCTCACATTCCTAGGTACCGGGGTTAGCACTTCAACAGTTTTTGGAGGGATGCAAGTCAAGCCATAACATATGTGAATAATTTCCCAATGTTGAACCAACCTTGTATTCCTTTATCATGCTATTCTGTTTTATACTTATATTGTTGGGTTTAGTTCCATTATTTTTAAAAAAATTTTTAAAGATTTTTATTTATTTATTCATGAGACACACAGCAAGAGAGAGGCAGAGACATAGGCTGAGGGAGAAGCAGGCTCCAGGCAGGGAGCCTGATATGAGACTCGATCCTGGATCCCAGGATTACAGCCTGGGCCAAAGGCAGATGCTCAACTGCTGAGCCACCCAGGCATCCTGGGTTTAGTTTCTTAATCTTTTATTTAAATTTAATTTTGGGAGCACCTGAGTGGCACAGTCGGTTGGGCATCTGACTTTTGGTTTCAGCTCAGCTTGTGATCTCAGGGTCGTGTGATTTAGCCTCAAGTTAGGCTCTGAGCTCAGGGCAGAGTCTGCTTGAGATTATTTCTCCCTCCCTCTCTGCCCCTCCCCTTTCAAATAAATAAATAGACAAATCTTTAAAAATAAATAAATTTAACTTTGGACTTCTGCCTATATATTCATCCATGAGATTGGCGTGTAATTTTCATTACTGGACTGTCTTTGTCTGGCTTGGATATCCAAATTATAGGAGCCTCATAAGATAGGTTTTAGGAAGTAGTCCCTCTTTTTTTCTGTTTTAAAAAAGTTTTTATTGTAAATTTTCAAACATAAAGGTAGAGAAAATAACAGAAAGAGGACTCTTGGGCTCATTACTCAACTTCCAAAATTAACAATATACAACCAATTGTATTTTATCCATTGCCCACTGTGTCAATCAGCCTGGGCTGCTGTAACAAATTACCGTAGACTAGTGATGTAAGAAACATTTATTTTTCATAGTTCTGGAAACTGAGAAATCCAAATTGTAGGTGCTGGCTGATATGGTTCCTGATGAGAACTCTTCTCTGGCTTGCAGAAGGTTGCCATTGTAGAGAGAGAGAGATCATATCTCTAGTGTCTCTTTTTAAAAGGGCCCTAATCCTATTCCTAAATTCTCCATCCTCATGACTTAATCGCCTCCAAAAGGCCCCACCTATAAATACACTGGGGCTTAGAGCATCAATATATGAACTTGGGTGGGGATGGGGGACAAAGACGTTCAATCCATAGCACACACCCAAGCTGAATTACTGTGTTTTTCTCATAGAAATTAAATTCAATGCATTTATTTTTTATTTCAATTATTTATTGTTTTTAAATTTTTTATTTAAATTCAATTTAGTTACCATATAGCGTACTATTAGTTTGAGAGGTAGAATTTAGTGATTCATCAGTTGCATTTAACACCCAGTGCTCATCCCATCAGGTTCCTTCCTTAGGGACGCCTGGGTTACTCAGTGGTGAGCGCCTCCCTTCAGCTCAGGGCGTGACCCCGGGGTCCCGGGATCGAGTCCCACGTTGGGTTCCCTGCAGGGAGCTTGCTTCTCCCTCTGCCTGTGTCTCTGCCCCTCTCTGTGTCTCTCATGCCCATAACCCAGTTACCCCATCCCCCACCCACTGCCCCTCCAGCGACTCTCAGTTGTTTCCTGTAGTTATTTTATTTTATTTATTATTATTATGATTCTCGGTGCCCGAGAAGCGTTTGTCCTTCCGAGGGTCATAGTTCTTTAGGGTGATCTGCAGCTCCACCATCTCCAGAAACTTCCTGCGCTTGTGCTGGTTCCCGTGCAGGGCCTCTGGCACCGCCTCGTACAGGGTGTCGCGGGAGACTTTGCTGCTCATGGTAGCTCGTGCTGCAGTAACCGGAAAAGACCCTGTAGTTATTTTAAAGTAAATACCTCATATCTTTTATCCACAATTGTACCAGCATGTCTCTAAAAGGTAAGGCATCCTTTCAAAACCATAGGCACAGTGCCATTTATTATGCCTAAATTCCTTTTAAAAATACACAAAGTTAGAACAGTGTAATGGGCTCTCTCCCGTGCCCATTTCTCTGCTGTGATAATTTTCAACTCGTCTCAAGTCCCACCCCGACCACCCCAAATTACTTTGAAGCAACTCTCAGGCATTCTCCATCGTAACTTTAACCTTTTTGGTTCCTACGTCTGACTGATAAGGTCTCTTTTGTTTAACAGCACTGCACTACTTTCTTAACAAGTAAAAATTAGCAATAATTTCTTAATCTGATCAAGTATCTGGCCCGTGTTCATGTTTCCATTATGGCCTCATGCTTTCTCTGACTGCTGATCTATTTAAATCTGATGCAAAGTCACATGTTGCGTTTAGTTGATCAATTCCTTAAGCCTTTTGGCATCTCTGGTTTTCTTCTCTTTTTATTGATCTGATTTGGGGCCATTTATTTGTTGAAGAAACTAGATCATTTACCCCGTAAATTTCCCCCCTTTTGGGTATTTTGTAATCTAGACGTGGTGTCCGTTAACAATCTCTTCTTTCTGCTTTTATTTTCTATAAACTGGTGCTGGTAAGACCCAGAGGCCCGATCAGAATAGTTTTCTCGTTTTTTGTTTTTTGTTTTTGGCAAGACTCTCTCCTCAGCACTAATGGTGCTGTGTATTGTGTCTGTTTTGTGAAACTATGAACCTTTGCACGGATTTTTTTTTTTAAGTGGTCATCTGATTTGTATTTGTCATAGGTTTAAGGAGTCCCAAAGAATGTAACTTTGGACATATTCTAAATGTTGACATAAAAATCGTATTGATTGTTTGAATGTTTCCAACGTTATCTAAATACCAAAGCAGTTTGATATCTTGTCCCCCGCCTTCCCGCCAAGACCCCCATTGCCTGGCAGAGAACAGACCAGACCAAATGTGCATACCCGAGGCAGCAGAAGGAGAAAGGAAGGGGCAAAGTCAGGCATGTAGGCATGTCTGATCCCTTGTCCCAAACTCACCAGAGAAGATGCTGAATTAGCAGGAAAGAGAAGCTAGGGGTGTTTCCAGACTCCTGTTCCTTCAGAGGAAAACACAAAATCAAAAGAAGAGAGATCCTTGCCCCCTCCACCTTCACATTTATATCTTCAGGCTGTTGTTTCCAAATGGAACTGATTTTATTTTTTATTTTTTTAAGATTTATTTATTTATTCATGATAGACATAGAGAGAGAGAGGCAGAGACACAGACAGAGGGAGAAGCAGGCTCCATGCAGGGAGCCCGACGCGGGACTCGATCCCAGGACTCCAGGATCGCACCCTGAGCCAAAGGCAGGCGCCAAACCGCTGAGCCACCCGGGCATCCCTGGAACTGATTTTAGAGTTACACAGAGGCATTTGTTAAAAACAAGAGATGCCAGGAGATTCTCATTAGGAGATTTGTGGAGAGGCCTTGGGACCTGTTAGGTAGACGTGTCTTGTGAGTTTAGTACTGTCAGGGGTCTGGGGTGTTCTAGAAAACCAGCAGTTATACCGGTGGCACCTTTGTCCAAAGACAGTAGCTTCAAATATAAACAGATCATTTTCTTTATCATGAAACAGGATAATGATATTTATCTGCTAGAGGTGTTTGAGGATTAAATGAAATGGCACATTCATTCACTTAATAAATATTTATGGAGTGTCTGCTATGTGCACAGCAGTGTCCTGGATTGCCGGGATGGGCAGGGAGAGAGAAAGAGAAAGTTGCCCCAGTGAGTTAGACAGGCCTTCAGGCTGCAGGAACCAGGAGCTGGGATGAAGGCTGTAGAACAGAGCAGGAGCATTTTTGCTGGTCCAGACGGGAGGAGGGAATGCTGACCCCTCCTCTGCCTGCTTGCTGCAGGAAAAAGAACTCACAAGTCTAGAAGGCAAATAGCTGTTATGGGTTGAATTGTGGCTTTCCAAAATCTGTATGTAGAAATCATAACCTCCGGTAGTTCAGGATGGACCTTACTAGGAAACCAGGTTGTTGCAGATGTAATTAGTTTAAATGACATCATACAGGTATAGGGTGGGCTACGTATTGCTAATCCATATGCTAATATGATCAGCATCCTTATATAAAGGGGAACTGCGGGGACTCCTGGGTGGTGCAGTCAGTTGGGTGTCCAACTGTGGGTTTCAGCTCAGGTTAGGATCTCAGGGTCCTGAGCTTGAGGGTAAGCAGCCCACCCATCACACAGGTCAGGATTCAAACCCAGCACATCTAAAATCTGTCAACTCTAATGCGGAGTTAACACTTAAACTTGAAGTGTCGAATCTTTGTCCAGAGGCACTTGAAACCAATTCACTGGGTATTTCTGGAATGATTCCTGACCGTTCTCATGGCACAATGCCATGTCAGGAGGCCACCAATTTCTCTTGACTTCCTTTGATCCAAGTAGTCAAAACAAAAATCCAAGAGTCGCTCCAGTTGGGGTCCCTGAAAGAGCGGTGTTTGTCTCCAAGTCTACAAATATGCAAACCTCGTCTTTCCACCAAAATTGAAGGGCAAAGGCAACTGAGATGCACGTATATATTTATCAGCAGCAGTGGCTTGGGGGATTGCTTCCGCACACATAGAGCGAATCAGCTGGAAGGCACATCGCAGGCACCGGACTTAAAGGAACTTTGGTGCCACTGAGCCAAATGGGAATCCTAGGACTGCCATGGCCTGACATGATCCAAGACCCAAGGGACTGTCTCTGTATCACCGAGCACGGCCCCGTGGACAGGCTGAGCCTTGTCTTGGGCCTCCCCTCCTTGGGTCTCGTCAGGCTGTTTTCTCCCTCTGAACTGCACGCATTGGTGTGGGGCGGTGCAGAGCCTGGCTTGGCCCACGCTTCTGGATTTTGCAGCTGCCGTAAGCTAGGATTTTATTCTCGTGCAGCCCTCCTCCAAAGCCAGAAGTGGCAGAGAGTCTCCAAGCCCTGGGGTGGGCAGGAAGGGCACATGTTGCCAAACAGTATCCTGGCCAGCAGCCCTGGCAGGCAGCAGGGGGTTGGAGCCAAGACGGCTTGCTGGAAGAATGGTGATCCGAGGCATATGGGGAAGGCGGTGAGGAAAGGTGGGGCCCTGCCGGGGTCCCTTTGAGACTACAAAAGTGCAATATGATGCCAAGGTCAAGGGTGCTAGAAGCAGACACGCCTGCGTCATCCTATCAGCCCCCATGCCAGCCTCACTGTCCTACCTCCAAATCATCACCTTGGGTTTTCCGAGGTAATGCAGTGAAGCATCTGACCCAGGTCTGGAGCATTCTAGAAACCTGATGTACCTCTCCTGTCCCCTTTTCTTCCTGACGCTTCCTTGCTGACAGTGATATTTTAGGTGTTGTTCTGGGGGTCCTTTGCCACTTCTATCTGAGCAACATTTCTTAAGTACTTCCATAGGCAAAGCATAGAGCTTGGCCCAGGAGATCGAGAAGCAGACACAGGGCCCCTGGTCCCTGTTGTCGTATCACTTCCTGGAGCCCTGGAGGTTCCCATGGGAAGCCACAGGGGACTGACTAGTCCAGTGAGCATTTTCCAATAGGCTGGTCACCTGTCCCAGTTTGCCCAGGACTGAGGGGTTGCAGGGGCATGAGTCTGAAATCAAGAAAGTCCCAGACAAACCAGACCAATTGCTGGTTGCCCTCATTCCAACACCCTAGCTCCCCAAACATACGTTTTAAGTAATCCACTTGGATCAGCTTCGTTCTGCTTTTATCACACATACAGTGAATTTTCAAGAAAGATTTTGTCTGAAAACCATTTTTGTTACCTAAGGAGAAAAAAAAAAAAAAGCTTTTCCTGACTCCTTCCCCTCCATGCTTTACTCTCTGGACTGCTTCTCTTGCAAACGTTCTGCTCATCCCCTGTTCCAGATGTGATTCAGGGGCTGGAACAGAACACGTGAGCAGAAGTCCTCTCAGCCTGTGGAATGGGGCGGTGAGTGCTTGCTTGGAATCCCCACGGAGGGAGCGGCTTGTGTTTTGAACTTGGACGTCACTCCCGCGAATACACCTCCAACCTGAAACGCGGGTCTTTAGGCAGGAAGTCTGATCCTCGACTTACCTATGTGCTCCGACGATTCCTTCTTACCGAACCAAACCTTATTCCGGAGAGTGCAGAAGCCACAGTGCACCTTCGAGATCCCTTGTGCCTGACTATTCAAGCATCTTGCTCTGCGAGGGTATGTACGGCGGAGCATCCCTGTTGTCCTGGGGGTTCAGGCCGGTGATCCTCCTTACAGGATGCTCTAAGTCCTTCCAAGACATGATGCCCCTCTCAGCAAAGACACAGAGGCCCTGGGGTTCTGAGCATTCTTGCCTGCGTGGAGATGGTCTTACCAAGGAAACAGAAGCTCTGCATGGTGTGTACCTCCAGCTCCTGGGACTTCTTTCACTGCAGAGGTCAGGACAGCTTCGCCCTGACCCTGGAATCTTTCCGCTGGGTTCTTTCCCGCCCTCCTCCAGGAACTCCTGCTTCCTTCACGGTCCGTGAGGTTGCCCTGACACTGGCGTGGGCCAGAGATGCTGAGTGCCCTTTAGGGAAGAATTCAGCTGGGGACATAATAGATGCTAATGTCAGAAGGGGAGCCTTGGCGGGGAGGCCGGGGAGGGGGGAGATTCGGGGGAGAATCACCTTGCAAGAAGTGCAGGGCTGTTTCTGTAATTTCTCCAAGGAATGTCGATCTGCCCTTGCTAGAGAATGAGGTCAGACAAATGAGTTTATTTATTCTCTAGGGAAACTAACAGAATGGAAGAGTCACAGAGCACAGCAAGATTTGGGGGAGCAAACTACGATTAACAAGATTATCCAGAGCTTGGCACTTCCGAGTTTTTTTTTTTTTTTACATTTTTTTTTTTTAACTTTCACAGAATATTAATTGGGCTGCAGTTTTTCAGACAAAATAATTCCCTGAAGTCTGAGTCTTCCCTTCTGGATTTACAGACTCTCCAAAGGCATTTTTGTCAGGTCCCCAGATTTTAAATTATTTTTTGAGGCTGAACTCCTGCTTGTCACAGCAGAAACGTGTTCTTCATTCTAAGAGAGAAACAACAACAACCCGTTTTCTAGGATTATTCTTAAACAGCTTGTTGACAGTGGAGGCAGCTGACTTCAAGAGGAAATAACTCCACTCAATTAGAAAATGGGCAAATATGTATACAATGGAATATTCCTCAGCCATTAGGAACGACAAATACCCACCATTTGCTTCAATGTGGATGGAACTGGAGGGTATGATGCTTGAGTGAAGTAAGTCAATTGGAGAAGGACAAACATTATATGGTCTCATTCATTTGGGGAATACAGAAAATAGTGAAAGGGAATAAAGGGGAAAGGAGAAAAAGTGAGTGGGAAATATCAGAAAGGGAGACAGAACATGAGAGACTCCTAACTCTGGGAAGCAAACTAGAGGTGGTGGAAGGGGAGGTGGGCAGGGGGAGGGGGTGACTGGGTGATGGGCACTGAGGGGGGCACTTGAGGGGATGAGCACTGGGTGTTATTCTATATGTTGGCAAATTGAACACCAATAAAAAATAAATTTATAAAATAAAATAAAATAAATTTATAAAAATTTTTAAAAAAGGAAAATGGGCAAAGGATCTGAAGAGACATTTCTCCAAAGAACATATACAGAGGGTCAATAAACATGTGAAAAGATGCTTTGCCATCCTTAGCCATCAGGGAAACGCAAATCCACAAGGAGACGCCCTTCACGTCTACTAGGGTGACTGGCTTTAACCATAAAGGCAGTTAATAGGGTCCGTGGAGGCTGTGGAGATCCTGGAGCACGCACGCATGTGCACACACATCGCTGGTGGGAATGGAGGTGGTGCAGCCACTTTGGGAAGCAAACTGGCAATTCCTCAGAAGGTTAAGCAGATTTACCATGTGGCCCAGAAATTCCACTCCGAGGTGTTTATCCAAGAGGATGGAAAACACATGTCCACTCGAGCACTTGTGTATATAAATGTTCGCAACCAACTAGGGGTGGTGGAAGGGGAGGTGGGCAGGGGGAGGGGGTGACTGGGTGACGGGCACTTGATGGGATGAGCCTTGGGTGTTATGCTATATGTTGGCAAATTGAACACCAATAAAAAATAAATTTATAAAAAAAATAAATGTTCGCAACAGTACGATTCGTAACAGGCAGTGAGTGGAAGCCGCTCCAATGTCCATCCACTGATGGACAGATGAGTAAAACGTAGCATATCCACAGAGCGGGATATTATTGGCAATAGAAAGGAACGAGTTCAGGGCTCCTGGGCGGCTCGGACAGTTAAGCATCTGCCTTCAGCTCAGGTCATGATCTCAGGGTCCTGGGATCGAGCCCCTCGTTGGGCTCCCTGCTCAGCGGGGCGTCTGCTTGTCTCTCTCTCTCTCTTTCTGCCTGCCCCCCCCCCCCCGACTGGTGTGCATTCTCTCTCTCTCAAGCAAATAAGTAAAATTAAAAAAAAAAAAAAAGAAGAAAGCAATGAGTTCTGGTACAAGACACAGCATGGGTGAACTTTGAAAAACAAGGTGCTAAAATGAGAGAAGTCATTCACCAAAGACTAGGCATTGTGTGGTTCCCTTGCTGTGAGATGCCTGGAATAGGCAAATGCATAGAGAAGAAACTAGATTAGAGTTGCCTGGGGTGGGGCGTAGGGAAAGAGGAGGAAGGGGGAAATGAGGAGTGACTTTTGACGGGTAAGGGATTTCTTTCGGGGTGATGAGAACGCCCTGAAGTTATTGATTGCGATGACGGCTGCACATTTTGTGCCTGTACCAAAAACCATTGAACTGTGCGCGATACGTAGGGGAATGATCTGCCATTTGAATTATGTCTCTATAAGGCCACTATTTTAAAAAGGAAGGAATTGGCTCTTGAACTGATTGCTAAGGACCAAGTGACAGTCACCAAGGTGAAAGAAGAAAGGCAGAGCTTCCCTCCCAGCAGCAGGAGCAGCGTGTGCAGAGGCCCTGCGGCCGGGGAGAGCGGGATGGAGGTCGTCCTCTGAAGGGAGGCCGGTGGTGCTGAGGCCCGGGAAGTGATGGAGAGCAGGGAGGGGGGAGGATGGGCAGGCAGCAGGTTGGGGCCAAATTCTAGACGACTTTGCAGGCCAGGGAAGGGAGTTTTGCCTTAATCCTCAGACCATGGAAAGCCGTTACAGGAAATGACTATCGGATTTACTCCATGAAAAAAATGGCCTGAGCTCCAGTGTGGAGGATGGAGAGAAGGTAGAGAGCAAAGCTAAGAGCCAGTGGCTGATCCTGGAGCAGTTCAATGACGAGCAGCTCTGGAAGTCCCTGATTATCACGGGGACCCTGAGAAGTAAACGCGTCCCCAATCAGCATCTATTTGACGCGCTGAGTGAGGTCAAAGATTTTTTTTTGCGTGAGGTCATTGAGCAAATTACAGCGGAGATGGTTTCTCTGGTTTCCCCTTGATGGAAATAGGAAAACCCCGCTCCCCCGCTCGCCCCAGAACAGATCTCCTCTCTCTCGGCGCTGGGCCTGTGCCAAGTTGGCGTTTGTGTTGTTTCCTCGTCCTCGGAGCACATGGATTTACTTCTCTCCTCCTGGGTCTGCTGAAAGGAAGTGTGACGATGCCAAATACTCGGGCCTGCACCCTGGAGACACAGGCCCCAGAGGAATCCCAGCTCTTCCCCTGATGAAGCGCGGCCTTGGGCTTAACCTCTCCGTGCCCTTCCCCCTTCCCGGGCAGTAAGGTGCCCAGTTCAGGGGGCTCTGGAGGGAACGAGGTGAAGCCGTCTCCGTAACGGGTTCACAGCAGAGCCTGGTGTATGTCAAGGGCCCAATAAAAGTTGGCCGTTGTTATCATTCTCCTAATTGCTAGGTCTTTGAACGAAAAGCAAATGTAGAGCAGCAGGCGTGCCCTTCGCATCCCAGCAGGCAGCCGGTGGCTTCAGCATTTAAGTCTTAAGCCAAACTCTCTTCTTGCATCTCCTCTGTGGCATCTCTCTGGTCCTGAAGGCCGATGGAGACCGGAGACGGAGGCCCAGGAGGCTGGTGCTGGGCTGGAGGAGAGGTGGCGCGTGAATCCAAAGTCCCTGTCCCAGCCGCATCTGTCCCTTTGTGTCTATTGCGTTGTCCCTGTTGCATTCCTATGGAGGCAGAGGGCTCCCTGCCCCCTGACCACTTCATTCAAGCCCGTGCGTGAGACCAGAGCAAGCTTCCTGGGTGTGTGGCCTGTGTGGCTGCCAAGGGCTCCGTGCGGAGAAGGGCCCCATCCTTGGTTCAGTGCTCTGCCCTTGCTGCCTGGAAATTCTTAATAGGCTCTGAGCAAGGGGGCCCTCTCTGACTTTTCCTTTTGTGCTGGTCCCTGCGAATGATACTGTGGGTCTTACGATGTGTCCCTGCTGCCCCTCCAACTACCAGCACGCACAGGGAGCGCGGTGTACCGGAGACCAGCCGTTGGCTGACTTGGAGTCAGTAAGGAAAATCTGGCACCGGCTGTGGCCATGGGCATACGCTTGGCTTCCAAGCACGTGTGGGAGGTAGAGCTTAAGATTGGAGCATCCATATCAAGAGCTAAAGGGGCCCAGGAACCACCCCCACTCCGTCCCCCGCCCCACACATAGTTGAGTGCCCCAGTATCTCTTCAGGCTAAGAACCACCCTGTGTCTGTGCTAGTGTCCTGTGGCTGCCGTAGCAAAGTACCGCAGCCTGGAGGCTTAAACAACACAAATGGATCTCAGTCTGGAGGCTGGAGGTCCCAGAGCAAGGTGCTGGCAGGGTTGGTTTCCTCTGAGGCCTCTCACCGTGGCTTGTCCGTGATGGTCTTCTCCCGCGTCTACGTACTTCCTCTGTGCGTATCTGTGTCCCTATCTCCTCTTCTTATATGGCCACCGGTCATGTTGCATTAGAACCATCCTAATGACCTTATTTTAACTTAGTTAAAGGCCATATTTCCAAATAAGGTCATATTCTGGGGTATTGAGGGTTGAGACTTCAACATAGGAATTTGAGGGTGTGATGGTTGGTGTGCAGCTTGACTGGTTGGGTGGGGTGCCCAGATGTTTGGCTACACATCATTGCGCCCGTGAGGGTGTTTCTGGATGAAATTAGCAATCGGATCAGTGGACTCAGTACACTGGTTTGCCCTCCCCAGTGTGGTTGGCATCATCCAATCTGTTGAGGGCCACAGTGGAACAAAAGGGCAGAGGAAGGAAGAATCAGGCCTTCCCTGCCTGCCTGCTGCTGCACGACACCCACCTGCTGCTGCCCTCGGCCCTCCTCCTTCTCTGGCCTCCAGACCCAGACCGAGCTGCACCCCCGGCTCTCCAGCATCCGCAGCTTGCAGACCGCACATCGTGGACTTCCAGCCTCTATAATCACAAGAGCCAGTTCCTTGTAACCTCCCCTTCCCGTGTACGCACCCAGGAAGAACCTGTTGGTTCTAGAGACCCCCGAGTAACACGGAGGACGACACGTTTCAGCTTATGACAGGGTCCTTGGAGATAGTGGCTCCTTGGAAAGGCCACATGAACACACCGCCCCAGGACCCTGAGATAAGTCCTTGTCTGTGTGTGCAGGGACACAAGTGTCCACCAAAGGCTTTGCTTTCAGTTGAAACAGCTCTCACAGGCCCAACCGAGTCCAGGCACTCTGCTCTGCTCCCCTTCCACCGGCCTACGCTGTGTGCAGCAGAGCGTCGCCCGAGTGGCACTAAGAATGCAGACAGAGGGCAGGTACTCAGTCTTCACATCTATAAAATGGAGATCCTTCCTCGGACAGCTGTAAGGTTATATTAGATACCCTGGTATTTCTTTTTTCTTTTTTGATTTAAATTCAATTAGCCAACGTAGAGTACATTCTTAGCTTCAGATGTGGTTTTTAATAATTCATCAGGTGCATTGCACACCCAGTGCTCATCACATCACGTGCCCTCCTTCATGCCCGTCACCCAGGCACCCCAAGCCCCGCCCGCCTCCCCTTCCACTGCCCCTTGGTCGCTCCCCAGAGTCAGGAGTCTCCCGTGGTTTGTCTCCCCCTCTGTTTCCCCCTCAGCTCCCCTCCCTCCCCTATGATCCCTTCCACTAGGTCTTATATTCTCCGTGTGAGCGAGACCATATGCTCATTGTCCTTCTCCGACTAACTCCACGCAGCATCACACCCTCCAGCTCCAGCCACGTCGAAGCAAATGGTGGGTGGCCGTCGTTTCTGGTGGCTGAGGGACACCCCCTGTACACAGGCCACGGCTTCTCATCCATCATCTGTCGAGGACCCCGAGGCTCCTCCCAGTCTGGCTGTTGTGGACACTGCTGCTGGGAACACTGGGGGGCAGGGGCCTCTTCACTTCACTATGTCTGCATCTCTGGGGTAAATACTCTTGCAAAGTACTTAGCAGCACATAATAAGCACTGCATTAAGTACTATCTGTGGCTGTCGTGTAGTGCTGGTAGACCTAGTCACTCAGTCTTGGAATTATGGGTAAATAATCCTTCAAAACCTAGGCAGCTTCTCGGGACAAGCCTTAAGCCTACTTTGCGGATCGACCGGGGCCCCTAGATTAACACGTGCGGGTAGCCCAAATCCTTAATTTAGCACAGAATTTACCTGACTTTCTTAACGAGGGTCTTGGGATTATAACACTCATCTCCTGAATTTCCTTTATAAAAGCCTTGATGTTCAGTCTTCAAATTTGCGGACCTGTGGTTATTTTCACCCTCTTGGCCGCACACATTTATGTGAACTGTGCTAATGGATCTTAACTCTTTTAGGGGCTGTGTGTGTCGGGGGAGAGGGAATGACTCCTCCTAAGGAACCGTATATATGAATGAGGGAATATTTGATCTGACAAGGGGGAGAGTAATTGGGATACGGTTGATCTTTATATATGCTAATGTTTTTATTAGTGGTTGCAAATCCAGCTAATGATTTCAGTGAATGAGAGTTTCCAGCTTGCCAGGTGTGCCTCTCCAGGTGGGCCTCTCCAGGTGGGCCTCTCCAGGTGGGCCTCTCCAGATGAGCCTCTCCAGGTGGGCCTCTCCAGGTGGGCCTCTCCAGGTGGGCCTCTCCAGGTGAGCCTCTCCAGGTGGGCCTCTCCAGGTGTGCCTCTCCAGGTGAGCCTCTCCAGGTGGGCCTCTCCAGGTGGGTCTCTTCAGGTGAGTCTCTCCAGGTGAGCCTCTCCAGGTGGGCCTCTCCTGGTGAGCTTCTCCAGGTGGGCCTCTCCAGGTGAGCCTCTCCAGGTAAGCCTCTGCACAGGAGCTGTGGGGAAGGGGGCCTCGCTGACTCTGAGACCTTTGGGGACGTTTGGTTCCCTTACCTTGACCCAGGCTCACCTGAGGTTTATGACAGACCATTGAGGCTTGTATGCTCCGCGTCCGTGGCCACTCGGGACCCCCCAGCCTGCTCGTTTCCCTTCCTGAGCTAGAGGAGGCCCAGGGGCAGCCCTGTGGGGAGAAGGCACTAGAACACGTTCTAGTGTTCTCACTCACCTGTTCCCCTCCAACACGGTTGTCATGTCTGGGGCCCCAGCAGTCACCTTGGGGCCATGGGGCGACGGGCGAAGCGCTGCAGATAGCAGCGTGGGAAGAGGGGGGCGCGGCCCAGAGTGTCCCGAGCCGTCCAGCCAACTGGGCTCCCGGTGGCGGGAGAAGCAGCCACACTGACCTTGGCAGGCGGCCGCCGCCAGCTGCTGTCGGGATGTGCACCTTCCTAGGGGACATCAGGGACACTCTCAATGCCTTTGGGAGTACTTTGGGGGATGTTTGAAAAAGCTATAATCCACAGAGCCCCCGGCTTAGGGTTTGCGCGGCCTCAAGCGGGAGAGTGTGTGCAGATACCTGCGGGGCAGGGGCACAGCAAACAGGAGGGCCTCAGCGGGAGGGGACAGGGTGGCCGTGGGGCATGAGGCGCCAAGCTCCGCAGAAACAACGTCTCTGGCCGCTCAGACCCGGCTGGTTTGCGCTCTGGCAACGTTAGGGGGCAGAGGGTCCGGGGGGAGATGGGTGGGCTGAGGTGCTGGGCGATGCCCCACGGAGGGGCCTTCTCTGCCCAGCGGCCCTTTGGGGCTTTGGTTCAGTGATGGTGGAGGCTGGGAGGAGGAGCTGGGACCGCGGGGGAGGCTGGCCCCTCCAGGGGTCTCTGTTGGCAAGGGGTGATCCATGCATCGGGGTAGGGCAGGCGCAGAGCTGACACATGGGCTCCCCGTGGGCATCTGACTTTCCAGAAGCTTCCTGCCAGGCCAGCCCGGCCTCCCCTCCCCTGCAGAGGTTCAGCGGTGAGGCTGGCAGGCTCTGGGTAATAAGTGGCTCCTGCCTCCCCAGCTTTCCTTCTCTCCGTGCGTCCGTGCGTGGGGACGGCTGTCATTCCTCCGTCACCACGGGCTGACCTCGACGGGTGAGCCGGGCCCGGCCTCCTCTGTGCACCTGCCTCCTCCAGCAGCCCTCCCTTGCCCGAGGGGATGAGCACCCCGGGTGGAGCGGAGGCAGCCTGGCCAGGTGAGGGGAGCACCGTGGGTGTGCGGTGAAGGACACTTGGGCAGGCTTCACGGGTCCCGGCGGCCGCCCAGCACCACGGGGACAGCGGAGGCACAGGCGCAGGAGGCCGGGCTGATACACGTGCGAGCCAGCGGAGCCACAGGCGCCCTGTGTCCTGCTTGTCTGGAAGCCTCACACGACCCTGGAGACGTCCTCCTCTTCCTCCTCTTCCTCCCCTTCCTCCTCCTCATCTCCTTCTTCCTTTAAGGAACATCAGTGTTCCAACCAGTTAAGCCGGAATCCCTTCCTCACTGTGTGGGCCGCGGCCTCGCCACAGGTCTCTGCAGGGCTCATGAAACCACTTGGAAGGTGGGGACATGGCCCTTTTCCGTGCCTTCGTCAAGTCTTGGTCTTGCTCCGCTGCCCTTCACACCAGGCTCTCCTGCCCCCCACCTGATCCCCACGAGGGTGTCGAGTGTGCCCAGACAGCATCAAGGGTGCTCAGAGTAGAAGAGTCCCGGGTTAGACCCCTGACTGATCACGTTGGGGTAGCCAAGCTCACAGGTCAACATCTTCTTGTGGCCCCCAAACAGCTGGTGTCGGCATGTCCCCCCCCAGCCCCATCTGGGGGCAGCACTTGCTTCTCCAGACACAGCCTCAGTCTTCCTAAGGTGCTGAGCCTTTGGGGGTGTGTGTGTGAGTGTGTATGTGGGTGTGCCTCCCTGTGGCATGCTGGGCTGTGTTGGAATTATCCAGAAGCCACGGCCCTGTGGCTCCGTCATCGATTAATCAGCAATGATGTCAGCTGCAGGAAACAGAGGATCTGAGTCCTGAGCTCGAGTGGGGGGCTTACTGCTCTCCCCCTAATAAGGAGCAGGATGTGGGCAGTGTCAGCGGGGTCCGCGGCTCCTCCACGTCAGAGCCACGGTGCTCCAGTCCACTAGGTCCTCCCTGAGGTTGTTGCTTCTGTGAAAAGGCCAGTGCCTGCTACGGGGGCAGGCATCATGTTTGCATCAAGCTAGGAGGATGGAGAGGGGATGGCAGGAGTGCTCTGGCGTCTCCTGTCAGAAAAGCAAATACGGGGGCACCTGGGGGCTCCATCTGTTAAGCATCTGCTTCAGCTCAGGTCATGATCCCGGGGTCCCAGGATCGAGCCCTGCATTGGGCTCCCTGCTCAGCGGGGAGTCTGCTTCTCCTTCTGTCCCTCCACCCACTTGTGTGCTCTCTCTCTCTCAAATAAAATCTTAAAAAAAAAAAAAAAGAAAAGAAAAAAGAAAAGCAAATACAGATTTCCGCTGGTGTCTCCTTGGCCAGGACTGTATCAGTAGGGAGAAGAGTTGAGGGGTGCCACCTGCAGTGCTGTGGGGCTCCGGTGTCTCCTGCCCCCCACACCGGTCCTTACACCCCTGCCCCCAGCAGTGACCCTGGTGACGGGTGCTGTTCTCTTGCATCTCGCATCACCCTCCGGGGACCTCTGTCCATGCACCGCTCCCCTGTTCCCCATCATGCCTGGAACCCTGTCTCCCTTCTTTCAGTCTTATTCATCATGGGGGGAAAAAAAAGCACAAGAGGAATGGCCTTGAATTTCTCAAATTTGCATTAAAACCATAAGTCTTACAAACTGAGGGCTTCACTATGAGTAACAAACAATGAGAAACACCTCGTGGGTTGTGACATTGAGGTTGGGAACTGCAGCCCTGTGTAGCAGGCTGAAGTGGCCGATCCGCAGGAGAAACCAATTTAAAATAGATTAAATTGGTTCTGTCTTAAAGGGGGACATTTTAAATGGACTTCCCTGCAGATTGTGCAAAAATCAGCCCCAAATCTGCCCATGCCGTACTGCCCACGTCACTCCTCTCTGTCTTCTCCCTGGTGAAACTCAGGATGTCTGTATATAAAAACCCATTAGATCGTGTTGAAGATGGAAGCTATTCCTTTGATTTATGTTCAAGGGAATGCGGTTCTTTTTCTTTATGAGTTTAGATTTATGAACTCGCTCTCCTCCCTCCCCCAACACACACACATTATTTTAATGTTCTTTTGATATATCTCTCTGTGTGGGCTTCATTTCTCTTATTTTCATTTAATTACTCCATGGATTATTTTTAGCATGCGGACTAAAATTTTGGAAAGGAATAAAAAGCACACCTGGCACACAAAGCCTGTGGTATCTGCTTGCTGCCATTTCTCGGTACGTATCTGCAAATCTTTGGAAATGGGTTGAGGCGGGAGTCAGGTTCACCCCTGCTTTGTTAAACCTGAATGGTGGTTCCCAACCGTGGTAGGAGGTGTAGTGCTTGTGGCTCGTTACTAATAATGGAGCTTACAAAGGATTTTCTCTTTTCCCCGTTTCGTAAACTAAAGCTAAGGTCAAGATTTTCCCTCCCCTTCTCGGTCACGGCCACGGCCATGGTGACGGCCACTGCAGCCTGCGGCCTGAAGAGGGAGGGCAGGGGTGGCCCTCTGGCTGTGAGCAGGATGCTGAGCACAAGCCAAAACATGCTTTACCAGCCCCCCAAAAAACTGAGGGCTCTTGTGGGGGTGCTGACAAGGTATCCATCCATTCAACAATTATTTATTGAGCTCCTTATTAGGGAATACAGCAGGGAAAATGCAAACATGATCCCTGCCCTCACGGATCTTACAACCTGGTGGGGGAAATAGAGAAGAAATGAGACAAATAGAGAAAATTATTAGCCTGTGATAAAGTGCTGCATTTAACCAGTCACTGCTGAAATAACCCGTATAATAAGCCACTCCAAAAGCCCAGGCGATTACAACAGCAGGTGTTTACTTCTGAGTCACTGTTTGCTGGCCTCAGCTGGGCTTGACCTCAGGCTGAAGGTCAAGTTCAGCTCTGCACCATGAGCCTCTTACCCTCTCCTTGGTCCAGTGGTGCCTTGGATAGGTTCTTCTCCCAGCGAATGGCGGGAGATCAAGAGGGCAGACCCGGCCATCCGAACACATTTAAAGCTTCTGCTTGGGTCACAATCTGTGCAAGTCCATTTGCCAACATGAGTCACATGGACAAACCCAGGGTCAGCAGGGTGGGAAGGGTACAGGAAGAGGAGAGCAAATGCTTACCAAACAATAATCAAGTCGATCGCAAGCATTGATTAAGAAGGAAGTAATAGTGCTGGGGATGGGGAGGCCGTTTTATGCCACATGATTTCAAAAGACCTCTTTGGAGGGAACTGGGGGACGTTAGAGCTTAGAAGAAATGTACCCTGTGAAGAGGGGACAATGGTCTACTTGGCAGAGAAACCCCCAAATGCAAAGTTCCTGAGGCAGGAAAGTACTTGGTGTCCTGGTGCAACAACAGAACCAGTGGCTTGGAGTGTGGTGGGCAAGGAGAGAGTGGGATGTTGAAGAGGTGATATGGGAAAGTAGTATGGGACAGGATCTTACAGACATTAAGGATTTGGGTTTTATTCTAAATTCAAAGGGCAGCCATTAAAGGATTTTAGGCAGTGGAGTGATGTGATCTGATTTATATTTTCAAAAGATCCCTACAGCTATGCTGAGGAACAGGGATTAGATAGAGATGATGGCTTTGACCAAGATGGTGGCCCCATCAATGGAGAAGAGTAGATAAGTTGGCCACATATGCAGGAGGTTCAATTGCCAGATATTGCAACACCTTTTCTAGAGAAACCAAGGAGGATCTCTCTCTTCCACAAATTTGTTCAGCATTTCATGAAATCTGAGTGCATCCCTGGGGTGTGTCCCACCTGTGAACACCATCTGTCATGTAAGAATCAGGGGGCGGGGAAGGTGGAGAGTCCTCGTGTAACCTGGATGTGAAGGTATATACCCCACTGGAGACCTACCCTACATTCTGCAAGCTGTGGCTTGGGAAAGAAACCACATTCACACCAATGTCAGGCTCAGCCTTGGGGAGGGTTGATAAAATCCACATGTTGGAGCAATGAAGGCTTCATCAAAAGAATCTATGAAAATGTCTCGGACGGAAGGCTCAGTCTCATGGCTCAGTGAGCCCAGGGTGTTACACACCCAGACCACAGGTCCTCCCCACAGCTGGGCTTAGTGTTCCCTCCAGGAGGTTGACAATGGTTGACAAGTGCGCTCTTGTAACTCACGAGTCCCTGTAGCATTTGCTGCAGCTGCTGAATGAGAAGTGATGACAGTGGAACCTCCAGGCCAGAATCGGTGGAGGAGGGTTTGATCCTGGGTGTTCTCTGGGCCAATGGTTCCGTCTTCTTCAGACCTACCGACTCCCTGCTCTTTATTCCAGACCTGTCAGCTTGGGAAAAACATCTATAGGTGTTCCTCAGGGGATTGATTTTGGCATTTGAGTCAGGCCGCTGGGGTTGTAGAGACACACCTCTTTAGAGTACACCTGAGCCTGACCCTGCAGGGATCTAACTGATCCTGTGACTCATATCAGGCTGTGAGCACCCGCCTCACTCTTTGACAGGGTGCTCCTCCTGTCAGGAAACTCGGTTTGATGTTTCACAGGCCTGTCAGCAGATGAAGCAAGACATATGCCAGCAGCAGGATGCGTGCACTAAACACAGAAACCTCTTCAGATCACGACTGTAGGGGCCTTTCCTATGTGGAAGATGCTTGGCAGACATTCATAGGAGCCGAGTACCAGACATGGAGAAGTCATCAAGTGTGAGGCGGACCTTGCTTTCCAAGGCTGGCCCCTTGTCTGCTGGGTCTCAGCCCAGATGTCATCTCTGCCAGGAGGTCTTCCTTGATTACTCTACCAAAGCCTCTTTTTTGTGTCTCTCTTTTTTTGCTTTCCTATTACACCACCTTGTTTTTCCCTTTGTGGCATTTACAATAATCTTATTTACTCATTGGTTATTTGACTCTCCCCGGTTAGACCATATGCTTCTTGAGGACTGAGACCTCTGCCTGCACTGTGTCCTACTACCTAGCACAGGATCTGGCACTTGGACATTGGTTGAATGAAATGAAAAAAAAAAGGGGGGGGACAGGCACAGGGGAAAGCAAGGACCATTCGTTGATAATATCTTTGCCTAATTCAGAACTGACAAGCTTCCCTGAAACGGTTCCAACTCAGTGCTGAGGTTGTAATGAATGACAAATTTGGGAGTTGAAGTCCCTAGAATCACAGCAAAGTGTTGGACAGTGCAGACAGGTCTATAATGAAGTTGTCTCTTGTTCTCAAATCGGTGTAGATGATAATGTGGAAGCAGGTATGGCATCTCCCATCTTGCACCAGAAAGGACCTGAGAAAGTGAGCCAAGATCAACAGCAAGTAGGAATCTCAAAGGGGGGTTTGTGAGCATTTCCTCAGAATCCCAAAGAAGAGTCAAGATGTGTAGCAATGATACTGAAACAGGCTGAATGGATGAAACTGTTAATGTTGAGGGAACTAGATGAGTAGAGGTTAGAGGTTAGGCTTCTGGGTTTAGCAAGAACGTCGTAGTTGATTATCCCTGCTGAACTCCATGAAATTATGTGCCAAATGGTGTGTACAGTGTCCATGTGGAGTTACCTGAAAAGCGGGATTGTAGTTATTTTTTGAAAGAGTCTATGATCTCCAAAAAGGGTTAAAGGCGGTAACTCAGATTTCCATTATGGGGTAGGTCATACAGGTCATAAGTCTATAGAAACTAAAAGCAGGACTGTATCTTCTGTCTTGGTCCCCAAGAATCACCCCTCCCCTTGTCTTGCCGATTAGGGTGAGCAGCGTGGAAAGAGGGTGGTTTGATGGAGTTCAGTATCAGCTATGAACCCGCTGCGGTTACGGGAGTGGTGATTGTGGTGGCGAACAAGGGCAGCATGACACTAGCTCGTGGCACTTTTATGTATGGCTTTACCTGGGAACCTTGGCCCTCAAGGCATCGTGCTTTAGCTCTTGGAGGTACATTTCATTCCAAGTTATGGACTCAGGATTCTTAGGAACAGGGCCCTGCTTGGGGTTTTCAGTGATTGCATAAAGAGGCCACAGGAAGTAGACGTCAGTGTTTTGCAGAATGTGACCCAGGGCTACCTACATCAGAATCATCTGGGTTGGGACACCAAGGTGGCTCAGTGGTTGAGCATCTGCCTTTGGCTCAGGTCGTGACCCCGGGGTCCTGGGATCGAGTCTCCCATTGGGCTCCCTGTATGGAGCTTGCTTCTCCCTCTGACTGTGTCTCTGCTTCTCTCTGTGTGTCTCTCATGAATAAATGAATAAAATCTTAAAAAAAAAAAAAGAATCATCTGGATAACTTGCTAGAAATGCAGATCTCCAGGCTCAAGCCCTGATAGATTAAATCAATCTATGAGAGTGGGGAGCAGGGATCTACATTTTTGAAGAGGCTTCCCATGTCATTCTGATTCATAACAAAATGTGAACCTTGACCCTAGCTGAAGATCACAAATATTCTCCAAGTTGACCCCAGAGTGAACAAAGACTGCGTGTGCTTGTATTCCTCTCTTTTAAGCTTACCTCATCTCCCATTACATCCAAGAAGTGTTTTTCAAACTCCTCCAGTTTTCACTGATTTTTTTTTTTTCATGACTTTGGCACCCAGAAGTCTTGCCTTATTCTCCTTTCTATTTATGTCCCTCTGGTCTCCTTAATTCAGTTAGAAAAAAATGAACTTCTCAGAGGCTACTTTGTGCTCAATCCAATGCCTCATTTATCTCTAGGGGGAAGGGGAATATCCAGTAAACAACCTTTCTTCCAGGGACACCTGCCTCTCAGAATGTCAGCAAGCCTGTATTAAACTTTGCCGACTAGAAAGCAAATCGTCTTAGCTTACCAACCTCGAATGTTGATGGTGGACATGTCTTGCCATCTGGAAATCACGGTCCCTTCCTGCTGTTTCTTTTGGTTTTCCACGGATGCCCTTCCTATTGGTATTTCCTAGGGAAGTGGTAGGAAATAGGCCCTGAAGAATTGGATTGCATTCAAAGATGCAATGAGCTGGTGCAAAAAAACTCACGGGCCACAGTAGTTTGCAAAATGCTCAAGGAGTTTCATCTACCAATGCTTGACTTTCATCCAGCCGCTCAACGGGACACTTTCTTTGAGGTTCAAGACTTCAAGGAAAGGGTGTTAATCTTACTGTTTCCCTGAGGATGTGGTCAGGACTTTGAGAAAAGGATTGATTGGAGCTCGGGCCAAAATGTGCACGAGATGGCTGCACATCTGTGTGATTTTCACCCCTGATTTCCGTCTCACGAGGCCTGGGTATCTTTGATAAGCTTCAGTGAGCATCTGGAATTTTGGAAGGTTGTGAAAATCACGTTCCACCCTGAGAAAGTTGGGTTCATTCCCCAGCCTCGTGTCAGACATTGCTGTTTTTCTTTCAGGAGTCATCCATAAGAAATCAGACAAGGAATTGATTGCAGTGCATTTGCAACGATTCAGTAGGCTTCTGAAACCAGTGGGCTTCAAATATATTCCCAAGGCTTCATCTGAGTTTTATAAAACCATTCAAAATCTCCTTTCAAGTGCATGTGGTGTTACTACACCACAGTCTTAATGCATGATGTAATTCACTCTTGCATTGTCCCTTTATTCTCAAACAGTTGGCCTAGTAGCTGCTTCTGGAACTCATAACAGAGACATCAACTGTGGAAAGTTGATGAAGCCCTAGGACTGCGTTGCCTTTTATCAGAATACACTTTTTGGAAGCCTCAAGAAGCACGATGGCTCTGCGGCCAAAGCTCATTCTTTTTAAAGAAGATAGATCTATGAGCCTTTCCAAAAAGGATTAGTGTTTTAAAAATTAATAATACACACAACCTGGCTCTTCTTCTTTTTTTTTTTTTCTGTTAGTCACACAGCCCCCTGCATTTTGGAAAGGATATAAGTCCAGCATATTTTCATTGGCCTGTGTCAGCTAAGGTTTTACAACTTGAATTGAGCACTTCCTAGCTAGAAAACAGCCAGCCGAGGAAAAGACCACAATATTCTCTACCATAATGCACAAGCCAGTAAAATCCATGATGGGAGCAGAGTCTGCTGCCAGGGTTTGGGAAATTAAATACAAGCCATGATGGTAACATTATAGAAGCAATTTATTTCTTGGCATTTAGGGATATTTTGAAGGTCTGACAGCTCCCTAAAATTGAATGCAGAAGTGCGAATGTCTATGCAAACTTGAGTTTTAGTGAGGGAAGAGTCTATAACTCTCATCAGATCTTCAAAAGGGTCCATGACCCCAGTAAAGGTTGAAGAGGAAGCATACTGCTGCATTCAAGATCACGTACGCCTGGTTGCTGAACCCGACAGCAGGCTGCATTGTATATCAAAATGATAGTAATTCTGAAGACACTGGAGGAAAAGCTGAAATCAAGATTACTCCAGACTACGTAGGGCATATGGCTGTCTGACTGGGGAATGAGCTAAGGGACAGAAGTGGACTCTTCCATTCTTTTAATTCATGAGCCTTTCACTGAACATTTGGGTGGCAGGGTCTCTGCTGGGAACAAGAATTCCAAAGATGAATTGGCCTCAGCTCTGTCTTTAGAGGGCTCACAGTCTTCAGTGGAGGCAAAGCACTCCCTTTTGCTTCTAAAATTATGGCTCACGTATCTTTGCTCTGCTCTAAGAAAAATCCAGCAGAAGCATCGTGGATTCAGCAGTTCCAGTGTTAATGGGATGGAGTGGAGAAGCTCTTGCTGCTTTTGGTAGCCCCACGAGAGTTCAGAAAATATGAGACCTCTCCCGCCCTTTGGAAAACACACTCATCTTGCCTGCCTGGTCATCGCACCTTCTCCCCATTAGGGCAGGAAACATAACAATTTCTGTTTCGAGAGATTAAATTGCTTGGCTGACTGTTGTGGCCCTGGGTGGGACGAAACGAGACATCGTTAATGGAATGTGTAGCTGCATTTTTTTTTTTTTTTTTTTGGTGGATCGTTTTGAAAAGTATTTAGCTGGAGAACATTAGCACAGCTTGGGCAAAAGCGCTTTGTGGGAAAATTAAATACCCATATTTCTCCATCTCTGCAACTGCTCCCAGAGCACAGGCTTTTAAAGGGGGCTTTGGCGAAGGCCAGTGTATTGGGGGCTGGTTCTGCAAGCCTGTGGACCACACCCGAGCTCAAACCCAACTGGCCCTTGCTTTGTGGTTCTCACTGCTCATGGCCAATTTGTCAGAGGTGCCCAGCCTCTCTGACAGGCCACCTTGAAAGGATTGAGAGACATGTTTCGACAGGAAGGAAGTGAGCTAGGGATGGGATGGACTTTGGTCTCCCCTTCACACTTTCCTGATTCTAGCCTATTTGGATCCAAAACTCTGCTATTGAAAATTGCCCAGCCCACCCTTGCTGTGAAAGTGAGCTGTCCTAGGTGATTTCTGGAAAAGGGATGCTTTCTTCTGTCCACCATATGGACCAGGTGAGCTGCTGGACTTCGTTCTCCCTGATAGGGTCTAGATGTTGCCAAATCTACCTACAAAGACACATTCACAATCAAAGTTCATTCTTCAAAGGACAGATAAAAATTTGCTTTTTCGGCCCCATTGGAGGCTTAGAGGTGAAGTTAGCAAAATGTGACCGACCTCCCTGTCCCCGGTGATTTCTATTTCACTCAACTTTGTGAACAAAGGACCCAATTCTGGCACTGGTCCCAATTAATTTGTTCTCCAGGATCTGCTCATTTACATGGAGCTGAACCTTAAAGCACTGAGCAGAAAGCTGAGTGCACGGGGCACTGAAAAAAGAGAAGTTGCCCCAAGTGGTCCCAAGTTCATATGTTACTGCCTTCTCCACAAAGTCCTCTCTGGTCTTCCCATTGAAATAAATAGCTTCTGTCCCACACCTGCCCCTCTCTGTACCTGTGTGACAAAACACCCCAAACTGCCATGACCATGACTTATTCACTCATATGGGACCCCCATCTCTAAATTCTCCCCCTGCCATGCAAGATACTCAATAACTAGCATAAACATTTTGGTTAATTATAAGGTCTACCCAGCCCTGACATTTTGGGCTGCTTCTCCCTTCAGTGATAATCACACAGCTATTGCTGACACCACTATGGTCCAAACACTCTGTCTGTGTTATGCCATATGCATACCACTTGCCATAGTCCACCATCATTATCCTCCTTCACAGATGAGGAAGCTGAGATTCAAAAAGATCAAGGAGCTTCCCCCCTGACCATTAGCTATGCTAGTGTCAGAACTTGAACTCGAGTCTGTTGACTGCAAAAGACTGTGCTGTGGCTTCACTATGAGACACTGCCCGTTCTCAGGTACCCATTATAGAGCCTCTGGCTGGGCAGTGGTTTCTACCCTTGAGCTGGAAAACAAACCCTATGTACAAAGAAGCAGTAAGTATAGTGGTTAGCTATATTTACTTGGGCATATGGATGCCCAATGGATGCTAAAGTACTGGGTGCTAAAGTACTGGGTGAAAGTTTTATGGGAAAGAGGATATATACAAAGTCCCAGCGTATCTCCTCCCTAATTATTTATTACAGGGGGGAAATAGTAACTTTTATGTTGGAGAAAACTGGAGATATGATCTTAACCAAGTAGTAAGAGCCATCATCATCCATATGGGCACAAGAGGTTATCTTATAGGATATGATGTGAAGGACACATCACTCCAGTCTTCCTGCCAAAGATGCATAATTGAATCTAATCATGAGAAAATGTTAGGAACCTCCTACAAAATTTTGAAGTCTCAAGGTCAGGAAGCAAAGAAAGCCTAAGGAGTTACTCCAGATTAAGGACACCAACGGTACCAGACTAGAAGCAGCTAAATGCCATGATGATCTTGGGTTGTACCTCAACCAAGGCAAAATTAGCTGTATCGAGCATCTCTGAGACAATTGATGGGATTTGAATATGGACTATAAATTAGTAAGTAGTATCAATGTTAAGTGGTATCAATGTTAAATTTTCTGATTTTGATAGCAGCCCTGTGGTTATATAGGAGAATATTCTTAGGAAATGCATACCATAATATTTAAGGTTATCCAGGCACAATATCTCCAGTCAACTCCATGGTCAGGAAAACCTAATAGCGTATAAGTATGTAACATGTATGGAAAGAATAATAAAGCAAGTGAGACAAATTATAAGCAATAGGTGGATTTGGGTAAATGGCATATAGGAGTTTCGTGTACAATTCTTACTTTGCTGTAATTTTCAAAATACATCAAAATTAAAAGTCACAAAAATTTTTAGAGTGGTTGTTGAAAATATAGGCTCTGGAGTTGACCTAACTGGTCTTAGATCCTGGATCTGCCGAGTACTGGCTGTGTGACCTTAGGCAAGATACCCAAGTTCTTGGTGTCTCCGTTTCCTCGCCTACAGCATGGAGCTAATGGAGTGCTTACTCTTAAGGTTTTCTGATGATTAAATGAGCTAATATGTGCAGAGTAGAACCTGGGGCCTCATCAGCACTCACTAAGTATTAGCTAAGATTAACAGTAAGTGTGAAGGTCAAACTGTACCAATTTCTTCAGTATTGTCCTGATATGTAGGGATTCCTGTTTTATCAGACGCTCTCCAGGGGTGCATTTCTAAAGACGAGCAAATTGTTATGAGATTTGGAGGCCATTTCATCAAACACATGCTGTCCTTGAAGGGCTTGAATGCAAGGCAGTTAACAAGAATTAATGAGAAATTGGCAGCCTGATTTGGTTTGGCCCAGTCAAAATGTGTGGAGTCTTATTGCTAATTAAGTCTCCACATTTTTCCCAGAACAATGCCACCTGTAGGTTTGCCTGATTTATGTATTTATTTTTCCACATGGCAGCTACCCAAAAGAAAAATAACTAGCATCATGAAAAAAGAAATAGGGTTCCCCCAGAATGCAACGGAGGTGCCCTTAAACAATGATGGTTGGCTTTTTGTGATATACCACTGATGGTCTAAACTCCTATTTTAAGTCAGAGAATTACTGTTGAACTAATAAAGATCGATTTCTCCCTACTGGTAACAAGGCACTGTGCAGGACATTGTTGGGGGCTTGAGGATGAGTAAGACATGGGATTGTTTGCAGGTTACACCGCCCAGGACCTCAGTTCTGGAGCAGAGTGACCAGAGGGAGGGGGTAGTGGGATGGAGTCAAAGTGGTGGCCAGGGCCAGATTTCAGGGGCCTCGGAAGCCATGTGGAGGCATTTGGGCTTGATGTGATGTGTTACAGGAATCCACTGAAGGGGGTTAAGCATAGGAGTGGATTAATTGACTTATATTTGAAAAAAAAAAATCTGGCTGTTGTGTGGGCCAAGTCCAAGGCGAGGAAATTAGAGAGGAAACTATTGTAATCCATCAGGCGAGAGATGATGGTGCTGGGCGAGGATGAGAACTGGGGAGAGAAACCAGTTCCCAGTTCAGAGCTATTTTGGAAGCAGAACCAGCACGGCTTGCCAGTAAGATTGGGTTGGGTTGCATTGAGGGGTGATGAGAGAGAGGCAGGAGCCAAGGATGATCCTAGTTTTGAAAGAAGGGTAGGATTTAAACATGTGGTGGTGACAAGGAGGGTATTACAGGCAGGAAAGCGTGAGCGGAGATGTACGGTGAGAAGATGGAGCCCGTGTCCAAGGAGGTAGGAGGAACTGGAATCTTTCTGGAGAATGAGGTGCCAAAAGGAAAAGCGAGGTGGATGTGGCTGGAGCTGGAGTGGAAAATACCAGAGCAAAGAAAATGAATTTCTTTCTGCAGGCAATATGGAACCACCACAGGATTTTGAAGACTAGGAAAGTCCCAGCAGGCCTCCACTGGTTAGAACAAGTCCACCACCTTCCTAATGACCCATTCTCGTACTCAATGACTTAAAGAGTATTTTGCATCTCGTATAAATCTCTCTATTGGTTCCATGGAAAACACACACACCCACGCGTTGCCTACCTCACTGATTTTTAAAACGGCTTCAATTCCCTTTTAAGGCTGCTGGTGGGCCGTCGTATTTACCAGACTATTGGCAATTTCACACATTCAAATTACAACCTCCAACTTCTGCAAATAAAAGATCTTTATGTTCCCCAGTTGTGAGGTTTACTCGCAATTTCTATGCAGAGCGTTCCGTCTGTGCTTGCATTCAGAGGCTCTGTGAGCACATCTGCTCACTGCCACATTTGAGAATTCCCAAGAAAAAGAGGGTTTTGTTGTAAAAGGCCTGGCAGCCCGAGCTCTTTCCAAAGGACGCTGTGCTGGAGTGAAGTTGTCACAACAGAGGCACCAACCCTGACAGTGTGGCCAACTATTTTGAGAAGTCCAACTCCAAAGGAAGCCCACAGCGATGAGCTTGATAAGAGATCCATCAGGCTTCTTGCCTTATTGATGAGATGCCCTATTTGGGGCTTCTACAGATCATTCTGTCACTCAGTAAATATTTGAATTAGTGGTTGGAAAAGACCTTTGTAACCGTGGTGAAAAATTAAAGGTTAGACACTGTTCTCATCACCTATTGAGCTACAGGGCCAACGCTCTTTGCTGCATCACAAAAGGAAGACAAGAAGGGTGTAATGAGAGGTTCAGAGCAGGTAAGGACATTGCAGTCAGGTAGACCAGGGTTCGAGTCCAAGCACTAGCACTACTTTGCTTTAAGACATTGAACTTCATCTCTCTACATCTTTAGCTTCCTTAGCTATACAACGGCATGATCAAAACTACTTGGCGGAGTTGTTGGGATTATTCAATAAGACAACTTGTATACTGCTTTTATCTCGTAATAAGTTCCCCCAAAAGCTTTACAAATCCCCTTTCTCATATAACCATCTCAAAGGCAATTTTCTACATGAAGCCGTTAGATGGACAATGGAGCAGTAGAAATTTAGAGAAACGTCAGTGTAATAGAATAATCAGGAAGGCAGCATGGAGACCAGAAATCATAGCTGATCCTCAGACCACAAGAAGTATGTCAACAGGGTTTTATAGTTCTCTCCTATAGCATCTCATACAGTATGTTCTGATTGAGGTATGACTGACTCTTAGGAGTCATGCCTGTTCTTTCTTGTAATGGTTCCTGTGCTTAGCACAATGCAAGACACCCAGAAATGGATTAACAAATATTGGATGGGTGGGTGGACACGTGTATGGGTGGATGGATGGATGGATGGATGGACGTAAAGACAGAAATTTTAAGGAAATAACATTTAGGGAAGAGGAAAAGCAGTGCAAATGTATGGAGGTGGGGCTCACATGGGTCATGACATGGTTTGGGCTCATAATGAGCTCATGATGCTTGGAGCAGAGGATATATACTAGAGAACTGCAGGAAAGCCAGTGCGCAGATGTTAGAACCAAGTTCAGGGCCTCCTGTAGGCTGAGGAGAGAATGCTCACTTGGTAAATGAAGTCAACTGGGACATCTTCAGCTGGAGAATTTCAGATGAAGAAAGAGATGTTAGGACATTTAGTCTGACAGCAGTGTGAACGGAGACCTCGAGGGGACAGATATAGGAGGGGAAAGCCAGTCAGTGCCTACCATAGGGAAGCAGAGGGTGCAGGAAATAGAAATGACTTTGGGGCTAATGAATCCAGGTTCAAATCCTGGCTCAGACAAGTGGCCTACCATCTCAGAGTCTGTTTCCTCAAAATGTCTTGCTATGTAGTCCTGTTCTTTTCTACTTGTAATAAAATCACTTTAGGAATATCTTTTAAATAATCATAACAGTGCTGAGTACTTAATCTGTGGCAGAGCCTGCAACAGGGCTTTGCAACCATTGCCTGCTTTCCCTAAATTAACAGTTATAACAATTCTAGGAAAGAGGTAGCTAGTGCCCCTTTTGATAGATGGAGAAACAGCTGGACGGCACCTTAATGAGTTGTGCAATCTCTTCCAGACAACGGGAGAGATAAGATTCAAACCCAAGTTGGCCTGATGCCTCAGCTTGTCTTATTATTATTATGATTTTAATAAGCTTGTATTGAAGTAGAATGCATAGGATGAACAGCCTTTTCAAATGATTCCCAGGGATTCTTCCCTCTGGGTCTTCACCGCCTTATGTAATCCCCACCCCTAGAGTTTGGGCTAGGCCTAGGGACTTGACTATAATGAACAGAATATGACACATGCGGACACCTGGGTGGCTCTATTGGTTAAGCATCTAATTTGATTTTGGCTCAAGTCATGTTTTCAGGGTCATGGGATTGAGCCCTGCATCTGATTCTGCTTAAAATTCTCTCTCCTGCTCCTTCTGTCCCTCCCCCATTGCTCGTGTTCTCTCACTCTCAAAAAAAAAAAAATTGACATGTGATGCAATGATGGTTCATGATTGGGTTACAAATGCCCATGACCTCCATCTTGGTAGCTCTCTATTTCCCTCTTGGCTTGCATGCTTTGGTGAAGCAAGCTGCCGTATCGGAGAGGCCCATGTGGTCAGGAACTGAGGACAGCCTCTGGCCTACAGCCAGCATGCAGCAAGGCCCTCAGTCCAGCAGCCCACAAGGAACTGAATGCTGCCCCTGACCACATAAGTGAATTGGAAGCAGAACCACCCCAGGCGAGCCTTGGGGTGAGGCTGCAGCCCCAGCTGACATCTTGTGTCAGAGACCCAGGAGCAGAGATCTCAGTTATGCCATTCCCCTGCTCCTGACGTACAGAACCTGTGAGATAATAAATGTTTCAAGCCCCTAGGTTTTGAGGTAGTTTGTTGGGTAGCCATAGACAGCAGCACACCACACACAGAGAAAAGTGTATAAGTCACTATTGTACAACTTAATGAATTTTCACTGAGGAAACTCATCTGGTAACCAGAACTGTGATCAGTGATCAATGTAATCAAGATATAAATCAGGACCCCAGAAGCTATATTCCTCAGGACCCCAGAAGCTATATTCCTCATGGTGCCCACCTCCCAGCGAAGATTTCTCTCTTGATGTCTAACACCATAGATTAGTTTTGCCTGATTTTGAACATTATATAAATGGAATTGATGCATAAGTATTCTTCTGTGTCTGACTTCTCTTTTGGAGCCTGCCTTATTTTTTTTTAAGACTTATTTATTTTTTCTAGAGAGGGGGGAGCAAAGGAGGGGCAAAGGGAGAGAGAGAATCCCAGGCAGATTTCCCACTGAGTGCAGAGCCCGACATGGGACTAGATCTCACCATCTTGAGATCATGACCTGAGTTGAAACCAAGAATTGAATACTCAAAAAACTGAGCCACCCAGGTGCCCCTTGGAGCCTGCCTTCTTAATCACTCCCTAAACTTCCTCATCAATGGAACAAGTGAATTTCATTATTCATCTTGCTGTGATTTTCATGCATCCCATATAACTAATTCTGTGTATTTTGCATAACAAATTACCCCAAAACATAGCTGAAGAAAAAAAAAAAAGGTCAGCTTTTCCTGTTTGTGGTGTTTATACTTTTTACAAACCACTTAAAGAAACCGAACTCCCTTGAAGGGTTCTTTTGTTCCTGTCCCTTTCTCCCCTAAATTCACTAGGAGACACCTTGGGGAAAGTCACTTCATGTTTCTGGGCCAAGGTCTCCACCTGTGTAAAATGAGATAGTTTGGCCTAATTTTAAATTCTATCTGTGGAATCCTAAACTTGTTAGAGGAACTTCTAGCCTAGATCGTGACATACTCCATGATGTCACCCCTTTTACTCAGGCTTGTTGACAAATTTAAGTAATTTTCAAAATCTAGTTTAATTTTAATCCATCTCAAAGACACATAAAACCTACCACTTGGGATGAAGAGATATTATGAAATAAATAATACATAAGATGTGAATTCCAAAAGGGTTAGGAATCATAGGGCTGGAAAAAAAAAATGATGGTTTGGCTTTTTCAAGTGGAAAATGAGGCCAATAAAGACAAATTACAATGATAATTGCCTACTTCTAATCAGTGGCAAATTATGGGTAAGTGGGTAACTGGGCAATGAATCCTAGAAAAAGCCGTTCGCCCTGTGATATTTGATACAGGCTTGAAAATTTAGCCTTGAATAAAAGCAATTCCACTCCCATTGGTGGTTTCCTTCCACATCTGTACATGTAAATACTTTCCTTTTGGTCATTCTGGCTTTGTAGAGCCCTGTGTATGCGTCAGGAAGGCACGGTATTCCTCGGAGAAAAGAGAAGTGAGTTTGCAGGAGCCTGTTGTGTCCCGAACCCGTGACACCCACTGTGGTCACCTTGCAGCTAGACTTCTCTAGAATTTCTAGGATAGCCTTCTAACTTAAAGCTGTGATCACATTCAGACGAGATCGGGCGCGTTCAGGGTGGTATGGCCGTAGACTGTGATCACATTCAGAACCATACAATTTCCACACCTTATTTACCAAATCACTTTTTTATTGAAGCAAATGGAAAGAAGCATTATCCAAAATCATCGTTCTGATGTGTATGGTCTGGCCTTGCTCATCTTCTTGGGCTTCATCGTGAATTATCCCTGCCCCCCCACCCCATGCTCTGGGGATCACAGGGAGTTCCCATCAGTTCTTAGGTTTAGACAAAACATTCATGCTTCCAGGCCCTTTTGGTACAGAACTGGCCCCTCCCGAAAGCTCCTTTCAGGAGGCTTCCCCACCCACCCCACTCAGTGGCTTCTTCTCTGCTCTTCCCTTAACTCTTACAGCGACATGTCACCATCATCCTTCCATTCAGCTTGTTTAAAAGTAAATTTTTTATTAAGGGGCAATGCACATGCCATAAAATCCACTCTTTTAAAGTATACGAATCAGTGTTTCTAAGATATTCATACAATTGCGCCATTTTTTTTTTAAGATTTTATTTTTTCATGAGAGACACAGGGAGAGAAAGAGGCAGAGACAGAGACAGAAAGAAGCAGGCTCCATGCAGGGAGCCCGATGTGGGACTTGATCCCAGGACTCCAGGATCACGCCCTGGGCCAAAGGCAGGCACTTAGCCACTGAGCCACCCAGGCGTCCCACAATTGCACCATTTTCTAACTGTGGAACGTTCTCATCACCCCAGAAAGAAACCATGGGCAGCCAGTCCTCATTCTCCCTTTCCACAAACCCCTAGAAGCCATGAATCTACTTCTGTAGCTATGGATTTGTCAACTTTGGACACTGCCGACAAGCAGGATCCTGCAGTAGGTAGCCCTTGTAGCTGGCTGCTTTCACTCGGCACGATGTTCTTCGTGTCCATCCACGTTGCGGCACGTGTGAGAACCTCGTTCCCATTAAGAGTGACCTAAATTCCATTGTATACACCACATTCTGTTGTATGTACAGCATTTTATTGATCCATTCATCAGTTGTTGGGCAATGGGCTTGTTTCCCCTTCTTTGCTGTTATGGGTGATGCTTCTGTGAACATTCATTTCCTTCTATCTTATTTATTTATTTATTTATTTATTTATTTATTTATTTATTTATTATATTTGAGAGAGAGAGTGCATGAGTAGAGGGAAGGCCAGAGGGGGAGAGAGAGATAGAAAGAGAGAGAAGGAATATCTCCAGCAGACTCCCTGCTGAGCAGAGAGTCTGGTGCAGGGCTCGATCTCAGGACCCTGAGATCATGACCTGAGCCAACATCAAGAGTCAGACGCTCAACTGACTGAGCCACCCAGGTGCCCCTCATTTCCTTCATTTAACAGACTCATTCTCCATCCGTTCACAACCACAATGAAACGTCCATGAGTGCAAATTCCTTGTCTGTCTGGTTCACTGGGATTTCCCTAAAGCCCTAGCACAGTGCTGGGCAGCTAGACAAATTTTGTTCAACAAATACATAAATAACAAAACCACGAAACCGATAGTATTATAGCTTAAAGATCAATTTTATCGTTACCATGAATTTCACACAATACCTTCAACCCTGGGGCCCAGTAAAACACACTTTAAGCGTACAATTTGATGCGTTTGGGCAAATATATACACCTGTATAACCAGCACCACAACCACAATCAAGATATAAGACACCATAGCCAAGACGGAAAACGGTTACATAACCTTAAAATGTTCCCTGGTGCCCGTCCCTGCCCATATCCAGCCCCCAGCCCCAGCCCCAGCCAAACACTGATCGACTTTCTAACATTACAGACTAGATCTGCCTTTGCCAGAATTTTATATAAATGGAATCATACCGTACGTACTCTTAGATGTCTCAAGTCTTTTGCTTGGCATGTTTTTAGGATTTATCCCTATTGTTGTACGTATCAGTACTGTGTTCCCTTTTATTACTGAATAGTGCTCCCTTCTAAGTACATGCCACAGTTTGGTTGTGCATTCATTAGGTAAGGGGTAGTGACATGATTTCCAGTTTTTGGCTGTTTATGAATAAGGCTACTATGGACATGCACGCGCAAGTTTTTGTGTGGACGTATGTTTTCATTTCTCCTGGGTATACACCCAGAAGTAGAATCACTGGGTCTAATGGGAAATGGTACGTAACTTTCTAGAAGCCGCCCAACTCTATGCAAAATAATTACGCTGTTTTATATTCCCACCAGCAATGTATGAACTTTTCAGGAGCTCCGCGTCATCACCAAACTTCATATTATCAGCCTTTAAATTGCATTCATCTGAGTGGATATGTACTAGGATCTCTTTGTGATTTTCACTTGAGTATCTTTGATGGCTTAATTTTATTGAGCATCTTTTCATGTGTTTTTTGGACTTTGGTGAAGTGTCTGTTCAAACTTTCACCCATGTTATTCTGAATTATCTTATTCCTGAGTGATGAGTTCTTTCTATATCCTTGATGTGAGTTTTTTTTATCAGATAACCATACAGCAGATATTCTCTCATAGTCTTTGGCTTGCTTTTTCATTTTCTTAATGGTTTTTCAAAAGGTAATAAATGGTAAAGTCCTTACTCTTCCTTTTTCCCTTATAGACTATACTTTTTGTGCCCCAATTAAGAAGTTTCTCATACACCAAGATCATGGATATTTTTTTCCTGTGTCTTTTCTAAGTGTTTTGTTTTAGCTTCTATAAGTAGATCTAGAATCCATTTTGAGTTGATATTTGGGTTAAAGCTCATTCATCTCTACCCAGACAGGCTGGGCTCATCATGTGTTGAAAAGACTATCCTTTTTCTGTTTGATTCCTCGTCTTCTTGTTGAAGATCAATTGACCGTACGTACGTGGATCTGTTTTTGAAGTCTCAGTTCTGTTTCATTGATCTATATGTCTATCCTATGTCAGTGCCATGTTATTTTGGTTACTATAGATTTGTCATGAATCTTCAAATCTGGCAGTGTAAGTCTTCCCTTTTTGTTCTTTTTAAAACTTGATTTTGCTATTTTACATTCTTTGTATTTCTATATAAAGGTTAGAAAATCACATTGATTTCTATAGGAAGTCCTGATAGGATTTTGATTGATATTTGCATTGAATGGACAAATCAATTTGGGGAGAATTGACACATTAAAAATATTGACACTCTCAATCCATGAACATGATGAATCTCTCAAGGTTTTTTAAAGGTCTTACTTAAAAAAAATTTTTAAAAAAGAGATCTTACTTAAATTTCCTAGTAATATTTTATAGTTTTCAGTATTCACATATATATATATATATTAGTATATTTATCCCTAAGCATTTCATGTTTTTATACTATTGTAAATATTATTTCTAAGTTTAATTTCTAATTATCCATCATTAGCATATAGAAATAGAATTAATTTTGGATACTGACCTTGAATTCTTCTCTTGCTAGACTCATTTACTATTTATAGATGCTTTTTAAAAAGATTCCTTCAGATTTTCTATACAGATGATCATGTCATCTGAAAACAAAGTTTTACTTCTTTTCCGGTTTATATACTTTTTATTTCATTTTCTTGACAGACCCTACTGCCTAGGGTCTCATATGATGTCAAATAAGAGTGACAAGAGTGGGCATCCTTGTCTTATTTGTGATCTAGAGGAAAAACATTCAAGTTTATACTCTTACATATGATATTGGCTGTAGGTTTTTTGTAGATGCCCTTTAATCATTTTAAAGAAATTTTCCTTCTATTTCTACTTTGCTGAGGACTTTTATAATGAAAGTACATTGAAAATGTCAAGTGTTTTCAACATCTGTTCAGGTGATCTTATGATTTCCTTTATTTTGCTAATAAGGTGAATTATACTGATTGGTCTTCAAGTTTGTTTTTTTTTTTTTGTTTTTATGATAGTCAAAGAGAGAGAGAGAGAGAGAGGCAGAGACATAGGCAGAGGGAGAAGCAGGCTCCACGCACTGGGAGCCTGACGTGGGATTCGATCCCGGGTCTCCAGGATCGCGCCCTGGGCCAAAGGCAGGCGCCAAAACGCTGCGCCACCCAGGGATCCCTGGTCTTCAAGTTTTAACCCATCTTGGCTTTCCTGGGATAAATCTCATTTGATCATGATGTATTCCTATATATAATATATATATATATTACTTATATTACTTATACATAATGCTTTTACTTACAGCAGTTAAGAATTTTCAAATCTGGATTCCTATAGTTTTCATATAATATTTTTGTCTAATTTTGATGTCAAAGTGACTCCGACCTTATCAAATGAGCTGGGAAAGGTCCCCTTTATTTTCTGAAGGAGTTTGCATAGAATTGGTTAATTTCTTCCTTAAATGACTGGTGGTCTTCAGAAGTAAAGCCCCGTGGGCACGAAGGTATGATTTTTTTTCTGGTCAGGTTTTTACTATGAATTTAATATCTTTAATAAATAGAGGATTATTCATGTATTCATTTTCGTATCTGCTTTGCTTATTTGTGTCTTTCAAGAAATTTGTCTATTTCAGTTAAATTTTTAACATTCAAAAAGTTGTTCAAATTTTTAATGTCTTTCTAATGTCTATCGGATCTCTAGTGAAGTAGGATCCAGGGATATCCTTGTTGCATTCCTTATATTAGTTATTTGTGTCTCCATTTGTTTCTTGAATTAATGTAGCTAAAAGTTTATTAATTTTATTGACTTCTTCTTTTGTTTTGCTTCATTGATTTTTCTTAATGTTTATCCATTTTCTATTTCAATGATGTCTGCTCTTATTTTTACTCATTTGAATTTAATTTTTTCTTCTTTAGCTAGATTCCTAATGGAACCCTCAGATCATTGATTTTGAGCCTTTTTTCCCTCTGTATAGCCTTAAAAGCTATAAATCCCTAAATTTTATATGTTGTGCTTTAATTTTAATTTAGTTCAAAATACTTTCTAATTTCCCATATGATTTGTTTTTTGACCCATGGATTATTTAGAAGTATGTTCCCTAATTTCTGATTACCTGGGAATTTTGCAGTCATTTGTCTGCTCTTGGTTTCTAATTTAATTCTTGTGCTGAAAGAACATATTCTGTGTGATTTTAAATCTTTTACATTCACCAAAAGCCTCCCTTGGGGGCCCAGCATGTGATTTATCTTGGCGACTATTACCTATGTACTTGAAATGGATGTCTACACTGCTGTTCTTTGTTGGAGCAGTCTATAAATGTCACTTCGGTCAGATGGGTTTAAAGTGTCATTCATGTTTTCTATATATTTACTGATTTTCTGTCTACTTCTCCTATTGATCATTGAAAGAAGAGTGCTGGAGTTTCCAATGATATCCGTGGATATGTGGCTTTCCCGTTCAGTTCCGGCAGTTTTGTTTCATACACTCTAAAGCCCTGTTGTTTAGGATTGTTATGGCATCTTGATTAATTGAGCCCTGTATCATTTAATAATAATCCTCTTCATCCCTGTTAACAGTCCTTGTGCAGAAGTCTGTTTTTTCTGATGTCAGTGCAGCTAGTGCAACTTTCTTAGGAGTATTGTTGATGTGCTACAATTTTTTCCTGCCCTTGACTTTCAACCTATTTGTGTCTTTATATTTAAAGTAGGTTTCTTGTACATAATATACAGTTGGGTCTTGCTTTTTAAAAAATTTTTACTTTTACTTTTTAATCCAGTCTGACAGTCGCTGCTTTTTTAATTGTAACGTTTAGGTCACTTTTGACGGGTGTACGATTATGTGTGTGCAGAAGTCTAGAACCTTGCTGTGTTTTCTTTTTGACTTATCTGTTCTTTGTTCTCCTTTTCCTCCCTTCTTTTGGATCATTTGAGTATTTTTAAGTTCCATCTTTTTCTCCATGATTGACTTATTAGCTCTAATTTATTTTTTAGGTGTTACTCTGTGGTCTATATGATACAGCTCTCAGGGATCACAGCTTAACTTCATGAACCTTACACCAAAATAATTTCTGGTTTGCTTCTCCCTTTTTTGTGCTGTTTTCAAATATTTTACTTCAATGTGACACCTTGCTATTGTTTTCACTTTAAACAAGCAATTACTTTTTATTTTTTATTTTTTTAAGCAATTACTTTTTAAAGAAATTTAAAGTGAGACTTTAAAAAAATATTTACATATTCATTTTTTTTAGTCTTTTTACTTAATGGTACCTTCACGTCCTCTGTCCTATAGTAAAGGCCTTTCAATGACAAATTCTCTCAACTTCTGCATGTCTGAAAAAGTCTATTTTCCCTTTGTTTTTTAAAGTTTTTTTTTTTTTTTTGGCTCTAGAATTCTTTTTTTTTAAGATTTTATTTACTTTATTTTGTTTATTTATTTGATGGGGTGTGGGGAGAGAACACAAGCAGGGGGAGCAGAAGAGGGAGAAGCAGGCGTCCCGCTGAGCAGGGAGCCCCATGAGGGGCTTGATCCCAGGGTCTTAGGATCATGACCTGAGCTGAAAGCAGACACTCATCGGCTTCCCATTGGCTCTAGAATCTTTTATTGACTGTTTATGTTTCTTTCAAGCCTTTAAAAATGTGATCTCACTTTCTTCTGTATTGCATAGCTTTTGACAAGAAGATTCTTTTTTTTCCATTTTTTTAAAAATAATAAATTTATTTTTTATTGGTGTTCAATTTGCCAACATACAGAATAACACCCAGTGCTCATCCCGTCAAGTGCCCCCTCAGTGCCCGTCACCCATTCACCCCCACCCCCTGCCCTCGTCCCCTTCCACCACCCCTAGTTCGTTTCCCAGAGTTAGGAGTCTTCGTGTTCTGTCTCCCTTTCTCGTCATTTTTCTTTGTTCCTCTAAATTCGATGTCTCCTTTCCCTTCTGCTTTTAAGATTGTTCCCTTTGTGAGTGGTTTTCAGCAATTTGACTATGATGTCCTTTGGGATAGTTTTCTTTTGTGCATTACCTTTGGGGTTCATTAAGTTTCTTGGATGTGTGTTTATGGTCTTCATCAAGGTTGAAAGTTTTTTTATCTGTTTCTCCAAATACTTGTCTCATTCCTTTTCCAAATTCCCAGGACACATGTTAGATCTGTAGATATTGTCCTACAATTCAGTGAAATTCTGTTATTTTTCTTTCTATGCCGTTTTCCCCCCCTTTGGACAGTTTCTGTAGCAACATCTAGTTCACTAACATTTTATTCTTCAGTATTTAACTTGCTGGTAATCCCATCCAATGAATTTTAAATTTCCAGATATTGTAACTTTCATTTCTAGACATTCCATTGGTTCTCCTTACATTATCAACTTCTCATTATATTCAGGTTTTCATTTAAATACTTGAAAATAGTTAAGATAACATTTTCAATCTCCTCTGCAAATTCCATCACCTCTATCACTTCTGGACCCGTTTCTTTGATCATTTATTTATTTTTTTTCTTGTTTGTTGGTTTTGCTTTCCCACTTCCTGGCCTGCCAGGTAATTTTTTATTGAGTACTGGACACTGTAAATTTTTCCATTTTGGGGGTTAGATTCTGTTGTCTTCCTTTAGAGAGTGTTGGGCTCTATTCCGTGGAGCAGTTCACTTACTTACAAGTCAGCTTCATCCTTTCAAGGTGTATTTTTAAGCTTTGGTAGGGTGAGTCTGACATCGTCGTTATGCTCCTAAGCTATTGCTCAATGTGGTCTTTCGAGGGTCCCTACTGAATGACCCAGTGATTACTGACTCACCAGTGTTAACTGGCTAGGATCGAATGATTCCCAAGCCTGTGTGAGCTCTCAGGACTATTCAGGGGATTGCTCATGGGTTGGCCTTTGAGGGCCTCAAGGAGATTTATCCTCTACCTGCATGTCTCTGTTTTCAGCCAAGACTCCAGGGGACACCCCTCTGCCCCCCTGCAGATTTCTGGCACGCTCTCTCTATAAAGTCCCGTCGTCTTCAGAACTCAGCTCTCAGATTCTCTGAACTCACAGTTCTGTCTCCTCAACTCAAGTCTTCTGCTTGGGACCTTTGTCTCTTCTGCAGTCTGTACTGTGCCTCCAGGAAGAATGTCAGGGAAATTCTAAGGCTTGCCTTCTTTGTCTCCCTCCTCTCAGGGATCACAGATCCCATCTCTCTGTTGCCTAATATCTGAAGACTGTTGTTTCATCTCTTGTGTCCAATTTTCCATTTATTGATGGCAGGAGGGTAAATCTGCTTCCTGTTTTCCCATTATGACTAGAAGTAGGGGGGGGTTCTTTCTATAACATTTTAAAGCAAATGTGATTGGAGTCACATGTGATTATTTTATCCCTAACTCTGACCCATTTATAATTTATTCCAACTATAATCTTATATATAGATTTGGCTATAATATTACTGCTCTTGTTGTTGCTATTGTTTTTATTTTTATTTTTATTTTTTTAAAATTTTTATTTATTTATGTATTATAGTCACAGAGAGAGAGAGAGGCAGAGACACAGGCAGAGGGAGAAGCAGGCTCCATGCACTGGGAGCCCGATGTGGGATTCGATCCCGGGTCTCCAGGATCGCGCCCTGGGCCAAAGGCAGGCGCTAAACCGCTGCGCCACCCAGGGATCCCATTGCTATTGTTTTTAAATCATAAAAGAATAATAACTATCAATTATTAAATATCTATTATTTGCCAGTTATGGTGCTAAGCATTTTATAGCTATTCTTTTTATTATCAGTATGTTTAAGTCAAGGAAACTCAGTGAGTGAGTGCAGTAAGTGCAGGCAGGATTCAAACCCAAATACTGTTCTTTGGAAACCCACTTTATGTGCCTTAACTTTACCACACCTTTAGTGGAATGAGGAAAAGGGGGAGATCCGTGTGATTATGGTAGACAGAGCTATATATTAGTGTTTTCCAAGCTGAGGTGAGGCAAGAGGGTATAGCTTCCTGGATCCATCTTGGAATGTCTGAGTCATAATTTCTGGGCAATTATATTCACTTGGGCTCTCAGGAGGTTCTTATACACAAACATTTACCCAGATGTTTCCCAATTCCAGCATCAAATATTTGAACTCTAGGACCTCCAGCATCCCCCATTCCACCAAATCAAAACAGAAGGAGGAATTTCAACCATAAAATCATTTCCATGCTGAAAAACTAAGTGTTTCCTGGCAATTATCTATACCTGTTCTTTGTCATTTGCATTTAAATATAGTGACTTTTTGGTTAAAAAAACCCCAACAGTCAGCAGGCTTTCAATTAGCCTCTGATACCACCTGCTTTGAATTATAAAGCTTCAAACTACAAAGTCATGCTTATATCTAAACACAGTGTTTTAAACTTTGGATTGAAGCACCCTACAGACTTCAGTTTCCATGTTTTTTAAATTAATGGGTTAGATATTTGAAGTCTTGTTCAGCTCTAAAATTTTGTTATTTAAAATATTGGTTTTTTAAATAGCGAAAAAAGTTATCAGTGGTTTTGCTTTGTTTTTAAGCTATTGTGAGGATATTTTGTTTTTAAAATTACATTCTCTGAAATTAATAATAAAAGTCAAAAGAATGTACAAGCATTCCTGCTGCCTCGAATGGCAAGAATGCACCATGGAGCACCCTCTCCACTTCTGAAATGCTCATTCAAGCTCTTTGAAGTGTACAGCATAGCTTACAAAATGTGGTTTGTCAAGGTGAATAAGATTTATTGATCAAGGTGTAGGCAAACAATCAAAGGAAATGCTGAGTGTTTGTCTTTTTAAAAAATCCATCTGAAAGTCAAAACCAGCCAGAATGTTTTGCATTGAAGATGGCCAAAGGAAAAAAAAATCAAGATTTTTATCTGTGTTAAGAAGTGGTTTTGCCCAGTCATTTTTTTTTATTCAAATGGGAGTGTTGAGTTATAAGATACTATTAATTGTTGAGTAGCTCTTACTTAAAGTGTAGCATAGAGGGTATTTAATTGCAAAGGGTCATACAGAATTTGAAGCCTAAACCTGGACTTTATTACCAAGAATGTAAAAGATGGTAACAGAACCTAGTGTTTATCATTTTGTCCCTGGCTCTCTTAAGGCGGCCCTAGCCAGCTGTGCAGTCAAAGTCATTTGCATTTATTTGATCAGAAAATGATTATTGTGTACTATAAAAGCATCATTCATTTCCTATTACCATTGATCTCCAGAGAGTTTCACTCAGATCTTGCCAGGAATTTCAAATGGCAGGTGGTGGAGCTATATTTTTCTATGATTAATCATATAGTCCAAATTCAGTGATTACAACTCATTAAAGAGAGCAGATTTCCTATTAATGAATGTTTAGTGCCAGAATTCAAGACTTATAAGTTATAGACCTCGAATAAGGTGGACACTGGATTCTGAAAGAGGAGCTCTTCACTCAAGGGCGTCCCTGGAGAAACTAACTCTCACGGGGCTCCCTTTGGATTAGAACACAACCCAGCAAGGGCTTATTCACCTCAACATTATACATTCCACATTTTATTCACTGGAAGGGTTTTGTAGCCAAATATGACTGTGAAGACTCAGGACCTAGTTTTTGAAGCTCAGATTATCCATTGTGTTTTCAATCCTAACAAACTTGTTAGAGGTTGTCTGAAGTACAGATGATGACATGACATTATCTAACCAGCTGCATTTGAACCACAGGAAATGGTCTTCTGTCTGACATAAACTCTTGTGTGTTAAGGCTTAGGTCTCCTCCCCATACCTGTAACTTTAGCCTCTTTGCTTCTCAGACAGCCTCCAGGTAGCTCCTGGAGTCCTCCAATCTGCCTCTCATCGGCTCTATACACAGCCTCTTGATTGCAAGTGTAATAGGGGAGTGACCTCTGGAATCAGTTGTTTCCACCCTTTTGTCTAAAGGAAAGGCCTCTGATAATAGACAGACTAGGTTAGTTCCCAAATTTAGTGACATACAACAACAAAGCCTTATTTCTCATTCAGACCATTTGCAGTTTTGAGTCATAGTGTTGGGGGCCGGGGGTGGGGAGGTTCTAATGCCTTCTTGCTCAGGAACCAAGACAGATGGAGTCTTCACCATCTGGAGAGGCACCTAATCACCGTGTCTGGGGAAGGGAACAGAGCAAATCACAAATTCATTCCTAAAGACTTTCTCTAAGAAGTACTTTCTTTCTTTCTTTCTTTTTTTTTTTTTAAAGATTATCTATCTATCTATCTATCTATCTATCTATCTATCTATCTATCTATCGAGGGACAAGCAGACACTGTGCTGAGCTGAGCACAGAGCCTGTTGCAGGGCCTGATCTCCTGACCCTGAGATCATGACCTGAGCCCAAACCAAGAGCCAGACGCTTAACCAACTGAGCCACCCACACACCCCTAAGAAATGCATTCAGTTGTATCGCATATGGCCAAATCAACTTACCTGGACACACCTTATGGGTAAGCAGAGCGGTGCGATCCAACCATAGGCCCAGGAGGAGACCTGAAAGTATTGACTGGCTAATAACTACACTGATAGTAGTAGCACTAGTAACCACGTGGTCTGTTATTCCAGTCACCAAATAATTCACCTTCTTTCTTATACACAAAATACCCTACCCCTTATGAAAGTTCCATCCAGGTAAGACATTAGCTCAAAGTCCAGGGTCTCTGGGTGATATGAGATAGTCTCTACATCTGATCTGGATCCAGAACTAGAAAGATGAGGAAGCTCCCTCTCTCACATCTGCTACATAGTGGTAGCATAGGGACAGAGTAAGCATGGTAGATGCTCCCATTCAGGGAGGTGAAGGACACTGGCCTGGGGCAATTCTGTAATACTGCTGGGCAGACATTGTGAGATTTCGCTCTTCAAAAATGGAGGACATTCCCTCAAAAGGCCATGATCCAATTCCCTGGAAGATCCTCCCCTGTCAGTTGTCCTTTGGGAACTCTGGCTCTGTCCTCTCAAAGATTTTTCCTTTGCAAAAGGTTTCCCTTGGTCACATCTGAATGGGGACTAAGTCCTCCTTGGGAGATGAGCACCTCTCAGCTCATGCACTGCAGGTACAGAGGTGGATCCAAAAGGTCATCTGAAATCTAGAAGCATCAAATTCTCTGTGTCAGTGATGTATCTTGTTTTATTACAATTTGCCTCCCAAACAGATGGCTTCTTAACTCTCTGATTCTAGCCAACAACTTGGTGCCAAAACCCACACCTACCATTCATCTCAAAATGCAATCCTCATATTTGTTGTATTTCTCTACTTTGTCACTTTGTCCTTTCTCCACCTAATGCCCTGTACCTGGAGCCTATCAGGTGTGGGATCTGAGGAGCACGTGCTTATTTTCTTTCCCTGGAGATATCTGGCCCACTTGATAGGATTCAATAGATCTTTACTTGAGCCACTTTAATCCATTCAAAGGTTTTTTTTTTTTTTTTTTTTGGTTTTTTTTATTTTTATTTATTTATTTTTTATTTTTTGTTAACTTTTTATTTATTTATGATAGTCACAGAGAGAGAGAGAGAGAGAGAGAGAGGCAGAGACAGAGGCAGAGGGAGAAGCAGGCTCCATGCACCGGGAGCCCGACATGGGACTCGATCCCGGGTCTCCAGGATCGCGCCCTGGGCCAAAGGCAGGCGCCAAACCGCTGCGCCACCCAGGGATCCCCAAAGGTTTGAGTGAGGTATGATGGTTATACCTTTTATCTGACCCTTGCCACAGGTTGAGTTTCAGTTGACCTTTATTGCTCTTGAGACTTGACCAATTTTAACTCAGTATAGTTGAGAAGTAGTTGTTCTTTAATCATACAAGTCCTTAAATTTATGAACCCCTCTTTTCCTTTTCTTTCCTCTTTGCAAAAGGACCAGCTCTTTGCTGAGTCTGTCTCATTTTTGTAATACCTTGCCAAATGCAGCCAATAGCGACCTACACATGATAATTACGTTATGTTATCCAACCGGTTTACTTACACATGCAAATTGTTTAGGGATGTGATGTGCCTCCCAGTGCAAACACAGATGACAATTTGTCAGATGTTTTTCTACTCTGTAACATGGATCTGTATCTTCCCAATCCCTGACTACAGTTTTTTTGCTACCTACTACTGATCGGTAGAGACCAATGTCACATATTTTAGGTTTGGGTTATGGGAACAGCTGACTTCAAGGTGCTAATCTCTGTATTAGTGAGTACGGGCCTATGTGAGCTGCAGTAATGAGCACCCCTAAAATTTCAGCATCGAAAACAACAACAGCAACAAAGACTTATTTTCTGTTCACATCACATGCGCATTTCCAATTAGGGGAAGTTTCTGCCCCAAGAACTTCTTATTTAGGGATCCATGCTCATAAAGACTCCACAGTCTGAAATGTCTCCAGAAACCACGGCACAGAAGAGAGGGCTACAAATGTTACATTGACTCTTTTTTTTTTTTTAATTTTTTAAATTTTTATTTATTTATGATAGTCACAGAGAGAGAAAGAGAGAGGCAGAGACATAGGCAGAGGGAGAAGCAGGCTCCATGCATCGGGAGCCTGATGTGGGATTCGATCCCAGGTCTCCAGGATCGTGCCCTGGGCCAAAGGCAGGCGCCAAACCGCTGCGCCACCCAGGGATCCCGTTACATTGACTCTTAAAGGCTTCTTCCTAGAGATGGTCAGGCATCATTTCCATTTCCTTGCCCACAATAGGACACAGGCCTTATTTGACTTCACGGGTAAATGGGAGTGCTAGCCTACCACGTTTCTGGAAGGAAAGAAGGTACTTACAGTATTGATTTCCACCACACCACTTTTATTCCCTAGTCCCTTCCCATGGGCTCCATGTTTTAAAAGATTTTTACCAGTCAAACCACATTAATTATGTAATAGCTTCTCCGCTTGAAATAGACTGAGACTCACAGCTGCAAATACAGATGTTGCTCTCTCAACAGTAACTCAATATCAAAACTATCTCTGTAACCTTATTGAAAATTAATGTACAATTTCCATAAGGCTGTGTAAAATTATGAAAATCACCCGTGAACCCACATAATTACTTTTGTGACCCTAGAAGCGCAGGTGGTACCTTGAGAAGGTAGCCGTTATTAGGTCTCTATCAAGGAACTTCCATGCACAAAATTTTCCAGAAAGATGGAAAAGAATTGAAAGGGGGAGGAAAGAGGACATAGAGACCAAGTCATGTGCTTTATGATTTTGTCTGAGCCCTGTCTGTAACCCCCACTACCCTGAGTCACTCACGTGGACACGTTCCTTTGTGTGCATTCCCTCCGCTCACCTCTCCAACCTCAGATTAAAAACAAAGATGAGGCGCCATCTCTGTGAGCATTAGGGCCAAACAGAGTAGAGCTGCGGTCACCGACAGTGTTATGTATAATACTCCTTCTGCTGTAGGTTTCTCACACCCTAGCACACTTAGAACACTCTGACAACAAACAGTTCTCTCTGACACCAGCCGGGTGTCCTACGATTTAACTCAATTCCGACCCCATCTACCAGGAGATCCCTCAGGCAAAAGGGCCAATCCTACAGGACCGCCCTCCTCACTTCAGATGACCATCCCAAATCCAGGTGGTCACCTGTGATTCTGAATATTGGGTACAAATCAGAGGTTCCCGTGATCACCTGCTCAGGTTTGATTAATTTGCTAGAGTAGCTCACAGAACTTAGGAAAACAGTTTACTTACTATTTACCAATTTATTATAAAAATATATGTTAAAGGATACAGAGGAACATTCAGACGGAAGAGAGGCATGGGGCAAGGTATGTGGGAAGGTGCTTGGAGCTTTCAGCCATTCCCGAGGTGCCACACTCCCAGCACTTGTTTGGCAACCCAGAAACTCTACAAACTCAGTCCTTTGGGAATTTTTATGGAGGCTTCATCCATAGGCATGATAGATCATGAATTCCGTTTCCAGCCTCTCTCCCCTCTCTGGAGAATGGAGGGTGGGGCTGAAAATTTAAGCTTCTCATCATAGCTGATATAGTATTTCCCATCTAGGAGCCCACCATGTCATCTCATTAGAACAAAAGACACTCTTATCACCCAAGAAATTCCGGGGGATTTAGGAGTTCTGCATTAGGAGCAGGTCAAAGAGCAAATATCAGAGCAAAAGATGCTCCTGGTGCTCTTCTGGGAATGTCAGGAGTTCTGTGCCAGAAACGGGGGTGGGGGAAGAGACCAACATATATCTTCCCTATTATCTCACAGTATTCAGTGCTAACTTGAAAATGCTGCCACAGGGCCACAGAGTGCCTGCTTCCCTACATTTCCAAATTAGCTTTATTCTACGTTTAGAACATCTCTGAGAAAATACCAAAGATCTGTCACCCAAACCAGCATTCATTATACATGACCTTTTAGCATCATTTGACACAGCTGATTACTCCCCTGTTCTTTTTTTTTTTTTTAATTTTTATTTATTTATGATAGTCACAGAGAGAGAGAGAGAGGCAGAGACACAGGCAGAGGGAGAAGCAGGCTCCATGCACCGGGAGCCCGACGTGGGATTCGATCCCGGGTCTCCAGGATCGCGCCCTGGGCCAAAGGCAGGCGCCAAACCGCTGCGCCACCCAGGGATCCCTACTCCCCTGTTCTTGAAGCACTTTCACTTGCGCAGCCTTGGGGCAAACCTCTCCTGATTCTCCTCTGACCACACCAGCCACTTTCCATCTCTTCGCGGATTTCTCCATATCCCCTGGCCGTTTAGTGGGGGAGTCCCCCGGGTTCCAGTCCAGGGAGCTCATGCCAGTCTATACCTGTCCCACAGGTGAACTCACCTGATCTCCCGGCTTTGAAAACCAGCTCTACGTTGAGGACTCTCCCTCAAGTCTCAAGCCCAGACTTCCGCTGGGAACTCCACGTTCTTATATCCAATGACTTGACATCGCCAGTTGGATGTCACGTGGTCACCTCAAACTCAGCAGAGCTAAAACCCGAGTTCTGGTTTCATCTCTCAAACCCCCCTAGAGTGTCCGCCATCCGCACACCTTAGGAAAGGAGAACTCTTGTCCTGCTTGTCGCTCTGGCTGTAAAGCTCAGAGCCATCCTCTCTGTGGCTCTTTCTTATCCATGTCGTATAGAATCCATCTGGAAAGGGCTGTACCTGCTGTGGCGTATACCTGAGTGTATCTTCAGAGGGCATCTGGATATACTCTGCCCTCTACTCTCTATTCTCCACCAAACAGTAGCCAGAATGATCTTTTAAAATGAATTCATGTCAAATCCTACCTCTGCCCAAAACCGTCCAATCTTTTCTCATCTCACAATAAAATTTGAGGCGGGGGGTGGGGGGGAATGGGTGATGGGCACTGAGGGGGACACTTGACGGGATGAGCACTGGGTGTTATTCTGTATGTTGGTAAATTGAACACCAATAAAAATTAATTTATTAAAACAAAACAAAACAACAACAACAACAACAACAAAAAAAAAAACAAAACAAAACAAAAACAATAAAATTTGAAATCCTTGCCGACAAGACCCTTCACGTCCTCGCTCCCCTGCTTCTTCTCACCTCCCCCTTCCCTTTCTCCACTGCCTTCACTCTGCTTGAGCCACGCTGGAGCCCTGAGTGATGCTCAGCTGTGCTAAGTACTCTCTCACCTCCTTCAGGTCTGTGCTCACCTGTAGGCTTCTAATATTCTCAGGGTGATTTTCTCTGATTATCCCACGGGTAATAGCAGACCCCTCCCGTCACCGTCTATCCCCCTCAGTTTGCTGTATTTTCTCTAGAGCTTTCATACTACATATTTATTTATTGGCTTGTCATGAGTCCCCTCCTGTCAGACATCAGTTCCACGAGGGCAATTCTCTGCCTTTGCGTTCGTATATCCCCGCTGTCTGGAAGTGTCTGGGACACTGTGCTCAGAAATGCTCACTCATGACTGTAGAAATCTGTTAGCATAAGAGATGTGTCCCGAAGATGCTTATTTAAAAAGATAGGGCACCTGGGTGGCTCAGTAGGTTAAGTGTCTGCCTTCAGTTCATATCATGATCCAGGGGTCCTGGGATGGAGTCCTGCATCGGGCTCCCAGCCCCGTGGGGAGCCTGCTTCCCCCTCTGCATCTCTCTCTCTGTCTCTCATGAATAAATAAATAAAATCTTTTAAAAAATAAAAAGTAAAAGATAAAGTGTTCATGCTTCCAAAGGATTTTTTTCATAAATTAAAGTGGCTTCAAAGTTATTCATAATATAATGTCTCTGTGACTGGCTTGTGTTTCAATTTATTCTCCTAAGTAGTGGAAAAAGGGTTGGAAGTACAGCCAATAGGGCAGGACGCCCTGACCACACATGTCTTGGGACTCAACCACCTCAGGCCCCATTTACTCTTCCCCAACATGCCACCCCTGCCTACCCTTTCCAACACCCCTGCCTGGACTCTCCAACCCACCTCATTTGCCATGGGTAGTGCCATTCTCTGCACCGATGCTACCTCGTCAGGAAGTCCTCTCGCTCCTCCAGCGGGCCTCAACCTGTCCCTTCTGCGTTCTCCCCCAGAGAAGAAGCTCTCTCTCTAGTTTGTTTCTCTAGTCTGATAACATATGGGCCATTCTCTGTTTCTAGGAGAGCTGTATCCTATCCCTGCCTGATTCCACCACAGCTCCTTGAATGCAAGGGGCCATCAATAAAGATTTGGTGAACTAAAAACCTAGAAAGTTGTAATAGATTGACTCCCCACCCTCCCTATTTAAAATCCTTTCCTGGGGGGCACCTGGGTGACTCAGTGGTTGAGCATCTGCCTTCGGTTCAGGTCATGATCCCGGGATCCTGGGATCCAGTCCTGCACCAGGCCACCTGCAGGGAGTCTGCTTCTCCCTCTGCCTGTGTCTCTGCCTCTGTATGTGTGTCTCACATTTTAAATAAATAAAATCTTTTAAAAAATAAAACCCTTTCCAAGGACACCCCTGATGTGACCCCTCTGTTTGCTCAGAAGACAGTGGGCTCTCAGCCCTGCAGTGGCATCTGTGCAAACACTACATTTACAGGTGGCTGTAGAAAAGGGTCTCTTTTCACGGACCGTGGCAAAACAATTGTGCCCACATAAGATTACTCAGAGAAAGGGGAAATTAAAGAAGATGGTCTCGCTAAGCTTTCTGGAAGTGACTCTTACAGAATAAAATTACATTAGCATCAAAGATCCTACTATTTAAGCCCTTGGGTCACTTACTTTTTCCTTAAGAATATTTTTGTGTGTTTAATGAACAGAAGTGTCTCTGGCTCATATCAGTGGGAATAACTTTCGATATTTTTCTTCAACTATAGACCAGGCAGACAAAAATAAAACCTTACCTATTTCTTCTGCTGTGGAGTTGCAATTTAAGTTCCTAGCAATGTCCCTACTGCCCCTCATCTACTAACACCAATTCATCTCTGTCCGCCATCGGTTCCTCCTTCCATAAATCTTAAGTTTCTTTAGTTGTAGTAGATACACGTGTGTGAATTTCAGAGGAGACACATTCCTGGCATTTGTTACGCGTTTCCATTTTTCTCTGCTTTCAATTCCTCCTTCCAAAACCTCCATTACTTTGTGAGGTCGGGTGTGTGCACGTGTGTGCGCGTGCGGAGGCAGGTAGAGAAGGCATTCCTAAGTTACGGAGCTGTAGATTCTGTGTGCACGCGGCAGATCAAAGGATTGTGCCTTGGTCAGGATGTCCCTATCAAACTGTACTTTTTTAGACACTACATTTTGGTAAAACTTATTGGGGGGCTGTCGTGTTCAAGAGAAATATTAGCAAAATGATTAGGGGAACATAAGTGATGAGGATGTGGAAGGATGCAGAGCACATAGTCAAGGCTCTTCGGATGAAAGTAAAGAAATATAACTCAAGCTACATTCACCAAAAGAGAAATTTTTAATGAGTCACGTGACCAAGGGGTCTAAGCACAGACGAGCTGCAGGCCTAGTTAGAGCCAAGTGCTGAAACAACGTTGCCAGAAGTCTCGCTCCTTGTCTCGGGTCTGCTTTTCCCTTTCTAGGGATCTGCTTTAGGGGTGCCCTTCCTATAGGATAAGAAGGCCACCAGCCATGCTGAGTCTACAACCTGCTAGGGGAGCAGATCCAACAGAAAGAAGTTGCCTGTTTTCAGTGGTTCCAGAACAAATCCCAAGGAAATCTTCCCTTGGGCCAGCCTGGGGAATGCTCTCACCTCTGAGCCCAGCCCTGTGGTCCGAGGAGGCTGAGGGCAGCGCCACCTGGACCACAGAAACCGAGAGTGTGAGAGAAAATGGCTCTCAAAGAAACTCCGAGTGCTGTTAGCAGGAGAGGGGACGGCTGTCAGACAAAGACGGCAGGTCCCCGCTGTTCTGCTTCATAGGAAGAAAGAGTGACAGGTCGGAGGAGCCTTGGTGGGGATGTGACCTCCCGATCTGGGGTGTGGGCGAGCAATCAGATGTAATCCCTGAGGGGCGCGTGGATCACGGACCCGCAGGGGAACCCGCTCCCTGAGCCCGTGTTGGCTTCCCGCCCCCCTCCGAGCTGCACCCCCGTGTGGCACAAACAGGAGGGGGGCCCCCTAACCGGCAAGACTCAAGGGTGAAGCCCAGCCTCCAGGGAACTCGGCCTGGGTGTCTGACACCCTGGGGGTCCGATTCCCCAGATTCAAAGGATTGTTTCAAGGGCTCCAATGAGCCACCCTTGGGCCGCAGCCAGCTGGGTGCTCAGCGCCCTAAGTCATGGCTCAGGGCGGGGGGGCGTGGCCTCCCCCCAAAGCCCCTCGCCGTCCTGGGGGCCTCAAGGAATTTTCTTTCAGGATTGCCTTCTGCGATGGAAGAGTATAATTTCCTAAAAGTCGCAATTAAAGACTGCCTGACACTTCCTGAAGCTGCTAATCACATCCCTTAACAAGGATGGGTGTCGCCAGCTCCCAGCACCTGGCAGCCGCTTGGGGCGCCCTCAGCTGTGCAGCTGTCACAGCTGCGTGGTTCCCCCCGAGGGGGCATGACCAGGGCCTGTGCAGGCGGAGTGGGGCGCCTGGTCAGGGCCCTGGGCAAAGGGAGCACGACTGGCCTGGGAGGATGGAGCGTGTTCCGTTTCCCTTTCCCTTTTCCTTTCCCTTTCCCTTTCCCTGAAGCAGGTGCAAACTCAGTCTCATTTTCCGCTGGCCGATGACCTCCCACTGGGCGCTGGGAGGGTGGAGGTCAGGGCCCACTGTCCACCCCGCTGTCGTCCCTCCCTCCCCAAGCCCCAGCATCCCCAGAGTCGTGCTGGCAACACAGGGGAGCAAGGCTCAGGGTCCCCGCGGCTCCAGCTGCCCCCCAGGGCTAGCTGCGCATGTTGGGCCTGCCGCGGGCCAGAGCATCCCTCGGAGAGCTGGACTTCTCACGAGGAGACGGGTGGCCCTGCTTCGCGGTGGCGCGTGTGGTCACCGAGGCTTCGAAGATCTTAGGCGACAGGGAAAGACCCCTTCAGCGTCAGCGACAGGGAGCAGCTCACAGAGGCCGTGTCGCCTGCGGACAGAGGCCCGGTGCGTGGCGGTGACAAGGTCTGGGACGGTGCCAGCCCAGGAAGACGGCCAGGGCTTATCACCCTCGGAACAAACTCAACCTGCAGAACCGCAGGGACTTGTTGGGCGCGGGCAGACCCGAAGAGAGACGCAGCCGCGCTGACCTGCTGACGTGTGCCCAGGAGAGGCCCGGTCCCTGTGGCCACCGCTGCCTGGAGCATCCGTGGGCCCCGGGCTCCGGCTCCTGTTTGCCTCTGGGCTTTTTGCTGTCGGAGGGAGGGAGTGTGCTTACATCGTCTCCTGCTACACAGGTGCAGGCGCTTCTTGGGGAGCTCCCGCAGGAGCGGAATTGCTGGGTCAGGGGGTGAGCGTCCATCTGGGGACGAGCCCAGGGTGGCATCTCCTTGCGGTGGAGGGGGATGTTCTGGTGGCCCTGGGCTCCCAGACGCGGGAGTGCCAGTCGGCCCTCTCCCAAGCCGCCGGGGCGGTGAGTCAGCTGCGTGGGTCCCCAAGCCGCACGTGGTTATGCAGCCGGGACGCCCCGGACACGGGGGGACACAGCTGCTCGCCGGCTTCGTGGTGCTTTCTACCCTGGCGTCCCCTACACAGCGGACAGCGGTCGCCTCTGAGGCCTTCAAGCGGGCAAGTGAGGGGAGACGGGTTCTTACTATCTCACTTTTTTACCTGACATGATATTTTTCAAATATTGTAGTTAATACGTTTTAGCTTGTTCGTTTTATCGGACCTCAGTGCCAGCGTTGCGGTAGTTACCGGCCGCGGCTCACGTACATCCTCCTCGTGGGTCCGCGCAGGGCCTGCCTTTATCTAGTTCACTGGTTATTTCTTTAAAGAAACATCAGGCAGGGAGCCCGGGTGGCTCAGTGGTTGAGCGTCTGCCTTCGGCTCAGGGCGTGACCCCGGAGTCCTGGGATCGAGTCCCGCATTGGGCTCCTGTTGAGGAGCCTGCTTCTCCCTCTGCCTGTGTCCCTGCCTCTGTCTCTCATGAGTAAATAAATAAAATCTTAAAAAAAAAAAAAAAAAACCATCAGGCACCACATGCCCACACCCTGCAGCCCCCGCCCGCCCCACCCCAGCAGAAGGGGGACCTTGACCATTGCCGTCATCTCACACATGTCATCCATCCCCTGGCACACCGAATCCTTCTCCCGAATTGCTTCGCCCCTTTGCGTTTCTTCAGGTAGATCCTCAGTGTATCCATCGGTACTCCTTTAAAGCCCATTTTCATGTTATTTTGATTTTGTCTTTATAAGAAGGATGTCATGCAATATATAAAAATTTGAGACTCTTTTCACTTAATGTTGTCTACATCCACATTTTTGCAAGTTGCTCTGGGTCAGAGCTCTGCAAACTGTAAAGGGCCATATGAGAAACATCTTAGGCTCTGTAGGCCCCACACGGCCTGTCATATATTCCTTTTTGTTTGTTCTATAGCCCTCGAAAAAATGCAAACGCCGTTCTTAGCCTGCAGACCAGACGAGAATGTGGCTTGCTGACCTCTGCTCTGGTGCACCTGCGGCGATCGCTCTCTAATATTAGTTGTACTGTGGTTTATTAGTCGGTTCTTCCATTAATGATACTTGGTTTATCTCTGAGCTTTTGCTGTCGGAGGGAGTGTGCTTACATCATCTGCTATGCAGGTGCGGGCAATTCTTGGGGGAGCTCCCGCAGGAGTGGAATTGCTGGGTCAGGGTGTGAGCGTCCACCTGGGGGGGGCGGGGGGGAGCCCAGGGTGGCGTTTCAGAGATGAGGCTGCCCCAACCTCACTGTCACTGAACTGTGCTGCCTCTGAGACCATTTACCCACCGTCTAGGCTTCTCTGTCATTCTCTGTTCTCTCCAGGCGTTTTGGTGGGCTTGCTTTACTTTCTGTGCCTTCACAATCCCACCCAAATGTGTGATTCCTTCCCAGGCGTGGCCTGTGGCAGCGTCTCCACTGGACCCGCCTCTGGAGCAGTCGGTAGAAATGTGGGCTTCAGCCTTAGACTTGGACTTTAGTCCAGGCCCTGCTGCTTCCAGCTGCTTGACCAGGTCAGGACACTTGATGCGTTGAGCTGCAGTTTTACCTCCGTCAAGCAGTGAGAAGACCGGTGCCTCCCTTCACGATCAGAAGTCACTCCACGTACCGATAACATGGAAGCAGACAGCAGAGCCGGAGAAGTGACGGCCTCTCTGGGACTCGGTGGAGGGATCTCGTGGACACCCCCTGGGCCCTGCCGTCGGAAGAACGGTGTCTGTCTGGGACCCTCCACTGTATGAGCATCTCCTTCTTGCCATCTCCTCTTGTCTGGGTGCTTGGGAAACAGCAGGTTGGGCACGGGGGAGGCAGTTCATATAATAAGGTGGACCGGGTGGCCCTCGGCCTGGAGTCTGATAGTTAAGGCAAGACCCGAAACAGGTGAGAGAGGGAGGCTGTAGCCGGAGGATCCGATTCCAGGGTCATTCACGTGACTGATGGCAGGAGGCTTCCTTCCTTATCACATGGCATCGCATGGGTTTGCCCCGACCCAGCAGCTGCCTTCCCCCAGAGCAAGTGATCCAAGAGAGGGACAGACAGAGACAAACAGAGAGACTGTCACTTTTTCCTCACTCTGTTCCTTCGAGAGCAAGTCACTAGGTCCAACCCACGCTCAACAGGAGGGAACTGATTTCACAAGAGAATAAAGACCCCAACGTGGCGGGATGCCTCCTTGTGGTTTTGATTTGCATTTCCCTAATAATGACTAATGACACTGAACCTCTTTTGTGTGTATTGGCCATTTGTGGATCTTCTTTGGAGAAATGTCAATTCAAATCCTTTGTGTTTTAATTTTTATTGTTATTTTATTTAGTATTACTTTTTAAGTGGGCTCCACGCAGGGCTCGAAATCATGACCCTGAGATCAAGACTTGAGATGAGATCAAGAGTCGGATGCTTAACCAACTTGAACCACCCAGGCGCCCCTCCGTTGACTATTTTTAATTCGCTCATTTGTCTTTTTGTTGAATTTTAAGTTTCTTATGCAATCCAACACACGGCCCTTATCAGATATGTGATGTGCAAATATTGTCTCTCATGCTGCGGGTCATCTTTTGACTCTCTTGAAGCAATCCTTTGATGCATAAAAGTTTTTAATTTTGACAAAGTCTGTTTTTTCTAGCTTTTCTTTTGTGGCTTGTCTGGACAGGGTGTGCATACTTATCCAAGTTAAAAATCTGATGGCATTTGTAGTAGGAGGTAAGAAGAGATGCCAAGTGGGCACAAAACAAACCTTCACTATAATTAGCAGCTTCACAGGTTGTTAGACAACTAGATGAGATGACTTAGCACAGAGTGGGTGCCTAATAAATGCTCACTTTTATGGAGTCTAGCACAAGTGTTTGATATGTAATTTTAGAAAGAGTAAATATGGTGGAGGCAGATGCCACAATTCTTTTTCTTGGTCTCTGTCCAGAGTCACTCCAGATTGTCTAGGGGGAACGGGAAAGAGAAAATGGTTTGGGAAGCATCCGTGATGGAAAAGAATCGCTTTAAATGAGCCTCCTTTCCCTGACATGGCAATAGTTTAAAAAGTTCAACCTTCAGGAAGGAAAACATTGTTGGGATCCTGTTTAAAAAATACTGTTATCCGTTGATACGTTTTACACAGTGTCAAGATATAGAGTTTAGGGCAGCCCGGGTGGCTCAGCGGTTTAGCGCCGCCTTCAGCCCAGGGCCTGATCCTGGAGACCCGGGATCGAGTCCCGCGTCGGGCTCCCTGCATGGAGCCTGCTTCTCCCTCTGCCTGTGTCTCTGCCTCTCTCTCGTTCTCTCTCTTTTTGTCTCTTATAAATAAATCAATAAATAAAATCCTTAAAAAACCAAGATATAGAATTTAGATGCAGGCAAATAGAATTTGAAATCCCTAAATTCTCCTCCCTGATTCCTCTCCTGCCTCCCAGGCGAGCACCTGTTTGTTCCTTTGTAAGAGGAGAATGGCTCCTTCTTTCTGAGAACTTTGCTCTAGTGCTGCTTGTGGCCAACCCTCCTGGTTATCTATCCAATGCTTATCTTCCCCTCTTCTTTGTTCAGAGCAAGTGATTTTATCCACATTCCCTAGAGTGATCATATCGCTCTGCTGAGCTTAGACAGCTGCCCACCTTAAGCCCATGGACCTCTCCTCCAGCCCAGTGGTTATTTTAGAAATGACACTGACCCTCTCCCAGCTAATTATATAAGAAAAAAAAAAGCCTACTTCATGTCATTTGGAAGCTATCCTCAGAAATGAAGAGAGCTAATGGGAGGAAATGCTTCTCCTCTTCGCTGTATGCCATTGTGTGTACAAGCAGAGCCTGGAGCCACTTAAGCCCATGTGTAGAATGGATTCCAGAAGACGAGTCCATTGTGTCCAACAGGGTGGCACAGAAAGTACCTGAGTCTTCAGTTGGTGTTAGTGAGCAAATTAGCTGGCCTGGATTTGTCCCATCTTCAGACTTCTTGATAGTTAGACAATGGCAAGTGTCTCATCCATTTAGTATACTTTCAGTTAAGTCTTCTGTTGCTTGTAGTGAAAAGCACCCTAGAAGAGGCATTATTTTAGGAGAAGCCCACATAGAAGACCCATGGTGGGAGGAGACAGCCACCTAATGAGGTAGGAAACTGATTCAGTCTGCAGGACCAAAGTGGTGAAGGTGTCACCGTTCAACTGCCCAGAGAAAGAAAAAAAAAAATCAACAAAACTCTCATCTTCCTCTGGTGAGAATTCGTAGATGAGCAAGAGGAGGAATAAAAAGAGAGAGATTAGGTTAGTTGTGAAACAAGAAAGAATATGGGAAGTGTAAAAATAAAACACATAAAAGCAGACATTCAGAACTCCCAAATGCTACCATGCCTCAGGACATGTTCCTGAGGCTCAGAATAAAGCAGCCAAACAATGAAGGCTTGAACCACCTCAGATCCTAAGCAAATTAAGTATCCAGCTTGGATCCTGAGCAAATTAAGTATCCCACAAATACGAATGAAGTATTTATGTATTCTAATACATACTGCAGTATAGAATACATGTATTCTAATAATACTTCCCTCCCCGGAAGGAAATTAGAATGAGCAGAGCTATATATTAATCGGGGTTCTCCAGAGAAACAGAGCCAATGGGGTATAGATCTGTATACAGAGAGATTTATGATAAGGGATTGGCTCACGTGATTACGGGGGCTAACAAGTCCCAAGATCTTCAGGATGAGTCAGCAAGCTGCAGACCCAGGAGAGCTGATGCTCCAGTTCAAGTCTGAAGGCAGGAAAGGATACCCAGCTCCAGGGCAGGCGGGCAGGAGGGATTCACTCTTATGCAGGGAGAGTCTATTTTTTGTTCTATTCAGAATAGGCCTTCAACTGATTGGACGAGGCCCACCTGCATCAGGGAAGGCAATCTGCTTTACTCAGTCTATCGATTTAAATGTGAAACTTATCTAGGGGCATCTGGATGGCTCAGTTGGTAGAGCATGCAACTCTCAATCCTGAGGTAGTGAGTTCAAGCCCACGTTGGGCATAGAACTGACTTTAAAAAAATAAATGTTGGACTTATCCAAAAACATTCTCACAGAAATATCCAGAATAATGACAGACCAAATATCTAGACCGTTTGTGGCCCAATGTGACATAAAATTAAGCATAATAGCAGCAACAGCTTTTCTCTAAAAATACATACAGTCTTTGCTCCTTCCCATAAGCTATACTTAGACCCTTCACTTTTTATCAAGGTTAACAAAGTGCCTCTCAATTTGGAATGCAAACATTAAAGAGGCTCTTCTACCCTGCACCGCTGTGAATTTCCCTAGTTTTCTGTGGAGTGTTGCATGACAGTGGACATATTTGCATATCTAGATGTTGCACATCCCTTGTTACTGACTATGTGGCCAGTAAAACAAGGACCAGGGGAGTCAGCTGAAAGGTCTTTCACTGGAAGTGTGTTAGATTAATACGCGCAGCCGTTCTGAACACCCCCACTGTGTCGGGGTCGCCCTTTGCGTCATCAAATTGCTGGCTCATTAGAAGCTATTTCTTATTTATCTTTGGGCCCTCTTGGGTCCCTCTGAGATGCTTTGCACAGAGCAGACATTCAGGAGATATTTTTTGGTTTGGAGGTTAAACTGTACAGCTCTTTTGAGAAGGTTACATTATATGACCAAGTTTTACTGCCCTCCAAATACCTGAAAACATTTTAGCAGGTCCCTGATTTTCCTAAATCCCTGGCAGGTGTGAAAGGTTGAGGGCATTGACTGTAGAATCAGAAAAACCTGGGTTCAGACTCCAGCTTTAGTAGTTGCACGGTGACCTCGATCATGTCTCTTAACCCCTGTAAGCCTCAAACTATTTTTCCTCCTATAAAAAAAGCAAAAGTGCATTTCAGTCCAAAGTTATGCATTGCCCAGAAGATACCTCTCCAGGTTATCTGATTCTGATTTTGTGTTAAGTGGTAGACGGGGACAGCAGTGCAAGAACCCTTCTTGTCAACATCCAGATCACATTCTGTCCTGTTGAGATCCCATCCGACACCCCTGGCCCACTGCGGAAGAAGCCAGGTCCCTCCCTCTGTCATTCATTCTGTCCTTCCTGACCTCCAAACGTGTCTTTGACAACTCCTTTGAGTGAATTGTAACATTTGCTTCCCTCCCTCCCTCCTTATGAGTAAAATTAACATTTTTATGTGAACTCAATAGTATGTGAGCTCCCCAAGGCAGGGATTTTTGTCTGTTCTGCTCACCGCGCTCTCCTCAGTGCCTAGAACAATGCCCTGCACGTGGTGGGCTCTAGGATAGTTCACATAGACTGCTCAGCCTCAGCCCCATGTCTGATACACAGGAAGGACCCCAAATAGCACCTGTCACTAGAACACTAAAAAAAGACGGTGAGGTGGGGCGTCTCGGTGGCTCAGTTGGTTAAGTGTCTGCCTTTAGCTCAGGTCATGATCTTGGGGTCCTGGGATCGAGTCCCGCATGGTACTCCCTATTCAGTGGAGAGTCTGCTCCTTCCTCCCTCTGACCCTCTTCCACTCTTGCTCTCTTGTTCTCTCTCTAATAAATAAATAAAATCTTAAAAAAAAAAAAAAAAAAAAACAGGAGGGATACCTGGGTGGCTCAGTGGTTTAGTGCCTGCCTTCAGCCCAGGGCGTGATCCTGGAGTCCTGAGATGGAGTCCTGCATCGGGCTCCCTGCATGGAGCCTGCTTCTCCCTCTGCCTGTGTCTCTGCCTCTCTCTCTCTCTCTGTCTCTCATGAATAAGTAAATAAAATCTTAGAAAAAAAAAAGGAAAAGAAAATGAAAGACAGTGAGGAGCACCAAGGTGGAGGGAGGTTGGCAAAGACATGGATTCCTGAAGAAATGAGAAAGGCCCTTTCAGGAACCATGAGGGATGAGGGCTGACCAGAGAGAGATCCAGAGAGCTGTGGTTGTCCCCGTTAGAAGGAATTTTAATGAACTCATGTCCCTTAGACCCCTTAGTCAGTGGCTGGCACCTGCCACGTTGTACCCAGTGTTCAGAGGGAAGCCAGAACCAGAAACCTGCCGCAGCCTCAACGGTTGGGGGTGGGAGAGGGGAGAATGTCGAGGAGAAAGATCAGAAAGACTATTTGAGTCCACTTCATACATTTCTCTGCCACACTTGAGCAATTTAGGAAAATTGGCACAAATAAATGGAAATTGCTTTGCACTGAAGTGCTTGATTGCAGGAATGAAAGATAATTTTTCCTTGGTTAAGAGCTATTGATATGAAGGTCAGCCAATGCAGATGTGGGTGACGGATCTCTGTGACAGTCTTCTGAGTCTCGCTGACTCCAGGGTTTCCCATCTCCGTGAGGCACCACGCTGTGGATGTGCCATGCTTTGAAAACCTCAGAACCATTAGCAAGCTGCCCTCACGAAGGATGATCGCTTCAGTCCTAGCGGCCCGACTTTTGAGAACCATGTTTCACTTGGATTGATTTACACCACAATCTGAATTTTGTTCGTAAAATAGTTTGGAAACCAATGGAATTTTTTTTTTTTTTTTGAAATCTCCCTTTCAATTAATTCCTCTGCTAATTAGTTTTAGCTTTAATTGATTTTGAGACCCATTTTGAGACACTTAACACTGGCAGGCAGCCACTTCCCTTTCGTCTCCTTCAGAGAACTCATCCAATTAAAAATGCATTACAACATTTTCGTGCAAAGAAATTGGGGTGCCATTTTGTTTTTTAAAAGCTCCGTACCTTAACCGCTGTGCTGTGTGAGGTCAGGACCAGAGTCTGAGTTTGCTCCAACTCAGATGTTGCTCCAACACTCACTTGCTAAAATAATAGGTCTAAAACCGGTCTAAACCCTCCGGGCCCATCAACCAGAACTTTCGTTCTTCAACTGAAGCCAGTGGGGTCACGTTCCAAGATGTCACCCTGCAAACTATGGGCATTCTAACCACCAGAGAGGGAGTATTTATTCATTTATTCACTTATTACTTCTCTTTCATCAGATATTTACTGAAGGATCCTGGGACCTAGGTCCTACCCAGGCCTGTGCTATCTAAGGTAATAGCCCTCAGCCACACGTGGCTACTGAGCTCCCACAATGTGGCTGGTCCTCACTGAGCTGTGCTAGCATTATAAAAAAAAAAAAAAAATCAGACTTTGAAGTCATAGCATGAAAAAAAAGATATAAAATTTCTCCATGACTTTGCATATTGGTTACAAGTTAAAATCGTATTTTGAGTATGTTCCATCAAATAAAAAATGCTATTCAAATTAATCCCACCAAGGTGCCTAGGTGGCTCAGTCAGTTGGGCATCTGACTCTTGGTTTCAGCTCAGGTCGTGATCTCGCGGTTGTGGGATCGCGCCTTGCATAGGGCTCTGCACTCAGTGTAGAGTCTACTTCAGATTTTCTCTCCCTCTTACTCTCTCTGTCAAATAAATAAAATATTTTAAAACACGATTTTATTTATTTATTCATGAGAGACACAGAGAGAAAGGGGCAGAGAGAGAAGCAGGCTCCATGCAGGGAGCCTGATGCAGGACTCGATCCCGGGACTCCAGGATCACACCCTAGGCCAAAGGAAGATGCTCAACTGCTGAGCCACCCAGGCATCTCATAAATAAAAACTTTAAAAAAAATTAATCCCACCTGTTTCTTTTTACTTTTTTAATGTGACTGCTAGAAAATTTTCAATTACATATGTGGTTCACAATATATTTCTAGGGAACAGTCCTGGTCTATGTATTGGGGGAAACCAAACAAACAAAAATTCATATCTTCAAGCAACTTCCATTTCAATGGAGAGAATATAGAACTCAAAAAAGAAGAAAGGGAGGACGGAAAGAAGAAAGAAAAAAAATTAAAGTGTATACAGTATATCAGATTGCATTGAGTGCTATCAGGAAAAAAAAAAAAGATAAAACAGGGCAGGCAGCTGGAGGGTGGGAGGGGAGAGGCTTGTTATTTAGGGAGTTCAGGAGAGGTCTCACCAAAAATGATACACTTTTGGAAGAGAATTGCCAGTGCTAAGTGAGTCTACCTTGCAAGAGGCCAGCGTAGGGAAGAAAATGTTCATCGTGTCCTTGCTGGTCAGGGCTTGTAAAGTGGCAAAAACTCCTACCAGGTTAAGGAAAAAAGGGACAGTTTGGTTTTATATCTGCAGCAGCCCTGGAGGAGACGTGAGATCAGTGGTAACCAAACGCCAGGTGCATGAGCATCACCTGGATGGCTTGTTGGAACCCAGATGGGTGGCCCCCGTCCCCCAAAGCTTCTAATCCATCTCAGTCTGCGATGGACCCAAGAATCTACATTTCTGATTAAGTTCCCAGGTGCTGCTGCTGCTGCAGCTGGAGGCCCAGGGACACCCCCCCCAACTTTGAGCATCACTGTGTTAGGCAACACCTGCATTTTCAAAGCCAACAAGTAGAAAAATAAACATGTTATTTATAACCACGGTGATGACAACGTGAGAAATAGTTCAGAGAGCAAAAGAGGTTGTTGCCTCAGGCAAGGCGAAATCAGGAAGGAGGGGTGCGAAAGGATAAACTGAGGCATATTAAAAATGTAAAGAGCTTTGCTCACTCTGGCAGCACATATACTGAAACTTTTCAAGTTTATTTGAGCAAAAGTCCATTCGAATTGGGCCGCATCCCATCCAGCAGATAGAAGGGAGCTCGGAGGAGCTGCAGAAAAATCAAAGACTTACATGGCAGGCGGGGGGAGTGGGAACAAGGGAGTTATGCGGGGCCAAAAAGCAGTTTGGTTGCGGCCAGGTTACTCCTTTGGAGAGGCCTGGGTCCGCCAGGTGGATACCTAACCCCAGCTTCTCAAGACCTGTTCAGGCAATGGACTGGTTTACGATTCTGCTTCCGGGAGAGCTGAAACTGTGATGACGTCTCCGTTTGGTGACGAGGGGCTTAGCACCAGTGGCTCCATTTGGACCTGCTGTCTTGTTTTTAGCAGGGAAGACGGGTGGGAGGCGGCTAATGTCTGTTATAAGCCTTGTAGCACCGTCCGGCTTTTAAAAACTCCACACGTGTGTTATTTTGATAGAAATAGAAGGTGGATCCTCAGAAGAAACATACAGGACAAAGGTGGCACTTGTCATTGGGCGCTGGAAAGTTTCTGCTGTGCATTTTTGGGAAGAGGGAATACATCACACAGTTACCCTCCAGGTGGAGCCTGACGCCAAGGTGACCACTTCCTGCCCCGTGTGGCTCATCACTGCCTGCATGGGGGCAAAAGGGGCACGCCGACCTTGGTCTGTGCCCAAGGCGGAGGAAGAAATGCTTTGGCCTTAAAATGTTCTCCAGTGACACATTTGGGTCACCCGGTCACGGAGGGGAACTGTGGGGGGATTGACTAAGGATGATGCATAACCTCTGACTGGAGCCTGTAGCTCCAGGGTCACCCCCTGTCCTTCCCTTGGCCTGAGCTCCTTTCTAGTCCCTCCCATGTGACTGCCCCCTGGGAAGGCAGGCGGAGGGGGAGTGGGGGCTCAGGGAAGGAGGTTTGGAGGGCATGGTTAGGAGGAGATACTCAGAGCTTTGGGCAGGCTTCTCTTCTCCAGGGGGGGACTTTTCTGTACTTCCTACGCCACCAGCAAGGTAAGACCTCAAGGGCTCAGATGGGAGAAGGCTCACTTGGATTGCAGGGTCTGACATGAAGGCTTATAATACAAAATGTACATTTGATCTCCGCCCCCCTTTCTGGCACTGAGCTAAAACCCCTGGAATTTCCTGTAGAGAGAGCGACCGATGGGGATGTGTCTTATTATGTTAATGAGGTGGCTTTTGGAATGTACCTAATAGGGGACTGGTTGCCAGGGGAACCGCTCCTGTGATTAGAGGATTGGAACTTCCAGTCCCAGCCCCGGATCCCCTGAGGGGAGAGAGTCTGGAGGTTGACTCAGTAGTCATGGACCCGGCGATTTCATCAATCCTGCCTCTGTAAGGAAGCCTCCAGACAAATTCGAAAGGGCAAGGTTTGGAGAGCTTCCTCGTGGGTGAACATGTGGGGTTCCTCGGCAGTGACTCACCTGGACAGGGAGTGGAAGCTCGGGCCCTAGGCGTGTCTTCCACCTGGCTGTTCCTGGGCCGGCTCCTCTTCTAATAAACCAGCAACATAGTAAACAAACTATTTCTCCGAATGCCGTGAGCTGCTCTAGCGAACTGATCAAACCCGAAGAGAGGGTTGTTAGAACCTACAGTCCGTGGCCAGTCGGGTCAGAAGCGCAGGGGACAACCTGGGCCTGTGATTGGCATCTGAAGGATGAGAGGGGACAGTCCCGTGGGACCAATCCCTTAAGCTGTGGGCTCCGGTGCTCTCTCCAATAGTATCAGAATTGAGTTGAGTTGCAAGACATCCAGCGGCGTCGGAGAGCTGCTTACGGGTGTGAGCAAAGAGCCCCACAGTCCTCGATAGGGTGACGCTGTGTGCCCAGGACTGGGGTGGTGCTGGGACACAGGATCTTCCGAGAGCGCCAGGTACCTCGGCAAGCCAAGTGTGCGTCCTAGGATTTCCCTGTGAGCTCTCCATCGTGGCACTATTGTGTACAATAGCAAACAATTCAAACACAAATCAATTCAACAAATATTTATTAGGCACCTACTGCGTGCTAGGACTATCTAGGTGGTAGGAAAAAGCTGTGATCAAAAGGGACAAAAATGTCTAATGATACTAAATACAGTATGGAGTAGCCACATCGTAGACTATTACCCCCACCCTCCGCCCCCCAAATAAACTGCCAAGGGGGAGAATATTGTATTATATCAAGGGCGTTTTGAGACCGTAAGTTCAGGAGAAAAGAGGTAGCAGACGCCTCTTGCTTTTGTCTGCCCTGCATTTCCTCGCCCTTCTGTTGGTGGCAGGCCTCAGCTTCCTTCCCTTTGCCTTGCAGAACTTCCCTGCCCTAACCCCGGGGACTTGGGAAGGGAGCTGTCATTTGGGATGGGCTTGTATGTGTGAAGCCACCATGTTGGTTGTTCTGTTTGGGCGTTGCACAACCCTTAGCTACAGTCTAAACGTTATAACCCAAGGGTTATGCAGTGTACAACCTGAACAACTACACCAGCGGTCCAAGCATGTGGCCCACTCTGGCCAGTTAGACACCCCTCTCCCAGAAATTCAGATCTTGAGTGAAATGCTCCATTACCAGCGGAATTACAGCTGGATCTCCCCAGTGGGAGCGCTCTGAAGAGTGCTAGTCTTGCCACCCAGGGTCTGAGATACACCCGACCCCAGCTTCTCAAGACCTGATTGTTCAAATTGGTATTGGAATCTCTGGGCCTTCTTCATATCTTTCCAGTATGTTCCTTTTTGTGCCATCAGCCAGAGTTGGTTTCTGTCACATACAACCACAAAACTCTGACCGCTCAGCAGTTGTTGAAAGAGTAGGTATAAAATTATTCCATTGATATAAAAAAATTATGTCTGAATATATGTAGATCATATATATTGTACATTATACCTATACTATGTGTGCATGTTTGTCTAAAAAATCCAATTCTCTAGTAGTCAGATTATGGATGATTCTTATTTTCTCTTTGAGAATCTGTATCTTCTCAAGTTTCTACAAGAAGCACATACTACTTTTTAACAAGAAAAGTTAAAAACTAAACTGCACAGAGCTCCCACCTAGCAGAGACCGTGGGGATTTAAGCCAAAGCCCTATTTATAAATAAATTTGCATTTGCCTGGAGCCTTCCCCAGTGATGCTAATCCAAATGGCTGTTGACAGTTGGTTGGGGATTCGGGTATTCAGATGTTGGCCATCTCTCTGCATCCCAGACACGATCAACAAAAAGATCTCCGTTTCACACACCCCCGAAATCTATCGCCTTCGTTCCTAAAGAATGAGGAAAGTGGAATGATCCGCATTTTCCCCTCTTCTGAGGTAGGGAGTGCAAAGGAAGCGATGAAAGGAAATGTGTGAACAGGGATCTAGTTGTTAAACAACCACCAGAGCTGAGCAAATCAAAGTGCACGGTCTCCTACAATCTCTTCAAAAATTTTGGGGCTTTTGACTGAGAGGAAAAGCTAAGCACCGAGTAGATTGTGGACTTTGAGGGCATTGAAGATTCTATATGCAGATCCGCCGGAGAGGCTGCAAGGGACTAAGGAGAGGAAGCAGGCTTATGTCCCAGTGCAAGAGAGACTGGGGTTGGCTCTGAGGAAGGCTTTTGATTCAGTTGAACAGATACTTACTAGCGCTTTTTATGTGGTGAGCTTGGTGCCCATCGCAAGGAATCCAGAAGAAAACATAAGGCACAGCCTCGTCCCTCCTGGCAACTTGCATTATTATGAGGGAGACAAGATGAAAGAGCCCGTGGGTTGAAGGACAAATCAGACCACAGACAGGGCCGAGGGCCAGGGCCTGGGGTGCAGTGCGAGGGGACGCTGGAGAGGCCGGGAGAGACGCAGGAGGGGTGCGTGGCTGCGAGCCCTGGGCCCAGCCTTGGAGGGGGGGAGGGGCTCCGCCAGATGCAGAAATAGTCTTAGGAAGCAGATTAGGACAGGAGTCTCCAGGTGGAAGCTGAGATTCAGCCCACAGGTCGGCTACAGGTGTTTTTCAGTTTTGGTTTTTATTTTATTTTATTTTATTTTTATATTTTATTTTTATATTTTATTTTTAATTTTTTTAATTTTATATTTTTATTTTATTTTATTTTATTATTTTATTATTTTAATTTTATATTATATTATATTTTATTATTTTATTTTATTTTGTTTTATTTTATTTTACTTTTTTAATTTTATATTTTATTTTATATTTTATTTTATTTTATTTTATTTTATTTTATTTTATTTTATTTTATTTATTTTTTAATTTATTTTACTTGAATGACCTACCAAAATTTAAAAATCGATGTTGTACATATTATCACAGCCTCCAGCAATCTCAGTTCATAGACATTCCCGCAGGGCAAGACGGAGAGGTGGGGGCCCCTCAGTTGCCACGGCCCCCACCCTTCCCACGGCCTCCCCGGACAGGCTGCAAGGTTGGTTGCCCTTCACCGTCCTGCACTGAGCCCACTTTGCTTTTCGACCTTGCCTTCTAGACCCCTGTAGGCGTTCGAGTGGGAAACCCCAGAATGAGAGAAACAGCCCCGGTGTGGAGATGAGTGGGGCACACGTAGGGGCTGGTCTGAGGTCAGAATGTAATAGGAGGCCAGGGGTGCGGAGGGGAGGCCGTCTGGCCTGCACCCAAAGCATGAGGCCCTGCTGGACGGCACGTGGAAGAGCCCTTGTGTGTGGTCAACTCGCAACGGGCACATGCGTTGGAAGAGCCTCCAGCCAGGGAGAAGGCCCATGGCCCCCCGGATCGAGCTGCCCCAATGTTCACTTTGGAGTCAGACTGAGGCTGATTCGTGCCGTGTTGACCAATTGCTCATGACCTTGAGAAAAGTGTCTTGATTCTCCGAGTCTGCTCCAAAGCTTCTAAAACCATGATGGCAATAGCGTCTAACCGTGTTGCTGTGGGGTGTGGGGGTAAGCGCTTGGCCCAGAGCCCCGTTCCTTCATCGTTGTCATCATCATCTTTAGTGATGTAGACCGGTCTAAGATGATGGTTGCGGGGGCAGAGGGCGGGGGTGGGGATCTGACCCCTGGGGTCGTGCGGCAATATCTGTAGATAACTTTTGGTGTCATACTGTGGGGTGGGAGGGGACACAGGATGTTACTGGCATCTAGTGGGTAGAGGCCGGGCAGCTGCTAAACATCCTCCTAGGCGCAGAAGAGCTGCCCCCATCAAAGAATGAGCCAGCCCCAGGTGTCCACAGTGTGGGGACAGAGCCCACCAGGTCTCCAGCAGCGGTTACTGGGGACCAGCTCCACAGAGCCACCCAGCAAGGGGGCTAAGAACACAGATTTCCTGCCCTTCCTCCCGAGGTCCTGCATCAGCCCACCTGGAAGCTGCTCCTGCAGGTCACATTCTGGTAGCATTGCCCAGAGTTCCGATCCCCTGCCAGGCTTGACAGATACCTGCCTGCAGGAGGCAGCTTCTCGTGCACCTCTGACGCCTTCCAGCCCCAGGTGTTTTGTTGGGGCTTTGCCTCTCAGGCCCGGGTGTCCGTGGTCCACTGCTAGGGGCAGGTTTGGGCAATCTAGTTTGATTTAGCAGATACTAGGGCCTGTTTGTAAAGAAGGAGTATAGGAGTGGAGCAGAGCCTGACCCAGCCCCTCGTCCAGGCAGCGGCCTCGGCGTTTGGAACCCTGAAGGTGCAAGGAGCCCCACATCATGCCCGCACCTTAGCATCCTTTCTCTCTGGCGTGTGAACTGCCAGGCTCTTACCTGTTTCACCAACACTGGAAAGGGACTAGAGAATGAGAACATCCTTTCCTTTCTTGGAAACGTATGATATTTTACTTCTAAAATAGTAGAACCAGGGGCGCCTGGGTGGCTCAGTTGGTTGAGCACCCAACTCTTGGTTTTGGCTCCGGTCATGGTCTCAGGGTCGTGAGATCAAGCCCCACGTGGGGCTCCGCACTGGGCGTGAAGCCTGCTTGAGATTCTCCATCTCCCACTGCCCCTCACCTACTCTCTCTCTCAATGATAATAATAATAACAATAATAAAATAATCATTATCATAATAACAATGGAACCAGAGGCCTCATCACAATAAGCAAAGGGAAACTCTATCATTCCTAAAAGGAAATAATAGATCCAGGGAAACTATGTATGACCATTTCCCCCAAACCAAGAACAGGCTGGCAGGAAGCACTCCTACTTCTGATGCCCGCCCCACACCACACCAAACACAGGCCAGTGATTGGATTGTATAGTAAATGCCGTTGTTGGTCTGTATAAATTGTATATGAATTTTCATAACTTTTGAAGCTTTTGCAATTAGTTGGCTACCAGAAGCTCATTTGATTTAAGATGAGCTCTGTTCTCCTAGGGAATCATAAACACACAGGAATCCTTCTGAAGTGAAAAAAAAAAAAAAAAAACAACCCTGAACATTAATTATTTTCGAATGTCATGAAAACTTTGAATGCAAAATCGAACATTTAGTGTGATTGGGAAGTGTAGCATTTCACAGACACTTCTTTGTTGACTTCTCTTCAGCATTTTTCTTTATATGCCGAAGCTACAAAGTATTTTCAGATCTTGGACATATTTATACGTCTCTGAAAATCTCATTGGTCCTCAGTGTTATGCTTATGACATCCCTGACTGTGAAGGGATGGGAAGGGATGTTTTTATATGTCTGTAGAGGTCCATGGTTATGTGCAATTAGGCACAGAATCAGATCAGTAGCATTTTTTCTTCCGCTGTAGGAAAGAGAGTCTTGAACATTTGTAAGAGTAAATAGTAAGGCCCTGAGTTTTTATTGGCTTCAGAGGAGTGATAGAACATTAAAAGGCCCTGCAGGTAGAAAAAGAATATAATAGGGTCTTCCTGGTGTCCACCTGGGTAAGGCCTCCTGATTCTGAGCTCATTTACAACAGTCTCATTGATTGCTTCATACTCTGAACTCTATAAAAAGCACCAGTAAAGCCCTAATTCAACCCATGTTTCTGTATGCCTTATGTTCTCATGCTTATAAAGCACATTTCAACATATTATGACCAGAAATAATTCATGTATTCACTCATCAACCCGTTAATTCATTCCAACAACCTATTATTACATTCCTAGCACACGAGGGAAAAAAAAGGTGATCCAAAGAGACATGATTCCAAGCTGACAAGCACATTTTAAGCAAAAAGACAAATATATGAAAAATGACAAACTGGATGAAGACATTACAAGAGGAGAAAATTACAGATTGATATCTTAAAAAAGATTAGGTAACATGATTGGTTGGGGGTTTTCCCAGAAACGCAAAGTTTACTTAACAAATGAAAACCAATTAATGAAATTCATGATATTAACACATTGTATATAACATACATAAAGTACAATAAATATAATGTCATTTATTCTATATATAACTTATCCAATAAATATAATGTGATTTTTACTATGAGCTGGAGAAAACGCATTGGACAAAATTTAACACCCGTTCATGATCAAAAGAAAAAATTTACAAATGTAGGAATAGAGGAAACTTTATTGATCTATTTATAGTCCATCTGTGAAAATTCAGGGGTTGAGAGCATATTTATTGTTGAAACAGTGGGCGCTTTCCCCCTGAAGGTGGAGATGAGTCCAGGAACACCTGCTTTCACTACTACTCGAAGTCCTAGCCCATACAGGAAGGCGGGAAAACAAATGCATGATAATTGGGAAGGTGGAAGCCAAGCTTTCCTTGCAGACGACCTAATTTTATGTGTGGAAAATTCTAAGGAATCTACCAAAAACTCTACTAGCTCTAATAAGTGAATTTACCAATGTCACAGGCCACAAGTCAATATACAGCAATTAATTAATTAAAATAGCATCCCAAGTCACAAAGTGCGTAGGGATAGATGTTTCAAAGATGTCAAGATCGTCACATTAACAACTAGATAACATCAATCATAGAAATCAAAGAACAAAATAAGTATAGAGGTAGACAGAGCCTGTTGTGGGTTGGAAAACTCAGTATAGGAAAGGTGTCATCTTTTCCCTAAGTTAATCTGTAAATAATACCCTTCCTAATCAATATCTTAGCTGGCTTTTTTTTTTTTCCCTCAAGGAATAAGTAAGCTGATTATAAAATGTACTTGGAAATGCAAATGACCTAGGATTGCTAGAACAAAATTTAACAACAACCACGAGGAAACAAGTTTGGAGAATGTACTCCCTGTGACTTCAAAACTTGCTATAAAATTATAGGCATCAAGACAGTGTGACATCGTTGGAAGATCAGAGTCCAGAAATAGCTACTCGGATGGATGGTTGACAAGACTGTCAAAGCATTTCAAGGACGTTCAGCAAGCAGAGCTAGAACAACTGGGCATCATGGGGGCTAGAGCCCTAATCCCTTCTACTGTACATAAAAATTAATTTCAGATAGATTATAGGCCAAATGTAAAGCTACAAACTACAGGGCTTTTAGAAGAAAACATAGGGAAATATCTCCACACCTTCACATTAGGCAAAGATCTCTTGGATAGGAAAGCACAAAAAAAAAAAAAAAAAGAAAAGAAAAGAAAAGAAAAGAAAAAGGTCAATAAGTTAGGCTGAGAATTAAAATACTTTTCTTATGAAAAGACATCATTAAGAAAATGAGAAGACAACCGATGAGTTAAGAGGAAATTTTCCACAATATCTCTATCTTACAAAGGACTCCCACCCAGAATATGTAAGGGATTTACAAAGTTCACTTCTAAAAATACAACAACTCAATTTTTAAAAAGTGAACAAAACACTGGAGTAGAGAGCTAATGTTCACAAAAGAAGGTATATAAATAATCGATAAGGACATGATAATGGACTCAACATCAGTAGTCAGGAAAATTGCAAATTTAGACTGAAATTAGATACCATTATACACCTACTAGAATAGTTAAAGGTAAAGACACTGATGATGCCAAATGTTGGCAAAGATACGAATCAACTGGAACACTCATACGTTGCTGGTGGGAGTATAAAATGATAGCACCGATTTTGAAAATTGGCATTTTCTTAAAATGTCAAATATACGTCTACCCTGTAATCCAGAAATTCCTGGGTATTTACCAAAACAAAATACAAACGTGCGTCTGCAAAGGGAGTGCCCAAGGCTGTTCAAGAGCAGCTCTATTCCTCATAGCCCAAAACAGTTAACTTAGATGTTCAACAACAGAACAGACGAGCAAACTCCGGTGTGTTCACGCAACAGAATTCTAGTGAGCAACAACAATAAAAACCCAAAACAGAAACCAGCCAACCAACCCCTGATTTGCAGGAGGGCGAATCTCAAACGTATTGTGTGGCGTGCAAAAGAAGTCAGGCACAATAGAGCACCAACCGTATGGTTCCACTTACGCGACATTTCAGAGCCAACAGAATTAACTTGCCGGTTTAAAAAAAAATCAGATCGGTGATTTCTTTGGGTCAGGGAGGTCGTGACGGAGTGGGAGCAAGAAGCAGCTTTCTGGGGTCATAGGTGTAGGCATTTGCCCAAGAGGATCGAATGGTGCACACTTAAGAGCTTTGCATTTCACTGTGTGCAGCTTCCACCTGAGAAGCATGGCTGGGTCGGACAGGACCTTCACGAGGCTGTGGACAATGGGCAGCTTTTTGTTTCTTGTAGGGGGGAGGCTCTCAGGGCTCGCCCCGTGGCCTCTGCTTAGGCCGTGCACACAGCATGGCAGCTACTTCTCCAAAGCCAGCGAGACAGAGACTCCCATCCCGCTCATGCAGCATCCGCACACGATCGACATTTCACCACCGTTGCTCTGATTTGTTAGGAGGAAGCAAGTCACAGGTCCCACCCACACTCAAGGGGAAGGCATCACACAAGAGGGTGAGCGCGGCAGCAGACCTGAGTCTGTCTACAGTGGCCCATGCGACCCTTAGCCTAAGATCCGACGTACCCACTGGGCCCCAGGCGTTGTTCTGGCCTCTCCACACAGACCCAGTGGCTTAATTCATCCATGAGCTTCAAGATCAAACTTAGTGTCCCCATGTCATTGACAGGGAATCCACCGTCCAAAAGGCGAACTCGTCTTTCCAAGTCCCAACAGCTCGAAAATGCAAATCCAGATTCCCCGTGACTCCGCAGCATGTGTTCTTTGTCTTTCTGCCACGGGTTCCTGCCACACTTACTAATACGTGTATCTCATTTGTGTCTCTCTATCGTCTTTTGGAGAGACTTTACACATAGAGAGACTGACACGGAAGGGGGGCTCAGCATCCATGAGGCCCCCCATCCCCGGCGGAGGCGATGGTAGAGCCATATCCAAATTCCAGGTCTTGCCCTCCGGGGCCCATGCTGCATCTTCCACGGTTCCTCCTACAAAGAAGCAGCCACGGCTCAATATAGATCTCGAAGAACTGGCACCCTGGCTCCAGAAGGCCCCCAGCGCTTCACTCCAGGGAGCCGCGGTTGCATTTTTAAAGGAAATCCAATCCGTTGCCCATAAAAGTCCTCATTATCTTGCTAAGGTTGGCAGTTGGGGACTCTGAGATCTCTATAAACTCCCCTTGGCAAGCATCCACGCAGCCTGGAAGACGGGGAGAAAGTCATCTGCATATGTTGAGATGATGGTTAACGTCTCCCACCTCGCGGGCCGAAGGACGTCGGGAGGGCCTGAGCAGGTGCAGCAGCCCAGACGGGGCTCCGCGCCGACTCCCGTCCGCCCACCTTCTGTCTGGGAGCCTCCTTCGCTCCAACCGAGGAAGCACAACCCAAAAACAATTTACTGCTCAGACTTTCATATTCCCTCATTTGTTCCACGGAAAGAACATTGGGGCGATGCACAGAATTTCAGGTTTCTGTTCCTGGATTTCTGTCCTCGTGAAAACTAATAACCCAAGTAAGTGAAATGCTAGTGAAAAAACAATCCAAGAGTTGTCCTCTGTTCATGTGTCTCAACTCTAGACGGGTCAACAGACTTTGGTCATTAGGCCAAACCCAGCCAGCAACTGATGTGTCTGCGACCCTCACACTAAGGATAGTTTTTAAAGGGTCGTAAAAAGAAAAACAAAGACAATGAGGGGGACAGAGACCAATCATGTGAGGCCTGAAAAGCCTTCGATATTTACTGGTTCTTTCTAGAAAAATTTTGTTTTTCTCCGCTCTAGATATGGACAGTGTCCTACAAGAAAGTGTCTATGGTCAAGTGATTTGGGAAACTGCTGGATTTAAACACAACAAATAGGCGTTCGGGGTTTGTTTGGCAAGTGCACACCTTATCAGAGCCTCTAGTAATGACTTTTTTTTTAAAAAAAATTTCAAAAAGAAGGCTATCGTATGCAATAATCCTACTCTTATTTTGCCCCAGAACCCTTTTCTAGTGGGATGTGGTTCAGGAACTGCTTTATATTAAGGCCCTCTTTGTTGGCGATGTGCTGTCAACGGGGCCACGGAGCCTGGGTAGACAGGGTTGGCACTGACTGGTTGCATGAGTTCTGTGGGTCGTTCAGCCTCTGACGCTTCAAAGCCTGAGAGCACGTGGGAAGAGTGAGGGCTCTGGGTTTGAAACATCCTCCACTTACCACCCGTGGGACCTGGGGAAGGCACTTTACCGCTCTGTGCCTCAGTTTCCTCCACTGCAAAATGGGGAGTGATCATCACAGCTGCGTCCTGGGGCCCTTGAACAATCTCATGAGACATTAAGTTTGTGATGCATGTAGCGCGGGGACGGCACAGAGGGCTCAGCACAGGTGCTGGCTGTTGTTTTGGTTCATCTCCACAGTGCGGACCGCGGTGCCCGATCCACAGGGTTATAATCACCAGGGGGGCAGAGCCAGCACGGGGAACCAGGAGGGGCCCCTAATCCAACGCTGCAGCCATCACTCTACGGAAAAGGGAGCTTCGCTCAATTAAAGGGGGAGTCGTCGTGTCCTACCGGGCGACCCCATAAGCAGCAATATCCTTTGTGGGGCAAGATCACCCCGACTGGGTTAAAAATATAAAACTTGGGGCACCCGAGGAGCTCAGGGCTTAAGCCTCTGCCTTTGGCTCAGGGCGTGACCTCGGGGTCCTGGGATCGAGTCCCACATCGGGCCCCCTGCATGGAGCCTGCTTCTCCCTCTGCCTGTGTCTCTGCCTCTCTCATGAATGAATAAATAAAATATAAATAAATAAATAAATAAATAAATAAATAAATAAATAAAACAGACTTTATAAACGGCCTCAAAACCCCAAGTCTTCCTCCGACGAGACTGCACAAGTGGCTGCCACTGCGTGTAGGTTGTCAAGTGTCGATTTTCCTCTAATAATAACGATAACTGAAAATTTTGCGTCGCATAAGCAGACCTGTTTTGCCGAGATGAGTTCCTCTACCTGGAGGCCACAGTTTTTACTGTGGGTTCCTAAGCGAGTCATAGCTTCCGATGTAAATGGCGTGGAAATAAACCAAATTTGGTGACATAATAATAAAAAGGAAAGTCGATTTCTCTAGAAATACACATCTGTTCATCAAAGCTGGCTGCTGGTCTGTTGCAGCTGTTTCCATTTAAAAACTAAACGCCTAAACATCACCCTTTACGGTGGGAAGTTTGCGGAGGACGCTTCCACGAGAGTCTGCGGTGAGGGTCTGGCGGTCGGCGAGGCTTGTTGGGCGTGTGACCCTCGGGGGCCCCTGGGCGCACCCACGGAACACAGAATGCTGTGCCTCCCTCTCCGCCGAGGCCACGGACTCAGACCTCGTGGGGACCGTGCAGGGGACGGGGATGGTGAGTTTCTGGACAACGAAATGGTCAGTTGGACGCTCGGAAGATTTTCCCAAAAAGGCATCATCGGTACGTTGGACGTGCCGCAGCCCCTGGTCCCCTGTGTCACCTCCCTCTGCTCAGCGGAGAGGGGGTTGGGGCTGGGTCGGCGTCTCTCCCACTGGAGTCCGTGGCTCTCCGCACAAACCAGTCAGAAGCTGAGCCTCGCGGTGCTTAGCGCGGACGGCAGGTGTCCAGCGGGGTTGGGGAGGCTCCCGCCCCTCTGTGCACGCCCTCCCACTCCTGTGCCCCCATCGCCAGTGTCCTCCCTGAGCGCCCCTTTCCTCCTAGCGCAGCGGGGACTCTTCAGTTGGATTGTTTCCCACCCGGAGCCTCCGCACCCTCCAGGATGACCTGAGCCGTGTCCCTGCAGGACAACCTGCCCGGGGGAAGTCAGGGCAGCTGGAGCTCGAGCCCCGCCGAAACGATGTCTCCGATCCCTACTTGTCTGGAAGAGCGGGGATCCCCGTCGGAGGCCCCTGGGAAGGCCTGAGCCACCGTTTCGGCACCTGTCCGGGGCCAGAGGACACAGGGCAAGGGGCAGCACGGTGCCCTGATCACTTGGGGGGGCACCGTGCACGGAAGGAAGGCCAGGCCAAGGCCAACCAGCGGGTCCTCAGCTTGCCCTGCACCCCGGCGTGGCTCTGGGGTGAACGTGCCGTCCTCGGACGGTGGCGGTGGCCCCGGTGCCTGTCTGTCTCCTGACAGGATCATCCCTGAGAGCTGAAGCTTCGCTGCTTAGCATCAAGACGCTGTTTAGCAAGAAGCACGTGTCTGTATCTTGTTCTCAGAGGCTTTGCGAACGCCGCCCCCTTCCAGGAGGCCCTCCTGGGATGCCCTCATGGGTCTCTGACCGGCTCATCAGCCACGGAACCGGCTCCCATGATTTCTGACATAACTGACCTTTGTAAACACCTTTGGGACCCGGAAAACCCGCTTTATCAATAGGTCAGAGGCACACGTGGCGATCCGGGCACTGGGCTCAGGTGGGTAGGACCTGAGACCGTCCTGCCCGCCACCCCCCCAGGGCCCCCGCCCGCCCAGTCCTGCCTCCAGCCGCTCCCCGCCCGGAGCCCCTGCAGCCAAACACAGAGAAGGCGCTGCTTTAATTTTCCGCAGCTGCATTCTCACAGTATCGAAAATAACTCGTGAGAGTCACAGCTCCTCTACCTGCTAGAGAATTCCTTGTAAAAAAAAAAAAAAAATTGAGGGATGACCAAGTGCAGAAATACTGTCTGTTTTCCTCTGTCCCTGTAGGCACTTCAGTGGTGCCCGAGGGCCTGGCAGCCCGGTTCTGGTCCCAGTCCTGGTCCCGCTCCCCCGGGCCCACCCTCCTCTGGGCCACGTTTCAACAGGAGCCGAGCGGAGCCCCGGGCTGCCAGGAATCGCGCGGGGAGGTGCGACCGCCGGAGGTGGAAGGTGCCTTCTCCCAGGACGGGTTTCGGCAGCATCGCCCCGGGAAAGAGCCAGGCTGGGGACACATTTCTAAATGCAAAGTAAGAGATCCCCCGTCTGGATGTTTCCTCTGAGGAGCGAGGTTCTTTATTTTCCGCACGTGATGGCGACGCCGCCGCTGCTGTCTAGGTGACAGAAGTGTCAGAAACGTGTTGTTCCTTCTCTAATTTCCCCTCTGGACACCGGGTCCTTAACGTGAACCCCTTCCAGGTGCTCTCGTGACCGTAGTTACCCTAAAGGATGTGCATGACCGCGGGTGGGCGGTGTGGCGGGGAGACACCAGGCTTCAAGGAGGGAACCGGGATGGACCAGCCTAGACGCTGGAGAGCGGGGAGGGAAGCGGGTGTCCGGAGGGGGGCGAGGAAAGGATGAGAAGCCGCCCAAGGCTGGGGTGGGCTCTGGTCCACCAATTGCTCCTTCGGGACAGCCTTGCTCCGCGGACCCGGTGTGTCTCCCGGGGAAGGTGTCTCACGCAGAGGCAGGGCTGAGCGAGAACCCCAGGGAAGAAATATGGTCACGGCCCTAGTGTGGGTTACACAAAGTGGCTTTGCCGTCCTACCCTGTGGGAGATGCTGAGCCTCTGCCTTGGAGATGCCGATTCAACAAAACGCAGAGAAGTCCCAAACAGAGCATCGTTAGGGTGATTCACGCAGTCGTGAGGGCTGCGTGGTCGGGGTCACGATCAGTGTAATGGTTCAAGGAGTTAGTGACCACACGGTGGGGTTAGATCCTAAGTCCCCCTCTTTGTGGTTTGGGTGCGTTCCCAGCCTCCCCACCGCCCACACATGCATGAAAGGCCTCTGAGCCCTCGGCAGCCCGGGCTCTCAGGCATGAGGATTTGCATCAGCCCCGGAGACCGGCCTTGTGTTTCCAGAAGACAGAGACTCCAACTAGGATGCTGCGCAAGACGGTTCTGCAGAGAACCCTGAAGCCAGAGAAGATCAGGGCTTGAGAGAAAGCAGGGTTGGGGGCTGTGAGGAAGGGGAAGGAGGCAGAAGGAGGTGGGGCGGCGGGGGAAGACGGAGGGGTGGGGAACGCTGGTCCTGGGCAGGAGAGAGGGGTGGAGCGGGACCGTCCTTCTTCCGGGACCCCTGGCCCCTGCCGGGGAGCAGACGGAGCTGCTAAGGGCTTGTGTGCGGGTCGGGCCGACGTGGGTGAGCAGCTGCTCGGCCCCTGGGCGCTCAGGCTCCTCCGCTGCCTCCCGGGCCCCGGCCTTGGAAGACGGGGAGCACTATGGTCCAGGGGAGGGCAGGCCCTTGGCTCTCCTGGGGAGGGGCTGTGGCTTGCGGGGGGCCCAGGGCGGAGATGCACAAGGATGCCCTTTCCTTGGGGGATGAACCCATGGCTCCTTACATCTGTGTCCTCCTCCCCTCCGCTCGGGCTGACTGGCCGCCACCCCAGGGACCTGAATCCCTGAAGCTTCTTTTGGGGACCGTGGGACGAAGGCACCTCTTTAAGAGGTCGCTCCGCACAGCTCTGGGCGCCGATGTGGCCTGAACCCAGCGCTTGAGGGAAAGCAGAGCGTCGCAGCCTCCAGCGTGGCAGTTGTCAAAGCTGACGTGCCCCTGAATCACCTGAAGGGCTTTTATGAACACACCAGTGTCTGGGCTCCAGCTGCAGGGCCTCTGCTCAGCAGGCCGGCGGGCGGGGGTGATAATCGACATTTCTGACGCCGACGCCGCTGGTCCCGGGAGCCACCATGAGGGCTCTTGCTCTATCAGGCCTCTCGTGGAGGCGAATGCAAACTCTCTCCGTCTCCACGTCCTTCACTGTGACATGGGGACATCGGCTGCGAGCCTCATCCCGTCCTGCAAGAGCATCTCACACGCCAGAGCCTTTGCTTTCAGGGGCCGAGGGTGAGCCGCCCCCTGCATCTGGGATAGAATCCGAAAAGGGCGGGTGGGTGAGGGATTATGCCCCTGCGATGTGCAGGCGGGAGATTCACGAGGCCTGGCGTGCAGGACGGTGGTCTCGGGGCCTCCAACGAGCCTCCCAGGCCCTTGTAGAGGCTTCGTGTTTGGAAGGAGTTTCTTGATGCACAGTTTGCAGACAGTGATAAAAAACGCCCCTTGAAGAACGACAAGGATGTGAGAAAATGCCTCTCTGGTTCCGTTTGCCTCGTCAGAATCGATAAATATTTATTGGCCTCCCAAAATGCTCGGGGTGCAAGAAGCAGAACCAAACATCCAAGAGACACGGGCCTTGGCCTCCAAAGAGACCACACTCTGAAGAGAAAATCGAGAAACAGGGGAATTATCTTTGGGAAGCAAGGCAGATGTGCTTCCCATGAAAGACGCCGTTAGCTTTCCACAATGGATGTGGGCCTGAAATTGTGCACATAAATTAGTGCCTTTGTGTAGCAAGTTGATTCTACATGCACGAGAGGAGCCAACTGTTTAAAGGAACCTGGCAGAGAATCCTTCTGGAAAAAAGAGGCATCGCTTACTAATGTGAATAATCGTCCCTCTCGTTTATCGACCTGATTAGCTTCGATCTTTCATTTTGGTAGTTCTGAGCGGCCTGGAAGCAAGTAAGAGGAACTTTTCTGCATTCTTACTTTGGAGAAAACTATCGACAAGCTTGTTTCAGAGGTTCCTTGTTAAACGTCTAATGCGTGCCCGGTTGGGTCACCTCTGGCTGCCTCGGTGATTCCGTAGAGCCGCGGTGCTGCGGAGTCTTGCTCGCCGCATCCTCCACCTGAGGTCCAATAAGAGAATTGGGGGCGCTCAGGTGGCTCTGTGAGGCGCACCCCCCCCCTTGGTTTCAGCTCAGCTCATGACCTTGCAGTCGTGGGATCCAGCCCTGCATACGGCTCCACGCTCTGTACGGCGTCTGCTCAGATTCTTTCGCCTTCTCCACCTCCCTTCCTACGCATGCTTTCTCTTTCTCTCTGAAATAAATAAAATCTTTAAGAAAAAAAAAAAAAGAATTAAAATGCATCAATAGTCAGCCAAGAAGGATCACTTGAGTTGAGTGTATGTTCTTGGACTTTGAGTTTGTGGAAACTGATCATCAAGATAATTCTCAGACAGGGGCACCTCAGGGGCTCAGTGGTTTAGCTCCTGCCTTCAGCTCAGGACGTGACCCCGGGGTCCTGGGATTGAGTCCCATGTCGGGCTCCCTGCATGGAGCCTGCTTCTCCCTCTGCTTGTGCCTCTGCCCCTCTCCTCTCTCTGTCTCTCATGAATAAATAAATAAAATCTTTTCTAAAAAATGATGAAAAACAGTAGAATCAGAGACTGACATGGAAACAGCCTGTGTAAGCAGAGTAATGTGGGAAGGCCTCCCTGAGGAGGTGACATCTGGGCTGAGTCCTGCAGGGTGAGTAGGAAGCAGCCGCGTGTATCGCCGGAGGAACCACAGTCCACGCGAAAGAAGGACTGAACCGAAGGAAGTTAGGACAGCAGATGAGGACTACAGAGGCAGTCTGCTAGGAATCTTTTTTTTTTTTTTTAAGATTGTATTTATTTATTCATGAGAGACACAGGCAGAAGGAGAAGCAGGCTCCATGCAGGGAGCCTGACGTGGGACTCGATCCCGAGTCTCCAGGATCAGGCCCTGGGCTGAAGGCAGTGCTAAACCGCTGAGCCACCAGGGCTGCCCCAGTCTGCTAGGAATCTGCTGCAGCCTCACCGGCCAAGCAGACATGAGGGAAACGGGTGCATCCCACTGGGTCCTGGAGCACCGGGAGGCAGGCCTGGGACGCCGTTTCCCTCTCTGACTCCAAAGTAATATGTCAAGAGGACAGATGGCTCCAGGCTTCACGGGGAATTGAAGAGTATTTCAGAGATGAAAGCGACGCCTTTTTCTAGGGGTTTGCTGATCCTTCAGTGGATCTCGTATACACATGGGTAAGTAAAATCCCTCCCCTTCTTGCAAAACCAGTTTGTGCAAATTGACAGGAGCCCATTGGAATGTGCTCGCCTATTGAGTTCTTTTTGGTAGCTCTTGACAGCCACCAGGCCTTGGAGGCGACTAGGAATCAGCTGCTCTCCTGCAACCTTGCTCCCAGGTTCTAATGAAAGCATTTCTGAAACCAAAGTCTGTGCCACATGCAGACGTTTTCTAGGAAGCAGACAGCAGGCCGTACAAGTTGCTGTGTGAGCACCACGAAATGCAGCTGCCTGTCCTTATAGGTGCTCTGTCCACACATCCCATGGCACCCTCACCCCAGGCAGACAAGACAGTTTTCAAGGGAGAGAATAGGGCTCATCTCAGAGTGGGCAACAGACAGACAGAAGCCTTCAAGTCATTGGCTGGACCAAGGACTGTGTGGGGCCTAAGTCTCAAGCCCTATCCCAAAGGAAGATTGGGGAAATGCCTGTGAGGTTCTTACACCCGCTTCAGGCAAGGGTGGGGAGTTCTGGAAGATACTTCATGCTTCTTGAATGACATGAATTCCACCAATGAGAACTCTCTTCTTTTTTTTTTAAAGGTTTTATTTATTTATTTATTTATTTATTTATTTATTTATTTATTCACAAGAGACGCACAGAGAGAGGCAGAGACACACGCAGAGGGAGAAGCAGGCTCCATGCAGGGAGCCCGATGTAGGACTCGATCCCGGGACTCCACGATCATGCCCTGGGCTGAAGGCAGATGCTCAACCCCTGAGCCCCCCAGGCGTCCCGAGAACCCCCTTCTTACATGCATTATGCAAACTGGCAAGCCCCACTTATGCCAGTGAAAATCCATTTGGAACCTACTTTGGGCTCAAAGCCTCCGATGTGGACCAGAGTTCAGAAGTAAGGAAAGATGGGGAAGCCCTCATGGGAACTGTCAGGAGCGTGGTCTTCCTGAGTTAGGACTGAGGTCCACACCCCTGGGAGGAAGGAGATTCCGGACCACGATGCTGACTGTCCCCCTGGAGAGCGGCTGAATCCAGCTCGTGTGTACGTAACATCACCCGCACGATGCTGCAGGATTTGACAGTAAATTACACACGTCAGAACGGGCGGGCACAGGCTGTGTCTGTGCTGGGAATGGGCACGGGAGACAGGATAGTAAATTGAATAATCTGATTGACCAACAGTGATCCCATGTATCATATTGGAATTGTCCATTTCCCTGGAAAACAGTGTGGAGGTTCCTCAAAAAGTTAAAAATGGAGCTACCCCACGACCCAGCAATTGCACCGCCAGGTATATTTACCCCAAAGGCTAAAAACCTTTGCGATCTGAAGGGGCACCTGCCCCCCAGTGTCCACAGCAGCCATGTCCACAACAGCCAGACTATGGAAAGAGCCCAGATGTCCATCGACAGATGAATGGATAAAGAAGATGTGTATGTGCGTGTGTATAATGAATATTTGCCATCAAAAAAAAAAAAAAAAGAAAGAAACCTTGCCATTTGGAATGACATGGGTGGAACTAGAGGGTGTTAGGCTAAGCAAAATATGTTAATCAGAGAAAGACAATTATTGTATGATCTCGCTCTTATGTGGAATTTAAGAAACAAAACAGAGGATCGTAGGGGGAGAGAGGGAAAAATAAAATCAGAGAGGGAGACAAACCAGAGGGAGACTCTTGAAGTATTGGAAACAAACTGAGGGCTGCTGGGAGGAGGTCGGTGGGAGGCCGGGGAGATGGGGTAACCGGAGGGTGGACATCAAGGGAGCCTCGTGATGTACAGAGTACTTGAGTGCTATGTGCGGCTGACGAACCACTGACCTCTACCTCTGAAACTAATAATGCACTGTATGTTAATTAATTGTAAATTTTTTAAAAAGCACAAAAGAAAAGGAATCGTCCATTTCCAAAGAATTACAGTCCATTAAACCATGTCCTACCTAAATACACTGCAGCCTTTTGAGGGCAGAGGCTGGGATACTTCCAGCATGGCTTGGGGCCCTCTGTTGCAGCCCCGGGCTAGCGGTCCCCGGCATCTTCCAGCAAGATGACCCCTAATTTCAGTGACCTCTGCCAGGAAGCAGAGTACTTTTCTGACTGTTAATTGAAAAAAAAAAAGACTGATGATAATGGAAAAGTTGTCTAGAATTCAGCAACACGTCCAGTTTGCCTCTTACCGGTCACAGTAGCATCACACATACTTGACAAAGGGTGTGTAGGGGGGTCAGTTTCAGAAAAGAGAAGAAATCAGAGAGGCATCCCCCCCCCCCCACAGGTAGACCCCAGGTGTGCTGGCGACCCACACACCTTCTCTGTAAATCGGTCCAACATGGGCAGCTGGCCCCAGGCCTGGGGCGATGCCTTTGTTCAGGTCCAGGGTGAAGTCGGTGGCTTATATTTATGGTCATACTGTAGGGAAACCGTGTGTCCTGAACTGTGGGATCCCACACTTCCTGCGATGAGACGCTCACACTGAGCCCCACTGAAGACTCACCTGCTCGGCGCTTCTCATTTCACACTTGCCGGAAGGTGTACGGGCACCTCGAGGAACGTACCGGGAGCTGAATGTACATGATCAAGTCAATGCAAGGATAGTCCTTGGAGTCCGCACGGAGGCAAGACCCTCCCTTGCAAATATTCCCTGGGACAGGTGTGACTCTGGGCCATTAGTTAACCCACAGGTGAGAGAGGTGCAAAGAGCAGATGGAAAAGGAGTGATCATTTTGCAACTTGTAAGTGTATCAAGTCAATGCTTGGTCACCTTAAACCTGGAAGTGTTACACGTCAATCACATGTCCATAGGGGCCCTGGGGGGCTCAGCGGTGGAGCATCTGCCTTCAGCCCAGATTGTGATCCCGGGGTCCTGGGATCGAGTCCTGCTTCTCCCTCTGCCTGTGTCTCTGCTTCTCTCTATGTATCTCTCATGAATAATTAAATACAATCTTTTTAAAAAAAAACATATGTACATAAAGCTGGAAACAATTTTTTAATAAACTAATTTAAAAGAAGAAGAAGAAGAATGAGTCAGGACCCAGAGCCCAGATACCGTGAATGAGAATGCAAAGCAGCTCACTGTTTCTTGGGGGAAGTTTCGCCGTCTTGATCATCCTCAGTAGTGTGCCCTGGGTCCCCAAATGTACAGTGTACCCGGAAAGAACAGGTTCATTAGTGTCTGAGACCAAGTCTGAAGCGGCCTGAGTCAGCGTCTCTCAGCCGCACAAGGGGGGCTCACTGCAGCCCCCTCGGAGCCGCTGTGGTCTAAGGTTCCATGAGAGGACCCAAGTGAAGTGCATAGTAGGTGCTCGATAAACAGGTGGGCACGTGAGTCCTCAGCTCCGGCGCCAGCTCGTCGCAGCACAACAGCCCCGGGCGCGGCCCGTGACGTGAAATGGTCTCGGCAGGGAGGGTTTTCATTTGTGGAGCCGATGCTCCTGCGGCGTCGTGGGGACGGGGGGAGTCGGCTGTAAGGAGCTGCAAATGGGATTTGCTTAGTATCGGGATCTTCCCTATCCGCCAGACATTTATGTATTTTTTATGTTGGAAAAGCAATCTCGTCTTGCATAATAACCGAAGAGGGGTGGCTGCTCGCCCATATTCTCCTTTCCTCGTTATTCCTGCGTGAAAGCTAATGGGAGCGAGGGCCGTGTGCTGCGGTGTTTGGACGGGACACATTCGGAGACGTCGAGCTGCTCCGTGTAATAAAGACATTTTAAAAATAGTGCAGGGGCGGAATCAACGGGCCGTGAGTGTGCGCGCGTGTTTCACCCCAGGATCGGCTTCCCCCCACCAGTGAGCCCGGCAGAAGCTTCCGTGTGCTCCAGAGCTGACAACCACGCAGGCCCCTTGCGGAACCGGAGGGGCTGGTCCTGGAGCCTCCACCCCCGTGGAAAGACCGAGCCCGGTGAAGCTCGCCATCCCGCGCCCCTCCGGCTCAGAGAAAACGCTCTCCATGGCAACAGTGACAGCAAATGTCAGAAGAGCAGTTCCCCAACCCAAGGAGCCTCCATCCACCCGCTGCGGGTTGCAGCCACCCTGACCCCTGGCGCAGCCGATGGGTGGCAGGAGTTGGAGCTGCCGCCCTAGAGACGCAGGGCGAGCCGCTGAGCATGGGTGGGCAGCAGGCCCCGGCTCGGATTTGTCTGCCTGGGGGCAGAGCGGTGACTTTGCCCGTGGGGACAGCCACCGCTAACTCAGCTGCCAACGCGTGGGTCCCATGCACAGGCTGACGAGCTGCCCACCAGGCTTACACCGGGCTTTCCCGGACGTCGGTGTCGTCGGAGTCGTCAGTATCGTCGGTGTCCTCGGTGTCGTCAGGCTCGGGGCTGGATCGCCCTTGTCGTGGGAGCTGTCGTGTGGGCGGCGGAGTGTTTGGCCGAGAAGACAGGGAATCGCGAGGAGGGAAACAATGGTTTGAGGGCTGGAGGAAGAGGGCTTGGCATGGCAGTTAGGAACGGGCAGCGACGGCGTCCCTCTGGTCCCTCAGGCTCTCCTGGCGGGGACGGAGGGGTTGAAGGGCTCCCAGCCTTGACTACTGCGAGCCCGTAGGGGCTCGGGCAGCTGGGGGTGGTCCATGTGTGATGTCTTCAGGCATTTTGGGGAGCCCACTTCACGGGGACTCCCTGCAAGGTGCTGGCGGGACACAGCATCCCCCCGACAGACAGGGACTCGGGCCCTACAGAGCTTCCGTCCAACCCCGGACTTTCCCACCTGCGACACTGTTGACATCTGGGGCCCTCTAACCCTCTGCATGGGGCTGCCCTTGCATTGCAGGGTGCTCAGCAGTGCCCCTGACCTCTACCCACCAGATGCTGGTAGCAACCCCCCGCCAGCTTGTGACAACCAAGAATGGCCCCAAATATTAGCAAATGTCACCGGGGCAGGGGCAGGGATAGGGGACAGAACTGAGAACTGGGGATCTAGCCCCGTTGAAACAATGCTGTCCCTTTCTGGAACGCCCCCGGGGACTCAGGGCGGGGGGCAGGAGCCGGCCAGCCTGTGGGCTTGCTAACGGGGGGGGGGGGGGGTCCCCTAGCTGGTGGGGCAGGAGCGGGGCCCTTTCTGCCCTCGGCGCGTATTTCCTGGTCGCGGTGAGCGAGCGCAGGGCCCAGCGCGGCAGGCAGCCTCTTGGGCTTTCTCACGCCGATCGCGTGTTCGAGTCCCGTGCCCTGTGAGGTGCCCTCCTGGCCGCTCTCTTTCCTCGCGGGCGCCCAGCGATGCCGAGCCAAGCGGCCGACCCTCAGGAACGAAGCACAGGCCTCGTGGGAGCCCCGCACGGACACTCTCAGCCCCTGGTGCCAGGAGGAGCGCGGTGCCCCTTGCGAGTGTCGCCACCTCTGAGATCTGGGCACCGGGCCCGCGGGCGCCTGGCTCAGGGCAGGTGCTTGGCAACCGGTACACGGGGCCGCGCCTTCATGGCTAAGAGCTTTTACCGATGTGCAACAAGAATAAATGTATGTAAATAAAAATATTTAGGGCACGAACTCTTGCAGACGTCCTCCTTTAGTTTTAGGGACTTGGTGCCAAGTCACATCCTGTGCCTTCGGGGCTGGGAAACTCCACTGTTCTTCAAACATGAGACCGCGCAGGCCCCGTGGCCTAATAGTTGGTAGGAAACCGCAGCCTCGCAGAGACTTGCAGCGGTGGGTAGTGTCCACCGTTCCAGGCTGGCTCCAGGGGACGCATTGGCAGGAGTGACTTGCGGCACCCTCCCCGGTCACTGGCCATCAACACTCATGGTCCTGGAGCTCTAGTGTTGACAGGTATTTTCTCAGAAGGTCCCCAGATGCCGTTGCTTGCATTCAGCACCTGAAACAGGGGAATTGCTGTTTGTGGACGTCAGGAAAAGCTGTATTTACAAACTCCCCGCATGGAGGAAAGGTTAGGAGAAAAAAAAGAAAGAAGAAAAAGAAAAGAAAGAAAGAAAGAAAGAAAGAAAGAAAGAAAGAAAGAAAAGAAAGAAAGAGAAAAGAAAAGGAAAGAAAGAAAGGAAAGAAAGAAGAAAGAAAGAAAAGAAAGAAAGAAAGAAAAGAAAAGAAAGAAAGAAAGAAAGAAAAAAGAAAGAAAAGAAAAGAAAGGAAGAAAGAAAGAAAGAAAAGAAAAGAAAGGAAGAAAGAAAGAAAAAAGAAAAGAAAAGAAAGAAAGAAAAAAAAGAAAGGAAGAAAGAAAGAAAGAAAAAAGAAAAGAAAAGAAAGAAAGGAAAGAAAGAAAAAAGAAAGGAAGAAAGAAAGAAAGAAAAGAAAGAAAAGGAAGGAAGAAAGAAAGAAAAGAAAAGAAAAGAAAAGAAGAAAGAAAGAAAAAAGAAAAGAAAAGAAAGAAAGGAAGAAAGAAAGAAAGAAAGAAAAAAGGAAAGAAAAGAAAGAAAGGAAGAAAGAAAGAAAGAAAAAAGAAAAGAAAGGAAAGAAAGAAAGAAAAAAGAAAGAAAGAAAAGAAAGAAAGAAAGAAAAAAGAAAAGAAAAGAAAAGAAAGAAAGAAAGAAAGAAAGAAAGAAAGAAAGAAAGAAAGAAAGAAGAGAAAGAAAACATTGGGAAGCCCTTTAAACTAATTTTAATGGTAGCAGGAGAATTAAAGCTTTGCTGTAAGGATTTGCTGATCAAAGGCAGGCCGTCCTCAGTCGCATTTATCTGACACCGCGCAGCTGCTTCAGGCTTTTTGATGTCCTCCTGCCACCAGATGCTCAGGATGGAAGATGAGCCCGTTTCTAACGGTAGGGACCCCACCCCAGCAGTACAAGGGGGTGCAGGTAAGCACGTCGGCGTTCATGATGCTGTTTGCTTTAGGACGTTCATAAGATGTGAAAAAGCTCATGGGGGGTTAGAAACGGCACATCCTCGTGTGTCCGGGAGGAGTGGCAACGGCCTGGGACCCTGGGACCCTGGCACCCTGGCACCCTCTTGCCATCCCTGCCATTTCAGCAGTCGGATTGATTTCCAATGTTCTCCTGGCCAGACTGTTTCAAGGTTCTCAATAAATACATAATGAGGGGCCCTGGGATGACGTGGGGTGGGGAGGTCACTTGTCCAGCCATTGAAGGAAATAAGTTACAAGCTTGTTGAAATGTGCGCCGACGTTACATAATAGTAGGTGCTGGGATTTGGTGGGTATTTACTATTTTTCTAATCTGGAGCCGTATACACGCGGGTGCAGTGTACATAGACGGCAGCTGTATAACGTGTGTACAATCACACGGCCCCCAGAGAAAAGGGTGGAAGGTGGTGTGTGATGACCCCACTTAAACCCAGAGGTTACATAGCTTGCCCTAAGACCCTCTTCCCCACGAGGTGATGTTGTCACTGTTTTCCTCCCCTAATAAAATGAGAATGACCTCACCGTTATCAGTAGCTGCTGTTCGCTGGCGGGGCGGGGCGTGCTTTCCGTGCCTTACGTCGTCGAGAGCTCAGAAGAGCCCTGGGGGGCAGGCAGGAAGGGGTCCTCGTTACAGACGCGGGAGCAGCAGTGCACACAGGCGACGGCGGTGCCCAAGGTCACCCAGCCCACGGGGGACACCTGTGGACTCAGGAGCCCCTGCTCTGTCCAGTCCACCTGGATGCGGGCAGCTTCCAGGATGGGCGAGGTCCTAGGCTGGGAGCTCGTGGAGGTCAGAGACCACCGGACTCACGTGTGTCTCCCCAGAAGCTGGCACCGCTTCTTAGAGCTGTAGGTGGAAGAAGGGACAGGAGGAGACAGAAGGAGATGGAGGCCCCAGGAGGGGCAGAGGTGGCCTGGGGGGCGGGACAAAGCAGTGGGGAGACAAGGAGGAAGGAGTCCTGTTTCCAGAACTCTCTGCAAACGGAACTGGAAGCCTGTGTTGCTGTTGTGACTGTTGATTGTTTCGTTAATGTAGAAACACCATTGGGTGCTCCACCACCACCACCAACACCACCGTCACCACCACCACCACATTAGGGTCCTGGCAGGAAGTAGATGGGACCATGGAAGAGTTTAACTTGGGGTCCATTTAAAAAGGTGAGGGCCGCTTAGAAGGAGACGGGTGAGAGCTGGGGATGCACTCTGGGCCTGGCGGAGTCCCTTGCCACCTCTAGGGCTAAATAGGGTGGAGGGTGGGTGGGTGCTGGAACCCAGAGAGGGAGCTGTGGGCCCTGGAGGAGGACTCCAGCTGCCGCCCAGCTGTTGCAGAAGGCAACCAGGGGACTGACTTAGCCCAGCTCCTTCCCTCCCACCTTCGATCACCTGCCAGTGCCCTCCCTGCCACCCCCCAACAATGACCAAAGCCAACAGGAAGCTAGATGGCAAGGGCATCCTCGATCCAGAGACCCCAGCCTTCCAGAGACAGATGGAGAGTGGATGGGAGGGGCAACAGGGATTTTTCCTCTAGGAAAAATAAGGAGTAGATAAGGAGGAGTAGATAAGATATTGAACCACCTGAACAGCAGGGGCGCACACAGAGCCGAGCCCCCACCAGCAGAGCGACAGCCATGCTGTGCCTTTCTAAGTCTGCCTCCCTCCGGGGGGGCCACGCAGCATGCACACAGCTTCCCCGCCCTGGCCAGCCCTGTAGGAACTCCAGCGGCATCAGCTGTGGCTCAGAGCAGAGACGCGTCCTCACCAGCCACAGACTGTGACCCGGTCGCCCAGACACACGGGCTCAGAAGAAGGACGGCGAAGCGCCCTCCACCCAAGGCCGGTGTCCAACACCTTCTCAAACTTGTGAAAGTTCCAGAGCTTCGGAGAAGCCCTCCCATCAGACTCACTCCCCTAACACGTGATAATTCTCCAAACTATTTTGACAGATGAAATTGCAGATAATTAGCCTGACTCTGCCAACTTGAAATTGCTGGGGATGATTTCTGTGGCTGTACTCGATTTTCTGGAAGATAATCTAAAATGGAGAAACAGGCCAGTGTTATCCTCACCTCACCCCTTTGACACATCGTTGTAAGCGTAGAAGAAAACCGTAGGTTGGTCATAAGCATATACGATAAATGCAGGGGACCAGGCCACTCAGCTAAAGCCACACCGCCTGGATCTGTTGACATAGCAGCAAGACTGAAAAAGTGCTTTCACCTAAATGCCTTTTTACTAACGTCAGCCATCCTTTTGAGACAGATTCCATCTTCTCTACTCTATGAGTCTTTTTTATTTAGAACAAGATTGGCATCTGAAAAGTAAAGTGAGACCTACAGAGAGTTTGTGTCTCCATCTCTATCCCGACATGCTTCTCTGCCGGTGACTTCAGTGGCATTGGATCTTGAAGCTTCACCGCTGCCCTCTTCTAGAGCCTAGAGTCAGCGTACCTTTGCCGGACGTTAGGGGATCGATTTCAGTAATGGCCCCATGTCTCTTCCTCTGTATCCACACCCTAATCGTGTCACTTTATGGAGCTCCCATAAAGGCAGACTACACTTTCCCTCACCATGCGTCCTAGCTCTGGGGCCACAACCAAATACCATAGATGGGGCAGGGTGGAGAGCTGGTTTGAGCGACAGAAATTTATTTCTTATTTTTCTGGAGGCTGGACCCCTGAGGTCAGGATGCCAGTGTGGTGGAGTTCTGATGAGAACTCTCTTCCTGATTTACAGACGGCCGCCTTCTCACTGTGCCCTCACATGATGGAGAGAGTTCTAGTCTCTTCCTTTTCTTTCTTTTTTTTTTTTTTTGATTGATAATCTTTTATTTTTATTTTTATTTTATTTTTATTTTTTTTATTTTTTATTTTTTTAATTAATTTTTATTGGTGTTCAATTTACCAACATACAGAAAAACACCCAGTGCTCATCCCATCAAGTGTCCACCTCAGTGCCCGTCACCCATTCCCCTCCAACACCCGCCCTCCTCCCCTCTTCCTTTTCTTATAGAGACACTGATCCCCTCGTGGGGGCCCCACACTTACGCCCTCATCTGAATCTAATTGCCTCCCAGAAAAGGCCACACATCCAAATATAATCATGTTGGGGTTTAAGACCGCAACATGTGAATTTGGAAGGGACGCAAACATTTACTCTGTAATATCATGTGACTCACTTTGACCAATAGAATAAAACAGAAATAATAGTGCATCAGTTCTGAGACTAGGCTTCAGAGGCCCTTGCGTGATTCCTCTTGGCCTCTTGCAAGGGTATAAGAGACAAGGGGAGATAAGCTGCCCCAGCTAAGGTGGTCCGGCCATTTCCAGCCTAGAACTAAGCTCCCAGGGGACCCATAGCTACATGAACGAGTCTAACCAAATCATGGAGGCCAGATTACATTGGCGGATCCCTAGCCAACCTACAAATGTATGACTTCTAGTAATCAATGATTATGTTTTATGCTGCTGAGTTTCGGGGTGGTTTGTTAGGCAGCAATAACTAGCTGATACACCTTGGTTACTGGATAATTGCTATTATTTATCCTCTTCCTAGAAAGGAAGTCAACTGTGGTGTTTAAAAGCACAGAGTAGATTGAGACTTCTCAAATTTTAATCCTGCCTCTGCCACTTACTATTTGTGCGACCTTAGGCAAGATGTTCCCATTGCCTCATGTGTAAAATGGATACAGTAACAGGATTGCATAAGGCAATTTGAGTATTAAATGAGTCAATGCATATAAAGTACTTCAAACAGTGTGTGATGCAGAGCAAGCAGCAGGGAAGTGTTTGCTATTATCCCTTTTAAAGGGCTTGGGACTTGGGCAGGGTAGGCCGGAGGGGAAGCCAGTTGATCCCTAGGTAACATTTGTTCCGCTATGATATAAAGGTCTTTGATCTCACATCTTAGCATGAGACAAGCTCGCTTTTCCCAAAATAGGAAATGTAATCAAGACTGCTTTAGAATTCTCTGAGATGACTCTTGCTTATCTTCTCTGAGAAATAAAATGCATTAGTGTTTTGATGGCATTATTCCCTCTCTCTGTGTAGAAGCGATGGCAGAGAAGGGAGGCATCAATGAGGTGACTCCAGTGTGGAAAACCACGGTGAAGGGTACAGACCCCTTTGTGTTTCCTCCCTGTCCTCCCCACATTGAGGCACTCGCCATTCTTATGCTGTGCAGCCAGATTATTTAGGTCTCCCCAGGTCTCAGGGCTGCCACCACCACCATCGTGGATGCCTCCAACCTCCCCGTGTCCCTCCTCACTCAGGGCATTTGCTGCCCCTGGACAAAGATTTTTGCATAAGAGCTAGCTTGTTAAAAAATCAGCCCTCTCAAGTAACCTATTTGCTGCTTACCATGTGTTTCTTAAATAATATTTTATCATGGAAAGTTGGATCGAATGGTGGGAAACCCAAACATTTTGGTGGTCAATGGCAAGCTAACTGAAGGGCAAACAGGCACTCAGGACTCTCTCAACAACACACAGGGAGCAACCCATGAAGACCAATCCTGAGCCTTGAGGTGGGCTTATGAATCACCAGTGGGAGGGCCTGAGATCACTTGATCATGGCAAGGCCCTCTGTCCTGGGGAATAGCTGGAGACATCCAAGTGCCTTGTTGTACACGTTCCCTTAAATCAATACTAACTCTCCTCCCTCCACTGTCTGCTCTACAGTTATGAACCCTACCTGTCCTTCAAGGCTGCCCTGTTCCATGTCTCTCAGGAAGGCTTCCCCGAGGCTCTGGCTGTCCTTACCCTGCCTCCTCTGGCTTCCCCATAGCCCTTTACAAAGGAATCTCTCCAATCCTTCACTGGACGGTGAGCTCCTTGAAGATAGTAGCCATGTATGGGGCATCTCCTCCCTTCCCACATGACTCAGCCAATTGTGTATGAAGTTCTTAGGAAATAGTTGTTGGATTTTTTTTTTTAAGTGAGTGGCCTCACAGTTATTTCATCTATTTTGGAGGTGAAACCTGCCCTTCTTCCCAGATATGTGAATCCCCAAATCCAGGCCTCCTTTTGTAAGCTCTGATAGCTTCTAGCTGTACTGAACCACTTCTGCTGTCATCCTTGGGGTACCTGGGACAAGGACAAAGTGCTTAAGGAGATCATTTCACTCACATGTCTTCCTTTTTCTTCAGCTCAGGCGGTTTTTGTCCTAATAGGATCACAAAGCAAGAAATATCAGCATCTTTAAGAGCAGTGTGGAAATAACTTGGCCTTGAGAAGTCCCATTGTCAGTGAATTTAAAGCTAGTCAAGCCAGACACTCTGAGTTGGACTCTTAACATTTTAGACTCTCATAAATCATAAAGTCATAATGCCAGACAGACATTTAGAAATCTTGTCCAATCCACCCATTAAAATATGCACTCCTTGGGAGGTGCTTTCTCTCCCAGTCCACACATTGTACAGATGCACATGGCCCAAGGACATAAAACTGGTAGTTGAGCTGGGCTGGAACTCTCTGGCTTCTTAACCAGCATCTGCTCACTACCCCATGCTGAGCGGGGATGGCGGGGAAGGAATGGATTATTGTCTCCAAGATACACCATTGACTGTAATAGGCACTGTGATTACTAGTACAGAGTAATAAACCTCTGTGATAAGGATATAATGCAGAGACTTTCCTTGGCCCATTAATCCCCAGTAAATGTTGTTGCCTAGCTGCGGTCTTCCAGGCCCAGCCCCTGCTGCCCTGCCTATCACTTTGGAGCCTTAGGAACAGCATTTCATACATAACAGCAAGGCCCTATCAGATATGGCTGGATCACAAGAATTAGCACCAGAAACTGATTAAGAATTACAAAATTTGTTTTCATAGTATTCCTATCTGCCTTGTGTGTATGTGTATTTGGAATATAATGAGCAAGAGCAATAATGTTAAATAGACATTCATTTGACATATAATGGGACTCTAAGAGAAAGGCCTTGTGCTCAGCACTTTGACGACAGTGGGGTCACATCCCCAAAAAATGAAACATAAATGCTGCAAACATGGTACAAACAAATTGGTCTGCCAGGGAGAGAGTGAGTGTGAGGGATTTCCAAAGAGGGTAGAGGATGGGGGGAGGCAGGGAAGGATTCAAATAAGGCTTCACAGATGTGGTAATATTTGAGCAAGACCTGGAAACTTCAGAATTTTTTCAAGTGAGGAAAGGAGGAAGGATTCCAGATCAAGAGGATAACTTGAGCCCAGAATATGTTAAAAGTGAGTTTTACCAGAGCTTGAAAATGCAGTTAATCTCTTCTCTACGTAATTTCTCAGAAGAAGCACAAAAGGGGGAGTAAGACCAATTTTATGAAGCTTCCAGTACAAGAATATATCGTTATAGGTCAGTCTCATTCACAGAACACAGATAGAAAAATCCTAAATAAGGTATCAGGAAATTGAATCCAGAAGATAATTAAAATAAATAGGTTATGACTAATGAAACTTACCATAGGAATTCAAGGATGGTATGAAGTTTTAAAATCTATCAGTGTAACTCAAAACATTAATCAACTAAAGGAAATGGTAATAAGATTATCCAGTAGATACGGAATAAATGATCAACACACTTCATGATTAAAAAAAAAAAGAAACCTCTTACCAAACTGAAAATAGATAAAATTGTCCTTAACATAATAAAATAACTGCTAAAACCTGAAAGCAAGCAGCATATTGATCATGATTTCTAGAAGCATTTATGTGAAAGTTGGGAACAAGGCAAAAGCACCTGCTTTCCCACATGTTACGCAATACCATATTTAAATTCTTTGCCAATACAATAGAATAATAAAAAAAGAAAAAAATTAGACACAAGAATTGGAAAAGATAATTTCATTATCCTCAGAAGTTATGACTATCTATGCAGAAATACTATAAGAATCTCTACATATAAATTTTTTGAAGAGAGAATCCCTAAAGGCTGTTGGATACAAGATCTACAGTTTTAAAAAAATCAATAGCTTTCCTACAAACCATAGATGTATTAGAAAATATAATTGGAAAAATAGCCTGTTCACAATAGCAACAGATCTATGAGAGAATAGTAATAATTGCTATCACTTCCTGAGTTCCTACCTGTGTTCTAAGCATTTACATCTCCTACCTTATTTGATTCTCATAGCAAGTGTATAACCTAACTTACAACTAAATCTAACAGAAGCCCTATAAAAACTTTACAGACAAAAGTATATGATGTTATTGTAGGGCATAAAGGACTCAATAAATGAAAATATGTATGTACCATATTGTTTGATGAGAAGACTCAACATATATATGTTACAGATATCAAACTCTCTCCCTAATTAATTAAAAAGCTCAAAACAGTTCGGTCAAAATCATAACAGGAATTTTTTTATTGGGGTGATGGCAGAGGAATGAAACCAGACGAACCGATTCTAAAATTCACACAAAATGGTAAACATCTAAGAGTAGCCAAAACAAAAAGAACAAGAAAGAAAGAACTGCTCTACCATTTACAAGGACTGATGTTATCCTAATGGAAACAATGTGATGGTGATATAGACCACCGGATTGATGGAAGAGAATAAAGATCTCAGACGTGGACACAAACATATATGGAAACTTAATACATGATAGAGTTGGCATTGCAAACTAACAGGACAAATATAAACCATTAAACATATTTCAAAGTGATGCTAAGCCAATTAACTTTCCACATAAGAAAAAGAAATGAAATTATATCACTACCTCACACCATACACAAAAATAAAACTCGGACTGCAGACCTAGATGCAGAAAGAAAACTTTCAACGTATTAGAAGAAAACAAAACAGAGTATCTTTAAGTCCTCAGACTAGGAGAGGAGTTCTTAGTAAAGACCCTGCACTTCCCCCTTACAAAAAAAAAAAAAAAATGAGTAGAATGAAACACTGATACATTTCTCTCATTGTACTTTGTGAAGAAAGTTAGAAGACAAACTACAGACTGGCAGTAGACATTTGCAATATATAACTGAGATAGTATCTGGGGTGCATAAAGAATCTTCAACACATCAATAAGAGAAGGACAACCAACCAACAACAGAAGAAACGGAACAAAGAATTGTGAGTCGGTCACACCAATACATGTGGGAGGAGAGAACGAAGCACACTAGTAGCCTGGGGATGACAACCAGCAACCAAACTTACTGTTTCAGAGCCACCCACTGAGGAAAGCCTACAATCTGAGAGTATCAAACATTGGTAAGGGGCTGGGGAAGTGGGCCTAGCACGCACTGTTGCTGGAAGCATAACGCCGAAACAACCCCCGCGACGAGCAATTTGGTATCATCTCGTTAATATCAAGCTACAACCAAGAAGTGTGCACACCAGGTGCCAACGATCCAGTGCAGCCATACACCTGAGCATTCTCCCCAGTGCGCCGAAGGAGACCCCTGTGAAGGTGTTCACTGCAGCACCATTTACTCTGGGAAAGAAAGGAAAAACTAGAGACAATTCAAATGCCTACAAAGAGAAGAACAATGGGCTCTCCTCCTAAGATGATAATTTAATGCGTTCGAAGGAATAAGATACTGACAATTCTCAGAAACTGTAATTGTGACCAGTAATAACAAAAAAAATATGGAATAAACGCATGTACACAAAAGAAAACATACTATCACTGATATATATATATGTATATATATACACACACATTTGTTTGCAATAAATAAATATATATATTGCAAATACTTATATATTTGCAAAAGAATAAGGAAAGTTCACTTGAAGGACATTCAATAAATTTCTTTGGAATATTAAGTTTTGTTGAGCTCTCGGTTGCCTGACATTTTGTCACATTATTTCAAAGACGGGTGTGGAAGAAAGCACAAATGCTCCAGCCTCCCTGCTGGGAGAACCTCTCTTATTATGTGCTTTTGTGCATTCTTTACATCTAGTCCATTGCATTAAGGTAGCTAAGAAACATTTTCATCTTTGCGTGTGGTGGGTTGGGGCAGATGGCGGTGTGTGTGAATAGAACCACCTCTTTCCGAGACCTCCTGAATTACATGTATGAGATGCTTTCAAACTTGGGACTTTGCATACCGCTGCTGAGAACAGATCCAGGCTGTGTGTTGTCATAACAACAAACACAATGATTTGAAATGCAGATTCTTTCTTTTACTCTGAAGGAAACCAGTGAGGAATATAGAATACTTTGTATTGGACAGGAGCCTGTTGGAGTCCGAATGTGACATTAGAAATTGGTTGTATGCCCAGCAGAGAAGAAAGTGTATGATTCATGAAGCATCTAAACTAAGAATCGTACAGGTTTTCAGAAAGCCTGTCCATTCACATTATAAAGTTTTGACACATAAAATTATTTTTGGATCTTGGGAGTCCTGTAAGAGTAGTTTTAGGTAGTGTTGGAGAGGCACGGTGGGTTGTAGTGGATAAGTGTTCTGGCTCTGGAATCCAACAGGCCTGTTCACCACTTCCTAACTGGATGGCATTTGAGTGTGTTACTTACTATGTTAGTCAGGCTGCTCCAGAGAAACAGAACCAGTAAGATATAGGTATATACACAAAGAAAGAGATTATTATAAGGATTGGGCTCAGGCCATATGTGGACAGACAAGTCCCAAGACCTGCAGAGTAAGTCAACAAGCTGGAGACCCAGACAGATCCAGTGTTTCAGTCTGAAGGCAGTTAGGCAGGAGGAATTCTTTCTTACTCAGGGGGATGAGCAACCTTTTTTTTGTTCTCTTCAAGCCTTCAGCTGATTAGATGAGGCCCACCCTCACTAAGGAGAGCAATCTGCTTTATTCAGTCTACCGATTTAAGTACTAGTCTCATTCAAAAACATCCTCCCAGGAACACACAGAATAATGTTTGACCAAATATCTGGGCATTCTGTGGCCTAGTCAAGTTGACATAGAAAATTATCCATCACACCCTTTCGGAGTCTTGGTTTCCTTATCTGTAAAAGGTAGCTAATATCAGTAAATAGCTCATGGAGTTGGCGTGGGGACAATAGATGAAGAGCAATCAGAGGAGTGGGGACTTCGTTAAATCATCAGTAAATCTTCACCAAATGCATTAATACATTGAACACAGAGTGGAATCCTGTCTGAATTTTGTGTTTCTGAGTCTGTTCTTTTTTTTTTTTTTTTTCACATATTTTTAGGAGTCATGTATGAGTAGCCAAACCAAAGATTCCTTTTGTGATTCCTAATAATGGTAGCTTTAGAGACTCATTTTGGTCACCCAGGATTGTGCTAGCAACATTCACCCATGCCACTGCATATGGCTCTGGGTATTCAGATACCACTGATGAGCATCTATCCTGTTGATGGACATGTCCATCTCTCCTAGTCTTTCCCTTTGAACAGTGCTCCATAGCAGTCGGGGCCCACCTCTAATTTTTTCTCTAGGATATATCCCTAAGAGAAGGATTTCTGGACATAGGGTATGCAAGTGTTCAGTTTTAGAAGATCAGGCTAAATTTTCCCCCAAAGTGGTCAATTTGCCCTTGTGGAATGAGGGAATAATGATCAGATATCCTCTCACTGATCATTAAAAGAGGTGCTTATAGACTGTCCAACAATAGGAAAAAAACAGCTTGTAATATTCAGTGGGGAAAAATAAGAAGAAGAGATACAAAGTTTGATGTGATCACAGCCCCCTAGAAAAAGGGAGTGGGCCAAGCAATGCGATATCAGAACTGCAGGAAAAGGCTTGTACAAGATTTGGAATCAGACCTGGGGCCAACCTGACCTCTCTGTGCCCTGTGATCTCATTTTTAAATGGGACTAATTGATCACACCTAGTTCAAAGCATATAAACCGAGATCATGCATATAGTAAGTACTTGATAAAGGATGGAGAGAGAGAGAGAGAGAGAGAAATATGATTTTAAAAATGAGGCAGATATTCACTAGAATGATACTGACGCTTATGGTGGGTCTTAAATTATGAGTGGTTTCTTTTCTTCTATTTTTAGAGCTCCTGGAAAGTGATTATATTGTTTTCAAAATGAGAAAATTAATTTGTTTTTTAAAGGTCCCATTACTTGCTACTTTGTGTGGATTCTGTGTGCTACTTTTACTTACTCACACACCTCTCAGCTCAAAGTATCACCTGCATGGGGAGCTGGAGGATGGATTTGCTTGACTTTAGTTAAGTTGAGCAGGTCCTGATTCGCAAAGGGTTATCTCTAGCACCAGGACTTGCACAAGGTAAGAATGACACCCCAGTGGGAACCTATCAAGGAGAGGAATCTAATAGTTTGATTATAATAACACGTTCTATGCAAACTTTTTCACTTTGCTGGGGCCTGGATTTTCTAAGTATTAGAATTTGTACAGTGTGGGGAAAGCATTCAGGCCCATGAGCCATGAGGATGTATCTTTCCTAGGTCTTTAGAACCTCATGGTTTTATTGCAAGTGTGGACGGAGCATGGATGGAGTCTCTTGAGAGCCTGCAGCTTCAGGACATGCCTTTGTTCATCCAGTAGATATTTATAGGAAATATAAATACTCACCATGTGTCAGGCACTATTGTAGATGCTGGAGATACAGAGTGGGGTAGGCCGGGTAAGATTCCTGCAGCATCTATTCTAGGAGGCACGATGACCATGAACAAGTACACAGATAAGTAAACAAGACAATTTGAAATCATGATCAAGTCCATAAGGAAGTGAAGAGGGTATATGGAGGATAATGGAAGTCATTCTGTGGGGATGAGCTCAGAAAGGACTCTCAAAGAGGAGCTGACATGCAATCTGAGATCAGAAGGATGGGGAAAAGCCAGCCATGGAGAAATGTTCCAGGCAGAGGAAACTTTTTAAAATGCAGAATCTTTTTTTTTTTTAATGCAAAGACTTTATTCAAAACAATCATGATGTGTTCTAGGAATTGTCAGAAATACTATTGTGGCTAGGGCATAGTGATTGAGGAGGCAACTCTCCCACACAAACACTTAGAAATGCTTGACAAATAAAGCGAACATCATTTTTTAAATGCATAGATGAACTTCCAAGAAGTAAAAGTGTTTTAATGGACCAGGAACAAAAGAAGAAGTGAAAAACTATCTGATGACACAAGAACTTTTAATGACTAGAAATGTACAGAGATTGAGGTCTTGGACTCAAGGGAAGGAGGTAGTAAGAAATGAGTCTCCCCTTTAAGCTAGGACACTGGGAGGGCTAATGCTCCCTGCCCCGTGAAAGGACAGATGGGAGGACAGGACCTGTGCGCTCCAATACATAACAACAAAGCTGGTGTTACTTGGTCTCAGTTCTGTTAAAAATAACCCTCTAAAAATTAACACCAAGAACTTGCTCTCACATTGCCTTAGGATCAATATTTACACAATCACATCACCCCAGAATCCCCAAGTAGAGAAGGAACTCACACACCAGTGCAAAACAGCATTGGGGAATCTGGAGTTCAAGGGGGATCCAAAAACGGCAAAGACATGACTGCCTGAGAGAGAGAGAGGCATACTGTCCTCAACCCAGGTCATACAAAATTCCCACAGATGAAGCCCTGCTGAGAATGAGCTTCCAATCTCAAATTACAAATTAACAAAGAAAAGTTCCACCATGCGCAAACATCAGATTATAGAGTACAGTAAACTGAAGGGCTAGACCCTCCTCCCTAAGATCTCTGGGTCAGATAACCATGCAAAAAGTTGCATAGTGTATTTAAAATGATTGAAGTCATGAAAGAGGCCATTACAAAATAGAATTTGATGGACGCTCTAAGGATAAGTAATGGGCAGGTTTTAAAAATAGCGTAATATAATTTCTAGGCAAAAATAGTAAATCCAAATTTTTAGGTGAGAGATAAAACAAATTAGTCTGATGTGGAAAAAAAAACGGGAAGATAGACGTGAGGGAATGTCTCAGATTGTGTTGCACGAGGTTAAAAGGCAAAAAACAAAAACAAAAACATGGCAGAAAGGTTAAATGAAGTAGAAGCCTCAGTGAAAGAGTCCACTTACTTTTAATTGGAGTTCCAGAATCTGAGAATAGAGAAAATTGGTTAAAAGCAATATTGAAAGTTGTTATGGCTGAAACTTTACAGGCTTTTGATGGTAGACATGTATAGTAGGCTGAATGATGGCCCCCCAAATCTCTAGTCTCTGGAATCCCTAAATGTTACCTTAGGCAGAAGAGTCTTTGCAGGTGTGATTATGTGAAGGCTCTGGAGATGGATTACCCAGGTGGGCTCTAAACATAGTCACAGTGGTCCTTGATAAGAAGGAGGCAGAAGAAAAATTCACACAGGCACACACAGAGCAGAAGGCAATGGGAAGAAGAAACAGAGAAGGATTTGAAGATGCTGGCCTGGAAGATGGGAGTGACATGGTCAATAGTCAAGGAAAGCCAGTAGCCACTGGAAGCTGGGAGAGGCAAGTAACAGGCTCAGCCCTAAAGCCCTTCTCTGGAGGGAGTATGGCCTTGTCAACACCTTGATTTTGGCTTGGGACATTGATCTTGGATTTCTGGCCTTCAGAACCAGAGGAATAAATTCAAGCTGTGACAAGTCATCAAGTCTGTCATAATTTGTTACAGCTGTAATGCAACATGTATTTGCAGATTGAGAATATACAGGAAAGATAAACAAAAATAATCCGCAGCTAGACGTATGATAATGGAATCATAGTACACTAAAAACAAAGAAAAGACTTTGAAAGCACCGAGAGGAAGAGTGCAGGGGGCAGTGACCAAAGAGAATGTACAGTTGTTAGAGGTTAATTAATCCAGAAGACAGTGGAATGGTAGCTTTAAATTGCCTACAAAAATAAACTGGATTCAAAAGTGTGTGGGGGGAAAGGCATGTTCAGATACCACCTCACACCAAGTCAGAATGGCTAAAATTAACAAGTCAGGAAATGACAAATGCTGGCGGGGATGTGGAGAAAGAACCCTCCTGCACTGTTGGTGGGAATGCAAGCTGGTGCAGCCACTCTGGAAAACAGCGTGGAGGTTCCTCAGAAAGTTAAAAATAGAGCCACCCTACAACCCAGCAATTGCACTACTGGGGATTTACCCCAAAGATACAGATGTAGCGAAACAATGGGACACCTGGACCCCAATGTGTATAGCAGCAATGTCGACAATAGCCAAACTATTGAAAGAGCCAGATGTCCATCGACGGATGAATGGATAAAGATGTGGTCTATATATACAACGGAATATGACTCAGCCATCAAAAAAATTAAATCTTGCCATTTGCAATGACATGAATGGAACCAGAGGGAATTATGCTAAATGAAATAAGTCAATCAGAGAAAGACAATTATCGTATGATTTCACTCATATGTGGAATTTAAGAAACAAAACAGAGGAGCATAGGGGAAGGAAGGGAAAAATAAAACAAGATGAAATCAGAGAGGGAGACAAACCACAAGAGACTCTTAATCACAGGAAACGAACTGAGGGTTGCTGGAGGGGAGGGAGGTGGAGGGATGGAGTAACTGGGTGACGGGCACGAAGGAGGGCACAGCATGTAATGAGCCCTGGGTGTTATATACAACAGATGAACCACTGAACTAAACTCAGCTACACTATATGTTAATTAATTGAATGTAACTAAAATTAATTTTTTTAAAAAAAGAAAAGACATATTCAGGTGGATAAGGTTGAGTTTACCACTAATCAAACCTTCCTGAAGGAGCTGGTCATAGGTAATACTTCAGAAAGAAGGACAAAAAATCCAGAAAGGCATAGTAAGACAGAAAAAACTACGGTAAGCCGTGAAATGGAGAAATATGTTATTAAATATAAGTAAGCATCCATTTTGAGTTTATCTTTGTGTCTGGTGTAAGAGAATGTTCCAGTTTCATTCTTCTGCATGTGGCTGTCCAATCTTCCCAGCACCATTTATTGAAGAGACTGTCTTTTTTCCAGTGGATAGTCTTTCCTCCTTTGTTGAATATTAGTTGGCCATAAAGTTCAGGGTCCACTTCTGGGTTCTCTATTCTGTTCCGTTGATCTATGTGTCTGTTTTTGTGCCAGGACCACACTGTCTTGATGACCACAGCTGTGTAGAACAACCTGAAATCTGACATTGTGATGCCCCCAGCTCTGGTTTTCTTTTTCAATATTCCCCTGGCTGTTCAGGGTCTTTTCTGATTCCACACAAATCTTAAGATGATTTGTTCTAACTCTCTGAAGAAAGTCCATGGTATTGTGATAGGGATTGCATTAAATGTGTAAATTGCCCTGGGTAGCATAGACATTTTCACAATATTAATTCTTCCAATCCATGAGCATGGAATATTTTTCCATCTCTTTGTGTCTTCCTCAATTTCTTTCAGAAGTGTTCTGTGGTTTTTAGGGTATAGATCCTTTACCTCTTTGGTTAGGTTTACTCCTAGGTATCTTATGCTTTTGGGTGCGATTGTAAATGGGATTGACTCCTTAATTTCTCTTTCTTCAGTCTCATTGTTAGTGTATAGAAATGCCACTGACTTCTGGGCATTGATTTTGTATCCTGCCATGCTGCCAAATTGCTGTATGAGTTCTAGCAATCTTGGGGTGGAGTCTTTTGGGTTTTCTACGTACAGTATCATGTCATCTGTGGAGAGGGAGAGTTTGACTTCTTCTTTGCCAATTTTAATGCGTTTTATTTCTCTTTGTTGCCTGATTGCTGAGACTAGGACTTCTGGTACTATGCAAACTCAAGATGAATGAAAGATCTAAATGTGAGACAAGAATCCATCAAAATCCTAGAGGAGAACACAGGCAACACCCTTTTTGAACTTGGCCACAGCAACTTCTTGCAAGATACACCCATGAAGGCAAGAGAAACAAAAGCAAAAATGAACTATTGGGACTTCATCAAGATAGAAGCTTTTGTACAGCAAAAGAAACAGTCAACAAAACTAAAATACAACCTACAGAATGGGAGAAGATATTTGCAAATGACCTATAAGATAAAGGGCTAGTATCCAAGATCTATGAGGAACTTATTAAACTCAACAGCAAAGAAACAATCCAATCATGAAATGGGCAAAAGACATGAACAGAAACTTCACAGAAGAAGACATAGCCATGGCCAACACGCACATGAGAAAATGTTCCACATCACTGGCCATCAGGGAAATACAAATCAAAACCACAATGAGATCCCACCTCACACCAGTGAGAATGGGGAAAATTAACAAGGCAGGAAACCACAAATGTTGGAGAAGATGTGGGGAAGGGGGGGACCCTCTTGCACTGTTGGTGGGAATGTGAACTGGTGCAGCCACTCTGGAAAACTGTGTGGAGGTTCCTCAAAGAGTTAAAAATAGATCTGCCCTATGACCCAGCAATTGCACTGCTGGGGATTTACCCCAAAGATACAGGTGCAGGGAAACGCCAGGACACCTGCACCCCGATGTTTATAGCAGCAATGTCCACAATAGCCACACTGTGGAAGGAGCCTCAATGCCCATTGAAAGACAAATGGATAAAGAAGCTGTGGTCTATGTATACAATGGAATATTCCTCAGCCATTAGAAACGACAAATACCCACCCTTTGCTTCAACGTGGATGGAACTGGAGGGTATTATGCTGAGTGAAATAAGTCAATCGGAGAACGACAAACATTATATGGTCTCATTCATTTGGGGAATATAAAAAATAGTGAAAGGGAATAAAGGGGAAAGGAGAAAAGGAGAAAAAATGAGGGGGAAATATCAGAAAGGGAGACAGAACATGAGAGACTCCTAACTCTGGGAAACAAACAAGGAGTGGTGGAAAGGGAGGTGGGCGGGGGGTGGGGGTGACTGGGGGATGGGCACTAAGGGGGACACTTGATGGGATGAGCACTGGGTGTTATACTATATGTTGGCAAATTGAACTCCAATAAGTAAATACATACATACATACATACATACATAAAAATAAGCATTAAATGAATCAAACAATAAAAAAGTGGTGACTTAGACACTATAAAAAAACGAAAACAGAATTAAAATACACAATAGTAACAGTAGAAACAATATGTTAGCTTAACAGGAAATGGCCAATACAGTCGATTCTAGGAAAGAAAGCAGGGAGGAGTACGGTGAACACACATCACGTACGGCCAGTACAGAATAAGAGTGGCAAGATATATCCCAATGTATCAGAAAATAAATCTGACTATAGCAAGAATCACAAACAGTATAAACAAACTAATCCCACCACTTAAAAGACAGACTCCCTGATGAATAAACAAAATCTGCATGCTCTGTGCTTTTATCAGGAAACATCTAAAATGAAAGCACTCAAATACTTAAGAATTGGAAAGGAAAAACCCTCAACTATTTAAAGACAAAATTTTCTACACCAAAAACTCACAGGATGTTCATACTAACTAATAAAACCAAGTTGGGAATTCAGCAATTTTGCTAAGAACAAGTTCAAGTATATAAAACTCCGTTGTGTACATCAGCGAAAACAATTAGAATATGTAGTTTTAAAAATATGTCATATGCACTAACAATAAAAACTTCAAGGTACCTAGAAATGAGCCTTTATGGAGTAATTTCTAACTTATTGAAAGGCATAAAAGATGACCCAGAGAAATGGCAATGATAGGCTATATTCATTAGTGGAGAGAATTCATATTATCAAATGGAAATTTCTCTCAAATCAGTCTATAAAGTTAATATAATTCTAATCATGAGCCTAACAGAATTTTCTATGGAAATTTATATGGAAAAGCAGGGAGGCAACATAACTTTTAAAAAGAACAATATGGGGAAGGGACTTTCCTCCCTAAATAGACACTATAAAGTTGTAATAATTAAAGCAGTATGATTGACTCAGAGGTAGACACATTGATCAGTGGAATGAAATAGAGCAGTCGGCCCTAACCCCATATACGAGAACTTAATCCATAATAGGTGTGGCATTATAAATCAGTAAGAAAGAGCAGGAACTGACAAAACGTAGTACTGGGATTGCCATTTTTCCACATGCAAACAAACAAACAAAATCCATTAGAGCCCTACCTCAACACATAAAAATCTATCCCAAGTGGATAAAACCTAAATTACAAAGGCGAAGTTTTACCACATTGAAGAAAATATAGGAAAATATCCTATGACATTTCCTCAAAATGTACAAAAGATTAAGAAAATATCATAAATATGACTATATTACAACTGAAAATATCTAGAGAACAGAAGTCACGGAAAAAGTAAAAACACAAATCAGAGTGGAAATGGGTCCTTACGCATAAAACAAGGACAGAAACAAAAGGTAGCATACGGATTATAAAAAGCGGGCCTTCGATTCAGTAAGAACAAGCCAAATAACCCGATAGAATTGAAGATAAGGTGTAGAAATAGAAAAATCCACAAAAGACAAAACTTGAATGGCCTCTCAGCACATGAGAAAGACGTTGAGCCTCACTAATCATCAGGGCATGCAAGAGGAGGCAAGGGGGTCTTTTCCACCCCATCAACCCTGGCAGGGCCCTCTGTCCAGATGCCCCGGGAGAGGCAGGAAGGCAGGGTGGAGAAACGCTCGAGACTCACGGCATGTTTTGGCCTAGACTGGCAAAAAATGGATAATGACGACATCAAGAGTTGGTGAGGAGGTCGAGAACCAGGGCCCTTCATAGCCCGTGCAGGGGAGCAAATCAGATCGACTTAGAGAGGCATTTGGCCCTATTTAGTGACACCATGGATGCGCATATTCTAGGATGCAGCATTTCCAATTCTAGGAATATACCCAAAAAAGACTCCCGCGTGTTGATAAAGAAGCCAGTAAAGCCAAGACGTATTCCCCAGTGAACCTCTTTCCACTCGGGTCCTTGTCTCCGAGCTGCTGGGGGGAACCTAGACTGAGGCCACAAGCTCACTTCCAAAGAGTGACACGTGCCACCGAGCACCTCACTGAGGTCACTCCGGTCCGGCAAGAAGAAGGGGGACAAAAAGCAAAGACCGAATCCAAGGGCTGTGAGCAAACAGGGGGCGAGATACGCCGCCTACAGGAGGAAGCATGGCCCTGGGGCAGGAGGGGAACGGGCTGCTGGAGGATTTGCAGAGAAACGGGAAGAAATGAAACGCCGGGGTCCAGTGGGAGCAGCCCCAGGCCGGTGCCAGCGCTTGTAGCAGGGCCTCATTCGGGGATTCCCTTGACCGCCTGGGCAGTTTGGCACTGCCTGATTACGCGCGGTCCCGTGTCTGATCCCACTGTGATGTCATTTATTTGCATTTACATTCCAGACGTATCTGCAGAGCAGGATTGGACACTGATGGATTCTGGTTTGATAGAAAATATTATTGAATGTCACTAGACTCCTTGACGCAGCGTCAGGCGACCATCTGATTTCCCCAAAGTGACATTTCAGCAGTAAATTAGAAGACATTCACCTTGACAGCAATATAAGGGATGATGACTGAAATTTGTAATTTTATTATGTATAAAAAAAAAAACAAACAGATGATAGCCCTTAGGAATTCGCATCATGTGTTATTCAGCCGATAATATGTCAGCTTGAAGCAGGGTGATTTTTTTGGTAAGCCCGTGGCATCTGGCTACTGAGTCAATCTGACTGTTGTGAACAGCAAAAGCATCGTAGTAAGGTTCTTGGCATTTGTCTGGCCGCTGATTTGGAAGGAGAGATGCTTAAATTGACTTCCGCCTTCTCATAAAGGTGAATAAAGGAGTCCCCGGGAAAGCTAGCTTTGGCTGCTCAGTGTACAATGCGTTTAAACTGCGCCGTGGAGTCAATGAAACCCATCACTTCAAATGACCGTCAGTGAAGCGAGCTACTCCCTACTGGCTGGAGCAAAAGCAGGGAGCTGGGTGGATATTGTAGGGACAGGCTATGCACGGAGGCCCTAAGAAAGAGTCGCCGGCTTTGGGGACATCAGAAAATGTCATTATTTGAAATGGAAAGTACGAGAGAGCTACTACGTATAAAGACTTGACGTCCCTGGGCTTGTCCGTCACAGGAGATGGTCCTTACAGAGTTCCTAATGGAACCACGTTTATCCCAAAGCCATTCAAAGAACCTGTGGCCCCATAGACGTGAGCATCATGGGACCCTCGAAAAATCTTATTAGGGGAAGAGCGGATGAGAAGTTAGGAGCTCAGAGTCAGGAAGGTCCGAGTTCAGATTTCAGCTTTCACAAGTCCACAGGTGTATGTATGATCCCGCAGAAAGTCATTTAACCTCCCTGAGTCTTGGTTTCCTCGTCTGTCAAGTCTAAGGCCACGAGGGCCTGTTACAGTGAGTGAAGAAGAGAGTGTACGTCGCACAATGATCACTCAGTAGGTGGTGCCTGCAACTATTATTAGTGTCAGCCCACAAACAACGGGAAGAAAATTCTACCCTACAGAGAATTCTATGGAAAGTTCTACCTGTAGAGGCATGTTGTACATTTTCTGGTGCTCTTGGTGCAAAGAAAAGGAAAACGCAATTGGAGATTAGGAATCTGTCAGAATGTATCAGCATCAAGCAAGGAAACTGAGACTCTCGAGGGAGCGAGCCTGTGTTTTAGACAATTAATCCAACGTTTCTGGCTTGAGGGAGGAGTTTTCTAGGAGATCTGGCTCCTGTCTTCTTGTCCTACGCTCCCCAAGCAACTTCTTGTCTGCGGTTTGACCTCAGCAGGACAGGCCACATGGCTGGGCAGGACAGTCCCCGATGCCACTCCACTGCAGGCCATCAAATTAGCTTCTGGCTCATGCCTCAGTGTCTCGTGAGCTTGGTGAGCCCGTCACCAGGACGCTTCCGTGAGCACAGAGAAAAACCAGGCTTCTGCAGAAATGATGGCCAGACGGAGGCTTTGTGGTGACCACCTCCCCATGCAGGACTGTCCCCCTGTGAATTCTTGTCTGGAACCCCCAGCCTGTAGTTCAAGTGCAGTTGTCCCTATCGAGCGCTCAGTAAGCATATGAGAAAGGACAGTTGATCCTATATTTTTCATTCTTATATGAGTTTTATTGAGCATTTTCAAGGGGAGGAAGCCTGTCTTCTGGAAGCTCTCCATCCTTAGACAGGGCCTGCAGTTCCAGCTTAGGCCACACGCTATAATAAATATGCCTTGTTTCGTCTTCCCAGTGCCCCTGTGAAGCCAATGTTCTTGGTCCCATTTCACAGAGAGTAAACTGAGGCTCCAATGGTTTTCTCAAAGTCAGGGTGGGGGAGTGGGAACGACAGGACGTGAACCTTGGGCTGACAGCCGTGCCCGGCCACCCCTCATCTTACTGCCTGTGAAGCTGCTGCCCCTCCGAGGACCTCTCTTGTCACAGGGCATGAGTACCCGAGGCCCTGTGCCCTGTCCACGCTGCCCCGTGAAGAATTCACCGTTTTCCCGGAGTCGTCAGGGATTAGGGCACATTCTCTCTCTGCAGGGGTCAGTCTTGCACGCTGTGCCTTAGGGGATGTCAATGGTTTGCCACCAGTGATAAATAATTGCTTAAATAAGTAAATTGCTAAATAATTGGGAAAGAGCTCCCAGCTGAGTTTCGAGACCTTACTTGGAGCAACCAGTGGCACGGTCCTCAGGCAGCAGGGACACCCCCAGCACCCATTCAGCGCTCGATTACCTGGCACTTTACAGTCTTCTCTTGTCAAAGGCTTTGTCGAGATGCTGGGATCTGTCTTCCACCCGCCGCTTTGCAATCTCCATCCTAGGGGATCACCGGCAGAGCCACGCCGACAGATGACACAGCTCTGGGTCCCTGGTTAGCCCGCGGAACGTTCTTTCCTAGGAAGACCCTACAAAGCTCAGCTGACTGTTAGATGTCATCATAGGAGGACAGCGACAGAAGATCCCAAGGCCTTGCCTCCTCGGAAGTATAATTGAGACATTGTACGTTAAATAACCCACATTTCCCACGGGTGGTCTTTGGGTTCTGAGCAGATTCCGTTGATAAGTCTGGAATTTTCTGGGTTAACTATTGTTGAACAGGTGTCTTTCTTCAAGACTTTTCAGGACCTTCATTGTGCTGTAGGCACACTCCTCTTGTGATTCTTCAAAAAAGAGTCTCCAGGGCCCTTTCAGCCACAGAGTCCCGTGCGTATCTCTTTTCAGAATGCTGATGTGGCTGGACCCTCGGGCTCCGAGGGGAGCCCTGGGTTTAGGGTCCATGAGGCATTTCCAGGGTCCAAACGAATAGCTGCAAATGAACTCTTAAACTACGACCTGTTTGTCAGGTGTCTTCCCGTCATGCGGGCCAGGACCACCCACCGAGCGGGTGATTATAACCAAGTAACGAGTATGTGCCTGGTCCCCGGGCGGCCAGGCCAAGTCTCCAAAACGGGTGTCATTACTTTGCAAAATGAGTCTTAAAACGCCTCAGTGACTGGGATTTGGAGAGTCTGCCTTTGATCTTCTCAGTGTGTGTTGGCGGAGGGGAAGTTCTGAGAAATGTCACCGGCCGAGGAACCCGTCCGACCAGGCCGCAGTGAACAAAGGAAAAAAGGAGGCAAATCCGTCTTTTTCCCTGTTACTTTAAACTGAAGTTGTAAAAAAAATAAAATAAAATAAAATAAAATAAAATAAAATAAAATAAAATAAAATAAAATAAAATAAAATAAATAAATAAACAAACTGGAGTTGTAGCGGCGTTTCGGCTCTAGCTGGCAACTTCCTGCGCTGGGCCTGGTGAGGTCTGATGGCAGGGCGTGCTTCAGGGAGCACCCGCCCGGCCTTGCTTGCACAGCACACTACCCCAAGAACCCTGGCTCGGTGGGTCGAGGCCAAGGGTCAAGTCCCTATGACAAGCCCGGCGGGGAGGAGCCTCCCGTTTTCCTCAAGGAACCTGGGCCCGGCCCCGGTCACAGGTCCTTGTCCTACTGGAGCCTCAGGCCCGGTGATGTACCTGCAGCCGTTGTTGGTTTCTGGTCTCCGTTAGCATCTCTGCCCTGTACCTGCGAGGGATGGAAATGAAGGGCGTCACCGGGCAGCTGTATTTGGTCCGGATGCCCCCCCAAGGGGTTCGGAGCAGGATGCCTCACATTCGGCTCTGTGGTACCCACGCAGCGTCCCTACCCCCGGAAGGCGTGATGCATAGAAAGCCTCACCCCTGCGACCCTCTGTTGTGTGGTCCGCCAGGGAGGTGGGTCCCCAAGACATGCAGGCCCTCCCCCCGTGAGCGATGTGAACATCCTTCGACCATTGCCTAAGGCTCAGATCCGAGTCCCTTCCATTCTCCTTATGATTCTCGTAGACGTTCCCCCTGTGGAAGCTCATCTAATAGACTTCCCCGACTCTGACTTCCGACTATGAAACAGGCTGGGGCTTATTTGTCTAAGGGCTGACATGGTCTGCAGCAATGGCTTTGTGACTTTTAAGAACCATGAAACCCGTTTTGCATATAAAATTTGCATAAATTATTATTTCTATAAAGCAAAACCACCCAACCAACCAAACAAGGAACTAGTTCCATGGAGACTGATTTGAAGATCCTCAGGCCCTGCCCGCTTAGCCCCTGCCCCCTGCAAGGCACCTCTTTGGAATCCTGGTGTTCCCTGGAATAGAATTTGAGAAACATCATCCATCGATGAGTTCTGCTCTGTGAGTCAGGAGGCTTGGGTTTCATCCTTGCTCGAACACAAACCCCAGGCTGGAGTTGGTCAAATTATCAAACTCCGTTTCATTATTTCCTCTTCTATAGGATGGACTCTAATTTTTTTCGCAGGATCGTGTTGAGTTGACCAGATAAACCGATAAACTAAAATAGTTGGCATTTTATACTCATCCACATGTTTTTGCGTCTGTTAATTTGCTTTCCTATTTAAAACATCCCTGATACAGCAGTAGGGCACATACAAATAAACGTAAAATGCCTTAGGGAAAAAAATCCAAATGCTGCCCAGAAACCAAGCTTCTGAAGACGTGAACCACCCACAGTGCGCGCAGGCACGAAGGCTGCAGCAGGTCTATTTAGCAGACGCCACTCACCGACGTGACAGGCGACGCTGGATTCACATCCCCTTCCCCGCACGGATCCACTCGGTAACCACAGTGGACCTGTCCCTCTGGAAACCGGCTCCTCCTTCATTTGGTTCAGACCTCCATGTGGTTCAGGTGGCCTGACTCCTAAGAGCCTGGCTCCAGAGGTGATCCCAGGGCCCAGGCCGGCCCCCCAAAGCTCTCCCTGGGACCTCGGCTGGCTCTGCTGGGAAGAGGCCGTCTGTCTCAGAAGGGCGGGCATGAAAGGCCGCATGAGCCAGAAACTGCCTGAGAATGAAGCCGCCGCTGGCAACAGCGAAAGAGCCAAAAGCAGGTGGGAGAGACGGAGTGCTGGGCACGGAACGTGAGCCCCTGGGTGCAGACGTGCCTGAAGGCAGCTCAGTGGGATGTGTCCTGTCCCAACAAAATCCACTCCTTCACTCGAGCTAGTTTGGGTTGACTTTCCTGCAGAGCCAAGAGTCCCAACCCACACGATAACCTTGGACAGGCTGCCTGACCTCTGTCTCAACGTTCTGTCCTAGGGGACGAGGCACACGCACCTCCCGCTGCTGTGCAGACTGCAGGAGCTCATGGCGCCAAGATCACGCTCCACAGCCAGGACTCTCAAGATCGTCAGACTTTGCCTACCTTGTTCCGTTCCGTCACCTCCGTGGCCGAGCTCAGAAGCTGAATTATTTCACTTCACGGATGAGGTGGCTGCGGCAGAGAGAAATTAGACCCTTTGTTTAGGGTCAGTAGCGAGGAAGAGGGTTAGGATCTAAGCTCAGGTCTGATGTCATGGTCCCTTCTCACCCAGGTACGCTGTGAGTGAGGCCCCTGGCTTGCGAGACTTATAAGTTCACCCACGCTGCTCAGAGCCCCCACTGGAGGACCATTCACGGGGGCACTGACTTACTGATGCCCTCTAGAATTGTGCAGTGTGCAACTTGCCCCATAGGTGACAGTCCCAAAGGTCACACAGACACCGGGGACCTCGTAGGAGCAAATACCAGGGAGATAGTCAAGATGTTAACATCGCAAAGGACCTACTTGCTCATCTAAACTGCACTCCCAACACCTCCCAGCCACTCCCATTTCCCACCTCTCTGGCCCCCCTCCAGCTGGTCCTACCGAAGGCCCCTAACCTGCTTTGCCAGAGGGGAGAAGGGCCAGATAGATTTCCAGGCCCCTGTTGCTTGCTGAGCCACTGCCAACCTGTTCCCTGGGTTGACAAATACGCTTTGGTTTAACATAAGCTTTTCTTCCATTGGCTTTGGCTTTTTGGCTTTCTCCAGTGGGGAATAAAGTGATGCAGAAGCACATCATGAAGCACAGTAAGTCACTTGCACAAAACAGGGCTCTCTCTCTGGCTCTTGATGGGTTTCTGGAACTCACTGAAGGTGTGCGCTTCAAAGCTGAAGTGGGGACGAAGGGGGTCATTCCTGCACCCACACATTCACCCAGCGAGTCAAGGACAGGTCAAGGCAGGCCCGTGTTCTCGCCTTGCATTTGAACGCTTGTCTTTAGGGTCAGGCTCGGGGAGATGGAGCCTGCCCTGACACCTTCCAAAGCCCCAGGATGCTCCTGCCACAGCTGGCCAGTCTGCTTAGACGTCCAGCTGTGCTGTCCTCTTGCTTCCCTGGGAGCCAGGCTACCAAGACAAAGGTTCTCGGTGAACTCAAGAGTTCCCATTAGATCCCCGCCCCCCGGAGTCCCGGAAGTGCCCTGCCATGACATCATAAGCCTCAGCTCCGGTGCTGGGGACCAGAGTTAAATCTCTAAGGGATAAAAACAACAATGCAATAAGACTGAGACATCTCTCAAGTCCCGTGGACCCAACCGTGAACCAAATGCTCTACATCCGCCATCTACTTTGGTCTTCCCGATGACCCTAGTGTGGGAGGCGTTCTGGGTCCCAGGTCTTAGGTAATGAGATCGCGACTCTGAGAGCCTGTCCCAGGTCACCCAGCAGGAGGTGGCTGAGCTGGGATTCAGACCTGAGCTTATCTGATTCCATGCTCTTGCCCAACATGCTCTACGGCCTACCCCTTACCCACCCCCCACTCTCTGGAAAGTTCTTTTATCTGGACTTGGAAGGAAGAGAGCTCTTTGAAATTTCAGCCTAAATGAGAGACTGAACAGAGTGGTTTCTCAGCTCACTCAGATTTAACAGTCCCATGACCTCCCCGACCTCATCTCCCTGCCTCCAGCCCTTGCTCGCTCGGCTCTGGCCACACTGGGCTCCTGGCTCTTCCTCAGACACAACCAAGCACACTCCCACCTCAGGGCTTTTGTATCTTCTATCATCTCTTTCTGGAACATTCTTCCTCTCTCAATGTCCACATGGCTCCCACACTGACTTTCTTCAGGACTCTGCTCAGATGTCACGTATCAGCGAGCGTTACCCTGGCAACTGTCTGAAACGGCAGGTCTTCACCCTTTATCCCCTCTACCTTGACTCTGAGACATTTACCCCCTGCACTTCCCTGAACAGCATGCATCAGCACCAGACTTACCTGTTTTTGTGTTTATTGTCTGTCTCCCTATCCCCCCCCCCAACCCCACTTGATTGTATAGTTCATGAGCGCAGGGACTTTTTCTGATGAACTCACAACCATGTGCCCAGACTAGCACAGTTCCTGGCTCACAAAAGTACTTTCTAAGTATTCATGACCAAATGGACGAATGAGTGATGCACTGAGACCCCAGGCTGACCCAGCTGTCATCCACCCTTTGCCATGGGATGACATCAGTGATGTGTCATTACCCCGGAATTAGCTCACCGGCCATGCCAAACCAACCTACTCCGAAGCCCGGAGTCGCATGGGGACCTCTGTGTGGGATTCCAGGGCCTGAGATGGGCAGGAGGGAGACCAAGGAAATAGAGACCAAATATCCCAAGTCCTCTGGCTCCAGCCCAGTGCCTTCAAGGCTCTGATGTGCAGAGCTAAGCCAGGAAGAGGAAGATAACCCCTTAGAATGTCTTCTGCTACTAGTCACACCAACTATAACCTCAGGGACCGCAGTTCTGGCCCCTCCTGGTCCTTCATTCCCTTTAACTTTTCTCTCACACTCTCTGGATTATTCACTCACTCAGTCTGCAGTTATGGACAAAGTACTTACTGTGCACCAGGCAGAGGGCCGGGTACTGGACGCACAGCAATGAGCAGAACCCCTGCACTGGGGAGACTGGTGTTAACCAACCGGTGCCACAAATAAATGTGGAAACATGAGCCTCCATGGCGACTTATGAGACATCCTAAGGCAGAACTGACTCAGCCTGTGGGGGTCAGGACATGCTTTTCTAGGGAAGGCACATTTGGGGTGGGCCTGCAGGGTGTGTAAGCGTCCTCAAGACTGACGTTCATGGTGTTGGTTACCCTTCCCTCCGGCTTTCCAATCCTTGTTCCATGACTGCTGGCAAATTCCCTGAGCTCTCTTTGCCTCATTTTCCTCATCTGTAAATTGGGGGTCATAACGATTCCTGCCTCCTCGTGTTGTTACGGTACCTGGTATGCATGAAACCTCTTACAACGCAGAGTGGACACTATTGTAGTTGCCTCTGTGAGGCTGTCCCACCTCACTCAGCCTTTTGGTCAACTGTAAAGAAGAGAAGCGAATAAATAGCAAAGCCTTTAACACATGTGTGTGTTGTGTATGTGCATATATATTTGTCAGCACAAGCACAAAGTGTCATCCATGTAGAATTGTTGGTCATCGTTGCGTGACACTCCCAATTTAGGGAGACTGTGGCTGGTGTGTATTTGCTGCCCACCATGCAAGACCAAGGCAAAAGCAGGGGCCTTTCTGCTTTTGCCTTGGTCTTGCATGGTGGGTTCCTTCATCCTCTGGTGGTGTTCCAGTTTCTAGGTCTTCATTAATCTAAATGATTACACAGACTCATAGTGGATCACCTGAAAATGAACTTCAAACTGTATGTTCTTCCCAACGCGTTCTACTGCGGTGGACTGCAGCTCCAGCTCTCGAGAATGGATTTGTTTCGCGTTGACTATTGGCACCAGCCCAATCAATGGATTCACTAAACGTTTGGCTGGCTTTCCCGACCTGAAATCTATCAAGTTTGAACAAGGGTTCTGGCAAAGTTATAGCCATATTCTGTGTAAGCCTCACATTCTGATTTATGTCAAGTCTAAATGCCACATAGGATAGCTTATCTTAATTAAAGACTGTGACGGGACTGAAATTCAGTGAGACCAAGTTAGCACAGCCTCTGCTCTTAATTCCCGAACATTCCATGACTCTTTATGGTGCTAGCCCAAGAGTTCAGGTTAATAAATGAGCTCAGAAAGGCCCCTGCTTTCTTTCCGCTGAGGGAGCGCCTATGGGAGTCAGATGCGTGTAGACATTCCGCAAGGCGTGCCTTCCCCACCAACTCAAATGTCCTTGCAAACCCGAAACTGCAATACGGTCTAAAAGGCCCCCTGTAAGTTCTGACATTCAAAAGAAGTGTGGGGGTATCCCTGGGTGGCGCAGCGGTTTGGCGCCTGCCTTTGGCCCAGGGCGCGATCCTGGAGACCCGGGATCGAATCCCACATCGGGCTCCCGGTGCATGGAGCCTGCTTCTCCCTCTGCCTGTGTCTCTGCCTCTCTCTCTCTCTCTCTCTCTGTGACTATCATAAATAAATTAAAAAAAAAAAAAAAAGAAGTGTGGGAAGGACATGAAAGGAATAGTTACGTTCAATCAGATCAGACAGGAATAAGAATTCAGTACCAACAGTTCCTTATACTGAGCTCCAATTGAACTCCATACAGATTTTTACTGAATCTGGAACTCCTTTAAATGGGTTGTATATATGCGCCAATATTTCTTCCTTCTGGACAAGGGCAGAGATACCCTAGGCCCAAGTGCTCCCTCTTCCTTTCCATGGTGCGGCCAGAATAACCTCAGGAAATATCTAAATGTTTAGGTCTCTACTGGTACTTGGAATTCATGGTGGCTTTTATTCTCCCATCATAATTCAAGGATCTTTCGGCAAAGCTCTAGAAAATTGGATCTTAAGTTATAAACAGAATAGAGATGATGAGCGCTCCTAAGAATAGCCATGTGAAATCCCGTCAGCATCTCCGAGGAACGGGGCCCCACACGGCCCTCCTGAGTCTCTGTGCTCTGTTCACACAAAGGGCGTCATTGCAGGTGAGGGCATCAGGAACATTCCAGCACTGCAATCACGTCCTGCTCCCTTTCTTCTTATTCCAGTTGAGTAGAAAGTGGTGAGTCTTCGAAGTCCTGCTGAACCATAAACTGGCTGTGGGCCGCTCGCAGGCAGCTCGTAAGACACCTCGCTTCTCTGGAACCTTGGTTTGCTCATCAATTAAAACAGGGGTAGGACCTCTTCTCTCAAGAACTTGGGTCGTGGCTTAATTGGGAAACAAGGGCAGGTACCTACTGTGACAGGCAACAGGTGCTCACTGAAGGGGAGGGTAGCACCTTTCCCCGTCCAAAATCAATAGAGATCATAGAAACAACAGTGCAACCATAATAGCAAGTGTGAACAGTTGTGGTGCATTTGGGGAACCGTGGGGTTCTGCTGGTTGGGCGAGAGCCTCACCTCCTGTCATGCTTGCCATGGGCTCCTGTGGTGAGTCGATGTGACCAGCAGCAGCAGCAGCAGCAGCACTTCTGTTGCATGAATGAGGCCACTAAGCTTGGAGGGTTGAACTGATCCCCCAGGTTCTCACCGCTAACAGAGCTGGGGTGCAAATCTGTTTCACCAGGAGTAAAAGTCAGATGTGTGTGTGTGTGTGTGTGTGAGATGCCCACAGGTCCTTCCTCCATGATCCTGTCCCCCTTGTGTCCTCAACCACTCCCATCTTTCCTCCTGGGAGCTGAGCGTGCACATGTGTGTCCAGGAGGATGCATGCACACTCCTGAGAACTCAGCTTTAGCCACATTTGTTTGGACGTTTCTCCAACACACTAGACGGGCTCCTGCCTTGAGGCCTTTGCACAGACCTTTCCCTCTGTCTGGAACACTTGCTCTCAGGTGACCACATGTCTAATTTCAAGAATGTGCTCAAATGTCATCTTCTCTAAGAAACTCATCACGACTTCCCTGCTTAAAATTCTAATGCCTCCTGCCACCTCTCCCTCTGCCCTGTGATCTCTTAAACTCCATTTTTTCCCCTTCTGTTCCCTTTTTAAATTTTTTAAAAATTTACTTATTCATGAGAGACACACAGAGAGAGGCAAAGACACAGGCAGAGGGAGAAGCAACCCTGTGGAGCCTGTGGGGTCACAACCTGAGCCAAAGGCAGATGCTCAACCCCTGAGCCGCCCAGGCACCCCTTGCTCTTACCATCTTCTAGCCTACTATAGAATTAACTTATTTATACATTTATGCATGTGTGTTGGGCTCTGCCAAATAAGAAGTTCGTCCAGAGTAGGGACCTGTGATGCATTGATGCATCCCCTATACCAGAGTAGTACCTGATGTACCGTAGCCAGTGAAGATCTGTTGGAAGAGTGAATGAGTCAGTGAATGGTAGGGCTGTCAGGTCTGAATGACAGCGCCCCACCTCTGCGCACAGCTGGTGCTGCCCTCTTTCATTCGTGACGCAACGTTTGTCCACACAGAAGTCCAGTCCACTCCATCCTCGTGGTGCTCAGCATCGTGGAGGCAGATGGAAGGACAGCCTCTACTCTCGGGGCTTATCATTAGGTTGGGCCAGTAAGACACAGGACAAGACATTCTGTTCACTGGTGGGCTGGGGGGGGGGGCAGGCTCTAATTCCCAGAGGGCCCCCCCCATAGGCGGCCTCGTTGGAAAGTGACTTCATGGAGAGGACAGGAATCGAGCTGGGTCTTTAAGGGAGGGGAATGGATAGAAAGTAGGGACAAAGCCATAGAGGCTGCAATGGACAGATGTACAGGGTGCGTATCCTCCCTGGTCTCCGACCTTGGCTCACGTGCCCCCTTCCTGGGGAAGCACCCCACGACCCCACAGCCTCAGTTGAGCTCTGCTGTTTCACAACCAGAAGATGTGAAATGTCCCTTTTCTCCAGAGATCTTATCACAGTTTGTAATTACAAACTTTTTGTCCCATAAAGCTGCGGTCACTCCAAGCACCCGCAGGGTTCAGGGGCCCGAGGCGGCTGAAGCACAGTGCGTCCCTGTCACCCCCATCCTCCCCTGGGGGCCTCGCAGCAGTGGGGGGGGCAGATACGCCCCTTTCACTCCCCAGGGGAACAGCTTTTGCTCGTTGCTATTGAAAATGTGGCCGAACCGCCAAAAGGACATGAAATCAATCAACTGTGTGCATCATGAGTCGTGAGTCCCCGTGGGCTCTGCGGCGTGGAATGTGGCCGTGGACCCGCCGAGGCTGGAAGACAGCTGGGAGCTCCCGGGCGCGGTCCCCGGACGCCAGCAACTCGGGCCCGGGCATGAGCGTGCCCTTCCCACCGGGCTCGGGGAGCTTCCCTCGGTCCTTGGGCATAGGGCTGTGATGGCTTGTGGTTTTCCTCCTGGGAGCTGAGTGTGCACGTGTGTGCCCAGGAGGATGCATGCACACACACTTACACACATGTATGTGTGCACACATAGGCACACGCACATGTTTGTACACATGTGCACGCACGTGTGTGCATGCAAACACACCCACCCACACATGTGCACACCCACACATGTGCACACCCACATGCACACACACATACATGCACACATGCACAACCACACACGTGCACACACCCACACATACACACCCACACATGTGCACACACGTGCACACCCACACACATGCACATACACATGCACACACGCACACCCACACATGTGCACACACGCACACATGCACACCCACATGCATGCACACACAGGCACACGCACAAACACAAAGTCTTTGTTCTCCCTGAACGTTACAGCACTCACTCCTCCCCAGCCCTGTTTGTTTATTTTTGATGCAGATTTTTGATGATGCACAATCCACTTAGACCACACAGGTTTTATTGTGCAATTCAGTGCCCTTTGAACACATCTACCCCCATGCGACCATTGCCCCCAGGCACGATCTAGAAAATTTCCACCTTCCCGGAAAGTTCCCTCAGGCCCCTTTCCAGGCAATACCCGCCCCCCACAGGGCCCATCTCTTTTCTGATTCTTACCACCATAGATTTGTTTCACTTATGCTAGAAATCCATTTAAAAATAGAGTGTGCATCCTTGTGCCCCCTTTCTTCCACTCAGCAAAGTAGTTTTTTGAGATTCATCTGTGCAGTTTCTTTTATATGAAGTTGGGAGTTATGGACTAAATGTTTGTGTCTCCCAAAATTCGTATGTGGAGCCTCTAGCCCCTCCCCTCCCAGTGGGATGATATTTGGAGACAGGTTCTTTAGGAGGTGAGCAGGGCTGGATGAGGTCATGAGGGTGGGGCCCCCATGTTGGGATTAGTGCCCTTGTAAGAAGAGACCAGAGTGCTCTCTCTCTTCGCACCCACGCACAAGGAAGGGCCATATGAAGGAGGACAGAGCAAGAAGGTGGCTGTCTGCAAGCCGGCAAGAGAGACCTCTCCTCAACCCAACCCCGCCGGTACCCTGAACTCAGACTTCCAGTCGCAGCGCCGTGGCTACAGCAAATACAAGAAGGGGGATAAATACCCAGCTTCCGTGATGCTGCAGAGGGACAGCTCAGAGCTGTGACTCGTGGCGTCTGTTGGGGTTTCCCAGCAGAACAGAACCCCAGGCCTGCAGGACATCCTGCTCCTCAGTAGACTTTCTCCTGGCTTCCTCCCCTCCCCTGCCTCCTGTCCCTGTCTCTATACCACTTCCTGCCAGGTCCCCCTTGCACCCAGATCCCGATCTTCAGGGCTGCTCTGGAAATGTGCAGCTAAGAGCCCCGCTTCAATCTTCGTCTTTCAGCAAGCACTTTAACTTCAGTTGCTTCATCTTAGAATGGGGATAGTGGCAGGGCCTAAAAGCCATGGGACACTGTGCCTGCAGCCACTGAGTCACGTCTTTAACCCAGATATCTCATTTCATATGAGCCAAATACTCCTGTGATCTCCTTTTTATGGATGAGGAAACTCATGCGCACGTACACAGACGTAGATGGCCTACCTGGAGTCCCTTAGGCAGGAGGTAGTGGAGCCAAGGACTTAGATAGATGGTGATGATGTGATGGTGGTGGTGGTGGTGGTGGTGGTGGTGGTGATAATGGTGATGATCATGGTAGTGGTGGTGATGATGGTGATGGTGAGAGTCATGGTGGTGGTGGTGGTGGTGATGGTGGTGGAGGCAGCTAGCAGTCACTGAGGTCTGTCTTTGTGCCTAATACTGACATACACTTAGATCTTAAAACAATCCTGAGAGGTAGGCACTATTATTATACCCATTCTACAGAGAGGACAGTCAAAGCCCTGAGGTGTTAAGTGACTTGCCTAAGGTCGGACGGCTGGTCAGGGGAGGAAACAGGGTCTAACTCAGGCATGCCCGATCCCAGAGTCCGTTTCTCAAGCAAGAGGCTGTATGCAGAGACACCGCCAGCACGCCCAGCTGTTTTTAATTTGATCTGATTATCATTATTTTTCAGGGCTATTTCCCTGCCTGGCACTTTACCTTCTTCACCAACTACTTGGATTAAGACCTTTTGTCCTCCAGGGGAATGTGATAAAAAGTGTGTCTCATTCTCCTCCTCCGTGAAGCTGGTTCTGAAAACACTCTTGTTCCCTTGATGCGTCCCAGTTAGAGCTTGCATGGAAATTCGGTGAGTCAGAGAGCCATGTGTCTCTTCTAGATAAAACCATGTCAGCCTCTGATCTGAGGATCCCTCCCCCCCTGCTCAAAGGCATCCCACTCACAGCCCACAGCCCGCAGCCAGGGGGCTCGAGCCTGCTACCAGCCTATTACTGCTCCTTAACTCATAAAACTTGAGCATATTTACAGTGATGAGGATAATTTTCAGAACAAAGCCAGTGGAATGTGCATGTCTAAAGGCCTCAGCTTCCCTTTAAAGTCCTCGCTGAGGCCAGTGAGCAATTTTCGACAATCATGAGAAATGATGCTTTATGCTGGACGAGGAGATTAGACAGGGACACCCCTGTCTTTTGTTCTCTGTTCCTCACCTCGCCCCTGGCCGTCAGAAACCAGGCATTGTGAAAATAATTGTCCAATTTTTCCAACATGATCAATTTGCTGTAATTTTTTTTTTTTTTAAAGAAAGCAAAGAAGGGGGCACCGCCAGACGGCGGCTGTCTCCTCCCCGCCCCTGCCCTGCCCTCCGGGGCCCTGGCCGAGTGAGGCACCTGCCCTGCGCCCAGGCTGCACACAGGAGCTGGGGAGACCCCCCTGCTGACAGCAAAGGGAGCCCGGGTACCTGCCCCCCACCAGGGGCACCCTGGCTGCTGAAGAGAAGTCAAAGGGGGCAGCGTTTGAAGTGACAGCAAAAGGGAAGGGGACGGAGGGAGAGAGAGGAGGAGGGGATGGAGGGGGAGCTGCTGCTGTCACCCCGGGGGTGGGAGGATGTGTTCCCATTTCCTCACGGCCTGTCCCCCGAAAGGTGGTGGCCTGGTGGCCTGGTGCTGGCTGCAGTTCTTCTGAAAGCAACAAGTCGGCTCCTGTCCTCGGCTCCCTCCCGTCTGTGGGGCTCCTTTCACTCCTTTCCTCCCCAGGTTAAATTCCCAGGGAGGTCGAAAAGTGTGTATTTTTCTGAGGCTGAGAAAAAAAAAAATGCAGAAGCGCAGTGCACCCTGCTTCTCTGTGTTTACCCTTCGTGGAGGCTTTTGATGACCGTCCTGCGGGCACGCTCGTGTCTTGATTTACTCTGCACGACACTCCCCGCGTGGCCCCAGCTCAGCGGCCACCAGGCTGGATGCGACAGGGTGGGGCGATCAAGGTGCGGGGAGGGAGGAGGGAAGGCCTGGAGGGGGAGGAAGCGGAGTGGGGCCCCCGGCAGGGGTGGCCAGGGGTGCTGGGGGGCAGCAGAGGCCTGGGGGACGCGGCCGTAGGCTTGGCCTTGAGAGGACTTCAGGTTCCCTGTGGGTGAGAAACTCCCTTAGGCTTGTGCGATGGGTGAGAACCTGTACTAGGACTCGGGCCGGTACAGGTCGTGCTTGTTGAAAACGTTCCAGATTTCTCCATGGCTTGTAGAGTCAAGTAGAAGGTCCCGCCCACCGCGAACACCTCCTCCAGGACCTGCGGGCGCCCCACGCAAGCCCGTGGTGCTAGCAAGGCCTCCCCTCTCTCCTGGGGGCTCTGCGTCTGTGCCCTTGGTAACTCACCCAATCCTGGGACTCTGTGGGCATCCATGTCCCGGCAAATGGATATTTCTGGTCCAGAACCTTCTCCTGAGCTCACTGCACCCGACTCGGACCTGACAGACATCACAAAGCCCAGACATCCAAACCGGAGCCCGCGATGTGCCTCCCCGCCCCGCAGCCTGCCCCCCTCGGATGACAGCAGCCCCCTCCCCCGGGCTCTGCAGGTCTCGGGGTCCCCCCCGGGCCTCTCTCTCTCCTTTTCAGACCCCGCATCCAGCCAGTCGGGAAGTTTTGTTGGCTCTGCGATCAAAATATCGAGTCTCGGGCCTCTGCGGCTGCCCCGATCTGAGCCACCACTGCTCCTTCTCGCCGGGGTCACCCCACGGCCTCCTACCTGAGCCCCATCTTTACCCACCTAGACTCTGTCCTAACCTAGAAGCCAGAACACCCCCCCTCTGCTCAAAGCCTGCACGAAAGCCACGATCTACAGCCGGGCTGGCCGCTCCCCACTTCCTGCGGCGACGGGGGTGTCCCATGTCTCTAGGGTCCAGTATGGCAGCCCGTGGCCGCATGTGGCTTTCGAACACTTGAAATGCGACTAAGGAGACTGAGAAACTACACTTTAAAATTGATTTCATTTTAATTTATTTAAATTTGAATGGCCACGTGTCCCCGGTGGCTACGAGGTTGAACAGTGCACACGTACAAGGCCCAGGACCTGCTGTCCCATCCCCGCCCCCACAGCTGCCCCATGCCAGCTACTTTGACCTCGTACTGTTTATTCCTCAAAAGCTCCAGGCTCAGTCCTGCTCCCTGCTCTGTCCTTTCCTCCCGGAGGGTCCTTCCCAGATATCTGCCCAGTAGACACCTCCATCCTGCCCTCGCCCACATCCCCTCCCGATCTCCCTTGCCTTACTCTGCTTTTTCATATCCACGGTACTTCTTGCCTTCTGGCCGGTTGCATAGCACATTTATTTGCGAGCCCTGTTGTTTTACATCTGTCCTCTAGAAGGCCGGCTCCACCGGGATGGAGAGCTTTATCTGTCTGGCTCACCGCTGGGTCCCCAGCACGTTGAAGAGTTTCAGCACATAGAAGCTGCTCAGTAAATGTTGGTCTCTTCCCCTGGAACACCATCTGCCACCTGTCCAACCACACTCATCCATCATTCATCAAATAATCAAAGAGCCTGCTTTTTGCCATGCATCTTGTTAGGTGCTGGGGACACGGCGGTGCCCAGGGCAGGCAAGAACCTCTGCCCGCAGGGAGCTGACGTTCGCTTCGGGAGACAGACACTGAACAGGCAAATGAGAAGAGCATAGTGGGTGCTGGGAAGAAGGGAGGGCCGTGATGGAGAACGAGGAAGGTGGGATGGAGGCTGAGTCGGAGAATGAAGACAAGGAAGGCCTTTCTGAAGGAAGAGAAGGTCCCAGCTACACAGAGGCCGGGGGACAGTACACTATTACAGGGAAAAATAAAATGAATGGAAGCAGCGAGTGTTATGGTTCCTGCAGGGAGAAGGATCGAGGCTCCAGGACACGTGGGGATGTGGGATGTGAGTGAACACTGAGGTTGACAGAGCCTGGATCAGTCAGGGCCTGGCAGACGTAGGGCCAGTTCTAGTGCTTCTTCTCCAGGCACTGAAGCTGGCTCCCATCTCCTTCCCTGAACTCTTAGAACATTCGTTGCCTAAGACGTCTTTCTGACTGCACAACACGCCCCAGTGAGATCTTACGCAGAAGGCCCCAGATAACAGCGGTAAGTAGAGCTGTCTTGGCAGGTTGGAAGCCTGGAGCCACACCTTTTCTGCCTCTTCTTGGGTCTCCTGATGGCCCCTCGGGAACCTTCACGGAGCCCAAGGATCCCAGGAGCTTCAGTCTGAAGCACCGTGGCTGCAGCACTCACGGCGTCGGGAGCTCAGCTCTTCCTCTGGTCTGTGGCTGTGTGCGAGTCTCGTCTCCAAGCAGACTCACCTCCTTTCTGGAGGGGGGATTTCATCTCTGACATCCCCTAACAGGGCCTCTTGGTGGGCTGAGTACTTTGGAGAGACCAGTAAGCCTCAATATCTACTTAGTACACTTCAGTAGTCTGCTGGCCTCTCCTGTTAGGGCTCCTAGGAACCTTCTCAAGCTTCCATGTGATTAAGAATTACCTGGAGAGCAAGTAAAAAATGCAGACTTCAGAGTTGACTGGGGCTTAGGAATCTGCCTTTTTAACAAGCATCATAGGCTATCCTCGTGCAAATGGTCTATGGATCACTCTTTGCAAGACACCCATAACCTGGGGCACCTGGCTGGCTCAGCGGTTGAGCGTCTGCCTTTGGCTCAGGGCGTGATCCCGGGGTTCTGGGATCGAGTCCCACATCCGGCTCCCTGCAGGGACCCTGCTTCTCCCTCTGCCTATGTCTCTGGCTGTCTCTCTCATGAATGAATAAATGAACTGTCAAAAAAAAAAAAAAAAGACACCTGTAACCTGAAGTTCGGGTCAGCTGATTAGAGATGGATATTTGTTGACTTACATCCAAATGGCCGGGGACACTGAATATAATTCAAAGCTTGGGATGGGAGGTTGACTTTTCAGTTAAAAAGAACACTACATCTGAAACTACTGATGGACTCTATGTTGGCTTATCGAATATAAATTTAAAAAATAAAAAAAATTTTAAAAATAAATAAATTTGTGACAGTGTCAGGACCACCTGGCTTGTCTGACAAGCTTCTGGAAAGTGCACATTAATGACGTTACCTTGACAAAAGCCAAACTTGACACGAGGGTGATGTGCACTGTGACTGCAGACACCCCCGCTCCTCCCACCCTGAATTATCTGGGCGAGGACTCCAGTCTTCTGCAGCGCTGAGGGGAGACGCAGAGCGTTCTGCTGACAGCCTGAGATGGCTTCGGCAGAGAGGAATTCTCTCCTGTGGGCTTGAAGCACTGGGCGTGTTCTGCTTTCCCCTCACCTCCCACACTGGCTGTCAATCCCTGTTCCTGCTTCTGTCTCCTGCGTTCGGCTAATGGCTCCTGCGGCAGGCACTGCATCCTTCCTAACCCGGACCCCCTGAGGTGTGACTCATGTTAGACACGTGGTAGGTACTGAAAAGATTTTCTGGAATGGCTAGTTTAGTTACTAGCACAACAGGCTGCATGATTTCAGGGCCTTGTGCAAAGCAAAAATGTAGGGCCTCTGGTTCAAACATCAGTAAGAATTTCAAGGGGCGCCTGGGTGGCTCAGTGGGTTAAGCATCTGCCTTCGGCTCAGGTCATGATCTCAGGACCCTAGGATCGAGCTCCCTGCTCAGTGGGGAGCCTGTTTCTCCCTCTCCCTCCTGCTTGTGATTTCTCTCACTCTATCAAATAAATAAATAAATAAATACATAAATACATACATAAATACATACATAAATAAAATCTTTAAAAAAAGAATTTCAAGATGGCAACAGGAGAGCATTAAACCAAGTTTGGGGTTCTCCTGCCGGGGCTGTGAGAACACATCCAGGAACAGGCCCTGGTCACTATTGATGTTCCGTGAGCTCCTGGGTCTCCTATACCTATAAAGGTGGGGGGCCCCAGGTCTAGGACTCTACCAGCATAAGAGCTGTTGCCTTTGACGTAAAGAGTAGTTCGCATAAGGTTCTTGAGGGCTGGTCTCCACCTTCCTCTTTCTCGTGTTGGCTCACCAGGTTACCCACGGCCCCCAGCTCCCAGAGCCCTAGCATCCATCTTCCTCAGGCAGAGTCAAGAGCCCATTGGCTTGTCATGGTCTGTTTGCTTCTCTGTGCCCCTGATGGATCGCGAGGTCTCAGAGAACAGGGACCGGGCCCTTGAATCCCCAGGGACTTGCACAAGACCCTGGAACATTTTCAACACTTAATATTTGTTTAAATGACTGGAGGATAACTTAATGAATTAAATCCAGATGGCGATGTTGGCTTCTTATGGCTTGTGATAGAGTTTTTCCAACTATCTTCTGAATTATCGTTTCATGAGAACACAAATAAACATTTTTATTTACATTTATAGGCATATGTATATGAACTAAAGCCAGGTTGAACTCCTATTAGCGTCCTCTGGAACCAATGTGTGGTTCTGGAAGTTACAACAGAAGCCTCATCTGGGAATTTGGTAGAAATGCAAATTTGCAAATTCTCTCAGGCCCAACCCCAACTCTACTGAATCAGGAACTCTGGGGGTGGCGCCCAGAGATGTCTGTTAGAACAAGTGTTCGGGGTAAATCAAATGCCCGTCATCTGAGAGTACTAGTGTTCTAAGGAATAATTTGGAAGGCAGTGACTTCGTGGAACTTTCTCCCAGATGTATTTGGATTTTAATACAAATTAATTGTTAGCAGCTGCAGCCTTCAAAGTCTCAAAGGATTAAATTTGGTGATAAAATTTTACATAGTGAGTCAAAATCCTATAAGGCTGTTTCTTGATATGTGGGTATTTATTGGACTCAGAAAGTAGGACATTGGGTTAGGAGAGGAAAGATAAAACTCTCGTATTAAATGTATGTGTTTTTTTTTAATATATGTACCCACAACAAAAAGGACTATTGGTTGACATAAAGCTAGAAGGTGAGTTAGGAGGAGAGATGCATATGGTAAAGGGAACGCTGGCCCCATAGCTAGATGACCTCCAAGATACGTGACGTTGCACAAGTCAGACTTTTTGATCCTTAATTTCTTCACCTAAAAATTGGAGATAACACCCCGGGCTGTCATGGATGGTCGGGCGTGTTGTCTCTGCACAAGAGGATCCAGCAGAAGGGCAAGTGGGTGCTGATGTCCAGCCGAGCTAGGCTTTGCGTCTGCTCTGAGAGGAAGGGGCATCTTTGTCCCATTCACTCAGAGGCACCCTGCGAGCCAGCTGAGCTTCTGAGAATACCTGCCTCTGCCCACCTGGTCAAGTAGGTGTGAGGGTCAGAAGATGAAGAGTAGGAAAGCCACATCGAAACTGCAACATACGATATAATACGGCATAGGATGCTATGTCGACTGCTGCTGCAATGATGTTCTTACATGTTGACCATTTCACTCAGCCGGGCTGACCAAAGACCTAATATGCTAATTGCACAGAAATCACCATCTGTCCAGCAAAGCTCCTGCTGCAACAGTCGGGAAGCCAGCAAGACCTCTTAGTGTCAGGGACAGAAACTTCCAGGAGAGGCTTCCTGCACCCTCGCCACTTTGTGAGATGACCGCAGACAGTCTGCAGGATGATGTCGCTAACCCTCCCTACCTAGTATGTCTGGGTGCTTCGCAGCATCTGCTCTGGGTGCAGCTGAGCTGGCCTGGTGGGAGTGGTCCACACAAGAAAGGACCAGAAGCACCAGAGAACCCACAGACTCCTGGATGGGGCAGCAGACCCCTGGACGTGAGGCAGGCCTGGACTTCTGTTTACTGTGTGCTGAAGAGGAAAGACGACTCATTTCTGTTATTAGCATTGGGAGCCCCGACTTCCTTGGTGGGACATCACAAAATCCCTGTTGACCTGACTTCATAAGTACCTAAAATTGAACACCCACGAGCACTTTTTTTTTTTTTGTAAGAGCAAACGTGGTCTTGCTCATTGCCACCTTGTGGCAGCTTAGCACTATAGCACCAAGCAAGGTGAACAGATACCTGCTTTGGGGGCACTTGGGACTCCTGTAGATTTTCCCTCTGTTGGGAACATCTTTGTGTTCCTTTCCCCAGTGTCCCTTTTGAGGGACCAGTGAGCTGTTGAGATATCTGGGTCCCAGGGTGAACTTGGCCTATATCAGCCAAGTCTCTCTCTGGTCCCCCTTCTTTCTTTTCCTTCTATCAGCCTTCCAGACCCTTGAATTATATGACCTCTATGATTCCTTGCAACCCTGAAATGGGTTGGTTTTTGCCAAAGGTGATCTGGGCTTCCCAGGTAATACGGTAAAAGATAGGTTGTATTTTGTATTGTGTTGTTTTGCAAAATCAAAAATACATCTCTAGCCCCTTCGGACGGCCCGGTGCTCCCTGAGGGATCTCTGCATGGTGAGATAGTGGCTGGCTGCAGGAGGGCCGCAGGAACTTCAAAAGCTGCCTAATTAAGTTCCAGCCAGCAGGCTACCTCTGTGGGCCAGGGGGCCCTGGGAAGATAAGACAAGACACATCCAGAGATAAAGGGTGGAGCTTTGCAAATGAATGAAATAAATCAGGAGCAACCCATCCCACTGGCAAATGGAAATCATCCTAACAGGAGCCCAAGGCCCACTGAAATCACAAGGCAGAGTGGCATCGCCGTCGGACAGGAGGGTGCCAGCCTCTTGGCCCGTCCTCCAGGGCTCTGATGAAGGATGATTGTGGTATCAACTGGAATGGGAAGATAAGGCGAGATGCCACTAATGGAGGAGAACTGTCTCCTCTATTCCAGAAGCTAATCCCCAGTGACTCATCCCTCCTGGGCCTCCCAGGGGGATGCGAAGGCTTTGAAGGCGCATTGTTTATTCCTCTGACCTATGTATTAATCTGCTTTGGTAGAATTCTAATTATACTCCGTGGTCTTCGGTTGTCAAAAGTCTGTGTTTCTCTGACTAATTTTACAGCACAGTGGCTCCGCTTTTCTGCACTTCAGATATAAGAGTTCTCAGGCCTTCAAGTGTCCTTGGAGTTTCCAAAAAAAATATATTTTAGAGCAGTAAGCCCAGCCCCCAGTCAAGAAAGTGTAAGATTTTGCTCAACTTAGGTAAATTGAAAGTTGTAAAATTGAAGGAATCTGGTCACCTTGACTCCTCTGCTAACTGCAGAGCGTAATTTCTCTTCCTAACTGTACCCGGATCTTAATAGTAGTGGTCCTTGGCGGGTTTCATGGTGTGTGGTACGGTCACAAAATAACTCTCAGACTTTGAGTTGTGAAGGCTTCCAGTGAAAACCTTTTTGGAGGATATACACCCCTTAAGGAAAATGATGTCAAAATCCATTAGAACAGGGCAACCTGGAAAGCTCAGCGGTTTAGTGCCGCCTTCAGCCCAGGCTGTGATCCTGGAGACCCGGGATCAAGTCCCATGTCGGGCTCCCTGCATGGAGCCTGCTTCTCCCTCTGCCTGTGTCTCTGCCTCTCTCTCTCTCTCTTTCTGTCTATCATGAATAAATAAATAAAACTTTTTTAAAAATCCATTAGAACAGTGGTCCCTACCTTGTGGTTTCTTTGGGGTCACCTGCCCCCCTTTCTCTAGTCTCAAAAATAAACTAAATTCATGATTTTTATAAAATTTTATTTATTTATTCATGACAAACACACACACACACAGAGGCAGAGACACAGGCAGAGGGAGAAGCAGGCTCCATGCAGGGAGCCCGATGCAGGACTCGATCCCGGATCTCCAGGATCAAACCCCAGGCTGAAGGCAGCGCTGAATCGCTGGGCCACCAGGGCTGCCCTAAATTCATGTTTTTAATTAAAATAACTTACAGTTGGTCTTGAGACTTCCACACCCCTCTTTATAAGATAACTGTCAAGGGAGAGAAGTAAAGAGTTTTTCTTCCTAAAATCCTCAGATGTTATAAGGTGGTAAAGCTTCCGGTGACAGTGTACCATGTGTCTACTTCTTTAGTTATGTCCTTTAAAATATGAAATTCTTCAAATGTCTGTACTGACCTCCTCCATTCAGCAGCTTTGTTTCCTCCCAAAGCCTCAGAGTGAGCCTGAGAGAGATACAGATCCAATCTCTACTCTGCCCTCTGACCTCCGTGCCTGTACTTGAGGCTTTCTGGACTGAGCTCACCCCTAACTTCTGCAAGTCCAGAGCCTACTGACAAGTAGGCATAGAGAACCAACTATCCACCAAAAATCTCTCCAGTTTGTGTCTCTCTTGATCTGTTGGGTTGAAACATTAAACCCGTGGCCAACCAGGTCTGTGGGTGCCTCTTTAGACAGAAAATCAGCTCCATCAGAACAGCCAAAACAGCCATGTCAGCACCTCCTCAACACCAAATCCCAAGCCTCAGCAGGTGCCTTGGGAGCACTGGTGGGCAGTTCAACATCTGCTCCCAGAAGTTTTTAAATAGTAAAAGCAGCATATCAATTAAATTGACTCCAAAGCCCTGCTGGGCGCTAGGATGAAAATCCATTTCCTAGTCTGATTCCCATCTCAAGTTTTCCAAATTAACTTTAAAGCTTAAAGGAATTAAAGACTTCATTCTCAAAGTTCAAAAACCAACCTTTCGTGATAGTTTATGGTGCTCAGTTGGTGCTAGGTGCAATTCACCCTGATAGCTGGGAGAATCAGATGCTCTAGTCAGTGCAGCTTGGGTCTTTTCTCCCAGAGTGTGTGAGATTCCTGCAGGAACTCAAAACTTGAATTTGTTCTACACCAAAGATCTCACATGTCCCAGTTTTATTTATTTATTTATTTTTTAAATATGTATTTATTTGAGAGGGGGGCGGGCAGGGGCAGAGGGAAAAAGAAATTCAAGCAGATTCTGTGCTGGGCTTGGAGCCTGACATGGGGCTCGGTCTCACGACCCTAAGGTCATGACCTGAGCTGAAATCAAGAGCCCATGTTTAACCGACTATGCCACCCAGATGCCCTTTACATGCCCCACCTTTTAATAAGAGTCCAATAGCCTATATATATACATATATATACACACAATAACAGTACTAGTCTTTTACCTACTATCTCAATTTGAGTTATGCTGAAAATAGATCCTGAATCAAGGACTCGAACACAGACCATTTATTTGGGTAGCATATGGGTTGAATTGTGTTCCCTAAAAATCATATGGTGAAGTCCTAACCCCCAGTACCTTAGAATGGGACCTTACTTGGTCTGATGTCTTCACAGAGGTAATCAAGTTAAAATGAGATCATAACATGGGCCCTAAATGAGATCATAGCATGGGCCCTAATCCAATATGACTGGTGATTTTATAAGAGAGAAGGGATTGGAGACAGGCACACATGCACACAGAGAGAACCACACATGGACATCAAAGCAGAGATCAAGGTAATGGATCCACAAGCCAAAGAACACCAAAGATGACCAGCAAAGCCCCAGAACTTGGAGAGAGGCCTGGAACGTAGCCTTCCCTCACAGTCCTCAGAAGGAGCCAACCCTCTGTTCACTTAATCCCAGATCTCCTACCTCCACGCCATGAGACAACAAATCCTGTTGTTCAAGCCTCCAGGCTGTGGTGCTCTGTGGTGGCAGCCGGAGCAGACGAATGTGAGCAGTGGTCCCAGGAAGCACTGGCTGAAGTTGGAAACGAGACAGCGATGGGAAGGCAGCCAATGAAGGGAATATATTGAGTTGGGTTCCACAGTGAGACCACTGAGGCTCAGTCTCCCTGGGGAGTGCTGGCAGGCAGTGTAGACACAGATCTCAGGATTGCCCCAGCTGAAGGAGAAGGAGGCTGAGGTGTTCATCTGTCTTTAGCTAAGGCTCCTGGAATTCCTGGCAGCTGAGCGAGCTCTCTGTCTGAGAGTCCTGTGTGTTTGCCATAAGAAGTGGTTGACACGTACCGGGACAGCGAATGCTAATGTAGACATCAGCCACACACACACACAATTTGGAAAACAATCTAGTCCGAGTGCAGGTACATAATCCCTGGCCAAGTGATGTTTCCAGAGCCCGTCTACAGCAATCCACATTGAGATTCCCATTGCCCAAGACCGTGACTGAGGCTCAGTGGTGTCTGAGAGAGAAGAGTGGTTGCAAATACTTTGGTTTTAGCCTCCCCGTAATGCTGGTGGGTCCACTATGCAGTCTGGGGCCTCCAGTCTACATGAACTCAAGCCCAATGGAGAGAAAGCTCCAACGCAAAGGTTAATTATGGTATATGCTACCATCGAGGGGAAATGGTGGCAAATGGTAAAGCTAACAATGGTGGCTTCATCACCTGCCTTACTTGAGGCATCTTTCTTCCCCATTCAACATATTCACAGCCTCCCAATTCCTTTCTCCTCTTGACTCTTGGGCTGGTGGCCTCTAGGTCTTTATCAGCGGGGAGGGGGGGAGCTGACCTAGTGATGGCTTCTCTATAGCCTTGTGAAAAGCAAATCCAAGTCCTGGGCCACAACCATAATTATTGGTGAGTTGACCCATCCTGCGGCTCTGCTTGCGTTTGGAGACTCTGCCTCCTGGGAAAGTTTCCCCCTCTCCAACCTCTGTGCCTTTCAGCTGGAAAACTACTCTCTTCGGGTTCCTACACAGAAGGGCTTTTGATGCTTCTAAAGCCAATGCCCCCGGGTCATGCAGCGGAGACCCGTAATTCTCCCAAGTCGCTTTCAGGAACCCGTGTTTCCACCACATTTCAGCAACCTAGACATTTAGAATCTTTTTCTTTCTGTTAGAAATTTTTCTGCACCTGCAGAATGTACACCCCCTGCTTGACTTCCTTTTGCTGTCCCTCACTCTTAATTTTCGTCTACATATTTCCAGGCAATGGCTTAGGCATTGTAAAACTCAGATTCTGGCTCTGGAATTCAGCTCACCTCCTCAGCCACATGCAGGTCTCTCATTCCAGGAGCAGGTGCTGTTCTAAGTACCCTAGATGCACCTCAGATCTCATAACACCACTGTAAGGCGGATCAGATCAGCATTTTACAGCCGAAGGAAAAAAAAAAAGACTAAAAGAAATTAGATAACCTTCTGAATATTGCCCAGCTAGAAAGTAGATCAGGAGAAATTAGAACCCATCTCTGTCACCCCCACATTATAACATAAAGCCTAGAACAGGATAGCCGAGTGTAGCTGGATAACAGGATAAATCACAGACTTGCAATTTGAGCTTAGAAAGTGAGTGAGCACAATACCCACTTAGAAGCTTATCCAGAGGACAAATTGTCATTGGATCATTCTCAACAAGCCTTGGTGGCATTGATTAAATAATAGTGATGGGCTCAGATCTGTGCTAAGCTCCTTGGGCATCCTGCCACCATGAAACAACACACCATCAGTACAGTAGTCCATTTTACAGAAGAGGAAACTGGGACCCAAGGACGTTAGGTCACCAGCTCAAGGTCATACCACTGGTAGTGGCCAAAGACGGACATGAGCTCAGATCTTTATGGTCCAAGACCTAGGGCGTAAGACACCAGAATGTGCCTTCCCCGTGCTCACGGGGTTGGGAGGTGGCAGGGACCAAGAGGGAAGAAGGGATCAAAGGGATCTGCGGTGATACTTCCTGAGTCACTGTTAGCCGGGAGACACCTGCAATGCATGCTCTGTCCCCAAGACGAATGATCAGTGTGCACATGGTCATTCAAGCTATAGTTCTGGAATCTTCCCTCTTTAAAACACAGGTAAAGAAAGACCAAAGCCAAAGCTCTGGACAACACTGTCTTAGCAGATCTACCAAACACACGTTCTAAACTCCAGTCACCTGTCAGCCTCCCAGTGACTGTTGACTTGACACCAGCCCCAGACAGGAAGTAGGTGCTGGTACAGGAGTGGACCTGCATGGAACAGCAGGCAGGAGAGGCAGAGGGGTCTAGCTCAGGGCCGATGGAGGCAGACACTCCCCCCGCCAGGTGCCCCCCACCTCACCTAAATGAGATGCCTGATTTCCCGCCCGTTTCTGCCCTATACATACAAGCACTTTTTTTCCCCCCTTTTCATCTCCTATTTCATTCAGAGGTAGCTGATAGACAAGGTCACATTTCTGCCCCTCATCGCAGAACTTAAGAACTGGAATGCTAAAGAAATTCTAGCAGAAACTAGAATGCCAAACTGGCATTTCACCCAAGCCCATCGTTATTCAGGTGGAGAAACTGAGACCCAGAGAAGAGACTTACCTAACATGGGTCCCAGTGGCAGAAGCTGTTCTAAATTGGAGGCTTTTGGGCTCCTGACTCAGTCCATGATCCACTACAGTGGTGGTGACCACATGAGTTGCTAAGTGACAGAAATCTAACTTAGATGAGCGTGAACCAAAGGGGATTGATTGGCTCCCATAACTGGACTTCAGATCAGAATACGGATCTATAGGAATTTTTCAGTGCCAGCCTCAGAACACAGATGATGTGCTTACACTCAGAGGATCCTAATTGGGGTGAAGGTGGGGGCAGTCCACGCTTCCCTAGGCTGTGGGGTTGGGGCTTTTGTTCTAAATGAAATGCTATGTAAAATTGGATTTTTAAAAGGGAGTCGGGTAGCGTGTTCTCCAAGGGACAGAGAACAAGCAAAACTAGAATTTCCTTCAGGGTTATTGGGAGAATTTCATTTGAGATAAGGGCTGAACTTTGAATTTTGTAGACTTCCACCAATAGTTCCTAGAAACGAGGGATGTTTGCAAGATCAGGGATCATGCAGTCCACTGGTTTTTGAGCATTGGGCTGCTCCTAAGAGGTGATTCTCCCGCCCTCATCTCCATGATTTCAAATACACTTGGAGAATGTGTAAGTGAGTTTAACGAGCCCCTTCTGACTCTAAGTTTGAGAAAAATGATGGCATAGATTCCCAGTTTCAGGGGAAATTGTGTTGAAAAGAATTTTGCCCACTTTAACTCTTAATGGCCTCTCTGGGGAGAGCTTTATCGTTTTGTGCCTGGCTCCATCTTGGTGCTCCAATTTGCTGTTCCCGGGCAAGTGCTCTCATGCAAATATGAGACACAGCATGGTCCTGGAGATGCTGGGGAGAGTACTGCACCCCGACCTGCAGCCGCCCTCTGCCTGCCCTTCAGCCGCACCTGGCCTTGCCTCTCCTGGCCTTTCTCCATCCCTCCTGCTTTGTATTTAATTTCTGTTTTCCCAGTTTCTGGCCAATCTGAGGAATGACATGTAGTTTCATGATAAACTCATACAGCAAATTTGTCCTAAATGGAAATGCCATGTGGCAGTGCCATTGTGATAAAGGTGGAGAGCAGGAGACGTGACCTCTCCCACCCCTTTTGAACATTATACCCACCCCAAGCACCAAGCGTGGAGAAAAGCAGGGTAAGCTATTTGGGTTTACAAAGGAGAGCCAGGAAGAAGGGAGTTGGCTGCTTGGAGAACACCCAGTTGTTATCCAAAATGTGGTCCCGACCCCCTCAGAAGCTTAGGCTCTGAAACAGACTCAAATACTCATTATTCATCACATATGTTGGGTGGAAATTATACTGATACCTCAAAAAGACAATCAGCAAGAATTTATACTTGCGTGCTTATCTGAACCCGCCCAGGGCTTAGTTTCTGCGGGAGCAGATGGTTATAAACAAACTAAAACAAAGGAGAAGTGCTTGGAATGTCTGAGGGCTCACAGAATTGATGGGGGGCCAGAGGACCAGGCCTACCTAGGACAAAGCAAGAGCCAAGGTCACAGTGAGGTTCGGCTAGTAGAAAACCCAACTGTGGGAAGCCTGATGAGCATGATTCTGTGGCAATAAGTGGCCACCAGCTGGATCTTAGGTCCCCAGTAGAAAGCCTCCAATTGACTAAGCTTAGGCTATGTGTTCACCTCGGCTGTACTGGGGTGCCGAGGATCTGGCCTCGTTAGCTTCCCTACTGCATGCCCATCGCCTATAATTACCTTCTCTCCAACCCCATGCACGATGGGGAGTGGTAATTCCCCAAAGGGAAACTGAGCTTCTGCGGGAAAGGGGAATGTTTTCTGGGAAGCCAACATACACACACACACACACTAAAAACAGAGGACAAACATAAAATAAATTCCCTGCACACGAGGAGCTAAAGACACAGTATTGTACATAAGATAATTAAAAAATAAGGACTATATATTACACCATTTTCTAAAATAAAATGCTCCAGTGTGCAGAAAGACATTTATAGGATGGGAGCGTCTTCAAAGGCAGAAATGGTTGGGAAAAGGAGATGCCAATGTGGCTGATGCTTCAGGGAAGTTTCACCAGAAGGCAGAATTGATTTGGATCTTGAAAGATCGATGGGAAACAGAAAGTGGGAAGCACACAAATGAGAAAATCCTAGGGGAAATGGAAAGGGAAATCATACAGATAAATGCATCACGGTTCTAACCATTTCTCCTGAAAAGATTGCACCATAGAGCCAGCCTGTCCTAGGTTCTCACTCCACCACTGTGAGAATGAACAATTCACTGAGTGCTTTAGGTCTTATTTATCTGAAAGACGGGACAGATAATTCCTTCCTCCCAGGGTAGGATTAGGTATGAACAGTGCCTGTTGTGGTGGTTGACTCATTGAATGATATTGAGGAAAGATTTGAGACTCAGAATTTGAGACATTAAACCAAGCAGATACATTTTTGAAAATTGCAGAAAAAGCTGTGTACCTCATATTGGGTCCAGCCCAAGCAAGATGTGGGAACAGTCCACCCTGGCCTGTATCACTGACCTGCTGGGCAGTCTTATCTTAGAAGTGTGTCCCACGGCATGCGCTCTCCAAGCTTCCATTTTCTCTTCTGTTTGAAGATACGTTTCTGGGACCTTTGGAAACACTGGCATTTCATTATACATCTAGTCAGTATAGCAATCATTCCATTAAAAAAAAAAAGTTTGAGGGGCACCTGGGTGGCTTAGTTGGTTAAGTGTCTGACTATTGATTTCAGCTCAGGCCATGATCTCAGAGTTGTGGGATTGACCCCTACGTTGGGCTCCATGCTGATCACGGAGCCTACTTGGGATTCTCTCTCACCCTGTGCCTCTCCCCCCGCTCACATGTGTATGCACTCTCTCTCTCTAAAAAAAAAAAAGAAAAAAATTAAAATTAAACTTAGAAAATGTTTTTAAAGTTTGGCTTTAATGTGTGAGAATTTATCAAAGCTTGGTGGATCTGGCTAACAAGGACAGGCAAAGGGCACATAGTACCAGGGTTTGGTAGGACTTGGATTTATTACTATTCACCAAGGAGGTCCAGGTACAGTAAGTGGCCAGTTGGCTGAAGCAGGACCTTGAGTGGTGGGTGCTGTGGAGGTAGCATCTAGGCAAGCATCAGAAAGCAAGTGAGTGAACCTAGTCAGCAGCCCAGCATAACAGCCTTACCCCTAAGTTTTACCATATTCACATGTGCATTCTCGTTAAGTTACCCTTGACCGCATTTTATGGAGAAAATTATATGCTATATTGAGGACCAAGCATCAAGCAATTCCCAGGAGTATTGGGCAATAGCCATCTAGAGGTCTGTTGCTGGGATTGTGGACTTAAATGCACACAAAGACCAGGCAAGTGATGGTAATGAGTAAAGCAGGCCAGAAAAATAATGTTTTACAATTCCCATTCTTCTTGAAATATGTGCTTTTTTTAAATCTACTTTTTAATTTTCGCATTTTTGATAGAAACATGGATAGAAGGAAATACTATAAGAAATTATTTAAGTACTCCTTAGCCATAGTTTAAGGGTAATAATGAGAATATAAACTATTGCTTAATTAAAAACACAATATCAACAGCCATCACTTCATGCAGACCAAATTTAGTCTTTAAAAAAAAAAAAAAAGAACTAGTCTTAAGACATCTGGTCTACCATGGATGTAAAGCCTGCTCTACCATGTGTACTTTATTTCAACAGTCTTCCTATCATGAGCCCAAACCAAGAATAGGAATGGAGGCAAAAGAAACTTCTAATGCAGTTTTTCTATTACTGTATTCAACAAAGACATAAAAGGACCTTGCAAAAAAGAACTTTTGCAGCATGCATTTTTAAGACAGTATTATAGTGAGGTTCTGGCATATTTCACGTGTAATGAGCCCTTTCCTTCAACTGGACAATAGGGTGGCATAAGCCAGTACAGGAAATTCTCCATGGAGTGTTAGGGAATTGAGAAATTTGGATTAATTTTCTTTATGTGCAATAGGGAGCCAGGGGAGAGAGGTGTAACTTTGCCCTGAAATGGAACTGGGGGTTCTCTTTTGTGCTATTGTTTCATTCTGTTCTTTGAAAAAACTTTTTTTTTCCCTCCAGTAACTCATTGAAACCTAAGGAACTTAAAATAAAAAATAAGAAACTGAAAAATGTTTCATACTTATGTAAATTTTATGGCATTTAGTATTTATCTATTAGCAGCCATACATCTATGCAGTTGTCATAAAAATATCAAGTTCCAACTGTGGGCTGAGAATATCATCTCTGTTTCCAATTTCAAAGTTTTATCTCCCTACCTAGATTCCAGTAAGCTGTTTGAGGACAGAGAATACTGTGTCTCATTCTGAATTCCCCAGATTCTTCTGGAACCTTCTACTCTGCATTATCATGACATTGGTAGTATCCTCCCCTTGAAAAAGAGAGAGAGTGCGTGTGTTTGTTCATCTCGGTATCACAGTCCACAGCCACTGCCTTGTCCATGGTTAGTGGGATCCCAGTATGTGTCTGTTGACTTAAATACATGAAAGAATTCTGCTAACTCTGGGACATGTTGCATTTTTGAGGATATCAGTGATGAGGACAGAAATGTTCAGTGACACATCAATCACTGATTGGTAGAAAATGAGAAAGGTGTTGTCTCCTCTGGACGGAGGATGCATTGGCTGTCCTTGGTCAGAGAAGAAAATAAAAGAGACGTGTATGAGTTATCTACTGCCACGTAACAAATAACTCCCAAGCAGTAGCAGCTTTAAACAACACACATTTATTTTGTGGGGATCAGGAAACTGATAGAACCTTAGCTGGATGCTTCTGGCTGGTGGTCTGTCATGAGATTGCCATCAAGTGGTTGTTGGCCAAGACTGCAGTCATCCGAAGGTTTGAGTGGGGCTGGGGCGGGAAATCTCACTTCCTTGCCCAGTGGTCTTCACAGATCCGCTCACGACCTAGCAGGGGGCTTCCCTGGAGAGAGACATTTGAGAGAAAAGGAGAGAGAGCATTCGAGACAAAAGCTAACCCGTGTGTGGGAGAGAACTGTCCGAGGGCGGGAGCAGCAGGAGGCCGCGATGATCGGGGGCTGCATTTGTTCAATGAGGATAGTCAATATTCAGTGTTTTTTTCAAAGAGGCTTAGGGACTCCTCTTGGAAAACTAAAAATTCTCTTTTCCACTGCTCCCTTATCTGTAGCTCTTCCTTTTCTTTTAGCACTGGCAGGTAAAATTGATTTTTCTACCAAGGCACTGGGATTATTAGCTTATTTCAGTGAATGTGAACACTGAGCTAAAAGGGAAAAAAACTCACAATTCTATAAGTTGACCTGGCATGGGCTGTTCCAGAAAAAACACTGTGGAATGATAACCTCAACTCTGACGTTAGTCCTGTGAGGCTCTTATTTCTTTTTTTTTTTTTAATAATAAATTTATTTTTTATTGGTGTTCAATTTGCCAACATACAGAATAACACCCTGTGCTCATCCCGTCAAGTGCCCCCCTCAGTGCCCGTCACCCGGTCACCCCCACCCGCCGCCCTCCTCCCCTTCCACCACCCCTGGTTCGTTTCCCAGAGTTAGAGGCTCTTATTTCTAATCGCGCTTGTAGGACTGACCCTACCACACACACATGAGGGGTTTAAGTCAGGATTTCGCTGGACCTGACTCCGCAAAGGGCACATGCTGTGTGTCCTGTTTATGCCCATCGGACTCAGAGGAGGTTTGGCGGTAAATGCAGCATGGTCGTTTTCTGTAAATTCTCCAAAGACAGGTTTTGTTGAAAAAGAAAGAAAGCATCAGGGTTGCTGCTCAGTGAATTAACTGCTGAATGAACAGGCAACCACAAGTCAGATACTATCTCGGCAGACCAAACTCCCTGGCAGTGTTTTGATCCCTGCTCCTAAAGGCAGAGTTAAAATTGACTGTTACCCTGATTTCAGGGCAAGCGTGGGTTTGAAGTGTGGTACTCATGCCAACGTGTATGTACGTGTTTAGATAAATAGTGCCCGCAGGTTTCTGCATTTCCTGCATTTCAGACCTTATCAGATTTCATGACAATTATGCATTTATTTCAGGCTTTCCTGATTGGCTGTAGGTTCCCTGAAGGTAGGACTGGGTCGCTTGTTTACGGAGGTGTCCCAAGTAACTGGTACGGCATCAGGCTCCTAGTGGGTTTTCAATTAACACTGTTGAGTGAATGAATGAGGAGGCAATCCTAGAAATGCATCTAACTTAACATTGGGCTCACTCTTTGAAAAGAGTCTTATGTTAGCCAACTCTGGAAAAATCCAAACTCCAAGAAGGGGAAACTATGGTAACCCTTGTTTCCTTTTTGTCTTTCATACTGGGTGGCCCTGTTACTTGCTTCCTGCCTGGCACCTTCAGTGACTGGACTCCTCCAAGCTTTGGCCCATTTCCTTAGCTTGAATCCAGACAGAAGTGACACTACTCAGAACTCTAGCTCCCTCTCCCCATGGGTAGGCTCTTCCCTAGACTTTGCCATGTGCCTTCATCTTCTGCTGCCCTGGGAGTTACAACGTGGGGAAAAGGAGGGGGGTGGGCAGAGAGAGAGGACCCCTTTGGACTTGTGTCTGCACAGCTTCTAAACTTTATTTTGCTTCTGGCTCTGTACCACTCTTCATTGAGCCAAAGCTCTCTGATTAAAGTGAAGCAAACATCATGGTCAAGGGAAGGAAGCCTCTGCACCCTTTTCCTAATCAGATGAATTTAAGGGAGGGAGGGATTAACTCAAAGATGACACACTGTTTTTATCTCTTAGACCAATTCCAATCAATTGGTATTGGCTGCCTGGACCACTGTGTCGTGAAGGATCCTGAGGCTGGGTTCTGGCTCAGCAGAGAAGCACGACATGATCGATTACTGTCTTCCACGGGCACAAGAAGGGTGAGGGGCAACTCGCCAGCCCTATATCAGCCACAGCAAGAAACGCTGATCCAGTATCTTCTGAGCAATGGGAGAGCTAGAACGTTCCGGCCTCCAAAGGAAGACAAAGACCCTTGTTTATTGCAAAAGTAAACAAATATCTAAATAGTGGCAGCACAGGGAATAATTGTGCTATATTTTATGCATAAATATAAAAGGAGGAAGGATAGAAAGATAAGGTTTGAGCTGCTGTCCCCATATTCTAGTTTCTGTAGGATTTTTTTTTTCCTTCTCTCTTATGCTCATATGATCCCATGGAAACCAGAGCCACATGAGTGATTAATACTCAACAAGTGGATAAGCATTAGGCAGGTGACATTTAGAGAGTAATAGCAAATCAGTTTTCTCTTAACCCATGAGTTCTGATCAGTGGGTGGGGCTGCTCAGGCTCCTAAATTCCTGAGTCTGAGCCTGAGCCCTGGGGGTGTGAGCTGACACCATGTGACACCATGAAACAGCACCCCCCATTCTGACAGGATGCAACCGGTTACCCCCAAGACAACATCTGATCAAGCACCCAGAGCCACATAGTCCCCCCTATGTCTTTTCAAACTAACACCCCCACTGGATGCAAGGCCAAGGCCCAGCCAACACCACGAAGCTGCCCCCAGACATTCGGCATTGCCCGGGGCCTCATTTATTCATACAGACAAGTGCACACAGCCCAGCTGGCAGGCCCCACACGCAGCCTGGCAATAGTCAGAATGTCAAGTGGCAGCGAGGATCCAGCCTTGGACCTGTTCACTCCCTGGGGATATATGCTTCTCTTTTTTCTGGCTCTGCTCACCTTTCAGAGGGCAGTGACTGGCACTGGCACCAATTTATACCCTGAACAGGACTCCCCAGGCCATATCCCGTGAGGCTGTGCGCTGGCCTCCACTGGCCAGATGGTCCATCAGCATTTACTTAGTCCTGGAATGCCCCTCCCCTCCTCTCTGACATTCTTTTCCTAATTTCCATTAAATCCCTGTCCAAGATATGTCTCCATCCCCCACACACCAAGCAGAAGACCCCAGGTGGCTGAGGATGCTGAGTCCCTTCCTCATCAGGACCCTCCAATCAGAAATCAGAAATAGAGCCTCCTTAGGAAAACAGAGGCACTTCACTTAGATTTGGCACTTTACAGTTCGGGAGCATTTTGGCAAATTTGACCTTGTCATTAATTTGACCTCATTAAGGCAGTCGATGGCCATTTCTCGGTCAGGAAGTGGAGTCTCAGAAAAGTAAAATAGATTGCCCCAGGCTATGCAATAAGTCAGTGGCAGAGCTGGGGCTCGGACACAGCCTGTCTGAGCTCCACAGCCGGCCCCTCCGTGTAACCAGGCTCTCGGGCCTAACCTTTCATCTGCAGCCGTACTGGTGTAAAACTGCTTCCTGGTGCAGGTTCTTGCGTCTTGTGAAGTTGTCACTGCTTGTTAGCCCCACAGAAACCTAATTTCGTCATGGTACCTGGGATTCAGTAAGAGAGAAATTACCTGCTCCTAGCTGACACCGCTTTTTTCAGGGTTCAAATACTCCTGGAGGAAAAAAGACATTCAGATAATTACAAATTAATTAAAATTGGTTAATTTGACATCCTCTTCTGATCTGAGGGAACAGGACACGACTGAAGCCCAGACAAGCAGAGAAGGAGGATGCTGAGTGGGGGTGGAGACAGGAAGGAAGTCCACCTACTTCATGACCTCGCCCATCCAGTTATATACAGAAACGTGCGAGCTGTGCATGTAGCCAGGAGTACAAAATAAAGCAAATCAAGAAATCAGAAGCAGAAAACCTTCCTGGGAGGGATCTGCTTGGTTCTTCCACCGTCAGCCGGAGGTTCTCTCCCAAGGAAAGCAGAGGAGACTCCTGGCTTTGAGTATTTTTATTTTCCATAGTATCACCAAATGCTAGACTGCAATGCTCTTCTTATTTATCTTAGCGAGGGAGAGAATTAAACTGTGCATTGGTTTCTCTTTATTTTTCGCCAAACTCCTGGTCACCAGGGCAAGAAGCTGGGAGTAGAGAATGCCTGCAACTTAGGTGGGCGAGCCCTAGGTGAACTCTGGACCACGTTGGGTCCAGGACGCTCTACCGTGCATGAGACACACTCTCTGCATCTGTATATTTGCCAACTGCGGTTGCACTCATATATTTCAAAGGTAATGGAGGCCAACATCTGTATCAACCTGCTGATATAAATCTCACTCTATCAGACCAGAACACTGCCTTAAGACCTCCACTCGAACCTTGATCCTGACATTTTTTTTAATCCCACCTAAATACCTTATGCTGCACAAAGATTTTTTGACCAGCCCCGGCTATACCCCCGATATGTGTCTAATTTGTTTCTGTAAAATGCTCGTGTAAACAGTTCCTGGTGTAGAGTAAGCATTCAATAAGTATTAGTGATTTTTATTATTAACAATATGGCCCTTCACATCAGCAGCATACATTCCCTTTGAGCTTTTGATGTATAGTATGACAATTCCCAGATAATGCTGTGTAGTTAGTAACTATTGTTTCTAATCTGAACAGCAACAGGAAATCTGGGACCAGGCCTCTCTAGGAGTCTTTCTATAGGAGAAGCAGCAGGCAGCTCTACAATCTCTGAAATGCCGAAGAGGCTTGAAAATAATGATTTTGCCCCATCTTGCAAGGTCTAGGTGCTTTCAGCATTCAGCCCAGCCCAGCTCAGGGTGCCCCTCGCACGAAGCCTGCCCTGGAGAATGGGGCTTGCTGGAGGCAAGAGTCCAGTTCCCCCTCCTCCTGGACACGCAGATAGACTACATTTCCCAGCCACGCTTGCTGTGGAGAGGGACCATGTGACTGTGCCTTGGCCAGTGAAATGTGAGCAGAAAGATGTACATGGTTGTCCAGTCCTAGCCTCTCAAACAAACAAACCAATTTCTCCAATGCAACCCTTCATGTCTACATCTTCCCCACCCATAAGACTAGAAATGAGGTATTTCAAGGCCCAAGGTGACATCAGAGACATGGGGCTGAGGGAACTTGGCCCACAAATGCACACACCCACACCGAACTATTGCATAAGCAAGAGTATCTTATTATTATGTGAAGGTACTTAAAATTCGGGAATCTTAGTCACAGCGGTGAGCTTGCCTTAATTAATACAGAGTCTTCAGTTATTTGGGAAGACAAACTAAGCAGATTGCTGAGTGTACCATCCCAACAAGTCCTGATGGAAGAGGACATCCATTTCCATACTTTTATTTACCATACAAATTTGTGGCACAAAGCAAATGTCACTGGCAAGCATAGGCAAATGAAACAAATCAAAGTCTCATTGCTGAGAGGGAAATTCTGGTGGAAGGCCAGAGATTTCTATCCTGCCCCCTCCCATTAGTGATATGGGTATTTGTTCTCAGGCATTATGAGCTGTGGCTCTGCTAATTCTGGAAAGTTCCATTCTGAGAGCTTGCTGAGGCCTTAAGTAATATCGTTTTCATTTCCGTTAAACCTGAGAACCCCAAGAGTGCCACCTGTCTGAGAATTCTCTGTCTTGACCAGCCACACAAGAGTCCCAGACCATGCAGGGAAGCCATGGGCCCCAGGCATTTTTAGAATGTTAACACACAGTGGAACTTAAGCATGACACATCCCCCCGTCTGAACTAACATTTTCTCATCTGTACCTAAGGGGGTTGAGTCAGATTAGAAACTGGTAGCTGGGGAACTCGTGCAGCCTGCAGGTGTGTGTTACTTGGCTTGCAAGGTAACGTTATATATATTTTAATTAGTTCCCAACTGTTAAAAATTAGGATTTTTGCATTTAAAAATCTGACAGCTCTTGAAAAGTCTGGTTACACTAGGCTTATGTTCCCTCAAGGCACCGATTGGCTTTCCTCTCCAGACATGACATATACTCTCTGGGTTGCATAAATCCTGCCCCTCCCCCAGATTATTCATTCATTTACATTACCTGCCTGGATGGCCTGTCTTGGTACCTGAGCTTGAGACCCTGCATCTAGATGATTTCCAGCAGCCCATTCTGACTGGTTCAGATGAACAAGGTTGTATCATTTCGTTACATCATCTCTTGCTGCGTAACAAACTGTTCCAACACACAGTGACTTGAAACAACCACTGTTTAATTATAGCTTGTGACTTTGTGGGCCAGGAGTTCCACAGGACTTAGGTGGGCATGTCTTCTGTTTCATTTGATGTTAGCAGAGGTTACTCATTGCTCTTCAGCTGGTGGATGAGCTGGTGCATGAGCTGGTGCAGAGAGCTGAGGATGGCGCCACTCACATGCCTGATGCCCAGGTGCAGGGGTGGTTGGAAGTCTAGGATTTCCTGGGTGTGCACCTGGAGCACCCCCATGGTACTTCCCCAGCACAGCATAGAATCTAGGTGGCTATACTCATATGGTGACTAAGGGTCCCAGAGAGGGAATTCTAAGAAACTCAGGCAGAAGCTACAAGGCCTCCTGAAACCTAGTCTAGAACATCATTTCAGCCTATTCTATTAGTCAAGCAAGTCACTAGGCCAGCCTAGTCATGGGGAGAGGAATTAAACTCAATAAGAAGAATAGGAAATAATTCATAATATCTCTAATCTACAGGTTTATTATTTAAATTTTATTGCCCTGAGTTAGGTGATACTGTTTAGGCTAAATATATGTGTGTTATAATCATTCACTATATTTCATAGATGTGATATCCCTGAACCCAGAAACAGAAGATAGGTTTATATAAAAGATAGCTCATTCTACCCTGTGCCCACTGCCCTTTTAGATGTCCCGTTTAGATATGGAATATCACAAAAGACGGTTTAGAATACAAATAATTGAACATTAAGCTTTTATAAGAAAAAAGAGAGAGAAGAAAAGTATTGATTCATAAATAATATAAAAGTAATTGCCTAGGTAAACACAGTATAAATCTTTTTTTTGTATATTTTTTTATTGGAGTGAGATTTGCCAACATATAGCATAACATCCAGTGCTCATCCTGTCAAGTGCCCCCCTCAGTGCCCATCACCCAGTCACCCCAACCCTCCACCCACCTCCCCTTCCACCACCCCTTGTTCTTTTCCCAGAGTTAGGTGTCTCTTATGTTCTATTACCCTCACTGATATTTCCCACTCATTTTGTCTCCTTTCCCCTTTATTCCCTTTCACTATTTTTTATATTCCCCAAATGAATGAGACCATATAATGTTTGTCCTTCTCCGATTGACTTACTTCACTCAACATAATACCCTCCAGTTCCATCCCTGTTGAAGCAAATGGTGGATATTTGTCATTTCTAATAACTGAGGAATATTCCATTGTATACATAGACCACATCTTCTTCATCCATTCATCTGTTGATGGACACCGAGTCTCCTTCCACAGTTTGGCTATTGTGGACATTGCTGCTGTGAACATTGGAGTGCAGGTGCCCTGCTGTTTCACTGCATCAAATACAGTATAAATCTATATTTTTGGTAATTCTTCTTCTGATTTAAAAGGCATCTACAGGGATGCTGGGTGGCTCAGTGGTTGAGCATCTGCCTTTGGCTCATGGTGTGACCCCAGGGTCCTGGAATCAAGTCCCACATTGGGTTCCCCACTGGGAGCCTGCTTCTCCCTCTGCCTGTGTCTCTGCCTCTCTCTCTTGTGTCTCTCATGAATAAATAAATACAATCTTCAAAAAAAAAGATGCCTACATTAACAAATAATTATTAAACTGAGCTAGTGCTTTATAATGTATAAAAATGTAATTTGGATGAGAAAAAATAGCATAGAGGGGGAGAGAGGGAATTGTGCCTTATTTGAAGCAAAATTTCTGTGTCCTATTAAAATTAAGTTAGCATTAATCCAAACTAGATTATTTTGAGTTAAGATACTATTTGTAGTCCCTAGGGCAGTTACTAAGAAAAATAAAATATATTGTAAAAGAAAGAACACAGAAAATAAAATAGTAAATTGCAAATATCTACCTAATACAAAGTAAGTCATTAATGGAGAAATAGAAGAACATAAAAGACACGAGACATACAGAAAACGTATAGCAAAGTGGACGATGTAAATCTAACCTTTAAAGAATTACATTAAATGTAAACGAATCAAACATTCCAGTCAAAAAGTAGAGAGATTAGCAGAGTGGATAAAAACAAGATCCAACTATATGTTGTCTACAAGGGTTGCACTTTAAAGACACAAATAGGTTGAAAGTATAAGAGTAAAAAGATAAAGGTTTGGCTCATGTATCCAATGAGCAAGAGAAAAGAACTTGCATCAACATCAGCTGGATCTGGGAGTTCTAATGATGTTGTCAGGACTCCGTCTTACTCATTTCAGCATTTCTCTGTGTCAGTTCTACTCTCAAGCAATTCGGCCTCCACTGGCAGCACCCCAGGAGCTTCAGGTTTAGCAAATCCAATGCAAAGTAAACTTTTTCTCTACTGTACCAGCAAACTTCCTAGTTTGAGTTTCATTGACCTGATTGGGTCAAATACTCATACCTGAACCATTTCCAGTGATCAAGTGTGAGTCATGTTCCCTACCCTGAATTCAGAGGCATTTTGTCTTAGTCTCTCCTGAACAATATGCCTTAGAGTAGGTGCAGGGTGCTTCTACAATGAAGGCCGAGGGGCTATCATCAGGTAAATGAGAGCGAATACTTGGCTGATTACTAAACAACAAATGCCACCACACATGCATTGGATCATCTTGGGTCAGAGGGACAGTCTCTGACTATAGAGAAAAGCAAAGCTAACTAAACTATGAAGAGTTGAAACTTACTTCTTTATGTCTATATTTTAACTGTCTAAAGGAAAATCAAATCAATTAATCTTTAAAATATTTTCACCCCCCCTTGATATATAAGTCATATTCCAATGGAGTTCTGAGAAATTGAGCAAAGGAAAGATGGAATCTCATACTATGAAACACCTGTTCTGCACCATCCTCTTTACATACTTAATGTCACTCAAGCTATGCTAAACCTGGTGAACTAGATGGACTTCTCAGCTTTTAGAAAATGAGGAAACTGAAGCACAAGGGGAGCTGTCATTTTTCCAGTGTGCCCATTTACCAAGTGGTAGAGTCAGGATTCTGTCCAACTCAACACAACCCTAGAGCCTAGAGTTCTTTTCTGTACTCCGCTGCCCATATCATATCATATAACATGTTATAGTTATGTATTTTTCCACATGTCTGTGTCCAGTTGAGAACTGGGAAGAAGCCATGGATATGCTCAGTGTGGAGTCTGACTTCACCAGAAATGTGGTCTTGAATATTAGGATTAAAGCTAAATCAGGGGTATTGAAGATTGAGCACCAATAAAGCACAGAGTCAGAGTTTCTTGGCTTTTCCACTTTACTGGAAAATTATTGCAACATCAGTGTCTGTTTTTTGGTGGTTTTGTAACTTGTATGCTTATATTTTACCCGCCTAGGCATCTCTAAGGGTAGGCATCTTCGGCAGTTTTCAAGATGCTCTCCCCATGACAATGGCTTGTGACTATTGCTTTTATTTGTCTCTTGGTTCCAGTTGACATCACACTAGATTTTCAGTCTTTGGCTTCATCTTGGTTTTACGTATGGGTGGAGATGAAAATGGATTGCCACACTTTTTCTTTCACTTTTCCTTCTCTGCCTCCTCTTTGGCAGAGGTGCATAACTAGTGTTGAAATCAGATAGGTCCCTTCATCCAGATCTATCTTTGAAGATGCTTCTCTCCTTTTCGATGGATTAAGGCAGTAATTCCTGGAACGCCTGGGTGGCTCAGCAGTTGAGCAACTGCCTTTGGCTCAGGGCATGATCCCGGGGCCCAGGATCTAGTCCTACGTTGGGCTCCCTCTGCCTGTGTCTCTGTCTCTCTGTGTCTCTCATGAATAAATAAATAAAATCTTTTTCTTAAAAAAGGCAGTAATTCCCACAATATGTTCTGCTGAACACAATTACCAAGAATCTCAGCCATAGGAAAGTGGGGTGCTGCTATCAGATTTTGGGGGGATACCTGTCAGGCAGACAAAAAAAAAACCCATCCACTACATCTCCTATGAGGTTATAAAGCGTTTCAATAGATCATTTCTACCAAAATTATTTGGCCAGCCAGGCCAAGGACAGCAATAGTCTAAATCTAAAATGTAGCACTTTTATTTATCAGGAATGAAAAACCAGTCCCCACCCACAGCTAGTGAAAACAGAAACGTAGGAACTTGGCTTTATAGGAGACATGAAACCTCTTCACTTGTTTCCATTCCATCCCATTTTTTTTTATGAAATGAAAGGTTATTTTGCTAGCAGAAAACTGTTATTGTTGCTGAATTTGCTAAGAAAATTGGGCAATTTATCAGTGAAGATGGCAACAGCAAATATACAGGGTTGCCGGAGGCATTATTTTGCCATCCTCAGCAGCATTAACAAGTTAAAAAAAAATTCTAGGTTTCAGGATGGCAATAATGAATTTTGGTCTCCTAGGCTGGAAGGCGGATGGTGGATGTGTTTCCCACTGTGCATGTCCTGGTGGACACCAGAGGTTTCTAGAAAGGAGGCCATGATGTCAGATTCTTATTAGCATTAATGATGGGTTGCTCGACAAAATCTCTGAACCTTACATTACAAATCTTCCTGGAGGATTTGGGACTAAGTGACTATTTTCTCTGTCCTTGCTGGGTTAGCTCTTCCTTATTGGCATTCCATATAGGTTTTTGGCTTTGAATAATGTCTTGTTCTGTAAAACACCAAGAAATAGTGTCATGATCGGGAGCAAAATGGATGGCGTCGCGTTGATACAGCGAACACTATTTTGAGGGGATAAGTGAGTCTGGGCGGCGATAATGTTGAACAGCAAAGCTATTGTTATTGACCATTTTACAGGAACAGGTTCTTTTTAAGGCTGCGTGCTTACATATTTTATAAACAACGTGCTTGAGAAATGTCCAGCAAAGTACAATGGATAGAATAAGAATGAATGCCGAGTGAAGATGGATAGCCCAGTTTGAAAGTCCTGTTATGGAAACTAGGAAACATAGATATGGGCAGAATATTATGTCAAGTAGACAGATTAAGCACAAACAGCCTCCTCCAAAGAGGCATGTCTGTGGTCCCCTCGCAAACCATGCTTGGGGACGGCAACCAGGTCCTGGAAAGGGAGGTAAGGGTGAGGCCATGGAAATGGGCTGGAACCCGGGAAGAAGATGGAAAGAAGGAGAGTCAGCCATTATGCCTACAAACCCAGAGAGAGGGCACGTCACATCCACCATTTGACAAAACATTTCTGCCAATTATAGGGAGCAACTTTCTTGGGAGAGAATGTTGGCCTGAACGTAGGTTTGTGTCTTTAGGGAAAAGACCCACCGTAGCCAAAAAGTTGCAGCTCTCTACTGAAAGGAGAATTTTTTCCCCTTGGAAATTCTTCATTTGTGAGCACCTTGCATGTTAACCAGAGTTTCCTTTGTTCGCAAGCAAAGGAAGGAATAGGTGAATTTGGAAAATATGGGGAGCTATTTTCAAAAGTTCCCTTGTGCTCCTCCAGCCTATCAGTACCACCACCAGTGATATAAATACAGTCACTCCCTAAGGTGGCTCCCAACGACCTCCACCTCCTGTTGTTTATGTCTTTGGTGGCCCCACAGTGAATGGGGATGACTTGCATCACCAATAAAACACTGCAGAAATGGTACGGAGTGACCTCTGAGACTACGTCATAAAAGACATCGTGGCTTCCCTTCTTTCTCTTGGATTATTTGTTCTGTGGGGAGCCAGTCACCATGTTGTGAGGACACTCAGGCAACCCTATGGAGAGGGCTGTGTTGTGAGGTATTGAGGCTTTCCGCCAACAGTCATGGAAGAGCACCATCTTGAATACTGTATTCTCCCAAGTCCAGTCTAGACTTTAGACGACTACAGTCCTAGCCAACATCAAAGCTGTAAACTCATGACAGACTTGGCATCAGAGCTACCCAACTAGGCTTCTCCCAAGCTCCTGACCTATAGGACCTATGAGACAATATTTTTTGCTTTGTTTTAAGCCACTAAATTTTGGGATATCTTGCTATGCCATAATAGTTGACTCATACAGTTGGCTATAATTCTTAATTTGGCATCTGCTTCTTTAAAAAAATATATTTAAATTAAATTTGCCAACATATGGTATAACACCCAGTGCTCATCCCATCACGTGCCTTCCTCAATGCCCGTCACACAGTTACCCCATTCCCCACCCACCTCCCCGTCTGCAATCCTTTGTTTGTTTCCTGGAGTTAGGAGTCTCTCATGGTTTGTTTTCCTCTCTGATTTTTTCCCCACTCAGTTTCCCTCCTTTCCATTATAGTCCCTTTCACCATTTCTTATTTCCACATATGAGTTGGGATTTGCTTCTATGATTATAATATTAAAGCATTTCAAACGTTTATGTGAAAAGATAATAGAACAAGTAACATAAATTCAGGTATAAAGGGTAAAATTACATATCCTTAAATGCATGTTCTATGCAATAAAAGCCAATAAAGCAATATCCTGTATTATCTCATCTGAAAGTCGGGAGCTACATCACCTACAAGGCCTAATAAGATATTATACACACTTTGGCTTTTGCTCTGAGCGAGATGAAAAAGCCGTTAGAGGATTTTGAGCAGATGAGCTACATGACCTAACTAATGTGTCCAGAGGACAGTCCCATTGTCCAGACTACTAGGTACCCAGGGATGTGCAAGAGGAGGATCACTGGGGATAAAGTTGACCAGCTCCTGCCCTCAAGGTGTTTCCAGGCTCATTTATATTCAACTCTACCAGGGAAAAGTTTCACTCCTCCTATCCCGTGGGCTGTATCTTAGAGTTGATCCTAAAGTAAGAACAGTGAACTAAAGGAAAGAATCAGGGCAGTGGAAGGCAAGAAGCATGGTCTTCTCTAGGTGTGTGCGCTGGTTCTCTGGTGCTCTTCACTGTTGCCTGTCATTTTGGTTTGTTTCTGTTTTTTTCTTTTTGTAATATTGACCACATCAATGTAACATTTGAGATATTTCTGAACTACTGTTGTAATGGCTAAAATCACATAAACGTTTGTGTCCTAACGGTGAAAAAAAAAAAAATAAAGGAAAGAATGAGGGCATTCTGCTTGTGGGCAAATGTTCAGAAAAGCTACAATGGTTCTGTCCCTTGGTCTGAGATTGCCCAACTTAGGTCTAAAGACCCATTCAGAATATCACAGTGTTACAGACTCTCAGAAGCTCGAGGGTTCTATCCATCAGTTCGTTGTGGTAATAAACAACCCTCAAAGCTCAAAGCTCAGTGCTTAAAACAATGAAGTTTCAATTCTTGTTCATGCTACACCTTCAGGGCAGGATGGAGGAGTCTCTGGTCATCAGAGCTACTCTGGGGCCCAAGCGGATGAGATTCCACCTCCTATGACACCAACGTGCTGCAACAGAGAAAAGAGGGTGAGAATGAAATGCTTCGGCCCACAAGTACCACAAGGCATTTCTGGGTGGTTTTTTTTTTTTTTTTTTTTGCATTTCTGTTTATGTTTCATCAACCAAAACCAGTCATGAGGCAACACCATCTTGTTGGGGGGAGAAAGCATGATCGTACACACCCTTGGAAGTAGAAGAGAACTGAATCTTGACAAGTATCACTTATGCCGACAACAAGGGAGCTTCTTTTTTTCTTCTTCATAATTTAGTGGGAAGAGTAGGAAAAGTTCAGGGATCACAGTTTGAATCCCTGAGATCTATGTCTCTCCATGAGATAGGAACAGAGCAAGGGAAATCCTAAACTGGCTTTTCTTCTTAATGAATTAACACTTATTTACTAAGGACCTAATATGTGCAAGGTACTGTGCTGCATGCTGTGGAAGGGATATAAAGTCAATTAGATATGGTCCCTCCCTTAAGGGAAGCATATGGCCTCTCAGTTTTAACATAATTATGAGAGTAAATCGCCTGGAATAATCATTATTTAATATGTTCCGGAGATAAATGCACATTTCAATTTTCTCATGTCTTTTTTTTCTTTTCCCCAAGTAGATGGAAATGAGTGATAATTCAACTAATTGCCTGTTCCAATTTCTTCTCTGGATTCTCCTCCATGATCGGGTCCAGGATTCTAGAACATTGTCATACATTGATCTGATTTGGGGTGTTGTCTTAAAACAGGGATGCCAGATAAAATACAGGATGTCCAGGTAAATTAAAATGCCAGATTAGCAGCAAACACTTTTTATACAAGCAACATTTGGTACAAACCTCTATTAAAAAGCTACCTGTTGTTGGTCTGAAATTCAACGTGTAGCATTCAAATTTAAGTGGGGCATCATGTAGTTTTATTTACCAAATCTGGAAAACCTATCGTAAGAACCCCTCATCCTTATGGAAGCCGCAACCACCTCTAATTTCATTCTGTATGGCTGCTCCTTGCCACTGCCCTACTGCTACTATGCCACACCAGTCACAATGGTCTCATTTCCGTTCCTTTAATATACTTGGTCTGAGTCTACCTCCGTGCCTTGGCCTGTGTTATTCACGCTGGGTGGGACAGTCTGGTTCCTTGAGAGGCTGACTTCTCTCTCTTCTTTCTCCATCTTAGCTCAAATGCCACCACCTCAGGGGGACTTCCACCGATCAGGTGATCTAGAGCCACACCGTCTCGCTCTGGCTCCGCAGCTTTACTACGTCACTGTGTTTATTTACAACAATTGCCACTCTCTGCAATTATGCTAGTTTCCCCTCTGTGTCTCTCTTTGCTGTGATGTAGCCTCTCCAAGAGCAGGGGCCGTGTATGCCTTGTTCTTCATTATATCCCGGCAAGGACAACAGGGCCAGGAACATAGTAGGTTAAGCAGTAAGCATGTATGAGTTGAGTTATGTGTTAGTTTGCACATGGCTCCTGCCCTCTAGTACATTTGTATATCTGAGGAAGTTAAAAAGAGGAGGATTAGACAACCAAATCATATAATTTATTATAGGGATATATATATATTGGGGGGGAAAAAAGGACAGCAATATATCGAAGACCACTTGAGGATGCCAAACAAAGTGGGTTCTTTTTTCAATGAATTGATTAGGAAAAGCATCTCTGAGGAGGTAATGTAAGCTGAGTTCTATATAACGAGAAGGAGGGAGTCCCTTAAGGGGAGAAGATTCAGGGCGCGGCAGCAATTGTAAAGTTCCTAAGGCAGGAACAACCTTGGCTTGTTTGAGGAATAGATAGTTGACCAGCATGTCTGGAAGGGCATGAGCCAGAAAGCAGCCAATGAGAGAGGTGTCAGAGAGACAGCCAGAGTGGGCTGGTAATGCATTGATAATACACTGGAGAGCCTCAGTTAGGGGAGCAATATGCCTCCCCAGGAAGATCGCTCTGGTAGCAGTGATGATCAAATGAACTGTAGAGAAGGAAGTGTGGAAACATGGAGACCAGATAAGAGGCCACTGCAGTTGTCCAGGCAAGAGAAGATGGTGGGTTGGGGTTTTAGCATTGGCAATGGAGAGAAAACGGGACAGATTTAAGAAGTTGGTGTGAGGCATCACCAACATAAATTGCTTAATTAATTAGTGGGAGGAATGAAAAAAAAGCGTGGGTGAGTGAAAGGATGAACAAACAGATTCATTGATGGATAGATAGTGGATGGATATTGGATGGGTGGGTGATGGACAGACAGATAAACGATAGATGGAAAATGAATAGTAGATGATGGTTGGATGGATGGGTCGAAGGATGGGTGGGTGGATGATAGATGGATGAGGAAGTAGAACATACTGATTAAAAGCCCAGACTCTGGACCCAGATCAATATCCTTTTGAATCTTATAGCTGGGGACGCCTGGGTGGCTCAGCGGTTGAGCATCTGCCTTTGGCTCAGGGCGTAATCCTGGGGTCCTAGGATCGAGTCCCACATCGGGCTCCCTGCATGGTGCCTGCTTCTCCCTCTCCCTGTGTCTCTGCCTCTCTCCGTGTGTCTCTCATGAATAAATAGAATCTTTTAAAAAAAAAAAAAAAGAATCTTACAGCTGACACCCTCATGAGCAGAGCAACCTTAAAGAAATAGCTCAGCTTTAAGCCTCACTTTCTTTATCTGAAAAACAGGACAGTAATATGTGCATTATCAAAATGACATGAGGAATTAAAGGGATAATGACTCCTGACTCATTATACCAGAGCCAGAACACAGTAGTTGCTGTTATTTACCTCCAGTATCTTCCATATCAATTTGTAACTTATTCAAGTGTCTTTTCATCACCCTTATTATCACTTAGTTTCAAACTGTTAAGACTCTCTCCGACTGCACCAAAACCCAGCACAAACAAAAACATTTATATCAAATGTTTAAAGTTTTTTTTTTTTTTTATGAAAGGAAGAGATGATGCAGTGTGGGAAGTGTTATAAACTATTCAGTATTTCAGTTTTTTTTTAATTCACAATCCTGAATTCCCTTTGATGGTTTTTTAATATTGGGAGGGATCTTGTGAATATGTGTGAATAATTAAACTTTTTTTTTTGAGTTTGAACATAACTTGGAAGAAGCTCATTTCACTGTCAATGATGTGAGGCAAACGAAAACCCAATAGGCATCTTTTTTTTACACTAACTAATTTTGTGGGATTTTATTATTATTATTTCTCTCTTCCCAGTCTAAGAAAGTAGGTTTTGGAAGGTTCCTCACTGCACTATCCTATCTTTTGTGTTGCCTTGATAAACCTTGAACTGAAGGAGAAAGAGGAGGGGGAGGGCAGGGGCGGTGCTGCTGCTGCTGCTTGAGCATTGAACAGCTTCGTATTCACTCCCTCGTGTGGGGCTCCCAGCAACCCAGGAGGCGGGTGCTGTTTCTCTTCCCATTGTGCAGAGGAGCCAACTGAGGCTTTCACAGGATACCAGACGTGCCCAAGTGGAGCAGAGATTCACACTCAGGCTGGTCTGATTCCAGCCCTGGAGCGCTCTTCCACACTCCGAGCCTCCTCCTGGATTGGCTGCTTGGCACCGAGTCATCTCTCAGCATTATTTACTGTGTTTATTCATTCCCCTCCCTCCTCGTTGCCTGACAGCTATTGATTTTTGTGCATGATGGTGCCCTTGGCCTCAAATAGTTCTGCAATTTCTTCCCCAATTTCCAAGTGAACTTTATCATCCGTTGCTTAGTGAAGCTCATCTTTGTTCTTTGGGCAATAATGGATGATTCAGTAAATGGCATGTCACAGAGCAGGAGAGATGCGAGGGCGACCTTTATTAGATTAAATATGTTTTCCCCACCCAGTGCTCTGTAGCATCATGAAATTACTATCAGAAAGCAAACAACGGAGAATGAGCAGTCCACAGCCAGGAGCTTCCCAAACTTGTACTAATAATTACTTTTCTTGATATAGTTATAATTATTGATAATGACGATTTCCTATCAAGTAACAGTTACTGTATCAGTGCAATTCTGACATTATGCGTTCAGTTTGCTTAAAAGCTCTTCAAAATCATGGCTTCCCTCTGGAATGCGGCCATCCCCACCCACCTTGCAAACCTGATTCCTATCTAAAGCCCCATCACCCCCGTTTTGGGTGGAAGACTGATAGGCATGTGTGGATATGTGATGATTGCCCTGGCAATGGGGTTTCCAATTCTTTGCTCCACTTTCCATGACCCAACTCCCACCTACGTCCTTCCACTCACCCTAGTTTGCTTTTCTGTAGCTACGGCGGCATCCGTTTTGTTCTTCAACTGTACCAAAATTCTTTGTACCTCAAGGCTGTTACACCTTCTGATCCCTCTGCCTGGAATGTTCTTTCGAAAGACTGGCTGGCATGTGGCCATCTCTTCTTCATCATTCACGTTTCGACGCAAAGGTCACCAGCCTGAAAAGGGCTAACTAAGGTATCTCACCTTTTTTCTCTCTGTGTCTCTTAGTTTACTTTTCATCGGGCCAAAGTCTTGTCTTGTTTCGGCTCTACCCTGTATCAGACAAAATCTTGGAATATTTTCTGATTCCCTTGGAGCCTCCAGCCATTTGGTTCCCATACAGCATCCGCCGTGCCCCGTTGAGCCCACGTGGGTTGGCCTTCCGCCTCAGACTAACGAGGCCCGGGCCCCAGAGTTCCTGCCACTTCCTGATGTGAAAGAGCACACCGTGCAGGGCGAGTGGGATCTGACTTCCTGAGCAACCATCAGAGGGACAGTCCAGCTGAAGGGTAGGACATCCAGTAGAGTTGACTCTCCATGGGGCAAACTGTGACCAATAGGAAACAGGAACCGAATGGGATAGGAGGAATCATCAGAGAGACCATCTCTCCTTCCTTGCTCCCGGAAACTGCTTTGAGGCATGGTTTCTTCCTGTTTGCCATTCGGAGAAGTCCGTTGCCAAGTGGATGAATCTGCTGAGCAACTAGCCTTGTCTCTGTCTCTCCGTGGCTCGTCCTTAAGTGAAAGTCAGCACAATAACACATCACTCACGTTCTTACTCGCCTCACTTCCTTGCTGCCGTTCTTGCTGCCCTGAGTTTGCGCCTCCCGAATGAAACATAAGCATTTTAGTCTTTGCCTCAAGCTTTGTTTTCTAGAGAATCTGGACCATGGCCATCCCCAGGGCTGGGAACATTTCCTAGTACATACAAAGCACCCAACATACAGAGGATGAATGGATGTATGTACGTACATACGTATGTATGTACGGGCGGATGGATGGTTGGACAGATGGCAATTCAAGTGCTCAAGGGCCAATGGGATGAATGAAAAATCAAAAAGGTCCCTATTTTTGTCTTTCCCTGTGGGACAACCTCTTCCTATATATGCCTCAAACCCAAGATGTCTGAAACTAAAATAACTTTTCTCTTCCTTAGCATTTTACTTTCTTCTTACTCTTCCTTCCCAACCCATAAATTCTTCCTCACCTAATCTATAGGTACCTCTTTCCCATTTTGCTTCCCGTGTGTCACTAGCCTCTATGCTTACCTCATGCTCTACAGTGAATATTCTAACTCAGGTCTTCATAATGTCTCACAGGACTGGTGGTACCCTAGCCACCAAACTGGTTTCCCTGCCAATTTCAACCACATCCAGACTCAGCTATGGTCAGAATGTGTCTCAATTTTGGTTCTCTTGAAACCAGAGCCTGAGGCAAGGGCTTGGATGCAGGTGGTTAATTGGAAGGACATCCTAGAAAACAGGAGTGGATAAGCATGGAAATGAATCCAGAAAGAAGGAAAAGCCAGTCAATACAAAAGAATATTGTCAAGGTTGCTGCTATGGGAAACAGGAGCTGATGATTCCAGGCAGAGTTATCACCTGTCCATATTCCTATCATTGCTCCTACACATTTTAAAAAATAATTATTGCCATTTGAGGAGCTTCCCCTCCCCTACTACTTAGACAGTGAGATCACTGGGCATACTGACATAAATGGTCCACTCCCTCTTGGATTCCCAAATTCCCAGGGAGAACACAAGAGGCGTTGCTGAGCGGCTGGCTTGTTGGAATCATGCACAAAAGCTTCAGTGTAGACTTAGTGAACAGAAAGTGGCCCTGGCAACTTAAAAGGACCGAGGCTTTAGGGAGAAGCAGAACCCACATTATGCAAGGCATCTTGGTTTGCTATCTCACTAGATCCCAGTCCAAATAGTCTGGACCATCTGTTCACAATTGTTTAAGGACGCATCAACCATTTTTCCAGGTGTCCATCAAGAAGGTGACAGCTCTGATAGTAAATTCAATTCAACAAACATTTGTTGGACAGCCAAAGAGCTGAGTTACTGCTTTAGACACAACATAAGAAAATGAGATAAAAAATACCTGACGTGCCTTGGGACATCTGTGTGACCAGTGCTGGAAAGTCATACAGAAGGACAGAGACAGCTGAATCAAGATGAGACTGTCAATACAGCCTGTCCTCAACTGTCACAGAGGACATCATCCTCTCCTCCTCTGTGCTTACAGACAGGTATCCACCCTGGGGGCAAGGGCAGCCAACTGAAGCTGTCCCCTATTATCTGGAAAGAAGACCTTTCCCTGTACTGTGCACAGGGGGCCACAGCCCATAGTAAACATTTACTGAGCCCCTGGCTCAAAGGGGAGCCATTTCTGCCCTCAGTTCACATACATTCTGGCAAGGGAGATAGACACATAGGAACACAGTGGCAGGGTGGTGTCATGAAAACAGTGTGAGGACTGTACATAGAGGTTGTACGCATGTACAAGGGTGTGGGGGGGAGCAGGGAACGTACTTACACTGACGAATAATGTGGGATAAATGAACGTACACTCAGTCATTGCCTTTCCATCATATATTTCCTGTCTTGTGTTCCTACACGTAGCCTTTCATTTCTTCCCTTTTTCCTTTCCATTCCTTTCCTTTCCTTTCCCCTTTCCTTTCCCTTCCTTTCCTTTGCTTTCCTTTCCTTTCCCTTCCCTTCCCTTCCCTTCCCTTCCCTTCCCTTCCCTTCCCTTCCCTTCCCTTCCCTTCCCTTCCCTTCCCTTCCCTTCCCTTCCCTTCCTTTTAACCCAGTTAAGTGTGTAATGAGTAGATCAACCTCAAATATTTAAGATGGACAGCTGCAGCATCCAACCACCGAAGTTCAAATCCTACCTATGCCTCCTACATCCTCTGTCATCTTGAGCGATGTGCCTGCCCACTTAGTTTCCACATCGGCAAAGTGGGGGTGATAAAAGAACCCTCTTCATAAAATTCTGTGACAGTGAAATGATTGAGGAGATGAAAACACTTTTAAGGCACATCCTGAGCCCTCAATAAGACTAGCTATTATTATTAGTGTTGTTGTTGTTGTTGTTGTTGTTGTTGTTGTTGTTAAAATTATTTACACCGTGGTATAGTGCTAGTGCCAATTTTCTGGAAAATTCTAAGAAATACGAGAACTTAGTCTAAGTAAGAGGACAGGTTTCAAATTCTACCACTGAACTTTTGAAGGCAGTGGGAGCAGTCAGAGTTGCTCCCTAAGGAATGTGTTTTTGATCTCAAGTTTTTAGATGACAAGAGTAAGACTTGCAAATTAATTTTGCCCAATGCCTCAAATATCAGAGCACTGCATATTTTGAAATTACTAAGCATCTATTGTAGTACTTAATTATTTTAGGCAAAAAAAAAAATCCAACCATCTTGGAAAAAAAGATAATATGTGCATAGACAACTAGAAACTATGATGAGAGAGGATGTTGCTTAAAAGCAACATGAGAGAGGGGTATACTTAAAAGTGTGATGGAGGAGAGGAGGTGCTGGAGGATGCCTGTGAAGGAGCCCTGGGCCCTGCCTCTATGGGAATGTTCTGGAACTCCCATCTCCAGGTAGAGCTGTAGAGGACTTGAGTTCTGCAAGTCAGTCAAGAGCTCTGCAAGCCCAGTGGTGCAGGAACAAAGTACGTATCTGCATGGACTGTCCAGACAGATGGCCTCAAGACACCCTCATGGTTTTCTCCAGCCCAGGGTGACCAGGGACAGCATAACACTTCCCTAAAAGTGGCACAAATGAAGCCCTGAGAGCGAACAGGCCTGATGCAATGCTTGATGGCTCAGGGAGGATGCAACAGTGACCTGGATGGATGGGTGGCCAAAGACCAGGTAGAAAGGAGACCAAGATGAAATTCCTACCACAACAGGGAACCAAGACCCAAATATGTTCAGGTATGGAAAGGCAGAGCTATATTTCTTATAGATACCCAGAACAAAAACAAAGTCAGAAATCTCCATATAGAAACAGTAGATAGAACTTTGGTTAAGAATGTGGATGTTTAGGGAGCGCCTGGGTGGCTCAGTTGGTTAAGTGTCCAACTCTTGATTTCTGCTCAGGTCATGATCTCAGGGTCATGAGATCCAGCCCCATGGACATCCAGCTCCATGCTGGGCATGGCCCCCACTTAAGATTCTCTCTCTCCCTCACTCTCTGTGTCTCCCTCACCTAAAAAAAAAAAATGTAGAGTTTAGTATCCTAAAAGATTGGACACTGCTCTACTCTTATGAGCTGACCAGGTACTTGCTTTCTCTTCTACCTTACTTGCTCATCTGTAAAATAGACATGGTAATAATACCTTCTGAGAGGTTGTACATGCTAAATAGAAACCTGAGAGCTTGTTTCATGCTAGGCATCTGATAAATGTGGGTAAATATCCTCATTAGAAGGGAAGGAGTTAGGGAGGGATCTTGGGGCAAGGGTGGTTGGAGGGGTCTGGATGAAGTTGCTGTTAGTCCTGGTGGCAAAGATTCATGAGAATCCTTAGCCAGCCCATGGTGGAACCTCACTGGCATGCTGAGAGGGCAAAAGAGTGGGTTTGGTTTATGGATTAAGCATTAAGCAGGTGACCCCCATGTGCTCCGACCTGATAAGAGCCAATATAATTTTGTGATCAAGATCATGGGCTCTGGCATCCAACGAGCTGGACCGATCTTACTCACTAACTGGGCAACTATACTTGGGTTAGTCTCACTTGTAAAATGGGGATAATGCTAGTTCTTATTTGAAAAAAAAAAAAAAAAAACAACTTATCCAGAGGCTTAGATGAATGAACAGAAGCCAGGAGCTTCTCTAAGCCTTCCTTCCTGGCAAACTGATGCACACTACAGACATTAACAATTATTATTCTGATTCTGTTTCCATCCAAGTTTACACTTCGGCTGTTAGAATCCCTCAGGATCTCAAATATGATATCTCTTCCAACAATAAAACCCATCCAAACTCCAGGCCATTTTCTATCAAAATAAGAATATTAAAACCACCAATATTCACACGAAGATAGAGAGTGGGGCCCACCTTTTCTCATGCACCAGAGCAGATCCCTCACTTGCACTTCAGAAAGAAGCAAAAACATCAACAGGGGTGCCCACAACCCAAAGTCAGGGGCTCAGAGCAGCAGAGAGTGCTCCCTGACATAAAACATCAACCAGTCCAAGAAGGAACGAAAGAACAACTTGTCCGTGGGAGATATTCTGTGCTTGTATTTCTTCCTCGAGACAAATACAAGAGGAAAATGACTTACAACCTGTATCGGTTAACTATCTTTCCAATGATGCTGCATAACAAACAACCACAAGGCCTCAGTGGCATATGGTAAAAATTTGTTTTGGTTCATAGTTCTGTGGGCTGGCTGACTGGTTCTGCTGATCTGAGGCTGGGCTCAGCAGGACCCACTCCCACGTCAACAGTCAGCTGCAGGAAAGCCGGGCAGTCTTGCCATCTTAGCAGAGCTCTTTCATGTCTGGGGCCTCTGTTGGGTTGTCTCGGTGTTGCTCCACGGATCTTATTCCCCCAGCAGGCCAGCCCGGGCACGCTTCCCCAGCAAAAGCAAAAGAGTGAGTGGGAATGCAGAAATGCATCAAGTTTCTGCTTGTCTCCTGTTTGCTACCATCCCCTTGGCCAAAACCAATGTCATGACTTAGCTCAAAGAGATGGGACAGGATTACTCACTGCCCACCCCCACCCCACGCACACATAATGAGGAGGTAGTGCAAAGTTACACAGCAAAAGGTTTTAATCCTGGAAGGGATAGAATTGTCCGTCTATTGTACATCTGCCCATCAGTTGCTCACATAGTCCAAATGATTTGCCAACACTGATTGCAGGATAGGAGAGAGAAAAATGACGAGAGACCAAAGCCACTGAAAGGAGAGCCAGAGTCACCCATGAAACAAGCAACTTTGAGGGTATTACGTGACATATCCCTTTATGGACCCTTTGCATTCAAAGAAACATCAAGTCTCACATTTCACTCTTTACCATCTTAAAATCTCTGTCAACATTTCTAGTCCCGCCTACTTTGAATGAATCCAGATATGCCGCCAGAGGAGAGTTTTCCAGCCATCCTGCTCTAAGACCTTCATGTGCCGGGAATTACATACCCATGTAAAAATAAATGAAAAATATCTTTAAAGAAATTATGATTTCTTACCATTTCAGATAGTTTGGCTCCAATTAATGGATGGAACTTTGAGAACTCACTCTTCCATTCCACCAATTCAGTTAAGACCCACTGGGTAGGGCCACCTGAGTGGCTCAGTGGTTGGGCATCTACCTTTAGCTCAGGGTGTGATCCCAGGTCCTCAGATTGAGTCCCACATCAAGCTCCCCATAGGGAGCCTGCTTCTCCCTCTGCCTATGTCTCTGCTTTTCTCTGTGGGTCTTTCATGAATAAATAAATAAAGTCTTTAAAAAAAAGACCCACTGGGTAGGTCATAGATGAAATTATTCTGAACATGATATATGCTGTGAAACTCCCAGTCCCCACTTACCAAGGCTTGTGGTTGAAATCCTGGTGCCGACTCCAGATTCCAGGAAAATAAATTAAAGATGGGACATAAAATTCCATGATGAAAATTCAGGATTGTAGCTGACTGTTCCACCACTGCCTGTTTCTCATGTAGGAGCTCTCAGGGAAACATCCTTCCTTTCCCTCTGTGTTGTTTTATAAGAGGAGCTGGCCACTTTAATAGCTCGTACATTTAAGATCCATAAAAGATAATGTGCAGTGAAGATGGTTGAGTCAGATAGACTCGGCAGATAGACGTTTTGATAATCAATTTTTAACTAGGTAATAAGAGTTGACACCATGCCTGGAATACCTTCTGGTTTGGGAGGAGAATACTGTCCTTTGTCCTTTGTGGTGAGGTTCACAGAACCACCTGGCTAGATTCCAAACGTACTGACCACTGGGAAGCACCAGGCATAATATCATACTTGATGCGCCATCAGCTTGACCTCTCTCCTAAATTCATGGGGAGCTTCCTATAAATTATGGCTTCTGTCATTTTATCTGAAGCAGTTATTCACATTCAGCGTGGTTTTGCTGGTGGCCACGTTGAAATGGAAGGATCCATCAGCTGCATGTGTATTCAGCGAGACCAACTTTTTTTTGGTGGGGCTAAAAATGATCTAAATGAGATTCCATAAATCAGCACTAACAGCTAGAGTAGTGAGTTTTCTTATGGCAATTTAGGATGCTGGGGCTAAATCAACAGGGTTACTATTTGCTTCTACACTTGGTTGAAAGCTTTTGATCCAACTTTAGTATGAGTGCTCAGGCCACCACCTTATTTTCTGTCTTGTGTGACCTGGGAAAGAGAAGGCAAATATCATTACAACGAAGTTTTCCGTACGACTGATAGACAATCATTCTCTAAGTAATGCCCCCCATGGAAACCTATGTCATTAATTTCCTTTTTTCTGATATTACACAGTTAACTTGCGTGCACAACAACTGGTGAAACAACTCATCAACAGAAGAGATAGTCATACATTTTTTTTTCTCGTAACGAGGACTTTTAAGATCTACTCTCTCAGCAACTTTCAAATAGACAATAGAGCGTTACTATGTATAGTCACTATGCTGTACGTTACATCCCCAGGATTTGTTTATTTTATAAGCAGAATGCTGTGCCTTTTGATAACCTTAAAAAAAGATGTGTAACTCTGTGCGGCAATGGATGCGAACTAGACTTATTGATGGTGATCATTGTGCAATGTATGTAAATATTGGATCATGATATGGTACACCTGAAACTAATGTGATGTTACAAGTCAATTATATCTTTATTTATAACTGAAGAAATCTCCACCCACCTCCAGCCTCACATCCCAAGGTGACCAATGTTAACAGCCTAGAATGCAGATGCCCACATATTTCTCCGCCTTCATACTCAATGTGTAATGAGGAGAATAGGGAGAGACAAGGGAATAGGCTAAATGGGGGCTTGAGCCAAAGACTTTTGTTTTGTCTTTGTCCAAATGTAAAGGAAACATCTGGGGTGTTTAAGGAGAGGGAGTGATAGGCTCTCTCTGTGTGACAAGTGAATGAAGGCAGGAATACGGTCAAGCAAGCTATTGCGATTGTCCAGGAGACACATAGTGGGGGCTGGGACTGAGCTGGTGGCAGTGCAGGTGACAGCAGTAGCTATTTTGGAGGTTAGACTGAATAAGATTTGGGAATGGATCAGATGCTGCAGGGAAGATAGTCAGTTCTAGCTTCGCGCATCTGGGTAGCTACTTCGCCCGGAAAGAAATCCCTGAAGGAACAGGAGGCTTGGCAGAGAGCTCCTGATTCTGTTTGGGATGTGTTGAGGATGACACATCCCCATGACACTTCCAATATAGAGCTCATGTGGGCCGTGGGCTCAGAGGAGAGGTGCGGACCAGAAGATTCTGCCTAAGGAGATGCGAGGGCATCCCCGGCACCTGGCACACTGTTCTAGCATATTACCTACTCAGGAAGCGCTTATCAAATTAACAGAGAACATGAATTAAAGAAGAGCCTTCATGAAGGAAACCTATCCCCCTTCCAGGCTCTCCAGAGGCCCAGACCTAAGACTCTTCAGTGTCATATCGAAGCTAATAACATGGCGCATCTTCAACACATACTCTTTAAATAGCTACTCATTAGTCACTTGTTTAGAGGAGAGGCTCAAGGCTGTTTAGGGTGGGAGAGAGGGAAGGGGGATAGGATATTGAGAAAGAGAAGGGTGACATTCCTGGCTTCTCACATCCTTGAACAATTCAGCTCTGGCCCACACACGCATGCTCTTCTCGGCAGAGGAAGAAGTGCTGAGAGGTGAAATTGCTTGGACTCAAAGCCTTGCTCCGTGTGTGGAGACACAGGCAATTGTTCAAACTGATGGCCTCTGTGTCCCCATCGAAAACATGGGGTTCGTCATAGCACCACCCTCATGAGCTGGGTCAGAGGGTTGAATGACACAGCACACCTAGCATTCAGCGCAGCCCCTGCTCACGGCAAGCACTCTGCCAGTGTTGGCTGCTTGCTCCATCGTGCCCATCCTCCTTCCAACCCCTCAAAATTCTGTCCCTCGAAGGGATGCAAGAAAATCTTCTCCGCCTCTCTGTCTCACTGTGTGTCCTGTGATATGACAGGTGTGAAATGTTTCTTTCTGCCCCTCTAGTCCTGTCCATCTGCCTTCGGCTTCTCAGTCTCTCTTTGCCCGGTCTGCCATGTTTTATGGCCTTCCAAGTTGGAATCCATCTTCCTCACTTGATAATTCTGTACTTGGGACAGGATCCGCATCTTCTGGATTCTGCTTCACTGTCCTCAGCCTTGCACCTTTTTCACAGGAAGGATTGTGGTAAATGTTTATTGCAATGATCTTTTCTTTTAATGATTAATAGATTTATTTAAACAATAATACATAGAGTTATCATCATTTCCAGGCTTAATATGAAATGTTCAGTGTTTGATCTAATTTTCCTTCCAGGATAAATTTTTCTTTCCTACCTCTGTCAGTTTTGAATACACAAAACAGAAGAAGGGGGGCCCAATTCCAAACAGAGCTCCTATGAGTGAGGCCTTGGGAGTGAGTCTAAAATTGGGATACATTTTTCTGAATTGAGCTGAGAGAGAGAGGAACAGACATATCACTAGAGTTAACTTTTGTCCCATGCTCACCTTGAGAGCCACATTTTTAGGCAATTATTGGTTCTGATATTTTTTCTCATATTTTTTTTTGAAACCAATAAGAGCATTTGCTTACTATTGAGGTAACTCCTAATCATTGTAGAAAATTTGGCAAAGTAAAAAACATATAGAAGACTATTACAAAAATAAGAATTACCCGTAATCCCACTAGAGATAATCACTGGTGGTATTTTGGGATTTCGTGTATCCACACGTATTCTGTTTGTCTATTCTATATGTCCATGTATATTCTATGTGTATATATATTACACACCTATATTTGTCCTATATATCTATATAAATTGGGATCAAATGGAATAAACTGTTTCAAAATCCCTTTTTAAAATTAACAGTACTTCAGAAGAACTTACTCATAATTCAAATGTTATTCAAAATGTGATTTCAATATTAATCTCTCCCAGGAATAAATGTCTTTGTCTATAAATCTTTGCCCACATATCTATTTTCTCTAGGACAGACTTCATGGGAAGGGAATTTCTTTGTCAAAGGATGTGAACTCATTTTAAATCCTTGGTATCTATTGTCAAATTGCTTCTGAGAAAGAGTGTAGCACTTTAAGCCACCAGCGGCCACGGAGGAGGGAGACATAGATCTTCTCAGCCTCTCCATCCTTCTGTCTTTTTCATCTTGGACAGCTTGATTGGCATAAAAAGGCAGTGACTTGATTTGCTAATTTCTTTGATTACCAGTCAAGTTGACCTCCTTCGTGAACTGTCTGTTCCTATCTTCTGCCCTTTTGTTCTACTAATGAGTGAAAGCCCCTTTTTTTGATCTTTGAGAGCTCTTTATATAAGGAAAAAAATTATCCTTTTCCTGCATTAGTTACAATTTTCTCCTTTTGCAGTTCGCCTTTTAAATGATTGAGAAGATACTGGATTTATTCATTTATTTGAAGAATATTGACATTGTCACAAACTTCATAGATTTTTTCCTCTAGATAAATATGTGCATTTCTCATATCTTATTTTGTGTATCTTAAAAAGATTTCTAGTTTTCATCATCCAGAGTAAAAGGGGATCTTACCCATTTCTTAACCTATTTTTTCTAGGGTATCTTGGGTTTGTTAATGCAGTTAAGAAAATGGGTTTTCCCCCCTTTAGTTTTCGTGGATATAAGCAAAGCTATTGCTGTTTCTCTATTTTATACTTAATCCATCCACTTTATCAAACACTGATTAACTCTTAAGAGATTAACAACCGAATCTCTTGATATCACCAGGGATACTGGGCTTTCACCTAATTTTAATGAAAATACCTTCTGTATTCACCATTAAATATGGTAGCTGCTGGCTTGAGCTAGACAGTATTTATCACACTTATTAAGTGGACTTACATTCCTAGCTCGCAAATAGGTTTTCTCCCCCTTTTAATTAGGAGTGGGTGTCGAATGTTATCCGACACATGGGCAGTGCTTGGCTATTTATAAATGCTGTGATTATACCTTTTATCTGTATAAATGTCCCTCTTTGTCCTGTTTACTAATGCATTTCCCTTCTTGAATTCTATTTTGTCTGAAATGGATATCACCAACCCTGCTTTTCTAAAAAATCTTTTTGCCTGTATTTGTTTACTTTTGCCTATCTCTCCACTTTCAATCTTTCTGTATCATTGATTTTCAGCATCTCAGTTCAGTTAGACATTTCATAAATATTGGCCACTTGCCTATATGGCAAAACACTGGATCAGGTCCCTGGGATAAAGATGAGAAAGAAGAGAAAACCTGCCAGAGGGATGCATGACAACTCAGATTGAATTAGGCACTGCTGTGGGCAGATGTGGGAAAGTAGTAGCTCCCAGATGGAGGGGCCAGCAGGTTTGCTCAGACGTGACAGGTTAGTCATGCAGGCATGCACACAAGATAACCCAAGGAGAGTCGATCAGCTGGGCCTCAGGGGCTGAGCTTCCAGACCCCATGGAATTTGGGGGGACCCCATGCTGCAGCACCACCATTAAGTCAAGAAATTAGCTGTGTCTCCTCTACTCTTTTTCTCTACTTCATAATATCTGCCTACTTATAGTTTTTATTTCATTCATTCATTCTGTCAATAAATAATTTTTCAGCACTTTCTCCATATCAGGTGTCACTCTAGAGATTGGGAGAGCAACAGTAAGGGAGATGTAAAAAGTAGTTGTCGTCACAAAGCTTATATTCTAGAGGAGGGAGCAGATGATGACAAGTAAAAAGCACACGATAATTTCAAATGGTGGAGAGTGTCATGAGGGAGGGCCCCTCCAACAGCTCCTCATCACACCTAGATGAAAATCCAAAGCTCCCTCCATCACCCCCAGCTCCTACATAAACTGACACCCCACCTCCACTACCTCAGCAAGCCTTCTCTCTACCTTGCTTTGCCCAAGCTCCAACCTCCTGGCTTCAACTTTCCTCAAACAGGCCAAGCATGCTTCTTCCTCAGGGCCTTTGCACACTATTCCCTCTGCCTGGATGTTCTTCCCCCAGATGCCTGCTTAGCTCACCACCCATCTGTTTCAGGCATCTTTGAATGTTGCGTCATCGTTAAGGCCTTCCTGACCACCCTCTCCATGAGGCAGGACCCCTCCCTCCCTCCAACTCAATCCCTCTCTTTGCTTTGCTTTGTTTGCCTCCTAGCTCTTAGCACTGCCTGACCCTGTGGTGTGTACACCTATCATTGTCTTTGATTATTGTCTATCTCCCTACCTAGTGGTGAGCTCCTTGAGGGCAAGAACTTTGCCTACAGAATAAGCACAAGGTACAGAGCTCAGCACCAAGCAGGCACTCAATGCGTATTGGCTGAAAGAATGAATGAGGAAAGCAGTACACAGCCTAAGTGGTGACAGTGCTGGAGAATGATTTGGGTGGGGAAGCTGACCTTGGCAGGTAGGCAGATCTCAAAGACTGGGGGAGGGTGAAAGGGCCAGCTACTCAGGCCTCCTTCATCTCCTAGCTCGCCCCTCAGGTAACTTGCTCCACAGCCTTGAGGAAGAGTGCAGGGTGGGGCAAGAAGAATAGGGAGTAGCCCTCCTTCCCCACAATGCATTTTGCCTCCTCTTGTTTCAGACTCCTACTTGTATGATTTTCATCTTTATCCTTATGATAATAAGTTTTACCACAATTTGTCTGGAAATGCTACACTTTTCATTAAAATGGCCTGAAACATGATAGAAGATTTTCATCTGTTCCCTAAGTTTCCAGGAACTTCTCCAGTTCCAGGAAGGTGTCTTATACATTGTATTCTTGTAGCCTCTTTCTTTATAGATATTTGTCTTGTTCTGCATTCTGGAAGAGCTGCTCAAATTCACATCAAGGTCATTGGTTTGGTTTTTGCAGTGTCAAGTCTGTCCTTGCCCCTCTCAACATGAACGTTCATTTAGCTACTTCAACTCTGTTTCCTTTCAAGACTTTCTTGTTTCCCCACTCCCGTCTCCGGGTCACATTTGTGCCTCAGACATTCTTCATCCTCTGCTCCTTCCCTCCTAGGATGTCCTACTCCTTTTCCTCACAGGTCATGTCTTTTTGGCTTTTTCTAAACTTTTCTTCTGGTTCCTAGAGTAAATCATTTTCAGAAGCATATATTTCTTCTGAGCATTATGGATATTTCATTCATTCATTCATTCATTCATTCATTCATTCATTCAACAATGAAATTTATTGACTGCCTTTCCGGTACCTAGGACTGAGCTAGGCTTCAGGAGGCAATCCCATGGCCAGCAAATCTCTATTCCCACAGATGGTAGAGTTGAATGGGGAAACCAAACAATTATATAAGAAATTTTAGTATATATGACAAGTACCATGGATAGAACACATGTGGAGTGATATCAGAGCACATAGTAGAAGCATGTTGTCTACAGGTGAGATGGAAGGGGGATTAGATGCTGCCTTCTTTCTTTTCCCAAAGTATTGTTTTTTTCATATGGTCTATGTCATGGAGTTTGGGTTTTTACTCCCTTACTTTGGTCTCTCTCAGTGAGACCCGACTGGTCCAGGCTTCCTGTGCAGTAACTGATGGAATGTTGAATTCCTCTTAGTTCTTCTCATTGTCCATTTGGGTGTCCTTCATATCTCCTTCCAGATATACAAGGCAGGTGACAGGTTGGTATTCACAGTGTCTGGCCCTGTCTCTAGTGTGGAGAAGTAGATATTCTTACCGTGCCTCTCTACACTGGGTAAGATCCTCTGTCCCCTTGCCCTCTGACATCCTGAACCAATCTGTGTTCTCCATGCAAAGCCAAAATCTCCAGCAGGCATCTTTTCTAGGATTCTTCTGGAGTAAATAAATCTGGAGTGGACAATTTCTTCCCAATGGTGACCCCTTCTAGTACATACTGAAATGTATTTGGTACAGTGCTAAAGGAAACTACAGAAAACATGTTGCATTTTTGGTCATTGATAGGGACAACGCTGGGTGGTGTAGAAAGGCAGGCAAGTCAAGGAAATGTCCCTCCCAGCAGACCCACTAGAATTTGGGGCTCAGTGAGCACCAGTGAATCTGATTCTAAGGAAGGGAAAACAAAAACTCACTTCTCTGAGAAGGAAAGAAGAAATGAAATGTAGGCTAGTGGAGAAGGAGGATATAACAAAGTTTCAGGAGTTCAGATAAATATTTAAACCAGGAAGGAATTATGAGTCTCCCCAAAATGGTATGCATCATTAATTCCCAGGCAGTCAGGTTAACCACGAGCTGGTAGTGAGATGGCCTCTTGCATTATTTTTTTAATGGAGTTCCCAGGTTAAAGTAGTTTTCATTTAAGGTCAATCAATAGGCAATTTTATCCAGGCCTGGTGATTAAAAGAAAACCATAAAGAAGCCCTGTGACAGTAATCATTGTGGCTCAATCAGACCTAGAAAGCAGCGGAGGAAGGCTAGAACCACAGATCAGGGCAGGGGCTCCAGGCCCTAGTTTCCATCAAACTCCACACCTCGTGCATACTACCACCCCCCGTGAGCCAGATGGTTCAGTCCACACCCCCAGGCAAAGAAAAGAAACTCCTGTTAGTTTCTTTTCTGGTAGATGGGGCACATCGGAATAATTTAAATTAACAGTGTAGATCCAGCTTATTCTTGAATTCCCAGTGATCGGTCACAGTGAATTAGTAGGAGTCAGAATTTTAGTTTGACAGAAGTGATTATATTCGGTGCCTTGTGAGTCTCTGGGTCTCTCTATCTCTCTTTCTTTATTAGAGGTAGCCTCAGGAAATCAGGAGGAAATGAGATGCCCGGGAACGTGTAACTCAGAGATCCACCATTGACTTGGTTAGGAAATTAGGGTTGAAGAGGGTTTCTAGAAAATAAAATTGCCTTCAGGTCTTGCAGGCTGATTCAAGTGCTCGCAAAATGCACCTGGGAATTAGAATATTTGAAGGAAAGGGTTTTCCCTTCTCCATCATTGTCTTCGGAGCCAATGGAAGCAACATTTTTTCTTTGAATTGTGGGTTCTTTGGAGTGAAATGTTATATCTTCCTTTCTTTTTCCTTTTCTTAATAGTCTAGGACTTTTTCTAAAAGTATGTTTTACTTGATCCAGCATTTTGAGTTTATTAGACAGGATTTTCCCAAGACTTGCTGTTTATTTTCACAGACTCACTTTTCACGGAGTCAAGAGAATGAAGAAGAAAAATCCTGTTGCCGTGTGTGTGTGTGTGTGTGTGTGTGTGTGTGTGTGTAATAAATTAGGCTTTAAAGGAGCTGCTGGTTGCTAGTTCACACACACAATCAAACTCTGCTGTAGTTTCCATAAAAAAAAAAAAAAAATCCCTGCTGTGAATCTAATGAGGAAAAATGCTCTGAATCTTTCCTCCTTGCTTATCAAGAATCAAGATGGAAACAAGGAATGTTTGAAACTATACAGAAAGTACACGAAGGAATGTGAAAATTCTGTGGGGGAAGGAAATAAATCATGTATTGTTGAGGGGTGCTTAGGCCTGTGAATATATCCTTCAGATTGATATTCAAAGACTAGTAAATGAGGTGTTAGGAGGCAAGAGAGTTTATATAATCCTTGATATTTTTATTTTCATAAAGGCCAGAGAAAAAAGTAAGGTGTTTCCTTTGGACACAAGAGCAGCTTCTTGAAAGACGTTAATTATTATGGCCCTTAAAAAGGTCCCTGATCACTTCTGAATACATTTGTTTAAAACGACAGAAGAGGAACAGTGACAAAGAAGAGACACCTAATTTCTCTTTCCCTTGAAATTTTCGTCTCTAAAACAGCTTGGCAAAGACTCTAAATCATGCTGAAGCATCTCTTCGGCAACGAGACACATGTGAAAACGAGCGTGTGCCCGAGTGCAAAGCATGACATTCCCATGCGTGCTATTCCTAGCAGAACATGTAGCATCAGCATTTTAAAAGCTTAGCAAAAGGGTTGGAATTCCAACCAAGAAAGGAGGAGGAAGCTGCAGAAACAACTTTGTGCGAATCCATACAGCTGCTGGCTCGGTTTCCCTGCATTGATCTTGGGCCTTGACAACTGAGGAATACATCTTTATCATTCTTTTTGCTTAGACTCAAGTATTACATATACTTGAATGCAACATTGTGTTTTATTTTCCAACTCTGCCAAGATTCAATCTACTGGTATTGAATATCCACCAAAAGAACGCTAGGCAATTACGGAGCATGCACAAAGGAGGTACAGAAAACCCCATAAGCCTCATTCTCTCTCCAAGTCTGATAGCAATAAAACACCAACTCCACCCTTTTTCGCTCTGGGATTCTGACTAATAAGCAGAGACAGAGGAGAAAAGGAAATTGAATCTCAATTATGAGAGATATAAGGGATTGGGTGTTTTATTGCACTTATAGTTTGTTCCTTTTTAATGTTTTACCTAATTCTGTTACGGAAGAGAAAAGAAATCTTAAAAAAAAATCAGCTATAAAAAACCTAAAGAGATGTGAATAGCAGCAAACGGTACTAAGTCATTTACAAAGGGGAACCGTTTCGCAAAAGTAAATCAGTTATTTCACTACCTTAGAACTTGAATTTCTGTGACTTTTCGGGGGTTTTCGAACTTCGGGACGAATACAGTCACCAGACAAATAACGTAGGTGAGCTTAGAGAGGGCCGTGTGAACGAGCAGAGCAGTTAGACCAACGAAAATAAGTAGGGAGGTTTTTTTTTTAATAATAAATTTATTTTTTATTGGTGTTCAATTTGCCACCATACAGAATAACACCGAGTGCTCATCCCGTCAAGTGCAGTTTAATGCTGCCTGTTACAGGCTGCTTGTCCCCTTCGGCCCCTGAGGATGTGCTATTTGGAAAGGAGATTGCCAAGGGCCACAGAGGATCAGGCCCGGGCCACTTAGAGGGTTGGGTTCCGCCTCCCAGGGAGCCTGGGGACTGCGGGGCGGCTGACCCAACTGTGACCGGTCATCGGCCATCGGAGCCCTGTGTGGAAGGGGCACAGGGACCAAAACGCACCATTAGAGAGAAAAGGCCCTTTGGGCCCTTGCCTGGGGACAGCGACACGTTTCCGTGGCTCTCAGCTACCTCCGGGCTGAAGCTCCAGCTCGGCAGCAGGGCCCTGGCTCTTCTCAGCGCTTTCTGGGTGGCTCAGGCTCATTTTCTGTTAAACATATTCTATAAAACAAAAAATGCCAAACTGGTCCCTGCCCTCCGGCTTCCAGCTGAGAAGGTACCCATGGAGAATGAGGTGGAGGTGGGAAGGAAGAGGGGTCAGGTGTTCTCCTGGCTGCCCCCGCCCCAGCCATGGGCTGGCAGAGATGATAAGCCTCAGTATAAGGCCTCCCCTCCAGTGGGGCAGCCCCTCCCCTACAGCTCTAGCTCCCCCCATTCTAGGAGCCTCTCCCTCCCCTCCCCCTTCAGGCCTGGGGATGGTAACTGGTAGCTTCTGCTTCTTCCAACTTCGCCTAAATATAAAGGGAAATTAGATGCAGAGACCTCGCGGCCCTTTCTGTAATCCCCACCCCTACCAAGTGCAGATCTCTTACCGGCTTCACTTTTGATTTGGGGGCTGGAATAGGGGGGCGGGGGAGGCTCAACTTCCTCCCTCCACCCCCCACCCACTCGCCAAGTCTCAGGTAGGAGGAAGTCTGCCTTGAGGCTCTGGCATGAGATCGATTGCTCCTGAGCTAGAAGATATCGATCCCCTGACAATTGCTGTCCTGCCTTTCTTTGGGTGAGGAGCTGACTATAGGCTTAGGAATTGTGCACAAGGGTGGTATTTCTGAATAACAATGGCCCATTGTCTCCTTATCGATTGTTCTGCAGTCTAACTGGGTTAGAACTGGTACACAGTTCAGGCTCCCTTCCTTCTCCCTCCCTCCCAAAGCAAACCAAAGCCTTTAAAGAGAGAACGGGGAGAGAGACAGAGGTTATTTTATTTCATATGAAGATGGTCTCAAAGCTCCTGACTAAATACATTTTTATCTCCTTTTGAGAGCTGGAAATCGTTCAGACCAATAGTCCTGGCGATGACCCTGGCTTGGTCCAAGGGGCTTGGGCCTCAGGCGGTTGTATTCCAGCCTTTGTCCTTGCCAGCCCATCCCGGAGCCCCATCTGATCCGAGTGGGCCCCTCTTCTCTTGTCGGCTCTGTACCTGACTGACCGCTGTAGTAGGCAAAGTGTCTGAGGCTCACAGTGCTGCGAAAGGCACACGAAATTCTTTTATGTTTAATTTCTTCTAAACTCAGAAGAAAAAATGAATATAATAATGATGACTGTAATAATAAATCCATCCTGGATTATACTTGCTTTATGTCAATGTGGTTGTAAAATTTAATTTTTAATATTTTCCATGAAGGAAAGGACTTACAAAGGCAGATGTGCCCAGGGCCCTCAGAAGTCATTAATGCTGTCCTGCTTTGCAGTACGCTGGCCCTGGAGACACTCCTTAGGCAAATAAAATCTGGGAAACCCAAGGGCTGCACCTCCCTTGGGAGAGTCACATCACGCTCTAAAAAAATCAAAGGGCCAGAGTCACTTGCAGTGAAGGAACCTACTTCATTTTGGTTAAGCCAGCTAGTTTCAAACTTATTTGACCACAGATTACTTGGAAAAACACCAAACTAAACTTTACTTGTTTTATTTAACTTTTTTTTTAGCCTAGACAACTTCTCACAACTTAAGTAGTGCAATCTTGTATTTATTTTTTATATGCCCCCTGGGAAATTTGTAGCTATAAATGCCCATAGTGTCAAAGAAGCAAGATTTCAAATCAATAACCTAAACTTTCACCTTAAGAAATTAGAAAAAGGGGCACCTGGGTGGCTCAGTGGTTGAGCATCTGCCTTTGGCTCAGGACGTGATCCCAGGGTCCTGGGATCAACTCCCACTTCGGGCCCACAGGGAGACTCCTTCTCCCTCTGCCTGTCTTTGTGTGTCTCTCATGAAAAAATTAAAATCTTAAAAAAAAAAAAAAGAAGAAATTAGAAAAAGAAGAGCAAATAAAACCCAAAGCAAGAGGGAAGAGGGAAATAATAGAGATTAGCGCAGAAATAAATGAAAGGTAGAATAGAAAATCAATTGAGAATATCAACAAAATGAAAAGTCTTGAAAAAATTTAAAAAAGATCTTTGAAAAAACCAGCAAAATTGGCAAACCTTCAAATAGATGACCAAGAAAGAAAGAGAGAAGACTCAAATAACTAAAACTTGGAATGAAAGTGTAGTTAATACAACTCACCTCACAAAGATAAAATGAGTTACAACTAAGATGAGTTATAGGTGGATACTAGAAGCAATTGTACATCAACAAGTGATAGAGTCTAGATGAAATGGAGACTTTCCTGGAAGACACATACCATGGAAACAGACTCAAACAGAAACACCTGGGTGTATATACTTCTAGAACAAGGAAAGAAATTGAATTACTAATCAATTATTGATTCGCAAACTCCTCCAAAAAGTAAATGAAGGAACACTTCCCAATTCATTCTATGAGGCCAATACTATCCTATCCTGATACAAAAACATCACAGGCAAACTATAGACCAGTAACCCTGGTGAATTTGAGCATAGATATCCTCAACAAAATACTAGCAAACCGAATCCAATAATATATCAAAAGACTACACATTATAACCAAGTGGGGTTTAACCCAAGAATGCAAGTGTGATTCAACATACAAAAATCAATCAATGTAATCCGCTGTATTAATAGAATCAATGGTCAAAGCCACACAATCATCTCAATAGATGCCAAAAAAAGCTTTTGAGAAAAATCCAACAGCCTATCGCGATCAAAACACTCAATGCATCAGAAGTGGAAGGAATGTCTACAACCTGCCCATCTACTAGAAACTCACTCAACGTCGTACTTTATGGTGAAAGGCTGAATGTTTTCACTCCAAGATCAGCAACAAGACGAGGATGTTGGCTCTCGCCACTTCTATTGAGCATTGTGCTAGAGGGTCTAGCCAGGGCAATCAGGCAGGAAGAAAACACAAAGGGCTTCTGGGTTGGAAAGATAGATCTGTATGTAAATGTCATGATCTTACATACAGAAAATTCTAAAAATACACACATATGTACACCTATTAGAATTAATAAGTGAGTTCAGAACCATTGCAGGTTGTGAGATCAATATATGAAATTCAATCACATTTCTACTCTACACCCAGCAATGAATAATCCAGAAACAAAATTAAGAAAATAATTTCGTTTACAATAGAATAAAAAAAATACAGATAAATTTAGCAAAAGACATGCAAGACTTCTACGCTAAACACTACAAAACATGTTGAAAGAAATTAAAGAAAACTGAATAAACAGAAACATTCTCCTGTGATCATGAATCGGAAGATGCCATAGTGTTAGGATGACCATACTCCCCAAACCGATCTACAGATTCAACACACCCAGTCTCTTCCAAAATCCCAGCTATAACCAACCTAAACATGGAATACCATTTGGCCCTAAAAGAGAACGAAACTCTGATACCTATTACAATGTGGATGAACCTTGAAATCATGATGGTAAGTGAAAAAAGCCAGACATGAAGGCCTCGTATAGTAGGATTCCATTTGCATGAAAGGTCCAGAATAGGTAAACCCTGGTGATAGAAAGTAGATGCATGGTTGCCAGGAGATGGGACAGGGGAGACAGGAAAGTGACTACTCGTGTGTACAATGTTTCTTTTGGGGTGATGAAAAAGTACTGAGGGGCACCTGATTGGCTTGGTGGTTGAGTGTCTGCCTTTGGCTCAGGGCATGATCCCAGCATCCTGGGATCAAGTCCCACATTAGGCTCCCTGCATGGAGCCTGTTTCTCCCTCTGCCTGTGTCTCTGCCTCTCTTTGTGTGTTTCTCATGAATAAATAAATAAAATCTTAAAAAAAAAAAGTACTGGAATTAAATACTAGTGATGGTTGCACAACTCTGTGAATATACTATAAGCCGCTAAATTGTTTATTTTTAAAAGGATGAATTTGATGGTAAATACCAACAATAAAGTTGTTGTATTTTAAAACATCCCCTGGCAGTCACCACTAGGAATGCACCTCACGAGTCTGTTCCTGTACTAGATAAAATTTGTGTTCATTTGCCCCTCCCTTTTGCGACTTTTTCTGCTAGCAATACATCTTTTTGGACTGAGGTGTCTTGGCATGCTCATTTACTGCATAGTAACTGAGTGCCTTACCCTGCCTGTATCAGGCTCTGTGCTAGACACTAGGGATACAGACATGAACAGGATAGACCTGATCCCTGGCCTCAGAGAACTTACTGTTTAGTTCATACCCACTGGAAGCTTAATTCTGAATTTCAGTGTTTTGTTTTGTTTTGTTTTAGGCCATCCTCTTGTAGGGTGAGGGTGGGAGTGGGGATAGAGAAACAGTTAGCTTTTTTTGGGGGGGTGGGGGGGAGTCCTCCAGGTGTCTGGTCAACCTTCCTCCTAGATCCCTATCAAAATGTCACCTGTTGGAAAAAGGTCAGTTTAAAATGTTTACCTTTCCGGTGCTTTCTGCATTTTAGTTGGGGACACGTGAAAGGTGAAGAGAAGACCCCAAATACCGGTTGAGCCCCTGGTATGCTCCAGGCACGGTACCATGATCACAATCTCCCAGCGAGGTGGGTCACAGCCATAACAAAACTAAATGGCCAGAGTCAACAGAATGTGTACTGACTGCCAGATAGTGCACAGGGCTTTTAGAAGCATCATCTCATTCCCTCCTCCCAGTAACTTTATGGTCCCTATTTTATAGACACCTTTCAGAGAATGTTGCCCAGTGACACAGTTAATGAGTTGAGGGGCCAGAATTTTCACTTCAGCTCTGCCTGGCTCCAGAGCCCGTGAGCATTCTCTTGTGCACTGCCTTCTGGGTTCTGCCTTCAGAATACCTAAATGGCTTACAGACCCAAGGAGTGAGGTTCTAGTGCAGTCTCGTGAGTCCAGGGGCAGGTGGACAGAACACTGCTGGTTCAGAGTCCTCGCTCCTGCACCTGCCAGCTTTGTGTCCTTGCCTCCATTCCCTCCTCTGGGAAATGCATCAATAGCAATTTTAGGCTAGAGGGGGTATTATTACAGTTAAGTGAACCAATGTGTGTAAAGTGCTTAGAGCAGGGTTTGGCTATGCTAGATGATCAATAAATAATAGTTGTGATCCCTCATCAAACCACACAGACCTAATAGTAATTACAGTGGATCTATCTGGTTGACTTACCACATGTCTGATGCTACACTGGATGTGTTCCAGCCCCCACATCTAGCCCACCTAACTTCTATGCAAGCAGAAGAGAGTTATTCTTCCCACTTTACAGATGCTAAATCCAAGGATTGTACAAGCTACGGTGCAGACCCAGGTTGGATGAGTTGATGCCATTTGGCTCCTCATAGGGTCAGGACCCATTGCATGGACTTGGAAGAGCTTCCTTCTCAAGAAAACATCTCGCCCCTAAGGCCTGATCATAGGGTTCCATCTGAACAACCTCAGGGGATAATGAAGAGCTGTCAGCTGGGCCAGAATGGGTGAGACACTTGACCTACATAGGACACAAAATTTAAGGAGGTGCTTACTCTCAGGGTCATGCAAGGGCAAGGCTGGTCCCTGAGATTGAGTGCCTCCTTAAACCTGTGTGCCCCACCCACCCACCCAGTTGCCTTGCTTATCGCTCCCTAATCCCAGTCCTCACTATACCTCTACTCAGGAAGCCCAGGACCTTGTCTCAGTGAGGACAAAGTATCATGGTTTGTGTTTGTAGCTGACAAAACTACAGTGTCTCTCAACTACAATATGGAAAGACCTGGGGGTAATAGGGAAGTAAGAGTCAGCGTCAAGTCCATTATGAGTCAGGGGCCAGCACTGGCCAAATTCACCATCAGTTTAAAGCTGGAAGAGAGAAGTTTAAAGAAAGTCAGTGGCCTCAAGGCAAAATGCTACAGAATGTTAGAAAAGATAGGGGGATTTATGGAAAGAAGTGAAACCAGCATAATGAGGATTAATGCCAAGCATTTGGCTCTTGGAGAAAGAAGCCACTGAGTAAGCATTTCCAACAAGTGCAGCCTAGTTGCAAAACTGAATTCAGGAGGGAGGTTGGTAAAAGGTGCAACATGGAGTGAAAGCAGCTGATAGGAGAGGCAGCTACCCAAGGGGAGGTGAGGGCGACCCAAGAAGCGTTTGTGGGACGAGCAGCAAATGGTGGGCGATGGACCTCTGGAGGGACGATGCTAGCAACAAGCCATCTTCTTGTCAAAGTTTGGAGTTAATGTATCACTCTGTACTGGTTTGGGAGCATCTTTTTCAAAGATCCCAGAGTTCTTTGCAAATATTCATCAGGAATTTTGCCCCCACGCATAGAGCTGTCAACTGAGCTGCTTCTTTCTCCATAATGGCCAAGCGCGTGGCCCAGGTGGAGGTCAGCAGAGCAGGGGGTTGATAAGCTTTCTGTGTTAACTGAACTCTTTTGGCTGCAAGTGGCAAAATATGACTTGAGACAACACGAGCAGAGAGGAGATCCAATTAGAAGGTTACAGGCTGTCCTTTTCATCCCAAGTGCAGCAAGAAGCTTAGTTTCAGGAAGGAAATATCAGTAAAACCACAGCTCTGTAAAGAACCCAGGATGCCTTCCCCACGTCCCTTTCCTGCTGTGCACTTTCTAAAACAGCTTCTCTGCTTCTCTGTCCACCTGGTGGGCAATGGCCACCTTGAGTAGTTCCCCCATTGAAATCTCCTCTATTTCCAAGAATAGCCATCCTCATGGGAATCTTTCGGCCCCAATTCCAAATCCCCAGAGAAAAGGCTGATGGGCCATCCTGATCTAATCCATTCTGGCCATATGTCTTTGTGCCACATGACATGCCAGATGTCATGCCAGATATCTTGGCCTGAATGTAGCTCCTCCCTTGTAAACATGTGGACAAAAGGAGGAAAAGGGGCAAATCCCAGAAGATAGGTTCTGGGTGGACAAGCCCATAGATGTCCATACTTCCTCCTGTGACGTGTGACCCCATCCACAATGGTATGGCAATGCTGACTAAAGCCACAAAAAGATGAAACTATGCTCAGAAGTTAACTAGCGTTGAAGACGGTATACTAAGTCAAGTGAACCAGACACGCAAGGACACATAGTGTATGATTCCAGCTAGAGGAGTCACACTCGTGAGATAGAAAGTAGATCAGTGTTGTGGGAAGGGGAATGTGGGGAGTTACTGTTTAATAGCTACGGAGTCTCAGTTTGGGAGGGTGAAGAAGTTCTGGAAAGGGATGGTGGTGATCATTGGACAACAATGTGAATGTATTTAATGCCACGGAACTATACGCTTATGAATGGTTAGAGTGGTAAATTTCATGTTATATAAATATTTTTAAAATAATAAAATAAAATAAAAAATAAAATAATAAAATAAAATAAAATAAAATAAAATAAAATAAAATAAAATAAAAGTTTAACTAGAGAACCAATGAAAGGAAGACCACAAAGATGTATAGCTTGCCCTTCGGAGCATTCATGTCATTCATGCTTCCCTTTGCTCTGGATGCACTCTTTTCCTTCTTTACTTAGGGACCTCTTAGTCATCCTTCAAGACCCAGAGAATATAATCCTCCTCTCTTAAGCTTTGCTCTACTCCCCCAGGCAGTCTTCATCATGTCCTTCCTGTGTTTCTATGGCTGCATATATGGCATAGAATGCTATTACTGTAAACCATATACCATAATTGTTTTTTATACATGGGTCGCCCTCAGAGCAGACCAATTAGAAGAGGGCAGTGTAGCAGTTGACACAGCGGACCTGGAGCCCTTCACCCATTGTGTGACCTTGGGCGACTACTTTCCTGCCTTCATCTCTTCAACTGTAGAAATGGGGACCGTTACGTCTACCTAGAGGGTTGTCATGAGGATTAAATGAGGAAACCCATGCAAACCGTAGTACGTGTCACTGATAGGTCATAAGTGCTCAATACCTGTTAGCTTTCATTGTCATCACTCACTGTCAAACACCGCATCAGAGACGCAGTGGCAGCTCAGTGACTGTTGCAGAGATGAACAAAACAAGGAACAAATAAAACCCTGCGTATGTGCATATAAACTGTCAGTCATGACAAAACAAACGGAAACAAGATTAAGTAAGAAAAGGTACATCAGAAGCCTGTTACACTTGACAGTGGCCTCAGCTTTGTAAAGGAGGCTGTGAATATATTGTTTCTGGAGGTGGTTCAGGGAATGTTAGAGGCTTAGTGAGGACATTGGGAGAAGTTAAATAGCCATCCCACTGTGGTACATCTGCATAAATGAGGTGCCCAGAATGTCCCTTTCCGAACATAGATTTCCATTCCACTTAGCTGCTGTATCCTTTGGCTACGAAGAACAGATTGGCACTTAAATATGTACATCGCCTTTAGATTTCCCCGGGGAAGGAGATCGATAGAGCCCCTGTTTATTTGCAGAATGAGGCTTTAATTGTGGACTGGGTCTGTCATCCTCAGCGCTGGATCACTTGCTTCTTAGACCGCACTGCTGCTTACGGTCCCTCCCTGCACCCCTTTATTTTCATCTGGAGCCTCTCTGACTTTTGAGCCCATAACGATGCTGAACAAAATGCTCATTTCACTAGAATGGGGGCTTTGTTCCCTATCACTAACGTCCATCTTGGCAAAATGACTTACAACAGCTGCTCTGAGAAGTAAAATCTGATAGAAACAGAGTCTGCATAGATATAAACATAAACATTAGTTTCTATGGAAACAAAAGTTGCAGAGCGATGACTAGAAGCTCTAAGAGCCTGTATTCCAGGAATCAAATGCTAAATATATAGTGAATGCATCCACCAGGGATGGTACCAGTAGAGCCGAATTCTTTTGGGGAGTAGCACAGATCACATGGACGATTCTGGCTGAAATGGACACCACCTAGTAGAATCAATATGAGGGAGGGCGGTCTTTTCTGCCCCAGACTGAAACCACATTTCTTGTCTTAATTGAAAGCCTTGGGACAATGAATCGTGCATTGATGAAATTCAGTCAACAATTAGACCCATGGGTACTTCACTCTGGTGTCCAATAAACGTCCTGAAGGCCTAATAAAGGTTTAAAGTTCCACACTCAGAGAAAAATGTCCCCAAGACCCTTATCCAATGGACCCGATTCCTGTGGCCCCAGTACCATGCATCCCATGGTGCTGTCTGCCTCCCTATCTTCTCCACCATCAATCTAGGAGTCCTGAAGGACCTTGGTTTAAGTGACATTGGAAATAAGGTCCCAGAAGAGTCCAAGGATGTTTATGCAAAGTCATCAGGTCACACCAGGAGAAGCAAAGTCATGGGTTTCACGTTGGACAAGTTGAATTTCAAGTGCCCCTAAGACAACCAATGAGAGCCAGCCCATCTGTTCCAGATACTATTTCTGAGTATCAGATTATCCTAAACTTAGTTGCTTACAGGGATTTTTCTTTATTAGGTTCACAGGTTCTGTGGATCAGGAATCAAGGCAAGGCATAGAGGAAACAGCTTGTCTATGCTTCGTGATGTCTGGGGCCTTAGGTGAGAAGATGGAACATCTGAGGGTGACGCATGGCTAGGTGATTCAGTGGCTGCTGCTTGGAGACATCTTGGGGTGCCATGTCTGATGGCTAATGTTGGCTGTCAACTGGGACCTCAGCTGTGGCTGTCAGCTGAAGCAGCTACATGTGATCTCTCCAAGTGCCTCCCTCATAGCATGGTGACCCAGGGTAGTCAGATTTACACGACAATCGGGACTCCAAAAACAGGTGCAAGTTAGGCCTCTGGTGATGCAGCCCTGAGATGGACAGGAGTCACTTCCACCTCCACAGTATCCTGTTGGCTTCAAGTAAGTTACTGAACTCACCTGATCCCCTGATTCAGTGAGAAGGTAGGAATTTCTGGGCGTGTTTTAAAATTGCCACGCCAAAGCCGACAATATAATGATAAACTACAGACGTGCTTTAAGACTTTAATAAAACAATTTCAACCTTTAAAAGAAGGTTGAAACACCCCCATAGATGGATAGAACTTTCCAACCACAGCCGGACAGTACGTTACGTACAGTACATAGGAGACGTTCACAGGACCCTAGCGAATCACCCCCCCAGCGGAAGTTCTCACCACTAGGCAGCAGGTCCAGATGATGTGCTTACCACTAGAAGATGGTTTAAAGGACCCAAGTGTCCAGGTATGCACCATCCAGCGTTTATGGGGAGCACTTAAAGCCCAGTGGAAGAGTAATTACATTTGCTCTTTGGACCTCTGCTCTTCTCCGCTCGTAGTCTGAGAAAATCTCGGCCATAATAGTTACCATAGCAACAGAAACATCTGTAGCAGATCCAGCCTGGAGGATATTTAAGGAGCAGACAGGAGGGTACCAACCTGGGTGCGTGCAGGAAACCAGAAAGGGTCTGTCGGGGATCAACGCCTGCCTGGCCTGTCCTCTTAAGAAAGCCGACAACACAGAGCGGCGCACACAGAGCTTGTGGCTTATTGGAGCCAGTGGAAATTTGGTGCAAGGATTACAGAGAATAAGTGAACAGGGTGGTGAGAAAGGAGAGGTGTGTAGTGCTAGCAGGAGATTCTATGATATGTAGACGGTTTTAACAGCCTCTGAGCACAACGTGCCTCCCAAGGTATTCAAGAGAGACCTTCATGATGGATAAATTCAGCAAATACTAGTTAAAAGCCAGCTGTGCACCGGGCCCTGTCCCGGTGGCTTACATATATCAGTGCATTTGATTTTTTTACTACATTCCTGCAAATAAGGTCTGGATGCTCCTGTAATGTAGACAAGGAAATCGAGACTCAAAGAAGACGTGACTTAGCCAAAGCCAAAGCTGGGATTCGAAGGCAGTTCTATCACCCAAGCTCACAGTCTTTCTACCAACCAATGTGGTATGTTTATGGTGGATGTTAGATATATGACCCAGCTCACCAAATGGGTGGGGCCGCCGTGGGCTTTTACACAGGTGAGGATTCCTTAGAAAAGACCCCATCTGACTGGACATTCAAGAGACAGCCATGGAGCCTCAGACACATGAGAAAGACTGGATTTCATTCTAAGAGCAAAAGGATAAACCTACATTCATTGGCTCGTAAACTCTTCCCTGAGCTTCCACTATGCCCCGGGCCTGTGCCAGACTCTGGCAACAAGATGGACAAAGCGGGGCTACCCGTTCTGCTAGAAGAGGCAGGTAAAGAGCAAGCAAGCAGATGAAAAGTAAATATATACTCACCTTATGAAGAAAATAAAACAAGATGCTATGACAAAGAACTCTGAGGGATGGGGAAAGGGCCCTTTTTGGGATAACGTGATCAAGAAAGCCTTTTTTTGCAGAGGGGATATTTGAGCTGGGTCCCGAAGAATGAAAAGGAGCAAGCCAGGCAAAAAGTGCTGAAGGGAGGACACTGAGAACAAGGAAGGGGTCATTAGTGCAAAGGACAGGGGTTGGAAAAGCCTTGGAATATTAGAGGCCCCAGTTGCCGAGGTGAGTGGGAGAGTGAGGAGGTGTATGATGAGGCTAGAAAAGTAGTAGCAAGTCTTGAACGTAAGGCTGCTAAAGGAAATCTAGGCTACCCGATTACATTGAGTGTCAGATAAACTATAAATGCTTTTTTGGGATAAGTGTATCCCAGGTATTGCCTATGGTTGTTGTCAGCGTGCATTGTTTCTCCGAAATTCGGGGTGTAACTAGGCATCCTGTAGTTTTATTTGCTAAATCTAGGCAACCCTACAGAGTGGGCACTCGAGTCTAAGAAGTATGGGAAGTCACCAAAGCGCTTTGAGCAAGGAGTGACATGAACTGATTTACACTTTAAAAACTTATTCTGGCTTCTGTGTGGAACACGAATCACAGTAGAGCAAGAGAGAGTATCTGTAGACATTTGGGCAAGAGGTGGGTGGCGCCTTGCATTAGGCATAGCTGCGGGCTTAGAAAGGAATAAACTGATTCGGGACGTGCATTGGGGGTGATGGATGGGTGGGAAGAGGCTTGGAGGGAGGGCAACGGTAGATCAAGCGTGGTGATTAGCTGCCAGAGCAGACCATCATCTACGGGCTATGCCCAAGGCAGCTTCTTAGATGTACAAGTTGACGTCCAAGCAGCCCAAGAGGCATCCCAAGAGGTGAGGACACCTGGTGATTCTGGTGCTCTTTGGCGATCCCCCTTCATTCTCTAGCCGTGGCCAACACTCTAGGAGTTGACCTTTGACGTTTTTAATCAAACCTCCTGTACCTTCGAGTTCTTTGAGGGAATCCCAGTTGCCAGACTACACGTGATGCTCATTCCCGTTCATTCCGGTAGAAGCCAGAAATAGCAGACATCTGGGGCTCTGGATATTTCCATCTGTCAAGCCAGTTTTGAAAGATGGGGTTACTTTAAAACCTGAGCTACTATGACCTTTCCCCAGGAGAGACACAACAGTTCATTACGTTCTTGTGGGCTTCACTAAGAGAGACACGTACTAGAGCCAAGAACTTATTAGCTGAACACGGCCTTCCACTGCCAGGACCAATCGCTTCAGGGAGCAGAAACTAGTAAAAGAGAGTTTGGGGAAAGAATTTAGGGAACAAATTCTAAATATGGCAGAACCAAACAAAGAGGCACTGTGTCCCTCTGCTCCCTGCGCCGCTTCCAAGACACTGTCCCTACTGTATGCTTTCACAAAGGCTGAAGAAATAATCACAACACATTTATCATTCACCGGGCGGAATTATTTTGGCAAGAAATCTGTGCCCCGGAATGCATGATACTAACTGACAACCTCTTCTGAAAAATGTAGATTTTCAAAGCCGGCAGGTGCTTATGCAGCCACGTCGGGCGAAGGGACTGAGTGATGATGTCATTATATGTGTATCAAATATTTTGGATAAATATTAGATGATCCACAAAGTCAGGTCTCGTTAATGCAGGGAGCGGAAACCAGCAGCTTCGACAATCACGTATTAAAAGCCAGACTGGGGGAGGCTGATTTCACTCGGGGCTCCTGAAGAAGAATTCATAATGTTCCGGGTGGAAGGCTGCATTCAGCATAAATAAATGCATTAGTTTAAACATTAGAATTCCGAGGGCTGAAACAAAGCTGCTTATCCTCCCTGCATAACTCAGGCAGCTGGGGGAGACCACAGAATTCTCGCGGGGGTGGCAAAGGAGGTCAAGATCGAGTTCTCCTCCCGGGGGCAGCGTGGAGGGCACACTGCTTTATTCCCTAGGGGGGCAAATACATCCACTTGCATCTCGGCTGCTACCCGATTCGCGGGGGGTCCTTCTCCCTAGGAATTCGCGCAGATGTGGCACTTAGGATGACTTGCTGTGTGTTCAGGGGGCGCGAGGGGGGAGTTTGCCTAAGACATCTCCTCTGGCCGCGTGCTGACTTGGAGGGACCATGTGAGTTTGTGTCTAATTGATGGTTTAAGGCAGAGTTTCTCAGCCTCAGCACTATTGACGTTTGGGGACAGATAATTCTTTGTTGTCAGGGGACTGTCCTGTGTGTTGTCGGATGTTTAGCAGCATCCCTGGCCTCTACCCACAGGATGCCGGTAGCACTCTCCACCCAGTGCGACAACTAAAACCGCCTCCAGACATTGCCAACTGTCTCCTGGGGGGATTGAGAGCTCCGTTGGAGAACCACTGCATTAGGCCTCATAGGAAGACTCAGGACATCAGGCTCTCAGCCTGCCATGAATCATTGACTCGAGGAAGGCGCACTGAGCACCAGTCAGCCCCAACCCCCTAATTTCACAGGCAACAAAACAGCCCCAGAGAAGTGTGGGGTCGCACCCAGGGTCACGCAGGAGCTATTCTCTGCCCAGATTCCACCTCGCTGGGTTTATGAGAGAAATTAAAACGGAGATAAAGTCAAAGAGCAGATCGCCTGACTCCCGTTCGTGGCAGTACTTGCAAAGAGGTACAAGTTGATTGGCGTCTGGTAGCTGAGCTTGTCCTCTCCCGAGGACACCTTACACAGGGAACCGGGCAGCCTTTCCTCCCACCCAGAGAAGCCGCATGACCTTGTTTCTTGAGTCTGGAAAGCAGGCAGGTTGGGAATGGAGTCCCTCCCCGGGTTGTCTGCCTAACCAGGGCAGCGAACGAAATCTCCAAAGCATCACCTGGGACTGAGTTTCCTTAGACAAGATCTCGTTAGAGTTTGAGACCCCCCATCTCGTTATGCGCAGCGGTGAGAGCGCAGGCCTGCTTGGGGGTGTCCCCAGCCTCGCACTCCTTTGCCCCTTCCCCTTGGAAGCAAAATCCGATTTCTTCCGCCTTTACGAAAAGGAGTATCGGTGTGTCCGGGCTTCTCCTTTGGGCATTGCATGTCTTACTGTCTTGGGCCTGTGTGTCAGCATCCCCCCTCCTGTCTTTGTCCGGGAGGTTTCTCTGACTCCCACGGTCGAAAGCAGCACCGGGGAGAAATTGCTCCGGTTACCCATAAATCCCCATTCTTTTGTTGACGTGCTTCTGTTTAAACCTGGGCCCAGACTCACTGGGTGGCGGGGAATAGGAGCCACTTTCATAATCCCCAATCATAAAACTCCACAAGCTTGTGTTGAATGCTCAAGCATTTTCGACTAATGAGTCACCACACTAAAGAATGAGCAACCTCTAGGTCTGGTTTTTCCCTCTTTCTAACGTGCAAGCAGAGGGCAGAAAGAAAATCAGATTTATGAAATAAGGGATCGCAAGCCTATTTATTGAGCCCTGGTTAACAGAAGAGAAAACTTGATTATCATTGCTGATAATATAAACTATATATTGAAAACATATAATAGTAAGCATTTTAAATAAGGGATCGCAAGCCTATTTATTGAGCCCTGGTTAACAGAAGAGAAAACTTGATTATCATTGCTGGTTATTTTATATAAACTATATATTGAAAACATATAATAGTAAGCATTTTAAAATAGCGACCTTATTTCAACTTTACATTCTAAAATGATGCTGTTATACAGGGTAATTACATAATAAATTTGTTAGGGGAATATAAAGCAATAAAAATGGTGGTAATGGTTTGTCATTTAATAGCTGAATTGTAAATGAGTTTTTCAGCATTAATGTAGCAGGTTGCTACAATTAGGAGACCATTCTTACGGGTATCTTTAATTTCTAAGAAAAAAAAAGTTTCTGAGGTTCAGTATCATTAATTTCCTCATTTGAAGATGCTACGCATTTAACCATTTGAAGTCAGAGGACATTGGGATTTTTGAGTAGTAAGAACTATCTGAGCACCGCCCCAAATTGGAAAGGGATAGCAGGGATTTGGGGCCGTATAAATAATTCCAGCAAGACGGTCAGGGTAACGTAGTGTTAAAAATGTGGGTCAACCCCTTACTGGTGGTATGGTCTTAACAAGTGACTTCGTCTTCTTACGCCTCCTTCCTGAACCTCATTCATAAAATAAGACAAATAAATCAATCTTCCTGAAAGGGTTGGTGTTGGATTAGGGTCATTGTTTCATACTGATGGGTTATATCAGATGACATATGCAAAAGACTTAACCTGGCCCGTGGCTCACGGTGTGAGCTAACGATATGATAATTCCTGCTTTTGCTGTTGTCATCATTCATGTGCTATTCCATACCACTTCTTCTTGTCCTTTCATTCTACACTCTACCACATTTCCAGACCTTGGTCCTCGTGTGTTTAGTCTTCTAGAATAAACAAAAATTAGAAAGATAGATTTTTTTTTCTTTTCAAATTTTTATTTAAATTCTAGGTAGTTAACATACAGTGGAATACTGGTTTCAGGAGTAGGATTCAGTGATTGATTCATCACTTACATGTAACACCCATTGCTCATTATAACAAGGGCCCTCCTTAATGCCCATCACCCATCTAGCTCACACCCCCACCTCCCTCCATCAACCCTCAGTTTGTTCTCTATTGTTAAGAGTCTCTTATGGTTTGTCTAGAAAGACAGATCCCCCCACCCCCCCCAAATCCATTTGATCCCCGGCCATCATTTCCTCTCTTGCCAATGAAATCAGGAAGAAAAACTAACATTTATGAACAGACTTGCACTATGAATATTCTCCTGCATGAGCTTGCTTAATCTATAAGATGCCCTACAAGACCTAGAGTATCTTACCTTCAGAAAGGTCCAGTGAATTTAAGTGATGTGTCCGATGTTTCTCAGCTATAAGGTGGCAGAACTGGGATTCCAATCTGGTCATTTCCACTGGACCATAGTGGAGAGTATGGGCCAGGGAAAACACTCACCGAATGTCTGACATATGCACGGCACTGTGAATGTGGTAGGAGAGGTCAGGGCCGAGCATGGCCATGTAGGAGCCCAACCTGAAACTGGCTCTCATTCCCACTGCATGTTGAAAGAAGACATGCCCTTCAAAAAAGCATGGAAGTTCAGGAGATTTTGACGCTTATCACGCAATCAGCTTCTGCCTCCCTCTGTACTTCTGTTCTCTCTTCCCCTCTCATTCATTCACTGTGCTCCAGGTCACTGACCATCTTTCTGGCCCTCAGCCATGCCAAGTCTATTCCTGCTGCAGGGATTGTGCCTGGAGCCCTCATCCCCACAGCTCTTCATGGCTCCTTGTTCTTAGGTATCAGCCATTACCTCTTCTTGATGTCTTACTGTCTACCTAAAGGGATCACTCTGCCACCTCTGGGCCTCTGTTACACATGTTTATGCTTCATTATCTTCCAGGCAGTTTCAGATATATATGAAGTGCCTCTGCTCATGAATTGGGTCACTTACTTGTTTTATATCTCCCAACTAACGCATAAGCTCCATAAACAGGAATCTTGTCTGGCTTCTTCTGTCATCGCCCCAGTATCTCTAGGGCCTAAACAGCACCAGAGCTCATGGTAGACTCTCAACAAACATTTTCTGAATTAAGAACTGATGAGAGAGGGACTGAGGTTAAAGTGATTTTGTATCGCGGTGTTTTATCTTCCATGTTTGCAGCTCTGACTCTCTTCCCAACTCTAAGTTCCTTGAGGGAAGGCACCATCTGATCTTACTTTCAAATTTCCAAAGGAAAAAAAAAAAATTAAAAAAAAAAAAAACAAATTTCCAAAGGAAAGGAGGGAAGGAAAAAAAAAAAAAAAACAAGGAATCAATCCTTACCTATCAGTTCCTTTCCTTCTCCCACCCTCAATCCTATTTTTTCTAATTGGTACCTGGCTTCCTCTTTGGTTCTATCTCCTTGAATTTCCACACATGGAATTTCTTGGTGAGAAAAAGAAATCAGACAAATATTTTCTTGAACTTCTTCATTCTCTTAGATATAAGGAATCTAGTTTTGGGGGTCATCTGTGCTTTTGCCTTCCAAGCATCCATTTGCTACCCTAGATCCAGCGATACCTGAAATTGAATCTACCTCCGGACATTTTTAATCAGTGAGGTGATAAAAATCCCTTTTGTTACTTGCTCTGTTTGAGTGATTTGCAACCAAAAGGCTGACACAGGAACCAAAAATGATGCTCAGTCTGGAACCCATGGCCTAGCATAGTCCATGGCTCACAGTTTGAGCTTAAGCTCTTATAGTTCTGCGTAAACAACATGTTGGCCCTCAACCATGAGCAAAACCTTAAAGCAAAAGCTGAAAATATTTGGGTAGGAAAGAGCATTTGTTTATCTTCCAGCTCATACTCGGTGGATGTGCAATTCTAATCTCTTTTTAAAGGGCAGTTCTCTGGAACTAGATGCTGCTTAAATACCAGGCCCAGACAGCTGCCAAGGGGAACATCATCCAGTTATTATTTTTCAACAGCAGCGAAGTGGATGGATGGCTTCACATTTTTTCATTGCCATAAAACAACACAGACGAATGCAGATTGCTTTAGCTGTGAGTGTGTGTTCAGCCCTTGGAAACAACGTGAGGGGAAAGGAGGCAAGGAAATGAAGCTAACTTTGCCAAATACCTACCGTGTGTTCCAGAACTAGTGACAGGTGCTTTACATCCTTTAGCTCACTATATTTGGGATCAGAGTCCTGGATTCAAGTCCAAGATCTGCCTCTGGCTGACTGTAAGCAGGAGCCACTTAGCTGCTCTGGCCTTTAGCTCCTTCACCTGTCAAATGGGATGGTAAATACCTATCGTTATCAGAGAGCCATGCTCTGTTTAGCTGGAATCTATTTGAAGGCATTTTCATTTTTATTTTTAAAGATTTTATCTTTTTATTTGACACACAGAGAGAGAGAACAAATAAGCAGAGTGGCAGGCAGAGGGAGAGGGAGAAGCAGACTCCCTGCTGAGCAGGGAGCCCAAAATGGGGCTCAATCCCAGGATGCTGAGACCATGACCTGAGCCGAAGGCACATGCCTAATCAACTGAGCCACCCACAGGCCCCAGTTTGAAAGCATTTTTAAAGGAAAATAGGAAAGCATTAACAATGTAAGCTTATTAGTACCCCAGGTAACGCATTTGGCAAGCAAGAGATGATCTACTCTCGACTCTTGGTCTACCGCATTTGGGCAGATCAGTGGTCTTGCCATCGCCGTTGTGTGATGTTCCAGGGAAGAGTCTCATAGACCAGGTCTCAAGACCTGGCTCCAGCATTTGCATGTTTGCCTGTCCTTGGACAAAACTCCGTTTCCTCATCGGTAGAATGGAGAAAACATGAGGTCATTAGGAGGTCAACTGAGATACTCTATTTTGAGAGCTGTCCACAGTGCCAAGCCAATGGCAGGTGTTACATAAATGCTAATAATTAAAATTTCTGAAAGCCAAAGCCAGCACTTTTATTGAAATGTGCTGTAACTAAAGTCGCTGGAAACAGGGATGGGAGTAAAACACCCTCTGTGTAGTGACCCATCTTCTGTGGTCCTCTTTCTCCTCCGAGCAGCATTTTCTCAGCCATAACATGGAGGGGAGGAGATAAGGCAGGTGCAGATTAGAAATAATGTGAGTCTCTGAATCCCTTGCTGCTCTGACTTGCTACAGTTCTAAATAGTTGAAAATTTTAAATGTTTTTTTTTTTTTAAAAAAAAAAAAAAAAAAAAAAAAACACCTTTCTAGAGTCAGAGAAGCAGCCCCTGACTGCACAGGTCAACATGAACAGCATGAGGAAAGAGAGGAGGGCCCAGGCATAGGGTTGAAGATGGTTATGAAGTTTGGAAAGAAAGAAGACGTCCTCTGCTTTGCTGTCAATGGTCTTTAAGGCCAGTTCTTGCGGCAGAAATGCAGGAAGCATGACATAGCTGCGGAAGAAAAGAGGCTGAGAAAACAAAGCCAAGGAGGTATTGAGAAGAGCAGTGGAAAGCCACAGCAAGAGCAGGGCTGCGAGGGGGCCCACGAGACCCCCCGGTGCAGCTCTGTCATCAGCCGAGGCTTTTCCCTCTCCTGAGGGTTCCTGTCCCTGTAGCAGTCATTACCCCTGTGGAAAACTGACCTGGGCCCAATCAAAGTTCATACTTGACCTTGAATTTCCAAAGGCTGGGTCAGGGCACAAGACAGAAGACGTGGAAGCCAAATAGGGAGCATCTTCACATCTGGAAGGAAGAAAGAGTAAGGAGCAAAGCAGAGAAAATGTGGCATCAACGGGCCCTCCCCAGGGGCCCTAAACTTTGCATGACTCCAGGAGGCTCAGAGAGTTTGGGGCAAACAGCCCACAGGTGGGCCTCGGAGAGTCAGGGAAGTGGGAAGAGCCGGAGTCCCCTGCATCTGGTGGGGCCCCGCATCAGGAGAACTGCCTGGGGCCGGGGGAGGGCGTGGGCCTGGCACAGCCTCACCAGACTCCCTGTGTCAAGCGTGAGACGGGTCCCTGAGTGCTCCGGGTACCCACGGAGCCCCAGGAAGCCACGGAAGCCATGGGTGCCTCCCGTGAGCCCAGGCACCTGACACAGGTGTAGCCCATGCCACGCGGCAGTCGGTGCAAGGAGGACATAGTCACGTGTACATCCTGATGACTTTCGATGATGATGCACGTTGATGACACCGCGTCCCGAGGCATCCAGGCCTGGTGTCTGTCCATTCCACACACGTTGACCAGACAGCCACATGACCGGTTGGGTACGGCCAGGCTGGAAACACAGGGACGGAGGTGACCATGACGCGGTCCCTTCCCACTGGTGGCCACAGCCCGACGGAGGAGGCAGGCATCCCGGGCCGGGCAGGAGTGGATACCAGCGGAAGTAGCACACAGGAGTGGGAGGAGGGCGGTGTGACCCGGGGGTGGGGGCAGGGCAAGGCTGCAGGAGCCCTGGGGACAGCTGTGCCAGGAGTGCCGGGTGCCTGGGGGGGGGCAACAGGGGGCAGGTGGAAGCGCAGGGCCCCGGGCACCAGGCTGGTAGGACAGTCGGCTGTGCTCCCAAAGCCAGAGTAGCGCTCCCGATGGAGAACATGACCCAGGTGGCGGGGAGCGTCGTCTGGAGAGCCCGGGGCGCACGCCTGTTGGCCTCAGAGCAGCCCCCGTCCCCCCGAATTTCCCAGTATGGAGGCTGGAACTGAACAGAGCCAGTGACACATGTGACCATCTGCCCACGTCCCCCAGGGGTCCATTCTTTGGCCCTCACCTGAAGGTGGCGGGTTTGCACCTGTTTAAGGTGCCTCAGCGCAAACCGAGCAGCGCCCCGCAGGGCAAGGAGCTGGAGCCAGACGGGCGGGCAGAGCGGCCCTGTGCCCTCAGGACCCGGCCCCCCGGCCCCCTCTGCTGCCAACAGGCAAAGCCCAGCCCCAGGGTCGGGGGGACCCGCCGGTGATGCCAAGGGAAGAGGCGCAGACCACAGAAGTGGGAATTTTCTCGAAGCATCGTTAGGAGAAATGGAGAGAAACCAGACCCTTGTTGGGGAGGCCGCCCCCAGGATGCAGGTCAGCAGGACGCAGACATCTCCAGGGGCGCCCCGGCTGCGGTGGCCGCCTCTCTTCCTACTCCGTGTGTCCGATGTGATATTTAAACAGAAGTGTCGGGGATCCCTGGGTGGTGCAGCGGTTTAGCGCCTGCCTTTGGCCCAGGGCGCAATCCCGGAGACCCGGGATCGAATCCCACGTCGGGCTCCCGGTGCGTGGAGCCTGCTTCTCCCTCTGCCTGTGTCTCTGCCTCTCTCTCACTGTGTGCCTATCATAAATAAATTTAAAAAAAAAGATTTGAAGTTATTTAAAAAAATAAAAAATAAAAATAAACAGAAGTGCCGCCCCCCGTCGCATTTCTGTCCCCAAACCCTCCAGAACCATGTCTGTGGTCAGATGGGCTCATTTGTGATCTCTTTCCAGAGCCTGAGTGAAAAATGTAAAACAGGAAAAAAAAAAAAAAAAAGGAAGTGTGGACATCGTGAACTCAGAATTAAATCAGGCTGGGTCTTTTAGTGAAATGTGGGCACTGTAATGCTGAGAAATTAAAATAGCCCTTTCCATTTAAATCCTTAAATCAAAAAAAAAAAAATGCTCTTTCCTCTTCAAAGCACTGCGCGGTCTGGCCTTGAGCGTCTTGCTCGGGTTGGGGCACCATCGTGGCGCGTCCGCTCAGCCCCGTGGAGCAACTCAAGAAAGACCCGGCCAAGCACTTGGCTTTGAACCGAGCGCTGATGACCACCTCGCCTCGGTGAGAGGCCGGCCCGGGGCGTCGAGTTGGCTTCATCCTGCTTTTGAATCCTTGCTTTTCTTTCAAGTTAGGGCAGGCAAGAGAGGACACGAGGTAAGCAAAATGTCGGCCTTAGGTCACCCTTCAGTCGGGGGGTCAAGCGGCTCCATCACAGTTTGGGTTATCAGAATTGATTTCTTTGGCAAATGTGCACTAAAAACTGGGTTTTTTTTTTTTTAAGTGGATAAAAGTGCTCCGTAAAAAGAAATTCATATTTGTAGACATCAGCACATTTCAGTGAGTGTTGCGGCTAAATTTGAAAGAATGTGCACTTCTGAGATTTCGCATGTAGATGCAAATTTGTGTTAAGGGTGGTACATGGAGCTGTTATTCGAAATCTTTCACGCGGGCCGTCTCCACCAAGAGTTTCAATGACAGAAAAAAACAAAAAAGTAAACTCATACCCCTGCTTGCACGGAAACCCCCGTCCCCTTGCCAGTGGGTTGTTCTTTTCCCGAATCAACTACATTTATTAAGCAAGATACAGTTTTCTGGAATAGAGTCTCAGCTTCCACCATTTCTGCTTTGTGCCCCCCGGGGAGATGGCTGTAACTGACCCACGTGAAAGAAAAATAAGTTTTGCATCCCCTCTTCAGAGGAGCAAGCCCTCTGAGACCTATTTACCTCCAAAGTGCCCTGTTGGCCGTAAAGGTCTGTTCTTTGCAGCGGAAGATGGTGTGGGTTGGAAGGTTGGAGTGGATCACAGTGTCTTGCTGCTACCTTAGCTCTTTTAATTTGACCACGGTCCTAGCCATTAAGGGAATCAAGGAGCAGGCCTTTCCAAAGGCTTGCCCTGCAAATCGAAACCTTTGATGTGTACAGCTTGGTTTCTTGGGCTACACAGAAATTCCTGGTGGTGCTTTAAAACCTGGTTTTAGTAAGTGGCCAAAAAGAGAACAAATGCAAATGCGTATTGGTGTAGACTGTCCACCCTTTGGCATGAGCCGTAGAATACAGGCGGTACCTACACCAAAACGATAGATGACGCTTCCACAATTACCTAGACACTTAGTATGCGTTGGACGACTCGTGAAGAAAATATAGATCTTTGTTTTTCAGATGTAGAGGGAATGAACGAATCACGGACCACAGACTCAGGTGTGGAATAGGCATGAAACTCCTTTATTTTCTTCTGAACAGCTTAGTTTCGATGGTGACTCTCCTAGGCTGTCATGTAGGCAAGAAATCCAAACTCGGGGATTCTCAGAGCTTCTCCACCCCCATCCCAGAGGGTCTCTTGCTAGCACCAAGGATGCTGGGAGGTCCCCCATCCCCCCGTCCTTCCCCCAACTCCCCAGCATGTACTAGCTGTGAGTCACCAGACTACACTGGTTGCCATGGAGACACACATTGTCCCAGTCTACTGGTCCCTTCACGTCTGGGGCCGCTGCTCCCACTCCTTGCATGGAGGCTGGGAGACCGTGGCGAGGCTGGGAAGCACCTCGCCCTGCCCCTTGGCTTGCTCACCACTCCTCTGGGGCTGGACCCCGCTGGGGAGCAGCATGCTGGGTCCCTCGACTGTCAGGATGCTCCTCTGCTTTTGGTCCAAGGAAATAGATTTTTATTCAGAGACTATAGCCCTCCTTCTCTCTTCCTGCTCCCCTTAGAGGTACTCCCTCTCTCCCCCAAACTGTCCATCTCTGGGATTTTACACTTTGGCAAACCGAAGAGAGAAATGTCCGGCAGGCGACTCCAACTCCCCATCCTGCCCTGAGCCTCCCAGCCCGGAGCTCATGACCTATTTCAGAAATAGAAAGGGGAAAATAGAGAAGAAGTGGCCAAATACATCTACGGGTCTCGTCCGCTCTCTGAAAGGAGACCGTTCCTGTGAAAACTTCCATAAGTCAAAATGGCATAAAGTGAAGAAGCAATTACCAATAATTTATATGGAAAAATTTCGGAGTGTTCCCAGACTCAAAAAAATAACCTCTCTTAGGCTTTTCTGATGCCTTAGGACACATCTTGCTAATGGATGCACGGAATAAATGGAGATAAAGCACAGACGCTCACAGACGCATCTCCAGGCTACGCCGGCTTGATGCCGACCTGCTGAGTGTAGGGCCCAGGAAAGGAGCCTGATGGGGCCACTGTGGCTGCTCCTCGGGGTGTGCACTGCCCCTAAAAGGCCTCCTGCGAAGCAAATGCTAAATGTCAGTTTTGCTTTATTCATACAAGCAAATGTCCCCTTCAGATTTCTTTTGGTTTAGCAAACTCGGGGGCTGCTCTAGATCTTTCATAAACGCAAAGTAGCGTTGAATCGAACTTCGGCGAAGCAGGGGATACTGGCATCCGCACACGTATGTAGACCTGTCCGCGTATCAATACGTATATATACACACGTGCATAGACATGCACGGACATGGAGAAGGAGATGGCCTCGTGCATACACCTCCTTGAGCCCCACAGATGTTATGAGGTCACATGTCACTGCAGGGACGGTGACACCAGTTCTTTTCCTCCAGGATAACCAACAGCCTTCACGTGCATCCTGGCCCTTTCTTGGCCTGGTCTCATAGCTCCAGTCCTTAGCTAAATATTTCATTGCACGTTCCATTTGCCTTCTCAAGCCCTTACTTTCTCTTCACTGCCCCCACCTCGGTGTCAGCAAGGAGGAGCGGCGGCTGCGGGGTCTTACGGCAGGCACACAAATCTAATGGCCAGGAACATCACGCGTGGTTCTGAGTCTGTGCAGAACGTGCTGGCCATGCACGTCAGACCAACTGAACAGCTAAGGGGAAGCAAGGGATTTTTTTTTTTTATCTTGAAAGTGTATATCCTAATGGCTCACTAGATGTGATGTCTGTGCGTCGGCGTTATCCAGGAAGCACGGAGGCAGGGTGAGAGGCATGGGCTCTGAGCCACTAACCAGCATTCTGGCTTTTCCACGAAGGAGCCCATGCCCTTGAGGATGCCCGTTCTCCAGTCTGGTTCTAGATTTGCTCATCTCTAGATTGGACCAGTTGATCACCAAGTCCTCTATGGCTTTGATCGTCTTTGGTGCTGGTTTATGCAAACAGACGATGTTGTTCGAGCCTTTTTTCTGGTGATTAGGGCACCTGCTCATGACATAACTGCGAACCTGGCTAAGCTTAACCCTCAGGCATGTCAGCTTGCCACAGCTGTACCTCCACTGTTCGACTCTATAAAACCCAGCAAACTTTATACATATTAAAGTTTAATAGTAGCCCAAGAGTGAGAAGGGGAAATAAATGTGAGCTATACCTAAGGGGTGTTTTATTCATGTTGATTCTCATATGTATGATAAATAGTCCCTGTGCCTGACTTGTGATGAGTACAGGTTCTTAAAAACTCTGCTAAGGGAGCCCATAAGGAAAACGGAAATCTTCTACCATAAAGAAAGTACTAAAATATTCATATATTTCTTGGGAGACCCAGCAGGGTATGGAGAGAGCCAACTATTTTCAACTCGACCAGACGCATTTACCTCCAATGCTCTCCTACGAACCCCATGCTGGATAGAGGCTGAGGAATATAACATGGTCTTTGAATAGCAGATCAACCAGGAGGGGCACCCAGAGCCACCTCAGGGTCCAGGCAGATGGTATGTGGATGTGTGTCTAGATTGTCCCACACATTTGTGTGTTGACATGTGTTTGAATATGTGTAGGTGTGTATAGAAATATATAAATAGGAGGGTGTAATGGCCAACTATGAAAGATTGCTTGAAAATCTTGAAAACCAATTTTTTTAATCATGTAAAATAGAGATTGACAAATAAAGGGTAAAGATAGTAAATATTTTTGGCTTGGAAACCACCAGGTGTCTGTAGCCACCACTCAACTGGCCATCGCAGGGCGAAAGCAGCCATAGACGACTTAGGAACACTTGAGCACGCTTGTCTTCCAAGAAAATTTGTTTTATGGACACTGAAATTGAAATTTCATGTAACTTTCAGGTGTCACAAAATGTTAGGCTTCTTTTGATTTTTATTCAATCACTTAAGAATGCAAACACTATTCTTAGTTTGCAAGTTCTACACAAACAGCTGACAGGCTGGATTTGGCCGAGGGCTGTAGATTGCCAATATATAATTTATTTATTTATTTATTTATTTATTTGCCAATATATAATTTAGCGTGCCATTTCCCATAGGGGAAAAAATGATTATAGATATTGTTTGGGTTATCAGATCAATCCACAAAGGTCAATTTAATCCGTGAAGAACCCAAAGTACAGCATATATAGTAACTAACATTGTTGAAGGTTTATGTTTGACATTGTTCTTTATTTTCATTACAGTCTTATGGGGAGAAGGTTGAAAGAGTTTAAGTGATCTGTGCATCTCCACTAAGAAGCTGCAGAGCTGGGATTTGAACTAAGGTCTTAGGATCTCAGATCGGTGATAGTCCCAGCAAAGCTACGCACCTGATTATAGAGCAGGGGGTCGATGCCTGGTCACTAGTGAGCCCTCGGCATAAGTAAGCTATCATCACTGTCATCATTACTACTAATTATTCTACTTCAGCATGACTAAATTACCACTTAGGATACCGTGTTTACTTTTTTTTTCTTTCTTTCTTTCTTTTTTTTTTTTTTTGGATACCGTGTTTTCAATCAGAGTTCACACATGGGATGTTTGATGTCCCCAAGTTGTATTTCCTTCCCTGGCTTTCAGTACCCCAGCAGTGCCATCTTGCAAGAAAGGATGGATATTCTTCTGAGTGGGTAGGATTGACTCTTTGCTTATACACTCTTGCTTCTGCCTAAGAGCAGGCAAGCCAATCATTTTCCAGTTGCTCCCAATGAGGAACAAGAAGCAAAAAAGAACTCCCTTTGCAGCAGTCTGGGGAAGCCATGTTTGGAACCCCTGGGAGTCTATTCCTAATGCATGCGCTGCTGGCAGGTCGTCTATCAGGGAATCGAGGCCTTAGGTATAGACATGTGTTACAGTCATGCACCAAGTCCATTGGACATTTAAAAATGAAACATTCCATCATCAGTAATATTTTAGCATCTGTGCAAGCTACAAAGTTTGCTGAGAACAAAGAACCCTCAAGGTCAGCTATGGATAAAATTGATGAACTGAAATAGACAAAGATGTGAGCGGATATTTTTTGTTCCTCTTTCCATTTTTATCTCTCTGCTCTTGGCTCCAATCTTTTTCCAGGTTCCTAGTCGGCCTGACTTTTAAATGTATCCCTCACTCCTTCTGTCATTCTGAGTATCAAAAACCTCCTTCCTCTGGGGCCATTTTCAGATGTCAGGAAACCACGTCATGGTAAGGGAAGGGAGAGCTTATTTGACTCAAGGTGTTCTCCTCTCCGCACCAAATCATATCAGTCTGAAAGAGATCACCTGTCAACCAGCAATGATTCACTCTTGGTGTAATTTGGGGCAGCGTGGCAGGCTGCCAGGGGACATGTTGTAGGCTTGAGTTCTTGCCAACAACTTTCTGATAATTTCATCTAATTGACCTGTAACTAAGTCTAATCCTCATCCTATATGTAGTTGATAGAATTATGAACACTGATGCTTATGGGCCAGGACCTATTATTGCATGGGACACCATCTCCAAATTTAATGCATTAAAACAACGTATTCTTATATCTCATAATTCTGTTGGTTGATTGAGCTCAGTGGGATGGTCCTTAGTTGGGTGTATTTCATGAAGTTGTAAGTAAAATGGTAGCGGGGGCTGGAGTCATCTAAAGACTTCTTCCCTCTCTTGTCTGATGCCTGAACCAGGATGGCTACAGCTGTGGTGTCTGGACCAGGGTCTCTGTCTCTCTCTCCGTGAAGTCTCTCCTTGCGGTTAGCTTGGGCGTCCTCACAGCATGGCGACTTGAGGGCACTCAGACTTCTTACATGGCAGCTTTAGGCTCCAAGAGCAAATGAAGTGGAAGTCGCCAGTCTCCTTTGGCACAGGCCTGGGAACTGGTAAAGCATCATCTCCACCATGTTCTATTGTTCTAGCAGCCTCCACTCCTAGATTCAAGAGGGAGAGACATAGACCCTACCTCTTGATGGATGGAATGTCAAAGACATTATTCTCTTTAGCCTACCACAGATTGGGTGAGAACTCAGAGCATCATTCTATCCAACCCCTTTGTATAAATGCTATCTAATCTGTCTTGGCAGCTGTCCGCGTCCAACCCATTCCTGAAACATCTGTGGTAAACGGCCACTCATTGGTTTTCTGGACCAGCCCGTTCCAACTCGTGGCATCTTTGTCTCTTAGAAAGTTCTTTTTCACAATCAGGAAAGATCTCCCTCATTCTAACACCTGTCTGTATGTTTTAGTTCTAATTTTTGGAGCTACAAAGAACATTCCTCCTACCTCTCCACATGATCCTCCTTCATACATTTGAAGATGGCTCTCCTTGCTCTGCTGAGTCTCCTTTTTTCCAAGTTCCTCATCGTTCATGTCTCAGGTGACATATTATCATTCTTCCTCCAAAGTCACTCCTGTCCTCTGAACATGCTCCATTTTCCCACAGCCCTGTCATGGTCTGGTGCCAAGTACAAAACAGGAAACTGGTCAGTCAGAGGAAAGCAGACCTCTTCCCTCCCATCCATGGTACCACTTGTCTTGTTAACGAGGCACTTGTAACAAGGATCATATTTTTTGGAAACATATTAATCTGCTTTTCTTTCCCATGCTTCTTCGAACATTACCATTCAGTAGAAGCATCCAGCACCTCCGGGGGAGATTAGGATTGTTATAACAGGAATGCATGGAGAAGAAATAAAGAAGCAGTGTTTAGCTTTTGACTTCCAGCTTTGCATTTTTTTCATTCACAGATGTAGTAGGAGAAACACAGTTCCTCCCCACTATGTGTCTCCTTTACTACTCACACAGAACACTTCATTTCTGGCACTTCTGGTCACCCAGTATGTAGGGGGCAGGGGTTGGGGGTTCCCCCACCAAACAATTCTATGACCTCAGCTGAGTCTCCTACAATTTAACTCAAATCTGACACTACCTACCTGGAGATCCCATAGGTTAAGAGCTTGGTCCCACAAGCCTGCCCCTCCTCCCACTTCAGATGCCAGTCACAAGTAGTAGGTCCCCAGGTTACCTACAACTTCTGTCCAGCTTGACTATAAATCAGAGGTACCCATGACCTCCTTCCCCTGGATTTGATTATATGCTAGAATAGCTCACAGAACTCAGGGAAACACTTACTTACATTTACCAGTTTGTTAAAGGATATGATAAGGATACAGATAAACAGCCAATTAAGAGATACATAGGTCTGGGAGGGTCCCAAGCACAAGATATTCTGCCCCTGTAGAGTTAGGGTGCATCATGCTCCTTGTGTGGTTATGTCCACAGGTCTGAAAGCTCTCCAAACCCCATACTATTGGGACTTCGTGGAGGCTTCATCACGTAGGTGTGATCGCTTATTAAGTCCATTTTCAGCCTTTCCCCCCTCTTTAGAGAAGTGCAGAGGAATGAAATGTCTAAGCTTCTAATGATCGCTTGGTTATTCTGGTGACTGGTCCCCATCCAGGAGCCTACCTGGAGTCTGTGCTGTAGAACAGAAGATGCTCCTGGTACTTTTACCACCAGGAATTTACAAGGGTTTTAGGAGTCCTGTGGCAGGGGCTAGGGGTGAAAACCGAACATATATTTCTCACTATAAATCACAACATCACAACACTATGTCAAGATAATGGTATCAAAATATAGGCTTTTTTTTTTTTTTTTGGTTTTTATTACTTTATACTTACCTTAAATTTCAATAACATTTAATTTTTAAAAGGAAGATTATATTGTTTCTTGATTTGCTCATTTATGAGTCATGAGAGTAAAATAATGATGGCACAAATATATATATATATATATATATATATATAGGCTTTGTGAGAGAGAAGAGTGTCTTCTAAATTCCAGAAATCCAAGTATATTGATTTAGAGTATGAGGAGTACTCAATGCCAGTGTCGGGAGGACAGCAGAGATGAAGGAAGAAGAGCTGTGTGTAGACAGGACAAAGAGGCCTGCCCATGATGGAGAAGGACAGGGAAAGGAGAAGCAGTAGATACACATGCTGGTGGTAGAAACAAGTGGATGAGGGTGGAGGAACTCTAGGCTCACCACTCATCCTTGCTGCTCAGACATAGCCAGGGCCACTCCAGGCCTGTGGGAAACAATACCTAGAACTACTTGGGCAGGGACACCTGGGTGGCTCAACGGTTGACCATCTGCCCTAGGCTCAGGTCGTGATCCTGGGGTCCTGGGATCGAGTCCTGCATCAGGCTCCCCACGGGGAGCCTGCTTCTCCCTCTGCCTGTGTCTCTGCCTCTCTCTGTGTCTCTCATGAATAAATAAACAAAATCTTTAAAAAAAAACAAAAAAGAACTACTTGGGCAGAAGGTTAAAAATGATGAAAGGAGGTAACCAGGTGAATGGACCAGGGGCCGCTGTACAGAGTCATATGCTCCTGTCACAAGAACACCCAGGCCATCCAGGAGAACTAGTGGCATCAGAATAGAGCATACAGAAGGTGGGACCTCATGGACAAACCCCATGACAGTGACTTCAGACTTTAGCAGCAGGAGACAGCACAGCACCCAAAAGACCTACATGATGCCAGCCATCTCTGCAGTTCCCAATACTGGAATCCCAGGGGCCAGGTGAAGCCAATGGTCCTGAGTAGAAACCAGCTAAGACACACAGAACAGCAGGGTGCCCCTCTGCCCTAATACAGCCCTGTTCCTGGAACAGGAAGCAGGAGCAGAGGGTCAATGAAAAACTGAACACTTACCCAAAGCAGACTGAGTCAACCCCAAAGGAAGGGAAGGGCCTGCTCCCATAGAGATGCAGCCACCTCCAGCAGGTACAATGCAGGCCGTCAGGGGACAGCCATTGTGGAATGCAGTCCTTCTGGGCAAGATATGGACATATAAAGAAAGCTACTTTTTTTTTTTTTTTTTTTTGGCACATCTGAGTGTAAATTTTCCACCCCTGCAGAGCCCAAGACCCATTTTTGGCAGCCAACTGTCCACACGTCATTTATGGAAACTCCCTATGAGCAGATCCAAATGAATCTATCTTGGGCTGAGCTTCTCCCAGGCCTTCAAAGATAGAAACAGTTGTAGAATTTTCCCTCCCAGATATTGGAGATCCCATGAGATCCCCCAGTCAAACCGATGGAAAGCCTAAATGTGTGTTTTCACCTAAATGCAAGTTGACACCCAATTCTCAGACCCCGGTGTCATCCTGGATTTCACCAGAGGAGCCAGGCTATGGAAGTTCAGGCACCATCTGTGATCAGATCACTCTCCTGGAGCCAGCATTTTAATTCAAGAGATAGTTCCCGAGGCCCCTCTGGGTGGAGTGTGGAGGTGAGAGGGAGAAGATGGGAGGAAATGAGGAGGCGGGAAGGGGGGCGGGGGGCTACAGTGGAAGGTTGTGGTTTACAGAAAGAGTTTGTACCCAATTGGTAACTGTCAAACTTTGGCTAATTTACTTTATCTTCCCAAGCCTTCTGGTTCTCCTTATCTGCAAGAGATTTTATCACCATCATTACCATTCAAACGGCCTGATATGTTCAATTGAACAACCAGAGAAGCTTTAAAACTAATAATAACGAAAAGATTTCTAAGGGGTTGCAAATTTCTATCACATACATCTTCTTAAAGCATTTGAGGCAGTGACACCCAAACTGTTGTTCCCTGGATCTGCAAGGGTCCCTGGAGCCTCCCCTTGGGAGAGGGGAGTGAGGTGCAAGAGAGGCTGGGTCTCCGCCTTCCATCACGATTTCAACCAGAGCAGCCACATGACTTCTCTTGGTTTCATGTGCCCTCCCTCCATAGACTGCATGCACCGACTTAAAAAAAAAAAAAAAAAAAGTTGGAAAGTCCTTGATTTCAGAAAAGTGGTACAAGGAAGGATGGTGCTGAGCTGTCTGTGGACATGGGCAGCCTCCCATCTCCCTCTGAACAGCTTGCCACCGTCTTTGCTCCTACTTTCTACCCTGCCAGCGGCCTCCCTGACTCAGTGCTCAGCTACCAGGAGCAGTGTCCCCCCCACACCACCCCTCCAGCACCCTGGGGGTGGGTCCTCGACTTGCTCAAAGCACAGAACCACCCTCACTCCCGATGCCTAAGCCCTGGCATGACTCCGACAGGCGTTGGAGAGGGAGACATTAAATTCACAGTGCAGGGACGTTCTGGAGACTCGTGCCTTATTTCCAAAGGGCAATGGCTGTCATTATGCTTAAATGAACTGCTTTCCTGCTTGAAAACATGTATTTTTAAAAGCTTAATTCTTCTCCTTTCTCCAAAATGAGAATCAAGTTATAACTGTGGCCTGGCACCTTGAGAGCATTTCCTTTTTTATACTTCATAGAATCCTTAATAATACAAAAATTGCCCAGAGCATTTCACACTGAGTTATGAAGTCATTAACATTTTTGGGATAAACACAATACCCCAGGACAAGTTATTAGCCATAGAGTAGTGGGGAAAAAATTAGATACGTTGAAAAAGCCTCATGTCTAGCAACCGCAGGCAGAAATTTCAGCTGCTCCTAGTTAAAGGTGGCAGAGGCGGCTCTTCACATCCCACGTGCCGAAGGGGTGGCCTTTTCTCAGCCAACCAGCTCAGCATATTGGATATTGGTAAAATCTCAAAGAATCAGCATCTTGATGTCCCAAGGCCAGCAATCTTTCCAAACTCACAGCTCTGCATCCTGCCCCAAGGCTCCTCGTATTTATGATCATGTCGGCAGCAAAGTGGCTGGTCCCCCCCCACACCCCCGCCGTCTCTTCAGACCCATAACAAATTTTATCTAGCTGTGCTGTTTGCCTTCACAGTAGCAGGGAATCCATCATACATGCTCTCCTCTTCCCACCCCACGCCCCCTGTTCCCACCTGTTCTTCGCGCTTACACCTCAAGCATCACTGGCTTCGTGGAATTCTAAAAGGTTAGGACTCCTATTTCCTCTCCTTTTAATCAACAACTATGGTATATTTTACCAGGGATTTTCTTTGGGGGACTTTAGCATACTGTACTTTGATTACTCTTTAATTCTGCTCACACACAAGGATTATGGTTATGAAAGAAACCCGAGGGGGATTGGTCGTTCAGACTTGCCAGGATGCGGCCTTTCCTCTGACTGAATCCTCAGCCAACCAACATAAACATTCACCAAGTCTGTAGATGGTCTCAACTGTTCTATTTCTTTGTGGGGTTCCCCCAGCTGGGGTGGAGGTGTCCTTCCCTGGGTCTTCCCCTTTACTGCTCCATGGAGCCCTTCCCAGAAGGACAAGGCAAGTGGGTAGTATGTCCCCAAACAAGAACGCCACCCCCGCCCCATCCTGCATCTACCGCAGATGTCGCTAACTCACACGGTGCCCTTTCCCTCTGAGCCTAGTCTCAGCTTCAGAAGCCTTTCCACAAAGGATTTCCAGTCGCTGTTGATATATGATTAAAAATACATTTTCTATCTCCTGTGCAGTTCCTGGAAAGCCACCCAGCCCCAAGTGTGTGTGACTCTCTTAAAAAAGTCAATTAAATAAAAAAAAAAAAAAAGAGTCAATTAAAAAGTGTAGCACTGTTGACTCAAGGTTTCTACCTCTAGCCACTTACAACATCCCCTAGACCCCATACCCTCTGTCCTAGGAGGAGTGTGCCAATAATAAGGGCCCTAGCCCATGAGAGCTTCAGCAAGTGCCTACACAGTTCAATATCCCTGAGTGTCCGAGTATTTTCACCACTCGCTTATGGAAGAGGCCATGTCCCACATTCCCCTCTGAGCCAACACTGAATTCATCTGCTTCAACCCCACTGGTGCCCACTACCATTTCACACCAGCCGCGTTCTGAAGCCATCATCCTCACGTGACCCTACTCCTCAAACAAGACCCTGATGTCAGTCGCTTCTCTTTCATTCAGTGAACAGAAGAGTCTCTGTCTTAATATTTTAAAGGTTTTATTTATTTATTCATGAGAGACACAGAGAAAGGCAGAGATGCAGGCAGAGGGAGAAGCAGGCTCCCTGTGAGGAGCCTGATGTGGGACTCGATCCCAGGACTCTGGGATCATGACCTGAGCTGAAGGCAGACGCTCAACCGCTGAGCCCCCCGGGTGCCCTGAGTCTTTGTCTTCTCCAGTTCTTCTCATTGTTTGACCGGTCACCTAGTCTGTCACCCCTGTTCAGAGTCTACAAATTTGCCAGCCTGCTTGAGCTCCAGAGCCACCCTCTTGGGTATTTCCCTCACCAGCACCCCAGGTTCTGTCCTGCCAGCCACTTGGCCACAATCCTCGATGCTGAATCACCCCTGTGGCCCCATCTTGTCTCTGCAGAATTGATGACTTTGGACACACCTGCAAGACGTTCCCAGTAGGCTGGTATCCTGTGCTGATTTTGGGCGCTGGGACGCCGTGGCATCAGATTCCTCGTGTTCTTGTAGTGCGGCTTGCATGCTGTGGAGAAGCCGCTGGTGCTCTCCTCTGTTCCACATTTCCCGAGACACTTCAGCCTGGACGCTCACATTCCCGAATTTGCCAATTACAGTATCCAGTGTGATCATCTTCGTCTGATAGAACTCAGCCATCGGCTGCAAACCAGGGTAACCTGTTCTCCCCTAGCGGGGCCAAACCAGGAACCCAGTCCTCTGAGGCAAATTGAAGGAAACAGAATGGCCTGTGAATATTTGTCAAATGGAAACACCAAAGCTCTCTGGGCCAGTCAAAGCAGTCTCTTCATTAATTAGAAATGGAAGTCCCTAATTACTGGGGCAGGCTAGAGGAGGTGGCTGTGCAGGGCCCCTCCCGCTGGCTTGGGTGCCATGCAGGTTAGAGCATGATTCTCACCCCCATCTCCACGTGAGCCACAAGTAACTTGTTATTAACAATGACCCAAGGTCCGACATTGAGTGATGACACTTTTCTCTTTGTTTTAAACCATTTGGAGTTCATTTGAGGTTATCCCCATGTAGAACCCTCCTGTTCTTTCGCATTTACCTGTTACCTATTCCTTTGTGATTTGGAGAGCACAGGTACACTTGTGCAGGAGAGTTGCTCACGTGACTGTCCTTCATCACATGCGTCTGGAGAGAGAGGCTCTGGTACTAGTTTGGTTTTTTTTTTAGAGGTTGGGTTGATCTACCCTTTGGGAAAGAGACTAAAGGTACCGGACGTGTATGTCTAAGAGGTAGGCTCCATCGGAGACAGAGACGATCACTCTTGACGTTGTGACAGGCAGGTTGGGGTGTGTGAAAGCCCAGATGGAACAGAGAAAAATACCAAGTTTCTCTAAAGAAAGTTGGCTCCCCTCCATCTCTTTGGTGGTCTGTCGCTCCTACCCTCTCACATCTCTTGGGTATGATAGATATTGAGCTTCACTGTCTAATTAGCGTATTAGACAAATTACACTGTGCGTGTGCAGTGCTTCACCTATTTTTCTGAAAATGGCCATGACCAAAGGCCATAAAAGATAGCACGAGAAAGCGTGTGTGATAGAGGATAAGTGGAGGGGCCTCAGCTCCAGGCCCCCGGTTATAAGAAGGTGAGAAAAAATAGTTCTCATTTCACAAAAGTATTCATCAATAAACGGGTCCCTTACACAATCATCCCTGTTTCTTACTGAATACAAGGATGATAGTCCAAATATTCATCATCCAGTCTAGCACAGACATCCACCCCCACCCCATTCAGAACAGATTCCTGTTACCGGGATCAGGGTCCTGGGTACCCCCTGCTAGCTAGCCAAGAACGTATCTGTCAGTTGCTACACTGGAGGACGGAGATGCACGGGGCGGGGGTGGGGGTGGTAGGGAGGGTCCTCCAGGCTTAGTTATTTACTAAAACTGACAGAAATATTTTGCTATTTTTAACAACAAAGGACTATTTCAGTGTATAAGTCCCACTACTCCCCTCTAAAAATGAGACAAATGATAGTGTTTTACTATCAGCCTCTTGTTAAGTGGAATTGCAAATATTGCAACTGAGATATAATTTCATGAAGTCAATAAAAGTGATGTAGGAGAATTGCATGAATCGTGCTCCAGGCAAGTCATGGAGCGATAAAGATATAGCAGAACTAGACCAGTCATAACTGAAAAAGATGCTAAGAAAGATGCTTCAAAAGAGAATGATCGCTAAATGTAATGAGGGGTCCTGGACTAGATCCTAGAAGAGCAGAAGGACGTTTGTGGAAAACCTGGTGCAATCTGAATAAAGCCTATTGTTTAGTTCATAGTAATGTACCAAATAGTGATTTGTTAGTTCCTGCAAATGTGCCTTAGTTATGTGAGGTGTTAACTTTGGGGGAAGCTGGGAAAAGGACATATGGGAACCCTCGGTATTATCTTTGCGACTTTTCTATAAATACAAAGTGATGGGATCCCTGGGTGGCGCAGCGGTTTGGCGCCTGCCTTTGGCCCGGGGCGCGATCCTGGAGACCCGGGATCGAATCCCACGTCGGGCTCCCGGTGCATGGAGCCTGCTTCTCCCTCTGCCTGTGTCTCTGCCTCTCTCTCTCACTGTGCCTATCATAAATAAATAAATAAATAAATAAATAAATAAATAAATAAAATACAAAGTGACTCTGAAATAAAGAGAATGATTAATATCCATGGAGTAAGAGAGGCCCTTGAGGGTAGTTAGTAAGCCCCCCAGATATTTTTGCAGAACTTGACTTTATGGTGCTGGCATGGATGTCACATGTGAAGGGAAGGAGGACTATTCCAATTTGCTGGAAAAAAAGTATACCAGATTTTCCCCCTAAAAGCTTACTCATTTGCTTAATTAATTCTAAGAATTAGCACCCGGTAGCAATTGCAAGCTAAACTATGTGACATTTAATGTAACAAATTAATTTTCAAATCGTTCTGTTTTCCAAGATGAGGTCCCAATCTCAACCAAACAACCCCCTACAACTGCTTATTTGGGGAAAAAAAAATTCCCCCCACCTCCCCTAGGTTGCAATGGTATGTAGAAAGGTAGCCTATCCCCCCCACCTGCCGCCTCCGGTTTATACACTCCCTCCTCACCCAGCATTCTAGGTAGGAGTCTCTCGTGCTGGAGGGAGGGGGAATGGGAGAAATCCAGAGAAGACTAAATTGCTCTGTGTCATAAAGGGGTTGGCAGACCCTGGAAGTGTTGCTGAGTGAAATATGATGTCACTTCACCTCATCGTCCCCAAGAGACCTTCAGTAAAATCTGTGTTTTGCTTCAGTGCTTTGGAGTAGGAGTCTGTTTTGCTTTGGGTTTTTAATGAGACATATGTTGACACTGGACTCAGAGGCAAGTGCCAGATGGTCGCCGTGAATCGCCTTGTTTTTGTGGAGGAGAAACTGAGGCTCAGGAAGAGAGCTTAAGGACTGGATGATGGGACCACACTGAACTAGCCAAATATGCCCCATCCACAGGGAGTAGTCACGCAAATAGTGTACCCGATGCAGCTAACCATTTGATTTTTTTCAGAAGAAGCCAGAGTTCTGGATTTGTAAGTCAGATTGCCCCATGGCTCCTTTTTGTCTAGATTTTTTTTTTTTTAAGTGCTATAGTCTGCATACTTCCATGGGCAGCCGGTATGCAACCCCAGACTGGGCAAATGTTACACGTTAAACCCACATAGTAGATTCCTGCCAATTTGGAAAATAAATTTACTTTGTCCAAATAGAAGTGATCTCTCCCTTTTCCTCTCTATATTAGCAAAAATCTGGGTCACAGTGTATTTATGATACATAAACGCATGCATATCTCTGTCCAAAGAGAGAGATTCCAGTTCCTACTGCTTTTTGGTCTTCTCCTCTCTCTCTACTCTGTAAAGCCCCGATAATAATCAGATCAATAAGGAGAGGAGTTTTATATCAGATGCAAATTATCTGCAAGAAGTTGCACTATTTCTGAGGAGTAGGCAACAAGCTCGGGCACAGAGTGTTTACCCACCTACTCAAGTGTATAAGCCAATTATCTTTTTCAAAGAAGGTATTCCAACGTAGCTCTTCCGAGATCCAGCTATTTCCAATAGTTCTTGGCTTGTCTGTCAAGAGATATCAAGTTAAGCTTAACCATTTATCTTATGCTCCGGCTTCCCCCAAGGACAAATGAAATAGCTGCATGATAGCCAGCTTCTCCAGATGGTAATGGCAAAGCCAAAGTAGACACCCAAGGTAATTTATGGGATAAACGAATGAAAGAGGAACTGATTTCTGTGACAGTGATTTGTGAAGAGACAGTAAGTTCTTTCTTGGGACATATAAATGTATGTTTTCTCCATTTTCATTCAGGAAAAAACATTGAGGTCAAGGCAAGTTCGGATCCATTCAGTGAAGGTCTATCTCAAACTTGCATTTTTTTTGGGGGGGGGGGCGGGGTGGGTGGGTGAAGGAAAGCACCTGGGGCCAGGACACTAATCCAGAATTTACTGATGAACCAGGTAACCTTGAGTAAATCACCCAGCCCTCTGTGCTTCCTCTTAAACTGCCCAAGTGTTTGGAGAATAAAGGAGATTTGCTCCAGGAAGGGCCTCGAGCATTTCAGAAGACCTGGCATCCATCTGGCACGAAGGGAGTGGCTCTCTGAAGCTACTGCTCTTACAAGTGTTGCTATCAGCTTCCTGCCCCTGAGTTATGGGTTCTAATCTGTCTCGATCCTCAATTTTTAACGCCACAAGAACAAGGCATTTGTTTTCCTTTCCTGGGGCTGAAAGGTTAGATAACCATTCAGTGGCAGCCTTTTCTCTGCCACTTTGAGATGTTGCATCTGATGATCAGGAGCATCCAATCGAAGCTTCCAGGTATTTGCCTTGACAGCCCGAGAATCAGGCTTCAAGGCAGAGGCCTGCTGAGGTGGTTGCCAGCCTCTGCGATTCATCATGGGGCATTTCCTCCGAAACGCAGGGATTGATGAATTGGCCCGGCCTGTGTGAATTCATTCGGGAGAGCAGCAGCTCTGTGGTCTGTCCTGGGGTGTCCATGGACTCAGAGACTTGTTTTGCTCCCTTCAACCTCATGAATTCACTGATACTCACAGATGCGATGTGCACCAAAAAGAACCAGGTAATAACAACTATAATATATATTTATATTTCTTATAATATAATAATTTATATTATATTTCTTATAATGCATATATATTTCGTAGTTTAGAGACCCAGAAAAACACAAATGAAACCACTTTTCTTTACCCCTTGTTCAGTTTTAGTGTGTACTCCCCGTCGGCAAGTTGGGAACAGCAAACCTCATCTCTGCTTGGGGTCACGGGGTCACCACACTGCACAGCCCCGGGGGCCGCTGCTCAAACTGTCTGCAGTCGTGCATGGCTCAGCTTGCGGGTTCCATAGATGCTTACCTGCACGTCCATAGCAGGATGGGGAGCATGGGCTCATAACCAGCTCGGTGGCCTTGACATTCCTTGCCTTTCTAAGCCTGTTCCTCGTCTTTAATTAGGCTTTATGACCTTTAATGTACTTTTAAAATCCTCTATCACAGGGGCGCCTGGGTGGCTCAGTAGGTAAGCACCCGGCTCTTGATTTCAGCTCAGGTCATGATCACAGGGTTGTGAGATGGAGCCTTGTGTCTCTGCGTGAGAGTCTCCCTCTCCCTTTGCCCCTCCCCTCCTCATGCTTGCTCTCTCTCTCTCTCTTTTTCAAATAAATCTTAAAATTTTTTTTTGACTTAAAAAATTTAACTAAATGACAATCACATTCTTGATTAAAATTCTTTATCACAAACAGTGTGATCTTAGTGTACAAAGGTTAACGGTAACCAGCATCCTAGTAGTATTTGAGGAGCCTCAATTATGAATGCAGACAGCCCTTCAGTCTACACCAGGATTTGTTCATCAACAAACGATGATATGATCTCACTCGTATGCGGAATTTAAGAAACAAAACAGAGGAGCATGGGGGAAGAGAGGAAAAAATAAAACAAGATGAAATCAGAGAAGGGGAGAAATCATAAGAGACCCTTAATCATAGGAAGCAAACTGAGGGCTGCTGGAGGGGAGCGGGTCCGGGGTGGGGTCACCGGGGGACGGGCACGGGATGTAATGAGCACTGGGAGTTATGTGATGAATCACTGACCTCTACCTCGGAAACCAATAATACACTACATGTCAATTAATTGAATTTAAATGAGATTTTAAAATATTTTTAAAAATAATAACTCTTTATAGGCAGTGAAATGAGGGTATGCCCTTGGCGAGGAAGAGTGAGGGGCCTGCCGCTCCTGAATTAATAAGATGCAAGACTGTGGCCCGATCAGTGATTGATCAATCACTGATCGGGCCTGCAGAGCTGCTCCAGTGCCAAGCTTCGGGATCCCCTGGCTCTGCGCTCGGGGCTGGCCCTGGAGTCAGCCAGTCCTGCCACAGAGCTGGAGGACGCAGTGGCAGCGCCCGTCCCGCCGCCCCGCACAGTCGGTGGCTCACGGCTACCCCGAGAACATTACATGGGCTCATTAAAAGGTGGCCTCCCTCCCGTGGGTGGAGTCCCTTTATTGCCTTCTAGTGCCCCCCTAGTACACCCCGTTCATTCCGTTACAGAAATTGCTTCAGACTTGCCGCCCTGGTTCAGTGGCAAACAAATCACAAGATTATGGGTCTTGTGCAATAGTCATTTCCATCCTAATGCGAGAGCCATCCGTTTCTGCGGCGTCGGGTCGTTGGAGACTGCTGCACGATGAGTGTTCCGTACACTAGAAATAAGAAAATGTAAAGTTATACGTATTAGAGTTGCTTGTGTAAACAAATTAATCAAATACGGAATCATATTAGGAGATGACCAATTAAATGAAAGGACTACCCAGGCATCGTCAGTGGGATAATTAATTGTAGGTTTCTACTCATCTTTGTGCACTTTGTTGCCCTATTAAGATAATGAATTGATTCTCTATGATTGGGTCCAAAAACATGTTTAATCAGACTCTGCGAGGCAAAGGATCATTATTTTCATGACTTTGTGAAATGCATGTTTTTTCCACCCAATTCTGAAACAGGCTTTTCAAAGGTTAGGAGAAGAGAGCTCTTATCCTTTTACAGAACACCAATTGAAATCAGAAGTTTAAAGAAAAATCTCATTATCAAGAGAATAATTTTGGGAAACTAACACCCCAATCTTCCTTTGATTTGGAAAGTGCTTTGAATAGAGATTTCTGAATAGAAGGCCGGGGGATTTTTCTTTTTCTTGTAGATTTTCTTAGGGTATCTCAAAATCCCAACAACGATGGGGTAGACAAACCACAAACTACCCCTTTGAGGTCTGAGGGGCTTTGGGGTTATTTTTTGCCTCCTTGGTCCCCTCTTAAACTTCTCACAGATGTGAAAAGGGGATAAAGTGGGTTCCCTTTCATCCCAAGTGACTAAGAATATGAGTGGGTAGGATCTAAATGTACAAAAAACATAAAGATACGTAAGAGAGAAATTTAGCCTTTTTTAACGAAATTCAAAAATACCAGTGTTTCCCTTCCTGCCTGGGAACATAAAAGAGAGTGTTCTGGGGTAAATTAAAGGAGGCCCTATTTTAAACAATGTGTCTTGATGCAAGAGGTAGTACAGGCTAAAAATCCCAGTAGCTTGAGGAAGAGTTTAGATAAGCCCCTCCGATCATATCTATGTCAAGGGACTGAGAACTTCCCTTGCCCTTTGACGCCCAATCCAGCCCCTGCGGACACTCACACTGTTCGAGGTGTCCCCTGTTCTCCCAGGGCGTACCCCTCCCACAGTGCTCAGCACATTCATACACGTCTGCCTCCTGCACTCAGGAACCGTGTCTTAATGAACATTGGGCCCATTAGCCAAGGATCTGATGCACTAAATATTGGACCAAACTGATGATTGGTATCAGATGTTTTTCCCCACAAAACGCCCTGAGATATTTCTCATGATCTTGTTATTTCTTTTCCACGTGGCCCCTAGAAAGAAGCTCAGGCTGTTTTGCAGGGGCCGGGCAGCTCTATCCTGCCATTCCTGTACCTGGCTCCATGGTGTCATTGACTCTCTTGACAAGCTGCCTTTCTTTCATATGGGGGTGAGGAGTAGGCCAGGTGGGAAGGGAGGTGGTCAAAAGTTGGTTTTAAAGAGTGTTCTTTCTTCTTCCCCACGTGCAACACCTCCAGCTTCCCTAAAGAGCCTGTAGAGGGCTGTGATTTTCCTTGCAACCTCTGAAGACAGACTGCCCGGGTTAGCATCCTAGCTCCACCACACAATGACCTTGGGCAGATTACCTAATGTCTTGCTGCCCATGGTGCTGCATCCATAAAGAAGGATAATGATCATGTCCGTTTTATAGGGTTGTAAGAATTCAATGAGATGATCCATATGCCAGAGTTTAGTGGACTACCTGACCCATAGCAAGAACTTAGTAAGTGTGTATCTGTCAGTATAGGTTAGGACGTGCTGCTGAACAAAAGGGCCAAGCTCTCAGTGGCTTAAAAGAAATCAGGTTTTATTGTTCACTCATGCTACACACCCATCCAGGTAGACGGGGGTCTCTGTTCATTGAAGCCACTCAGGAGACTAAGGTAAAGAACCATCTACCCTGTATGTCACATCAGAGGAAAGGAAAGAGAAGGTGGCAAGTCACGCTGGCTCTGGAATCTTCCACCAGGAATTGTACGTGATTCGTTTGCTGGTATTTCATTGGCCAAAGCAAGTCATCACAGGGCCCCACTTAGGACCACTGAGGCAGGGAAGTGCGAACCTGCCAGGTGCCTGAAAGTTGGGAGAACCAGAAATATTTGGTTTATGGTATAACTAACCGCCACGGGGGGGGGGGGGGGCTGGCTGATGTCCTTACAATGGTGATCGGATGCAATGTACTTTTCATATTTTCACAAGCAAAACTGTAAATAAAAATGTAAATAAAAAATAAAATGTAAATAAAATAAAATGTAAATAAAATGTAAATAAAAAATAAAATGTCAATGATGTAAAACATGTAGGTTCCTGTAACTGACCTGGACCACCCGTTCCCTGGCCTAGCCTACCACAGAAGGCAGCGAACCGCCTTCGCTCTCCCTCCTACACTATTCTCATATCATTGGCAATAACCAATCATTTTTTGGACAGCCTCAGTGCCACCTTTCATTCTGGTTGCACGATAAGATGGGGAGAAAAGCTTCCAGGGAGAAAATGGAAACAAACTTGCTGTTTTTTTCCTTCCAAAGCTTAAGAAATAATGACATAGTGCTTTAGAAAAAAAAAAAAAAAAAAACCCCACAAGGTGTACTCAGTTCCATCAACTAGTTTAATGTGTGGGCCTTTTTTTTTTAAAAAAAAAAAAATCCTTTATGGGGGCGAGAGGTGCCAGAAGCAGAGAAAAGCCCTTCCCAGTTCTAAATGGTTTCCTAAATGTTTTCCAGTGATTTACGTAACAAATAACTAAAACACAGAAGGAAGCTGGTAACTTCTCATTTGATCTTTCCTGTAGCGAGAACTAAAAGGAAAAGGCTGTCTGGGAGACTTCAGAGGCCACTAAACTGCTTTCTATTGATTTTATACTAAGATACTTTATCACTCTTGTTGCTTTAAAAAGAAATGCAATCTGTGTCAGGGTCTAAATAGACTTTCCTAGAAAAATCAGGCCCCACACTCCTATGTGAACAGATGTGGAGGATATTTATCAGCTTTGGCAAATCAACTTTGGGGGAATTTTTTTCAAGAAGCATCTTTCCTAGTCTAACATCCCACCCCTTGAAAGGGTGACGGCTAGAGTCTTTCTTCCCGAGATTAAACTCCTCCTGGGATCTGGAATTCACCTTTAAATGCACCCTGTCCAGTCCCCTTCCTGTGCACCTGGGGGACGTGAGGCTCCGAGATGTTGGGAACTTGATGATGTTCACTGAATGAGCCAGGGATGGAATCCAGGCTCAAGCCCCCTCTCCAAATCCCAGAATTGGCCTAAGTTTTAAGCCCCAAGTGCCTTGTTCCTACATCAGGATCTCTCCCTGGGGAAGATCCCTGAAAAGAAAGGGTATGATGATGCATTTTTTTTCCGTAACCTTCTCAAAGCAACCTACCATCAGCCTGTTTCCTGTTCATATTTGAAATACCCTATCTCCTGTTTTAAGAAGTTCAATAAATCGAAATCCTACCCTACCATACTAGTGAATTGCAGAGATCTTTCATTTATAAGACGGGTCTAGACAAGGAGAGGCCTGAGTTCTAGTCTTGACTTTGCCATTAATTGGTCCCATCTCTATGAAAACCTCAGTTAATCATTCCTGGCCCAAGTAGCAGCATCTATTATATGGAGAGTCAGAGTAGATCATCTTTCCAAATCCTTTAAACTGTGGGTACCTGGGTGGCTCCGTTGGTTAAGTGTCTGCCTTCAGCTCAGGTCCTAAGCCCCAGTCGGGCTCCAGCTCCCCGTACAGCAGGGGAGTCTGCTTCCCTCTCTGCCCCTCCTCCTGCTGGTGCTCTCTCTTTTTCTCTCTCTGTTTCTCTCAAAATAAATAAATAAAATCTTTAAAACAAAACAAAACCAAATCCCTTAAGCTGGAAATAGTTGGTGAGTTAAATACATGAACTAAAACAAGGTTCCCTAAGTTTTTTTTTTTAAGTTTTTATATTTATTTTAAAATATTTCACATGTACAAATAAAAAAAAAAAAAGAGGAAGAGAGGGAGATAAAGAATACTGCAGCAATCATCCATGAAGCCACTGCTCAAATTGAGATCTAAATCACGAGGGACACATTTGAAGCTCCCTCTACAACCCTCAGCAATCTGGGCCAGCCATCTCCTTTCCACCCACCCCAGAAGTAGCTCAGACCTCACCATCTCCAGCCTTTCGTTAGCAACCCACCACATATGATTGTGTCCCTAAACAACGTGTGATTGTATCCTGTGTATCTAGAATATCTAAGTGGTCTCATACTGCATGTTTCCTTCACTGATTTTTTTTTTTTTTTTTAAAGATTGTATTTATTTATTCATGAGAGACACAGAGAGAGGCAGAGACACAGGCAGAGGGAGACGCAGGCTCCCTGCAGGGAGCCCGATGTGTGATTCAATCTCGGGCCCCCGGGATCACACCCTGGGCCGAAGGAGACGCTCAACCGCTGAGCCCCCCCAGGCGTCCCCACTGACTTGGTTTTTAGCTTTGATGCTCTGTTCTAGAACCTACCCTGGGGGGCACATCGGCTGCACCTCATATTGTACAGTATCACTATTGTGGATTATTTCACTGGATGAATATCCCAAGTTGACTTCTATGCTCTTGTTGGTAGAAACTAAACTGTCCCTTCCTTCTCCCTGTTAAGAGAATGCCACTGGGGGAAGCCTTTCATTGTTGACCCTCCAAGCATCAAAGTTTTCCCAGGCATTCCGTTGGAGCGGCGTTGCTGGGTGTTGAGATGCTAACTTTTCCCACCCACGCACACAATCTCTCCATTTGAGATTCATCTTGTGTCTTTGAATGGTTTTATGATTTTTATCCATAACTGGCTCACATGTGTAGTATTTAATATGCTCATAGATACTTTGGTGTTTCTGTTACTATCACACATGGTGGCCTGTCTATAGGAATGCAATGAATTTTTGTCTCTCAGTCTTGTAGGAGCATACATGCTGGTCTCACTTATTAATTCTAATAATTTTCCAGTGGAGTCTTTGAGGTTCTTCTATGCAGACAACCATGTTATCGTGTTGTCTCCGTTTCTGTCTTTCTGATCTTTACACCTTGTGTCTGATAACACGCTTCCGATCCAGTGCCCATTCCCCCTTCTTCCTTGGTTTTTTTTTTATTTTTTTATTTTTTTTAATTTTTTTAAATTTATTTATGATATTCACAGAGAGAGAGAGAGAGAGAGAGAGGCAGAGACATAGGCAGAGGGAGAAGCAGGCTCCATGCACCGGGAGCCCGACGTGGGATTCGATCCCGAGGCTCCAGGATCGCGCCCTGGGCCAAAGGCAGGCGCTAAACCGCTGCGCCACCCAGGGATCCCATCCCCCTTCTTCCTTGTGAGCAGAATCCAAAATATTCCCTCAGCACTGTGCCCAGCTATAAATACTCAGCCCACGAGTCTCCTTGCAGCTGGGAGAGGGGAGGTGCCTGAGAAACAGTTCTGGCCGCTGGAATGTAGGTTTACATCCCTGGGAGGCAAAGTCTTTGCTCAAATACAAGACCAAGCTTTGGGAGGAGGCTTCTAGGGCTCCCCTCCTGCACACCCGTGGTGCAGCCATTGGGCCACACCAGCCCCAGACTGCTTGGCATTCCTTGCTCATCCTGAGGCTTCCTGGACCACAGGGTAATATAAATTTGAACCTTGAACTTAGGAGCAAACTGTTGGTAGGACTTCCCTGGGCAACTCTTCTGTATCTAGGACAGGACGGACCACACGCTTGCCATCCCGCTGACCGCTGGTAAACCTTCCTCCCATGATCCATAATCTTTCAAGAATCCCAGGTGGGTGGCTCCAAGGCCCGCCTCCTGTGTCCACTAAAGACCAAGCCTCTTGGGTACGGACGAGATGGCCAACATCCTCAATAACCGCGGCCTCCGCCCCCACTTGCTGCTCTGGTTTTCAGCTGCTTCTTCGTTTTTGGTCCTTAGAAATGTCTCTTACTTTAATGCAAGGTCAACGAGGCATCTGAGAAGGGATTTGTTCTATTTCATCCAAAACTTCTGGAGGTTTGGTCATAGGAGAGTCTTCGGACTGGAAATAGAAGTCCCTCCTGCTCCGTATGTAGCTCGTGGTCCCATGTATGACATCCTACGTGTACTGCCTGTTGCGGAGCACATCTCTTGCACGGTGAGAGCGTCTCGTACTCCACACATGCTGGCTAGGCACTAACTGTGCCAGGCCCTGTCCAGGATCCAGGGATAACGAGGTGAAAGGGGCGAACCAGTCCGCTACCCTCATGGAATTTGTTTCACGGGAAGTCACACAATAAGCAGGGAAGACAGAAACAGAAGGTTTCAGAGAGGGATAAATGCTAGGAAACTATTACTATTACTATTATCCTCTGAAAACAGTCATGCTGACGTGAATGGAACAGGAAAGAACCTTAGGGAAGGTAATCAAGACATTCGACCTGAGGCCTAAGGATCCAGAAGGCAGCCGCATGGAGATCTGGGTGTAAAGGTTCCAGGGACAGGGACCAGAAAATGCAAACACCTCAAGGCGGGGAAAACACTGGCATGTTTCTGCAAGGCTACAGCAGAGTGGATTTATTTCTTTTTTTTTTCCTATTTTGTTTCTTCCCTCTGTGCCAGAGTCAACGGTGGGTGCAACTTACTCTTCCTGCTTGAAGAGACGTCTAATTTAGACTAGGGAAATTTGGGGATTTTTTTTTTTTTATATAATAAGTTCATTAGCAGCTGCCAAAACATGAACAGCCTGAGTTCCCTTCCTCTCATTTTTTTTTTTTTTTCAAGATAGCGGAAGCGGAAAGAGAATGCAATCCTCAGTGTGTCCAGGTACGGAGACCCACGGGGGGGACGTTACCTGAGACAGGCATTGCGCCAGCCTCGGGACTGCGGACCAGGCCCCTCCACCGGCCACAGTCTGCGGGCCCAACTCTGTGACGAGGGCACAGGGGAGACACGGGAGACACGGGGCGGCCGTGGGCGTGGAGCTGCTCTCCCTGCAGCCGAGGGGGGAGGACAGGGTGAAGCTGGAGAGGACCTGGGCGAGGACGCCTTGCTGGAGCCGAGTCGTGACGCAGGACGGATGTTCCCAAGATGGGGAGAAGCAGAGGGTGTCCCTGGTGACAGCCTGGGCACAGAGGCGGGGGCCGGTGGCGGGAAGCGGGACGGCCCGTGCTTTGGTGAACCCCCCGCTGCCCCCCACGAGCTCTGCAGCCCAGGCAGCTCCCGCGTCCCTGGCAACAGGCGACCCTGGTGGGTTCGGCACCTGCCGCTCCTCAGGCCTTGGCCACCGGGCTCTGACCCCTGTAGGGGCTCATGAGGTCCTTTTATGGGGGCCTCTGGTTGGCCGAAATGAGCCCCGTACATAAGGTGCTTCTGGCACACATTGCAGACCCCAGCCGGCGTTCCCATCACTCTTCGGGAAACGGCTGGTGGGGAGAGGCCGGTGTTCAGGCGGAGGAGTGGGGGTTCCCCCCCCCCGCCCCGGTGGGACACGGGGTCACATAAGGGTCCTGCCCTGGCACTAGCAGGTGCCCCCTCTCCAGCTTCTGCCCCAGCCTGGCCGGATGCGATCCCCAGGATCCAACTGAGATCCTACAGCCAAGCAGAGCCCGGCCCGCGGGATGCTTGTCCCTCCCACACCTGGTCCTCTGGGAGCCGCCTGTCCCCAGCTCCCCTCAGGCCAGGACGCGGCCTGTGCTCCCTCCAGCGACACCTCCTCCTTGACACACGCCAGCCTCTCCTCCTCCTAACCCGGAGCCCCCCTGCATCCTTACAGCGCATTCCTTCTCCCATTATTTCTGTTTTGTTCACACTTCTCTGCTCTCCAGAAATATGACTTTATCCAGCAAGCGTTCTGGTTGTAAATTGAAATGCAAATAGATAAACATAAATCTGAATGTCCGTTTACATTAAATATATTACGAATATAAAAAATATAAGGCCCTGTGGGTCTCAGCTCATCAGCCCTATTACTCCTCTGCCCCTTGGCAATCAGCCTGGGACCTATCACCGGGTGGGTGTTCATCACCCGCATCGGCGTCACCGCGCCCGGAGCACCCTGCGCTCCTGAACCGCGGTGGGGGGCCTCGGGCGCAGCCGAGGGGACCCGCCTTCTCTTCCTTCCCACGAGGGACAGTCACTGATGCGCCGTTCTCCTTGCAAGACTTTGCACCCTCTAGAAGGGACGAATCGAATTAAACCCCCGTAGAGGATTTGGGGCATCTCTATTTATGCAGCCAGGCTGGGCACAAATCTAATATTCCGTAAAGATGCTAAGCTCTGCGCAATTTGTGTGCGCGCGGCGCCTCGTACCAAGGCTCCCAATAAATATCTGGTGGCTGGTTGGCTACAAATAACAAAGCGCCACTAGAGCAACTGCGTGGTGTCACCTGCTCCTTTCTAGGTCAAGGCCTTAGGTATGTTAACAGCAGCCTGTGTGGAGACTGCGGTGAGTCAGCCAGCCGGGGGGTGGGGGAGGGTGGGGGAGGGGGTCACGGAGAGGGATGCTCAGGGGTGAGGCGCCGCGGCCACCCCCTCGGGTCCCCAAGCTCCAACCCCAGCCAAATGGCAAGGCTAGTGGTGTTCCACGGCAGGGCGGGGAAGTACGGAAGGAGGCCAGGGCAGGTGTAACCACCCAGGGCTTAGGAAGAGAGTGAACGGCCACCTGGAATCCTTGTCATCCCTCCTCCACCCCGTGGGGTGGGCAAGCAGCCTGACGCCATAGCCCCCTCTCTGTCCTCACCTTCAGGACATCAAACAGGGCCTCTCCCTCTCTGTCTCTCTCTTCCCCTATCTTATGTTTTATTTCTCGTTTTCTTTTTCCCCTTTCTCCCTCCCTCTCTTCCTCTCTGTCTCTCTTTCTTCTTTCTTAATGACACCATTTGTCTGAGTGCCCTTGACCAGAATTTCCAGGACTTGGTTCAAAGCCGACAATCTGAATTATTCCTCGGGTGCCCCTAAAATGTAATTTACCCTTTAGAATATAAATAGTTCATAATGCTTTCCACTCAAGAAGCAGAACAAGAGTCTCCCAAAGCAGGTAGCAGCTCTCCCTTGGACACCATCCTCTGCACCCTACTAACGTGTCACTTGGGAAGAGATTCTGGGCTGGCAAGGAGAGGCCACCCTGGAGGGTGCAAGGCCCTGCCCTAGAGCTCGGGTCGGGAGGGTTGGGGCCCCATTTTGGGGCCCGGACCCCAGCTCAGCCTTCCACGCAGCTGCCTCCTCCTCCTGCAACTGGCTGCTTTGGTTTGCAACTGCAAAATGCACCAACTTGAAGCGTCACCTTGGGGGTTGCCAGGGAAACTGCTCCCTGTGTCTTCTGGTGGCAACTGGCAGTTGGTGTGTGGCAGCTGGGTCTGGGAGAACCAGGGGTATGTTCAAAGGCGGTTCCTTGCTCCCATCGAGAAAGCTGGAGGAGAGTCCCAGGAACGCCTCCGTGCAAAACTGGGCACGAGCATGCCAAGGGCGGCAGCGGGGCAGGAGAGGATAATAGTAATAGTAAAAATACAAATAACCAGAATTCCTCTTTATAAACTATTTTCCAGAGCCCAAGCAATGGTTATCCCTTTAAAAATATATGCTCGAGGGGTGCTTGGCTGGCACAGTTGGCTAAGCTTCTGACTCTTGGTTCCCACTCAGGTTGTGATCATGTGGGTCATGAGATCGAGCCCCATGATGGGCTCTGCAAGGAGTCTGCTTGAAGATTCTCTGCCTCTGCCCTTCCCTCCGCTCTCTCTCTCTCAAATAAATAAATCTTTTTTTTTTTAAATAAAGAAAATAAAAATATATGATCTAACGTAGTAACGTAGGAGTTCACTGAGCAATTCAGCTCTGGGCCACTCCAGGGATGGAAATAAATGTCCCCAGCTGGTGCGAGGCAGCAAGGCTGGTGAGGCCAGGGTAAGGGAGCACAACCACGCTGACTATGCCCCTCGGGGCCGCAGACCCCAGGATAGAGGTGACAAAACTGAGGCTCAAAGTCATGTCCCTGGTTTTCCAAGAGAATCTGTCTTCGTAACTCATGCAAAACCATGTTCAACTCCACACCAGTGAGACTCAACATGTCGGTGCGTCAGGGCCAATCCCCAGTTACCAATTTGTACTCTTGGCCTTGGAATGAGGGAGAGGGCACAACTTCCATTTTTCCAGTGGGGAAACCCAGTGTCACAGTGCTCGTGGGAAGATCCCAGGGCCACATGGCTCCCGAAGGTGCCCATGGGTGCCCAGTAGGCAAGTTTACCGGCTGCACGGACTGGTTAACTGAGAACCCTCTCCTGGGCTCAGGGCTCCCAAGTGCATAGTCACACCACGGCCCATCTGGAGTGGTTGGCAGCTCAAACCCAAACACCGTCTCACAACCGCTGGGCTAGATCAGTGGCTCACGGGCCGGGCCAAACACTGGACCCATCCAGTGGAGCCTTTTAAAATGACCAATGCTGGGCGCCTGGGGGACTCAGTCAGTTAAGCGTCTTCCTTTCCACTCATGTCATGATCCCAGGTCATGCATCGGGCTCTCCCTCTCCCTGCCGCTCTGCCTACTTGTGTTCTCTCTTTCAAGGTGTCAAATAAATAAAGACAATCTCTAAAACAAATAAATAAAATTACCAATGCCTGGGCCCCATCTCCAAAAATTCGGATTGGTGTTTTTCAAAAAGCTTCCCCGTATGATCCTAAGGTGCAGCCACAGGGGACAGCCACTGATGCGGCCAGTCCCCTGCTTAAGTGCCAGACCCAAGCTTTGGGGAATAAGAAAATGCAGAAGAGTAATTAGGGGCAAGGGTATTGGAGCCAGATAGGCCTCGGTTTGAGTCCTGCTGCTGCCCCTTCCAGGCTGAGGAAGCTTGGAGAAACCAGTGTGCATCTCTGAGCCTCCGTGTGCTCATCTCTATAACGGGGGCACTAATAGCTGCTCCACCGGGCTCCCGTGAAGAATACGTGTGCGCATGTACGGGCATGAAGTGGTACCTGGCGTACGGAGGCATTCAGCTAAAGGCGGCCTTCAGCTAGTACAGCCTCCAGCCACAGCCACACAAGTACAAGAGCAAAGGGCAGTCAACCTGGGCGGAGTCTGGGGTGCTTCAGTTGCACCCCCGTGTCACCCAGGCACACACACCTAGTGCTGGTTCACAGCTGAGCCCCAGACGGCCACGGGGCCCACAACCCGAGGGGTTTAGCTGCCTCTTGATGAGGGAGGCTCCCCTGAGGAGTATCTCAAAAGCTTAGTCTTCCATTTCCCTCTCCTTCAAGCCAAAGTAAGGAGAATGTGTAGGATTAGCTGACCCAGGTACGTGGCCCCTTTGAAACTTTCAACAGATGGTTCCCTCCACCACAGCCCCCTCCAGAGTCGAACACGAGATATGATGTGAAGGAGACAAAGACAATTTAGAGTGAAGCCTTTTAGAAGTAGCAATCTGGTACCCAAGAGCTCTAGAAAGATCGGTGAAGTCCACATTTTCACCAACAGGTAAATCCCCTAACATTAGATGAAAACTGTCATCTCTCATCTAAACGGACTCATCGGATAGAAACTCCTCCTGCCTCCTAAAGCTTTTAAGCATCCACTAGGATGACAAGTCTTGATTAGCTGTCAATTATTTATACATAAGCATTGTATAAACTAGCCCAGAACCAACAGCCCCAAATGTTGCATCTTTGAATACACCTGATGGGCAAGGCCACCTTCCCCTGCCCCCAATCCTGCTACAGTGAGAGTCTCTTAGCTCTTTTTTGGGGGTTGTATTTCTTTCAAAGAGCAGGTTGTTAGTAGCTATGGTTATAACCGTGGAGGGACAGTCACCTCACCCCTCTCCAAGATCTCTGGAGTTGGGTCTCTGACGTGCTTGTCATAATTGATAAGGGCAGTTTCACTGTCTTTACCCCAAGGATGCAAGTCCCCTTTCCAATTAGCAATTGAATGGGGCACAGAGCTTGCACAGCAAACCTTCCCCTGCACAGTGTCATACAAGAGAAGCTTGGATGGTTTCCCTTGTAGTGACTTTACCCGCAACCTCCAGCCTCGGCCCCGACACACTTGGGGCGGGGGGCACAGGGGACACAGTCTTTGAGCAACACCAACGTAGAACAAAGGCAAAAAAGGCCATTTAGCCATCGCTGGGAATAGTGATTTGCCAGTGATGCGTTTGCCAAAAGAGACAGAAGTAAGAGATCGGCAGCCTTTCTGCCATGTGGTTTCTCAGTGCCTCGTTTAATTTGGTGGGAAATGCCTCCTCCCCGGCCCCCACCCCATAGTCTGTAGGAAGTGGCTTTGCTTTAGGAATTACACGTTCAGTGGAATGTACATCAGATCTGTTTGGAGTGGGCTCGGGTGGCTCAGTCGGTTAAGTGGCCGACTCTTGATTTCAGCTCAGGCCATGATCTCAGGGTCCCGGGATGGAGGCGGTGGGGGGGGGGGGGGGCTCCGCACTCAGCGGGGAGTCGGCTTCTCTCTCCACCTCGGCTCCTCCCCCAGCTCGCATGCTTGAGCCTGCTTGCTCTTCCTTGCTGTCTCGCTCTCTCTCTCAAATAAATAAATAAAATAAAAAAACCTTAAGAAAAAAGATTTTTTAAAAAGCTGTTTTGGCAATAGGAATATTTTCTGACATCCCCGGAGGTCTAAATGTTGTGGAGGAAAGATGGGGTTGTTAAGTCTTCAGTGGAGGAAAAAAAAATGATTTCTAGGCATTTTAGCATCATTTGCCTTATTTGATAAAGCTGGCAAGGGATAAAAGGGCAGATAGCTCAGCCATCAGATAACAGAATTCTCTGACTTCTACTTGATGGCCAGCTCCAAGCGTGTCAAGAACTGACTGTCTGGTTCACTCCTGAATCTGCGGGGCTTCCCACAGGTCAGACACGCAGTAAGTCCTCCATCTGGGTTTGCTGACTACCCAGACAACTGACCCAGGCATTTGTACCAAACAGTGGTGGGGCACCGGGCTTGCCTCCTGCTCCTCCTATAACCTACAGAGACTGGAGAGTTGCCTTGAAATAAAGATTTAGGTTGTCTCTGAACAATTCGTGTGCAAAAGCAGTTACATCCAAGAGCCGGTTGTGTGCAGGGCTTCCCGGCTCCGCATGCAGTGATGTTACACTGGTAGCTCGAAACCAGCCCCAGGGTACGAGTCATGATGCCACGGAAACTGGCAAACGCCACAGGGCGCATGTTTTTTTCTGTGGGGAAGGGCAGTTGCTACATTTATAGCACATTAATTCATATGTACACGAAAATTGAAATGTTTGTATGCAGGGATCCCTGGGTGGCTCAGTGGTTTAGCGCCTGCCTTTGGCCCAGAGCGTGATCCTGAAGTCCTGGGATCGAGTCCCGCATCGGGCTCCCTGCATGGAGCCTGCTTCTCCCTCTGCCTGTGTCTCTGCTTCTCTTTCTCTGTGTCTCTCATGAATAAATAAATAAAATCTTAAAAAAAAATTAAAAAAAAAAAAAGAAATGTTTGTACGGGAGCTCCTAAGGGTATGGAGCTAAACCTTTTAAACCTCGAGCCAGTCCACTACATGAATTCCCCTCCTTTTCTCTTTTCACACCTACCTATGGAAGACCAAACATTTTTTTCTCCAGGACATTTTTCTTAATTTATATTCACTTTTACCCAAACTGGTATGAGCTCCTTGTCAAGTAAGTTAAGTGTGTCTGGGACAATTCCTGTCTACACCTTCCTCTTACAATGGCCATGGCGCTCGGGTGGCTTCAGGCCCTTTGATCCTCTCTCAACCTGAGTGTCCCCATCTCTAAGAGAGACAATGACATTAGATAAGCTTCCATGGCCCACTTGCCTCTGACATTCTGATTCCTGGTTCTACTAACAGGTGGCTCTTCATTCCCAGTTCTAAATATCTGAGGATCCTTGCGTGGCTGGTCTAGCTTGTCTTAAAGAGCAGTTTGTCACCAATTCAGAAAGCAATAAATGGCAGGTCACTCAGAAGCCGAAAGAATCCATTTTATGCCCAAGAGTGGCAGGAGAGGATGGGAGTTTCTTAGGGCTGCATTAGTCTATAAATAATTCACACAGCAAAATAAAGCTACAAATGAAATAGCACCAGAAGGAAAAAAAAATAAAAGGAATCCGTAATAAGCCCAACCGAAGAAGAAATACCATGAGCAAATAGTAAAGTTGAAATTTTAGCAGGCCACAGGAAGGAGAAGGCATGAAAAGAAATCAACATGAATCTCAAATTAGCCCCAACACCTGCTACAGTGCTCAGTTTTAAACTAGAACAATATAGGAAATGCCTGCATTTGACCCCAAATTTGTGCATTCATTACATGAGGCTAGCTTAAAAGGTTCTTTTTGCACCCCAACTATCTAAGAGGGGGGACCAGTCAGAGGGAAAGTTTTTGAAGTCATTGGACTTCAAAAAGATCAAAAACGCAAATGTCCCTTGGTGCCAGAGACATGATAGAAATGAGTGAAGTAGTGCAGGCGTCGGAGAAGTTGGCATAGACACATTTCCCTAGTAAATATACTTATGATAATAAATGTTTATGAATATCCAAAAATGAATGTGAAAGATAGTCTTCAGCTTCACAAAGAACTGTGGTCTCTGTCATTTTTCTTGATAAATGTGGATAAATATGGTCCTCTTGGTCTATATTTTGTTTCCTGCTTTTCATAAAACAAGGAAATAAAGGAAGAGTTTCCGACCATATTTAAGGAGGACGGCATGGTGGTGCCTGGGATGTGACAGCCGGCCTTGGTGAGGACCACGGGGGAGAAAGGAGCCTTCTCAGCTAGAGGAGGTGGCCAGGACTCCTTGCCAGCCGACTACGGCCATGAGGAATGGGCCCAGTATTCTGTGCCCGGATCTCCCAGGTTTCCAAAGCATCCTAAGTGCCAAGTAAAGCAAGTCTATAGGGGGCAGTAGCCCTCCCCACTACCCAAACCACCAGTCTTCAGCTTCTGCCCTAGACTGATATCCATGAAAGTGAGGAATGACCTCATATATCTTATTAATGGTTGCATTCCCAGCCCTACTGTAGAGCCGGGCATCCAATAAACAGTTGGTGATTGGTTGACTCCAGAGTAGGAAACCAGCAGGTACATTAATAATAGAACTTGACCTTCATAAATGTCCTCCACTGGAGGAGCACAGTTTTGCAGATCTGACTTGTGCGGATGTGAGCAGCACCAGACCCTGATGTCTCCAGGAGGAGAACAGGCTCCCCAGACCCCAGGGCCACTCTTGTGATAACACACTGACATAGGAAATGAAGAATCCTTTTTTATTTTCAAGTTCTACAGCGACATGTCAACATAAGACAATGCCAGCCTCCTCCTGGGTAGCCTAGAGGTGGGTGATGACCATCCTCTTACCACATTCTGCATAGAAAGTCCAGCTCTTCCCTTCAAACTGGAGGACTTGTCACCAGTTGTCGTCAGTACTGCTTCCACCATAGGGGAGGTGCCCTTTTATCACTGTGCACCGACACGGGCCACCATCGGCAAAATTCGGAAGGTAAATAGTCCAGCAGAGCACAGCCCCAAGGGCCAGTCACATGTGTGCTTCAGGAGCCACCCAACCTCCCAAGAGGCAGGTACACAGCATCCTTGTTTTTACGACTTTTCACCCATCTGCCGCTGAGGAGTTTAACGAGCATTAAAATTTGCTCAGAGAGCCTCAGGTGAGCTGGCCATTGTGATAAATACAAACCGGTAACACGAGGCTTCATTTAGTTTCTGGTTGTTGTTGTTGTTGTTGTTGTTGTTGTTGTTTTTTCCAAACATGTTTCTGGATCAGGCACTTGGGATAAAGTCTTGGAGCCTCCATCTTCAGCATAAAAAGGTGTCAGGTTCACACAGCAGTGCAGGGACTTGTGAGCGGGCGCATCCAGGAAGAGCTGTCTTCTGCCCCGTGCTGGAACGTGGGCTTCTTGACAAAGGTCTGAACCCCAGTTCTCTGTGCCCCAGCGTACGGTTCAGAGCAAGCTGTCCTGGTTAAGGATCTTTGTTGCACAGAAGAGAAATCCACTCAAACTAGCTCAAGATAAAAGTGGGGCCTCGAAAAGGCATCCAGAGTCTCCTGGGGAGCAGAGATTCGAGACTTTCTTTCTTCTTTGTTCTTGCTTCCCACTTCTCATCTTTCCTCTCGTCCTCCCACCTCCTCTCTGCCTCCTCTGACTTCTCCTTTTGCCCATGGCCCAAAATGGTTGTTCTAGTTCCAAGAAGATGTGAGCCAAGGACACATGATCTTTGAGCTCAAGCATCTGTTATTAACTGGAACTCCCTTTTTGTAGCTTTTGGTTCAAAAAAGAATCTGATTGGTCCAAGCCAGTCCCTTGGGTTTCATGTTCCACTCAGCTGAACTGGAGCTGAGGAGAGGGAGAGCAGGGATAGAGGGTGGGTAGAAAAGGGAAATACATCTATTATGTAGGTATTTGACAGTAAATACATATTGAATGAATCAGCTCACCGACCATCGAGCCTTTCCTCCTAAAAAAGAGGAAAAGAAAGAACCAGTTGGAAATGCGTGGATGACCTCTCCATCCCTGACAAGGCAGGTCTCCCAGTCTGTCCTCAGGACAGCCAAGTTCCACCCTCAGAGTAGGGGACACTGGAACCTTTGCGAGTCCGGCCTACCCCGAGCTCAGCTGCCGCATCTTTACCACGAGAGCAGAACCATCTGCCTCGCGCGGTAGTTGTGAAGACTGAGACAGGCCCGTAGCAGAAGACGCTCTCATTCTCAAGGCCAGTGCCCCATGCCCAAGGCCACAGCTTTCAATCCATTGCCAGTGACGGCTCAGAAAGCACACTTTTGTGAAGTTCAGTCCTCACGGTTTGGAAGTGAACTACACGCACACACACACACACACACACACACCCCTGCCCCCAGGAAATGACACTGGTCAGCCACAGGAGTCAAAACACCTAAAACCAAGACCTCAACAAAGTCGCTCACCCCCCTCCAGCCCCTCTGTTCCCTCACAGGCAATATGGGAAATCGGAAGAAAACCAGTGACACGTCCCAATCCAAGAGTCATGTTGGTCCAGGGCCTCATTTGAATCACTGTGCAGCCAAATTGGAAAAATAAGTCAACACGGACACCTTCTCGTAGGGCCTGGTTTCTTTCAGCTCAAAGACTGTCCATCCCCCTGAAGCTGTGTCCCCCCTCCTCGTGCTGGATGGTCTTTGGTCAGCGACGGCAAGTGTTGTTCTGTGTTTTTACACTCTTGTCCTATTTTTGAAATCAGAAGCTGGCAACCCCGTGTCTGTCCCCGCTGTTTACTCATCTTTATTGGTATGTGAGATCCCAGGTGTGACAGTGGGCGGATGGGATGACCTCTGGGGTCCCTTTAGGCTCTGGCAGGATCTGATTCCAAGGGGGGCACGAGAATGTGCATCCAGGGAGCCAAACGGCGGGGGGTCTAGGTCAGACCCCACCACACAGAACCGCGCGGCCTCGGGCAGGTTATGTGGCCTCTCTGTTTCACACCTGAAAACAGTGGGAATAATAACAGTGCCCACCTGGCTAGGCCGGCGTGAGGAGCCGACACGTTCAGGGTAGAAAGTACTTCGGGCAGCGCCGGCACAGAGGAAGTGCCGTTAAGTAACAGTTGAAAACCATAATGAGAAGGAGGCGAAGGGGATGGAGGAGGAGGAAAAGGCAGGGGGAGACAGGGCGCGGCTCAGGGCCCTCCTGGCGGCCACAGTGGAGGCTGGTGTCCGGGGCCTCCGGCAAGACCATCCACCTGGAAAACCCTCCAACCACGTTGCCTATAAGCGGGTTGGCTGCCCTTGCGTCAGGTGGCCCTCACTGGTCCAGTGAGCTGAGCTTGGTGGGGGGGACGGTGGCCAAACCTTGAGCTGGGGCAAATCTCCCAAAGCAGTGGGATGGCTCCTGGCTGGGTGCCCCCCTGGGTGGGGTTGACCAGTAGCTTCCCGGTAATGTAACAGCTGATGTGACACGGAAGGGCCAGAAGCGGCATCGGGAGAGGGCCGGGAAGCCCACAGGAGCCCCGGCGCTGGGAATAAACTAAAGGTAATAAGGATTAGGAGGCTTGTCTCACAACGCTCGCTTGATTGGCTGCTCGCTCACCTGTGCTCGCTCACCTGTGTGGGGAGAGGCGGCTCACAACCGACCATGGGTGGGAACACTCTCCTTCCACCCAGCCGGGGAGCTACAGTCAATCCGCACAACCTAGGGTGGGACCATCCTACTTTCCCCATTTCAAAACTCCAGAAAGTCCCAGAAATCCCTCCTTTATTGGAAAAAAAAAAAAAAAGTTGTCCCCCCAAGGGAAAGCCTTTGGAGAACCTAGGAGCCCGGGAGACTGATTCCTCCACCGACGGCACAGAATTACCAGGTAAGTGGGAACGTCTTAATCTCTGATTAGGGGAGCACCCCTCCTTCGGGGCCGAGGGACTGCCATCCTGGGTGATGGGCAAATAAATTGAAATCTTCCAGCTAATTTGGAGCTGCCCATGCTGCTAACTTCTAATTTGGAAAAGAGTGAATTAGTGATGAGCTATTGCCTGGGAGTCAAAGCGTCTGAGACCAAATCCCAACAGGAAGAGGGAACCCGTCTGAGAGATTTGGAGTGAGGGAAAAATACGTTGGCTGTGACTTTCCGGGCAGGTGATAGTAGCTCCAAAGTCCTAGACGTTTTGTAGCTTGACTCCCCTGGATGAACGTGACCAGATAGACCTCCGCACACTACAAAACTGCCTGGGGAAGGCTTGTCATCTCTTCAAGAGGCAGCGGTCCTGAGAACCTGCGTGGTGGATTCTCATTGATGTTCCAAGCTGATCCTGGAATCCTCTGATTCCCTGGCCGATTTTTCTTCCAGGGGGTTTTTGGTCTCTGAAATAGCTCCAGATGTCCGGTAAATTGTTTTTCTCCCCACTCTCCTGCGTGCTGGAACCATGCACGAGCAAGTTCAACCTACTCTTGCCGGTGTTTATTGAGCACCTACTGAGTGCAAGAACGCCTCGCGTTTATCTTCTGATCCCTTGCAGTAAATGTTTAAATTCTTAAATTCCAAAGAGCTTAGATTCTTCCCATATGCCCATGGCACGATGCCTTCCAGAGATTCCTGTGGAAAGCAAGAGACGGCTGGTTTAAGGGTCGGCAAGCCAAATACTCAGATGCATAGCACTCTGGAGTGTGTTTCCTTAGGACAACTCGTCTCCGAGGGGATTTGTGGAAGGCAGTGCTGCGGATCATTTAAGGGCCTTACAAGTGGCCGCTACAGAAGGGCCAGGAGGAGCTATCAAATCAGAAGGACGAAAGCAAACCCACAGCAGCCAGAGGAGTCAGGTGATGGCCGCCCGCTGTGTGAAGGTGAAGCCTGCAGAGTGTGGGGTTTCTGCCCCATGCACCGGGTCCTCCGACCACAGGGTCCTCTCGATCTACTGAGAGCCTGCCTACCTGCAGTTAGAATGTGGTCGGCCCTATTGCCAAGTGCAGCTAACCCTGGGCAGCTCCCATGGCCAGTTGCATTCCTCCCGGGGACCCCCTCTGCTATCTGTAGGGATCACCTGGGAGCTTGTTAAAAATGACTATTCCTCGTTCCCAAAAATTCTCGATTTTTCTGGTGGGGCCTGGTAAGGTGAATGAAGCCACACCCCGAGGGATTCTGACCAGGTGTTGCCCCAGACCACGCTCCAAGAATCATGGTTCAGGAGATCCTCCGATCGTGGTCTGTCTTCAAAACACCCGGCTGGAACGGCCAGCCGTTGTGCTGCGCTGGCTCAGACCTATTGTGGGGAACTCCATCTTCCTGGGTCTCTCTCATAGGATGGCACGACCCCCACCCCTGGGCCCAAGCCAGAGCTTGGCAGGTGCCTCCAGTTGCTCCTCATCCTGAGCACCTCACTCTCTCTCATTCTGGGTATTTTATTTTATTTTATTTTATTTTTTTATCTTATTTTATTTTATTATTTTATCTTTTTATTTTATTTTATTTTGTCTTGTCTTGTTTTATTTTATTTTATTTTATTTTATTTTATTTTATTTATTCATTGGCAACACAGAGAGAGAGGCAGAGAGACACAGGCAGAGGGATAAGCAGGCCCCTGCAGGGATCCCGATGTGGGACTCGATCCCAGGACCCCGGGTCATGCCCTGAGCCAGAGGGAGATGCTCAACCCAGGCGCCCCACTCCCTCTCATTCTTTTAAAAGTTATCGGCCTTGGTCCCCTGAATAGAAATCAGAGCTGGCCGTGCTCTGCGTCTCCTTAGCCCTGCCGTGGTTCAGCGACATCGCTTCTCACTTGGGTTACTGCAAGAGCTTTTCAACCGGTCTCCCCGTCTTGGATCTTTGAGCGTCTCCATACTGCTACTAACACGATGCTTCAAAGTACAAATTTGTTGTCATTCTTGCTCAAAATCCTTTAGTGATGCCCAACGGTGCTCAGAGTGTGGTTCGAACCCCTTAACGTGGTGCCGTGGTCTGAATGTCCGTATCCCCCTGAAATTCGTATGTTGAATTCCTAATCCCCAGTGGGATGGTATGAGGAGGTCCCCTGGGATGCGTTTAGGTCGTGAGGGGGAAGCCCTCGTGGATGGGATTCGTGTTCTTATAACATGGCTCCCTGGGGCGGGGGGGGGGGGGGGTGGGTTCCTGCACCTTCTACGCTGTGAGGACGCAGCAAGGATGCTCGGGCTGGGAACCAGGAGGGGGGCTCATGTCAGAATCCAATCATGGGGAGGTTGATCTCGGGCCTCCCTGCTTCCAGAACCGGGAGGTATCGATCTCTGCTGTCCATAAGCTGGCCGGTCGGTGGTATTTTGTTAGAGAGCGGCCCAAGCAGGCCCAGGCCGTGGCGTCTGAGGGCCTTCAGTACCCACCTCCCACCCTCCTGCCCATTCTCGTCACCCGGGCTCCCCTTCCCTTTGTACGGAAGACCCTCCCCTACTTCCTCTGCCTCGTGACTTCCTACTTGTTTCCTTTACTGATTGAGACCCTCGGGGAGCCTGGGTGGCTCCGTCGGTCGGGCGTCTGCCTTCGGCTCAGGTCGTGACCCCGGGGACCTGGGATCGAGCCCCTCGTCGGGCTCCCCACAGGGAGCCTGCTTCTCCCTCTGCCTGTCGCTCCCTCAGCTTGTGCTCTCTCTGTCAAGTAAATAAATAAATCTTTTAAAAAGAGAGAGAGTGGGCAGCCCGGGTGGCTCAGTGGTTTAGCGCCGCCTTCAGTCCCGGGTGTGATCCTGGAGACCCGGGATCGAGTCCCATGTCGGGCTCCCTGCATGGAGCCTGCTTCTCCCTCTGCCTGTGTCTCTGCCTCTCTCTCTCTCTGTATGTTGCTTGTGAATAAATAAATAAATAAAATCTTTTAAAAAAATAAAAATAAAAAGAGAGAGAGAGACACTAGATACCTGTCATTGTGGATCCGTATAGGACACAGCCCGGTGTAGCGCTTGGAGCCAGACGGCCTGGATTCAAACGTCAGCCCTACCGCTTACCGACCGGTGGCACCGGGCATGCTGTTTAGCCCCCCTGTGCCTCAGTGCCCCCACCTGTGATGGGGACGATGATCGAAGCGACCTGGTGGGCTTGTTGTCCGGATCAAGTGAATGAATGTACGTGAAGTTCCCGAGCAGCGCCTGGCACAGAGTAAGTGCCGCGGGTGACGGCTGTCCTTGTTCTCATCATGCACAACATCCATGGAAGTAAAACCAAGACACCGTCAACAATATTTCTTACAGGAAGAAAATTTAGGTGCTGGAGGCGGGGCGGGGAGGACCCAGGCGCGGGGATCCAGGGTGAGAAGGAGACATGAAAAAATTAATATGAAGCTTCACGTACATCAGGAAGTATGTAAAAGTAAACGCCGAGGGCCTGTCACCTTGCAGCCGATGAACGGAGCATCGCGCAGCCAGGCAGCGCCCTCGGGCACCCCCCCTAAGTGCATCAACCTTTTCTTCCCCTCCTGGCCCCTCCCTGGGAGCCAGGCACACTTATTTTTCGTGCATTGTCCCTTAATATGTGCTTAAGTATTTTTAACGTGTACAAGGCTCTTTTGAAGCCTGAAACTGGTGTTCAGTAGCACCAGGGTCAGACGCCCGCATGGGAAAGCTGTACACCTTGGAGAAGTGGGGGTGGGGTGGCTTGTGTCTTGAGTCAACTGCTTTTCTCCGTTAAAAACCAACCCCTCTGGGGAGGCTTCCCAGCTGCCTCCTCACCCAGTCAGCAGGTAAAAGCCCTCTCCTCCGCCTCCCCACAGGGCCTTCACTCCGACGCTATCCTCAGAACGTGCTTTGTCAGGCGGAACTCAAAGACTTGGCCCCTGAGATCCCCCACCCCGGACACCCCCTTTCCTTGAGCGTGGGCAGGACTTGCAGAGATGATGGGATTCGTGGGAACAGGCTGCATCCAAGGCAAAAAGGAAAAGGGATTTTTCAGATGTCACTGAGGTCCGCTGGTGAGTGGGCTTGGAGCTCATTAAAAGGGAGGTTACTGTTGGGTGGGTCTGATCTAATCAGGTGAGTCCTTTTTGAAAAGGGTCGAGTCCTTATTGGACGAATGCAAGAGAGGCTGTCCCACTGGCTTTGAAGAAGCAAACAGCTGTGACATGAACTGCTTAGGGACAGGGCCGTGTGACAGGGTCTCCCGTGGCCGCTAGGGGCCCGGTTCCTCCGTCCTACAACCAGAAGGAGTTAAATTTTTGCCAACGACCACATGCACCTGCCAGAGGATCCCAGCTCCAGATAACAACACCCACACAGCCTACGGGCAATTGTATTTCTGCCCTGTGATCCCCGCGCGGGCAGAGAACTCGGCTGAGCTGTGTCCGGATGTCTGACCTGTAGAAATTATGAGGTGAAGTGGCCGTTTTATTTATTTATTTATTTATTTATTTATTTATTTATTTATTTATTTGTTTAAGCCACTAAGTTTGTTCTCACAACAGAAAACTAAAACCCTAGACATCTCCCCCCATTAGACTCCGACCAGTCCAGCCACGAACGCTGGGTGTGGACCTGCTAGGTATCTTGTAGTTCTGTTTGCTTTGGGGAAACTGAGGCAGGAAGAAGCCAGTGTATCCCAGCACTTCCCGTTTGGCCGGCACACGTTTTTTTTTGCTAAAAGAAGGAATAGCAAAACATTCCACAGCAAATCCACGACTCTTCACTCCTGTGCCAGACAAATCTCTGACGACTGCTCAACTCCCCCCCCCGCCCCGCCCCCCTCCCCCCCACAAAGTGATCCCGTTGACAGTTGTGCTTTTTTTTTTTTTTTTCCCCTTCAGATCCTCCTGACTATACCCAGGTCCGATGCACGGGTCTCTTGTCACTAGAGTTGTTCTCAAAGTACTCAAAGTGTGTTGGACATCCTAAAACACTTTCAGAAGTCTTGCAGTACAAAAGCGTATATAATACAAGGTCCCAAACTTAACCACAAAACCCCTTTTTTTTAGATAACACTATCCACCCGTCAATACCCAGTCTGGGAGATTTTCTGCCCCGATTCGCAAGTGAGTGACACCTGGGACGTTCCCGTGGGTCAGGAGGCTGCAGCCTCAGGGTTGGGGCCGGTTTGGTGCTGAATCCCTGGCTCAGGGTCCCCATCCTCAGAGCCTGCCTCACACTCCTGGGTTTTGTTAACTGGGTTTCTTCATTCCTCTGGTTTTTTTCTGCGTATTTACAGAGTTGTGCAATGCTCACTCTGATTTCAGAACCACGTCCTCATCCTAAAAAGCAATCTCCCAACTCTTTATTTCCCATTTCCACCCCCCAAAGCCCCAGGCAACCACTGATCTACTTTCTCTCTGCTTTTACCTATTCTGGACATTTCGTACAAGCAGAAGAGAACAATGCGTGTTCTTTCGTGCCTGGCCTCTTTCCTTGAGCATAATATTTTGGAGGCCATTCATGCCCTAGCGTGTATCAGTATTTTATTTCTTTTTATTGCCAAATACTCACCCACCGTGTGGACCTTACCACATTTTATTTGTCTTTTCATCCATTGGTGGACATTTGGGTTGTTCCCACCTTCTGGCTGTTGTGAATACTGCTGCTGTGAACATCCGTGTACAAGATTCCGTGTGCACATATGTTTTCATTTCCCCCGAGGTAGATACCTACTAGTGGAACGGCTGGGTCACGGGGCAGTTCTATGTTTCGCATCTTGAGAAACTGCCAAACTGCTTTCCAAAGGGGCTGTAGCATCTTGTCTTCCAACTGGCATTGCATGAAGGTTCCGGACTCTCCGCAGTACCTCGGTTTCAAAGGACCAGCTGTCCTGGATTTCACATCACCTGCTTTACTCCTGACCTCTGAACCTTTGCTCACCTCCCTGGATTCCTCAGTCCCAGCCTTTCCCTGTCCTCTATAAACTTGAAACCTTAACTTCTCCCCAACTTCTGATGTACAGACTGGTTTTCCAGGCTCTGACCTCAGCTGCATGAAGCTCTTCACCCCAACCCTAGGGCTGCCTGCCCACGGCCTGTGCATGACAAAAATCCTTCACTCTTCTTGGGTTTCTTTTTGCTTGCATTTAAGAAACAAGACCAAAGAGAACCTTGTGGAACATACGTAGAATCCGAAACAAGAACTGTGAGCACAGTTTTTGTTTTGAGCTTTTAGAAAACTATCATTAATTCCTTAAAGGTTTGTTTATTTGTCTTAGAGAGGGGCAAGGGGCCAGGGGAGAGGGAGACAGAGGAAATCTCCAGCAGACTCGCTGCTGAGCGTGGGTCCCAAACCAGGGCTGGATCTCACCACGCTGACATCATGACCTCAGCTGAAACCGAGGGTCACATGCTTAACCAACCGAGCCACCCAGGCACCCATTTAAAACTATGATTGAGGAATAAAATTGGGCCTAGGGTTAAAAGGCTCGGTGTAATGCTGCCTTTGGGCCATAATTAGACACTAGTTGTTATTGTCCATAATCGCTCACCTTTTTCACGTATTGAATCTCTGTCCCCTGTTCACCAGGTTCACTGCGTAAAGATTGCCAAGGATGCCTAAACTTCTTCTGCTGCTTAGCCCAGTTCAGGAGAATGGGCTCGTTGGGAGCAGGGGGTGAGGTTGGCTGTCTTGCTAGAGCTGGTTTGAATGCCCGTGTGGGACCAGCGCTGCACGCACCTACGCTGCGGGAGCCTCGCAGGTTGTTAGAGGCCGAGGAAGCAGCATGAGCGCGGGGAGCCCCCTCCCATCTTGCCCAGTAGAGGCAGGCATGGCTTAGTGCTCGTTTGTGCTGCTTGAATTGGGAACACTCTGGGCTGTGAGAAGCCCGGCCAGGGTGAGCAGCAGGGCCTCCCCTCCACCAGGATCCCACGGAGCTTTGCCCTTAATCAAATGATCCCGCCGGCTAGCTGGGCAATGAGGAGGCCAGAGACGGGGAGGCGGGCCCTGCTTTCAGCTGGCGCCGGAGAGCAAGCTGGAGGTAAATTCAATGGAGCTAGTCCATCTGGAACGGAGTCAAGAGCCTCCCCTTAACCCCCACTTCTGTGCAAAAGGGCCTAGAGGGGCGGTTCTGCTTTCCCGTAGGCCTCTGGGGAAGCCCGGGCGCCAAGAGGACCCAGGCAGTGCTGAGAAGGCTGCTCGCTGGCGCTCTGGGCAGGGCCCCTCTTGCATCATCCCCACGACCAGCCCTTGGGAGGCCAGCAGGCAGGGGGGACGCTTTTGAATGACTCAGTAGGTAACACTTTACATTCAGACGTCGTATTACAGGTTAGTTTAAAACGGCCAACCCGACATTTGAAGCTTCATATTTCTTGATGTGTCGTACGAAGGCTGGGCACTCACACGGCCAGACGTCAGACTCGAGGGCTTCAGGAAGTGCTGGCACCAGTTTGGAACCCAGGGAAAGAGGAGAAAGAGCCACATAGTCTCGTGCTCCTGGAGCCTTCCTGGGCCAACGCGGTCCCAGGCTTCTAAAGCTTTCTTTGTCTTCCCGTCTCCCAGGAGAGAGACCCTAATGCCTCCCTGTCCCCAGGTCGTCAAGGGTTTGCATGACTGTGGGCTCTGAGCTCAGGTCTGGGAGGCAGGAACGTGAAGGCTCCCGACTCAGTCCACCTGGCCTCCTGCGTCCTGTGGCAGCAACTCTGTGGCCGTGAGCCTATTCCTGGGGCTTTTCTGTAAGTAGAGTAACAAAGCCACTGCCCGAGACCAGGTTGGAGTATTTAGAAAAGCCTCTAAGACATAGATGTGTGCACTTTATCTGTGACTTCCTTGGTCCAGCTGAACATTCCTGCTCTAGGAAGAGCAACAGGGAGAACTGGAGGTGCCAATGGTGGCAAGACTCAAGAGTCAAGAGTCAGGAATCCCTACTTGGGCTTGGGATGTAGGTATGTGAACATATACACTCACTGGGACCAAGCACTTACGTAAGCATTAAGTGCTTCCGGGATAGCGAGCACTCTTCTGGGTGTTGTTGAGTCAAAACACAGAGAAATGGAGAAAATGCTCCCTGCCGACCAGAAAAGTGAGTGTTCTACGTGTGGAAGCCCTTCGAAGGGGTGATGTAACAGACCAGAACATGTAGCAGACCACTCAAGGGCTCAGCAGCTCTGGTGGATGGGGGAGAGGGTGGAAGTCCTATTTCATGCATGAGAAGAAATATGCTTCTGATTCATTAAGTTCCTCTGTCCTCGGGGTCAGTAAACCCACTTCTCCTAAACAGATAGAGCCTCCCACGCTCTTTCCTTTAAGCCCCCATATGTATTTAGGGGAAATTTAGCTGGACAATTTTGGGGGAAAAATGCATGGGATGCACATCAAAAAAAAGAAATTAAGTAGCTTTGTAAAAAGCCAAGCACATTTTCAGGAATCTACTTGAGGCTTTCCCATAAACCTGTTTTCTGCAAAATGGAAGCATTAGAAATAAACCCAAACTAAATGAATATGGGTCAGGACTCAAAGCAAGCAAAGTTCGAGTATATTATAACCTGGCAAAAAGCATTTTTACATTCTGTATATAAAGATTTTTTTTAAGATTTTATTTATTTATTAGAGCAAGAGAGCACAAGCAGGGGGAGCAGCAGAGGGAGAGGGAGAAGCAGGCTCCGCAGTGAGCAGGGAGCCCGAGGTGGGGCTCGATCCCAGGACCCCGGGACCATGACCTGAGCTGAAGGCAGACGCCCAACTGAATGAGCCACCCAGGTGCACCAAAGATTTTTTTTTTATTATTTGAGTTGGCCAGTGTTTTTTACCCCTATGATTGCCACTTTTGAGGGTAGGGAAAGAAGGGGAAATTCAGGGATGTGTAACTAGTACTTGAAACAGGAAAGATCTTAATTAAGAGAAAATCTCCTCATTAAGACAAATACGTTATCAATGCCAAAGGTGGCTCAGAGCTCTGATTCATTTATCTTAGTCCAGCATTCCTATTGATCTAGGTGATTTTCCTTTAAAAATGTATGTTGTTATTCCAAGCAGCCATGATTTCATGACCTAAAGTTTCCAATACTTTTAGATGTGCATCTCAAAAATTCTAAAGAGACTCTGGAAAGTTTCCTATTTGGAGAAAAATAAATAAAAAAGCCTGGACAGGCTGGGAGCAAGTCACCAACTAGCTGGATATCTGCTCTAGCCTTCATTTCCTTCTTTATAGCACAGGAAAGCTGCATTTCATCATGTCTCCCAGAACTTCATTAACAGTCATGAAATATAGAGTTCTCTTTCTTATAAATCCAGACAAGTTATCTCCGTCCCCATAGAGCTTTGCCTTCATTCATTCAACCACTGTTCATTGAGCACATAGTGTGGGTCAAGCTGGAGGCTTAGGCAATGAGTGTGCGAAGGTCAGGGAGGACTTACTCCTGCCTTCACAGGCTTTCAGCCTGGTAGAGGAAACCAGCAGTTACGGGATAACAGAGGAGGTTCTGTGAAGGAAAGCCTTCAGGAATGCTCCAGGAGAATAGGGCCGGAGCTTTCTCTATTCAACCAAGACTTCAGAAAGGAACTGGTCCTAAGTGCACAGAGGAAAAGGAGGAAGGGGGTGGAGAGAGGAGTGAGGGGAGGGGAGAGAGGAGGAGGAGGGTAGGAGGTATCCAGGTGAGGGGGCTCCAGCTGAGTCAACAGCAGGTGCAAAGGTTCAGGCATGTGAGGGCATGGCACATTCAAGAGCTCTGGTAGGCGGGGACTGGGTCCTCTAGGCCGCATTAAGGAGTTGGGGTTTATTCCTAAAGATAGTGAAGTCCATTGAAGGGGTTAAGCAAAAGAAAGAGTTGATTAAAACACTAGTTCCTGAAGGCTACTCCTGCAGCCAGGCGGAATTTCAGTTGGTTGGGGGAGGAGCAAGACTGGAGGAAGTGGTCAGGGAGCCAGTGAGGAGGCTGCTGCTGGAATCCTGGGGACAAGTTGGCAGGTAACCTGAGCCAAGTCAGGCGCAGTGGTCGAGGAGAGGACAGAACCAAAAGGCACTCAGGAGCTAGAGGCTTAGAGAGCTAGGGATACATCACTGGGAGTTCTGATTGTTCTCCTACCCTATGCATAATGTTTTTCAAGCTGCCAAACAACGCGACTAAGTAGTTGTCCGTTGTGTGTCTGTTGGTCTACAGGCTTATGAAGTAGAGGGACAATGTCTGTGTCTTGCTTGTCCACCGTCTTATCTTTAGGACTTAGTATGGGGCCTGGTATGTAAATGGATGAAACCTCATCCCCTGCGATGAACATGTGGTGGGTGGGGAGTGATTTCTCTTTTCAGGTATTAAGCTGGTTAAACTTTGACAATTCAGAATTCTTACCTGAGGCAGCCAGGTTAGAAGTGGTAGGGAAAAAAGGGCCTCGTCTTAGAGTTGGGAGATGAACATGAGCCCCTTCCCTTCTGTGTGAGCTGTGTGACTTGAATAAGTTACTTAACCTCTCTGAGCCTTATTTCCTTCATCTGTGGAATGAAGAGGCTGTGAATGTACAATGATATTAATATTGGACTTCAGAGATTGTGGGGAAAACTAAATGAGGTTATCTATGATAAAAGTTTAGCAGAGTGTCTGACACAAACTAAACACTCAATAAATGCTAGTTAGACTAGAAGGATGGAAGGGTAGGTGGGTGGATGGAAAGAGGGATGGAGGGATGGATGGGTGAGTGGTGCATGGAAAAAAGGCTGGATGGGTGGGTGGATGGATGGGTAGATGGATGGATGGGGTGGATGGAAAGAGGGATGATGGGTGGATGAGTGGATGGATGGGTGAATGGATGGAAAAATAGAGGGATGGATGGGTAGGGGGGTGGATGGATGGATGGATGGGTAGGTGGATGGATGCATGGATGGATGGATAGATAGAGGGATGGATGGGGGGTGGATGGATGGGTGGGGGGATGATGGATGGATGGATGGGAGGGTAGATGGATGGGTGGACAGTGGGTGGATGGGTGGGTAGATGGATCAATGGATGGATGGGTGCATGACTGGACAGATGACTGGCTGGATGGTTGGATGGCTGGATGAGTGAATGGATGGATATGTTAATGGACGTGTAGATGATTTGATGATGAATGAGTAGACAAATGAAAGAAACATTCTGAATAGGATATATCTGTTAGGTCATGCTCTTTTGCAGGCCAACTTCAATCCCATTCTGTGGGCATCTGTATAATAAATTGATTAGTCTGAGGACTGAAAAAGCCACCTGGTCTTGGTTTCCATGAAAGTCTTATGGCCTGCTGCCATAAGAGTGCTGAAGATTTAAACTTCTTATTTTAGGTTCTGTCTAGACAACCTCTCTAAATAGGAACTTCATGCTAATCTGCAGGTGTTGCTTATGAACAGGTTATTTCTAAATAGTAGCTGGCGCATTACAAAAAAAAAAAAAAAATCCAAGAGCAAATAATATTTACTGAGACCAAGGTCTCCAATGGGAAGATTCCTAGTCAATTTGTCCACCCCTCCCATACCACCTGGTTCCTGCCTATACCCTACCCAATTACCGGGGAATCAAATATTCACAGTGGGTATAATTAATTAAATGCATTTTTACTAATTAACTTAAGAACTGGTAAATAGGGCCTCCCTTTGGTAGTTTGAAGATGCAGCTACTGGTGCTGTTGATTAAAATGTGAGGCGAATCTGGCTAGAAACTAGCATGCAATGGATGGGGGCAGTATCGCAACATTTCTTTTAAGGTTTGTCAAATCGTGTCCTACTGATATTGCTAAACCCCTTTAATCAGTAAGTATAAAATTCATCCGAGAGCATAAAATATATGTGACAATGGCATACATCAAATCCCAAACTGAACATTCAAGATAAATTGTATCGAGATTTTGTCACAATCATTGATTTCTGCTTTTCAAGCTGGTTTCTGGGGCAGCCACATAAAAGTTAAATACAAGCTATCTATGGGCTCATTGGATCGCAGTAATTCATTAAACCAACAGTGGCTTTAATAAATCTGAACATAAAGATTGCTTCCACAGACACCCTCAGCTTGGAAGCGTGCCACCAATCAAAGAGGGTGGCAAAACTAATCTCATTGGCATGTAGGGGAGGTGAGAAGTAGCTTTAGAGGGTAGTAAGGGCTGATTTCCAAGGCTAGTATCACGCTTCTGCAGCAAGATCAGATCACTGGGGAAATTAGAGAACCGGGGAGCCAGGCCCTCGGCGTTCGTGGTCAGCACGTGCACAGCACAGGCCGTGGATTCTCTGAACAAAGCTGGGTTTAGTCTCCAATGTGAACCCACTTACGGAATGACCATCAGTTCCCTTGATGGACTCGCTTGGTTCCCCCATTGGACTCGCTTCCCAATGACGATGGTGATCGCTGGGCTCTTAACGATTTACAGAGCACTCACACCCAGTGACTCCTTTAGGCCCATAACCGTCTTGGGAGGGACAAGGCCGAGATGACCAGCAAGCCCATTTTACAGATGAGAAAACGAAAGTTTAAAAAGCAAAGCGATTTTCCCCGAGCCCCACGTTTGGCAGAGCTGGAGTCCACAGCCAAGCTTCGGGCTCAAACCCTGACTCTGCAACATGCTGCAGGTCATCTCACCTTGCAAAACCTCAATTTTCTCAACTGTAAAGTGGAGGTAATTAAGAGTGCCTATCCCTGACTTGGGAGATTTAAGGAGCTCCTATGGATCAGATGTATAACGAGCACTTCTTAATACATGTTTGCTATTATTCGTAGAGAAATCAGGTTGTATCAAAAAGACAAACCAGACAAAGCCTATAAAGTAACTAATGGAAATTCCGAATTCCATTTCACACAGGTAGAGGAGAGCCTTGCCCTTATCATGCATTAGCCTTTTCCCACCGCGAAGCACCCTTCTTGTTGGCATATGTTCAGAGAAGCCCATGATATTTCTGTCCCTTTCAGCTGTGACTCATTATTGTAAATAGCAGTGCAATGAGGAGATGAGAAAAGAATTTAAATACACTGACTGACAGAATTTTTAGGGAAAGCGATACACAAGAAGATAAAAAGCAATCAGGAAAATTTGCATACACCCTTGTGGTCTCAAAGGTCATCTATTTGGGAGTCTCTTAATGGAAATACGTCTTTTTAGATGCTGGGTGATTATTTAATTGAAAAAGAAAGAATTTAAATGAATCAAGTCATAGAAGCAAAGTAGATTTATGTCAACTGCAACAAAAAATTGCATGTTTCTTTGGGAGAAAAAATTGGTCCATTCACATACAAGTTAAAATTTAGGATGGAGTAGTAAATGTGGCCATTTATTAGGATTTGGTTCAGCACTGTAAAACATGTTGATATTAATGAGCTTTATTAATTTATTTTTTCAATCGGCCTCCTATTACACCCTTTATCTAGAAAAGAGGATGGTTTCATATCTATTAAATTTATGTGAACTTTATAATGACCGTTGGAGGTGAGTATTATCATTCCCACTTTATAGGACAGTATAATATATACTTATTCAAGGCAGGGTCCAAGACATTTTGTCTTTCTTTTTTTCAATCCCTGGTGCCCGACTAATAAAAATGTAAGTCAGAGGTTTAGCAGAACCTCCTAAATGTTCTGCTTAAGACATCAATCTTTTCTTAGAAGGCAGCACAGGGTAGAGGTTTAGGCTCCGGCTTTACCATCAGTTGCGCCTGAGTTCAAACCCCAGCTCTGCACACACTGACAGTACGACCTTCAGAATTTATTTCTTGGACCCTCGGATTATTATAGTGTTACTAATACCTACCTTGTGGAATTGTTATAATAATTAAATTCCAAGATAATAAAATGAGGGGAGAAATGTAAAGCACTTAGCACAATATCTGACACATGGTAATGCTCAAAAATTATAGTTTTCACATCTCATGAGTATACTCAGAAAGGCTAGGATGAGCATACTATTTGACCACTGCGGGAACTTTTTTTTTTTTTAAGCATGCTTTAATCATCAGATTTGAAATTAAAAGACACAAACTGAGTGGCTAGTGTATTGCTGGATGAGGAGCAGAATCCAGGGGTTGCACATGACAGCCAGGCACGGATTCGTAGTGCTCCTGTGACAAGCCCTGCCTCTGATTAATGCAATGTGCTGGTATTATTAATAAGCAGCAGGGAACCCAGTGTGAGGCTGCCTGCTGCCTCTCATACTGGGCTCATTCACTTTATTATTTTCTAGGACATCATACAGTCCTTTAGCCACGTGGGGGGAAAAATCTGCTCATTTAATTTTCATGTAAGGGACAATTAGTACCGATTGCGATGCATAGCTACAGGAATCCAGCATCTTTTACGGCGTTGACTGTTAGGATATTTGCAAATTTTCTGGTCGTCTCTGGGACATCCAGGGTAGTCGTACTGGGTTGCAGTCAGCTCGGTGTTCACCAGCCCTGGTGAATTATCTATAAAATATATTCAACGCAGGGCCATGTACAATGAAGAATTATGTGACTGACGTTAGCAGACGTGGGGGGTGAAGGATAAGTGAACCACAGCTGTGCATTGGACAAGTTGTGTGGTCAGTGGTGAGGAGAGAGTGGACTAACATGTCACGAGCATCTACTATGCACCAGGATTTAAGCTAGGTGCTTTATGCATGTCAGCCCCCTTATCCTTAGTCCCTCGACGAAACCCTTGGGCAGGGCCAGCAGCACTCACACGGCCGGGAGCTCAGTCTCTTCTGCCTGTAAATGACACCTAAATGCTGACGATTTCCAAATTCATATTTCCAGCTCAGATCCACTGCCTGAACTCCAAACTCATGTTCCCACTGCCCGCTTGATAGCCCCATTTGGATGTCTAACATGCATCTCAAAATCAGCATACACCTCACCCCAAGCCTGCTCCTCCCAGAGCCTCCCCCAGTCATGAGTGGAGTTTTCATTCTTCTAGCTGTTCAAACCCGAAGCAGTCAAGTCATCCTGGCCTCCTCTCTCTTCGCACACGTGCCACATTCCACTGTCAGCAGATCCTGTGTCTCTACCTTCAGTGTCTAGAACCCAGTCCATCTTTCCATGCTCACCTCGCTCCCTCCTCGTACTCCCACCTTTTAGGCCACCATCATGACTCTCTGGACTTAGGAGGAGTTGCCTGCACGGTTTCCTGCCTCCGCTCCTGTCCCGCTAGAGTCTTTTCCACACAGCAGCCAGGGGAGCATTCTAATGCATAAGTCATCTCATACTGTGCCTCTGCTCAAACTATTCAGTGGCTCCATCTCACTGAGGACAAGAGTGGAGGCCCTCCTAAGTCCCAGAGAAGTCGAGGACTCATATGTTGATGTATCTCTCTCAGCCACTAGACTATGAGCACTGGGAGGGCAGGGACTGGGTCTCCTCTGTCCCTGCATCCCCAGCACTGAATGCACCACCCAGAGAAGGCGCAGCAAACACTGAGAAACACTTGCTCCGTGTCCGGTGCATCTTAAACCCTTATGCTCATCAACTTATTTAATCTTCATAATGACCCCGAGATAGGAACTGTTAGCTCTGCTGTCTTACAGATGAGAAAACTGAGACACAGAGAAGCCAAGGTCACAGGCCTGTTGGAGGCAGACCAGGGATTTGACCCCAAGCAGTCTGGCTCCAGAGGCCAGTCTGTGCTCTTAGCTAGTACATTGTCCTCATCCTCTTGTCTTTTCTAAGGTGCCCTTGGCAGGTGGGCGGTGGCCAAATGGATGAGTAAGCAAGTGCATGTTAACAGTGGTTATAACTAGCACGCAAGAGCACTCCCTGTGCGTCAGCCCCCCGGAAGCCTTAGATTAGTTCTCTGCATGCACACACTTTCCTGGGGCGTCCGCCAGGGAGCTACTCCGGGACAGAGTGAAGAGGTCAGATTTGGGCAGAGGGAACAGCTCAGACAATGTGGCTTGCCCCTGAGGCCTAGAGGGACCTCTGGAGCTGGGGTGGCCCTTCAGAGTTGTCCAATTGGAGGCAGAGGTCTGGGCTTTTCTTATTCAAGTCGGTAACTGAGGGCTGGTCCCTGGGTGTGGGGGATGCAACCTTGGGTGGGGGAGGCTCCCACCGCAGAGGACAACTGCTGGTGGCAGGTGCAAGTGTGAACCGTCAGTCACCGACACCCCCAGCCCTTGGCAGGTGAGTGCGTGGGCCCTGAGGAGGAAAGCTGGGGAGAATGCTATGGTGTCCCCTACACGGACTAAGGATTTTGCATAATATCTCATTTAATCGTCGTTGCTGTACCAAGATGAGTCATGCACTTGTTATGCCCACTTTATAATCAAGCGAACTACAGCTTGGAGAGGTTAAGTCTAAGCTAATCAATCACCCAGGAAGACGAGATGAGGACTCCAGCCCCGTGTGAATGAAGAAAAGTTTCAGTGAGTGGCCAGGGCCTGCACGTTCAAGTTGCTGCCCAGCCCATAGGCCCTGGCTCATCAGCTCATGTTGGGGCAGCATTGGCATGGGCATGGCCATCCGTTGCCCTGGTTGGCCATGGCCTGTCTCCTGCTGGTGAAGCTCTCCCTCTGCTGCGGGCATGTGCTCCTTCCCGATCCTTGCAACCTGGTGGGGTCACCAGCCTGGTCCCGTGGGGCTTCCGTGTTGGGCACACACCCCTACTCAGTCGGGAGAGCATCGTGCTGCGGCCCGGGGGCAGGCCAGCTCTTGCCTGGGAACAACAGGAGAGGGGCCTTGTCCTTGGACGTAGCTCAAGTAGCACCCGTAAGCCCTGAGCTGCCGAAGGCCGCGTTCCCCGGCCTCCTCTACAGGGAGAGGTGGAGAAGAGAATGGGAAAGGAGGCCAGGAAGGAGCAAGCGGCAGAGATCTCCTGGCTTGAACTCCTGGGGTCCCTGAGCCCCGACCTACCTCTAGACTCCCAACTTCGTGAGCCAATAAATACCCCATTAGTATCTTTTTTAAAAAACTTTTTATTTAAATTCAATTTAGTTGACATATAGCATATTATTAGTTTCAGAGGTAGAGGCCAGTTGCATAGAACACCCAGCGATCGTTACATCAGGTGCCCTCCTTCATGCCCATCACCCCGCTACCCTGTCCTCCCTCCTCTCTCCCCTCTAGTGACCCCCCCTATGATTTTGTTTGTTTCCTATGATTAAGAGTCTCTGATTTTATCTTACTTTATTTTTCCTTCCCTCCCCCTATGCTCATCTGTTTGGCTTCTTAGATTCCACAAGCGAGTGCACATTGACGCCCTTCCGCCTGCAGGTGGGATGACAGCCTTACGGCAGGTGCTGGTTTCAATAAGGCATCGGTCCATTTTGGGTGTGTAACAAACAGCCTCAGAATCTCTGGGACTTACGACAACATTCATTTTTCCTCTTTACGGGTCGGCACACTTCCGAGGGTGTGGCTGGCTTTTTCTCCAGGCTGAACGAAGGTCGGGCTCAGGTTGGCTGCCTTCTGGGTCTTCCTTTCGGGGGCTGAGAATAATGAGGCAGTCGCCAGGGCCGTGCACTTCTCGTGGAGGATCGCAGGAGCATAAGAGGCCACGCAGAACTGTGTGGAAGCATTAAAGGTCCCTGCTTGCTGCAAGTCAACTAACACTCTGGTGGCCAAAGCGGGTCACATGGCCCGATGGGGCAAAGGAAGCAGCTCTAGCACCTTAAGCAGTGCTGAAAAGTGGCAGGAGGGGCAGGCAGGAGCAGGGGGCACGGGGGGGCACTGCTGTCCTGGGAGGGGAGTGAGGGATTAGCAGCCACCATCCTGTCTGCCGCAGGCAGGAGGAATGAGGAGAGGGGGTGAAGTGACTCTGGAGGCAGTGGGACATCCCGGCCATCGCACGGGTGGAAGGTGTCCTGTCCCCCAGGCCCCCAAGGGCGGGGTCTGTTCCAATTTCAACACAGTCAGCAGAACCCCAACACTCAGAACCACACGGGCCGTCTCGAGGCAGCAGCTCCGTGCGCAGAGAAACCAGATCCTTTCTGAGAGATCAAAATCAATTTTAAACAGACACAGCTGTTCCCCAGCGGGGGTGTCGGACGAGGGGGAGGGACCCACCGTGGGGAATGTTTTCTTTCTTTTAGTTTTTAGTTGTTGGAATAACCAAGGAAGATCTCTAAGGTTTGATTATTAATTTCGGCAAGAATCGGTTGGCAACTTTGCTATCCTTTTCAAGAAAGCGAAGTGTAAGATCAAAGGGGGGCTTCATAGCAGAGGTTTTCACCTTATATTGAGTTTGGAGGCTTTTCACAACAGAATGATCAGAAATAGAGCTGGTCGGCTTTTTTGGTGGTGGCTGGGGGTTCTTTTGTGTGTGTTGTTTTGTTTTTTTGATGCACACCTCAGTTGGATAAATCAAATGCCATAATTTAATTCAGTTCGGCACGGACAGCGCCGGTGGCTCCGCGGTTTAGCGCCGCCTTCAGCCCAGGGCGTGATCCTGGAGACCCGGGATCGAGTCCCACGTCGCGCTCCCTGCATGGAGCCTGCTTCTCCCTCTGCCTGGGTCTCTAATTCAGTTCGGCAAATGTTTACCAAACATCGTCCAAGGCCACGTGCTCACTTATAAAAATATAAACAGATAATAGCGATGGTAGGTCCCCCCCCCCCCCGCCATCCCCGCATGTCTGGGCTGTCCGGGCCTGTCAGCTTGCCTCCCGGGGTCTCAGTTTCCTCACCTGTACAGAAAGCTCGTTCGACCTCTGAACGTTGAGGTTCCATCTAGATCTGAAATTCTAAAGTTCACAGACGGGGCGTTCTGTTCGCACCTGCTGCCCACGCAGAGTACGGAGGTGAGCACCCGGGAAATCAGGCCCGTTGGGGCCACGAGGGTCATGGGCCCCAGCAGGGGTGTTCAGGCGTCCTTCCAGTGGCAAAGCAAAGAATTCCGGAGCCGAGTTCCCCACGGCAGGTGTGGCCTGGGTCCCATCTGGCCACCACTTTTCGCTTCAGCAGTCCAAACGGCGCGTTTGGAGGAGTAAGGAAGTGACACAAGATACCAGTGAGGTAGAGGCCGCCGGCGTCCCATCGATCCAGGGCCCGGCCCTGCCTCTGTGGCTTGTATGACCTTGGGTGGCTCAGCTCCCCGCACCGCAGGTCTCTTATCTGTGAGCACAGCAGCAGCTGCCTCAGGTGGCTGTTTTCAGGGACGTACGCTAAGTACATGGTGGTGTGTTGGGTGAACCCATTAGCAACATTTTTCTTGTCTTATTATCACCGTACCCCCTCCCCACACACTCTCAGGCAAAACTGGATGCTGAACCTGCCAGCTCATTTGGCATCTTCTTAGAAAGTCTAGAAAACTCGGAAAAAAGAGTTTGTCCCATGACTGGAATTCAATCGAAAAGGTAAAATAACATCATTCGGTGGTCTTCACAGAAGAGGGCACAGAGATGCGTGAAGGTACGTCACTTTGGATTCCCACAGTAAGAAGATAGAAATGATCTTTTAAAAGCTAGAACCGTAGAAACCCCCCGGGTTAGGGGGAAATCCCGGTGGTGAGGGGCACGCACGTGTGATCACTTCCTGTCTCGTGTGCGAAGGGAGCTCACCCACAGGAGGGCCCGGGCGCTGTTTCTGAGTCTGTGCCCTCAGGCAGGGCTGCATTTGCCTGGGGCAAGAGGCTGCACCTCTCCTACGCGGCACAGAAGTGCTCTGTGGGCCCAGCCAGGGCCCTGGACCTGGTCCAGCCTTTGGGAGGCATCGAAGTTCACACTTGGGTTTGATGCCTCCTAATGAATGACAGGACGAGAACCTCGATCCGTCTTTCATTTCTTCCCGAAGCTGCCTAGAAGACTCAGGCTCGATGCTACACCCCAAAGCCCTGAGGCTGCCAGGATTAAGACCTGCAAGGCCCCCTCAGTCCTCAGGGACTCCTCACTGGCCCCTGTGGGTGGGGGAGCACCCAGCTCTGTTTCTTTTTCTCCAAACTATTTCATCTCTCGGATGCAGGACGGCTGTTCCAGAGCCGGGACACTTGCTTCCCTTCACTGCCAGCCCCAGCGGTCTGAGGGGCTAGGGGTGGAAGCAACGTGCTGGGAGGAGGGTCGGGGCTGGAGACGTGGCTGCAGGATCCCAGAGAACCCCCCACCAGGGGACACGGTGAGCCCCCCGCCCCCAGCCCTGGTTTCTAGGTCTCTGCCAACTGCTTTTAACACCAAACCTCCTAGCTCTTTGCTTTTGCAGAGGGGCGCACGGCCACCGCTAGCCGTGCCCGGGCCGAGGGGTCAGGGTGTCATTCCACTACCCAGACGCCGGAGGTTACTGACCCGCAGCACCATCACCGACGTGGCTCTGAGCAAACACAGCTCCCTCCTGAACTGCACACATGCCTAATAACGCCGTCTCGTGGTTTCGAATATTGGATTATAAAATTGTTTTACTTCTCCCCCACATAAAATAAGGCAGGTAAACAGATAAAGGGGGCAGTCAATTAAGATAAATATGGCAACTTCACAATTTCCTGGCTGGAGACACATTATCCCAATGAGCCGAATGTTGGGTAAAATAGCTCTCTTCTAATTATGTATACAGTTGGACAGCTAATCCTGAATATCGGGGCAGATGGTTGCAGATACAGTCCTCATGGCACATGGGCTGAACGGTGTATACTATTTGGCCAATAAATATGGTTTCCCGGGGCACTTTAGTGCCAGGAAGGTTTAGTGTTGACTCCAGGGGCGAGATTCCAAGGCCCTTCCTTACTACTGCTGTCTCCAATTCCTGAGAAAGGTCAGGTCACCATATCTGAGATGCCTTTGTAATGAGTCGTTAGGGGCACCGGGGTCTTAATTCTCCAGGCTGGTTGGTGCCTAATATGGTGTCTGCCTGTGGCCTTGAGCGAGGGCCACACTAGTCTTTATTGCACTGGTCCTAAGAGGGTGGGGGGCCTCGGTGCATCAGGCATCCTAGGAGCAGAAAGAAATGAGCAGAGAGGGAAGCAGAAGCGCTCAGGGGTCTGAGCAAGGGGTGGCGGCGGGAGAAGAAATGAGTGAAAAACCTCTCCTGGAGATATCGCTTAGTTAACTAAACAGCGGAGCAAAATATGGGCAGAAAAAGGATAAGGGGTCCTGAAAATCCCATTCTTGGAAAATCCTACAGTGCTCCTTACTGAGTCTAATGCACTTCTGTTAAAACACACACACACACACCCTAAAACAAAACAACCCCCCCCCCAAAAAAAACCTATCTTCTCATCCACCCCTAGAAAGCATAAAAAGCAACTTGTCTAGGATGGAGATCACACAAATGATACCATCAGTGAGAAAAGAATGAATTACCCACTTAGGGTAGGTCCGCAAAGCATTTCAAGCCACTGGGGTGCCATTTCATGAACCAAAAGAACTAATTTACCAAATGGGTCTCCAGGGCCTGGGAGAACTAATGCACTGGCCACCAAGGAGTGGCTCCTTCTATTTCTCCATCACTTTGGTGCCTTTGGTGGAGAAAGAAGGGCCTGGGGCCAGAAGGGACCAGGAGGGTCCCTTGGTGCATCAGGACCCACAGGGAGGAGACTGTGCTCGTGCATCCGAGGGGAAGGGGAAGGGAGAGAAGGCAGAAGCGTTGGCCTCAGACACACCTGGGCCTGAGTCTGGTTCTGCATCTCCTCGCTGGGTGAGTCGAGCAAACCTAAGCTTGGAGTTTCTACTGATCTGTGGAAAGGGGCTCCTAACACCTACCTCAGTGATGGGGAGGTTCACCGTTGGCTAGTGGAAAGGCTCGCCCACGCGGGGGCCCGAAGGACGGGAGCTGCCCATACAGCCCTGGCTGCACCCATCCGCCCCTCCGGCACCTCCTCGGGTGTGTCTGCACCACTGGTAACACCTATCAGGGCACCAGGTACCCTGCGGGACGCCTCGAGTGCATTGGGTCATTTAATTCCTCAACAGGTCTGTGAAGCATGTAGTCACGTCATCCCATTTCACTAATGGGGAAGTTGAGGCTCAGGGAAGTTAAGAAACTCTGCTAGTGTCATGGAGTAAGTGGTGGGGTTGGGACTCGAACCCTTGTCTCCCTAACTCCAGAGCCTGTTTGTTGGCTCTACTCTTGCCCTCGGAGAAGAGAGAGCTCATTGGTGACGTCAGTTGGCATCGTCCTGCCAGCGGGCTCTGGGGAGGGGGCTTCCCTGAGACGAAGAAATGGAGCCAAAGGCACAGTGGCTGGAAGACTTGACCGTGTGCTCTTTAGCCTGTTGAAGGAGCCCCCCAGAGACTGCTCTGTGGCGCTGGAAAACAGGAGAGGACCAAGACCTGAGGAGGAGGGAGGTCTGGCAAGATACCCAGGGGCTGAACCAGTCCTTGGGGGTGCAGGGATGGTTTTCTACAGGTGGACGTATTTGTCTCAAGGTTTTGCATTTTACTTGGCTGTTGTTACTTGTCACCATCACACAGGTGACAAAGCCAAGAGCCAAGAGCCCAGGGCGTCAGGTACATCCTTTTGTGAGCCCTGCACCACACCAGGTAAGAAACATCAAAAATACAAGGGACATTCAAGAAAGGAAAAAAAAAAAACTGCACTTCTCTGAAGAAGTAGAGGCTTTGGGTACCTACGTGTGTGTAGGAGTCCGTGGGGAGCATGTGTCCTTAGTCATCTGTCCCACGCGTGCGGGCGTCTGAGTTACAGGTGAATGTGGAAAGAGCGTTTGCAAGCGGAGAACAGGCAACGATGGCCGAGTTGTTTAAATGCACACAGAGGGAGGCACCTGACCAACTTCCCGACCCTTAGATGAGCGATTGCTGGGGAGTCAAGGGGAGAATGTCACTCTTCACACTAGTAAATGTGCTCTGTGTTCACACTGATCGTGTGTGTGTGCCGTGCAGACACGTGTAGACATCCTCCTCTTGTGTAGACATCCTCCTCTTGCAGCTCCAGGCTGTTTCCCTAAGCCCCACAGTCCTCTGTCCCATTGTCCCCTCCTGGTGTCTTTTTTCTCTCCATCCCTTCGTTTCATAACCGTGGATATGAGGGTGACCCATGGCAGCCCGGGGCATTGCTGGGAAGGGGTTGTAGCTTAGCTGTTGGGGTTCACGGCGGGTACACTCTCTGTGTACAGGTCCGGCCCCTTCCTCGTCCTCCTGCCCAGGGGCCCGACTTCCGGTTGCCCCCGTCTGGCAGATGCTTTGCCCTTCCCCGAGCACCTGTTAAACCCCACTCAGCCAAAGTCAACCGTGTGAATGAACAAAAGATACGACTCCCGGATTGGCCGGGATTTGCACGTGACCATCGTAATAAACAGAGCATCCATCTGCAGGGAGGGAGGGGGGTCCCGAGGGACTCTCGGGTGGACGGGGGTGGGGAAGACAGGTGGAAGCATCCAGAAGAGAGGGAGCCGGGGGCCCTGCAGGCATTCCTGCCGTCCCGAGGCTTCCTCGCATTTATGTGTTTCACGCGTGTGCCTGGTGCTTTCTGAGCACCTGCCCTGGATGCCCAGGGCAGTGAGTCTCCAGCTTCGTCATGGTCCACTAGATGCTCCCAGGAAGCAGTTGCTGTAAATGCGGATCCCTGGCACCTCCTCAGAGACTGTGGTTGGTCAGACATTGAGGCTTTAACAAAAGAATTAAGCGGACGGGAGGGTAGTGAGCAAGGGGAGAGGGGTACACGGTGAGGTCAGAGGCCAGATTGCACAAGGCCGTGAGCTCACGCCTTCAAATCTAGAAACCTGGAACCAGTAAGTAGTTCAGTATGAACCCGACAGTCCATGGTGCTGGGTACACATTAGTAGGAGGCTGGGTCATGTGCTAAAGACTCTGCTCTTCATCCCTCCCAAGTCCTTCACCAACAGGGCTTCGGGGCCCCTCCCTGTCTCTGGGTCCTTGTTTCTCCATCCATCATTATACAAGGAGAATGCTGGAATGAATGAACCCAACGTTGCCTTCCAGGACCCGGTAGCCTCATTTGGTTGCTGGGTGGCGCAACCACACGTACTGGCTTCCCGGGGACAGTTCCGATATATGCCACTTGTCCCAGCTTCATTATTCCTAACACCCTCGTTGGCTCTCAGAAGTGTCCCAGTTTGGACATTAAATTATAAGGCCATTCTATTTATGGGAGAAGGGAGGTACACATGACACGGCTGTCGGCGATGGGCTAGGCTCTCTGCCTTGGTTCTGATTAGGAGATTTCTTTCTCTGAATGAGGATGGTCTTGTGGACTTTCCAAAATGCCCAGGTAAGCTTCGAAGGGCACCAAATGCACATGGCACAGTCGCTCATAATGATGCTCAAGGAGATGAGGCGCTCGGCAGATACTGGTAGAGGCTGGTGAGTGCACAGGGGCCGGCGGGCAAGGCCTGAGCGAGCCTCGGATGGGGCCTGGTTGATGGGGAAAGATGGCAGCGGGGAAATGGGGGGAGATCCCTATGGAGCAAGCCCATTTCCCAGCATGGTTCTCAACACCAGCTCACTGGGCCGGGAGGCCGGGGCTACTCTAGGAACGAGCACCGTCACGTGCTCACAGTTGTGAGCCCCAGAGGGGGGGGGGGCTGTGGTTGAGAGACAGCTCTGGAGCCCCTCCCCCAAGTTCATGTGTGTCTCCCAAGAAATGAGTCGTAAACGCACATGAGCCTGCGGGGAGGCGGGCGGGCGGGCGGGCAGAGACGTGGGTTCTGGGACCGTTTTGTTACCTGAGATCGCGTGGGGAGGAGCAGTGTTGGAAGCTGGGGTGGGGGGGAGAGGGAGACTAGTCCTCTTTTTGGTTTAAATCAAGTAGACTCTAGAGGGTAATTGATCCCAGACTTTCTGTCTGAGATCTGGTCCTTTTGTACGTGGGTGAACATAAGGAGACACAGCTGCTAAAAGCCCCCTTTTTCATGTTAAGAAGCAATTTCTCAAAAATAAAATTCTTTAAAATCCTAGGAGGCACCCCAGGAGTTTCTAAAGTGAGTTTCTTGACATTTCAATGGCTGTTTTACAACCGGGGAAGAGGAGGCAGAGAGAGAGAGAGAGAGAGAGAAAGGAACTCAAGGAATGGGTGTTTGCTTTCTTTCCTCCGTGTTAGATTTTTTTTGTTGTTGTTGTGTTTTGTTTTGACTTGATTTGAAGATTCTGGTGGGTGGGAATAATCTCGCTGGAGAGGAAAATGAGTAACACTTGGTCAGTTTGTTTACCGTCGAACACGCGCACACACACCGTTCGCAGAGGGCTACTACGGGTTACGTGGCAAGGATGCAAAGGCGCGTGAACGCCGACCCCCCTCCTTCTCCCACGCCGAAGCTCCCGGTGCGCTCTCCAGGCAGAGCTGCTCCTGATTGTCGCCCCAGAAAGCTTGTTCCCAGGACACCCCTTCCCCCCCCACCCCAGTTACCGGTATTTGCATACGTGCTGACTTCTGCCTTTATTGAGACGAAAGTCACATAACATAAAATGAACCTTTTTTAAGAGGGGGGGGAGGGGCAGAGGAAGCATGAGAGAGAACCTCAGGCAGGCTCCATGCCCAGCACACAGCCAGACTTGAGACGCGATCTCAGGACCCTGAGGTGGTGACCTGAGCTGAAATGGAGAGTCACACACTTAACCGACCGAGCCACCCGGGCGCCCCCGAGGTGAACCATTTTAAGGCAAACAATTCAATGGTATCTAGTGCGTCCATAATGTTGTGCGACCACCACCTCTATTTCTTTTTTTTTTTTAATATTTTTTTTCTTTATTTATTTATGATAGTCACAGAGAGAGAGAGAGAGGCAGAGACACAGGCAGAGGGAGGAGCAGGCTCCATGCACCGGGAGCCCGATGTGGGATTCGATCCCGGGTCTCCAGGATCGCGCCCTGGGCCAAAGGCAGGCACCAAACCACTGCGCCATGCAGGGATCCCACCACCTCTATTTCTAAGCTGTTTCCTGACCCCCCAGAATAAAACCCAGTACCCATTAAGCAGGTATTTCCCGTTCTCCTCTTCCCCCAGCCCCCGGCACGCATGTCTATTTGGACGTACCTAATCTGGGGATTCCATGGAAATGAAATCCTGGTACCTTCTGCGTGCGGCTTCTTTCACCCAACACACTATCTTTTGAGCTCCATCTACGTGGCGGGAGGTGTCCGTGCCCCATTCCTTTTCATGGCTGGGTAGTATCCCACTGTATGGACATACCACGACTTGTTTATCCAATCATCTGTGGTAGGACGTTTGGGCTGTTTCCACCTGCTGGCTGTGGTGGGAAGCGCTTCTCTGAACATTTGTGTAGGACCTTGAGGCCGGATAACTGTTTTCATCTCTTTGGCTGTCTACCCAGGGGTGTGATTGCTCAGTCATAATGCGATTCCGTGTTTGACTTTCTGAGGAACCACCAAACCAAACCCATAGTTTCCCATAGTGGCTGAACCATGACCGCCCCTCGTTTGAGGTTCCTCCATAATATAACCAAAGGACTTCAAAGAACCGAATCCTGATTTACAGATACACCATGCCGCCTAAGTTTCTTGGTTGGTCCGGTGGGGTCAGAATTCCCGCTAATGAGACTCAGGTCAGGGGTTCAATCCCCAGCTGAGCAGTTAGCTTGGTAGAGGAGACAGTGAAAAATGCTGCCGGCTGCCACATGTTCCACCAACACCGCCTTGCCCTCTTGCAAAAGCTTGTTAGTGGCCCCAGGGGGTTGGAGCAAGAGTGGGTTTTTATGGTTCCAAATAAAAATCTAGCATCCAAGGCACAGTGGGACTAATTGGAAATCAGATGACCGCTTACTTCCGGTCTCGGTTCCACCTGATTTCTGCGGGCCCCTGGGGTCAATCGCTTAAACCTCCCCCCCCACCCCCACCCTCACCTGGAGCTTCAGTGTCTTCATCTCCAAAGTAGAATCCCTAATCCTTACCCCAAAGAGATGACCATGCAGCCTGAGCCCTCTGCGCACAGTAGGCTTCCTACCTGGTGGATGCCGCCGGTACCTCCCGAGGGTGGGCAACCTGAGCCCGCGCCGGCGCCCGCCATCCCATCCCGTCCTGCAGCAGGCTCCCCGCCGGCGACTCTCTCCGGAGGTTGACTGACTGAGCTCCAATGGTGGTGCACTATTGTCCTCGGGGTTACACTGGCTGTTTTAAATTGTCCTATTTGCATGGAATGAAGCTTGCTATGGTAACAAGGTCTGGTGGCTGGAATCCAGGGCCCCAGTGAAAAAATGCAAAGCCTTGTGCTCTGGGACAAAGAGGAGCCAGATGGGTTTATCAACTTTAAGGTAACCTAGGCTTCTCCTGTGAAGAGGGAATGGGTAAACTGAGGCAGCAGTGCGTCAGCGCTCCCAGGAGAAAGGGGGTAAGCCCCTTTTTTTGGAGGGGGGGGCTTCCAGTCTCCTTCTCAGCCCTGTTGCCCCCCGCCCCCCTCCAGTATGTAGCCAAAGCTAGGGAGCTTAGGACCTGGCTGGGGCCAGCTGTCTGGCTCGGGTGCACAGACCAAGGGGTTCGGGTCTGTGGGGCACCCCCGGGCAGGGCGGGGAGCTCCTTCCGGGGAGGGCCGCCAGCGCAGGTGGGGGCAGGGGGGGGCACTCGGGGCACCAGCTCCAGCTCGGCTCCCCTTGCGCGGTCCCCGCGCATCTCCAGGAGGTGAAGCCCGGCTGCCCCCCCCTCCCCCGCCCCGTCCCCTCCCGGAGCTGCGTCCCCGCCCCGCTCCCGTGCACCCCTGTCCCCGGAGCACCCACCCCCTGCCCGGCCCTGCCCGGCCCTGCCCGGCCCTGCTGCCCAGGGTGCTGGGGCGCCTGCTGGCCCGGGCGGGGGGGACCCAGGGCCGGCCTCGCAGCGCGCGCGCCCCCTGCCCCTCGCGGGGGGCGCCCCCTCGCGCCCCCGGGGGCCGCCGCCCGCCTCCCCCGCGCCCCGGGGCGGGTGTCCCCAGGGCGGGGGCCGCGGGGGGCCGAGGGTGCGCCCCGCTGCCGGCCCGGGCCCCCTCCGGAGCGCGCGGCGATGGTAGGCTCCGGCCCGGAGCGGAGCGCGGGGGGCGCGGTGTCCTTCCCGGCCGCGCTGGGCGCCCGCCGGGGTCTCGGAGCTCCGCTCCTCCTCCTCCTCCTCCTCCCCTCCTCCCCCTCCTCCTCCTCGGGCTCCTCCCCCTCCCCCGCCGCCTCGCTACCGCCGCGGCTCCGGCTGGAGGCGCCGCTGTCATTCCTGCGCCCGAGCAGCCGGCGCTGCCGGAGCCCGGGGTCGGGGCGCGGGGGAGCCGGGCCGCGGGGGCCCAACAGGTAGAGCCGGGGGCGCCCGGCCGCGCCCCCCAGCGCGCGCGCATCATGCAGCTCTTTGTCACCTCTCTCGCCCCCAGGCCAGCATCCTGAGCATGATGGAAGACAATAAGCAGCTCGCGCTCCGCATCGATGGGGCGGTCCAGGCGGCCAGCCAGGAGGTGACCAACCTGCGGGCCGAGCTCACGGCCACCAACCGGAGGCTGGCGGAGCTGAGCGGCGGCGGCGGCGGCCCGGGCCCGGGCCCGGGAGCGGCGGCGGCGGCGGACATGGAGAGCCAGCAGCTGGGCGCGCAAGGTAGGGGCGGGGGAGGGCGCGGGGCGCGCGGGGCGCCCGGGCCAGCTCGCCGCGCGGTGCAGCGCTTGCAGGCTGCTGTCATTCCGGGTCCACGCGGTCGCACGGGGCCCGGGGCGGCGCCCCTCCCGCGCATGCAAGTGCCCTTTGGGAGGCACACGGCCCCCCGGCTCCGTGGGCAAACTTTGCATGCCCGGGGGGGCCTCTGCGCCCACCCGCGGCCGTGGGAAGGTGGAGAGGGTGGGGAGCCACAGCGCCCACAGCGCCCGCAGCAGCGCCCGCAGCGCCTCCCGCACCCCCGCGCCCCGGGGCGACCGCGAGCTCGGTTGGGGTACAGGGCTGGACCGGCGCGCACTTTTCTCCAGGGAGGCCGAATCCCTGGGCTCGATTGCATCTGGACTTTATTCCCCCTCCACACACACACACACACACACACACACACACACACACACATCTGAGATCGTGCAGACAGCGGAGCACAGCGATGCAACAGTAGATGCTCTGCTCAGCAGGGAGTTTCGATTTCCAGCAAATATAAACAGGAGAGCACTTTGCAGAGGGAAATCTTAGACCTCAAAGGCTGAGTGATGGGCTCCTGGAGAAAGGAAGGCTGAGGTGCTGGGGTGCAGGGGAGCCACTGCTGGAAGGGACTGTTTGCACTTTAGAGGATGGGGATGGGGCAGGGAGGTGGGGGGAGACAGCTGGACCGTGTTGACATTGACAGTGATGAAGCCCTGAAACGCCCGGGAGGGTTAAAGGTGGAGGAAGCATCCCCAAAATGTCCTGTTTGGTTTCTGTGGATTGGAAAGTAAAAGGGCAGACTGGCCTTTCAGCCTTTTCCTTTTTTTTTTTTTTTTTTTGCCTAATTGCTCTTTAAGAAATGGTATCACTGATCATTAATATCATCTCCTATTATAAAACCCAAACCGCTGAAATCCAGAGTTCGACAGAGAAACACAATCCAGCCCAGCAGGGCCACTTGTATAAATATGTCACTCGGTGAAGTATGAGGTACCAATAGCTCAGTGGTTCGGAGGAATTTTCTGGTGTGGTTGCTATTTCGAGAGCTTTCCCCTAAGTGTGGAGAGAGTGTCCGTGTTGGTGTTGATGCCTTCTCGCCCTCGGTTCCTAGTTGCTCCTTCCCTTCCCGGGGAAGTGGTGCTTTTTTTCTGGTGCGGGATCCTAAGGCTGCACATCAGTCTTACGTGGCGTTTCGAGTCCCGTGAACTTGGGACTTTGGGAGTCGGTCAGAAGTCTCAGGAATCCGGGCGGGAACTGGGTACTGAAGTAGCCATGATGTAATGGTGGGAAGGTGTTGGAAAGCGGTTATTTGCTGCAGTTTTCAAGGTAGGTATCGGCTTATTCTATCATTTATCCCTTGCTCTGTCATTGTGTGTGGAAGATGCTCTCCGCTGGCATCTGGAGGGGGAAAAAAAAAAAAAAGAAAAAGGAAGCCAGACTGCACGGTAATGCTTTACTCTTTATCGGCAGAGACTCTTCCAACATTAGAGAAATAGCTCCGACCTGGCATTCTGCTAAGAATCAAGAGCCGTGGTGAGGAGGGCTGAGCAAGGCTGCCTTATTTCCCACCGTCCGCCCCCTTCCTCAGCCAGGGAAAAGTTAAGTGGCTTTCCCTCGAGCCCTGGGTCCAGTTGCAGGGCGAGCACGCGGAGGAGGTCAGGACGGCAGCGATCCACGCGCCCAACTTGGAAATGGAGACACTTAGCTGATGGTTAAATGGTGGTTGTCGTGGAGCAAGGGTGGGCGGTTTCCTTCTTCTCTTTTCCTACAAAAATGCACAAGGCTGTCCGAATGACTTTTGGATCTCCCCATATCCTTAAAAACACGCGAAACCAGCATCTCCCTCGTGCTCACAGAGGTACTGCCCACGTCAGTAGCCGCCTGTGGGCCGTTGGATGAAGGATGGTCTTGATTTTCTCCCCTCTGTGTATCCTTGATATTTTTCGACCTCCACCAAGGGGGAGTTTGGTGATTTCATAATCAGAGAATAAAATGTTAAAGGTTAAAAAAAGATTTTAAAAAATGTTAAAGGTTAACTCAATCGTTGGCCGCATATCCCTCTAAATTGATGTGAATTTAAACCAAGGTGATGCTTGAAAAGACAACAAGCTCCCTGCCACCCCCCACCCCCCCGCCCTTGCCATATAATCCAATAGGGCATCACTTACTTGTCTATACAGGGGTACCTCAAACTAGTACTTTTTGCCTCCGTGAGTTCTTTCGGTTTTGTTTTTATTTTCTTGCTTTGGTTTTCTCTCCTGACCTATGGGAGCGTTTTGCCAGAACAGAAACCCCCTGCAGACGTGGTCCGGTGGGTTTCTTCGGCTGGTGCTTTCGTGTTCCTAAAGGAAAGCGTGGGGTTCTCTCAAGCGAAGTCTAAAGTGCGACCCGGTTGGTTTCCTCGTGCTTCTTCATGACACACCTCCTGGAAGCTCAGCTCCTGGGGGTTCCTGACTGTTCTTCCGAATTCATCTCCTGTTTTAATTTTGTCTGTGCTGGTGAGACTTCACGGGCCCAAACCCTGGGAGCATTGGGTTGCTATTGAGTTGTCTTTTTGCAAAATCAAAGTTTTGAATGAAATGAGTATCTTTCAAAATGCATCTGGAGAAGTCGTATTTTACCAAAGGGCATTATGCACATATTAAATGAATGCTAATGCACTTTTAATAATATTAGCACAAATGGTTACAGGGGAGAGTCACCTCTTGCTCTCCCCGCCAAGACTTTGTTAGATCTATCTTCAATTTTTTGGTTAAAAATTTTCTTTAATGAATTAAACGAGCTCATCAGTTCGCCATGGGAGTTTTGTTCCGGCGATGGTATCTGACGGTAGGTGAGTCAATGAAGAAAACTTGGGTTTTCCTAGAGAGTTAATGCAGTGTGTCATTTAAACAAAATATTAACTTGGTTGGTACCCTGTGTGAGCTGGCATGGTTGCTACGTAACGGAGTCTAGAAAGTGAACTGCTGAAAATCTGGGCTTTCGACACTTTGCAGGATCTTCTTTCGGAATCTGTGTTGAAAGAACACTTGGCAGCCAGCCCATCTCCTCTCTCCCTGCTTCGAGTGAGTTGGATAATCCCTAATGAGGATGCTGGCATACAGTGTGGAGGGCATCCGTGCAGGGCGGCACATTTCACAGCTCCGGAGCTGCCTCTTGGGTTGGGGGGTGGGGGTCAAAACTGCCTTTGACAGGTGGACAGAAGGAGCCTCGGAAAGAACAGAGCCAAGCATTTGTTCCAATTTGTCTTGTTGTTGGTAGCCAGAGAACGGATTTGTTTAAAGTAACATTTCTAAGCTGTTTTCCTCGGCGTAACATCTCTGGAAAATGTGTTTAAAATGCTTGCTGTTCTTTGAGGGGAAAATATAGCAGTTTGTTTCTCCGAAAATGTTTTATCTGATGAATGACTAATATTAGATTCAATTGGTTGCTTTGCTATGCATAGAATAAAACAATTAAGCTCCATTGTACCCGATTCAAATAGGTGTTAACTGTATATTCCATAAAATACGTGTGCCTAGTAGGACGTATGCCTACTGCTATTAGTTTGTGGGCTTTTTTTTTTTTTTTTGAAGTAATTGTATTTATATGCCGATGCGAGTGGAAGTGCTGATAGCGTCTTTTTTGGGTGTTGAGGACTAGCAAGCAGCCTACTGCATGTGTTAGGATGGGGATGGAGAACAGGGTCGTTCTCTACACCTTGGTACATTTCCATAAGTAGATGCAAGTTTTTTATTTTTTATTTTTCTCCCTAGGCGCTAAAATAGACTGTTACTTCAGGTCTGACTGTTCTTATGTAGCGTCACTACAACACTGGAAATTCTTCGGTGAAGTATGAATTACCTCTGGACTAAATTGAATGTGTGAGCAGTCTGCAGAGACGCTAGACACTGTGGCTTTGCAAAATAAGTTCTGTCTTTTGGCATCCCCTTCCCAATTCATTCTACCTACGCTCTTGTTTTCCCAAGTAGACTTCTTCTTTTTTTTTTTTTTTTGAAAAAGGATTTTTTCAAATGGCAGAGAAGATGGAACAAAATGAGGTGGGATCTCTGAGGCCTCCTGTTAGCTTGCCCCCAATGTATAGGGCTTGGGTCACGTACGTCTTGGTTTTCTGGCTGTATCAATGGGGCGAGAGAGAAAGTGTGTCTCTTCCTCATCTGCTAGGCTGTCAAGAGATGGGACTTCAAAGTTCTTCCCAAAAATCCCCATGCATGGTCACAAAGAGGTTACTTACAGATCAGTACAGCATGGTTGAAATTAGTTATTGATTGCCTATTATTTACTGTCTTCCCATTGTCTTTGGAAAATGCCTTCCGAGGACCCCTTAAGTCAAGTTTCTGGCTCTGATTAATTTCACGCTTCCGATATCCCGTGATTTACTGGTGCTTTTCAGAACTTCTTTGATATTAACCAGGGTCTAAGCCAAACTGATTTTATTAGTGGGAGCACTGCCCCATGTCCTCCCAGGGTAAGACAAGGTTTGTCTTCCTTCCCATGCCTTGACCCCTTACTCTCCAAGACCGCTGGCACTTTTTAGGAATCCCGTAGGTTATAATTTGTGACTTACTGGCTGCCAGTGAGCTTGTAGCAGATGGGCCTGGCAGGTGGGGAGTGCTGGTTGGAGCGCTGCCTACTTGCACAGTGCAAGTCATATGGGGCCCGGAAGGTCAAGCTTGAGGTCCTGGCCATGTCCGTTGCCTATTTTGTTTATATTTATTCCTGAGTTATATGGCTAAGGAGAGTGCGGTCAACATGAATTCCCCAGTTCTTGTTTCAGACCTTTTCTGGGATTGGTTTGTGTGAGCTTTGGTGCTTAGCTTCTTACCCCCTGCCATCCATCAGGCAAGGACACTACTTACTCTGCCCGCTGAGGCCAGGGAATGGGTTTTTAAGGGATCCTGTAAGTGAAAATCAGTCTGTACCGTTTGGGCTGGGTATCAGGGTAACACATGGGATGACACGGGGTGCCACCAACAGCACTTATCACAGTGTCTTAGTCACCTGAAATGCAGGCGGAGCAGGTTCAGGCAGGATCACTTAGGAAAGGCCAGCTTCCCAGAAGCCAACAGAGTGACCATCCATCGTGGCAGATTGTATCTGATGGTTCAGTGCGGGTAAGAGTCCTGCTGGGCCATGTCACCGTCCTCAAGGTTCCCCACTAGCCCCATCCCTACTGGAAAAAGAGGCTGGAGGAAGGCCAGGCAAAGGGCTCTCTTCTTCCTCCCCATGTGGTTGGATGAGACCAGAACATTCTTGCTTGTTTGAGGCAACCTCAGATCTAAGCGGTAGAATCCAGGTTGTGCTCTGTGGGCATTCCTGCTTCCCCCTCGGAGTCCTAAGCTGCTAGAAACATGAAAGAAGCTGAACGCAGTTTTAATGAGTTTGGCAAGAACAACTGTTTGGGCAGGTGGCTTCCGTGTGGTGGGAAATCATCGGTTCTCAATTTGTTTTGGTGTCTTTGTTAAGACTTGGCCTTCCTGGACCTTTGGGTCAGGCTCCTGAAAAGCTCCCGTCCCCTTCTCCCTCTGATGAATTGAGACCCTCGCACGAGAGCTCAGGTGGAGCTTGTTAGCAGGCAGCTCTGCAGGCAGAGCACCCCCGAGGTCTCTGTGCTCTCCTGTGATGTGCAGCCTGGCCTGGAGGATGGAGGAAAGTGGGAGAAGGGGTCGCCTCACGCCGCACCCCTGACCCATCCCCTTCCATCAGAGCAGGCGCTGGAGTACCCCTGTGGGGTGTCAAGGCCTTCTCTCACCCGTACCGTCTCAGCTCTGCAGATGGTTTGAAGTAATGTGGATCATTAAGAGCAAAGTACCCTTTCAAGGAAGGTGGGGCCAGCGCTAATATTTTACGCTCACCTTTGGCGCTTCTTAATGGTTCTCGGAGCTCACCTCTTAAGTATATCACAAAACACTAGGCGTTCTGGAACCATCCCGACACCGTGTAGTTTTCACCTGGTGAGCGGTTTAACGTAGGACTAAATGAGGACTACTCGCAGCGCTCTTGTCAAACGTTTCAATAAGTAAACATCGAATATTGTCCCAAGGGCTTCATACGCATAATTGGATCCCGTGCCCAGTGAGTCGGCAACTCTTCTGTGCATTCTTCAAAAGAGGAAGCTGGGACTGGGAGAGTTTAAGTCACGTGACATGGTAATGACTCTGATGGCGCTGATAACACCAAGCTTTGACGTCGTGTCCACCCGGAGCAGGTGTACTATTCCAAGTGCTTTCCTGTATTCATGCATTTCCTTAATACACTCAGTCCTTGTGATGACCTCTGAGGCAGGGACCATTCTTGTACCCATCTCACACGTAAGAAAAATTGGGTAGAGAGATGATATGTTACTCCCAAAAGGGCATTCTTCTGCTAGATGACCCAGCTGTGGCGCCGCAGTCCACGCTCTCGCCCATTCCCCTCCGATGCCGAAGGTCACTCAGTGGGCAGTGACAGAGCCAGGAACCCAAGCCCTCAGGGTCCCTCTCCTACTTTAAACCTATGTTGTCTCCAAAGTCGGAAAGGTCCTTTGATTTGCTATGTTGAGAAGATTTGAGGGAGCTGTAGGCTTGTCTCTATTCTTAGGATTTCCTTAGGCTTCTAGTAATTTCTGCGTCCTTGTGATAAAATCATTGACAAAAGTGAGGGGAACAGCGATACCGCTCACTTGAGTGTGAAGTTAGCTGCCAAAGAGAGAACTGGATCCTGCTTGCAAGATCTCAGGGGTCACTTGTCACCAGAAAGAAGCATCTGATCCTGGGCCTGGGGCCTCCTCCTTGGTGCACTTTGTGTGCTTTTTCTCTCTAGCGAAGCGTGAGTCCTGGTGAAGCTGGAGTCTTGTGGTCTCCTTATTCTCCGTCTGCCTGGTGTCCTTCCCTTTACCAGCTGCCCTCCCTGTGGCCTTGGCAACCTCTGGTTGCCCAAGACCGTGCCCATCCAAGGACCTATTAATATTTTAATATTTTACTGATTCTTTTATACTAGAGTTTCTCAGCCTCAGCAGCATTGACATTTAGGGCAAGATGATTCTCTGTTGGGGACGGAGGTTGTTGTGTGCACTGTAGGACGTTTAGAAGCATCCTTGTCCTCTGCCCACTAGATGCCAGTAGAACCCTCCACACCCCAGTTGTTTGTGGCAACCACCAACATCTACAGAAGTTGTCACATGTCCACTGGAGGCCGAAATAGTCGCTGGCTGAGGATGGCTTTTTATGTCAGGCTTCTGGGGAGACCTAGTTGTGAGTCTAGAATGATAGCTGCGTGACAGCAGAGTCTTCTTGTCTCTTTTCAGCTCCATTTATTGCATTTAAAACATTGCCCAGCACATAGCAAGAGCTCAATAGATAGTTGTTGAATGAATGAATGAATGAATGAATGAATGAATCCGTGATTGATTGCTAATTACGGGGTGTGAAATTTGGTCTGCTTATCACAGTGTGTGTGGTATCAAGATCACTGATGTGATCACCAAGGACTTTAATTGAGCGTTTGCTTGCCATTTTACAGGTGAGACACTGACACAGAAAGGTTGTGCGACTTGTCCAGGGTCATGGACAAGCGGCCCGCAAGTGGCAGAGCCAGGAGACAAGCACAAAGAACTGTGTCCCCAGGGACTGCCTGCTGTCTCAACCAGGGCACGGTACAGCTTTGCATAGTTTTCCCCATTCCTGCCCAAGAAATCATTTTTGTTCTAAAGCTGGCATTGTGGCAATTATAATTAGGATCTGCATGTTAGACACTAAGTCATTCATCATAAATCCTCAGGGCTCCACTGTATGAAATATGCTTTGTCACTGCCAGAGAAGCTGTAGCAGGAAGGGTTGGTGTCTGGCCAGAGGTAAGGGGGCAGACTAGTGCCTGAAAACCGTGTTCAAATATGAGAGAATCTTCTTTCCTTTCCCTTCCCTTCCCTTCCCTTCCCTTCCCTTCCCTTCCCTTCCCTTCCCTTCCCTTTTCTTTTTCTTTTTCTTTTTCTTTTTCTTTTTCTTTTTCTTTTTCTTTTTCTTTTTCTTTCTTTTTCTTTCTTTTTCTTTCTTTTTCTTTTTCTCTTTTTCTTTTTCTTCACCAAAGTGCTGGGCTTTGACTCCAGAGCATCCCAGAGAGGGCTTGAACTTCTTTCCTCTCTGGGAAAGGGGACAGTGGACCCCTCTTAGCAGGGGTTTGACTCACTCTTAGAAAAAAGGAGTGCTCTGGGGCCAGAACCGGGGAGCTGGAGGTATTTTTGAGACCATCCGAGAGTAATAGTGATCGTGACTCCTGGCGTGGGTTGAGCCCTTTGGCTTTCCCAGACGCCGCAGCACACGCTTGATGGACGCTTCCCTGTCTTACTTTGGTAGTGCAGTTCATTAGGTCATGTCATCACCCCCATTCTACGGATGAAGAAGTTGAGGCTTAGAAAGGCTAGGTTGCTTTTCCACGCTCTGGAAAGTGATCGTCTGCTGAACAGAAGAACGGGCCACTGGAACCCAGGCTCGGCTGACCCTGGAGCCGGCCTGCTGCGCCACGGCAAGAATATCGGGATGCCGTGGACGGGGCAGGACACGCCAGTAGGATGGTTTCGCCTTGTTGCTTACGCTCTTACCCCGCGGCCTCCCTCTTCTTTCTTCCCTCCTTCCTTTCTTCTCCCTCTCTTCTCTCTGTGTCCATCAGCCTGACAGATTGGGCACATAGGTTCGGGGACCGCAGATTTAATAAGATAGGGGCCAAGTTATCTTAGAGCTCACGGTCTAGCAGGTGTGAATGACATGGAAACATAATTACATTTTCTAATAAAGGTCTACACAGATGTAACGGCAAAATAGATAAAGTGACGACTATAGAAGCCTTCACAGATGTGCATGACGGCGGCGATGTGTGATAAAGCCGTGCTGTGAAAACACATTAATTTTGCTACGAAAGGTTAAACTGACCGTGAGAGATGATTAAAAAGCAAGACCTCTTGGCTAGATTGGGATTGGGCACTGCAGGGGAATAGCTGCTGGCTGGGACCTGCTCTCCCAGAGGAGGTCCCTTCCCTTAAGGGGAAGGAAGATGTGGGTGATGCTGGGCTCTGATCTTGAATAATAGCTTTCTTCTTCCCCGAAGAGAACAAGGAAACATATGAATTTCAGTGCAGGTGTAGCCCTTCGTCTTTTAAAATAAGCTGATTCTTTGTATTATCCTCCTGGCCAAGGCCGGGGCTTCTTTGTCAGCTGCAACAAATGAATTAGTTCATTTTCCTTGGTTACCTTGGACTTTTTGTTGTTGTTGTTAAAAACCATTGAACGTGGTGTATTTGCCTTAATTCGGTAAGTACAACTTGGAAAACTGTGGGACTATGTCTCCTGCCTACCCACAGTTGTGCCATTTGAAATTCTGTGCTCACTCACCATTTCTTGATGAGAGTTAGGTATGAAATTTAGAAATCTGCTGCCCCTGGAGAGTGCCCTTGTGGTGCCCCAGAGCGTGGTAGATGATGGCTGGGGGGGAACGGACCTGTGATCACATGTATATCGACTGTCTTAGTTAACGCGTTCATCAAGTTGATTGTTGTTCCTATTCCTACAAGATTTACTATTATGAAGTGAGAAAAAATGGGAATATCTGAAATATCTGTAGTTTTGAGGGTTAAGAGAAAGGCCATGCCTGGCTGCCGTTGTGTAGAGACTCTTGGCCCCTTAGCTAGCAGCCGTCTTCCAGTTGCTCTGTGTGCAATTTGACGTGGTGCCAGGCAGCGCTCCTGGAGCAAGGAGGCATGTTTAAGTCTTAATGGACATCCTGTGGAGGAGCATCATGATTCCACGGTGGGCTGTTGCGCAGAGCGGGTCACTGTCATTGGCCAATAGAGTAGAACCTTGTCATAGGTCGGCTGGTCAACACATGGGTTGACCACTACGGGTCACTACGGGCTAACTCAGAAACCACCTTCCAACACTTGCAGTTTATTACCTAAATCAGAGCTTGGTCTAGCACCCTCAGGCTCCAAAACCAACGCTTGGTCCCACTTTCCAGGATTCCACTGCATTTATCTGCTCTTCCTCTTTTCTTTGCATCCAGGAGGGCACCAGGGAAGCACTGAATGATATCACTACCCGGCTCTTTGCAGTATAAAAAGACGTTCACAGACATCACCTCTGTGGATTCTACTCACTGGCCCACATGACTGAATTGAGGTAGACACAATAGTCTCTTTCTCAAATAAGGAAACTGAGGCACGGTGATTTAAGCTGACTTATTCAAGATTGTTGAGCTGGTCATTGAATTAAATTCTCCTCTTTCTCTTCCATCACAAGATCAGACCTGGCTTCATGATGGCAAAAGAAGGCTGCCAATAGCTTATGATTGGGTGAGCTCTGACCTTGCCTTGAAGGCCTCTCCTTCTTAGGTGTGGGCCACCCTGTCCTAGAGGGCCTGGACGGTGACACTGTCACCCCAAGCCTGTGTGGTCCTGTTCTGAGCCCCCAGATCTGCCTATGGTGAAAGGAGAATACAGCTTTACGAATGATTTGTCTTCTCAATGCCTAAGCTTAGAGCTTCTCTTCTTGCCTACCTGTCAAGCAGTTAGGGATCTAGAAACCAGGGCAGGGCTGCATCAAGGATCTTCTTGTCTTTGAATGAACTGTCCTTTGGAGGAAAATGTTTTGCACCCACTGCCACTGTCATTTGAGATTTTTGAATATTGGGAAGCACACCTGGGTAGAGACCTAAGGTCTTAGTGTACGGGTGTGTGTACTCACCAAGTGTTGGGGGCAGGATTTAGCCACCTCGATAAATGTGCCTATTTACTGTCCCTTCAGGGAGACTCCATTAAACCTTTGGGATCTCTTTCATCAGGGTCCTTGAGTTGATGTGCAACCAGAACGTGTTGGTGTAAATTCTCCACCTGACCTATTGGCTGTGTAGGTGCATGTTCTCACTACTGCTGTGGCCGTAACTGCCTGAATACATGGGCCTCATGCTGCTCCAGGTTCTTGGCTGGACCGGAATCATCCACAGACCAAAGGCCAAGAGTGTGGCAGGAAACTCAGGGGAAATCAGACGGAGTCTTGTGTCTTAGAGGGATGGAAGGGGGTATCAACCTTGGAGGACTCTGTGCTGCTGCCGACAACCAGCTGTGGTCAGCTGACCCCTTAGCAGCTAATCCAATGCTTGGGGTCTGAGCTTGGTTTGAATTTCAGTGTGATGAGGAACATTCTCTATGGGCTTCCCACACCTCTGACAGCAGCATAGAAATAACATACATTTGAACTTCATTTGAAGATGTATTTACAATGGACCCGAGAAAAGCAGAAAGCATTTTTTTTCAAATTTTTATTTATTCAATCATAACAGATACAGAGAGAGAGAGAGAGAGAGAGAGAGAGAGAGAGAGGCAGAGATACAGCAGAGGGAGAAGCAGGCTCCATGCAGGGAGCCCGACGCGGGACTCGATCCCAGGACCCGAGGATCATGCCCTGGGCTGAAGGCGGTGCTAAACCACTGAGCCACCCAGGCTGCCCAGCAGAAAGTATTTTTAAGGATCAGAACGTTCTGGTGCTTTTGAGTTGTAGATGTGTATTAGCGTTAAACTTTTAAGATCTGTCCGCCCCCACCCATAGATGTTGTAGTTGCTGGTTGCATGTATAAATGGAAATATGTCTTGATTTGGTCTGGAGTTCACTTCAATACCTGCCCTGTGGCGTGAATGATGGAGCTGGCTGGCGTAGGATTGGCCGACTTTCTCTGCAAAGCGCTCGATGGCAAATATTTTAAGCTTTACCCAAATACTGGGTATTTGTCACAGCTCCCCAGCTCTGCTGTGGTAAAGGGACAGCGGCCGTAGAGGATAGGTAAATGAGTGGACAAGCCTTTGTTCCAATAAAACTTTACTTACAAAAACAGGCGGCCCTTGGGCTGTTAGTTGGCCAACCCTGGACTCTGTAGCTCTCTTTCACTTGTCTTCTCTCACCTGTTTACCTCTAACACCTTCACAGCACTCAGCATACAAGAGGAGCTTAATAAATGGTGATTGAGTGAGTAAAGCTAGTGGATCAGATGTGAACAATAAAACCGCTCGATTAGTGTTAGAGGAGCAGAAACAAGAAGCCAGTCACTAGGGGTGTAATGGTTAAGAGACAAGAGAAGGAGGAGTGTGCTGGCAGCTCTGTGGTTTGAGGTGCAGTCACCTGTGTTTAGGCATCATTATTGACCTTAAAAGAACCATGAAGGGACAAAAGTCACTGGTCACAGTGAGATACAAGCCGAGACACTTGGCATTTCCATATTTGTGAGATGAGGAGGTCACTTCCTTCATCAAGATAATAGAGCAGATCTATGGGTTTAAGGTCATGGCACGGACCCAACCCAGATCCTGCCGACGTGACTTATGTGTGCGGGACCTTGTGGCTCTTGGTGTCCACATCTAGAACAAGAGTCTGACAGCGCCTCCTTTGCAGGGTGATTAGGCTGGTTTCACGCAGCCTTTCTCAACCTCAGCACCATGAACGTCCTGGGCCAGAAAATTCTTTGCTATCGGGGGGCGGGGCTGTCTTGTGCGTCGCGAAACGTTTAGCAACATCCCTGGTCTCTACTCCTGGATGCTAGCGATGCTCCTCTGATGTGACAACCAAAAAAGGTCTTCAGAGGTTGCCCACTGTTTTGCCTCAGGGGGGACAGATTCCTTCCTGGCTGGGCCCCTCTGGTTTGATGAAATAACATAGAGTGTGCCGGGCACAGCGCTCAGCGGACTCCGGGATTCAGCAGAGAGATCTCTTCGTTATTAGTAACATATTGTAGTATTGAACGCTGAATTCTCGCCCCTTTGAATGAAATTCTCTTTATTTCCCCAGCCGGTTTTTGTCTCCCAGAGGCAAGAGTATTTCTGTTCACACCTCAGGTCTTCTTCCTGATATCTCTGTGTTGCCTCGCGGCCTCGCTCCTGAGAGGAGCTAAACTTCCCACGATGTCCTGTTGAGTATGGCTTCCAGCTCTTTCCACACACGTGTACCCTAGACTTGTATCTGAGGTTGTGGTCAGAATCCGTAAATAGCTCGTGTAAGAAATCCTCCAGATGTCTGCAACATGAGTGGACGAGGACGTTTAAAGACTGTAAAGCTTAACTCGCGAAGGCCGAGCTAGGCGGGTGTCCTCGGAGGAAGCAGGTAGTGTACCCCAGACCAGCACCAGCAAAATGACCACGTCCCCACGGAGCACACGCGTGCTTCTAACCTTAGCCGGAGGCCAGTTTTCGATGATTTTAACTTTGGCCTAGATGGCTGTTCCATCCCATCAGTTTTCTTCTAGATTTAATGATGTTGCTCTCCGTATTCCCACTGGAACAGTGGTTCCTAGTTTTTACATACGCTCTTTTGGATGATGGAGAGAGAGAGGGAGGGATTTTTTTTTTTTTTTTTAACGAACGAATTCTGGCCTCTAACACTAGCAGTTCTAATTTTTCTTTCAAAAAATACATCAATGGGGATCCCTGGGTGGCGCAGCAGTTTGGCGCCTGCCTTTGGCCTAGGGCGCGATCCTGGAGACCCGGGATCGAATCCCACGTCGGGCTCCGGGTGCATGGAGCCTGCTTCTCCCTCTGCCTGTGTCTCTGCCTCTCTCTCTATCTCTCTGTGACTATCATAAATGAATAAAAATTAAAAAAAAATACATCAATGGATAAGAGTATAGTGAATTCCGTCTGTGGCGTTGTCAAATGGATGCTGCTTCTGCATCTGCGTACACTTGAGAACGATGGTGCATACGTGCAAGAAGAGGGATTTATTCTGTCCACAGGCAGCATGTTGGAGACTTGGGATTTCCTCTAAGCTGTGCCCTCTGGTCACACAGAGGTGGCCCACAGGTTGGGAACTGCTGCTACTGAATGCATCTGGACGTGTGTGTTCGGTCCTGGTTGGTGTGATCCTCGGTATTGTCATATGTGGTTAGGTTCCTGAGAAGTGCCTTGGAAAACTAGGGCTACTGTTCCAGAACTTTGAGTGTTTCGCTGATTTTATTTTATTTTTTTTAAAGATTTTATTTATTTATTCATGAGAGACACAGAGAGAGAGGCAGAGACCCAGGCAGAGGGAGAAGCAGGCTCCATGCAGGGAGCCCGATGCGGGACTCGATCCCGGGACCCCGGGGTCATGCCCTGAGCCGAAGGCAGACGCTGCACCGCTGAGCCCCCCAGGTGCCTCTGTTTCGCTGATTTTAAAGGATCCTTCTCCTTCTGTTCCTCACGTTCACCTCTGCCTCACTGTAACACAATCGGTTTGATCTATGGTCTGGTCCCTTGACTTTAAGAAAAACCTTCCTTCATGTAGGCAAAAAATTCCACAGCAACCTCCTGGCACGAATATTAGAAAGCACCAGTTACAGTCGGAATAGCAGAACTGGCCCTAAACTAGATTTCGGGCAATGTGATTTGATTGGCCAACTGCCATTGCTAACTAGCGTCATCCTGCCCCATCTCCAGCTAACTCCTAAAACCCCTCAAGCATGTGATCCATCATATCATTTTCTCATTTATGCCAGTGCTGGATAATGGCCTAATCTCTCCAGCAGCATTCAGATTTATTAGAGGAGATGGCATTTACAAAATCATCTCACCGTCCTGCTGCAAACACCCTCCGCTGGTTTGCACTTTCTCATTATCAACCCTCCTTTTAACAGTGGTTTATAACCTGTGATTAAAATCACCTGGAAGACCCAAGCAGCGGTTTTCATTTCTTTTCGTTTGTGTTTGGTTGGGATTATCTGGCTGCTGGGCCACCTAGGACTGAGGAGCCAACATTAGGGAGAGGCAGGTTTCTGCTCGGAGGCAGCCCGCCTTGCTGAGGATGAGAGCTGTGCAGCAGAGCATGGTCAACGCCGGAGCCCGGGTGACCAGCTGCCCGGGGTGGTGACAAAGCAACTCCTGCACCAAGTTTTAAAGTTGAGGAGGTAAAAAAATGAGAGCAACACCAAACGTGATCTCTGAGAGGAGAGAAAAACAAACTTTGGTTGTGTTTTCCGTTCAGATTGGACCATCAAAGAAAATGCAGATTTTAGCAGCCGCAGCAGGCCATCATCTAGGTACAACTCAGAGAAATGTAGAGACACAGTAATTACTAGAAAGGGGCCTCACTGGCTTTCGCGGTAATGACTCGTCTGAACACACTAAGATGCCGACACAAGTTCAGTGTTTACGGTGCAGGACAGGAATCCCTGCCCTGCTGAGCCTGCTGCCTGCGTGCACACCCTGTTCTCAACACTTCTTAGCTGTGCGAGGTGGGCAGGTTGCCCTGCAGCCCAGGCCTCAGTTTCCTCCCAGGCGTGACACTTAATCCCGACATCTGGGGCTGTTGTAAGACCACAGGAAGAATGTACCACAAGGGCCGCACGTGGGTGCCGCCAACGTGCACACCTGTGCAGCATCCCGGCAGGTGCCGGGGTGGGAGACGGAGTTCGTTCTTTTTGTTGATTCATCCAGTTGTTGGCAGTTATCAAGCACGTTTTCTGATCGACGAGGCACGTGGTGGGCGCCAGGGATACCAGGACAACAGAGGTGCTCGCTTTGTGTTGGAAACCGGAGGAGGAAAGAGCAGCAGGGAAGGGCACAGTGACGGTCTCTAGAAGACTGGATTCTAACCCTGACTTCATAGCTGAGAGGCTAACAAGGAAGAAAAGGGGCTGCTCCAGCCACCACAGAGCCTTGTGATGCCAGCGGTGGGACGGTAGACAGGCCTCATGCCACTCCCACCTCCACCTGCCACGACAGTCGCTCAGGAGCTGGGATGTGGGGTGGGTCACCATGAGCGCATTGGGTGAGACCTCTCCCAAGTCCCTCCCGTATTTAAATTCCTACAACACGGGCATCCCTGGGTGGCTCAGCGGTTTGGCACCTGCCTTTGGCCCAGGGCGTGATCCTGGAGACCCAGGATCAAGTCCCGTGTCGGGCTCCTGGCATGGAGCCTGCTTCTCCCTCCTCCTGTGCCTCTGCCTCTCTCTCTCTCTCTCTCTCTCTCTCTATGTCTATTATAAATAAATTAATTAAATACATCTTAATAAATAAATAAATAAATTCCTACAACATGTGACCTTAACAACGTCACTCAGCCAACAGGTTGACCTTAAAGAATGTCTTAGAGGAGACAGGTTGTTGAATGTGGGGAATATCATCTTCCCTGAGTTAAGCAGAGAGCATGTAAGCCCGTGATTCTGCAGCAGACACGTGGGAGAGAGGGACTCAAACACGGGCGGAGAGAACCTGGAAGCGCCAGAGAAAGGCACTCGGGTGGGCTTCCGGAATCACAGAGTGTCCATGCTATACCGCAGGGGACATCGCCGGCTGCCTCATCCGGTTTTATTTAAGCGGCTGGGGAAGCTGAGGCCAGAAAGCACCCGGGAGCGGACCCCATCCGGGCGGTGCTCTGACACAGAGCCCAGGCTAGAGTGAGGACCTGGCTCCCCGGCCTCGCGTGCGGTCCTCACTGATGCACAGACGCACGGGTACCAGCCCAGTCCTTTGTGCATCGTGAACACGTCCTCTTTGTGCCCTCAAAGAGCTTGCGTTCGGAACCAGGCAAGAGCCCTCCGGCACGGGTTTGCAGCGCGGCCTTGCTTTCCAGTGAGCACGGAAGAGGATGGTTAAAATAAAACAAAATAAAACAAAAAACCATACAAGCCAGATGCCCCAATTAAAACACTAAATTTTCTTGCAGCTTATGTGCTCCGAGCAACGTAAATAAAGGTGAGGGCTGGGCCACTCTGCCCATAAATCAGCCTCAGCCAAGGGCTCGCTCAAAGTTAGGTCTTTTAGCCCATCACCCATACCTCTTGGCATTTCCAAGATACAGGGGGGAGGGTTCCATTTGTCATCCTGATCGTCCTCCCCTGGGTTTTTTCTTGGAGCGACGATCTCTGTGTTGCCTTTTGCATGAAATATTAAGCTGAGGGATGGAAGCAAGGCGTTTCAGTGCCGACAGGACCCGCGTGGGAAGGCTGGTTTTCTGCCCTCATGGTCTCATTTCCATTTATTTTGCTCCTGACCATTTGTAATATAGTGGTGGGTGCCCATCAAATAGCTATTAACTCTGCAGTGGGCTCCTGAGGGGGCTGCTGGGCTGTGCGTTGCAGGGGCAGGGGCTAAGGTGGCCCACACCTTGGGCCGCTCACTTGGTGTCCTGAGCCGCTGTGGGCGCTGGAGCCTCCCGTTCTGTTCCTGGCGAGCCTCTTAGGGACCCTACAAGACAGCACCCTCGGGTGTATGACCACCTTCCTTTAACTGGGACCGGCCAGATTCCCGGGTTTAACCACCAGTCCCACCGCCTCCGAGTGTGTCATCTTATTGAGTCATGGGACGGATGTTTTCTTACCTGCACAGCGGGGCTGAGAGTAGTTCACACCCTATAGCGTTTTTATAAAGATTAAATTAACGTCGAGGTAATATATGGGCAGCGCTGTGCTAAGCGCTTGGCATCCATATGCCGAGCATTCGGTAAACACCAGCCGCGAGTATTTAGGACGATGGGCCGTAGTCTCCCAAGAAAGACCTCTAGTGCTGAAGAGCGGCTTCTCCTGGGGTCGGTACCAGAATCCTTGAAGGAGAAGCCACTTTAAGTTGGAATCTTGGTTCTTCAAATACAAATCCCAGAGTGTGTGAAGCCTTAATGTCCTCATTTATTTTGTGGTTTGATCTGTGGGGTTTCCCGTTTGGTGGTTGCGGAAGGGACTCCCAGAGTGCCCCACTGCTGTCTGCACTTACCTTAAATATGCCCAAGCAAAGTCTTATCTCCGACAGCTCATGCATCATCCTCCCTGGGAGAGGAAGCCCCACTGACTCGCGGGCAGACCCTCCGTTAATTTCTGGATTATTTTCCTCTCGATTATTTATAGCTGGCCTGCTGATATTTCCAGCCCTCGACGCGAGGCAAAGAAAGGCCTTGGGTGCCGAGAGGTGGCAGCTGAGTCCGGCACTGGCCTCGCTCCCCTGGAGCAGCTCTGTTGGTGCCGCATGACGGGGTTTGTAAGATGTGCAGCCCACGTCCGTAGAAATACGCTAGAATATTGCCCCGTCATGTCTGAGTGGCGAGTGGGGACCCAATGTGGGAAGTTCACGGCCCCTTTCCACCTCCAGCCGGTTGCACGATGGGACAAATGGCCTTCACAATTGCCCATCAGTAAAATGAAAGGGACTGAGTCGATGGATCATAACTTCACTCAACTTATGGTTCGTGGGCATCCGCTCCTCACGGCAGGCCCTCGTCATAAGCTCCTGGGGCAGAGGGAGGACGAAGGTGCAGGTGAGCATCACAATGACACCAACATTTCCTCCGTGCTTAGGAGGGACCAGGCGCTGTTCTAAAAGCTGTGTGTATATTTCTGTGTTTAATCGTCACATCAAGTATTATGATTAGCCCAGTTTTTACAAAATAGGTAACCGAGGCACAGACCGGTTAAGCAGTTTGTCCACGTTCACGCAGGTAGGGTTCAGATTCGAACTACAGTCCAGAGACCCCCAAAGCCTAGGTTTGTAACCGGCACGTGTTCCTCTGTCGTAGGAAAGCACATGCTTGCTACATGCTGTGACAGGTCCTGTGATGGTACGTGCTTGGGCTGTGTCAGCCCTGCCCAGGCCGAGTGACAGCCTCCGAAGGACCTTGTGCTTGAGTTGAGTCCTGGGGGGCAAGTGGACATTCTTCAGGTGAAGGAGGTGCAGGAGGGGGCTCTGGGCTGGGTTCGCCGCAGGAGCATAGACCGCGGGATGGTGCGGGGTGGCAGGTGGCTTGTAGGGGAACGGCTAGAGTGTGGGTAGGTCGGGCTCCAGGTCTGGGTGTGATTGCAGGGGTGGTGGGCGTCCAGGGAGAAAGAACCGGTGGGGGGGGGGGGGGGAGCAGGTGGAGAGGACACAGTTGGAAGTTTCTTGAAAACGAAGAGAAGAAATAAGAATTTGACACCTTGTACAATGGAAGAGGCATAGAATCATGTATTGTAGTAAAGATAACGCGTAATGCAAAATTTACCATTTTTGCCTTTTATTTTTATTTATTTATTCATGAGATACACAGAGAAAGAGAGGCAGAGACACAGGCAGAGGGAAAAACAGGCTCCATGCAGGGAGCCCAAGGCGGGACTCGATCCTGGGACCCCGGGGTCACACCCTGAGCCGAAGGCAGATGCTCCACCACTGAGCCACCCAGGCGTCCCTATAACCATTTTAAAATCTACAATTTGGTGCTATTAATGGCAGAAACTGAAACCCTGTACCGGTTAAGTACCCCTCCCCCCTTCCCCAGTTCCTGGCGACCACTCATCTACTTTGCATAAATGTGGGATTTACTTATTCGGGACATAAGTGGAGAAGTGGAATCACGCAGTCACACAATATGTGACCTCCTGCGTCAGGCATCGCGTTTTCCCGGCGCACCCTTGTCGCGGCAGGTGCCGTCCTCAGTTCCCTCCCGTGGCCGAGCACTGCTCCGTCGCCCGCACCCGTTCTGCATCCCACGGGCGCGTGAGGCCCTCCTCCCCCCTGGCTGCCGCGAACAGCGGCGCTGAATCGTTTCAAGTTACGTTTAGGCCCCCGCTCCGCTCCTCAGGCCTGTCTGCTGTCCCCTAACCCCACGGAGTGTGGGCGTGCCGGCCTATGCTCGTGCACCTGCGAACCCGCGTGCGCACCTGCGTGTGTACTTCTGCCGTCGGCTACGGTGTCCCGTCTGCTTCTCCCTAAGTCATAGGCATGGGGGAGAAATTACGTCTCTTTGAAATTGTTTGAAGCTCCGAAAATTGTACTTAGGAAGCGCAGCAAACGTTTCCTGAGGTGTGAAGTGGGGCACCCACTCCTGGGCGTCCTCAGGGGCATCGGATGTGGCCGTTTAGGAAGGCGCCAGGAGCAGATCGGACGCACCTGGTGACTGCTGGTCGCGACGGGGACTGGGGTTATCATCCTTGTTATAACTGGTACAGCATCCCCTTTGCCCCATATTGTCCGGGCGGCAGGAGGCTGGAGGGCCTTCCCAGACCTCGGCCAGCCTACGAGGGAGCCCTGCTGCGTAGACTTGGGGGCACACGTTGCCCAGAGAGCTGTGACAGTGTAACTGCAGAAACGTCCCTCTTCTTTCTAGAATACCTACCGGGACTTCCGTGCACCGGGGGGGCAGGGGAGGGCAGTGGTTGAGGCCCTGGTGTCCGTCCAACCGAGGCGTTGATAACCCAGCACTTAGACTAAGCAGCGACAACCCCAGCCCCAGGGCGCGTGGCCTGGACTTGGCTCCTTGCCTCGGTGTCACTGCCCGCATGCCCCGGGCAAGTGAGTTAACTGCTCTGGGCCTCAGTGTCCTCATCTGTAAGATGGCACGCACCGCGGAGTCTGGCTCTGGTTCTACCTTGATTTGGGGGAGAAAACATATCCGGTCATCAGGCTTATGAATTAAAAGGATCTGTACACCTGACACTAAAGTCACGCTGTGTCCGCTGCACTCGAATAAAAACATTGTCTGAAAAAGGAGAAAGCACGTGTGCTTTTTTATGTATCACAAGTTGGAAAAGAGAATTTCTTTTTTTTTTAAATATATATATGCACACACACATATATTTTAAGATTTTATTTATTTGAGGCAGAGAGAGACAGAGCCTGAATTCGGGAGGAGGAGCAGAGGGAGAAAGAGAAGCAGACTCCCTGCTGAACAGGGAGCCCCACGCAGGACTCGATCCCAGGACCCCAGATGGCGACCTGAGCCGAAAGCAGATGCTTAACCGACCGAGCCACCCAGCGCCCTAGAAAGAGAATCCCCAGGGGAAGTTTTAACACCCTTTAGGAGTTCAAAGGGGAGAGAATATCTCTGGCTAGAACGGACCGCGGACGTCGTATTTGGGATCTCGTGAAGAAAGAGTAGTAGCTCGGAGTTTTCAGCGCTCACTGTGTCCGGGAATCGTGCTCGTGAGCCCCGTGCGTCTTTATTATAAAAGCAGCTTCCTTTATCGGGAGGGATTACGTTCTTAAACCCCCTCAGCCCTCCCGTGAGGTGCCAGTGTGGATTGTCCTCGCTTCTTCGATGACAGCAAGGCCCGGCCCAGGGAATCCCCTCGGCCCTGGCTGCCTCCAGAGTCTCCGTCCCCAGCGGGCCACCTGCGAGCCAACCTCGGTGAGCGGGTGACCCGTGGCGTCAGGAAGCGGCTTTGGTGTCGGCGATCCCCAGAGCGGTCCCCCTCCCGTGAGGAATCCAACTCCAAAGTGAATGTGCGTGAGCCCGAAGCACCGCAGGTTAAAAAGAAGCAGGCCCAGGGGGGTGCGGGGTGTGGGGCAAGAGGCTGCAGAGTCCCACGTGGGGGGTTCCAGCCCCGGCCCCTCCGCTCGCAGCTGCATGTGGCCTTGAGGGAAGTCTGCGGTCTCCCGAGGCCTCCGTTTCATCATCTTTAAAATGAAAGTGATGAGAGTATCTGCATTTTAGGGTGGCCGTGAGGATCCCAGGAGGTGCCCCTTGCACGGACTAAACCTCAGTGGAAGTGTCCCCGTCCCGGCCATCAGCGTGCTAGTTCGGTGGCACAGATGGGACCTGATTGCATCTGCTCGTCCCGAGAAGCGGAGCCATCCTGTCAGCCGCCTTTCTGTGCGGGGACTTCCTCGCTGGCCCGAAGGAGGCTGCAGAGCAGATGGGCAGCTCCAAGGGGGGACACTTTGTTGGAGCTTTGACCTCCCAAGGGAGCCGCCAAGTGAAAAGACAATTACTTGAGATGGAGGCTGAATCCTTTGTGTGCTGGTCCATCAAGGACTGGACGAGGGCCACCCATGTCATTTGTCATCTGCTAATGGGGCTAATCAATGGCGGGAGGGTGGAAAGAGGGGGGTTTACTGCCCACGATGACCAGAACCACGCTGGGGTCTTCGGGATGACTGTGCCCGTAAGGTTATATTTTTCTCGAAAATGGGTGCTGTAGTTCACGGAGAGGTTTTTATTGCTTCTGCATGCAGAAAGTTTGTGGTTTAATCCACATGCTCATTTAAAGATTTATTTATTTGTTTATTTAAAAGAGAGAGAGAGAGAAAGAGCACAAGCCAGGTGCGGAGGGGGAGAAGGAGAGGGGGAAGCAGACTTCTCTGAGCGGGGAGCCCAAGGCGGGCCTCGATCCCAGGACCCTGAGACCGCGACCCGAGCCCACCCCAGATGCTTAACCAGCTGAGCCATCCAGGCATTTAAGTTGAGCTCTGACGACTAATTTAACCCTGTCCATTTTGCAAGACATCATATGAGGAACCACGGGGCTGCACCCTCCCCCGGATACCTCTCAGGACCACCCTGATGTAACAAAGGCCTCCCTGCCTCGCTCTGACTCTCAGGGCCCAGTCTGCTTTCTCTGCACCTGTCACCACCCAGTGTTCACCCCCGAAGACTGGGGTGCGAAGAATGGGACCGTCTCCCCAGGCCTCCCTTCTTAAAGCTTCCAAAGAACGTGGACCTTTGCTCTGGGGAGCTCGACAGAAGACGAGAAAGTAGCAAGGGTATGGGAACCTTACTGCAAACCTTAGGAAACCCTACAAAGCCTGTACTTCCAGCTTAGGCAGGGCGTGAAGTGTAGGGGGCAGGGTCCAGACCCTTCTCACCTTGTGTGAGGCAGATGGTCAGCGACTGACTCAGCATCTCCCCTTCCCAACACCACTCATCAGGGCGATTTTAGAAGAAAAGCACACAGGTTTGTGTTCCCTTTTACCCCGTGAGCTTCCTGAGGTCAGATATGCTTCTGACTTCTTTCAAAACACAGTGGGCGTTTAATAAATGTCGACTGACCAGAGGCCCCTAAAGTGAACCCTCTGGGATTCCATCTTGGAAGGAGGAGACTGTATTGACATATTTTGATCGGGAAGTATGGGTTTGCTTAATCATAGGCTCTCAGGGGACGTTAAAAAAAATGCAACAGGGACGCCTGGGTGGCTCAGCAGTTCAGCACTTGCCTTCGGCCCAGGGCGTGATCCTGGGGTCCCAGGATCGAGTCCCGCATTGGGCTCCCTGCACGGAGCCTGCTTCTCCCTCTACCTATGTCTCTGCCTCTCTCTCTCTGTGTCTCTCATGAATAAATAAATAAATAAAATCTTTTAAAAAAAATACAACAGTGATAAATGATATTACGTTTAATAAAAAAAGGTACCTTTGAGATTTCTTACATTTTCATAAAACATTCGCTGATACTTGTCAAAACCTCCACATCACCTTTACACCTTCCCTGAAATGAAATTCAGATCACACATTTACCTGTACATTCTGGTTTCCAGAGCATTGTCTCTAGAGTCCAACAAACCTGGTTCACATCCTCTGTTACTTAAGTAGCTGCATGACCTTTTATTTATTTATTTATTTATTTATTTATTTATTTATTTATCTATCTATCTATTTATTTATTTTTTAGCTGCATGACCTTAAAAAAGTTTGCCTGACTTCGTTGGATGTAAGTTCCCTTATTTATGTTCAGTTACAAATTAAAAAGCAAGTAAAGAGTGTTGAGGATTCAACAAAATCTCCACGGAGCATGCGCGGCCGGCCGCCGACGCGGAGCGCTGTTGCACGGAGCTAAGGACTCAGTAGGGAGTGCATTCATTCGTTCAGCAAACACGTAGTGGGTCTTTACCAGGCACATGTCACAGCTGACCCCGACCTGGCCCCTGTCTGCAAAGCGTTCGTACTCTAGTGGTGGAGCTCGTGGTGTTGTGCTAACCCACACGGTCCAGTCCAGCCTTTCACGGTGATATTCGTTCTTGAGGTGGGTTAGTGACCCAAGAGCGGAAGACTTCCTTGTTCCCTCCAGATCACCCCTCCCACCTACCCCACCTGCTCTCACCAGACATTACCAAAAACTTCATGTGAATGAACAGGAACAACATTTTAGGTTTCGATGAGGTGATGTCTGGTTTTTTGTTTTCTGTGTGTGTGTGTTTTTTTTTTAAATGAAATATCACAGGTAAATTGCCAGTCGGTGCCAGAAATCAAAATACAGGCATCGTCACTGCTTCTAAGTGAGCCCAGCTTGTGTCCCCTGGAGGCTGCCCCCCCGCCCCCCCCGCGACCGCCGCCAGGTAGTAATCAGGCCAGGAATTAGCAGCGGCACCCAGGGTGCAATGAGCAGTGCTTTATTACGCATTCCTTGCTTTCCCCCTTGAGCAAAATGTTTTCTGTTGAATTTCTTGAAGCTTCTGCACACGGTTCAGAGGGTAATACCATTAATTAGACCAACAAGGTAATGGAATGAAAGGTACGGGCCTTTACGGTAGACGCGATCCATCCCTGCTCGACAGAGGGGCCCCTGGCACTGCGAAGCCTGGCTCGGGGACTATCTGGGGATGACGCTCCGATGGTAATTAAAACCGGGGAAGAGATTTCACTCTTCCCCGCGAGTGGAACGTGAGCAGTTTAAGAGCAGAGACCAAACTCATCACGCAGAGAAGTCAAAGAGATATTCCAAAAGAGCCCCAAAGAGGCTTGACTTATAATTAGCAGCTGAAAGGTTTCGGTGGTATTACATCAATCTTTGTTTAAGAGAAAAACTTTAAGATTATTTTGACAAGGTACAGTTTTGACTGAAGTTGAGGGAAGCTAAAAGCGTTACTTTAAAATGTAATTATGTGAAATTTCAATTATCATCCTCCCCTTTCAAAAGTCTCTCAATCCGGCACGGCAGGCAATTAGACATGAAAGAGGGCGGGAGGGTTTGCGCGGGGGACAATGTGGTCGCTTCCCAGGGACGGACGCACACGGTGCCATTGACTGTTTCCAGCTTCCTTGGAGCCGAGAGGATGTGGGGTGGGGAGAGTCAGTCCCCCTGGCGGAGGAGTCTGGGCGATTTTCAACGGCGGCCCTTTCTCCCTGGCCGCACCTGCAAACCTGCCTGGAGGCCTACGGGGTTTTCAGCTTTCAGGGGACCTAAGAGATTTTGAGGGACACTTGGTATGTCATAGAGTTTGATCTCGATGCTGTTGTTCTCGGAGCATAGACTTGAGCCGGAAGGGCTGGTGCCGCACAGGAGCCTTCTTTCCTGCCCCATCACACCTGCGGCGCTGGGGAATCCAGACACCAGCCAGGGGGACGGAGCCCGCGGGGGGGGCGCGAGCGCCACGAGGGGCCTGTCGTTGGGCCCCGCTCCCTCGGGCCGTCTGCACCCGTTACCCTGAAAGCCTGACGTTCGGCTGTCAATCAGTTGGCACCATTATTTAAATTCATCAGAGTTTAGCTCCTGACACGTTCACTAAGTGCTAAGCAGGGAGGATAATGGGAAGCCGGAGCCATTAGGCCGCGAAGCTGGTCGTCATCCCAACCGCTTGCTCTCCAGGCGCACTTAACCTCACTCTCCCCTGGAAGCAGCAGCATGGACGCAGCCGTTCCCTGAGCCCATATGGCAGATGAGACAGTGGAGGTCCGGTGGAGGTCACGTGGCGGGCCCTGGGGATGCTGCGGTCCCTGCGGCTGAGCCAGGATCACGCAGCACCTCCCGCACCTGCCCCTGCCGCGTGGGCCTCCTAACATGCAAGCGTTTCTGAGCGGCTCTGCTTCTGGAAACCCGCTGTGTGGCTCTGAGTGGTTCAGGATCAAACCTGACACTTAACCGTGGCTCCCGGGGCCCCGCAGGGCCCGTCCTCCTTCCTCTCCTTTCTCGCCGTTGGCCCCATGGGCCGCGTTCCGGCCACACCGGGATTCTCGCGGCCTCTCCCAGATTGCTCAAAGCTGCTCACGCTGCCTGCAGTCCTCTTCCCTGTTCTTCCCACAGAAAACTCCCTCTGGCCCTTCTGTGCTGCTTCCAGGAGGCCCCCAGACTCCCCGAGACTGTGCCCCTACTGCGTGCCCGCATGGCAGGCTCTAGGCACTCACCCTGCTTCTCAGTAAATAGATACGAGCATCTGCTGCGTTCCAGGAGCTGCTGGAGTCGTGGGGGATGAGGCGGTGAACCGTAGGCAGGAAGGGGAGACATACTGAAAATAAACGTGTCTGTAAGGGGCTGGGTGGCTCTACGGAAAATAAGCAGGCTAAGGCAGACAGTGAGGGTGGAGTGGGAGCTCCTTTACGTCGGGGTCGGGGAAGGCCCCGTGCAGAGAGCGGGAGGGGGTGAGGAGTGAGCCGTGTGGCTGTCCAGGGGACAAGCGTCTGAGCAGAAGGAAAAGCAGGTGCACAGGCCCATGCGGCTACAGCCACCGGGTGTGTTTGAAGCGGGAGGCTCAGCAAGTAGGAGAGGGGTCGGAGGTAAGAGATGAGCTCAGAGGGGCGGCTGGCCCGCACCTTGCAGAATGGGCGAGAACGGGGAGCTAGTGATCTGGGAAGCCAGAGGACGGGCTTCTGCACAGGCCCGATATACCATGCTCAGGATTTAAAAGGACTCAGTCCTCAGGGCACCTGGGTGGCTCGGCCGGCTGAGCGTCTGACTCTTGATTTCGGCTCAGGTCATGATCCCAGGGTCCTGGGCTCCAGCCCCTGTTGGGCTCCGTGCCGAACACAGAGCCTGCTTGTCCCTCTCTCTCTGCTCTGCAGCCCCCTACTCTCACTCTCTCTCAACTAAATAAATAAAATCTTAAAAAAAAAAAAAAAAGTAATGGCCTCAACCCTCGTTCCCTGCTGCTGCTGCTGATGATGATTTAATCTGGGGTCTTCCTGCCGCCCTAGGCTCTATGAAGGCAGGGGCCGTGTGTCGTTGATGTGCTGGTAGCCCCAGAACCCACCCAGTCCTGCCTCCTAGAAGCTACCTAATGATGCAGGTGAAAGGGTCCCCAGAGCAGCTTTGCTTCGTCTTGGGCGCCACAGCCATGAGCAGAGCCGCGGGGCAGCGTGTTCGTGGTCTCTGTGACGTGACCCTCCTAAAAAATACAAGCAAAAAAAAAAAATACAAGTAACCCAAAGGGTGCTCTGCACCCAAGCCTGGCGTGTGCTGTGCTGGGGGCCTCAGGTGCCTGGGGGGGAGGCCGCGCTCGGTGGGCACGGGCTCTTCTCTGCTCATGGGGCCCCGAGCCGGGCCGTGGGTCGGGCGTGCGTGCAGATGCTGTGCCCGGCGGCCCACGGCGCTGTGGGCAGGAGGACCAGGCAGCCCAGCGTCCCTGGCTCGGCCGACTCTCTCGCCCTCTCCTCCGCGGGAAGCGGGCTGCACCCGTCCTCTCGTGAACGAATTCAACAATTCAACGTCCTCTCTCACGTTATTTTCTCCCTGGGCGGTGGGGGCCCGCCCGCCACCCCCGCTCTGTGGCATGTGCACCGAATGCACCTGGTCCGCGGCGTCGTGCTCCGGGGCCTGGTGTGGGGGGCAGTTCTGTGCCTATGGATTCTGTGGGTTCGTTTGAAAGGCTGACCTTTTGTCGGCGGAGCGGTTTGAGTTTGAGTTGGCACCCAGGACAAAGCCGCCTTTCAACACACCCGCAGCATATAGGCAGCCAGGACTTTTTCAATGAGATTGTAGGAAATTTGCCAAGTCGTTTGGGGCCTGTAAATTAGGCCTTGTTTAAAAATTTAGATAAAGCCCAATGTGAGAGAGAAATGCTTTCATAACATTAAACGTGAATTACGCTGAAAACCCCTTTCAAGTTAAATGGAACCGTTCTCTGCGAGCCCAGAGACATGAAATGCTTCAAATGTCAAAAGAGTTTTCATTTATTGTCCCAAGTGAAACGAAGGCATTTTATGTGGCTTAATAGTTCAGACGCACATGTAAATGGAATTCATTTGGAGGACGCCGGGCCCGTTTTGGAATCTATTTGCACAAACCTGCCTGATTGCATCGTGTCCCTGCTGTCACCCCACGCGGGGCGGCGCTCCCCGTCCTCGCTCCGAGGGCCGACGCGTCCCGCTTCCATCTTTAGCCCATAAGGCAACTGGAAGTCCGTTTTTTTATTTTTTTATTTTTTGCAACTGGAAGTCTTGCACATCTTCAACTTTCGTTCTTAAAAGGCCGATGGTTGGACGGTCTGGCGGGGTGTCGCGGATACGCAGTGCAAGGTGCTGGGGTGGCTTCGGCGGGCTCACGTCTGACACGGGTCAGGAGCCTCTGTTCTTTGGCTGAGAGCCTTCCGTCCGCGGGCTTCCTCTGTTTACCACCGCTCTCCACCGAGCTCCCTGCCCTGCCGAGCATCCCTTTGATGAGCTCCTGTGTTGCTTGAGATGTAGGAGCTGCAAGGAACTCCGGGTTAAACCGGCTGAAACGGTGAGGGGACTCTCAGGATGCAAAGCGTCTTGGGCTTCCAGCACATTCCGTGCACTTCCAGCACACCCCACGGGCCGCCCAGCACAGCGGCCAGGCCCCGCGTCCTCTTGCCTCCTCAGTCTGGCCTCCGTTGCCCACAGTGACCCTCACCCTTCCCGCCCCGGGATGGTGGCCCCTGGCTCCAGGGTCCCTTGCTTGGTCACTCCCATCCGGTGGCTAAGATCTAAGTCTGTCCCTTCTTCAGGACAAAGGCCTGGACGTAGGTCTGATTGGATCGGGTGCGAGTGCGAGGGAGGGGTACAGGGGCACCGGGCTGGGTCCCAGCACCTGAGCTGCACACTCCGGATCAGAGCCGGACTCACCCAGGGCCGTGCTGCTCAGTGTCTGACAGGTGACCCCCCAGAAGCAAAGGGAGAGGCAAAATAATAATAATAATAATAATAATAATAATAATAATAATGCATCATTTGCCCATTTCTGTGGTCTAAATAGCCCTGCCATGGGTGATTTTAAGCCAGTGCAGCCCCACTGGGCATGTGCTTGGGAACGGAAGCGCGTGTGTGATTGGCGCCCAGGCCAGTACTGCACAGTGACAGCTCCGCCGGTGTCTGGGGACCCCGGAGGGGGCGGGATGAGTCCTCAAGCCAAAGGCAGGGAAAGGGAGGAAAAGACGTGGATGTGGGCTCCTCAGCCCACGTCCCTTGCGCGGCCGGGCATCTCCTGATGCGGCATCACGCTGGTCCGTCCCCGGCCACTGCGGAGCCCTGGCTCGTCTCTCTGTGCCTGTGGGCGGCGGAGACAGTGCCGCTGCCGCTCAGGCCAGAAAGTCCAGCTGGGGCCCTCGGGCAAGTCCTTGGACCTTTCCTGATAGCTCCCGCCGTAAAGAGATGAGAGGAATGACCTTTCCCTCAAAGGGCATCATGAGGATGAAATGAAACGCCGTCCGCCCGGCCGTCTGATGCATCTCGCACCTGCTGCCGCTGGACGGGCCTGGGTTCAAGTCCCATCGCTGCTGTCTATGAGCCGCGTGACTACGGAGGAGACACCTGGCCTCTCTGAAGCACGGTCTTCCCATCATGAAAGTAGAGGGTAATAACGGGCCTTATCTCGAAGTGTTGCTGCAAAGACTGAATAAGATGGAGCATGTAACGGTGCAGGAAATGAAAAAGCCAATTTTTTATAAATCTTTTTTTAAAAATATTTATTTATTCATGAGGGACACAGAGAGAGAGGCAGAGACACAGGCAGAGGGAGAAGCAGGCTCCACACGGGGAGCCCGATATGGGACTCAATCCCGGGACTCTAGGATCACACCCTGGGCCGAAGGCAGGCGCCCAACCGCTGAGCCCCCCAGACGTCCCGAGCCAATTTTTTTAAAAAGATTTTATTTATTTGAGAGAGAATGAGAGAGAGCACAAGCAGGGGGAGCTGCAGGCAGGGGGAGAAGGGGACACAGGTTGCCCCCCGCCCCCGACCACTGATACTACTTGACGGGACCAGCCCGAATTCACCCAAGAGCTTCCATGGAAGCTACTAGAAAGTGACTCCCTGCTGTCCTGAGACCTGGAAGACAATGGCCGGGGCTGTGCATCCATTTTGCCACCATGAGGAAGAGCCCAGGGGAGCGTGAGCCAACAGATGGCGGGAGCTAAGATAGTTTGAGCCCGGATTAAGGGCCTCATCCTTGGATATTTAATTTGCATACCTCCATCTGTTCTTTTTGTTTCTAAGCTGGTAAGGGTTGGGAGTTTCCACCGATTGCAGCCCCCCAAGTCCTGTTTGAGACGTTACCCCTGGAGACGCTGAGCCCGGGAATGTGGCGCTGCCATGCTCGGTGGAGCAGAGACACCAGGACCCTGCTTCCTCCCACCCGGGCCCTGTCGCTGCCTCCGCAGGGGTGTCCTCCAAGCTTCCAGCTGGCGGCCGAGGTGCGCGGCTCCAGACATGTGCATCACAGCCTGTCCCGTCACATGCGTCCTTACCAGGGAGCTGGAGCGCGAGCTGCAGCCCTGGGCTGCCCGGTGCGTCCTCAGGGAATCAAGTCCCCAGGGAATCAGACGCCGCCGCCCCCGCGAGCCCCAAAGTGGTCGAGGGCGCTGGTGGGTATAACGCACCTGCGTGGGCTGTGTCTGAGGCACCGGCGCCGTTTTTATAAAGACACAAAGGAAAGACAGAGAGAGTTGGGGGTCGCCTCTCTTAATGTCACACCGCAGATGCTGGCGAGCACCCCCAGGTTTTTAATAAATGTTATTTTGGTTGGGTTTAGAGGTTTGGAGACGACAAAGTGACACATTTTCACAGCTCCCTGTCAAACCGAAGCATGATTGCCAAACTGTTAAGTTTTTTTTTAAAAAAAGAAAAAGGCAGGAAAGGTAGCAGCTTGCATGGAGCATCCCCATTGCAATGCCAGGTTTCTCGGGGCTCCGACTGCCCCCCAGTATCATTTACAGGTGCACCTAGTGTAACGGCGTGTGCTGGGCGGGCTGGCGGCGGGCGTGGAACCGCAGGACCACGTTTGCTAGAGTGTTCGACGCCAAGACGTGCTTTGACCATGTTGGTGAAGGGAGACGGGATACTTGTTTTTATTTTAAGACAGACTTTTATGAAGCGTAGCGTCTGCCTAGTGTTTTTTTTTTTTTTAATGATTTTATTTATTTATTCGAGAGAGAGGCAGAGACACAGGCAGAGGGAGAAGCAGGCTCTCCCGCAGGACTCGATCCCAGGACCCCGGGGTCACACCCTGAGCCGAAGGCAGGTGCTCCACCACTGAGCCCCCCTGGCGCCCCTCTAGAGGTTTCTTTTTAAGGGAATCAGATGTGAATCCCAATATAAATAGACGAATCCTTCTATCCGGGAAAGAATCCCCCAGGGGACCTCCGCCAGAAAATGCCTCCCCGGTAAAGTGAGATTAGCAACGTACCCATAAGGAAAGAATCGTCCGCGGCGGAAAGAGTAAATGGTCCGAAGGGTGATGGCAGAGGTTCCGAAGTGTTCTGGGAAAGTGGGCCAAGACCCCACCCCGCCCCCACCCCAGCAGGAGAATCCTTCCTTGGAGGCTTTTATTTATGGGTTTGGTTTGCTCACCTCAGTTCTGCTCGTTTTCCTTGAAGCCGCAGGTGACGAGCTCGTGCCAGCCGTGCCGTCTCGTCCTGCCGTCGGCCGAGGCCACGCAGGAGAAGCCACGACTCGCAAGTGCAGGCCCCGCGGAGGCCCCCTGTTTGGCTTCATCCCGCGGGCATCGTCCGCCTTCCTGTCCCCGAACACCTTTGCTGGCGTCCTTCCCCCGAGCTGCCTTCCTGTCCCCGACCGACCACCTTTGCTGGCGTCCTTCCCCCGAGCTGCCTTCCTGTCCCCGACCGACCACCTTTGCTGGCGTCCTTCCCCCGAGCTGCCTTCCTGTCCCCAACCGACCACCTTTGCTGGCGTCCTTCCCCAGAGCCGAGCCAGGTGTGGGGGGCGGCTGGACCGGAACAGTCCGTCATCGGGGCTGGACGGGAAGAGTAGCTCAAGGTACTTACTGTCTAGCGTAGGTGGTCCCCTGCTGGGAGGGAGGATGGGACACCACCTCCAAAGACCGCATCTCCTGGCGCTGAGACGCTGTGGCAGCAGGATCGTGCCCCCCGCCCCCAGATGTCCACGTCCTCATCCCCCCGAAACCTCACATGGCAAAAGGACCTTTGTGGATGTGAAGTGGCAGGTTATCACGCATGGTCGGGGGAGTGGGGGCTCAGCATCCCCACAAGAGCCCTTATAAGAGGAAGGCAAGAGGGTCAGAGTCAGAGAAGGGCAGAGAAGGGTGTGTCCTGGGCAACGGGTCAGAGAGATGTCACTGCTGGGAAGAGGCCACAAGCCACGTGGACTGTGAGGCCTCTAGCAGCTGGAAGAGTCCGGGAAATGGAGTCTTTATGGGGCCTCTGGAAGAAGGCAGCGTCGCAACACCTTGCCGTTAGCCCCGGCAGGTGTGTTTGCAGACTTCTGACCTCCAGCACTGCAAGATCATGAATTTTTTTATTATTATTATTATTTTTTTAAGCCACAGAGTTCTTGGCAATTTGTTAGGGCAGCAATAGGACATGCAGACATCCCCCGTCAAGAGCACTACAATAACGCACACCCCTCAGCTCTCGGGTCACAGAACGTGATTCGTGCTTTCTTTGATGATCCAGAAGATACTCGAGGTTCCTGCTGTGCCTTGGAGACGTGGTTATGAAAATAAGTTTCCCTTCTATTAGTGCTGGTCACGAAAGCGCCCGGGAAACGGGGTCTGCTTCGGCGGGGCTGGCTTAAAACCAAAACCGCCACGAACGCGATCGTTTGGAGCGGAAGGAAGAACACCCCAGTTGCCTACTGCGGAGCCTCACAAAACCGTGAGCTCTTCCGTCCTGAGTTCCGAGTTTTCCCACGTTCTGGAGGGTTCCCCGGATGTGTCCACTGCTATGAGGCTGGAGCCTAGGGTGATTTGCGTGCCGACCTCCCATCAGCGTCGCAAGGAGCTAACGTGTATGTGCTCAGAAGGCAGCAGGTGCCACTGACCGTGACGTGGCTGTCACACGCGCTCTGGGCTTACGCTGTGCTCACGCTTGAACTCGTCCTTCCCCGGGACCTGGGAATCAGCGTATCAGATGCCTCCCAGCTCCATTTTTTTTTTGTTTTTTTTTTCAAATAAAGCCTGGCTGATAAAAGATGAAAGATCAGTGATCTTTTTTGTCTTATAAATGTCGGTGTTGGGATCCCTGGGTGGCGCAGTGGTTTGGCGCCTGCCTTTGGCCCAGGGCGCGATCCTGGAGACCCGGGATCGAGTCCCACATCGGGCTCCCGGTGCATGGAGCCTGCTTCTCCCTCTGCCTATGTCTCTGCCTCTCTCTCTCTCTCTCTGTGACTATCATAAAATAAAAAATAAATAAAAATAAAAATTAAAAAAAAGTCTTTTAAAAAAAAATTTCGGTGTCATAACCTCACCTGGAGAATCTGTCTTCAGAAGTGGACCGTCCGTGGGCAGGAGGTCGGAGACTCAGGTGCTAGCGTGCAGATGAGTGCAGGAAGCACCGCAAATAAAGCCCGCGAACGATGTGTTCCTGTCCCCGGTAGCTCAGCGGTGCGGCCCACGGTGGCGAGGGCAGGTGGGCAGGAACCGGGCTGGGTGTGCTGCGGGGGCGGGGGGCCTCCGCCTGCCCTTCCGAGCCCCGCCACCCACTCGGTCGCATAGCCACCTCGTGCTTCTGCAGCCCTGCACAGGCCGGCTGTGCTGCTGAGGTCGCCTCTTGTAAGGGGCGGCAGGCAGGGCAGGCCGGGGCCCTCCAGCGAGCTGCCGGCGGGCTCTGGAGGGGTCCCCAGAGGTCACCGACTTCCAGGGCTGGGACGCGAGCAACATTTCCTGCCCGCCTCGCTTCTCCTGCGGTCAGCTAACACCTCTTCCTCGGCAGGAATCCGCTCCGGCCGTGAGTACCTTTGCAGGTTTGCCCTTGCGTATTGTGTGCACGTAAAAACAAACCAACAAAAAACCACCATTTTTGTAAGTGGCTCAGAAATGGTGCTTTGGAGTCCAGGTGCTCAGGGTGGAACTTGGCTTTGCCTCGCCATAGCCGAGCAAACTTGGACGAGTCGGTCTCCCCACCTGCAACGTGGCAGGGGTGTAAGAGTGGTACCTACCCCAGGGGCATTATGGGGAGGAGGAGGAGGAGGAGGAAGAGGAGGGTGGAGTGAATATCAAGTTGCTTGTGTTGGCTCCTGCTTTGTCCCGGTAAATACGAGCTGTTGTCCATTGGGTGAGAAGAGGCGACAGGTTAGTAGAGCACACAACTCGGACATCTAGAAATCCTCCGAGCCGTGACCTGGCACTGGGGCCTTGGGCCAGTCCCTAACTGCCCGGACGGGGGCTCCCCTGCACACCTGGGCGGGACAGTGCGAGGTACCTGGCCGGCGCTGGCCCCCAGCCGGCACTGCGTCGGGGCTTCCTCCTCCTTCCTTCCTTCCTCCTTCCGCTGCTACCACTGTTCTCAGTAATGGGAGGCCTCCTCGAACCCCCCCATCCCTTTCGTCACGTTCCCCACGGGATTGCAGGAAATGGAAATCCACCTGTGCCTCTGAGCCCTACCTGCGTCAGGTGTGGCTGTGTATGTGTCGCAGCTGGATGGGAAGTCCTCAGACCGGCGGTCCTCAACCAGGGCGATTTGGCAATATCTGGAGACATTTTTTTGAAGTCATAACCGGAGCAGGGAGGGTTGCTGGTATCTAGTGGGCGGGGGCCAGGGATGCTCCTAAAAACCCTACAATGCCTAGGACAGCCCCTGACCCAAAATGCCGATAGTCCAAGGTTCAGAGAGCCTGGCTTAGCTGGTGTCGCAGGTGATGTATTGTTTCTCCACGTGTTGATTTGCTTTTAGTCCATTGGTTTGCTTATTCCGGGGTCTGCTCACTTCCAGGTCTGTTGGCATATGGAAAATCACAGTTGTCAAGTAAGGTTAAGGGTCAAGATACACTCTTTGCCCCCACTGTTTAAAACCAACTTCAAAAAAAAAAAAAGCTAACTTCAATACAACTATCGCAAAGGAAAGAGGAAGGCAAAGCATCACAATGGGGTGAAAGGGGAGAGGGTGTTGGCTGGGCCTGGACTCCAAGACTCTGATCCCACTTCCAGTGCTTCCTGGATGGGGTGATTTGGGGCAAGTCACCGTGTCTCTCTGGGCTTCAGGTTTGTCGTCTGTCCAATGAAAGGGTGGGGCTGGATATAAGCTATTCAGCTCTAAAATTCCTAATTACAACTGTAAACTAAGGAGGTCACCCTGTCTAGGTCCTGCTGGGGATGGTGTTATCTGACCCGTGGCTCCAAGGGAGGAGAAATGAATTGGAGGCATCTGCGTGTTGCTCCTTGAGTCGTTTGGATCGGAGGCGGCCTGTGTTTGTCGGGCACCTCTGGCCCCCCTCTATCCCTAAAAACCCTTATAACCGTGACGGTAACAACAGCAGCTGACAGCGAGCACTGACCGGGCACCAGCGCCGAGCCAAACACGGGTCCCCTGCAGGCACTCGTTTGGTCCACTCATCAGCTTCATGAGCCAGAGGGCTCTCATTTCTCCCACCTTACGGATGGGGAAACAGAGGCACAGCAAGAGCTGGGAATGCCGTGTCTCCACCACAAAGTGAGACCCGCTGGCTCCCCAGCGGCCCGAGCGCAGGCCCGAGCACCCGCTTTGCTGCTCATCTTGAAGGAGGAGACTCTAAACAATTTCATTTTTGGATGAAGCTAATCTGCAGGATGTCACCCTCCTCGGGAGGGGATCGGGAAGCCCAGAGGACACGGGAAGGGGGAACGGCAGGAGTCGAACATTGCCCCTGGACCCTGAAAGCCCGCTCATGTGTTTGAGGGGAAATCGCACCTGAAGTTCAGACGTTCCACAGGAAGACGAAGCTCTGAGAGCTGTGATTTCCAAGGGCACCTCTGGAGAGGCCGGACCCCGGGGGCGGGAGAGCCCAGCCGTGCTGACTTTCTCGTTTCTTTGTGGGCCGGCTGTGTGTTCTCTCTGGGATGGGGACCTCCCCCACCCCACCCTACCCCTCCCAATCCGGGTACCTTGGATGTGCAATGGGAAGTGTGCAGTGAGCACAGAACCAGAATAACCTGGGCAGAGCTCATCAGAAAGTGTAGGAGGTGATGGAAGTGGGGATGCGCGGAATCATGTGACGTGATTATATTCAAAGTCCTATCACGGCCCGAGCGTTCACGTTTACTGAGCACCTGCTGCGTGCCAGGTACTGAGCTAAGCTCTTTGCTTTGCATTCTCTCCTCTCAGTGCTGTTGCGGTCCTCGGGGGAAGGTGCAATTATTTATCCACGGTCCACAGATGGGGAACCCGACGCTCACGAATGTCATGGGACTCGCCAAGGTCCCAGGGTGGCACATGGTGGACACACAGGGAGCTTGACCAGGACCTGTGCTGCCTTCTGGTCACCACCCTCCTCAGATACCTCTTACAATGGTAGTTCTCAAGGCTGGCTCTCTGGGGTGTCATCCGGAAGCTTCTGTAAAATCGGACCTCAGCTCCTACCTGATAAAATTCTGGTTTAATTAGTCCTAAGTGGGGCCTGGATATGGCATCATTTTTTTTTTTTTCAATTCCTTGGGTGATTGTGCAGGAAGCTGGGGTTAGGAACCAGTCATGTACATGTGAACACATGTGTCTGTGTGTGTTGTATTTCTTTTTTTTTTAATATTTTATTTATTCATTCAAGAGAGACACACAGAGAGAGAGGCAGAGACACAGGCAGAGGGAGAAGCAGGCTCCATGCAGGGAGCCCGACGAGAGACCCGATCCCGGGTCTCCAGGATCATGCCCTGGGCTGAAGGCGGCGCTAAACCGCTGAGCCACCCGGGCTGCCCTGTTGTATTACTTTCTAAGCGCTGCTGTCACAGAGTCCTACAAACCGAGTGGCTTAAAAGAACAGAAACGTTATTTTTTAATTCTCGAGGCTTCGAGGGAGAGTCTGCTCCAGGCCCGTCTCCCCGTGTCCTCGGCTCGCAGGCTCACCGCTGCTGTCTCTGCCTTCGTCTCCCCATGGCTCTCGCTGCGGGTCTGTGTCTCTGTAGGTCTGTTTCTCTCCTTTGAAGGGCGCCAGTCGTTAGACTTAGGGCCCTCACTAGGCCAGCGTCATCTCAACTGATCTCCTCCGCCAAGACTCTTTGCAAATGAGGTCACGTTCTGAGGTCCCCGATGGCCGTGAATTCCGGAGGCACCCGGTCGAGCTCCCTGTGTGTGTGTGCGTCCATGTGTGCATGCACACAGACAACTGAGGTTGTGTTAAGGGTGGCGATCCTGTTGAGATGTGTAAGGGTCAGGCCCTGCCCACGGTAGAAAACCATTGTGTGTGTCGGTGGAGAGTCAGCGGGGAGATGGGTGCTCTCCCGAAAGATGGGGTTGAGTGTTCCTCTTGAATGGGTCTTGGGTCCTTCTGCTTCCTCATCCACATGGCCACTCACTCAATTCAGGCCGCCATCATCTGTCACCTGTGTAGACAGTGGCAACCTGCCCCCTGGTCTCCCTGCCTCCTGCCTTCCAGCTTCTGCAAACCCCACCACCACCACCTGCCCCGGCCCAGCCCCGTTCCTCCCAGGGCATGCTCAACTGGCAGCCAGTCTTCTTGTTACTTCTCAGCTGAGGCCCTCGGGTGGGTCCTGCTGTCCTCCTCGGAGCCCCTCAGTCTACCTGTCCGACGTCACCATCCAGAAGGTGCTTCTGCACCAGAAGCCCATCTCCTGGCTTTTTCTTCAGGCCGTCCTCTGTGTGGTCCTTTGGCCGGGAAGGAGGGACTCTCACCATCCCAGGACCCCAGGGCGTGATCACCCAGGGGACCCTGCAGACAGCATGGAGCAAAGCGAGGAGGTTCCTGCGGACTCGGGCAAAGAGACCAGTAAACAGCCCCACTGAGGCTCCTCCAGCTGCTTTCCAGGCTGGGAATGAAATGACCAGCTGTAAAAATGTGATGCATAATACAAACCAGCTTAATGGTTTTCTGAAACATTAAAAATTAATGTTGAACATCAATGCTTTTCGTGGTCAAATGTCCCCCCTGGAGCTCAAGGTCTGGAAATTGCCCCCGTAGGGGACATTGGGGACCATGACTATGGGCCCGTTTGGGATGGTATAAATGCCCTGTGGAGTAGAGGCCGTTTGGGGGTGAGCTGGTCTTAAATGGCCCAGGCAAGCGGCAGAGAAGCTTTCTCCATGGTCTCTACTCTCGCCAGCAGTCTGTAAGCTTCAGAGGCTTTTTGCAACCCCAGCTTGTTTCTCCCGTCCTAACCCCATATGCAGCCCGGGGGTGTGTGTATGTGAGGAGGTAGGTCCCATCCCGTCCGTGGGGCTGCTGCATCCTCAGACCCATCTCCTGTGATTTGTTTTGCCATCCCGGGCGGGGAGGCGAGGCTCACGTCCCAGGGCTGCTGCTCTATAGGTGGGCTTCGAATCTTACTGCGCCTCTGGAACTTGTAATCCCTGCCCCACTTCCCCATCCCCTTGAGATCAGAGAGAAGATGAGGACCCTGTGGTTGCCAAGCACCCCAGGTAGAGGTGGAAGGCGGAGCCACAGGCGCAGCCGGGAATCTGGAAAGCCAGGAAAGGTTGTTGGAGAAATGCTCTCAGTTTGCTGGGCCTGAAACAGCAATATTTTAAAAAACCCAATCTGCTGCTCAGCTAGGTTTAAAAATACCCCTTTACATTTTAGATAATAAAGCTCAAAATTACTCACTGTATTAGATGCTGCTTAATAAAGTTACAGTCTAATAAGCTAATTTGTATTTGCCAGGTTTCAACCGTATGGGACCTGCTGGGATGTGCCCTGAGGCTGTGCATTCGGTTGCAGGTGGAATAAGCCTCTGTCCTGTTTCTGTGGGGGAGGCAACAGGTTGGGACTTTCATCATTCCATCAATTCCTCTTCCATACCTGCGCCCTTGCTGCTGGCACAGGTACGGGGGGCAAGGAGACCAGAAGAGTCTGTGTTGCCAGAGCACCCTCGAACTGTGGGCATTCCCAGGGGCAGGCATTGCAGAGATACCTGGTTTCCTTCTTTCTTCCTTCCTTCCTCCTTTCTTTCTTTCTTTTTTTTGGGGTTTTTTTTTTTTTTAAGATTTATTTATTGGGCACCTGGATGACTCAGTGGTTTAGCCCCTGCCTTTGGCCCAGGGCATGATCCTGGGGTCCCAGGATCGAGTCTCATGTCGGGCTCCCTGCATGGAACCTGCTTCTCCCACTGCCTGTGTCTCTGCCTCTCTCTCTGTGTCTCTCATGAATAAATAAAAATAAAATTTTTAAAAATACAGATTTATTTATTTTAGAGAGAGAGAGAGAGAGAGCGTGCATGAGCGAGAGGGGTAGAAGGAGAGAGAATCTCAAGCAGACTGCACGCTGAGCACAGAGCCCGACGTGGGGCTCCATCTCATGACCCTGAAATCATGACCTGCGCCAGAACCAAGAGTCAGATGCTTGACCGACTGAGCCACCCTGGTGCTCTGAGGTGCTTGGTTTCCATGCTGGGTACTACTACCCATCTCCCTGGGTAGTTAGTTCTTGTTTTAACACTTTCTCCGAAGCATTAATCTGGTGCTTTGCAGCCTCCTTGGCAAGAACCGCAAGGGCTGCAACTTGGTAAGGAGGCTTCTCTTTCACTGCAAAGCTCAGCCCAAACAGCAGGCCTGCAGCCTGTGCTCTGACCTGGTAGCCAGGCTGCCCCGGGCCTTTGCACATGCTGCTTGCTCTGCCTGGATAACTCTTTATTCGCATTCTAGGTATCCTCACCTCCATCCCCTTTACCATATTAACTTCTGCTGCTTCAGGTCTCAGATTAAATGTCTCTTTGCTTAGACAGGCTTACGGAGCTCCCAGGCCCCTGCTCTGAGTCTCTGTGCTTCAGCCGCATGTTTTCATCCATTGCTTGGCTCTTCTGTCCTTTGATCCGGCTGTGTTCCCAGGAAGGCTCTCTCTTTAGTGGCAGACTGGCCATGGCTGCCCGGGAACTCATCGTCCCCAGATGAATCACAGGGCCTTATTCTTAGTGGTTGCAGCAAAAGCCCTGAGTCATTTGCCCATCACTGAACCGATTCCTCTATGAAAACCCCCCGGACAGCCGGTGTAGCAGCACACGGCCCCAGGACACCCAGGTGAGTCGGTTGCACGAGACATCCCTGCATCTCGCTGCATCTGGCCGGTCTAGATTTGGCCAACGATGGCAGAAAATCTGAAATTACAGTAGCCTAAATTAAAAAAAAAAAAACATTATTGTTCTTTCCCATAAATGGCCGGTGCAAAGGTCCCGCTCCTCAAGGACCTCAGGGGCTCGCCACCTCCTGGCTCCCCCCCGGGCCGTCCCTGCTACATGGCCCGCAGCCCTGAGGGCACAGCGCGGTGCTCCAGCCCCGCCCCCAGAAGCCAGACTGGAGACGCTAGAGGAGGGAGCAGACCAAGTGTACTTGCCGACCTTTAGGGGCGTTTCCAGAACCTGCCGCCTCTTTCTTCACCTTCTGTTGACCAGAACTTGGTCACGTGGCCACCTAAGCTGCAAGAAAAGTGGAGTGTGCCCATGAGCTGCTCAGAAGTTATGTTACACTTGGACACAACGGCAGGAGCACAGTCCGTAAGAGACAAAATTGGTCAATTGGATGTTATCAAAATTAAAAAAAAAAAAAAAAAACCTCTCCCTCCGTGAGACACATGAATGAGGAGAATGAAGCAAAGAGCTACAAACTGGAGCAACGCGCTGCAGGTCACACGAAGGCCTTGTATCCAGAGTATACCCAAGACTTCAAACATAGTAAGGGAATAACCCATTTTTAATTTATTTTTTATTTTTTAAAAAATATTTATTTATTTGACAGACTGAGAGCACAAGCAGGGGGTGCAGCAGAGGGAGAAGCAGGCTCCCCCCTACCCCCCCAGCAGGGACTCGATCCAAGGACCCCGGGATCATAACCTGAGCTGACGGCAGATACTTAATTCACTGAGCCACCCAGGCCTCCCTTTACTTTTTTAAAGTTTTATTTATTTATTTATTTATTTATTTATTTATTTGAGAGAGAGGGAGCATGTGGCCGAGCACAGGGGAGGGGGAAGGGGCAGAGGGAGAGAGAAAGAATCTCAAGCAGATTCCACACTGAGCACAGAACTCCACGTGGGGCTCGACCTCGTGACCCTGATATCATGACCTGAGCTGAACCCCAAGAGTCGGACGCTCAACCCATTGAGCCACCCAGGTGCCCTGAAAACCCTGAAAACAGCCCATTTTTTTTCAAATGGACAAAGGTTTGAATGGACACCTCTTCAAGGAGAATAGAGAGATGGGAGGTGAGTCCACAAAATGATGCCCTGCATCGTTAGCTGTTCAGGAAACAGAAATTAAAGCCACGACGGAAAAAAATAAATAAATAAAAAATAAAATAATAATAATAATAATAAAATAAAGCCATGACGGGCTCCACACCTGTTAGAGTGGTGAGAATGGTGAAAATAAAAAACGTGGGCGAGACCACCTGCCGGCAAATCTGGAGACAAGTCCAGAGAGGACCTGGCCCTCCTAGGAGAACGTAGGACGGTGCGGCCAGTCAAAAAGCAGCTTCTTAAAGCTGGAGCTGCTGTATATCCAGCAATCGTGCACCTGAATGTTTATCCTGGAGCAATAAAGAAACCTGTGCATGAGGGTTTAGGGTGGCTCCTCACAGCCCCACACAGGAAGTGACCCAGCAGGTGGACGGAGGGGCGGTGGGCCATCCATACAACGGGAAACTACTCGGGGGGCAAGGGAGGGAATTACGAGTACAGCACACGGCTTGGGTGGATCTCCAAGGAGTCAGGCTGAGTCGAAGAAAACAGTCCTGTGCACTGTCTGCTTCCATTGATGGGATATTCTCGGGAACACGGAGCTAGGGAGTGAGGGTAGATTCACGGTTACCGCGGGGTGGGGCTGGGCAGGGGCCACTCCAAAGAGGCAGTCAATAGGGAGGCTTTGGGGGGCAATATGACTGTTCTGTGTCCTGATTGTGGTGCTGGTTACATCCATGGCATCGTGCACCCCCCAAGAGTCTGTTTTCTTATAAACGGTGTTATTAGTAGTGGAAAGGAGGCCTGGGTGTGTGTGTGGGGGGGTCCCCGCCGGTGCCTCACCAGCACATTCCCTGGGCAGGGTTTCTCAGATCCCAGTGCTCTTGCCATTTAGAGCCAGATCATTCTCTGTTGAGGGGGCAGCCCTGTGTGCACCATAGGATGTTCACAGCATCCCTGGCCTCTACCCACTGGATGCCGGTTGTGTCCCCCTCAACCCCGCTGGGACAACCAAAATGTCCCCAGACCGTGTGGATCGTCCACGGGGAGCATCGTTGCCCCTGGTTGAGAACCACTGAGCGAGCCCGAGTGTGTTTCTCAGAGGCCCCCCGACTTCACTGTCTCCGCTCTTGATTCTGTGACAGGTGCCTGAGAACTTGCAGGGTATCGCGGGACACCCAGGAGGGCGGGACCCCCACGGCACGCGGGGCTGTGAGCCGACTTCGCCTCCTGCGGTCCGGGGCATCTGTCCACTGCAGGTGTCTGCCTTCCCCACACCCTCCCTCCACACCCCCGTCACCCCTCTCTGTCCCTATATCCGTTCCCTGCAAAGGAAGACTGAGCCCTGGGCAGCGATGGGCGCCAAGAGGCGGAGTGTTAACCCCCCTTTTTAGTTACATCCTAAGCCATAGGTATTTCCCGTGGCTCATTTTAAAGCTCAGGAAAGCCATTTCACTATTTAACTATAGAAGAGTAACATATTTTAATAATCATACCCCGGGGCACAGTTTTTCCCGTTGTGTGAAAAAATAATGATCAACACAGCCCGCGGCCAATTGCAAAATTATGTAAAAGTAATGAAAAAAAATCCGAGCCCACCCGCCTTCCATCACGCTAGACCCCCTTTGCTGCTCTGCTGCATTTCCTATTTCACCCGCTCCCCAGCCCAGGATCAAGATCATGGACTCATGCGAGTCTTTTCTTTCAAAAGGGCTTCAGTTAGTCCAAAGGTGGCTCGGGACGTTGAGCCAGAAAAGGGCCACTCCGTTTCCGTCTTCTCCCTACGGACCGGCAGGGGGTTTGCTGGATTATCGTACAATCAGGGACGAGCAGAGAACACGGGGGGGACAAACGCCAGTGCTTGCCGACGCTGGGCTGGCAGGTGAGCGATGGAGCGAGCCGAGTGGAAGCCACAGGACCTGGCCTGGGAGCGTCAAATCTTGTGTCCTTGGTAGGAGCTGCAAACCCAAGTCTCTGCTTGATCCCTCCTGATTGATCAATGCTGCAATAAATTCAGATGGTGCAGAACGAGCCTACAGGCTAGGCAGGTCCTGGGGCCCCTGGGAGTGCGACTTCTCCCCACCCCAACCTCTGAAGGTCAACTCGCTGGGCGCCCTTTGAGGAAATTCACTGTGGTTACAACTCCCGCTCTCAACCTCCACGGGCTCCCTCGCTCCCCCTGGTCCTCCAGGGTTCTTTCTTCCCAGCTGGCCTCTCAGTGCCTCCTGCTGCCCCAACCGTCCAGCCAAGAGAGAATGGGTCCCTTCTCCCCTTCGCCGGGCTAAAATTAAGACGGAGCTTTTCCACGGGAATAGTCGCAGTGTGATCAGAACCACAGCAGCGCAGGACATGCACAAGCCCGGAAGCCCCCGTGAGAAGAGCGGCTATGAAGTTGCGTGGACGGAATGACCACGGTTCCGTAAAGATCGCAGGCAAGAACTCGGCAGTGTAAGTTGGTTGCAGCCACTGTAGAAGCTGGTACGGAGATTCTTCAAAAAATTAGAAATAGGACCACCCTGTGATCCAGCGATTGCATGTCTGGGCCTAGGTCTGAAGAGAATAAAATCACTCTCTTGAAGAGATATCTGCCCTCCCATGTCCATTGCGGCATTATTCATAGCAGCCGAGACGTGGAACCAGCCTAAGTGACCATGGATGGATGAATGGATAGAGGATGTGGCATTTATTTACCGTGGAATATTATTCAGCCATAAAGAGGCAGGAGATCGGGATCCCTGGGTGGCGCAGCGGTTTGGCGCCTGCCTTTGGCCCAGGGAGCGATCCTGGAGACCCGGGATCGAATCCCACGTCGGGCTCCCGGTTCATGGAGCCTGCTTCTCCCTCTGCCTGTGTCTCTGCCTCTCTCTCTATCTCTCTGTGACTATCATAAATAAATAAATAAATAAATAAATAAATAAAAAAAAGAGGCAGGAGATCCTACTGGTGACTGCATAGATGGACCTTGAGAGCATTATGCTAAGTGAAGTCAGAAGGAGGAAGGCGCGTACCGTGTGATCTCACGTATGTGAGGAATCGAAAAATACCCCAACAGAATAGACCGGTGGTTGCCAGAGGCGGGGAGCAGGGGGCAGGGGAAATGGGGGAAGGTGGTCAGATGATCCATACTCCCGCCTATAAGGTTGGTAGGTCCTGGGGATGTCACGGACAGCATGGCGCCTAGAGTTGACCATAGCATATTGTGTATTTGACAGCTGTTAAGAGAACAGATCTCAAAAATTGTCATCACAGGAATAGACATTTTAACTGTAAGGTGGTGGGTGCGGTGGGCGCTGACACTGCGGTGATCATTTTGCAATATACACGCACATCAGATAATTGTGTCGTATACTTGAAACTAAGGCGAGGTCACATGTTCATTTGTATCTCACTAAAGCTGGGGGACAAGTAAACTGCATAAATTGCACCTCGGAAAACAGACTAGAAGGAAATACAGCAGAATATGGGCAGTAGTTAACTCTGGGCTTGGGACTGGAGGTCATTTTCTTTCCATCAACCTTTTTCTTGTATTTTCTTAAGCTCTTCGTGCTGGGAATGCGCTATTACTAATTTATAACAGAAAACATGTTTAAAAGAGACGTGTTCTTTGGAGACTAAATGAGAGACGTAAAGACAGTTCGGTAATGGCACTTAGTAAGTATAGACTCTTTGATAGATACCCACGGGTTTATTTAGCTTGGCCAATGGTAGGGATTCTGACCTCAGTTGATCCAAAGAAAAACGGCTTGACCGCCCCCGTAGCACGCATCTCGGATGAGGTTGTCGGAGAGGAGACTAGAATTGCAGAGAGGCTGGGCTGGACATTGCCCTGGGAGTTCTTTTTTTTTTTTTTAAAGACTATTTATTTTTTTATTCATGAGAGACACAGAGAAAGAGAGAGGCAGAGACACAGGCAGAGGGAGAAGCAGGCTCCCCACAAAGAGCCCGATGTGGGACTCGATCCTGGATCCCAAGATCAGGACCTGAGCTGAAGGCAGAGGCTCAACCGCTGAGCCATCCAGGTGTCCCTGCCCTGGGAGTTCTGAGGAGGAGGTGTTGGGTCTGACCCCTGCAGGGGAGCAATCCTCAATCTACCCTCAGACACAGGGACAGAACCCTCGATTTGGAGGGTTTTTCTTTCCCAGGATGTTTACGGGACTGAGGGGATGGGAGTCACTGTTGTAAAAGTGGAAAAATAATAGAGTGTCCTCATCTGAAGTGCGTGCCTTAGGTCCCGTCCCATGAGGACCTGGCCTCCCCCTGGCCTCTCCCCTGAGTGAGTTGCAAATGGCTGAAGTTCCTTGGGTCTTTTGGGTACGAGGCCATTCTGCCCTGAGTTGGACAACTCCGTTCGTCCCGTCACATTAAAAACAGGCCGCTTGTTGCACTCACTTCTTTTCAGTTGGCAGCAAAGGAATTCGAACGAACGCATCAGTTCTGTCCACACGTTTACATTTTCCAGGACGGTTTCCCAAACCACCGGGAACAGTGACGTGCATCATCCCAACTTGTTTGCCATTGGGTCTGAGCACGACAGAGCAGGGATCAGTTAGCCTGGAGCGGGCACCATGTCATTTCTCTGATGGTGGTCAGGCCCTGGGTCCTTCAGCCAAATAAAGGTTTGTCCCATTCCCAAGGCTCTGGGCCAAGGAGCACTCCACTCTCCAATTCACACTCGTCCGGAAGACCTAACCTTCAGACCACCGGTAGGGCACCTACTTTATGCCACATCCAGCCTTACATCCTTTACATTTAAGAGTGGAGAAAAAAAACACTCTTGTTTTTCCAGCTTTCTAGCTGGGGGATTGGAACACAGAGAGGTTAAATGATTTGTTCAAGGTCACACAGCAGGTAATTGGTAGAGCTGGGATTTAACCCCAAGTCGTGTTCTGTAAAGCCCTTGATCTTAGGAGAAGTGGTTTACATTATATCCCAGAGCCTGATTAGTCCATCGCCATAGGGCCAGGTTCACATTTTGCCTATTACTGTGATGAAGTTGTGTTACACACACGTGAAGCCCAAGGAAGATCTTGAGGTCGGCCTCCTGGCACACTGCAGAAACGCCGCTTTAACACAGACCGATCCTAAAGGCAACCCATGAAGCCTGCTAATTAGGAACGTCTCTCCGTGGGCGGCTTTTAGCTCAGGATTAGGAAAAAAAAAAAAGATACAGCATGAACTAAGATGAGCTGAGATAGAAAAGCCAGAAATCCCACTCCGACATGATCTGATTCTAATGATCATCGTGATCCCATGAAATCCAAAAACATTTCGTGTCTGATTGCTTTTCATTTGCACATTTTAAGGTAGCGTGAGTGGGTGCAATGACATTAAAGAAAAGAGGGTAAAGGTTAGAGAGATAGCATTTGCAGGAAAACCCCCTGTGTGCCGGGGACAGGGCTTGACACCTAAATCCTGTACCACTTAATCCTCTCAACTGTCCCGGGAGGTTAGGTGCTGTTATCATCACTCCTAGTTTATTGATAAGGAAGCTGAAGCCTAGAGAGATTTTGTACCTTTTCCAGGGTCACTTGGCAAGTAGGTGACAGAAGTCACAGAAATGACTCTGTGTGTGTGAGAGGAAGCCAACAGGTTTTGGGAGATGTCCACTGTCCTATAACTTTATACCAAATACATATTAAAAATTACAAGGAGGGGAATCCCTGGGTGGCTCAGCAGTTTAGCTCCTGCCTTTGGCCCAGGGCATGATCCTGGAGACCCAGGATCGGGTCCCACGTCGGGCTCCCTGCATGGAGCCTGCTTCTCCCTCTGCCTGTGTCTCTGCCTCTCTCTCTCCTCTGTGTCTTTCATGAATAAATAAATAAAATCTTAAAAAACAAATTACAAGGGAACATTAAATCAAGTGTGTATTAAAGAATTACAGTGGGACCAGAAGTCATCAGAAGCGCTCTCTTGTTATCATATATGACAACCGACTTCATCATCAACACGCTTCCCATCCCGCGTGGCGTAGCTCCCCCTTAAACATCGTCTGACTGATAGAAATCACAACTAACGTAGACATTATGAACTCAGGGGTGTTTTAAATAAGTCTGCGCTTTATTAATCAGTAGTTTCTTCAAACAGTTGAAAATGATGTGGCCGGTATCTTGGGCAGCCCATGCGAAAGGAGCGTTTGGTGCATGTATGGGTTTTGGGACCACGTAAACCACACCAGGGGCCCCTTCTCCTCTCCTGGGGGACAGCGGCTCAGCAGATTGGGGTCAGGCGGTTCAGGGAATCAGAGAGAGGACAGGTCAACCTTCAGTCTCCAAATGCTACGTGTGCACACAGGGCGGGAGAGCGTGCTGGAGGGCAAACCCACCTGGACGCAGGTCAGGTGGTTTTCCTAAAACTGTATGAATTTCGGATTCAGAGAAAGTCACTCGACGCGTTTTAAATCCAAGGGCATCAAGATAAAATCGTTTGTTCTCTAAGTGACCACATTAGGCATGAGCACGGTTAGCGAGAAGCGCTTCCTGGTGTTCCTCACCTCATTTCCAAGTTGCTGTGTTTGGCTTTATGGACTTTGGGGAAAAAGCTATTGTTGAGTGCTGTTCTCACTAGCTGCATGGTTTCGAAGGAATATTTAGACTTGCTCTAGTGGCCAGAAGGCCTAGTCTTCCTTTGTGTCCGGGGGCGGGAGGGGGCCTCTCTGTACGCGGGAGCATCTCAGTGGGTTTGCTGGTAATGACCGGGGAGGTTTCCTTTAACTTCCGTACTTGCCTTCCCTATTAATGAACAGGGACCGGAGTGATAGTGCATGAGAAGGAAGAAATCAGCCTCTTTCCTCCTAATCTTTTCTATCAAACGGATGAGAGGTGGGGGCAGGGCAGGGGGGAGCATCGTGTGAATCCCGGAGAGCAGAGTTTGTCCCCTTCCGACCTCTGGAAACAAGAACGCTTCCACCAAGAGGCAGGAATCAGCTCGCACAAAACCGTTAACTCGATCTTGATGAGTGTTATTCTGTGGAAGCATCACTGCGAAGAACAACATTTACTTGATTGGATTTATTTTCCAAAATTTTGATTGGGGCTTTTTTTCCCCCCAAGAGGATAATTGTAGGGTCTAAATGAACCATTTGAACTCCAGCATTAGGAGAAAAGACAAATCATGATGTGGCTCATGACGTTCGATGGTTGGGTAATGCGCCTTACTTGATCCTGGTGGGATGGCCAACATGCCTGAACCCAGAGCCCCCTGCTCACCCTTTCAATGTCTTTACCTAAAACAGGGGTAGTTTGGATGGCACTGCTGATCCCACGAGGTGCTTTTGACATGGAAATAGTCCCCCCGAGAGGAAACCCACTCACCACGCTGTAGTTTCTCAAACTTTGCCATCGTGTGCTTTAACTGAATTCCTACAGAATAAGATATTTTGGTACCGGAATGACGTCTGCGCAGGGCCAGGTCACCGGGCCACAATTCAGGGTCCAGCTTCAAGACCAAAAATCCAGAGTGAAGTAAGCTAAATAGTAGAAAACAAATCCTATTTAGGAAGCTGCATCTTTCTGAGTGCGAGGACTTACCCTGGCCATGTCATTTTGATCCCGTTATGATCTATAACAAGGGCTCTTTACTTTAAATAACCAGCAGCAGCCCTGGGCAGTTGTGTGGCATTTCAGCCCAATTCGCTCTCGTTTAAAATTGCCATTTCAGAGCCATTGTATTAGCTTCACTCTTCATTATGTTTCATTTGGTTGTGACTTGAATTTTTCTACTTTCTTCTCCACCTGCTCCCTAGTCTTGCTCTTATATGTTTGTTTTTCCATCCACCTCTCTACCTACTCACCCCATCTGCTCTCCCATCCACCTATCCATCCATCCAACTGTCTATCCATCCAACTGTCCATCCATCCATTTGTCTGTCCCTTCAGCCATCCACCCACCTATCCATCCATCCACCCATCATCCATCCATCCATCCACCCATCCATCCATCCATCCATCCATCCATCCATCCATCCATTTGTCTGTTCCTTCAGCCATCTACCCACTCACCCATCTGCCCACTCATCCATCCATCCATCCATCCATCCATCCATCCATCCATCCATCTATCCATCCATGAAACATTTCAGTGCTATCTATGTTCCAGGCCATTCACCATCTTAGTGATTTTTAAGTGGGGCAATTTTGTCTTCCTGGGGGCAATGTCTGGAGACATTTTTAGTTGTCACACCCAGGAGTGAGGAGGTGCTACTGGCATCTAGTGAGTAGAACTCAAGGGTGCTGCTGAACATTCATGATGCACAGGACAGCCCCCAACAACAGAATTACCTGCTCCAAACATGGTAACGCCAGAGTTGAGAAACTCTGCCAACTTAGAGATAAGTAACAGGGTACCTGGCCACATGGAGTTCACGGTAGAGCAGGGGAGACTGACAGGTACACAGAGAAACTGCTGATGCTACTGGTGAGGTCATGGCTGTTCCCATCATTTCCCCCTTGGGGGAGGGGTAGCTCAGCAATGAGTCTATTCGGGGCTCTATAGGAAGATTCTTTTCTGGGAAGGTCTAGTAGAAACTGGAGATAGGGAGAAAGATGTTGAGTGAATAAAAGGGTCACAGATACGTGTTCGAGACATATCAGTATGGGCTAGAGGTTGGGGCCTGGAACGTAGCTCTGAGGCAGAGGTAACAAGTTCATACACCGGCAGGTGCCAGGTGAGGTGACAAGAGCAGTGACAACTGGCAGCTGATCGATCTCCCTGGGGAGCGGTAGGGACTGTGGCAAAGTCCGGAGCAGGTAAAACAGGCAGTGGCTCCCGTCAACAGTCTCCATCTAAGACTCCAGGCCCAGAGCGGCCAGATCCTTTTGATTTTTAAGGAAAGATTAGAAGCCCAGACTTTCTATGAAGTCTCCTGAGTTTTAAATGTCAACAACTAATTCAACATTTGTTTAAACACACACACACACACACACACACACACACACACCCCCCAAAAGCCCTGCTTTGGCCAAACAGCGCGTCAGTGGGCTGCATCCCATGGGGTTTTGACATCTGTTCTCAGGATTAAATGAATGAAGGCTTATGATAAGCAATGTGGTGCCTGGGAGACAGTAGATGTGCAGTAAACATGGCTCAGGTGTGAATACCTCATCCATGCGTGTCTTCCTCAGTGTTGGCGTAATTGGCATTTGGAGCTGGATCATTCTGTCGCGTGGGGTTCTCCTGTACACCGTAGGGCAGTTAGCACATCCCTGGCCTCTGTGCATGGATGCCAGGAGCACCACCCTCATCCCTGGACGTGCTGACCAAAATGCTTCCAGACGTTGCCAACTGCGTACTTGTCCCGCGAGTACAGCCTGACTCAGCGCCACGAGTGCTTTGCTGTGGCCTCTCAGAGCATCCGTCAACCCAGGATAGAGAGCGTAGGAAGACATGAGGAAAGGCCATCTCTGTCTTCCTGCCCCCCACAACCCCCAAGACAGGCACCCGGGCTCCTCTCCCCTGGACAGAGGCCGTCCTGTGGCTCCGTTGCTTCTGGAGCTCGTCAAGGCCTAGGTCACCTCTGGGTTAGTGTGCACAGAAATGCCTCGGAGACTGGGCGTGTCGGCAGCTCACACTGCACACATGCTGGCCTGCTCCCCCCTGCTGGGAGAGGCCTGGGAGACTAGTCCCTCTGCTCCAGGGCCACCAGCACCGCCCGTGTGTCCCCAGGGCCAGGGAGGCCACCCCCCCCACCCCCCAGGTCTGTGCTGCTGGTTTTGCTGAACCAGCTGAGTGAGCCCTTAACCGATCCGGGCAGGTGCTTCTCAAACTTGAGCCTGAGAACCCCCTGGGGGGCCTGTTCAAGTGGAGTCCTGGGCCCCCGTCCCAAGTTTCCCCGTGCATCTGCCTGGGTGGGGTGAGGGCACAGGAACTGGCCTTTCTTACAGGCTTCCAGGTGCTGTTGCTGCTGCTGGCCCAGGGGCCACACTTCGAGGACCAGTCCTCTGAGCTCTGGCGAAGAGGCCCACTCCCTACCTCCCGAGCTCTGGGTCCTCCCTGCAGCGGAGAAAGCGGAGCACAGGGCGGCCCGGGAGGTTGAGGGATGCCCGTCTGGCTCTTTCTGGCTTCTGTGCCTGGGGCCACCCCGACCACCGCAGACCACAACCAAGTGCTCCCGGCCCCGAGTAGTAGCGTAACCTGCTCACAAGTACTTGGCTGGTTCAATGAAGTGAATTTATATGCCTACCAGCTCTTTGGGTTTTTTTTTTTTTTAATTATTTTTCTCATCCCCTTGATAATGTAGCGTATTTAGATGGGTCTCCCAGTCATTAGAGTGAATTAGTGAAATCCCTCTTTATAGGTTTTTGTTTGTTTGAGCTTAACGGAGGTGGTTTAAATCACTGGACGCCTGAAATGCCTTCTCCGGTGAGTGCTCGGATAGTGCTTCATTACAAGCAGGCTGAGCTGCGGGGACAGATATAGATTAGAACAATTTGCTTCTCTAGCTTGATGGGGAAACGGTGACATTTTGGTGGCTCGGATACAGAGCTGTTTTTCAGAAAGGGAAAAGCCTCTTAGGTTTCTGTTCCAGATAATTCAGCTTCAGGCCCCTGCGTGCTGGTAACGGCCTGGGGTGGGGAGCAAGCACTCCGGGGTCCCCAGGCTGGGAGGGAGCGGCCTGCTTAGGGCAGGGTGATCGGCTCATCCCAGCTTGCCTGAGGCTCTGCTGGTGTGAGCACTGACGTCCCTCCTGGGGAGGCCCTCAGGGCTGGGGCATCTGGCCAGTGGGTCCACCCGGCTCAGAGGATGCTGGTGGCTGGACGTGTCATGCAGGCCATGCTCCGAAGGCCTCAGAGTGGAAATACCCGGGGCCGTCACCTGAGCTGTGCCACTCAGACCATCTCTCTGCGTCCTCAGGACAATGCAAAGTGGTGCTGCTGTCACCCGTGTGCAGGTGAAGAAACTGAGCCACGAGAGATTTCCTCTGGCTGTTAGAGTGACCCTGGCTGGTAAAGAGTAGAAGGTGGCGGTTGTCACCTGCGCTGGACCCCAAAACCTGAAGTTTAGGAAGTGCCTCTCACCAGAGGGGGGGTGCGGGTTGTGAGGCCCTTAGGTGGAGACTGCGGCCCTCAGGCTGAGTCTAGGGCTTCGTGAGACAGGGACCCGGCTTCTCCTGATCCCCGACGAAACACCTTCCAGAACAGCCCTGGCGCTACGACCTCAGAGCCCGGCGCCGGGACGTGCTTTCCCTTCCTGCTCCTGATGGCGAGGACCGTGCAAGCCTCGCTCGGGGGGCAGAGCCGCTGCTCCTGGAGGAGTTTTGAGGCCCATGTGAAATTGGGTGGGAGCCTCGTATGGGGGCGCTGGGAGGGGCAGGGGCAGGAGCCGTGCTCGGGGCTGCGGTCGGGGCCGTGCAGGCTCCTGAGGGCGCTGGATGGCGCGCTGCCACTCGCTGGCCCCGTGGCCCTGGCGGGGTCCTTGACAACCTCCCGGCTCCACGGCAGAGCCTGCAGGGCCTGACGTTACCTGGAAGCACCGCCCGGCGCGGCGAGCACTGATTAGGTGGGAGCCGATGTTGTTACGCCGCGTTCTCCGCTGCCTGACCAAGCCTGAGCCTCAGGCTCCCCATCTGTGAAAGGGAACCGAGCGATGACTTAGCGCCCGTGGGAGGGGGCGGGCCGGCCACCCGGGTACCTAGGGCCTGGCGCCCTGATTGACCTTAAGAGACATTGGCACTTATGCTTATTTATAATCTTTCTAGGTCAGAGTTCTTTGGGAATCTGATAAAAACCGTAGACTTGGAGAAAAATACAATTATAATGACATTTTGCTCATTGGCTCGGAGACTTTGGCCTCCTAAGCCACCTCTTTTTTTTTTTTAATTTTTATTTATTTATGATAGTCACACAGAGAGAGAGAGAGAGAGGCAGAGACATAGGCAGAGGGAGAAGCAGGCTCCATGCGCCGGGAGCCTGATGTGGGATTCGATCCCGGGTCTCCGGGATCGCGCCCTGGGCCAAAGGCAAGCGCCAAACCACTGCGCCACCCAGGGATCCCCTAAGCCACCTCTTAAACCAGGTTTAGACTCTCTGCGGTGGAAGTGTGCCCACGAATAAGCTGCCCAGGCCACTGTCCGCCGGCGGCTTCTCTGTGTCCCCACGTTTCTTCTCCCGTCCCATGTTCTCCGACAGCAGACCTTCTCCACCAGGTTCATCCACTCTGCTCTATCTTAGGGCACTCCAGGTAATCCTGGAGTTACCCTAATTCACACGTGAATCTTTAGGGACTAGCAAGAGATCCTACTTTTACCTGCTTTGATGATATTTATGTTTTATTTATTTTTATTTTTTTAATAAATTTATTTTTTATTGGTGTTCAATTTACCAACATACAGAATAACACCCAGTGCTCATCCCATCAAGTGCCCCCCTCAGTGCCAAGGAGGCTGCCAGGAAAAGGCCGAATCTAGTCAAAGGAATGGGTTACTAAGGGTGGAATTAGGGATAGTTCTATGGATCACCAAGGAGAAGAGATGTCATTTAACCTTGAGGAAATCTAGGACACTACTGGGTTTTTTGGGGGGGAGGAGGATGTGGCTCATAATGGAGGAAAGTATTGAAAGAGGAAGGAGTGAAAATCATCAGGTACCCAGCCTCTCTGCTCACCTTTAAGCCCAGTGAGCTCCTCTCCCCCGTAGGTAGCGCTATATGTTGTGTCCTTTATAATCAATGGAAACTTCTAGAAAACCAACCACCACCTTGGTCCTGCCTGGGAAAGTAAAATGTTATGTTTTCCATAAATACAAGATGCACAAAGCATTCCAAGCCTGTCCCTGAATTGGACATGTCGTCCTAAAGCGAGTTTGCTGCTTTTAGAAACCATGATCCCTTTTGGCCCTACAACAAGGCAACTTTCAAATAAGGCAGGTCCTGGCATTTGGGAAGACTAGCTGTTTCCTTTGTTGCCAGGGAAATCATTCCGAAACAGAAAAAGCCTGGACTCCGAGCCCCCAACCATCTCCCAAACCATACAGGCTCTTAAACAAAACAACAACAACAAAAAAATCCAAACAACAAAACAATAGACGACACAAAACCCAACACATTTCTGTACATTAGGAAGGCTTTTCTCCCCCAACTGAAGGGATGAAAGGGCATCATAATTTTGTTTTCAAATGTGTTTAAGAATCTGTTATTAAAACGGAATTAAGCCCGAGTCCCAGGGCAGCCGCTCTGCGACCGCAGGGAGATAATCCCGATAATGCGATTAGCGCTCGCTTGAATGGGGCTGGGACCAGGCAGAGAGAAAGCCTGGAAGCGGGAGCTCTGCCGAGCCACCGCCGGCTGCCGGGGGGCTGAATACAGATGCCCCCTTCTCCCCATGATTGTGCAGCGGACCCCTGCCATGGGGGACGGTGGGGGCTCGGGGATGAGGTGAGTAATCACACTTACCCACGGCCCCCTCTACGCCTGGCTGTGGGCTCAACACTTCATGCGCTTTTTCTCCTTTCCATTCAGACATTTAGTATCTAGGTCAGATTCTGTTATAGCCACACACCCCCCCCATTCTCAAATGTGAAAAGCGGGGACCCTAAGTTTCCCGGAGTGGCCCAGCTGATGAGCCGCAGAGTCGGGATTCAAATCCAGGTCTCCAGCGGCCGAGCCCTGTCTTTCACTGCCACGGTCGAGCTACCGGATTGGGTGCTTGGGCACTTAACTGAGGAAGACTCAAATCCATTGGAAAACTTTTATTTAAGAGCGAGCCCTTGGGCAGCCCGGGTGGCTCAGTGGTTTAGCGCCGCCTTCAGCCCAGGGTGTGATCCTGGGGACCTGGGATCGCGTCCCGCATCGGGCTCCCTGCATGGAGCCTGCTTCTCCCTCTGCCTGTGTCTCTGCCTCTCTCTCTCTCTTTGTGTCTCTAATGAATAAATAAATAAAATCTTAAAAAAAAAAAAAAAAAAAAAAGCGATCCCTGCCTCCACTTGTACCCGGTCAGAGAGCGGCAGGCCCTGTTTAAGGTATTGCCAGCCAGACGGGGTGGTGGCCGTGTGGGTCACATGGTCCTCCACTGTGCTGCTTTTGCCTTTTGCTTATTTATCCAGAAAGCAGAGCCCCCTCCGTGCCTCTGCCCGATGGGTGCGTCGCATAGCAGGCCGGTGGCAGGAGCTTCCCGCGTGCTACCCTTACTTTTGCCAGGGACACAGAGTAACGTCGCTGGTTAGAAAGAAGGGAATAAGCTTGGCACTGAGTTCACAACTCAGTGCCAAGCCCTGTCTTGAGGCTTTTCTCTTATAAATCCCATTTAAATGTCATGACAATTCCACGAAGGAAGATGATGCTGTTCACCACATTTGTTTGTCTTTTTTTTTTAAGATTTTATCCATTTATTCATGAGAGACACAGAGAGAGAAAGACAGTAACACAGGCAGAGGGAAAGCAGGCTCCATGCAGGGAGCCCAATGTGGGACTCGATCCTGGGACCCTGGGGTCATGCCCTGAGCTGAAGGCAGATGCTCAACGGTCGAACCTCCCAGGCGTCCCTTTTCACCACATTTGTGAATAGGGAAACTGAGGCACTGAGAGACTGAGTGATTCTTGAGTCCCTGGGAAGAGATGATTCTAATGCTAGAGGTCGGAGCTGTGAGGTGGGCCTGGTCTCTGGTGATGCCATCCAGAAGGGCCCTGTGACCTTCTCCACCTGGCTCAGCCACCCTGCTCTGTCTGCTTTGGTCCCTGCACCCCTTCATTGATTGCACATTGTTATGGCTAAGAGCAGGGGCCAGCAAACTTTCTGTACAGGCCTAGATAGGGACCATCTTAGGCCTCGTTGGCCGTTCAGTGTCCATGGCAACTGTTCGCTGCCGTCATTGTAACAGGAAAGCAGGCGCAGATCATAGATAAAGAAATGGGTTTGGCTGTGTTCTAATAAAACTTTATTTACAAAAGCAAGTAGTGGGCCGTAGCCTGCTGACCCCTGAGGGCATGGCTTCTGACGTCAGAGAGGCCTGAAGTAGAATCACAGCCTCACCACGACTAGCTGGGTGATCCTGAGGACTGTTCTTCACCTCGGTGTCTTCATCCATAAAGTGGGTCTGTGATCAGACCTATCGTGTCGGGTTTTATGAGGTGTCTGTGTGCCCTGGGTCAGGAAGGAGAGAAGAGACGGCTCCCAGGGGAAAGGCCAAGGGCACCGACTTCGTTACCACGCGGCAGTGGGGGGTTTTAGCAGAGGCCTGTTCCCGGACTGGACAGTGGCCATTTCCTTTGCACTTTGCTGCTCCTGTTACTAGTTACATGTTCTGGGCTCAGGTCCAGACGAGACCCTTGGGGCATCCGCAGCTGCGGGTCAGCGGCAGCCGACACCACAGGCCGGGGCCTCGGTGTAGGTCGGCCGTGGGGCCTGGGCAGCCACACACTCCCATCCGGGCACGTCTCCATCTGCTCCTCGAGTGTGGTCTTCACAACCGCATGTTAGAGGAGAACGGGGTCAGTTACTCACGGGGTCCCGGCACCGTAGGTAGCAGCTGCCCCTCAAAACTGCGGGCACTTCGGTTCTTCAGAAGTCTGTGTGCATCCATTTCTGTTTGTCTTGAATTGATGGTCTTTGCCTCTCGGACTAATACTGACTCCTGGTGTTTCAGAACCGTGAGCACAAACAGTCCCTCCACCCGGGAACGTGACGGGCTCTGTATTCCAGCGAGGCATTTGGAGCTGCCCATGTATCCCCGTTTGCAGCCCTGCCCCACAAAGGGGTCGTATCCACACAGGCACTATAACCAGAGGCCGTGACTAGCCCTGTCCCCCATCAGGCCAGCGGCATCTCCCGGGAGCAGGCCCCCGCAGCATCCCAATGAGCAGGAGATCCGAGCCGATTAAGCGAACCGCTCTCTATGTTACCTTGAGCAATCTCCAAGAAGGTCCAGTAGCTGCCTTTAAAAAAAAAAAAAAAATGATCCGTGCGTTGGAAATGTGTTATCACTGTTCCCCTTTTCATCCCATGGAGTGCTTTGGCATCAAAAGAATGACATTTATTGGCTGTGCTGATAGAGCGATTGATGAATAAGTTATGCGGTGGTTTTGTTTCCGTCAAAATCAATTATTTAAGTGCTGTACGTTTATATTTTCTGTTGCAGAGCCCGAGGTTGCAAGAGTCAACCGTTGGGTGCTTGTTAGGGTTCCGGCAGGGGTGGAGAGGAGAAGAGAGGCAGGGTGGCGGCAGGAGAGGGGCTTAGGATGCAGACGCTGCAGGCCTGGAATCAAAGCCGGTTCTGCTCGCCCGAGGAACTTAACCTCTGCTGCGTGGTTCCCCTTGTGTGGCAGCAGAGGATGATTGATTGTGTGATGATCAATCACCCTTACCTCCCCAGGAGTCAGCCTAAAAAAGCTCGGAGGGTGTTTGGCACACGCTGGCCCGTTGTCTCGCACCGAACCCTCATCAACCGGTACCGTCTTTGCTCTTTGTATTCCAGTTGTTTTGTGAAGACACAGTCACCTCATTTGGGTAAGAGGCAGCTGCTCTCTCCCCACCACTGGGGCCAGAGGTTTCACGTTCCCTTGGCAATTTGGAGACTGTAGGAAGGAAAAGGTTTGCAGAAAGAGACACCTGGAGATTCAGAATTTGGGGAGTGGCGCACGGTTAAGATATCATACTAGAATAGCATCTATGCTAATAGAATAGCATTTAATAATTAAGGTTAATTAGTTCATTGATCACTTTAAACTAATAATTAGTTTCCTGGGGCTGCCATCACAAATTACCGCAAACTGGTGGCTCAAAACAACAAAATACATTCTCTCATCGTTGTGGAAGCGGAGGGACAAAATCGAGGCACCAGCCGGGCCACGCGCCCTCTGACGGCTCCTTCCTTGAGCTCCTCCAGGAGTTCCTTGGTTTGTGGCGTCATAATCTCTGTTGCCCGCAAACATCTGTTTGCCCCGTGGCCTTCTCCGCCCCTGCGTCTCTCCACGTCCTCTCCTCTTCTCACCAGGACGCGGTTACAGAACGCAAGGCGCGCCCTGAATCCAAGAAGAGTTCATCTCTAGGTTCATCGCTACGACTTGCGGCTGTGAAGACCCTTCTTCCAAATAAGGTTCACATTCTGAGATGCCAGGTAGACTTGACTTTGGGGGAAGGGGTTGGTGGAGTGGGACACCGTCCCGTCCCCTACGGCTACTACCTACGTTGCCAGCCACAGTCAGCACGTGACAGATGAGGAGAGGCAAGGCCAGACGAGCCCTTGCTTTCCCCGGAGCTGGCGTAGCCAGTTGGCTTCCCCGGAGTGTTTGGTGTGCGGAGCCTGCCGTGAAGGCCTGGCCCTTCCAAAGGGTCCGAATCGGCCCAGTGAGAAGACTTGCAGGTGAGCATAGGCTGGGGAGCCGTTCAGCCGATGATCCCTTTGCCCCCAGCTCCCTGAGCGTGCAGACGCCGGGGAGATGACTATTTTAGCAAGAACATGAGAGGATGGTGCCCTCCTCTGAAGCACGCACCTCTGATTCCGCGTCTGAGGCTCTGAGTTCATCCACGACCCAGGAACACTGGATGCATTGTGCTTTTCCAGGCAGGCCGGCTGTATTTTATCTGAACCAAACACCTGACTTTAACCTCAGGCAGATTTCTCTTCAGGTTGTAATTATTCTGGAACAAACAGAGAAAATGGAAAAGGACGTCCCGGTGGGAACCACGATGCCTTCTAGGTGGAAGGATTCCCACTGAATATCTTCAAAACACAGCGGCGGTGTCAAGTTGGTTCAGATAAGTGCCGTCTGCAACCTACTTCCCCTGTTATATGTAGATGAGTTCTCCAAAAAAAGGGGGGGGAAAAGGAAAAATAAATGAAAATAGATCCCAGTTTCAGATTGGATGCCGTGATTTACGACTCCAGTGATCACGTTGTTCCTTGGAACCAAACCAGGACAAAACCCTGACTCCCCACACTTAACACCTTCAAATCCATCTTCTTCATCTTCCTTTTGAAAATAGAAATCCTTTAAGCTCCATTGCGGGATGAACTCTGATGTGACTGCGCTCGTGTAAGGCGATAGGGAGGTAACTAGGGGGGAAAACCCACTGATTCTGATGTTGCTTAAACACCTAGGATTGTGCAGCCCCGCAGAGACGTTCCTGCACCTTGAAATAAATTCTTCAGCTGGAGAGAAAAATGGGGGCCGGTGGCAGGGAGTGGAATCTGGTCTCCAGGAAACCCGGGAATTTCCTCTCTTGCAAGTAGAAGAATCTTCAATAAAACCTTTCAGGTGTGCCCCTGCAAGTGCGCTCTGGGTCAGGGGAGCCCAGATCCTGCTTCAGGGGCTCCTCACACATCCTTGGGGCGCGGTGGCTGCCTTCTGGCTTAGCTCCCCGACACGGGATGGACCCCTTTGCTGGGCACATCACGTAGAACGTCTTTGCTCTTTGCAACCCTGGTTCCTAAACTCAGCATTTTGAAGAGAGAGAGAGAGAGAGAGAGAGAGAGAGAGAGAGAAACAAAGGCAGGTTCTTGTCCTTAAATTGGTCTGGAGGAATCCTGATACCTCTGTATCCAGGAATACGGAGGATCCAGGAATCTGGATACCTCCATGTGCGTTTGGAGGAAACCCAGCGGCCCCCCGGCCGCCCTGCCCTTGGCCTCCAGGGCGTCATTTTGCTTCGCTGTCCTGAGAGACACAGGAGCTGGTGGCTGTGGGCTGACCTCAGGCTACTCAAGATGCTCATGGCTTAGACTCAGGCCACTTTGGACTGAACCCAAAGTGCCCCCAAGAGTCCTTCTCGGACACGGAGATGGGCTCTCTTATCTCACGTGGTGCCCTCACTCCGAGTCACGTGACCTCACAAGGACCCATGTGAAGTGGCAGGAGGATTTTGAGCCTCACGTCTCAGCTGGGGAAGCTGGGTGAGCTCTGGAGGCCTCGGACGCTCAGAATGACCTCTGAAGGTCTCCTTGGCTCCGGCGGAGGGACTGTTTCTCTGCACCCAGGAGAGATTTGGGGTGCTTTCCGTCCCAGAGCGTGCCTGGTGAAGAGATGTGTCCCTCCCGTGTGTCCTCCCTCCCTCTCTGGCTCTCCGCCCCACCTCCACCTCCTGCGGGATGTTGGTGCTGCTCTAAAAACCTGTCAGCAGCTTCCTACCCAGGCCCAGGTGAAGTGAGAGTCCGTGGCAGGAATTCAGACGGGGGTCTCCCCTCCTGTGACGTGCATCTTAGGCCCCTCATTATTTAAAAATAAATAATAGAACACGTGCGTGCCAGTGGCGTGGAGCCGGCTGCAGCTCACGCGCTTGACATCGATTTGTAGCCGTGACCTGCCATGTATTTAAAAGGAGTTGGGGTTTGCACCTCTCCTCTCGCAGAGCCGCACACAGAACCGGAAGCCGTGCGGAGACCCCCGGAGACCCCCTCAGACAGAGAACATTTATCACAGACTCGGACAAAGAGGGATTTCCAATGATTTATGTTGTTCGTAAATATCTTTTAGCCTCATGTTATCAGGAAGTTTCTTCTCTTGCTTGAGAAGGGGGGGGGGGGGCGTTGTAAAAAGAGGCTGAGAGCCCTTCCCGAAGGCGCCCGCCACCTGCCCCTGCCCCAGGTGGGGAAGCCCTCACTGGCCCCCGCCCCAGGAGGACGGATGTGGTTCGTCGGCGTCTTCATCTGCTTAGAACCGCTCAAGGGTTCTCGATTCTGCAGGTGTTGTGAGCACACACACGGCTGCGGGCAGAGCGGGCTCGGGACGTGGGCTGCTGCGCCCGGCGTGCTACTCTCACAGGTTGGAAGCAGACGTGGGCGGGTGCTACAGGTGCAGCGGATTCATCAGGGAGCAGCGGGTGTGAAGGGCAAGGCGAGGAAGGGGATTAGGTCCTGGGGCGGGGAGGGGGGGTCACGGGGACCTGACAAAGCTCAGGCGGCCCGAAGGTTGCTCCAGAGCAAAGACAGCCCAGCCCGTTAGAGGGGGACCCCAACAGGAGGGTCCCCAACAGTCCTGGGTGGCAGTGCCAGCCCTCGGCCTGCCTCCTTGCTCCATCCTTGGCTGGGGCCGCCCTGAGAAGAGACAACTCCTGTTGTCATCCTCTCCCGTTTCTTATTCAGTGGTCCTCAAACAGGGACAGTTTGCCCCCGGAGGATGCTTGGCGGCGCCTGGAAACCTTTTTGGTTGGCTGCGGGTGCTGCTGGCATCTAGTGAGCAGAGGTCAGGGATGCTGCTAAGCATCCTTCAAGGAACAAAACAGCCCTCCCGTCCATGACAAGGACCTGCCCGGCCCCACCGGTCCACAGAGCTAAGGCTGAGAAACCCCGTCCTCCCCCGATCCTTCCCGCCCCTCATCGAACCCTTTCCTGAGAACCCGGCCCTCCACCGCCAAACCTCTCTTAGCCGAAACTTTCCTCTGTGCATTTGTTTTGAAGCAGGTTGGGGCAATGAGAATTCATCAAAATCTGGCCAGCGCCTGGTGGGTCTCACCAACTTAGTACAGGTTCCCAAGAGGTAGACGTCGGTCCCCGAGGAGATCACTGCTAACTGGAGGAAGAAGCATCCAGGTTTTCTTAGAAGGAGAACAGCCACGCAATGTGCCGTCTCGTGCAGGATGGCAGAGTGGTGGCCCCCAGCCGATCCGGTCTACAGGGGTGTTTTATTTGGCTGGAGAGTTTTCTTTCTCTCTTTTTCTTTTTTTATTCAAATGTCAGGAGCAAGAACTTAGACTCTCGAGCATACTACAGGGCCTCTCAAGATATTTCCTCTTTGTTAGCTCCATACGTGCCTGCCCAGCCCTGGCGGCGATTGTCCTTATAACCAACCCCGCAAGGACAGTGGTTCTCAAACTCAAGCTTCTTCAGACTCCCCTTGAAGCCTTGTTAAAATGGGTTGCTGGTCCCTGCCCTGGAGTTTCTGCTTCACTGGGGCTGAGATGGGGCCTGACAATTTGCATTTCTAGTAGAACTAGAAATCTGGATGCTGATGCTGCTGGTCTGGGGACCCTCCTTTGAGAACCAGTAGGCCTGAAACAAAGGTTTTCAGGTGTTAGTGTGTATCAGTCACTTCGGATGTTGGTCACAAACCCAAATGCCATGACCCCATGCCCTGGGATTCTGATTCCATAGATCCAGGAGGGGTCTAGGCATCCCTACTTTGTAGCAAGCCTTCCAGGGGATTAGGATGCATACGAGACTCATTGCTTTAAGGGTCCAATGAGTGGTGTAGACTCGGCTTCCTAGATATTTAATTAATATGCCAATGAATCGCCCGAGAATCTTGTAAAAATACTGTTGCTGATTAAGCTCATCTGGTCATAACACCTGAGCTGCTGCACATCAAGCCCTTTCCCAGGCGATGCCCATGCTGCTGGTCCACGAGCATCTTCTGGATAGGGAGGGGTGGACCGTTGGTTCTCAACCGTGGCGATTTTACCCCTCGGGGGACATTGGCAATGTCCCGAGACGTTTTTAGTTGTCACAGCTGGAAAGGTTTACGTGCTCCTAATACGTAGTGGGTAGAGGCCAGGAGTGCTGCCAAACCTCCCACAAGGCACAGGACACCCCCACAGCCAAGAATGGTGCAGCCCAGTGTGTGGCCAGTGCTGACCCTGAGAAACCCTGGGTAGACACGGTCACTGAGGAGTTGGATGAACATCGATAAATGGGCCGGGGTGGCTAGCAAAGACTTCAGGAGGGGGGACTACTTAAATTAGACCTACTGTCACCCTCCCCTGCTACTTCCTGTCCCTCGCCTCCCTTTTATTCTTGCTCTGTAGCACCCGCCACGATCTAACATAATTTTACTCACGTGAGTGGGGGATAATCTGCTTTCCCTACTAGGATGAAAGATCCAGAAGGGCAGAGTCCTCTGTCTGTCTGGTTCACTTGGTTATCCACAGCATCTAGGACAGGGATGGGCACATAGTAGGTGCTCAGTTAGACGGTTGTTACGTGAGTGAGTGGCGATCAGGGTCTTTGGGAAAATGGAAAGGACGTGGATGCCGGGCTGCAGCCTAAGGGGACAGCATCGTCTCACTCACTCGCTCATAAATGTATCCTAAAGACTTGCCTTGCACCGACTCCCAGGGCACCCACTTGGTTTGTTCACGGTCAGGCTAGGAGATAGGCCACCGTCTTCGGATCTTGCCTTTTGAACATTCAGAGAAGAGCGTAGAGTTTTCCCCAATGGGCAGAGAGCCCATACTTTTTTGGGAAACATCCTAATTTCATGATGCTCGGGGAGGAATCTCTATGGAGCCAAGAAAAGGAAAAGTAACTGTCTACATCTCCATTTAATTCACCGCCTTTCTTCTCTCTTCTCTCTCTCTCTCTCTCTCTTTTTTTCTTTTTAAACCTCATTTCCATCCAGAAAGTTCTTGCCCTGTATTTTCTGAAAATTGGAAAATCAGACCCTTAATTTGTGTGTCTGCGATTGCCAGGGAGCTGGCCGGGGAGCACGGATTCAAAGCAGCTCCTTTCAGAACATCCCATTTTCCCATTAGCACCAGTCTCCGAGAACCTTTGTGTTGCTCTCTTCAGAGAGGAGAATATTACAAAAACACTTTCTAATTATTGTTGGCCTTTTATTACTTTAGAGCTTCCGCAGCCTAGAAATGAGCATCCTTGCCTGAGGATTTGTCCTTTGTCCTCCCTGGGGAGACACGTCATCCCCACGGGTTACCGGTAGAGCCTGAGGTGGCTGGATTTGCCTAACGAGTGTGACGTCAGAGGGGTCGGGACCACAATGGGGGGGGGGGCAGCTCTGAGTGCATTTGCATTCCCTCTGCTGGAACAAAAGCCCACCCCATGCCACAGCCTTTGCTTCACGGTTCACTTATTTTGGTTCATTTCCTCCAAATTGAGTAGTAGATGGAGAAGGGGAAGGGGAAGGGGAAGCAGAAGGGAAAGGAGAGGGAGAGGGAGAGGAAGAAGGAGGGGGAGGAGAAGAAGAAGAAGAAGAAGAAGAAGAAGAAGAAGAAGAAGAAGAGGAAGAAGAAGAAAAGAAGAAGAAGGAGGAGGAGGAGAAGAAGAAGGAGAAGGAGAAAAGAAGAAGAAGAGGAAGAAAAGAAGAAGGAGGAGGAGGAGGAGAAGAAGAAGGAGAAGGAGAAAAGAAGAAGAAAAAGAGGAAGAAGAAGAAGAAGAAGAAGAAGAAGAAGAAGAAGAAGAAGAAGAAGAAGAAGAAGAAGAAAAGGAGGAGGAGGAAGAGGAAGAACCAGTTGGGTTTTTTCTCCCATGTCTTCTGCCCAATATTCTTGGCTGGGCTGTGATGTGAACAGGTCCTTGTTGCCTCAAGAAGAGGAGGAGACTTTGAACGTGGTGTTGGCCTGAGCCCTGCCGTTCAACAGGTCAGTTCCCCAACCCTCCGGCTCTTTCTTGAAGAGCTCCCGGGCCTCAGAGGATCTTTGGAAGCTCACTTGTCATAGGTCCTGCCCAAAGAATCGTTTCTCCCTTCTCTGTGTGCATCCAGTGTGTCACCTGTGTCCAGGCACGTTGGTGCAGACAGTGGGATTTCTCTCTGGCCAAGTCGATCCAGGGCGCTGGCAGAATCTCTAGGAGGCCGGGGAGCAGGATTGTCATTGTCGTCACAGAATTGCTCTGTGAAGATGCGTGTGGAGCCACCACTGGACACAGACAAAGCGTAGCCCCGATGCTGGGAACAAAGTGTCGCCTCTACGCTGCTGTCCTGGCCATCTCCACAACCCGGAGGAGTGGCCGTGCTCCTGCCTGAGACCTGCCCCGAGCCCATTTCTCCCAGACACAAGCTTCAGTCCAGCTGGGGTGCAACTGGATCTCGTGCAAAGGAGGCTGAGAAAGAAAACTTCTCGCTTCTAATCTGAAAAGATGGGGGCTCATAGGTGGGGAACTGCCAACATGTAGAGAACGGTCCTTATGGGTCATTGAGTCCAGAGTCAAAAGCGTGGTCCCCAGTCCTCCTGGATCTGATTAGTGCAGATGCCCGGGCCCCATCCCTGGACCCACTGGGTCCAACTCTGGTGTGATGTCCATGGATATGAATTTAATGCAGCTTCTTGGGTCATTCTTGTGCACATGGAAGTTCTAGAACCACCTTATGTCATCCAACCTCCTCGTCTTTGGATGGGGGGACCAGAGCCCCAGGGAGGAGCAGAAACTTGCTCAGAGGTAGGCAGGTGGTCAGGACACCTGGGGGGCTCAGTGGGTTACGCATCGGACTCCTGATTTCAGCTCAGGTCGTGATCTCAGCATCACGAGATCAAGCCCTGCATCCGGCTCTGCAGGGAGCCTGCTTGAGATTCTCTCCTTCTCCCTCTGCCTCTCCCCCAGCTCAAGTGCACTCTCTCTCTCTCTCTCTCTCTCTCTCTCTCTCTCAAATCGATCAATCAATCAATGAATCAGTCAATCCTAGGGGGAGTAAAATGGTAGACGGATGGCCACCTGCAGAGCTGAGCCTGGATTCCCCAGTCCAGGTGTCCAGGCCCTGATCCTCTGGCTTCCACCGCAGAGCTCCGGTGTGTCTGCGCTAGGAGGCGTTGAGGGGAACAGGAGAACCAGGTTGCGCCGTGCCGGGTGCCAGGAGCTGTTCCCTGCAAAGCCGTAACACGCCTCCTCTCCTGACGCAGCTGTGGTGGCCAGAGCCCGGGGGCAGCTGGGTACGGACGCGGTAAGCTTAGCGGCTCCCGGCTCGCAGCCAGGCTCGGCCTGGACTTGGGAGGACACGGGCACGCTGTAGGCGCCAGGTGTACCCCCTCCTCTCCCTGGAGAGTCTCCGCCCCCGAGGAGGTAGGGTCGCCCTCCCCAGGTAGACTCACACAGCCCCCGCCTTCGCGCTCACCGGTGGGGGGGGAGGGGGCCGCACAGCTTGAGGCTGAACGTCGGGTCCAGCGGTTCTTGGCCGACTCCGGGACGCTGCTCTCCGAGTCTCCGCGGCGCCGTGAGCGGGCCCTTAGCCGGAGCTACGCAGAGGTTTGGTTTCAAAGCAGAATCAGTTGGGAAAACACTGTCTGCAGATGTTCTCAATGACATGCTGTCATAGAGGCATCCACGTCGCCTCCCTTCCAGGTGCCTCGTGCTGGCCCTGGGGTCAGTCCTGGGATGTCAGTTGCTTGGACAGAGTGACTTGACTCTGCTGTTCTGTGTAGCCCATTGGGACAGCTGGTGTGTCCTCCTCTGGAGACGTCACAACCTCTAGGAGCAAAGGCCACTGCCCGCCATGGGCTATGTCGTGCTCACGCTGCAAGATCAGTCTCCCCCTGACCTGCCGCTGGAGGGGCAGCTGGAAGGGGCCCCGGGAGTCACATCCTCGGAGTGGGCCACAGATGCTCAGCAGCAGGAGGGGCCCTCGGGGTGACCCCTGGACATGCGTAGGAGATGATGGGGGAGGTGGTGGGTGACCATATGGCTGGTCTTTGGGGGGTGCTCCCCATAAACCCTCCCCTCCTGCTTCAGCTGCTCATTCCTGCAGCTCGGGCCCTTCCACCTGGAAGATGCTCCTGGGCCTTTCGTGCCTGTGTCCCCCGAGCCTGGGGCAATAGGACACCCTGACGCTGCCCGCCCCACCCCGACACCCCCATTTCCTTCCTTTATCATTTGATTTTCTCCTACGTCTTCTCTGTCTCCAGGATGAGAATTTGAATCTCAGAGACACCCCGTGTTTTCTTCTGACTTTGCCCTGTGATGCCTCCAGGCCTGGCACACAGTGGGGGCAGAGGAGGTACCTTGGCGAGTGAATGTTGAGTACAAGTACGTGCTCGGGAATTGTTGCGTGTGCACAGGGAGCTTCCCGGGAGTAACCGGAGTTGTTTGCAGAGGAATTTCCAGTCCTGTCTTGGGGAGACGAGAACTCCCCTCTGGCCTTGTGGGTTATTTCTGTCTTTCTTTCCTCCGACTGTGGGTGGCTTTCCATTGGCTTTGGCCTCTGCCAGCTGGACACTCAGCCCCTCCAGGTCTGAGCACAAGAGAACCAAAAAGGGGCAAAGAATACAGAGGAGGCAAAGGAGACTGTGAGGTGACACGTCGGGAATGGCGGAGGGAGGGGGACGGGCACACGCGACCTGAGAGTCCCCGGGCAGACTGGATTTTTCCTGGGTTTTCTAGTTAGTAAGAATAAGCTGTCTTCCCTCCTTAGATGCTGGCACTGATCCACTTGGAGTCAGCTGTTGACCACCCTGCTGGGTTACAAAGCAAGATGATCTTTAATTATGCTCATCCCTCTGCCCGCAAGGGCGAGGCTGAAATGATCTTAATATGCTGTTGGATTCTTCCGATGAGCACAGCACACCCGTCCTCCCGGTCTCACTCTGCGACCTTGACTGAGCTCGGTCAGGAGGCTTGACCTTGATCCCTAGCGTGTGGACAGCCAGCTAAGGGAACCTCAAGGGCTCACGTCCCCTCCCTGAGCCTTGGTTCCCGTCCCTGTGATGGATGAGATCACACCTGTCCTGTCCTCTAGGGAAGGTCGTGAGGGTCAAGTGAAAGAATGGATGGGAACGAGGAAGCAGGGACAACCCAAGGCCCAGCAGGGAATGAGTGTCCACAGGATGGAATATTATCAGGCAAGAAAAAGGACTAATACGTGCTATGACATGGGCGGACCTTGAAAACACTCCGCTAAGTGGAAAAAGGCAGACACAAAAGGCTACGTATGGTGAATCCATTCTTACAAAACACTCAGAAGAGGCAAATCCGTGGAGACAGAGCAGATTAGTGGTTGCCAGGGGCTGGAGGGAGGGGAGAATGAGGAGTGACTGCTAATAGGTCTAGGGTGTCTTTGGGGGTTGATGAAAATTATGCAGTGGTGATGATTGCACAACTTTCTGAATATACTGAGAACCACTGAATATACGCTCTAAAAGGCTGCATATTTTTTTTTTGCTATGAATTATATCTCAATAATAAAGTAAATAAGCACCCAAGCATTCAATGTCTGAGGAGATGGCTGAAGAGGCTGTGACGATGCATACAGCTGGAGTATTATCATCACCGACAGCATCATCTTCACGTTTCAACGTTTATTTAGTGCCGACTGTGTGCCTGGCACTATGACGGGAGCTTTGCATGCCTTGGTTCACATAATGAACCTTTATTTTATAAAGAAGGCTGAGAAATGGGGCCCCATGGGTGACTCAGTCGGTTAAGCGTCTGCCTTTGGCTCAGGTCATGATCCCAGGGCCCTGGGATGGAGCCTCACATCGGGCTCCCTGCTCAGTGGGGAGCCTGCTTCTCCCTCTGCCCCTCCACCTCACCTGTGCTCTCTCTCTTTCTCTCTTTCTTTCCCTCTCTCTCTCTCATTCTCTGTCTCTCTCATGCATATGCTTAAATAAATAAATAAATAAATAAATAAATAAATAAATAAAATCGTAAAAAAATATTTTTAAAAAGAAGACTGAGAATCTGAGAACTTAAGTCATAGGACCAAGATCCCAGGGCTGCTGAGAGGCCAGACTGGGACCCAAGCCCTGGTCTGTCTGACCCCAAGGCCAAGACCTTTACCTCAGTCATATGCTGCTATTGCTTAGGCTCAAGGTTTTGGGTATAATCAGTCTTATTTTTTGGAGGTGACCAGTGTTGAAATGGCTCTCGGAACTTAAAGGGTGATAGCCAGACTCCCACTGGAAGGGCAGAGATCTCCATGGTCGGTCTAAGGGGAACTTCCAAGCTGTATAAATCAACTGGCTCATCAACTGCTCACCCATGAGACCATCAGCCAGTCTCTCTGGCTTAGGGGGTTAGGAGTGGAATCCAGGAATTCCAAGAGTTGATGAAAGGCTCCAAGATACCACAGGGACCCATTCCCAAGCTTTGGTGCTGACAGGCACCCACCACCCCAAAGCCTAGGGAGGCTGCTCCAGGGTTCCCTCCAGGAAGGGCTGCGATTCAGCTTTACAACTATGTGATACATGGGGAGGCCCCTTCCAAGAATCATTCACTGATGGGGATCCTGTGAGCCAGCTCCCATCTGTGACGGGGGCCCAGGATGTGACCTGCCAAGTCCAAAATAGTTTCGACGCCTGCACCAATATATCAAAAAGCTGCTAGTGGTGACAGGAAAATACATATATATGTGTGTGTTGACTAGTTTGGGTGGATTCTGGGCCATCCGGGGGGTTCCTGAATGTCCAGTTCGTGACTGTGGGGCAACTTAGGGGCAATACTGGTTCACTATGTCAGGCTTTGATAAAGGAGCTGGTTGGGGGCGTGGGCTCCGGATTGCTGGGTATGCACGTCAAAGGCAGGCTGGCAGGAGAGCTGTTCGCTCTCTCGAGGAATTAGCTACCCCTGGGAGGGTTAAGATAAGAAATCGGAGGCCCAGGAACTTGCCCACGCCTCCTTAGTGAGTCAGAGAGGAGTTGGGATTTGAACCCACAGGCCCCACAGTCTGCACTCCTAAGGACCTCATTCGTGGCCTCTGCATCAGGAGGGGCTTGGTCTAGTATGAGTGGGCACACCTGAGAAGTGACTTGTGCTCTGTGAGCTGAGGTCCAAGGCGGCAGCACCTGCTTCCTTCCAGGGTGAAGGCTGCAGGGAGGAGGGGCTGCAGGGAAGACTCTCCTGCCTCCGAGCATCATGGCAGGAGCGGGAGCGGGTGGGCCGGCTGAGAGCCTGCGCACCATGCAGCTCGCCTGTGCCTATCTGAAGCCTGCAGGTGCCGGGCCAGCCAGAAGCTCTGGGGGATGATGTTCTTGATAAGCTCCCTGTGTGACTCTTTTTAAAATTACCTTCCTTGGGGATCCCTGGGTGGCTCAGCGGTTTAGCGCCTGCCTTTGGCCCAGGGTGCAGTCCTGGAGTCCCAGGATCGAGTCCCACGTCGGGCTCCCTGCATGGAGCCTGCTTCTCCCTCTGCCTCTCTCTCTCTCTCTCTCTGTCTATCATAAATACATAAAATCTTTTAAAAAAATTACCTTTCTCAAAAATTGTGAGGGAACTCGCGTACGGCGAAACGCGCAGATCTTTGGTGGACCATTTGATGAGTTTTGACAAGTGCACACACCTGTGTAATCCGTACATCTGTGGAGATACCAAATATTTCTCTCACTGTGGAAAATTCCTTTGTGCTCCTTCCCCTTACTGACCTTCCCCGCCCCCCACCACACCCCCCCATCAAACCACTCTTCTGAGGTCTGTCGGTAGAGACGGGTTTTGCCATTCGCAGAAACGGGTCCTACCATACGTGCGCCTAATGCCTGGCTGCCTTCACTCAGAGAAACAGTTTTGAGATTCGTCCAAGTTGCGTCTTCCCGTATTCATTCATTTTGTAACTGAGGATAACGAAATTGTACGGATATATCACAATCAGTTTATCTCTTCTAATGATGGACATTTGGATTGGATCCAGTTTTAGACTATTGTGAACGAAGCTCCTCTGGACATCGGTATGCAAGTCTTTTAGAGGATGATGTTTTCATTTCTCCCGGGGAAATACGTAGGACTGGGACGCCTGCATTGCCCCTCGCTGATTCATTGCAGCATTGACGCTGTGGCAACTCTGCACTGACCAGCTCTTTTTTTTTTTTTTTTCGATTTTTTATTGGAGTTCAATTTGCCAACATATAGCATAACACCCAGTGCTCATCCCACCAAGTGCCCCCCTCAGTGCCCAGCTCTTGACTCCAGTCCCTTTCAGCTCCAAAACGTCACTACTCTGTTTCAGCTCCAAGGTGGTGTTTGCAGTAGTTACACGGGTTTTATTGTGGTAAAATGTACGTAACGTAGAATTTACCACGTTAACCATCCTTAAGTGTACGGTTCGGTGGCGTTAAGCACATTCACGTGATTGTGCCGCCATCACCACCATCCATCTCCCGAGCTCTTTTCGTCTTGCAAACCTGGAGCTCTATCTCCAGGAAACACCAACTGCCCTCTCCCCTCCTCCAGCCCCTAGGAACCACCACTCTCTGTTTCCGTGAATTTGTCCGCTCCAAGTAGTTCATATAAGTGGAGTCATACAATATTCAGCCTTTCTGTGGCCTACGTGACTTCGTGCGATATCTTCAGGGTCCATCCACGCTGTGGCACGTGTCAGAATGTCCTTCCTTTTTAAAGCTGAATAATATTCCATTGTGTGTATGCACATCTTGTTCTCGCTTGTCTTAAAGAGAGGGAAAAAATAATTTAATAAAAGGAGTTTAATAATCTAATAAAATTAAATCTAATTTAATAAAATAAAATAAAAATAAAATAAAATTTAATAAAAGGAGTTTTGAAAAGAACGTACAGTGACCCGACCCAGAAACTCTATAAATTCTTCCCTTACTCATTCAGGGCCCGTTGGGCTGTGTCAGCGCGCATGATATCCTAGGTCCGGGAGACCTCAAAATGCAGATAATTCAACACAAAGTAGATTCCACTGTTGTGTTTCCTGTAAAAGACGGGATGCATCAGGAGTGTGAGCCCCTCACCTGCCACCATCAGCACCTACTCTCTCTCCTTTGAACTGGTTTCCCAGTGAATCCATTAAGATCCTCTTTCCGCTGCCTTTTCCAGAACTGTTCATACCAGAGTCTAAAAGCAGATCTCTTTGTTTATATTTCCCTCGGCTGTTTTAAAACCGTATTTGTCATATCTGACATCCCGCAAGTTTCCTATCAGACCTGAGAGGAAGTGCCTGCTGAATGCGCGATGGGATGGGAAATGCGAGCTGAAAGCCGTGTTGACTCTGACTGCAGCGGCCTCACGGAGCGGAGCCGGGACTGCCAGGTGTCTCTGGTGGGAATGAACCTGAGGACAACGGGTGGAGTTTAATTGCCGCCTGGGCACTGAGTTGCTCCGGGAGTGCAAAGAAACCATCAAACCTGCAATTCAAACTCTTGTCACCCACATTAGACCGTCATGGTCTGTCCCAAAGATGTGTAGGTCAAACACACAAACTGTATTCATGGGATGTTAATGCAGAGACGTGGTGCAAAGACTTCTTACCCCTTCTCCGTGTGGGGGGGGGGCGGGGGGATGCTCCCCAGCTGCTGGACCTCATCGTGAGTTACTGTGAGACCTTCCTGGACCCTCCAGGGGGGTCCTGAGCACTCTCCATTCAATCTTCAGTTTCCTGAATGTCTCCATCGCTGTAGCATCATGGCACAGTGTTGACATGCAGAGCACATTCCCTAATATTTGTTAAATAAAGGGAAGCAGAAGGAATGCCCCTTATTTGTTACCTGTTTATTAACCTCATCAGGCTATCAGCTCCTTCATGATAGTGATTGTCTTATCTTCTCTACAGCTCCAGCCTATCACCTGGTGCATAGTAGGTACCCCGGCAAGGTTCCCGGGCTAACTGCGGAATACAGCGCACGTCCTGTCGTATCCTAGTTATTGCTGTGTGTGTGCGTGTCACGTCCTGCCCCTGCATCCTCGGCGTTGCTGAGGCAGTTATCATTTCTTGTTGTTCCTTATTCTTCAGATCCCCCAGCATCTAGCAGCTGTCTGGCACCTAGTAGGAAGCCCGAAAGGTACATAGTAATTCTTGAATAACATTTAAGCAGCAATTTCATTTTTCTAACTCACTGGAGCATTTGTATTTCTTCTGAAGTACCCTTAAGAGTTATCTTGGTGATCCTGCTTCACCCCAGAACTGAATCAGCAAAACTTCCTGGGGCCTCATGTAAGCAGGTTTTATTGCTTAGGTCCCAAGGCAGGCTCTGGCCTCATATGAAGCACCTGTGAACTTTTCCAATCACCTTTGCAAGGGTTGACATGTCTCTTTTTTGTTGTTGTTGACCCTTTAAATGACATGGTAGACACAGGAAAACCAACCCCTGGCTTTGCAGGGTGGCCTCTTAGAGTCAATGTTGGGGGTGTGGGTGGGTAGAATTAATTGTTGAGATTGGACACACTGAGTTGGATCCCAATTCTGCCATTTGCCAGCTCTTTGACGTCAGAGCCAAGCTGTTCTACTCGCCCTAATAGTTTACCCATCCGAAAAATGGAGATAAGTTGTGTCCACTACCACACAGTGGCTAATAACAACCCAGATTTATTCTCTTACAGGTCTGGAGGCTAGAGGTTCAGACTGAATCTGATGGAGCTAAAATCAGGGTGTCAGCAGAGCTGATTCCTCTGAGAGCCTCCAAGGGGGAATTTCTTTCCTTCTCTTTTCCAGCTTCCAGAGGAGCTGGCTCATGGCCCCTTCCTTCATCTTCAGAACCAAGGGTAACATCTTCCTGTTCCAACTCTGCTGCTCACATCTTCTGCTGTCACATGGCCTTCATCTCTGATTTCCCTTCTCTCTTATGGGGACTCTCGCAATGACATCAGGCCCACCCAGACCATCTAAAATAATCTTCCCACTTCAAGATAGATCTTATTTATTTTTAAAGATTTTATTTATTTATTCCTGAAACAATAATAGAGAGAGACAGAGACATAGACAGAGGGAGAAGCAGGCTCCCTTTGGGGAACCCGATTCAGGACTCGATCCCAGGACCCTGGGGTCACACCTTGAGCCAAAGGCAGACACTCAATCACTGAGCCACCCAGGTGCCCCTAGATCTTTAATTTAATCACGTCTACAGAGTCCCTCTTGCCATGTAAAGTAGCACACGCATAGGTTCCAGGGATTAGAATGAAGACATTTGGGAGACTGGACTAGTAGGTATGCTGACCTTCAAGTAACCAAAATGCCATATTGACCCATGTTCTCCATTCCCAGAGTAAAACTTAGCATTGAATCCTTAGTTTGGGTTCCTTTGAAAGCAAATGGAATCATGATTCAGTAGCATATAATTTATCTAAGAGGTGAAGGGAACACTGACCTTCCAAGCCAGTTACCACTGTAGCAGACTAGAGCTTAATCCCGTCGGGGAAACTTGGGGAGCCCACGCAGAACATATCTCAGAGTCCTCCAGCCTTACAGGTGAGGGAGTGAGGGTATTTATACACCAGTTCCCGTTGTTATTGGTGTGAGAATTGACATAGTTCTGTGGCCCCCTGGCCTGCCATACAGGTGGCAGAGTGAGCTCTGGCAGTAAGAGAAGGCAAAGAAATGAAGGCATTGGCAGCTGGAAGTCAGGCCAACGTGCAGCCACGTGCCAAGGACAAGGGTGTGTGGGCACAGTAACCGGCAGTGTCTCCCACAGAAACTCAGGGCCCCTTGAATGCTCATGGTCAGCTGTCCACCATTCACCATGCCTGGGCACCTCAGCTCCAAGCAGTCAGGTCATTCGCCTGCTGAGAGTCCCTTGCACTCGTCCCCAAACCTGTTTATGCTGGCTGTACCGTCAAGTAATGAAACCAAGTTGAATGTTACGTGTATGGTTATTTAATGACGCTAAGATGAAGACTTGATAGGAGTAAATTTGATTTTAAAAAGTGCTGCTCAATTAGGTATGTCTCAACAGCTGTGGAAGATGATGGCAGGGGAGGAAGAACCACAGAATTCTGGAAGGGGTAGTTGTTTCTCCTTTTAAAGAAACTCAAAGCTGGAAGTCACCGATGATGAATTGTGGGTGTGGTTTCTGTGTGTGTGTGTGTGTGTGTGTGTGTTCAGTTTTCATAATACCATGAGGTAGGTATTATTCCCATTTTGTTGAATATAGGGGAAGAAACCCAAAGTGGTTAAGTAAATCACCCCAGGTCCTGAATGATGGTGTCTCCCTCTTGGTCCTGCACTACTCCCCATCCACCCCAGTCTGCCTCTCTCAGAAGCCATGCCGGGGTGTCTAGAGCACACCCCCTCCAATGTGACCAGCTTCCAGGAGCTGACACCACCATCCTATGTTGGTGGAAGGGACTCTAGGCAAATATATGCAATTCTACTCCTCCCCAGCCTGGGAGCTTCCTTCATGGAAAAGGGGAGATGTTATCTTTATCCCACCTTTTTTTTTTTTTTTTATCCTACCTTTCCTTAACTTCTTTTGACATTAATGAACTACCACTTCGTATAGACCATGGGAACATCTGAAAAATCATAGCAAAGTCAGCCCAGCTCTATATCTCCTAGCAAAGATGAGTTAACAGAAATTCTGGTCAATCTCTCTCTCTCTTGTTTTTCCCAATCTCAGGGCATTAGAGGGAGGCCCTAAGGAATGGCTTTGACACTGGCCTTGGCCCTCAGGGATCTCCAGGTTTGGGATTATGAGAGCAACAGGAATCAGACATCAATGAAGAACCTCACACGGGGGGATGCAGGGCCTGAGGCTTCCACGTTGGTCCCGAGTGCCTGAGACTAGGCTCTAGCGAATTCTGTTTGAGGGAAGAGGGAAAAGCTTCCACTGAAGCAGAGCTTATTAACCAAGCTATTAACACCCCCTCGGACTGACCTGGTTCCTTCTTCCATTTGATACGGGACTCCCTGCAGAGGTGGCTAGGAAAGGGAGCTCACCCAGGAGTACTAGTTCGATAAGCGGTGTCTGGAGACCCATCAGCAGACTAATGTGGGGATGGCTGGCATGCAGCTCCCACAAGGCAGTTCTTACTCCTCTCTGAATGGAAGATTGATCAACTTACCCCGTGGTTACCGGCATCTAAAAAGTAGCCTTCCTGATTTTTCCTGGGGGTTTATTTGCTTGTTTTTAAAGGATGTGTTGGTTGGCAAGTTGGCTGGTATGTAATTCCTTCAGTATCCAAATGGCAGCCTTTTAGGAAGCTGGAGTGAAAAGGGCCTGTTGGGTAACGTGTATGGCGTGCCTACTGTGGTCGGGCCCGGTCCACGGCAGTCCCAGAACTTGGGCATAACCCTTTACTGGCCAAGAGATGGGAGGCAGCAGGCACATGGTACATGCCATGAGGGAGGTAAATGCAGGGTAATATAGGGGCCCAGAGGGTGGGCAGCTTCTCCAGCTCCGTGTGTAGGGTTTGGGCCTATTAGCACACACCCAGAGGAGGGGATGCCTGAACTGAGCCGGGAAGGATGAGCATGGATTAAACAAGGAGAGAAGGTGCTAAGGGCGGCCTGAGCAAAAGCACAAGGTGAGGTGCAACATGGTGCATTAAAAATAAAAATAAATAAATAAATGAATAAATAAATAAATAAATAAATAAATAAATAAATAAATAAATAATTTTTTACAAATGGTGCATTAGAAGAGCTTCCGGGAGTTTGCTGAGGCCAGGACGGAGGATAGAAGCAGGGGAACAGCAGTCTGGAGATGGAGACAAGCTCCCACCGGTGGGGTCTCTGGATCTTGCCAAGGGGCGGGGATTTGACCCCGGAACACTGGCTGTACCTGCGTCGTATGTCAGGGGACTCAGCCGCAAGTAGGAGGTAGGAGCCCTGAGTGATTTATCCGTGTGCTCATGACTCATATTTTAAGAGTGTTCTATGCATTTTCATGGGGCTTAAGTTGATAGGCAAATTCTGCTCTTCAGTTTTAATTATGCAAACCCAAGAGGCAAGAATTATTCTCTTCATTTCCAGCATGAAGCCCAAAGTCTGCATGTGGCCCCGTGCCAGTGACTTGCGCTGGAGCCCTGTAGCGCCCCCGCTGCGGGGGGCGGGGGGGGCAGGGACCTGACACCCGCCTCTGATGTTGGAATCAGGCCGACCCCGTCTGGCTCTGTCCACCCCCACAACCCGGACACGTCTCCTCTGGGATCCTTTGCTGTTACTGTGTCCCTGCTTTTAACGTCTTCATAGCCAGCCTCTGGCACCCGCGGGACAGGCTCACGGACACGCTGCCCGTTGGCCAAGTGGTGTTCTGGTGGCCGGGCAGGCGTGGGAGGAAGAGCGCTGGGCTCGGTCACCGCTGGGGACAAAATCCTGTGGCAGCAGGAGCGGCTGCTCCGTGCAATTCTTTGATTCCATTTCATCTCAGTGGAGGAATCTTAGCAAAGAAGGAAGCGCAACCAGATTGCCCGCAGCTGTGGGCATGCGTGGGGTGTGGGAGGGGCGAGGGCTCCCCGAGGCCCTGACCGTTCAGGGGCGCTGACCCTTCCGGGGCTCACCCCCTCCCCACGCGTGGATGCTGTTACCTGTTATTCTGCATGCAGAGCAGCAAAGTAATGCCCCCATTTCCCTTCTCAACTGAGATTATGAATTTGGGCAAGGGAACTTTTTTTCCCGTAAAAAGGAAGGCTGGTCTAAGAGTTTGTAGGTGAAACCGTTCTGAGTTTTGTGTTGCAGTTTGTGAAACTTAGAAATGGGGATCCCTGGGTGGCGCAGCGGTTTAGCGCCTGCCTTTGGCCCAGAGCGCGATCCTGGAGACCCGGGATCCAGTCCCACGTCGGGCTCCCGGTGCATGGAGCCTGCTTCTCCCTCCGCCTGTGTCTCTGCCTCTCTCTCTCTCTCTGTGACTATCATGAATAAATAAATAAAATCTTTTAAAAAAAAAGAAAGAAAGAAAGAAAGAAAGAAAGAAAGAAAGAAAGAAAGAAAGAAAGAAAGAAACTTAGAAATGGAGATGTCGGGGCGGCCCGGGGGGCTCAGCAGTTTAGCGCTGCCTTCAGCCCAGGGCGCGATCCTGGAGAACCGGGATCCAGTCCCACGTCGGGCTCCCTGCATGGAGCCTGCTTCTCCCTCTGCCTGTGTCTCTGCCTCTCTCTCTCTCTCTCTCTCTCTCTCTGTCTCTCATGAATAAATAAATAAAATCTAAAAAAAAAAAAAAAAGAAATGGAGACGTGCTCAGGACCTGGTCTGACAAGTGACTCACATCCACGTGACGGCCACCAAAACGAGTGACATCCCTGCTGCCCCCCCCCCCCACTTCTGATCGTAGAACGGGCCTCATCCGTGAGCTCGCCTCTGGGGGGAGGCTTGGGGGCAAAGCTGCTGGGGATGCAGACGGTGCGGAAACACTCTCGGAGCCCGACAGATGTTTGCCCCGGGGTTGGGGGGGGTCCACGTTTGAGGCGGCCGGGATTTTGGGGAGTTGATAAGTGAAATGCGGGAGGGCAGCTCAGTCTGGATTACTCCTCAGCAGGACCCAGTTTGTTCTGCTGGAAGAACTGGGAGTGGTTTACCCAGTGAAACCTAAAGTGGCCACGAAGAAGGAGCAGGTGCAGGGCCCCCCAGCGGCCCGGAGCCCGGTGCGTCATCGAGGCTCCCCTCGCCAGATGGCAAGGACCAGAAGAGCCCGGTCCTTGGGGACTGATCAGACCCCGGCAGGGATGTGCTGAAGCTTCGGTTCACGAAGTTCAGCTTGTTCTGGGGGCAGAGGGCCCAGTGAGACCCTGAGATGGCAGGGACCCGTCGAGTCTGGCTAGTGCAAAACAAAGGCTGTGTGCAAAGCCAGGCACGGGTGTCACCGAGAACATTATTAATAAAGAACATTATTTCACGGGTTATTCTCCTTAAACGGAGTGAAGCAGGCATCCGAGTGCCTGCAGGGCTGCCGGCTTCTCTCTGGGAAACCGCCTCACTGGATGGTGGAGGGGCCCCTTCAGAGCTGCCCGCGTATTGACAGCGTATGTTTTCAGCGTTGGAGGGGATTCCCGAGACCCTCTGGCAGCACAAACCTCCCTTCGTGGCCAAAGCAACCTGCTGCGTTGACACCATCATTTTCTACGGTCGGATAAAGGCCGCCCTCTATGAGCAAATGAAAGTGGGCCGCACATTTCATCCAGGAGGCTTGTCACACTCGGCAGTTGCAGCCCTGGTCATGAATTATGCATCTGTGGGCCTTTGGGTTGTTTTTTTTTTTTTCCCCTTGTCTTGTCTTTCTTGAGTGCTTGCAATATCCAAAAGGCCCTATAAACATAGACTCCGCGAAGTCCCACATGACAGTGACCCTGAGGTGGCCGTCTGATGTTTTTCTTGAAGGTGCAGGGCTTAAGGAGGCCACAAAGCCAAAGCAGACGTCGGGGAGAGAGGCAGGGGATGCAGCACGTTTGTGTATGCATGCTGAAGCCCGAGCTGGCCCTTCTCCAAGGCCAGCCCGGAATGGAGCGTCATGACAGGTCCCCTCCTTGTCCCCCGGGTCATCCGTGGCTTGGCTGACTGACGGGGGTGACAGCAGCCCCTGGAGATGCAAAGGGGTTTCCTTCACGCTCTTTCTCCTTCCCCAGTTCTTTTAAATCAAGGCAGGGAAGGAAGGTTGCACTCTGCTTTTGGCCAAAGCCATTGACCAGAAAGGAATACTGCTCCCAAAACCAACCCCAAACCTTTTCTTAGCAGAATAGGATTCTTTTATTCAGACTACCATTGTACACCAGCCATAAAAGTCCATAATAACTTTGCCTTAGATAGGCCTCTAATATCCATAATTCATTCAAGAAGGCAGACTCCAGAGGCCGCACGGTGGTTTATCTTATTTTTTGTATAATTACACTCCCCCACCCCACCACACGCAGGGTGTACGTGGTGATTTACAGAGATCTTGGGATACCTGGTTATTATTTCTCACTCCTGGTCCATTATTATTCTTCCTAACTTTGCAGAGTCATTTGCTGGAGAAGGCCATTTAGAAAACAAATGCATATTTTAATAGCTAATATTGAATTTACATTTATATCTCAGGTGTATAGGGATAATGATGTGGCAATTAAAGGCAAATATATAATTTTTAGTCATGACTAGGGATTACTCTGCTGACAGAACAAGTGCTGACTTAGATATTTAGCTGAATGTTAAATTTTTTAGAGCTTTGGGAATTTCTGACTCTTGATGGATAGCTCAGTACTTTCAAATGTTAGGTGAGGGGAAAAAAAAAGCCCTGATTTTACGCTTTATGTCTTGGTGTCTCAGAAATAATGTGTCCAATGCATCTTAGATGTGCTCACAATGTATTAATAAGCAAACCAAGCAAGATAGAAGCAGTGAATATACCGTGATCCCATGTACGTGTGTGTGCACACAGATATACACACAACTGTGCTAATATACATAACACACATACGTACACATACGTATGTTTATCTGTGTAGCTTTTTGCATATATATGTGAATATATATTATATATATATATACAAAGTGTGTAGTGGGTATATATATATATATATGCACACATATCATGCATATATACCTATGCTAATACACAGACATATATACTATATTCATTTTTCCAGGTGTCTTCTCATGCACGTACAGAAGAATAAATAAAATTTCAACAAAAATTAACTCTGGGTTTATGGGGTTTTACTGTCATCATCTTTAAGCATAACTGTTTATTCTCTTTGTGGAGAGCCTTCCATGAGATGAGCCAGGTGAGGAGCACACAGTAGAACAGTAGATCCCGACCACCTGAGTGAGTAATAGAACCCATCACAGACGATCCTCTATGTCTGTCAGTTTCTTTTTTTTTTTTTAATAAAGATTTATTTATTCATTTATTCATGAGAGACACAGAAAGAGAGACGGAGACACAGGCAGAGGGAGAAGCAGGCTCCCTGCAGGGAGCCCGATGCAGGACCCAATCCCGGGAATCCGGGATCCTGCCCTGAACCAAAGGAAGATGCTCAACCACTGAGCCACTCCGGCATCCTGTGTCTGTCAGTTTCTTTTTTTTTTTCTTTTAATTTTTTTTATTGGAGTTCAATTTGCCAACATTTAGCATAACACCCAGTGCTCATCCCGCCAAGTGCCCCCCTTCAGTGCCCATCACCCAGTCACCCCAACCCCCTGCCCACCTCCCTTCCCATTACCCCTTGTTCATTTCCCAGAGTTAGGAGTCTCTGTGTGTCAGTTTTTTAATCAGGTGTGGACATCAGTTTGGTTTTATCAAGGGCCTTTTTTTAAAAAAAATTTTTTCAAGAGCCATTTTTTTTAGTGTGTCTTTTTTTTTAATTAGAGTTCAATTTGCCAACATATAGCATATCACCCAGTGCTCATCCCATCAAGTGCCCCCCTCAGTGCCCGTCACCCAGTCACCCCAACCCCCTGCCTACCTCCCCTTCCATCACCCCTTGTTCATTTCCCAGAGTTAGGAGTCTCGTGTTCTGTCTCCCTCACTGATATTTTCACTCATTTTCTCTCCTTTCCCCTTTATTCCCTTTCACTATTTTTATATTCCCTGAGTGAATGAGACCATATAATGTTTGTCTTTCTCCGATTGACTTACTTCACTCAGCATAATACCCTCCAGTTCCATCCACGTGGAAGCAAATGGTGGGTACTTGTCATTTCTAATGGCTGAGGAATATTCCATTGTGTATATAGACCACATCTTCTTTATCCATTCATCTGTCGATGGACACCGAGGCTCCTTCCACAGTTTGGCTATTGTGGACATTGCTGCTGTGAACATTGTTGGGGGGGGGGCAGGTGTTCCAGTGTTTGACTGCATCTGTATCTTTGGGGTAATTTTTAAAGGGAATGGAAATATGTCTCTACTTAGATCACTAAGTAACCACCCTTGACTGACTTTGGTGTCTGAAAGCTCCACGTTGATTTGTGACGTTAAGTGGGAATGATAATGCCGCTCTTCTCCAAAGAGCAGTGGTCCTCCAACTGTTTTGGTCTGACCACTTGAATAGAACAAAAGAACTATCCACCTCACTATCACCTCCTTCTTATTTGCCTCTCTTAATAAAATATCCTACAGACGAAAACAGGGAGAAAACTCCTTGACATTCGTTGGTCATGGCAATGATTTTTTTTGGATTTGACAGCTGAAGCACAGGCAGCAAAAGCAAAATTCAACCAGTGGGACTACTTCGAACTAAAAAGTTTCTGCAGAGCGAAGGAAACGATCAACAAAATGAAAAGGCAACCTGCAGAATGGGAGGGAATATTCTCAAGCCATGTATCTGATAAGAGATCAACATCCAAAATATGTAGCTCCCATGACTCAGTAGCAAAAAATAAAAAAACCCAATTTAAAAAAGGGCAAAGGACTTGAATAGATATTTTTCTGAACAAGGCATACATGGCCAACAGATACATGAGAAGATGCTTCGCGTCACTCCTCCTCGGGGCCATGCCAGTCCAAACCACAACGAGCCATCACCTCACCCTGTCAGAATGGCTAGGATCAAAACGACAAGAAGTAACAAGTGTGGGCGAGCATGTGGAGAAGAGGAACCCTCTTGCACTGTTGGTGGGAATGCAAACTGGTGCAGCCTCTGTGGAAAACAGTGTGGAGGTTCCCCCAAAAATTAAAAATAGAACTGCCATGTGTTCCAGCAATCCCAGTTCTGGGTATTTATCCAAAGGAAGTAAAATCACTATCTCGGAAAGATAGTCGCACCCTCGTGTTCATTACAGCATTGTCGCCGTGGTATGGAAACAACCTAAGTAAGGGACTGTCTACAGATGAATAAAGAAATTGTTATTTGTTATACATACATATTTCAGGCTTAAAGAGGAAACCCTGCCATTAGCAACAACGTGGATGAACGGACCTGGAAGACAGTACGCCAAGTTAATAAGCCAGACAGTGATGCCTGGGTGGCTCAGCAGTTGAGCATCTGCCTTTGGCTCAGGGCATGACCTTGGGGTCATAGGATCGAGTCCCACGTCGGGCTCCCTGCATGGAGCCTGCTTCTCCCTCTGCCTGTGTCTCTGCCTCTCTCTCTCTCATGCATAAATAAAATCTTTAAAAAAGAAATAAAGAAACCAGAGAAAGGCAAATCCCCTGTGATATCATTTATATATGAAATCTGAAAAAAAAACTGAACTCAAAGTAACAGAGAATACAGTAGTGGTTTCCAGGGGCTGGAAGTGTGGGAAATGGGGAAATGGAGTCAAATAGTGCGTACTTTCAGTTATGAGATGAGTAAGTTCTGGAGGCGTCACGTACAGCGTTGCGACTGCACGTAGTAATAATAATAATCTAGTCTAGGCGCCTGCGTTGTTCAGCGGGGCAAGCGTCCGGCTCTTGATCTCAGCTCAGGTCTTGGTCTCAGGGCCGTGCGTTCAGGCCCAACGTGGAGCCTAGTTAAATAAATAATAATAATGTATCGTGCGCTTGAAATTTGCTAAGAGAGTAGATCTCAAGCGTTCTCATCAGACACAGAAAAGGGTAACTCTATGCGGTGAAGGAGATGTTAAATAACTTGCTTGTGGTAATCAATTCACAACATAGATGTACATCAAAACTTCGTTTTGTAGACCTCTGTGTCTATACTTTTTGTTTGTCGGTCACACCTCAATAAAGCTGAGGGGGGAGAAAACACCCGAGCAAGAGGGGCGGTTGTTTCTCCTGGCAGTGGGATGCTAAGGGAAGGATAATGGAATTCGTCATTTCTTGCCATCAAGAAGCAAGGAAACCGGGATCCCTGGGTGGCACAGCGGTTTGGCACCTGTCTTTGGCCCAGGGCGCGATCCTGGAGACCCGGGATCGAATCCTACATCGGGCTCCCAGTGCATGGAGCCTGCTTCTCCCTCTGCCTATGTCTCTGCCTCTCTCTCTCTCTCTCTCTTTGACTATCATAAATAAATAAAAATTAAAAAAAAAAAAGAAGCAAGGAAACCACGTTGCCCTCCTTCTAAACGTCGGGGGCTGCTCACCGCTATGCAGCAGGCCACGTGGAGAATCCTCATCTCTGGGTCTCATCTGCATTTCGGGAACTGCCTCTCCAAGGCGAATATCCCAGTGTTGGATATGAAACTCTTAAATCTGCTGGGTTTGTTGTCCGGTGTTATTTTAACCTGCCCTTGAATAGCAAAGCAGATTCGCTGCCAGCATAGATGCTTAGATTTTCTTTATTTAAATGCTCCACCCCCCTTACCTTGACTTCCCTCTCCCCCCAACGAATCTGTGTGTGTGTGTTGGGGGGGGGGGGTGTATGGCAGGATTCAGTTCCATCATGCATGTGACTTGGTGTTCAACAATATCCACGACGGTCACTTTATGTTTGAGGGCGCCCTGCTTTTCTTGAGGGTTTCGGGATCCATCCAGGAGTATATTCCAGGAAAGGGACCAGATATTTATTTCTGGATGCAGCGTATTGAGTTGTGCCTGCATCCAGGAGCTCAGCTGGGTCCCCATTAAAAAGGCCCAACTGAAGAATTGTGCTAATGCACAGAGGGGTCCCGAGAGCCTGCCCTACGCTGTGATGGTGATGGTCTGCACTTAATAGAGAAGATTTAAAATGTAGCACGCAGGCTAAGTGTGATTTTAACTTGAGGCAGTAGCACGGCTTTAGCACCAGGATAGGAGGAGATGGACTATTAATCCTTTTGACATTCCCTTTGGATAGCATCATATTTCAATCCTGTTAAGCTATGGGGCCATTGTTTATGGGTCTCCCTCCAAAAGCAGGACCTCTGTTGTGCTGAAGTGCAAAACTCTCCCAAGCTCTGTGCCTTTAAGATGACAGTTGGCCTCAGCCTGCTGGCTGACCCCCTCCACCTCTCCAGCTCCGAGAGGAACTCAGGCAGCTCCCAGATGCCTCTGCTCGCCCATCTGTCACCGACCAAGCAAGGGGTCAGTGGGTCTGGTGCCCTTTATTGGAATGTTGAGAATAGAAAAAAAGAAACAGCACATCTGGAAAAGAGAAAAAAAAAAAAAAAGGAGAGGAAGTGGCCAGACATGCCCAGGACTCTGGCATTCCAGTCATGCCTCTGTCCATGTTCTCACCCTTCCCGTCCCCATCACCCCAGCTGACATGTCCGCTCATTTGCTTATTTGTTCACCAGGCATCTGCGGAGCACCTCCCTAGTGCCCTGTGCTCGGTGCCACAGACTCAGGGATGAACACAGCAGGTGAGGTCCGAGCCTTCATCAGCTGACCATCTAGCAGTGGGATGGACGTTGGCCAGACAAAGTTGGGAACGTTTAGGGGGTGGGATTTGGAGACGCAGAGTCTAGGCTCCATAACCCGATTTGGCTGCTCGTAGGCCGTGCAGCTTGGAGGGAGTCGTGTGACTTCTCTTTGCGCGCCGGTTCCCCCGTCCGTGGGATGGGCCTGATAGCAGTACCTACCTTACAGGACTGTCGGAAGGTCTAAATAGATGAGTGCGAACAACACACTTAGGGGACGGTCAGTAATTCTTGGGTTTGTTATCGAGTGCGATTGTAAATTGTATTTTAAAGAGCAAGCACCAGGTACAAAGGGAATATGTTACAGCAAAGGTTGCCTCACCGAGAGGTCAGGGAAGCCACCCGTTCAAGCAGGGAGCCGGAAGGAACCTGCTGGCTCCCTCTCTGGGGGTTTACCACTCCCGTGAGTGTTCGCAGTCTGCCAGGTTTGGGCTTAATTGGATCCCTGTCTTCTCTCTGTTTCGATGAGTAGGTCCTTGCAGATAGGGAGTGTGTACCTGGCATAGATTTCTAGCACTTTCTACCGCAATGAACAAATCGTATTGCTGTGCCCGTCATTGAAAAACCAGGTAAGCGGGTGGCCGATTTGTAGCCACATAGAGATGCCGAAAGATCTGAAGATTCGGGTCTGTTCCTACGCGGTCCCGGGGGCCGCTCCAGCTGGCCTCGTGGATGTACAAGGTTCGCCGTACCGGCCGCTTTATCATTGTCTGGCGGGTTACAAAGGGGTGGAACCCCATTCTCTTGGACTGTCTGCAGGAGGGGCCCTCCCCCAGCATCTGCTCTCCGCCCAGGAGGTTAAAGGAATTACGGGCGGGGGGTGCAGGGAACAGGGGGCCCAGGCGACTTTGGAATGCCACCTCCTTCCCTGGCCTCCGAGCCCACTCCTTGTTCACCACACTCCCAAAAGCCGTCGCTCTTAGGGGTGTTCTAACTCCCCTCCGCAGCCAGCACGCGTGTACCTTGATTTCTGCAAGAAGTATGATCCTGTAAATTTGTTTATAAATCTTGCTTGTTTTGGTGAATACTGTAAGGAACCTTTCCAAGAGATGTGTTAATACACAACATGTTATACATAATTCAGCTTTCCTTTAGCTATTAAATTAATTTTGCATGCACAGGATTTTTAAATTGCTACTCACGCTGAGCTCCCTCCTGCCACATGAGCCCAAGACCTCACAAGGGTCTGAGGGTCATTCTCTTCCATCGATGCCTAGGATCAGTATCGGGTCCGTTTGTTCATTCTAGAAGGATGGGTGAGGACTTCCATGTGCCAAGCTCTGTGCTCGTGGAAGCTGGTGGAATGTGAACAAAGCTGCATTTATCTCCCGGGAGCCCACACTGCTGAGCAGGGAATGACTATACAGCATGCTGAAAAGTTTGCAGAGGCGGGTAGTGGGGTCACCAGCCTGGGCGGGGTGCATCAGAGACAGGGTATGGGCATTCTAGACAGTGGACAGCCTGAGGCTGGTGAGAAGGGTGGAAACTGTGATCTAAGTGGGTTAATCCTGCTGAGCCTAGAGAGGTAAGCAGGGAGTGGCATGGGCAAGGAGACCTGCAAAGGAGATGGGCAGGAAGGTGCCTGCGCAGAGTGGGCCGGGGAGGAGTCTGGGCAACACAGCAGTGCCTCCTGCCCACTGAATGCTCTTGGAGGTGGTTTTACCATTTATGGAAGAAGCGTCTATACCACAGGCTGGTGGTTCTCAAACTTGAGTGTGCATCAGAATCATCTGGAGGGTTTGGTGAGACTCAGGTGGTTGGATCCCACCCCTAGAGATTCAGGTTCAGTAGGTCTAAGGTGGGACTATGAGTCTGCGACTCTGACGAGTGCCCCGGTGAGACTGATCCTGCAGCTGGTCCCGGGGCCAGACTTAGAACCGCTGCTTAGACGTTCAGGAGGTCGGCCAGGAGGAGCCACCGTGGCCCCCAAAACCAGCAAGAGAGAAGAAGCAGGCCAGGAAACAGTGGGAAGGAGCCAAGTGTGCAGCTGCCCACGGACAGGCTGTCCTTGAGCTCATGTTCTCCGGTCCAGCTGATAATCCTGGATTCATCCGGCTTGTGTTGGCTACAGTTATGGTAAGGAAATAATCACCTCCTTTTCATAACTGTGCGCAACTTTGCTACATCCGGAAACATAACCCATTTCCCTTTTTACTTTTCATCGTCTCTGGTCTCTCGGAGGGTGAGTGCTGCACGTCGAAGGCTTTATTTTGGAAGCCTATTTTCTCCATGATTTACAGTCTCCCATCTCACAGCTCTCCGGTCATCTCAGGGTACAGCACCAGTGGGCAGCAGCTCCTAACACTGCAGCTTCACGCGGCAAATCCTCTCCCCAGGCCTTCCTCCCACTCCAGATTTCATGGTCCATCAAACGCTTCAGCCCACTGGGAGAGTGCGGGTGTAAAGGGCCCCAAGACAAAGCTCTTCTTGCTGATCAAGAGCAGCTCCGTTCTGAAGTCCAAGATGTCACATTTTCTTAGGTTGAGATCATGGTCTCTGAGGCCTGCCAGTGCTGCCCCAGGATGATGCCCTCCCGCCCGGGCCCCTGACTGCCAGCCTCCTTCCCCGCCGCCTCTTTCCTCTCCCACCCATACTGCTGTGGTTCTCGCCAAAGAGCCCACCAGAAAGGCTGCTGCGCAGAGCGCGGAGCCATCGGGGAAAGAAGAAATGCGGGTCAGTGAAGTAAAGGTGGCGGGAAATTCTGGTCCCCTTCTCTGGAGCGCGAGGCAAGACCAGCCAGACCTTGGCCGGGTTGCTGAGGTTTCCCTGCCTCGGCTTCTCCGGCTTCCTCCCCAAAGGCCTTTGCGAGTCTCCATGCTGTGGCTGCTGGTACCCAGGGGTTTCCATCAGCAAAACTCGTTATGTTTCTTGTACACATTTTAAAGATTTCCCGATAGCACTTGCAGCTTCCATTTCAGCTTTGAGCCCCTCTTGGCCAGAGTGGTGGGAATGTGCCCTCAGCCCACGGCGGTGAGGCTGGGGAGTGTCTCAGGCGCCCAGGCCCCTGATGGCACCTGAGCACCCGGACATCTGCGGAGACCCCACCACGCCATCCGGCCCTGGCCCGGGAGGCACACAGCTGCATGGAGCTGCCCCTCGGGGTGGACAGTCTGCTGCATGGAGATCATCCTGGTGCTCCACCAGCGTGGGACTTCCAGAAGCTCAGGTCCCAGGGCCAGACTCCAATTCCGTCTTCTCCACGAAGCCACCCAGTGTTCCCTCTCTGGAATGATCCTCTGATCCTCGGGAGGACCTGCGCTGATGATAACACCTGCATGAGCTGTCCCACGCGAGAACCCTTGGTCCATCTACCCCTGCCACTGGGCTGACACCAGCCTGTGGTTTACCCCTATTCCCGGGATGCAGGGTGAGGCCTGGCCAGAGAGCATGGGCACAGTTTGCTGAATGAAGACGCAAAGAGTGTTCAAACCCCTGGGGCTGGTAAACCCCAGGCCCAACGGGAAATGGGAAACAGGCCCATTTGTCTCCCCGTGAGTCCTCCTTGAGGAAAAGAAAACAGGCGAGGGTACTTGGATTGACAAGGACATAAGGGCCTGTCGGGGGAGGTGACGAGAGCTGCAGAAGATAAGCCCACTGATCTCTGCTCCTCCATCATCCAGCCGTGGCCCGTCCCCAGAAAGAAAGTCCCAGCAAATGGTGCTCAGGTGTCCCTCACTGGGATGGAATGCCCTGGCGGGGGTCCAGGCTCCTGGGACCCCTGATGGACCGCAGGAGGCGACCCTGGGGCTGACCCTAGGACAGCTGTCCCCACCGGCAAACTCCGAGCCCAGGAAGGATCTTGCAGCTGAGGCGGGGCCCAGGAGGGCCCGACACCCTCTGAGCCGCATGTGGTTGGGGTCCTCTCTTCCCGGGGGCAGCCTTTGCCTCTCCTCAGCCCTTCCTGGGCAACTGGAGGCTCATAAGGGCTTGTTGTCACCCACTTCAGCATCTCTGTGCGCAGCCAGGGGCCCGGCCCTGTACTAGGCCAGGGGAGTACAGTGGAGAGTGAAGCGGGCTGGCGGCTTCTCTAGCCTACAACGGGGAAGGGGAAACCATCCGAAAACCAGCAGCTAATAAATAACCTCGTTGTGGGTTGTAAACGCTTCAACAACAATAAAAACAGGGAATGTGAGGGAGACGGATGGTGGGCGGGAGGGCTTGTCGATGCTGCAGGTACCGCTTGAAGTGCCACTGGAGCTAAACACGGAATGAGGGGAGGAGCCGGCCACTGGTGTGCCCTAGTCACTTAACCCGCTGTGAATAGGGCAGGGAGGAGGGAGGGAGGGAAGGAGGGAGGGAGGAGGGAGGAAGGGAGGGAGGATGGAAGGAAGAGAGGAAGGGAGGGAGGATGGAAGGAAGGAGGGAGGGAGGAGGGAGGGAGGAGGGAAGAGGGAAGGAGGAAGGAAGGGAGAGAAGAAGGAGGGAGGGAGGAAGGGAAGGAGGATGGAAGGAAGGAAGGAGGGAGGGAGGAGGGAGGAAGGGAGGGAGGAAGGAAGGAAAGGAGGAAGGAGGGAGGGAGGAAGGGAGGGAGGATGGAAGGGAAGGAGGATGGAGGAAGGAAAGGAGGAAGGGAGAGAAGAAGGAGGGAGGGAGGAAGAAAGGGAGGAAAGGAGGAAGGAAGGAGGGAAGAAGGGAGGGAGGGAGGGGGACGGAAGGAAAGAAGGGAGGGAAGGAGGGAGAGACAGAGGGAGGGAGGGAGGAACCAACCCTGACTCGGAGAGTTTACCAGTTTCCGCAGCCTGATTACCCCACCATGGCCAATTTCAAGGCGTCACCTGGACGTCATGGGAAGGGATGTGCACACTCAGCTCCTGCGAGCTGTGGGAGCCCCGCAGCACCCCCTAGAGGGAGCCGTGCGAAGGCCTGGAGAGTGAGCAGTAGAGGCCGAAGAAAGAGCAAGTGCAAAGGCCCTGAGGCAGGAATAAGCATGTTGCGTTCAAAACACAGAGAGGAGGTCAGCCGGGTCTTACTGAACATGCTTAGAGGGTCCCGCGGGGAAGAGGCTGGGTTCCGTGCGCCTGTGGGCCCTAGGAAGGAATCAGGGTCATCCAAGTCTTTGAACCCCCAGATGGCAATGGCCGCATACTGGGGCGGGGTGGCGCTGCCAGCGATACCAGTGGGCTGGGCAGCAGCACATGGAGCGCGACGGGCACTGCACGGAGGAGGCCTTGCCCGTTGCTCTGACCCGACAGGTGCAGTGCTCGACACTGGCCCCCCGCCCCCGCCCCCGGCCTGCCCTCCTGGGGTCTGATGGTCTGTAGACTGTTGAAGAGGCTCGAAGACTCCCCAACAGGGAAAAAAATCCTGTGGTGACACGTGTGCTCACGGCCACCGTCCGCTTGTGGATGTCACCGGGCAGCAGCTGAGGACGCGCGTCCACTCGCGCTGAGTAGCAGGGCGGTGAGAGGCAGAGGAGCTGCGGGGTGGGCGGTCCTGGGCCTGTCCCGTCCCCATCCCAGCAGCCGGGTCACAGGGCCGGGAGGGGACCCACAGGAGGGCACGGCGGCAGCAGCCAGCTCCCGGCAGAGAACGAGCCTGGTCCGCGGCGACCCTCCTGCTCTCCTGGGGCGCAGCGCACAGGGGGCCGACCTCGAAGCCGCAGAAGATTTCAGCCACGGCTCCTCTTTTTCTTTTTTCTAAAGATTTTATTTATTTATTTTTTCATGAGAGACCCAGAGAGAGAAGCAGAGACACAGGCAGAGGGAGAAGCAGGCTCCCTGCGGGGAGCCCGATGCGGGACTCGATCCCGGGACCCCGGGGTCGCACCCTGGGCCGAAGGCAGACCCCCAACTGCTGAGCCACCCAAGGCTGCTTCTTTATTCATCAGGCTGTTCCAAAGATGTGCCCCCCTCGCCCTCGGAGCACGGGTATATAATTTAAAACGTGTCATTAGTTTAATTTTTAAGAAGTGGGGAAGCAGCCTCCGGGCACCTGGCACCAGGATTTCACACTCGAGACGAGGGAGGCTGGAAGAAGAAGGCGGCCTCCTTGCCTCCCCTTGACCCGTCGCGCACTGGCTCCGTTCGTTGCCCCTTGCCACGCTTTCCCTCCGCCCCGTGCACCCGCACCCCGACCCCACCTCGGCATCCCTGTGGGCCTCCCCCCGCCCCCCCACCCTCACCCCTCACCCTGCTCTTCCACATGCTGCAGCGCATCCCTGCCTCTGGGCGGTTCCCCGTAAGAAGGAGCAAGAAGGCAATTTGCCCTAAGGGAGGAGAGGGCGCCTGGGGGGCCCAGTCGGTGAAGCGTCGGCCTTCAGCTCAGGTCATGATCCCGGGGTCCTGGCATCGAGCCCCAGGTCAGGCTCCCTGCTCTGTGAGGAGGCAGCTTCTCCCTCTCCCTCTGCAGTTCCCCCTGCTTGTGCGCGCTCTGTGTCAAATAAATAAAATCTTAAAAAAAAAAAAAAAATAGGAGGAAGGAGAGAAGGGAGCGGCAGGGCTGTGCATACCCAGTTTCTCCTTCCAGACTTGCCCGTCAGACCAGTCACCCCAGCTCCCTGGGGGCAAAAGTGGAAAGTCCTAGAGCTTGTACCAACCGATGAGCTTTATGGAAGGAAGTATCAAGAATAGGGGAGAAGTGCTCCCCAGCCGAGGGCGTTTTGGTACCAAACTGCCATCAAAATCCTGTAACCCCCATGGTTCCACAGCACGGGGTCCTGTGCACCAGGTTCTAGAGCTTCCATCAACCACGACGGCAAGTGTAGCATCCTCGGAAGGGACCAGGTGAGCCAGGCCCACTTGGCGCCATCGGCGTACCGCGACCTCGAAACCCGCCGTGTGCATTTGAAAACCTGAGTGCATCCTCTGAGAAACCCAGAGGCGTGTCCTGTGTCCGTGGGGCCGAGGGAAGTGACGTGACCCACACCTTGTAGGGAGTCCTTGGCTCCAGTAGCGAAGCCGCAGGCCACCCGCCGGAAGAGGCCTATTGGACCCCAGTCCTCCTGGATCGGGGCCCCACCCTAAGGACCTCATTTTAACCTAATCCCCTCTTTAAAGACCCTGTCTCCCGGTAAGGTGGCACCCTGAGGTTCCGGGGCTTGGGATCTCAGCATCTGAATTTGTCAGGGCACCGCTCAGTTCTCCAAAGCCCTTTTTATTAATTGCTTTATCCTGATTGGAAGGTGCCATCTGTTTCCCGTCGCCCGGTTGGTAAAGGAAGGCATTTCGGGGCTGCTTCTGTCGCAGAGAGGTTTGCACTAAACCACCTGCTTGTCTCCCTGCACGCCCCGGGAGCTGGAAGGATGGTGCATCACCTGGGGCGGAGCCGTGCCCACGGCCGTCAGGTCCCTGCCCACACGCGGCACTCGCTGTTGGCCGGTCTCCGGCGCTCGTCCCCTGGTGGCTGCCGAAGCCGCAGACAGCACGGCGCGTCCTCCGGTCCAGCCTCCCAGCCCGTGCGCCCTGGCACGTGAGAACCTTTGCCCGGGTGTCGCCAAGCTATGGCCGGTGTGTAGAGTGTGTCCTTGTGCCAACTGGAGATGGCGATGCCACCTGGGATGGTGACACATGTCGGGTAGTAGAGGGAGCACGGGGCACAGCTTCCCGTGGCTGCGAGGGGAGAACCAGGTGAGGGCTTGGTCCTCAGAGGGAGTAGGTATGTGAGGCGACGTAAGGCACGGAGCGCTGGGGCTCCGACCGCGCCCCCGGTCACCGGCCGGAAGGTAAATGCTGAAATCACAGCGGAAGGCGACAGCGGAAGGTGCCTCCCAAATCATTGAGGGCCGCCGCCCGTCCTGAGAGCGACCAGCCTGTGCCACCGGCTTCCTGACCTCCGCGGCCCGTTCTCGGAATCCTCCGCACCCATCTGGTGGGGCCGCGGCTCTTCCTTCGAGGGCTTTACCTCCTTTCATTCCCAAACCTGCCTCCCCAGCTCGCCCTGCAGCGCCGGGCACGAGCACGGGGGTTTCCCTGGAGCCCGGAGGCACCGAGCGCCGTGGCAGATGCTTCGCCAGCTAAGGCCTCCCTGTGGCCTTATCGTCGTTCGTCTGTCGCGTGAAGGGTCCGTGTGTTTCTGATTCACTCACACCCCAGTGGTCGGTGTTTTGAGCACTTGTTCGGAGACCACGAGGGTTTTAGGCCTGCGACCCCGGCTCCCGGGCGTTCCTCCCTCACTGAGTGTACAGTTCACGCAACCCTGGGAGACCCGCCGTCGCAGAGCGCTGCGGCGTGAGCCACTCTGCCGGGACCTCAGGAAGTGAAGTCAGGATGCCGAGCGTGCATCTATCTGGAAACTCCAGGTCTGAGCAATCCCCGCAAGGGGCCACTGTGGCATTTGCATTCCCCTCTCTGGCTCAGGCTTTTGGAAAGTTCCTCCTTCCTGCTGGCGGGCACTGGAGCAGCGTATCCAGGAGGGCTTGGGCCCCTCTGTTGGAAGCCCTTTTGCCCCCCAAAGACTGGCTGGGCCTTTGCATCCGTGAGAGAATCCAGGGCTCCCCCAAGTGCCCGCGTCTGCTCAGGCGCAGGGGGCAGTGGTGGGGAGGGGGTGTTGACACAGCTTAGGACCTCGGACTCTGAAGTTTCAGCAAAGGGAACGCAGATGATTAGTAGGAAAGGGGGCAGCCTGCTTCAGCGATTCCCTTGCCGTCTCAGAGCCTGATCCTGCTGACCCAGGCTCCTGGGTCCCCGTGAATTCCACCAAAGCGCAGAAAGCTCCTTTCCTTCTCCGTGGCCACGGGTGGGGGGGGGGGTGACAGGTGGTTTTCGTGAATGGTTCCCAGGGACCCGTCTTGTCTTCCTACGTGCGCCGAGCGTCTGGTTCAGGATCGTGTGAGGTTGGCAGCGCAGCGTTTTCACACGGTCTCTCTGCACAGCCACGGAAAGGCGTCTGCAAAGACCGTAAAGGTGCAGCGTGTGGAGGGGGCCCACGGCTCTGCTCATGCACAGGGGCCCCCGGATTCATGAGGGGCGCCCCCCCCCCCGGCCCGCGGCGGCTGGTCTCCACCCGCGATCCTCTCTGTGCTCGAGGAAGCTCACCTGGCGGCGGCCACCAGGACCATGTCAACAAGGGTCTCCAGCCCCCCTCCAGCAGGGCTGGCTGCCTTACACTGTCACTTGATTGGTTTGTGTGTTTAACCCGTTGTGTTCGCCCTCACCAGGCCCTGGAGTTTAGAGATAATTTTTGAGCGCGGCAATAAAGCAGCCCGCGAGCATCTCCGTCACCAGGACCCCGTCTTACTCCCCCCGTACCCGGAGTCCCCGGCTTGGCTCACAGTAAGCGCTGGGGGCCTGGTGGTGCTGATGGTGTGGCCATGATGCACACGAGGACAGACACCTCTTGGCTCTTTTTTGCTTTTTTTTTTTTTTGAGTCCTCAGCACGTGGCAGGGGGCCTGCCTCCCGCTTCTCCTCGTGCCCTCGCAGGCACCCGAACAGGTGAGGCGCCTTCACGATCTTGATTTTGCACAGACGAGGAAGCAGATGTGCAGCGAGCGGCATGTGACCATCCCGGGGGTGGGGGGGGGCACGCTCCAGGGATGGGAGAGCTGAGACCCTCGTCTGCACGGGTCCCACCCCGGAGCCCAAGGTCTCGTCTTGAACTCTGGAACGGAAGATCAGCTTCGTCAAGTGCAAAACGTCTGTCTGTCTTTCCGGTTCTGCTCGCTCCATGTGGGAGGCATCAACGAGGGCGGGAATAGTGGGAGTGGCCGTCGTGAAGCACCCTAGACACTGAAATCCTGAGAATCAGGAACCTGATGATGACAAACTGAGCCCAAAAAGTCCTGAAGAGGTGATGTCAGCCTGCCAGGGCCTAGAAGCATCTCCTGGGGCGGGGGCGGGGGGGAGGGAGGGTGGCAAAAGCACCTCCTGAGGGGGACCGAGTGCTCCTTGGGGAAGCCCCAGGTGCACCCCACAGTCTGCCAGGGAGAGCCACTCGGTGGGCTCAGCAGACACAGGACTCGGGGCTGGTGTTTCCCACCGGAAGCGGAGTATCTCGCGCCGGCCACTGAGAGGCCACCGCTCCCAAGACGTGACGACGTCGGGGGCAAAGTCGGGGGACGGCAAAAACCCAGGCCATCCTGGGCCTTCCCGTCTACGAGCAGAGGCAGATTCGGAAGGTTAGCAGGGAAATGAGCCCCTGCGTGTCCGTGTCGGCCGCGTGCCAGTGACGGTCGCACGCCATCTGCCCGCCGACGTTTCTTGAATGAGATCGGCCTTGTGCTCGGCAATCCACAGATGAGGAGGACACGGCTCGGAGAGGGCGAGACGCTCACCCAGAGAAGAACAGAGTCAGAGGCGGAATCAGGATTCGATCCAAGGGAAAGCTCTGGACTTGGCGTCCCCCCCGCCCCCCGCCCCCGTCCTGCCCCGCCACCCTCGGCAGCACACGCGGAGCTGCTGTGTCGTGCACTGTACAAACCCCTCGGTCAACTCTGAGCACGTCCCAGGCTCTCAGGACAGAGAACATGCCAGACGGGGCCTCTGCCCCCCTGGCACCAACACCGGAGAGAGAAACAGACGACAGGCCATGACCTGCTGCGCGGCTGGCTGCTTGTCCACGACCACAGGAGGTGCCGCTCAAGGGAAGGGCCGTGCTTGTGAGAACGTCCCGGCTCACCCACTGCTCCCCACCTCCCCGGCCGCGACCCTGGGCCCAGCCGCCATCGTCTCTCTGCTGGTCCCCCAGCCTCTGCGCAGGCCAGCCGGAGGGATCTTTGAGCTACAGATTAGACGGTGGTACTGCTCCGCTCAAGCCTCAGAGGCTCCCACTTGGCTCAGGGAAGAGGTCAGAGTCCTGCCATGGCCCACGAGGCCCACGTCGCCTCACCGCTCCTCCCCTTCTTCCTCCTCCTCCTTCCCCTCCCCATCCACGGAGCTGGAGCTTAGCCTCACTACCTCCTCTTGGTACTTCCTGCAGACCCCCAGTTGGTTGCACCTCAGGGCCTTTGCACCGGCTCTTCCATCTACCAGGAACATGCTCCCCCTTGCATCAGTATGCGTTGACCCTCACCTTCCATAGGGCTCCGGAGAGCAGGCTCCTGTTGCACCTGCCCAGCCCTCCCCGTCTCTCTTTCCCTGTTCTGCTTTTCCCATGGAAGTTATCACCATATGGTTTTCCTTTTTTTTTTTTTTTTAAGATTTTATTTATTTATTCATGAGAGAGAGAGAGACAGAGGCAGAGACACGGGCAGAGGGAGAAGCAGGCTACATGCAAGGAGCCTGATGTGGGACTCGATCCTGGGAATCCAGGATCACACCTTGAGCCAAAGGCAGGTGCTCAACCACTGCGGCACCCAGACTTCCCACCATATGGTTTTCCTTATGTTCATTTGTTCATCTTCTGTCTTTCCCGAGCAGGATGAAAGTTCCATGAGGCCAGAGCCTTGGCCGGCTGTGTGTCCTGCTGGGTGCCCGGGGCTGAGAACGGTGTCCGGCTCACGGTGGGCCTCGGATCAATAATTATCGAGGGGTTAAAGGCGTGGCTGAGGGGCTGCGGTTTGGTTTGGGCGTCAGAGTTGAGGTCTTTGGAAGAAGGGAGGTGCTGAGGCCACTTCCGAGACGGTTCCCATCCCCCAGCTCCTGGTGCTCTCGCCCTCGTGCGTTTGCCTTCCCCTGAGTGTGCGCAGGAACTGCCGCCTGCCTCTACCCAGTGAGGTGTGGCCAAGGGTGTCGCGTCCAGGAGACGCTCCATGGGACTGCCCCTGCCGTCCTGCTGGCGCTCTCGTTTGCCCACTTGAAGCAACTCGCCAGGTTGCAAGTGATGGAGAGAGGTCCGCCTAGCAAGGGACCGGGGCGGCCTGCCAGGGGGAGGCCTGAGTTAACAGCCAGGGGGGAACCGGGACCCTCAGCCCAGCGAGCCGCAGCGAACTGGGCGCTGCCACCAAGCACGGCAACCACGGGCATGAGCTGGGGCGCAGGTGCCGTCCGCATCCCGCCCGGAGATGCCCGCGGCCACAGCTCAGACCTCGTAACGTGCGGGGGAGACCCCGAGACGGAAGCTCGGGGGACCCGGGGATCCCGACACACAGAAGCTGTGATCGTCCGCGTTGCTTTGCGCCACTCGGATTGAAAGCATCTGCGGCACAGCAGTAGGGAAGCAGCACGGGAGCGGGTGAGATGCAGGACACAGGTGGGGCGCACGGCGCTCAGGGCAGCCCCGCGAGTCTCGGGGGAGACGGATGCAGGGAAGGTACCGTGCAAAGAAGCCGGGAGGCCAGAGCTGTGTGAGCGACGGGAAGGGAGACCCAGGCTGAGCTGAGAAAGGGCACGAGGCCAGGCTCTGAGCTGGAGGCCCAGCCCGGGAGGCCACACAAGCCATCGAAAGGCTGAAGCCCGGGGAGGACGTTGGCCAGTTTTCCAACGTCCAGTTGGACGTTTTCCTTGACAAGGTCACCTTGGCCGATGTAGAGAGGAGACTCCATTCGCTGGGCAGTGAGTGGGGTGGGGAGACGTGTTGGGGGCCTTGAGTCCCCCCGGGGTGCTGGCACTGGGCATGGGGACTGCGGGTCCTAGCGGCGTTTTAGAGAAGGTCCCGCGGGACTTGGTGACTCCTCAGTCGGGCTGGGGGAAGGAGACGTCACAAGGCTGCTCTGCGGTTTCAACAGTTTCTGCCTCCGTCTCTGGTCTAAGCCCCAGGCCTGTGAGGTGCTTTGTTGGTTTGGGTTGATGCCAACGGCTTTGAAACTGCACCGTCCTCGTCATGGCAGTTTTGTGATGCCCCCCGAAAAGCAGGGCGAGCTCCAGCCCCGTCCAGCGGGAGGGAAGAGCACACCCCAGGAAGTGGCGCGTTTTGCAGTCCTTCAGGTTCGGGGGCCCCCGGGCCTGCCCGCCAGAGCCGCGCCCTGGAAGCAGCCCTCGACCTCCGGAGTGGGCGCTCCGGGTGCTCCGTGCCCTCGGTCCCGGACGGATGCCCGGTCACCCTTCTGACCCAGAGAACCAAAGCTGGAAAGGAGGAATGAAAAGTCTGGAAGTTGAGGGCGGAAATGGCCCAGATGGTGAGAGGCCGTAAGGGCCTCCTGGTGCAGCCCACGGAGCTGGGAGCCGGGCCCGAGCTGCTGCAGAGTGGACGCCCCCCCCCCCCCCCCCCGTGCTCCCTCCTACACCGGCGCCGTCAAAAAGCAGCCGGGTGTTCCCGGCCCTGGTGACGCTGGGGCTCCGGGACGTCTGTGTGTGCTATGAGGTGACCCCTCCCCAGAGACGCTCACGTACCCGTTAGCTTTGTTCACGCTGCTAGTGCTGCACGCAGCCACCAAACGTGAACGATTCTGAGCGCGTGTTGCTCGCTTGTGTTGGACGGTGGGCTAGACCCCGCGGATGCTGACCGCGCCGGCCCGGTGCCTGTAGGCCTCTGGCTGCCTGGGGGGTGGCGGGGCTCCTCGTCTCCGCTCCCCGTGTCTCCTCTTTCACTGGGCTGGCTCGGGCTTATTTTCCTGCGGGGAGCAGAGGGCACAGAGGGACACGTGCTTTTCAAGCACCTGCTTATTCCACGTCCATCAGCATCCCCGTGGGCCAAAGCAAGTCACGTGGCCGCGCCTGGGGCGAGGAATCAGGGACGTTTTGCAGTCTCCCCTTAATGGACACGGGCCCCTGGGTGTCTCACGTTTGTAAAAGCACCTGCTCATCGCTGTCCCTCATGAAGCTGGGCGGTGCTGCTTTTATGGTAGCTCAGTGGCTCTCCGCTAGGGGTGATTTTGTCCCTCGGGGGAACCTCTGGCAGCATCCGGAGACATTCTTGGTTGTCCCAACTGGCGGGGATGCAGTGAGTAGAGTCCAGGGGTGCTGCTAACCGTCCGCAGGTGCACAGGCCGGCCCCACAACCGGGGATTGCCCGGCCCCGGAATAGTGACGGTGCCACGGTTGAGGACGATGTGGATCCGAGGACACTCATCCTGTGGAGTACGTTCTGTTGGATCCTTCGTTACTCTCTCCCTTTTGCATCCATGGAGCCTAGTCTTGCCCGTTGACCGGTGGGTGGGGGCTGCCTGGGGCTTGGGTCCAGGTCGGTTGCCTTTCCCAACAGCAAACCCGTGCGCAGTGGTTCCCGGTTTGCACGGTGCACGCAGAGACCTTCTCCCGTGAGTATCTCCCAGCCCGACAGGCAAGCAGGACTGTCACCCCTGTTTGAGAAACGGGAGCACTGAGGTTTACAGAGGTATCGGGGCTTCCCCGTGATCAGATAACACTGAGCTACAAACCTGGGCCCCATAAAACACCATAAAACAGCAGCAGTGCCGAATTCTTGCAACCCCTGTCCCGTAACAGGCGCCGTATAAGTACTTTAAACAAGGGAGCTCTTTATCCTCATAGCGACCGAAAGTACCGTCACCGTCCCCGCGTTACAGATTAGGAAACCAGGGACCGGAGAAGTCAGGCAGCTTGCCCAAGGTCACGCCGCTGATAAGCGGCAGAGGCCTGGTCACCTGACCCTAGAATCCAGGAGCCTAACAACCTCACTGTACTGCTTTTCCAAAAATACTGCTCCTCATTGACTCACCCAAGCAGTCATTCATTTAATTACGTGCCAGTTGCTTGGATGGGTCCAGTAGGCCCCGGGTGCCCTCAGTGCGCAGGACGCGGGGCTCGGAGGGTGCGTGAGTTTCCTACTTGCCGGTCTGAATGGAGACGCGGGCCAGGCTGTGCTGTCCGCTGGAGCTCGGCTTCCTCCTGCAAACCCCCATGGTTGCGGGGAGAATTCGGCTCCTGTGGTTCTAGAACCGAGGCTTCAGCTCCGAAGGTCACTAACATCACCGACACGGGGCCCTCTCTGAACCATGGCCAACAGGAGGCCCAAACCGCTGCTTCTCGTCTCTGCCATCGACACTCCCGTGGGGAGGCTCAGGTCTGGGATGCCCGGAGCGTGGTGGCCGTGGTGACGGGGGCAGTGGGAACACAGGGAGGGGACAGGAGGAGGAGACAGACGCTTGTCCCGTGGCGGGATCCTCTTCGTACAGACGTGGAAACTGAGGCTCGGAGCGTCCAAGGGCATGGCCACAGTCACGCAGCTTGTCAGGGCCAGACCCGGAACTCCAAGGAGCCGAGAGGCGGCCCAGGGCACGGGCGGCTGCGGGAGTAAAACACGCCCGGTGCGGAGAGTGGCCACACGGTCAGGATGCACCCGGAAGGCTCCCTGTCCCCGGGACCCTGCTTCCACCCTCTCAGTCCATCCTGTTTCCCCCTGGAGAGCTGCAGCCCCAACGTTAAGTAGCAAAGCTGAGGGTCCCCCACTCGGCGGCACCAGAGCAGCCTTGTGTCATGGGCTGGCACTCAGCGGGGGGTGCTGGCCATGGAGGGCCCTGGCTGGGGGGTGCTGGCAGGGGGGAGCCCTGGCCGCAGGGGTGCTGGCCACAGCGGGTGCTGGCCACAGGGGGTTCTGGCTACAGGGGGCCCTGGCCACGGGGGGCCCTGACTAGGGGTTGGTGCTGGCTGGGGGGGCCTGGTTTGGGGGAGCCCTGGCTGGGGGAGTGCTGGTCATGGAGGGCCCTGGCTGGGGGTTGGTGCTGGCAGGGGGGGCTTGGCTGGGGGGAGCCCTGGCTGCAGGGAACGCTGGCCATGGGGGGTGTTGGCCGCAGGGAACTCTGGCCACGGGGGTCCTGGCTGGGGGGCCCTGGCTGGAGGGGGCCTGGCCACAGGGGGTGCTGGCAATGGGGGCCCTGACCGGGGGGCAGTGCTGGCTGGGGGGGCCTGGTTGGGGGGGCGCTGGCTGGAGGGGCTGCTGGCCACACACATCACAGGGCCCCTGCTGCAGCTCCAGGGAAGGCCTCGCCCGCGTGCCTTGGGGTCGGGATGCCGCCCGCGCCCCCAACCCCGGCCTGATTGGGACTCTTCCCGGGTCTACATGTGTGGCACCAGAATGGTCGCTGGACAAGGTGACAGACTTAGGGGGCCTTGCCCGTGGTCTCCAGCAGCCCCTTGCATCGCGGGGCCCGGGTCCCAGCCTGAGAGTCTGATGGGAGGGACGGGGCGCTGACGCTTGGCCTTCCGAGGGGGCGTGGCCACATTTACAGGACGAGGCGACCCTTGGTGTCCAAGGATGACCGGCTCTGAGAATGAAGGTGTTCTTGCCCTCGGGTGCAGCGGGGCGCCCGCGTCAGAGCCCCACTCAGGGGACCCAGGCCGCGTGCGCCGCGCTGGGCGGGCTTGGCAGGGGCCTCGGTACCGGACCCTCCCGCCGGAGAGCCTGCTCCCCCCCAGGGCCCGGGTCGCCTGGCATGCCCGAGCTCAGTTGCCGGTGTTCTTGCCTCTGCAGCGCTCCGCAGCCTCGCCGCCTCCTCTCTCGGGCTCGGGTCAGTACCCAAAGAATGAAGTCGTACCTCGTTTGCAGGTCTCCCGTCCTTCGTCCCAGAGCCGCAGAGACCGAGGCGCCGGCGGCCGATGGGGGCCTGACTTCTGGTCCCTGCACCAGGAAGCTCAGCGCCCCTCTTCTAGCCCGAGGCTGGGGTGTGTTCTCTGGTCAGGGCCAGGGCCGCGGGTAGCAAACCAGAGGAAGTGGCATTTCCTTGGAGTCACTGGAAGGTTGGGATTTCAGGAGCGGAGCCCGGGGTTCGCTGAGGCAGGACGCCAGCTGCCTGGGCCCGTGGTCTCCAGTCCTCTTTGTGCACGTGTGTGTGCACGCGCGTGTGTGTGCGGGCCGGGAGGGGCTCCTTGACTCCCCCCCCATGTTCTCTGTTCCCCACGCAAGCATGGACCCGGTGGTCGTGGGGCGCTCACATGAACGAGAGCAGGTTTCTCCCGACGTTTCTGGGCCGGGCAGTGCACGTTCTCCGCAAGTGCGAGGCCTCGGGTCGTCCCCAGCGCCTTCCCTCCCCCACTGCAAGGGCTTCCTGCAATCAGCCAAACAGACTTTTTTTCCTTTTTCCAGTCCTTTGTCACATCTCTCGGTTCTTTCCCCCTCCCACCCACCGCCACCCCGCAATCAGGCCCCAATGATCCCCCTCTGCCCCCCAGACCCCTGCAGTGACCTCCTGGTCTGCAGCCGCTTCCTCCTCCTCCGTCCCTGCTGGATTCAGCTGCTAGGTTGGTTCCCGGCCGGCTCGTGCCCCCCCAGCAGGTCGTGCTTGCGATCGGAGCACATCCCAGAGTCCGGGCCTGCAGCCTCCTGTCTGGCCTTCTCTGCCCCCCACGGCGACCGCAGCTCTCGCCCTTGGCGCTGGTTGGCCCCTGCCCCTGGGTGGGGGGCCCGGGGACGGGACTGAACGCAGCACCCACCCCCTGCAGCCCCACACACGGCTCTGTTGGCTCCATCTGTTGCAGCTCCTGTCGTGCTCTGTTAAATCCACTGCACCCGTTGAAGGCCCCGTGCTTGCTTTCTAGAAGGAGAGATCCTGCCCCTCGGGAGTGATGTGCTCCCTGCAGCTCCCTTAGGCTCTAAGCTTTCTGTTTCCTGCACCTTCACTCAGGCCTCTCCCTCCCCCGGGGAGTGCCCTCCCCTCCAGCTGGGAGGCCTGCGCTCCAGGACGGAGAAGCATCCTTCCCGCAGGCCCCCTCTCTCCTGCAGGTGCGGGGATGCAGCTCTGTCATGGGGGGGGGGCGTGCACCTGCCACCATGTGACGTCATCGTCTGGTAGCCTCTCCCTGGAGATGGACTCTGAGCCCAAAGTTATCTCATTCATTCATCCATTCATTCATTCAAAAAACTCTCCAAAACAAGGTGCCGGGGCTGTCGTGTTAAATAAAAAAAGACGCATCTCTGCCATCAATGGGCCGTACGTTCTAGCCAGTGAGACTTTTAAAACCAGTTCAGAGATGACAACTGTGTGAGAAGTGACAGGAAAGCAACAAAGGCGAAGCCGCTGTGCAGTGGAGGGTACTGGTCAGGGCCAGGGAGCTCCCTGGAGGACGGGTCATTGCGGTGAAGACAGAGAAGATGCGGGAGTGAGTTGGAGGCGGCCTGGGTCCCGGGCGGACAAGAGGGCCAAGTGTGGAAGGTTGGGTGGGCACCTGCCAGACCTCGAAGGGGGAGGTGAGCGCGGCTGTCACTGGGTCGGGGTAGGGGAGGCGAGGCAGGAGGGCGGGCAGCGCTGCACGAGATCCCGGGCAGTTTTTAAGTGGCTTTATTTCATTTCCTCGGGGCTGCTGTGACAAATTGCCACCAACTGGGTGCCCGCAGCAGCAGACATCTATTCTCTCCCAGCTCCGGAGGCCAGAAGTCCAGAATCAAGGTGTCGGCAGGGCTATGCTCCCTCCAAGGCTCCGGGGGACGGTCCTTCCTGGCCGCATCCAGCATCTGGGGCTCCCTCTGGGGCTTCTGGCTGCATCACTCCTGTCTCCCATGGCCTTCCCCCTGCGTCTCTGTGTCTCTTATCAGGACACTCCTTTTTTTTTTTTTTTTATAAGATTTTATTTATTCATGAGAGACAGAAAGAGAGAGGCAGACACAGGCAGAGGGAGAAGCAGGCTCCATGCAGGGAGCCCGATGTGGGACTCGATCCCGGGACCCCAGGGTCACGCCCTGAAGGCAGACGCTCAACCACTGAGCCCCCCAGGCGCCCCTCATCTCTATCTTTACTGTAATTTTGCTAAGATTGTTATTTTAAACAGCATTCTGAGGTCCTGGCTGGACGTGATTTTGGGTGCGATGGGGACACGAAGCAACCCTCTCTGACGGCCCTCCCGGCATGCTCGCAGGGTTAACGTGGAGGTGGAAACCGAGGCCCAGAGCTGCAGTTTGTCCCGGGCCAGAAGGCTGAACTAGGCCCAACCAGGTTGGGGAGGGGGGTGTCCAAGCCTTCTGACTCCAAAGGGGATGCTCTCCCGCTGCGCACACTCCTCGCCCTGCCCCCAGACGGCACAGGGGGCCACTGGCTTGCTCCTCGGCTCAGAATATGACAACAAACAGGGCCTCACAGCCCGTTGGATCAGAGGCTGGGTCTGCAGCGACTGAGATGGGGAGGGTCCCTCCGCCACGCCTGGCTCATCACTCAGGGGACAGCGCCAAGACCAATGGCATCAGCCGCTGGTCCCCACCCTGGAGCGGAGCACAGTGACGCGAATACCCCGGGGAGTGAGCTTCGTGTCTTAGCTGCCAGCTGCTCACATCACCCTTCCTAATGGTTGATTCTGCTTCTCCGGGAAGAAAACGTCGGTCCTGTTTCTTAAGTGCCGCCTCCCCTGGTGGACGCTGCCCTCTTCCATTCCCCGCCCTGCCGTGCGATTAAACGGTGCCCGGCGGTGTGCCCTCTTGGCCGCTCGGCGTTCAGCACGGGCCCTGGATCATCTGCTTTTCAAACACAACAGACCGAATACGCCCTGACCCAGCGTGCTGGTATCTTTGCAGGGAATTTTCTGGATGGTCTCAGTATCTCACAATATCTTTTTTTGTAGTAAGAAGAGAATTGCTGACAATTTCCGCAAAATTTGGGCTCTGGCAAGAATGATTTTCTCCGAATTATATGAGATTCTCCTTCTTTATGTGCCCCTTACACTTAGTTTGCATGTGGTGCCGCCTCTAAGCCGACTATTAAATATTTGGTACCTCGGGATCCCTGGGTGGTGCAGCGGTTTGGCGCCTGCCTTTGGCCCAGGGTGTGATCCTGGAGACCCGGGATCGAATCCCACATCGGGCTCCCGGTGCATGGAGCCTGCTTCTCCCTCTGCCTGTGTCTCTGCCTCTGTCTCTCTCTGTGTTACTATCATAAATAAATAAAAAATTAAAAAAAATTAAAAATAAATAAATAAATAAATAAATATTTGGTACCTCCTGTCTCTCGGTTTTCAAGCTGTGGGAGTTTAGCACAAGCCACGTATTTGAGGAGACCTTCCGTGGCGAGTGCCACTGGCCTTCCAGATGCCCACACTCCAGAAGCAATGGGGGAGCAATGGGGGAGGCCCCGAGTCTCTGAGCCTCCACCCTTTCTTTCTGCCTTTATCTTATGATCAAGAGGAGCCCTGGGTCCTTGTGGGGTGTGACGGAGGCAGCAGGAGGCCCCCATGTGCTTGCTTGGACGCTGTGGTCAACAGGGCCTAGACGGGGAAGACGGGGAGCTTGAGGTCAACACGTTTCAACCTCACCGACTACTTTGTGTCGAGACCGGGATCGTCCGAACCTTGAGGAGTGAGGCCTTGGTTTGTGAGAACGGCCCTAATCTGGAATGTGGCCGCAATCTGGTTACGATCATCCTGTGACCAAGCCACACGCTCCACTTGGCACATAGGCTGTTACACGTCCGCCTGCTTGCTGGTCTCCGGGATTGTGTCCAGCGGACAACATACTGGGCGAGGAATACGTTTTGGTTGAGTTAATGACATACTTTCACTGGTGATGGCGACAGCGATGACGATGACGACACTGGTGACGGACCTACAGAGCCGTCCTCACTACCTTCGTCAGTAGATGTCCGTCCACCGTGTGCCGGGCACCTGCGCTGGACGTCGGTGATACGACGGGGGATGAATGAGTAAAGCAGGCGTCCGCCGAGCGCTCCTGTGGGCTTAGATCCCAGGGGAGAACTCAGGCAATAAAATAAATAAGGAGGTTCCCTTCAGTGGGTCTGTTAGAAGGTGATGAGCTCTATGAAGAAAAAACGTGGAAGGAGAGGGAAAGTACAGTTTTAAGGACAGTGGTCGGGGTGGGCCTCTCTGAGAAGGTGACATGCGAACAAAGGTGACAGAGAGAGGAGAGAGCCGTGCCGGTGCTGGGGAGGGTGGTCCAGGCAGAGGGACCGGCCAGTGCAAAGGCCCTGAGGCAGGTTTGAGAGGCAGCAAGGAAATCGGAGGGACTAGAGTGGAGTGAACAAGCGGGAGAGCAGGAGAGGGGTGGGCGGGTGAAGGGGCTGGTAGTTGAGGCAGCCAAAGCTTGGGGAGCGTAAGGGGCACATCTCAAGCCCCCCAGCCAGCGAGGGGGGGTTGTGTTTTGGTTCTTGTGTCTCCTCTCAATGCACCAAGAGGGGCCGCCGCTGGAAGATGCCAGCTTTTGTGAGGTGGAAACCGAGGCCCACCGAGCCTGCCTACTGCAGCGGCAGCTTGGACCGGAGAAGGGCGGCCCTTCCCCCTCTCTCGCCCCTGAAGCCTCTTTAGTCAACGGGACAAGAACCGGCGGCTCCGTTGTTTCGGTCTGAGCTGCGCTCAGAATTCCCAGCTGGATCCCAAATGCCTCCACGGTCCTTCTTGCGCCTGTCTTGGCTGAACGATGCCACGGGGACTCGGATTCCTTTCCGAGTCCCGGTTTTTCTTTCTTACCCCGAAAGTTTCTTGTCTCCTTCTGGAACCTGCCAGGAATACATCTAATGGGGGGCATCCACCTGCGCAGTCCCCGAATGACTTCCGCGCGTTCGCTCGGACGCAGTCGTCTTGCTTGGCGGCTGCCCTGTCCTGCCTCGCGTTCCTGGCAGCATTTCCCTCGGCCTACCTTTCCGTGCGGTCTCCGCTTCCCCTTCTCATCTTGGCTCTTCTTAACCGTTTTTGCAGACTTTCCACGAGCCTTTCACTCGTGTCTGGAGTCCCTGCTTTCTCTCGCTGCCTCATCTTCCCTTTTGAAGGAATTTCCCTGCTGCCTCCAGGGTCAAGGAGTTTGGGGGACCCTCCAGCATGTTTCCCTGGGACCTTCACCGTCTACGCTGGCCCCTTCCTTTATTTCCTTTATTTCAGTCACATGTACAGAGGCAGGTGCACACGCGGGGCGATGTGTGGTTTCCCTGAGAAGCCAGGACAGGGCGGTGCCCTTGATGGTAGCCCCGATGGAGGATCACAGAGCCCGGCGCAGGTGTCATTTGGCCAGATGGGAACCCCGAACGCAGCCCCGTCCCGGGCTGACATCCCGTTGGGCTTGGGTCCTTAGCCCAGGGGTAACGTTGCTCTTCCGACAGCGGGAGTGCCAATCAGTACAGTCTGTTTGAAAGGCACTTTGGTGATGTCTGCTCAGATTTCCAACACATTTCCGGGATTTCAGAAATACTAAGCAGGTTTGGCCGAGATCTATAGACGAGACCGCCCACCGCAGCAGCGCTTCTTGTAAGAGTGCGTTGAAATCCTAATTGTCTATCGAACCATCAGCAGGTCGCACTGGGTAAATACACGGTAGTACCTCCCTATACGGAGGAGTAGGCGAGGTTGCTAAAGATGGTGTGCAGACGGGTCCACACGGACACAGAGAGGTGACCGGGGGACAGAGTTGTTTAAAATACACAAGTTGAAAAAAATAAAAATAAAAATAAATAAATAAATAAATAAATAAATAAATAAATAAATAAAATAAAATAAAATAAATAAAATAAAAAATAAAATAAATAAAATAAAATAAAATAAAATAAAATAAATAAAATAAAATAAAATACAAGTTGCCCTGCCTCTGTGTACTGGACGATCCACTTCTGTAAAATGCAATTATATATCCGTTGGAGAGCCGGCTCGATCTTGTCATTAAGAGAAATTGGGCGCTTTGCAAATCTTACACGTTGTAGCATTCTCAGGTCACAAAGTGGTTGTACTAGTCTCTCTCTCGTTGTTAACATACAACGTATGGTTCAAAAGCAGGAAAAACCTCGTTCACAGTCCCGTTTGATTGGATGAGAAGAAATAGTCCTTCATCGTGACCTCGTTTTGTTTTGCTTTAGTGCATGTGGAAATGTGTTGACCTTACACATCCAGATAGATATTTGCACATTCACAGGAAAACAGTGAGAGGGATGTGTCCGGAGGCCCCTGAGGAGTGGGTGTGTGCACCCAGGAGGCACTCACTGATGCTTTTCACAACCTGCACTCCTGGGTTGCTGAAGCTCTCTTCCCAGTGAGCACGTCTTTAATTGTATAATAATAATAAAATGCACGTAGGGGAAGTTACTTTCCTTTTTCTTTGACTTTGTGTCTCTCTGTCTCTTCATCTTTTGCTTGAGGGGACTTGAACCTGCAGAGTGATGGACAGCGCCGTAGAGCGCTCACATACCGTCACCCAACCCCATCAGCCCTTAGCTGGTCCAACCCCCTCCAAACCCGGATCCATCCCCTTCCCCTGCCGCAGGTCCTGGGGGAGGTGAAGCAAATCCCAGGCCTCGGTTCAGCGTCTCCTTTCCTGCTCCCAACTCTACTGCCTGTGGGTTATGTCCTCCGATCCTCATCCCGGCCTGCAGGGCTGCCGCCTGCCCTCCCCGGAGGGACCCTCTGACCCTCCGATCTGAGCCCTGTCTTAGATGCATCCACCTGAGCATCCCAATGGTAGCAGAGGCCCAGAAGGGGGCTGCAGGTGCGCCAAGGGATCGGCGGCCAGAGCTTGCTGACTGTGGCCTGTGGTGCAAGGAGCCTCATCGGTTTGAGGCCAGTGAGCTGTACGAAGGGCATCCTGTGCCCGATGCCAGGTCACAGCGCCGCCTGGTGCGGACGGCAGGTCAGCCTTGGCCTTCCCTCCTCCCTCCTCCACCTGCCTCTGCTTTTCCCCTGGGACCTGCGTGCCCCCCAGAGCTGAACACCAGGGCATGGGGTGGGAGGCGATGCCTCAAGCCAGCTGCCCAGTGTGGCACACAGCCTGGCCCAGACCGTCTGTCCTTCGGCCAGTCTCTCAGCAGCTACACTAGACGACACTGTCCTAGACCCTGGGAACCCAGAGGCGATGGGAACAGACGGGAGCCCTGCCCTCATGAGGTTTCTCCCCACACGGGAGCACAGAAAGCCGTTTGCAACGACATCCACCGAATGTGGTCGAATCGGGGATCATCTTCCCGCTTTCTGCCTTGGCCATGTTCTGCACTGATTGATTTTTTTTTTTTTTTTCAAAAGAATCTGTTTTGTTGTTACCAAAAAAAAAAAAAAAAGAAAAGAAAAGAAAAGAAAAGAAAAGAAAAGAAAAGAAAAGAAAAAATGTGTTTTCTTAAAACGAAAACCACAAAGAAAGCACACAGGGCAAGACGATAACAGTGAGTAATTCTGGGTGAGGGGAATGCGCACTATTATTTTATTTGTTCTTTTATGTACTTTTTAAATCGCCCAACCAATTTTTTGAATTAAAATAAAAATGGGGAAAAAGTGAATTCTTTGGAATTGGGGGTGAATCAGCCACAAAGCAAGGGACGAAAGGAAGGTTTTTTGGTTTTTGTTTTTTTTTCTTTTCTTTTTCTTCTTACACTCCGCCTGGAAACCGTAGTATCGCTGCCGCATTCCAGATGTGCTGGGAAAGCTAGGATTACGGTCCCCCAGCTCCGTGAGGCTTTCCCTAAACCACCTTTTTGTGGCCTTGATTCTGTAAATGCAAACAATAATTACCAACCTAAGGAGATTACTCAGCGTAGCTTAGACGCCTCTGGGCCCCCGGATGAGCCACATTACTGACTGCTCACAATTAATCTAAAAAATTAAACCAATTGCGTTTCTGCCTCCTTCTTCCCCGTTTGGTGCCTGGATGACACTTCCACAAATGTAGTGCCTGAGTGGTTATCTCCGTGGTTATCTCTACTCGGTGTTCGCATTTTTCTCCAGAACTGAAATGTCCCATTAAAGCTCATTTGTTTCCGATCCTGGTCTTTGGGATTTCTCTGCTCATCCCTTCTGTGTGCCGCCCCTCTGGCTCTGATGGGCCACAGCAGAATGGGGCTTTCTGTTTATAATTCTTCCATGGTCTGTCTAGTTTTTCAATTACTGCTTCTCAAACTCTCTCCTGTCCTTCTTCCCTCTTCCTTCATCAATGTTCGCTTCCCCTGTCAAGTTCGGAAGAAGCTGGTGCTGTTGCCTCCTCCACCCCGCAGCATCCCAAGTGTTAGGAGAAAACGACCAAAAGGCCTGAGGACACAGGGCAGTTCATTGAGAAGGAGGCATTGAGTTCCTATTAGCAAGCACAAGGCGCATAGGAGATGGTTGTCCGCTTACCTTCCCCCCCACCCAAAAATACAAACAGAGCATCCTCCTTCCCTGAGCGTATAATTTAATTTCCCAAAGGAGAGGAGAGAGCTACATGCCAAATTTTAACTCTAAATACAGAGTGGTTTGGGGATATTTGTTATGCAGCTGTAGGTGACTAATACTCTCCCTTCCTTGCTGGGCAGATACTGCAATGTCAGGTGCACCCAATTCCCACGCATTCAGCACTCTGGAACATTCTTCTACCTCATTCACCTTCACCTGCCCTTCTTCATGTGTCAGTATGGATATCACTTGATCAGGGACCCCCGCTCCCAGGGGTGGCAACTCTGCACCTCTCCTCCGCAGCCTCTACTCTGCCGCAGACGTCATCTCACGCTGGTTTGTGTCATGAATTCCTAAGCCCCCTAACCAACCCTAGGTTCCGTGAGGCTAGGGGCAGGGCCGGTCTTATCCTTTCTTCCTGTTGCAGCTCCAGCGCCTCTCATGTCTCCTGGCACATGGTGGGCACCCAGATATCTGGCATAGGGATGAATTAAGCCTGCAACAGCCGTGTCACCATCGTTCCCATCTTACAGATGAGAAGGCCGAGGCTCGGAGGGCCCAGGGAGGATACTCCATTCATCACCCAGTTTACTAAGTTACTAGGCCAAGATTGCAGTCCCAGTTTCCCGTGGGCGCCTTCCCCAGTGAGCCCCTTCGCTCAGCGCTTCTCAAACTGTCCTGGGCATACAAGCCACCTGGGCATTTCGCCAAAATGCAGATTCTGACTCTGCAAGTCTGGGGTGGCTGAGAACCTGCATTTGTAATGTGTCCCGGTGATGCTGACGGTGCTGGTCCTGGATCACTCTTGGAGCAGCGAGGCCCGAGCTATTCGTTGCTCTCGGAGAGTGGAAACTGGACAGGCTCAGGGGGCCATCCACACAGAGCCCTCCGGTCATGCCGGGCACTGTCCTCGTTTGGCGCCAGTTCTGCTCCAGACGTCTGTGTGTGGTGACAGTCTAAACACCCAAACAGGTGTGGCTGGGACATTCCGAATGGCAACGTCACTTCACCTGCCACTGGATTTGTGTGCGAGGCTTTTAATGGTTTGGTTCCTGGGCGAGGCCACCCACAGGGACTAGAAAGACTTGTGACGAGCCCTCGTTGCGGAGTTACCTGGGCTCTCGCTGAGGAAGCAGCTCCCAGCTGGGCACGGACAGCTGGTGCTTGGGAGAAGCAGATGTACATCGTGCAGAACAACGGGGAAAACCAGAGCACATATGGGGTCCGTGCAGGTGGGTGGGGGCTCTCGTCACCAGGGGGTCCCTACTTCCTTTCAGGAAGAAGTGCCCCCCGGGAGATGTGTTCCCAGCATCTCAGCAGATGTGTGCTCGAGCCCCAGGGTCCCCCACACCTACCTCAATCTTCATCGTTCTCACGGAGCGGTCGGCTGGAGGGCGCTGTCCACAGTCGCCCTTCCACGAGCATGTGTCCCGCGAGTAGAGGCCGGGCCGGACCAGGCTGCGCAAAGGCCGTCAGAAGCTGGGCCCCACGGCACTGAGCTGCTTTAGCACCTGCACCAAGACAGAAGACCCAAAGCCAAGAACTACTGGACTGTTCCCTCGGCAGCTGCCTTCCCAACCAGACCCAGACCAGGAACTGCTGGCCGAGCTTCCCGGCTGTCAGCGAGGATGACCACCAGGTGGACAGCACATTTCTGGGGTCATCTGAACTGGTGCCACCTCTTCTCTGCCCTCCGTCCTTGCCCCAGATGTAGAAGGGAGAGCTGGGCACACGGTGATCCCCACCCTGGGATTTTGAATCATGACTTAACTCATAAAAAAATACTCCTTGGAAAAATATTAAAAGGAAAAAAAAATAAAAAGCACCTGTGAGCCCTGCAAAGGTCATTACAGTGCCCCTATATAGAATGACAGCAAGACCAAGAAATCCTTGCAGTGATTGCAATGCTGAGGGTCAGACACGTTGCCTGAGCTATTTACCTGCACTTGTAGTTCCCTAAGGGGGGTCCCCAGCCTGGCAACAGCAGCATCACTTGAGAACTTGTGGGAAATGCAGATTCTCGGGGTCCACCCCAGACCCGACACATCAGCAGCACTGGGGGTGGGCCTGGAATCGGTGTGGTAACCTGCCCTCCAGGTGACTTGGATGCACACTTGGGTTTGCAGACCTCAGGCCTAGATGAACTTATTTCATCCTAAAACCAACCCTGTTAAATGCAAACTGTTTGCAATTACCTCTGTGAGGTTACCCGTATGGAAGGTGGTGGCAGCAATATTCGGACTCGGGCCCCTGGTCCCAGAGGCTGAGCCGCCATCTGCACGTCATCCTCTGAGCACGTACCCCCCACCCCCGCCCAAAACCAGTTCTCTGTATAAACCATATACACATGTGAGGTTGTCAAGCCAAATGGCGTGGGTTGTTTGTGTTCTTTCTGAAAGAAATAAAGATGTTGACAAAACATTGGATTATAAAATACTGGGTTGTCCCAAAATGTTATTTTTTTCCTTTTCTTGCTCCATAAGGCTGTGGGATAATCCAACACTGGGCAGAGCGGATGCAGATGCAGAGGGGAACAAAATAGGCCCTGGACTTGAATCCAGGCCTTCCTGACTCAGCTGCTTCCCAGTGCCCCAGGCACCTCTCGGTGAATTATTTGGATGAATTAATTACGAGCTAAGTGGATCAACGCTGACAGGCCCAGTACAGCGAGTCTCAGAATCACCTGGCTGCTTGCTCAAGTTCGGATTCCCAGGATCCACCCCCTAGGAGAGGCTGATTCAGGGCATCTAGGACGTGGCCCGGGAGCCCGCACGCTGGCAGAGGGCCCCCAGGTGATTCTGCAGGACAGTCCCATCGCCACCAGATCTCAGCTTCCTGTGTCCCAAGCCTTTTTCCTTGTGGTCATATTGCTTTTGCCGAGGTCCTGAGCCCGCACGCTGACGTGGCCGCCTCGCCCGCCTAACACTTCAGGCCACAGATTTGGGGCTCAGGGATCACAGGTTCAAATCCTGCTTCTGGCACTCACAGACTTTATGACCCTGAACAAATCCCTTAACCCCTCCAGACTTTGGTGTCCTCATCTGTAAAATGTCCATCGATGAATCCTTTCCAACAGCATCAAGAGATTGAAGGAAGAACCAGGAATCCCAGAGCTTGGAAGACGCACAAATTCAGACCTGTGTGTTGGCTCATGAACGCAGTGCGGCTGGTGAAGAGTTCACCCTTCGAACCGGGGCCTGCTCCACTCTGCATCCCCAGAATGTTTTCCTTTGCAGGACTTGCTGGCTCTCCGTGAAGAACAAGAGGAAGAGGGACATGTCTCAGGCCAGAGACTTCACTGACTGGAGATGAATAACATTAGGACCCGAAAACAGGGTCAGCAGACACATGCCCCTGGTTTGGACGGCCCACGAACTCCGATGCATTGACATATTTTAGTGATCGGGGAAAAAAACAAAAGAAAAGTGTCTGAAGATTCCACCCTAGGTGAAAATCACATTTCGGTGATTAAGTCCATAAGTAAAGCTATATTGGGACACGGCCACGCTCGTGTGTTTCGGTTTAACACTTGTGTCAGAGGGGGTGCAAGGCTGTAAAGAAAGCCCCAAGTAGGGGCACCTGGAGGGCTCAGCGGTTGAGCATCAGCCTTCGGCCCAGAGCGTGACCCCGGGGTCTCGGGATCGAGTCCCACGTGGAGCCTGCTTCTCCCTCTGCCTGTGTCTCTTGTGAGTAAATAAATAAAATCTTTAAAAGAAAAAAAAAAGCTGCAAGTATTTACCGTCCAGCCGTTTACAGAAGTTTGCTGACCCCCCTTCATAATTGATCATTTATCAAGACGCTTGCGTGTGTTTACTGGCGTGCCAAGCGCTTCCTGTGTATCTCACTCCCGTGTTTTAACCCGTTCAATCCTTATAAGACCCGAGGACGTCCACCTTGCCAGCGGCGAAGCAAAGGCAGAGAGAGCGTCCCGAGACCTGCCGTAGGTCAGGAGCTGGGAAAGGGCAGGCCTAGGACCCGAGCCCAGGAGCCTGAAGCCAAAGTATACACGTGGGGCCACTTCCTCGCCTGCCCGGGTTCTGCCAAACTTGAGCCGTAAAGGAAGCATCCAGAAGGCGAGGTGCTTAGATTTTCCCAGGCCAGCACCCAAAATCTCTGCCTGAGACCTCGGCCCAGTGGGTGTGATGCTTTCTCGGGAGAACGTTCCCTCCTGACCTGCCGCTAAGTGGCGGAGCCAGGACCGGGACACAGGTGTCTCGAATGTCACCTTCCCCTCGCTCCCCGACGGCGGACTCTTCCCCGTGGGCAACAGCGGGGGACCCGGGGCTCAGGCCTGGCGGATTCCACGAGCCCTGCAAGGACACCCCCACCCCCCAGCCCCTTAGCTGCGGAGGAGGCCCCGGCTCGGGTTCTGTTCGCTTTCCTGTCTGATGTATCCATCGTGGCGTGAGGAATGTATTTTCTTAACAATGTCCCTTCCAGTTTCTGGGGCAAAATGGGGCTCTGGAGAACTGCGTCATTAGCATTGATGAACACTTGACAATAGCATCACGAGCAGAGAGAAATGCCTAATGAAAAGAAAAGCAGCACTGCCTGGGAATTACAGAGGCTGGTGGGGTTTTATTCTTATTATTTTTGGGCAATTAGGACTAAAAGCTTCCATCAGGCACCACGCATTTTCCCATCCATTCTGAACTCGGTGATTAAAAAATCCTGCATTGTCAGCTCCAGGCCAGTCGTCAAGATGCCCAAGCCAGGGACGTCCGGGCCGAGCGCTGTGCCTTCCCTGTGGTCCTGAAAGTCTTGCTCCAGGTTTTCCTCTTGACATGGTTTTCCTCTTCCCGCCTCTCTGTCCTTCCTCGACTCTCCCTTTCCCATCGTAGGAGGTTTGGCCTCTGAGTTAGTGCCGAGCCTTCTCCATACATCCTGTGTCCCTTGTCGTAAAAACCATCCACTTGGGACCCCCTGGGGGGCTCAGTGGTTTAGCACCGCCTTTGGCCCAGGGCGTGACCCTGGGGTCCTGGGACCGAATCCTGCATCAGGCTCCCTGCAGGGCGCCTGCTTCTCCCTCTGCCTGTGTCTCTGCCTCTCTCTGTGTGTCTCTCATGAATAAATAAATAAAATCTTTTTAAAAAGAATTAAAAAAAAAAAAACCATCCACTTGCAGAAAGCTGCCTGAGGTACACAAACAGCAGTTGTGAGCTCAAGCACCAGAGAGGTTGGGACACTCGTGAAAAGACACAGCCGGGGGATCCCTGGGTGGCACAGCTGATTGGCGCCTGCCTTTGGCCCAGGGCGCGATCCTGGAGACCCGGGATCAAATCCCACGTCGGGCTCCCGGTGCATGGAGCCTGCTTCTCCCTCTGCCTGTGTCTCTGCCTCTCTCTCTCTCTCTCTCTTCCTCTGTGTCTGTGTGTGTGTGACTATCATAAATAAATAAAAAAATTTTTTTTTAAAAAAAAGACACAGCCGGTGAGTAAGTTCAGCCTAGCCTTGAACCCAGGCCTTGGACTGTGCTGGGGCCGGGGAGGTGAGGAGCACGGGCTCTGGCTCCGGCTGGCCTGGGTGTGAGTCCCCGCCGTGCCTGGTGATCTTGAGCAAACGCCTTCACCTGCTGTCGGGCATCAGTTTCCTCACCTGTGAAAGGGGCGGATGGGAGTCCCTGCTTCGTGCGGTGGTCGCGCGGTGTGAGAGCCTGTGTGCAGAGCGCGTGGGGAGTGACCCTTAGCTGGCAGGCTCGGCGGTCGCAGCACCCAACGGCACCCAACGACACCCGCGTGCCCGGATGCCCCGTGCAGTGCCGGGTGCTGTGGCAGGTGTTCAGTTTGCAAAGAAACCCACAGCGACACCTGTCGGTCACTGAGGAAAGCACTAGCTCGAGGCAAGTCCTGGTTCCCTAGATGCTGCCACACGCCTTTTGATGACACCGTTTCTTCGCGAAGCTGGGATTTGGGCATTTCCTCCCTTCCAAAGCAGGTCAGCATATACAGACAGGCCACGGCTTCCCTATCCATCATCTGTCAATGGACACCGAGGCTCCTGCCACAGTTGGGCTACTGTGGACATTGTTGCTGTGAACATCGGGGTGCAGGTGTCCCCGCGTTTCCCTGCATCTGCATCTTTGGGGTAAATCCCCAGCAGCGCAATTGCTGGGTCGTAGGGCAGGTCTATTTTTAACTCTTTGAGGAACCTCCACACAGTTTTCCAGAGTGTCTGCACCATTTCACATTCCACCAACAGTGCAAGAGTGTTCCCCTTCCCCACATCCTCGCCAACATCTGTGGTTTCCTGTCTTGTTGATTTCCCCCATTCTCACTGGTGTGAGGTGGGATCTCATTGTGGGTTTGACTTGTATTTTCCTGATGGCCAGTGATGCGGAGCATTTTCTCATGTGCGTGTTGGCCATGTCTATGTCTTCTTCTGTGAGATTTCTCTTCATGTCTTTTGCCCATTTCATGATTGGATTGTTTGTTTCTTTGCTGTTGAGTTGAATAAGTTCTCTATAGATCTTGGAAACTAGCCCTTTATCTGATGGGTCATTTGCAAATCTCTTCTCCCATCTGTAGGTCGTCTTTGAGTTTTGTTGACTGTGTCCTTTGCTGTGCAGAAGCTTTTTTATCTTGATGAAGTCCCAATAGTTCATTTTTGCTTTTATTTCTCTTGCCTTCATGGATGTACCTTGCAAGAAGTTACTGTGGCCGAGTTCAAAAAGGGTGTTGCCTGTGTTCTCCTCTAGGATTTTGATGGAATCTTGTCTCACATTTAGATCTTTCATCCATTTTGAGTTTATCTTTGTATCTGGTATAAGAGAATGGTCCAGTTTCATTCTTCTGCATGTGGATGTCCAGTTTCCCCAGCACCATTTATTGAAGAGACTGTCCTTTTTCCAGTGGATGGTCTTTCCTGCTTTGTCGAATATTAGTTGAACCATAGAGTTGAGGGCCCATTTCCAGGTTCTCTATTCTGTTCCATTGATCTACGTGTCTGTTTTTGTGCCAGTATCACACTGTCTTGATGATGCTGAGTGAAGTAAGTCAATCAGAGGACAAACATATGGTTTCACTCATTCGGGGAATATAACAAATAGTGAAAGGGAATAAAGGGGAAAGGAGAGAAAATGAGTGGGAAACATCAGAGAGGGAGACAAACCATGAAAGACTCCTGACTCTGGGAAACGAACAAGGGGTAGTGGAAAGGGAGGTGGGCGGGGGATGGGGTGACTGAGTGATGGGCACTGACGGGGGCACTGGGTGTTATGCTATATGTTGGCAAATCGAACTCCAACAAAAAAATATACAAAAAAAGAGAGAAAAAGGAAGTCAGCGCATTACGGGAAATGAGGGTGGTTGTTTCCAATCTGAGTTCAGGGTGGGAGGAGCTCTGCGGTGCCCAACAAGCCCACACACTCCATTTGTACACTTGTGTGTATTGAAGAACAGTTTGAAAGTCTTGCTCCAGGGCCTGCCCTTGACATGGTTTTCCTCTTCTGGCCTCTCTCTCCTTCCTCGACTCTCCCTTTCCCATCAAAACAGTTTGCTTTTCCTTTCCATCTGTGTGCATTTTCTTTTCAACGGGCTATGACATTATTAGACCAAAAAGACTTATGAAGCTTTTGGCCCTAGCTGCTTGATTAAAAAAAAAAAAAAAAAAACATATTTTTTTTAGAAAAAAAAAAAAAGCTTTTTAGGGATTTCTTGTAGCCTTACAGGTGCCATGAAAAATTATAGAGACTCTAAGACTGCCCAGAAAAAAAAAAAAAATCTGGCAACTTCTGCCCTAAGGCACACCCAGGGGTTTTCTCAGTATCTTCTGCAAATTAGATTTTTTTTTTTTTTGGTAAATATATTCTGAATGCACAGAGGAATGGAAGCACATCTTTTTTCTGCACCCTGTGTGCAGCGATGGAGTGGAGGGGTTCCCGCCTGGGGTCGCAGAACACAAGTGGAGGCCTCTCAGAAAAACGTAGCTCCAGACAGCTTGGGAAACCACTTTCTGAGAAGACAAGTGGCTGAGTGCTGGACTCTTGTCCTTCTGAGGGTTTCTTGGGGTCCTTGGCTGCAGACTCATCAGCTCTGCCTGTGGCCCCCGGGCCCTTGCACCTGCTGCCGCACAGGTGTGGAAGCCCAGTTGCTCAGGAGATGGAAGTGGCCCGGGTGCACGGTGGGGCTGTGAGCAAGGGGAGAGGCGCCCAGGAGATCCCAACAGGCGGGGGGGGGCTCGCACTCGCGGCTCCCCCCTCCCCCACTCTGCACAAGTCCAGAGCTGCCGTGAGACCCTCCGTGAGCCCAGACGTAAAGCATGGAGCACCCGCTCCCAGGGCTCGCGCCGCCCACACCACTTTCCCGAAGGATCTCTGCTGCTGCCTGTTTTGCTTGGTGCGGGGAAACCCGGGGAGGATTTTCACTTGTACCAATTAAGACTTCACTACGCTGGTGTAGGCCTTTTGTGAAGCCAAGGGGCCCGAGGGGGACTCTAGGGAAGCAGGGCCCCCTGTCCCCGGCCCCGAGGGCAGCTCCGGGGGTGGGGGACAGAGAAGGTCTTGGCCCCTCTGCCCTCACGCCGCACCCACTTTCAGACCTGCCCGCAGCGGGAGCAGCTTTCCAGCAGGTCCATTAATGACTGGAAATGTGGTCACGTGCCCCCAGGGGGGCTCCTGGGAGCCTCTGGAGTCGGGTAGAAGCTCCTTGCCAGGTGTCCACATGGCCCTTCTTGCAGGAGCACACGGAAGTTCTGGAAGGTTCTGCAAATGGAGCACTTCTCCAAGGCTCGGGGCCCTGTGACTTCCCAGGGTCTGTTTGATGTTCAAGGCGGGTTCAAGGACCAGTAGCCTCAGCCATGGAAGCTCGGTTCGTTGGCCTCGCCGGGGGTTGGGCCCCTGCCAGCCTCTCCAGATGGAACCTTCCCTTGGCTCACCTCACAGCTCAAGCCCCGGCTGGTCCCAGCTGCTCTGTGTTCCCTGCCCTGGCTCACGCCGTGCCCTCTGCACACAGGCCCTTCATCTCTACCCCCGCCATTTGCAGGCTCAGCTCACGGGTTCCCTCCTCTAAGGGGGACTCTTGCAAATCGTGGTCAGAGTATCTGAGTTCAAGTGATGACCTCACCCCTTAGGAACGTCCTGGGTCTCCGGGGCTTCCTCACCCTTAGGATGGGGATAAAATAGCACGTAATTCAGTGCCTCTCGGGGGCTAGGGTACCCCGGAACCACTTGGGGATCTCAGTAAACTGCCAATGAGCATCCATCTGGTCTCGGAGGAACCTGAGATCCTGCATTTCTAATGGACTCCCTGGTGACGGGGATGCGGCTGGTCCAGGGGCCACACTCTGGATAGCAAGCGCCTGTCTTGTGGCGTTACACGTGATGGGGCCTGTGACGTGCAGAGGACGGGCCTGGCCGGCCCCCGCGGTAGCTCTCCTTGTGTGTATGGGGACGCTTCTAGAGCGCGCCTGCCCACCCTCCCTCCAGGTGACCCGGCCGGGCTGTGGGCCCAGGGCATCTCTGACCCTGGTCTGACCTTAGACGCACCTCTACTCTCTCCTCCCCTTTCTATCCATGACTCCTTACGGGTTCCCCAATCTCCAGGCAGACCAGAAAGTTCCCAAGGCCTGACACATCAAAAGGGTGTAAGATGTGCTCATATGAAGATCCACTTCGTGGCTTTTACCATGTGAAATAGGTCATGTTGTTTCCAAAGAGGCATTTATTTTTTTGAAGGCAACACAGGAGAGGATTTCCTTCTTCTTCGGACCAATCCCCCCCTGGTTTTTGCCCACCTGGGGTGCTTGGGCTGGATCCCGAGGCCGCCCACAGCCCACAAGGCCCGGGTAGTGAAGGTTTCCAAGCAGCCGGGCTCTGAGATAGCATGCCAAACCCCAGCACACCTAATGACCCATTTTCACATGGCAGTCCCCCAGATTGAGATCCAAATACCCAAACATCAGACGGCTGCTGCAGGGCGAAGCAGCAGGAGCCGCCCAAGCTACTTATCAGACATTCTCTATTATCCCCTCCACCTGTTCCCGGATTTCCAAAGCAACACACCGGGTAATAGCCACTCTGGCACCAGAAAGGAGAAACGCCAACGATTTTAAGAGAAAGCTCCTTTTCTCGCTCTGGATTTTATAAATCGTAAAAGGGGCTCGCTGTGAAATAACCACTTACTGTCCCAGGGACTTGGTGATTTCTAAGCTTTTGAGCTTGAGCTGAAGCTTGAGGCTGGCGACAGTCTCAACCTGTGGCCTTCGAAGAATAAAAGCCTCGGGGAGGGGGAATGTGCAGGCGGATGAGATGGCTCAGAAGAGCAGTGGTGGGCCGTCCGGCAGAAGCGCGACCTGGGGATGCGAGGGGCCCCCGGGAATCCCAAGCCCACCTGTTCGTTTGCAGGTGGCCGTCCCCGGCTTGATCACCGCCAGCGGCCAGGCCAGAAACCGTGCACGGGCTCGGGACAGACGGACGGGGCGCTGGGTGTAGGTTTCCTGTGAGTCCTGTAGGTTTCCTCAAACTTCCACGTGCCTAAGAATGGGGTAGAGGGGTACTTCTTCACGATCAAAAATATAGATTCCCGGACCCTGGGCCTATTAAAGCTGGGGAAAGACTTGAGCATATATATACGTAATTTTATTTATTTATTTAGAGAGAACATAAGCAGGGGGAGGAGCAGAGGGAGAGGGAGAGAATCCCCAGCAGACTCCTCACTGAGCCTGGAGCCCAACGCGGGGCTGATCTCAACAACCCTGATATCACGACCTGAGCCAAAATCAAGTCGGATGCTTAACTGACTGGGCCGCCCCAGGCGCCCCGACTTGAGCACGTATTTTTAACAAGCTCCCCAAATGCTGTTGGGGCGGGTGGTCCCCTGACTGCACTTTGCAAAACACTGGCGGTGGTGCGTTTGTGGAATAGGAAGAAGAGACAGTCAGCTGTCGAGCTCAGGATGATCAAGGGAGAAGGAGCAGTATGTTCACTCACATGGCCTGAAATGCAATTTCCACAACAGATTTAGGCTACAGAAGTTGAGACAGGGCCATAGTCCCACTTCGTTCATTTATCCGTTCATTCAACAAATATTTCTTGGGTACCAACTGTGTGCCAGCTGCCGTGGGTGAGCTAAGGGTGAAGACAACAAGGCAGGCCCAAATCCTTGACGTCAAACATTCCTGTTTCCTTATGGGAGAGCTCAACAATGCGACAGATGAAGAAGGATGTCGAAAAAAAAAAAAAAAAAAAGAAGGATGTCGAGTACGTTAAGGCACATTTAGGAGTAGGCGAGGAGGTGGGAAATACTCCGGAGACGGAATATTGCAGGCGGGGAGGACGGTGAGAGCAAATGGTGCAACTTTGGAAACTGGGCGGTCCAGGATGGCGTCGCGGAGGAGGTGCCATTTAAGCAGAGACTTGAAGGGGGGTGAGGGGTCCATGCGGATCTCGGGGACAAAGCACAGAGACCCTGAGACTTCAGGGTGCCCCGACGTGCAAGGAGGCATGTGGTGGAGGAGTGATGAGGCGGGAACCTGGTAGACGGGGAGCACGGGGCGGGGGGCAGGGGGGCGAAGGTCTGTCCTGTTTGTCCAGGGCAATACCTGCTGAAGCCCCAAATCCCAGCACAATGATTAATGGTTCCCCCATTAATGGTTTATCAGTTTTGGATTAATGGATTAATGGTTTTGCTCTGGAAAGTTCCATGTCTGAACAATAAAATAATTATCCGTTGACCTGTTTATAGGCCACTGTAAGGACTCTGGGGCTCTGAGTGAGATCAGTCCCCGGGGGGTGGGGGGGCGGGGGTGAGCAGAGGGCTGACGTGGTTTCGTTAGATTGCAAGAGGCCCCGTCTGGCTGCTGAATTAAGAACGGACTCGGGCAGCGCAAGTAGGAGAAAGGGGAGCCCTTGAGAGGCAGCCCGTGGCGCGGGAGACGGAATAGTCCCCCCCTCCCGTTCCCCCCCCCCCCCCAGCAAAGTTCCCTGTGTCCCAATCCTGGGACTTCTGGCCGGGTGACCTCGTGTGTCAGAGCAGACTGCAGAGGGGCGATGGCGGATGAGCCTGGATCCCCCAGGTGGGCCCGATGTCCTCACAGGAGTCCTTCCAAGAGGGAGACCGGAGGGCCAGCGCCAGGAGGAGAGGCGGAGGGTGCAGGGAAGTGCTTTGGTGTTGAAGGCTGGGACCACAAGCCAAGGAGTCAGGCGGCCTCCGGATGCTCCCCGGAGCCTTGGGAAGGAACACAGGCCTGCTGACGCTCGATGTTGGCCCTCCAGCCCCTGCCCGACGTCTGACCTGCAGATCTGTGAGGGAACGAGTGCGTGTCCTTCTGAGCATCCGCGTTCACGGCACGAGTGGCAAATGATGGAGTGGCCTGGGGCTTCGGGCTCCACCGAGCAGTCGCTTCGACCTCTCACCTTCCTGCCTCCCGGTCCCTAGAAGTCGGGTGCTTCTCCTTCTAGAATTGGGGGAAGGACTTCTCTTTCACCACAACTCTGGAACAGAGGTCCACAAACTTCGGCCCGCTGCCTGCTTTTTGTAAATAAAGTTTTATTGGCACGCGGCCGTGCTCGCCGGTCACGGGTTGTCTCGGGCTGCTGGCACTCTGCAGGGGCAGAGCTAAGTTAGACCACGTGGCCCTTAAAGCCTCACGTATTCACAGCCGTCCGTCCCCTTTAGAGAATGCTCTAGAAGCCCCTTAGGGGAACGTCCTCCCCTCGTGATGACCCCACCCTTTCAGAGTCACGGGGCCGTCCACAGGCGAGGCCGCAGCAGCCGTGCAGGGCTCACGGTGACCTTGCCATTCACACCGGCCGTTGCACAATGAATCAAACCCAGACAAGCAGACTCCCTCTCAGATTTTGGAACTGGATTTCAAAGAAAACTTGCAGCTGGAACTGAGAACAAGCCTTGGCACATAGCTGCCACTCAGCAGGTATTTTTTGAATGAGTGAATCCATTCGGGAGGTACGGGGCTGGCCTCATGCACAGAGTGCAGACAGGAGCAAAGAGATCCAGCGTCTAGGGAAAGAGCAACGGCGCGGGTGTGCAGGGCGAAGCCGACACCGACACTGCAGGTCTCTAAGCGGAGAGGGGCTGGGGAAGCGGCCGTGCACTTGCCTTGCGTTGTACTGTTGCTGGGATGACAGATTATCTCACACTTAGTGGCTTTCACATGACACTAGCTCACCACCTCCGGGGGCCGGAGGTCTGGGCACAGCTGACCTGGGTTCTCAGCGTGGGTCTCACGAGGCGGAAATCAGACGTTGCCTGAGCTCTGTGCCTCTCAGGAGCTGGTGCTCTTTTTTTTTTTTTTTTTAGATTTTATTTATTTATTCATGATAGACATAGAGAGAGAGAGAGAGAGAGAGAGGCAGAGACACAGGCAGAGGGAGAAGCAGGCTCCGTGCAGGGAGCCCGGTGCGGGACTCGATCCCAGGACTCCAGGATCACGCCCTGGACCAAAAGCAGGTGCTAAACCACTGAGCCACCCAGGGATCCCCCAGGAGCTGGTGCTCTTTCTCTCAAGCTCTCTCTAGCTCATGCAGTGAGTGGCAGGATTCGGTCCTTTGCAGCTGTGGGACTGAGGCCCCTGTTCTCTTAATGGTCATTTGCCAGGAGCGGGTCTCCGCTCCCGGACGCAGCCCGCAGTTCCTTGCCACACGCACCCCCTCGCCCCTCTGCCCTTGCAGTGCCTCTCTCAAGTTTTTCAATGCTTAGGGCCCAGGCCCTTTGCAGGGCTCGCCTGGTGAGGTCAGGCCCACCCTGACCAGGCCACTCTTCTTTAGGTCAGTGTCAGCTAACCAGTTGCACACACCCTTACGGTGAGAGTGAAATGCCATCCCCTTCACAGGCCCTGCGTGCACACGAGGGAAGTGGATTATATGAGACATGTCCCCTAGGGGTTGGAATCTTAGAATAATCCCTCCCATCCGAGGTGCCAGCATGATTTCTGGTTCTTGGCACCAGAGCCACGGAGGCTTCTCTCCCTTCGTGGGAGAACCTTGGCTGAGACCGGGAGGGGGTGGAGGTCCTAAAACCAGTTTCAGCCTTGCTTGCCCATCGTGTGCAGGGACCTCCTCTCTCCGGGAGCAGAAAGGAGGAAGCAATCATGATGAAATGCTTGCCAGGCTGCCTGGGCCACAGCACAGATGACACAGCACGGCCGTGAACCCTGGCTGCTGCCCCGGTACACTCAGTCTTAATGTATTGACATTGGCAGCCTTTGTATATCTTGTCATGCCAATAAGGTAATTGAAATGGAATTGTCTCCAAGTGTCCAATTAATCAACAAATAAATCATAAACCTGTGGCCACTCATTCAGGGCAGCAAAGAGGCTTCTCCCTGGCTTCCTGACCACCGGCATGGATGGAGCTTAGGCTTTACCCCCCTCTAATGAGCTTTAGGAGAGGAGAAGGAAGGTGGGGCAGGTGACTTTTAGGGTATTTGCCCCTAGGAACTGTGTGCTTTATAAATGAGACCTTATTCTTCCCTCAAAAGAGGTTTACCCAGTAGATTTCATTCATTAAAAAAAAAAAAAAAAGGATTATGATCCACATTGTACAGAGAAAGAAACTGTGCCCCAGGGAGGAGAAGCAAATTGACAAAGGTCACACAGCAAGTAGAGAACAGAATCTAGGTTCAAAACTAAGTCTAAGCTCCAAAAGCCACGTTCTTTTCCCTCGATGCTATGCCGGAAATGCAGATTCAAGTGACAAATAATTTCAATGGTGGAGACAAATTTTAGATCCAGGATGGTGCAGAGCGAGAAAATATTTGCGTGGAGGTCCTCTGCCCGCTGCTCCCCTGGCTTAGCCTTATTAGATGTTGGTGTTGGAATGAAAGCGAGAGACCGCGGGCATTGTCTGCTGCACCTGCATCCCTACGGGAGTGTTCTCATGCTCTTTTTGTAGCAAAACGCCTCGAAAACCCCTTGAGTTCCCAAAATGCTTCCAAAATCCAGAGCGTTCCATCCTCTTCGGATAGAAGAGAAACTAAGGGCCCGTTCTCAGACGTGGCTCAGGAAATAGGGCATATTGTTTCTCTCCTTGGGGTGCATCAAAGAGCTTCCAGCATCTTCCCCCAACCCCGCTTCTTTTTCTGTCCCTTCAAATCAATAAGTTAAATGGATTAGGCTTTAACTAAGACTGGCTGAGCCCAAAGCATGGGGCACTCCAAAGAGCCAAAGAAATATTGGGGTGTCCTCACTGAGCCTCAGAATCACAAAATGTTGACCTGCCTCCCTGCCTACCTGCAAGGGATTCCTGTGCACACTTAACGGGGGCTTGCATCTGCTTTGGGGTGTTACAAGCAAGAGGGGTCTTGGGGTGAGCCTGTGGGATTCTGCTGTAGAAAATGTGACCCTGAGCCCGTCTGGTCGAGAGAAGGGGAGGTAGGATGCCGGTGTGTTGAGTGGTTTGCCACCCAGTGAAAATGAGGAAAGAAACCAGCCTTTTCCTAAAGGCACCTAAGCACATCTGCAGCGAGCAGGAGGCCATCTGCCGTGCACAACTGCATTGTTGTCGATCAGAACCAAGCTGGGCAGACCGGAGCTGTGCTGAATACCCAGCAGCCCCCAGGAGGCAAATTGGTCCTTCTCCAGGGAGCTGTGGCTTCAGAAATCCTTACAGCTCGGGGAACGAACCAATGGGGTGATGAATAATAGCACCAAAGACGCTGTGATGTGCCGGAGAGCTACAGTCCCAGGTGCACAGACTGTATTCCTGGGCAAGAAGCCTCTAACCTGATGGCCAGATAATTACTGGGGGAAGAGTGGGATTTGAAGTGTCCCCCGGTCGTCCAGTCCCAAGCAAACTCCTTCACTTACGTCCTTCCGCTCCCTTCTCCTCCTCACCTCTCCTACAGCTGCACATGTTTGCCTCTCGCCTCTGGATTGTTAACAACTGCCCACTAAAGTCTCCTCGACCCCAATTGCATCCTACCCTGTGCCTGAAAAAAAAAGAAAAAAGAAAAATACGAATCTGATCACCTCACTCTACTTCCTCCAACCCCTCGGGGGCTTGGCCTGGGCCCCGCAGACCCCGCTCCAGCAGCGGACACTTTATGCGACCGTGACTCTGAGCCACACGTGAGGCTGTTCCTCGCCATTCGTCGCTCATTCTCCTGCCTTTGCCTGGAATCCCTTAGCTCCCCTTCCTGCCAGGTCCCAGGAGAATGAAAGATTCCACCTTCCCCAGACGCTGGGGGTTCCAGCTACTAAATCTGGGAATAACAGAGCATTTGGGAATCTAGTTTTGTCATTTCCTGGGGAATGACTGACACTTGCCTTCCATGGTGCCAGTAGGGATGGGGGTCCTGCCCTCTGTGTCGAGGGGAGTGACGGGGAGCTCTGTGGGCCATGATCTTAGTGTTTGGAAATTCTTCTCAGGGCGGTGAACACCCCCAAGAGTCTGGGGCAGAATCACTTGCCTCCCTCGTTATGCTCCTGTGGAGGTCCTGGGTACTGGCCAAGCACTTGTACTAGGATGCTGGAGCCCGTGGTTCACCCACCCTATGTCCAGGACCCACTGGTGCTTGATTTTTATTTTATTTTATTTTATTTATTTTATTTTATTTTATTTTATTTTAGTGCTTGATTTTTAGATGGAAGGAAGGAAGGAAGGAAGGAAGGTAGGAAGGAAGGAAAGAAGGAAGGACAGGCAAGGGAAGGAAGGTTGAGAGGATGGATGGATGGATGGATGGCTCTGTCTTTCTCTCAAGCTCAAGCTACTACTCAAGCTACTACTCAAGCAAGCTACTCCGGGATGAGGATCCTGTCTTCATCACCTTCACCTCCCCAGCCCCAGCACAAGGCCTGAAGCACATAATTGCTTAATAAATGTCCGATGGAAGGAAGTTGGCGGAGGGGTTGGCTGGCAGCACCAGTCACTTGGATTACCTCGGCCCAGGCAAATCCCATGGGCATTTGGAGACCTGGGCACCTACTATGCTTTCTTGAGTTTGTTGCCTTGCAAAGTTCTACCAGTTGAGGGTCTTGGATCTCCTGGAAGGGAAGGTGCAATAGCAGCACCCACCAGGTTCAGAGGATTGGGAGCAACAATCCACACGGTAAAAGGGTCAGGGTAGTCTGGCGAGGGCTTTCCTTCTGAACCTGCGTGGTGTGGTTTTTCTCTTAAGTGATGCTAATGTTGACTATCATGGGGAGGAGGGCAGAGGGGACCTCCCTCCAGGGTTTCAGAACCTGCTCTGCCTCCTGGCCCATACATAGGCTTTCATTTTTTGCTCAGAGACTGGCTTTCCAGAATGGCCCTCTGAAACCAAAAAAAAAAAAAAAAAAAATCCTTTCAAGGTAAATTAAACGAAAGTAAACCTCGATAAAATTTCAGTTTGGTGGCATGTTTTATGAGAAACTGATGAGCGGCCCTGTCATATATTTAAATCTTGCTATTTGAGCCAGAACCCAAATATTGCCTTTCTGTGAACTAATTCAATGTTGCCTGTCTACTGTGATTTTTTTTTTTTTTAAAAAGAGTTTTCCTTGTAGGAAGGCACATTCACCTTCTTCATGCTTGAGTTAACTATGCAGGAAAACAAAACCATCCACAGTAAAAGGCTCCTCACATTTGGAAAAAAAAAAAAAAAAAACCCAGTGCAGGAAGCAATCCCCTCCAGTTGTCAATGAGCAGAATAAACAAAAGGACAAATCCATTAGGAAGGTCCTTCCCCACCGCGATGCCCGGTGCATAGTAGGTGCTGGGTAAGTAAATATTTGTCGACAAGCTGCTAGATTATAGGCCCTGGGATGGCGAGGACAGTGTGCATGTCTATTTTATTCACTAGCGTGCTCCTTCAGCTTAACATCATAGCAGGCACGAAATAGAAGCTCATTCATTCATCCAGCAGCTGCTCTGTGCCGGGATTACTCGGGGCCCCGTATAAATATTTGTTGTATTAGCTAGTGCTTTCACACAGACGTGACTGAATAAATAAACGGATAAATGACTGGAAAAAAACAATAAGCCCATCAACCCACCAGCCAATAACCAATTTCATTTCCCTTTGTTCTAGTTCTAGAACACTAAGCCTTGAGATGTCTCTCCCTGTACTTCTTCTCACTTGCTTTGCTGGCTCTGATGAATCTTCCCATCTCTGCCTCCCCAAACCGTGAAGTGTCAGTTCGTGTGCCATTTCGTTGAATCATCCCATCTGGTGAGATGTGAATCCTTTTGCTTTTGGATTACTTTGTCACTTTTTATCTACGCCGCTGAGCACAGTCAAAACCCTGAGCCCCTCCTGCAGGTAGCCTCGGTGGCAGGAGCCAGGGAGGCAGAGATGACAAAAGAGCCAGGCTCTACCCCGGGCGGGAGTCACTGGCGTTCAGCGTATGTCACACCTGCCTGCCCAGGTGGTGAAAGCCCCCCGTGGCTCTGACACAGAGGTTCACGCTCCTCGTAACCGCACACAGCGCCTAGCAACGAGCCCGGCCGGACAGAGGCTCCCGCGTCCACTCAGTGCGTGGACGCGTGAGACGTGCAGCCCTTGCGATCCTTGCTTTGGTGGAGCTGAAATGCAAGAGGAGGCAGGGCAAAGCTGAATTGCAGCATGTTGGTGCGTCTCAGGTGGGGCCTGGGGAGCCTGGGAGGAGAGGAAGGAGCCCAGGGGTCAAGGTCACGGGTCTGCGCTACTACACTGCTTGGTAGGTTCAAAGGTGGCCACGGGTCTCTCAGTGGTGGGAGTGAGGCTTCCTTGATAGTAGCCCAAATGCTTTCCGTGCTGACTTCCGCAAAATAAAACGGACGGAAGCCTTAATTGGTTCCCAGACCTGCAAAGTCATGGGTTGTCATCTGTCCTCAGCTCTTGGTTCTCTCATCCTCTGGGCTGGCTTTGGTTTCAGGCAGACTGTCCTCTGGGGTCGTCCTGCCTTCTGCTGCTTCTGGCTCTCTAGAACCATTTTAGCATCAGCACTTTCTCGGTGGCTCCAGCAAGGGTCTTGGGGTTGCTCTCAGGTCCCTAATGGCCAGGACGTTGAAATATGCTGATTACCTGGCCTGGGTCAGGTGCCCACCCAGTGATGTGTGTTATTGGCACAGTTCCTGGGAGCCCCGCTGAAAATGGAGAGGTTGTCGTGTGCTTTTTGGGCAAATCCTCCCCCCTGCCTGGCGAGGCCCACCACTGCTCATACTACCATAAAGACCAGCCCTGTACACCTATCCCCACCAGCCAGGGTTTTGGGATCAGAGTTGAGTTGGAAGGCAGCCACTCGCAACCGCATGCCTGGCCTTGTCAATGCTGCCTCTGCTGCAGTTGCAATAAAATCTGCACGCTGGAGGGAAAAAAAAAAAAAAAAGGTAGCTCGGGTGGCTCAGCGGTTTAGCTCTGCGTTCAGCCCAGGGCCTGATCCTGGAGACCTGGGATCGAGTCCCACATCGGGCTTCGTGCATGGAGCCTGCTTCTGTCTCTGCCTCTCTCTCTGTTTCTGTCATGAATAATAAATATAAATAAATGAAATCTTTAAAAAAAAAAAAAAAGGCAAGTCCTCAGGCAAGTCGCCCCTGCTCTCTGGACCTCCAGCTTCCTCACCTATAAAACAGTGGGATTGGGGAAAGTCAGCTGATAGGGCTTCTTCCCACCTAGGAGCTGATAATGTCCCCTCCCATAGTTGGAAGAATGGAGCTGCTCCCCACGGGCATCGTCATGACCTTAAACTCATCCTTACATCCCAGCGGCATGGCCTGGCCATTTCCACGTTGATAATCACAGTAGCAGTGGACTGATGGCCACCAGCACGCAATGTGTGGCTCCTGTGCGCTGGCAAAGTGCCATGTTCAGTATTATCTCATTTAGTCTACATGCCAACCCTGTAAAGTGGGAATCTTTGGCCCCATTTTACAAATAAGGAGAGCCTAGAGCCTACGTGAACAGCTGGCAGCATGTTCCCAGTGGCCACCTCCATAGAAGCAGCCCTGAAATCAAGCAGCAGAGCATCACCTGCACCCAGGAGCACCCGCAGCCCCTCCCGGTCGCTTCCTCTCCGCAAGGCAGCCACAGTCCTGACCGGTAGCACGGGAGGGGCTGCAGCTCCCCCCGGGTGCTCTGGCCTCCAGCCACGTTCCCGGCTTCGGTGGTTTCCCACCCGTGGGTCATGTTATGTTTTTGAAGGCCTTGCTGCGTAGTTCAAGTCTCAGGAGACGACACGGATGAGAGGAGGTCTCCGGATGATCCCCTTGCCTCACGATCTCACCAGAAGCTTTATCCAAAACACCCAGACAGATCCTGATGGGGCCGGTGCCACCTGGACCCAAGTACACGTGGTGCCAGGACCAGCCTGGCAGCTGAATGGGCTTACACCACCGAGTAGGAAAACCACATTCCTCCTTGAACAAAAGGGCTTCTCCGCACGACTGTTTCCAAGTGATAAACAGCTCAAAACAGATAGGAATGATAGTAGAGTAAGGTAAATAAGGAACCCTCCAGAATAATAGTGGGGCTCCCCCCCCCCCCCCGCCGCTGGTAGCAAAGCCAAGAGTAATTACCACCCTGAGCAGTGGGGAGGGGGGAGTGATTGCTGCTTCTACAACATTCTAATTACCAGTTACTAAGAATCATAATAAAACTGAAAGGAGGCTTTTAAAATCTCACCTTTGAGTAACTGCTCCAGGTGGCAAAAAGCTCAGCACTGGGGATCCTGCGTTTCCCCGGGGCCGGGCACTTGGCCTGGGCTCCTGAGGTTGGATGGGGAGCACAGCGCTGATGCGGAGGGAGGAGCAGAGAGGGAGGTCGCCTTCGTCCTGGAGCCGTTACCCCTGATGACAAGATCAACGGCTCCTCCGCCAGAGCTTCATGCAGGCAGATGCTGACTTAGACACGATTTTCTTGGCTTCTGTGGCTGTCATCCCCATTTGGCTCGGTTTGCCTTTCTGTTGGGGGCAGAGCACTTTCATTATGTCGTGAGTAGGACTCCAAGAACCTGTTCTGGCAAAGCCCTCTGCTGGCACGGCCCATGTGAGGGAGACACCCGCCCCCCCCCCAGGGAAGCCAGCAGTCTCGGCCCTCATGGAGTTGATAATCCAACAGAAATAAAATATAACAGAAGTTGTGTCTCGAGGAAGCATCTCATCAGATGTGCAGTATGATTTGTCAGGAGCTGCCCCTGGTTTGGTTTTTAATTTAATTTTATTTTATTTTATTTTTTAATTTATGATAGTCACAGAGAGAGAGAGAGAGATGCAGAGACATAGGCAGAGGGAGAAGCAGGCTCCATGCACCGGAGCCTGACATGGGATTCGATCCCGGGTCTCCAGGATCGCGCCCTGGGCCAAAGGCAGGTGCCAAACCGCTGCGCCACCCAGGGATCCCTGGTTTTAAAGTCATAGTTGCATGCAGCCCAAACTAGGTCGCGCGAGTTCAAAGTCCCCCCCACCCCCAAGTCCTTGGCGGACCGTGTACAGGTATGAGTGCAGGTACTTTGCATCTAATTAACGACACACAATCTCTAATTTTAAGGTTAATAAAGATAGAAGGATAGGTGATTTTTTTTTCCTTTTTAAAAGACTTCTTTTAACTTTATTGAGGAATAATTAACAAATATAATTGTATATATTTAAACTGCACAGTATGATCGTTGATATATATACGTACTGTGGACTGATGGCCAAAATCAAGTCATGAACACATCCGTGCCTTCACATACTTAACTCTGTGTGTGTGTGTGTGTGTGTGTGTGTGAACACTTAAGACCTACCCCCAGCAACTCCCAAGTGTGCATCATCATAGTACTTGACTGTGGTCCTCATGCTGCGCATTAGATCCTCAGAACTTACTCTTCTTGTAACTGAAAATTTGTATCCTTGGACCTGCATCACCCCCATTTCTCCCTCCTCTCAGCTCTTGGCAACCACCACCCTAATCTCTATTTCTATGAAATAGGCCTTTCTTTTTTTAGACTTCACATATAACCGATGCCAAACAGTATTTGAGTATTTATCTTTCTCTGTCTGGCTTATTTCGCTTGGCATAAGGCCCTTCAGATCCATCCATCTTATGGCAAGTGGCAGGATTTCCTTCTTTCTCGTGGCTGAATAATATTCCTCTGTGTGTGTGTGTGTGTGTGTGCGTGCGTGTGTGTGTGTGTGTGTGTGTGTGTCTTATCCTCTTCGTGCATTCATCTGTGGAGGGGCATTTAGTCTGTGACCATATCTTGGCTACCGTGAATCGTGCTGCAGTGAACATGGATATGAAGATATCTCTTTGAGATACTGGATACTCAATAGCAAACAAGTAAATGATCCGACTGAAAAATGGGCTAAAGAATAGAATAGACATTTTTCCAACGAAGACATACAAATGGCCAACAGGCACAGGAATAGCTGCTCAACATTAGGAGTCCTCAGGGAAATGCAAAATCAAGACCACGGTGAGATAACACCTCCGACCTGACAGGATGGCTATTCTCTGAAGGCAAGAGATAACAAACGTTGGCGAGGAAAGGTGACTCGTACGCTGTTGGTGGGAATGTGCACTGGGACAGCCGCTACGGAAAACGATATGGGGGTTCCTCAAAAAGTTAAAAATCGAACTGTCATATGACCCAGCAATCCCACCCCTGGGTGTATATCCAAGGGAAGTGAACTCAGTATATCCAAGAGGTGATTTTCTCTTGATTCTCACACCAAGTAAATCATCTCTCCCTGAAGACATAGGTGGGATTTCTGGAGTAGAGAGGATGGCAGAGTCGTGTGCTGACTTATTTATTATTTTATTGAGCAGTTGAGAAGATGCCAGGCCCTCTAGCAAGGGTTATAGAGGGATTAAGGTGGGAAAGACTCAACCTCTGCTCCCAGTGTCTCGAAGAAGATGCCACTTGCAGACAAATAACTGCAAACCCCAAGACGTAGGCAACATGCTTGAGGAGGTCAGGGAGGGCTTAGACTTTCTGGCAGGCGAGATGGTCCGGGAAGACTTCTCAGAAGGGGTGGCACTGAAAGCATCAGGAGGACATTGATGAGCAGAGGCAGGTAGAAGCTGGAGGTGGGAAGCTGGAATGGAAGGTGGGAGGGCAGACCTGGGGAGCAGTGAGGGAAGCTGCTCATGCACATCCTTGAGAGTCAGATGACTGGGAGGCAGGTGGGGCACCAGTAGGGATTTCCCAGCGCCGGAGGTCAAAGCAGACCTTTCGGGATTCGGCGACTACACCTGCTTCCTGGTAGGCAAGTGTGTGTATGTGTGTGTGTGTGTGTGTGTGTGTGTGTATTAAAATATAAATAACATAAAAGTCACCCTTTTAAGAATTTTTAAATGTATACATCAAAGACTTTAAGTACCTTCACAATGTTGTGCAGCCATCACCACTATCCATTTCCAGAACTTTCTCATTATCCTAAACAGACTGTGCACCCATTAAACAGTAGCTCCCATATAGGTCCCTTCCTGCCTGCCCTCAGCCTCGTACCCTGGTGTAGCCTCTTCTACATTCTGCCAATGTGTAGCCTGGTGTAGCCTCTTCTACATTCTGCCAATGTGCGTGTGTCTACCCTACGCACCTCATGCAAGTGCGTACACTTGCATTTGTCCTACAACATTTGTCCTTTTGTGACTGGCTTATTCCACGTAGCAGAACGTCCTGGAGCTTCATCCATGTTGCAGCGTGTATCAGAACGTCTTTGCTTTTTTGAGACTGAATAATAGTCCGTTGTGCATCTGCACCACATTTGGTTTATCTATTCATGTGTTGAGGGTCATTTGGTTTGTTTTCGGCTTTTGGGGACTGTGAATACTGCTGTTAATGAACGTGGGTGTACGTCTAGCATCTGTGTGGATCCCTGCTTTTATTTTTTATTTTTTGGATCCCTGCTTTTTCAGTTCTTTGAGGGTACATGCCGATAAGTGGAATTGCTGGATAATGTAGTAATTCTGTGTTTAATCTCTGGAGGAGCTGCCAAACTGTTTTCCATTTCAAACTCCCACCGGCAGTGGGCCAGGGTTCCGATTGCTCCGTATCCTCGTCAACACTTGTTATTTTCCGTCTTTATACTGATAACCATCTTCATGGACACGAAGTGGTGTTAGATTTATATTTGCTCAAGCAACAGCTTCTTTGGTTTGAGTACCGTCCCCTAGATTTTCAGCTGGCTCATGTTCCTGATTTGCAGAGATTTCAACTTTTGTTCTTTTCCCTTCTTGAATAACACTGTGGCAAGATAACCAGAGAGGACCTTTCGAGAAGCTGAGCTTTTGGGTCATCAAATGCTGGCTTGGAAAACCAGCCCATCCTTTTAGTTCCTTTTTGTTGTGACCTGGACACAGTTTACCAGGTTCCACCCAGTTCTTTTCAACTAGAAAGGCAGATTTCTTCAGTGTCTGCTAGGTTTTCTCCCAGAACATCATCTTTAATAACAATGAATCTAAAGGAGCCATATGTGAGGGTTGGGGGGAGGGAATCACTAATTCATCTTCTCTGACAGTTTTCAGTTCACAGAAATGTGGGAGGAACTCAGCTCAGGAATGAGCCTCCCTTTGGGGAAAACTATAAATAGATTGAACATCATATGGTTGGGAGTCCACAGACCTGAGCCCAACAACTTACTGGTTCTGTGACTTTGCAAGTTGACCTCTTTTTGGTGAGTGGGGGGTCGGGGAAAGTTATAAACCTTTTTTTAACCTCTTTTTTTAACCTCTCTTTCTCAGTTACCTTATCTATAAAATGGGGATATTTGATCAGCTTCATATGGTTTTTGGAGGATTCAGTGATGGAATGCCTATAAGTCACCATAATGCCTATAAGTAACCATAGCTGGCACATAGGGAATGTTCCAGATCTGTTAACTTGCATTAGTTTTGCTGAGCCCCAGCTTCTTTTTCTGTGAAATGGAGCTAATAATAGTTTGTTTCAAAGGCCATTGTGTAAACTAATGGATCCAATGCATGTAAAGTTCTTGGGACAGGCGTGGCACACGGTGATTGCTCAGTATGCCTGGGTCATGATGTCACTGCCAGGTTGGCTGATGCTAACCTCCAGTGCCCCTGGACAAGCAAGTACTTATCCTTAGCTCAAAGGATTGTGACGATTTCCAAATCTGGTTGAGCCATACGTAGCTTGTGAGAAGAAAGCTTCACAAACACCGTAATGGTCTCCTGAACATTAATTAGTCAAAAGATACATGTTCTATTCTCTGATCCATCTCCAGTTTTTTGGTTTTTTTTTTTTTAAGATTTTATTTATTTATTCATGAGAGACGGGGGTGGGGGGGCAGAGACACAGGCAGAAGGAGAAGCAGGCTCCATGCAGGGAACCTGACGTGGGACTCGATCCCAGGACCCAAGGATCAGGCCCTGGGCTGAAGGCAGCGCTAAACCTCTGAGCCACCCGGGCTGCCCTCTAGTTTTCTGTTTGACCATAGGCAAGTCCCTCCAATCTTTGGGCCTCGATTTCCTGCTATTCACAGACCCTATCAAAGATGATAAATAAATATGGCCTGTGTGCCTTTAGTCTCCATGGCAGACAGTACTAATTGATCCCAGGACTCCTACCCACTGAGACCAACCTCAACCTCAGAGTCCTTCTCAACACAGCACTACAGGCAGCAACTAATCATCCACTGCAGTTGGTTAGTGAGTCGAACCCTATTTGATGTCCTAAGTGGAAATCCTGACTCCACCAACAAACTTTTCTCCCAAACCACCATAAACATGGGCAGACGTGCTAGGATTTTTAAGTATCTGATAAGTTACAGCCTCTGAGTATTTTCACTAGGCCAGGTCCCAGAGAACACCCTCAAAGGAGCAAGAAGTACTCTCAAGCTACTCTTAAACCTCCTCCAGAAGAGGGCTTCAGCCTAGCATGAGGAGGAGAACACGAATCAGGGAGTTAGTCCTAAGGGGAAGCGACAGGTACCCCTGGTGCAGTCTGCCTCTCCGGGCTGTGCCCACGGTTCAGAGAGGAGAGCGGGATGCAGGGGAGAGGGCACCACAGACTTCCCAGTGGCGAAAGGGGAGTATATCCCCTTAGGTTGGTTTTTCTGGGAATGGGCCCTTCTGCCCCACAGAGACCACGAGCTCACTGTTCCAGCTGGGGGCTAATCGACATTCTCTGGCTTCTCCATTTCCTGCCTGCTCTAGAAGCCACTGTCCTCGGATGGTCCGGAGGGACTATACATATAGTTGTATGTCCTCGAACAAAGACATACCCCAGCACCACAAAATAAGTAAAGAAATAAAGATACACAAAAAGACTGATAGCACCTGAGACATTGTGCCAGATTCCTGGTTTCGACATATCACACTGTGGTTATGGGGCTGCCATTACTGGGTAAAGCTTTATTATAGCTACAGGGGACCTCTGTCTTGTTTTTGAAGTTTGGGGTTTGTCATTATTTCATGATTGAAAGGGTTTTTTTTTTCCATTTTTATTTATTTATTTATTTATTTATTTATTTATTTATTTATTTATTTATTTTATTTTTTAGGAATTTCTACACCCAGTGTGGTGGGGCTTAAACTCACACCCCCAAGATCAACAATCACACGTTCTACTGACTGAACCAGCCAGGCACCCCTAGAAGGTTTTGGGTTTTGTTTTTTTTTTTAATGAAATTCTTGCAAATGCATCAAACATTTCAAGACAGTACTCCTGGGCTGTAGCTCCAGATGTGAACTCCTCTACTGGGTGCCAGGAGTCCAGGGTCCAGTGAAAGGAAAGGAGTCACAGCCCCTGTGTTTACAGCAAGAGGCTGAATGTGTCCCCCATCTTGCAGGCCACCTGTCTACCTGAGTTCACGAGGGGATCAGAGTTGTAAGTGCTCCATACTCCAGACATGAACACCAAGGCCTCAGTCAGAGCAACCCCAGGTACCTGGCAAAACTAGTAACTTGGCATCTCTCTCTCTGTTTTTCTCCCAAATTCATAGTCTGGGATGCTTTCTGTCTTAAAAGCAGCTGTTTCTTCAATTCTGTACATGACAAGATTTCTCTTTTTAAAAAGCCTTCAACCCCATTTGTCTTCCATTCCCGCTACAGGGCCTCGAGGAGCTCAAGCCCTGGGAAAATGTGATTAATTCGAAGACTCATTAATTACTCTTGTATTGAGGGAGGCCTCTAAACCCGCTCTCATCTCCCAAAGACGGCTTACATGTGAGCCCGTGCTGCCTGGTTGGGCGGCAGGCAGAGAGTCTGCATTTTAGAAAACATGATTTTAGAGAGTTTGCCGGGAGGGTTCTCACATCCTGAGGCTGTTGCTGAAAATAAGCCACAGTTTCTGTTGGGTCAATGGACAGGTCCAGCTCAACCCCTGAGACACCTTTTTTGGTTTCCAGCTAGAAGTGGAAAGAGCCTGATCACAGCCGGGGTTCTTGTGACGTGTGGGGAGATCATTCCTAACGCAATCTAGACTCTGGCCTCTCTCCTTCTAGAGGAGATGTGCCATGTGAGGCTTTTGTGTTTGTCTGTTTCAATTCTTAAAAATCGCTTTACTGCCTGGGGGAAATGATACGTGCTAAGTCTAAGTTAAGCTAAGCTAAGTCTAAGTCCATTCTTCCACCCGGATGCCATCGCCCCAACATTTTGATGAGTGTTCCCCTAGATCTTTCCAGGCTTTGGGACACGTGTAGATATTACACATAGATAGTGTGCGCATGGAGGTAAGGTGTACTCGGGGGCCATTCCGAAGCCTACCTTCCCCATCCGCATCGTTAGAGGCTACGGCCCATCGCCACCGAATTCAAACCTCGCTTCATCACCGCGTCCAACTTCTATCCAGCGTATGTGTGGCCCTTCCTCAACGCTAAGCACTAGTCACAGCTTGCAGACGATCTCACTTAATCCTCCCAACGTCTCTACGCAATGAGTACTATCACCGCCTCCCTTTTGTAGCAGAGAATGCTGAGACACGGAGAAGGTGAGAGACGTGCCCGAGACCGCACACCCAGGGCAGGCACTTGAATAAGACGGTTGGTGCCGGAGGATATGCTCTTACTTGCAGGGCTACTCTGCTGCTCAATCCTGAATCCAGGCATCACCGAACTCATCCGTTCCTGGGAGAGCGAACGTCTGACGCCCAGAACACGATTTCTCATTCTTGTTTCCACGGCAGACATTACTAATTGAGCCCAGCTCCATTCTTCTGAGGATCCCAGACTGGCTTAGGCTCTGTCTTGATGCATCACCACGCGGGCAGTGACTGTCGAGCCACTGGGATAGGTTTGGGGACGATGCCTGTATGTTTTCCCTGAGCCGTTTAATGCTGCTCCCCTCCTTTGAGAGTAAGGAATCAGGCCCAGAGGTAACTGACTTGTCTAGGTGAGGAGCAAAGCCACGGCTGCTGCTTGGTCCCCTCCGTTACCAGTCCCCTCTCTCCCTACCCTACACCGCTGTCTCCCCAGGTGGAACAGAGCAAGCGATGGCTACCTTGGGGGACACGTGCTCATCAGAGTTTCGTGGCAGCCTAGCTGTGCCTTTGGATAACTCAGAGTTAACCAGAGAGGAGGGGCCGCAGAGGATCATTTTATCACAACGCACTTTATAGAAGATGTTGCCAAATGGAGCGCATTAGTGTTATCAGTGCTTTTAATTTATGCAGTGGCCACAGCCCAGGGGGGGCAGCAAACCTGGCTTGATGTCAATTGCCAGGAGTTTACTGAGAGTGTCCGGGACTCTGGGGGGCCCCGTGGGAGGTCCAGGAAGCCTGCCTTCAAGGAGTCGGTTCACTCATTCAACAAGCATGCGTTGAGCGCCTCCTGTTTATACCCATGCAAAAGCCACAAATAGGACAAGGTGGTACTGGTGGGGCTTCCTATAGAGAGGACCCTTTTCCTTCCATCCCCAGTTTTGTTTTCACTGAGCAGTAAAGACACGGGAGGAAGACAGTAGGGATCACGGTGTTTCCCGACAGAGCTGACGGGGAAACGACACCTGGGCCTTGACCAATTCTCATCCCCAAGGGCCCCAGTGGCAGGCAGGGATGAAGGACCACAGGCCTCCATCATCCACCTGCAGGAACCTGGTCTTTCCCAGGACTTAACCTCTGGCGAGGAACAGACCAGAATGCGTACACCCCCAGGGGGCAGGTAGGCGCTGGGCAGGCTCTTCCCTTCTCCCAAACTTTCCAGCCAGGCAGGAGTGAGTGAAGGGGCAGAGGGGAGCCTGGCATGTGGGTGACTGGGGCTCCCTCCGGGGACACTTGGCCAGGACTCAGGGGCTCTCTTCTCTAACCAGCCTCTGCTAAATTAGCTCGGGTGCTGGGGATTCAGAAAGGGGGATGGCAGTGGGGCTCCAGCCTCTGGGAAGAGTTGACGTAGGACCCTAGGTTTGGGCCTGTGAGTTGGGGCCAGTTTAGGTGGACAGGACGCAGGGCCAGCCCTGGCTCCTGGACGTAGACGGGGAAAGGACCGTGGAACACAGTGAGGACAGCAGAGGGGCTCTGTGGGGCGTAACTAGATCCAAAACACAGTATTTTGAACCTTGCAAATTGAGCAGGTCTCCAGTTCAAATCTACGAACCCGGACGCTTTGAGTTAAGTTCACGACGTTGGTGGCTGAAGTCTGTGGGTGCGGTTCTCAGGTCGTGGCATGTGGGGAAACGTGTTCTCGTGCAAGAAGAGGGAGAGCTGTGTCCAGGGGGAAGAGAAGGGACTCTGGAGCCTGGTAGATGTTCTTTCAAATCCTGGCTCCGCTGCCTGCCAGCTGTGTGACCTCATACGGATCACTTAGCCTCTCAGAGCTTCTGCTTCTGCCCCCGTTTATAAAATGGGAACATCATGGATTTCCCAGGTTGAGAAAATTAACTTAATCAAGGCTTGCAAAATGGCCTTTCTGTGCTTCTCCCTATACTCTCTTTCATCTCCACCCAACCCACCACCTCCTCACCTCTCCACCCGGAGGATTTTTTTTTTTTTAATTTTTATTTATTTATTTATTTATTTATTCATGAAAAACACAGAGAGAGAGAGAGAGAGAGAGAGAGAGAGGCAGAGACACAGGCAGAGGGAGAAGCAGGCTCCCTGCAGGGAGCCCGACATGAGACTCGATCCTGATCCCGGGTCTCCAGGATCCCGCCCCGGGCCTAAGGCAGGCACTAAACCGCTGAGCCACCCGGGGATCCCCTCCACCTGGAGGATTTTGATATCAGATGCAACCCTAACTCTCAAGTGAGAAAAAAATTTAAAAGCTTTTCTGTAAAGAATATAAATGCAGAAAGTCAGCTTGTACTAATATAAGTGGTTGTAGGGTTTTTTTTGGGGGGGGGGGTTCTTTTTTAAGGACAGGAGAAAAAAGCGCTCTGGTAAGTTACAATCTCCGGAAGTAACTACCATTCATTAAGAAGGACGTTTGGCTGATTCCCCAAAGTCGTAGAAAAGGAAATGAGATGCAAACTCTGGATTTGCGTAATCGCGGAGGTTTGCCCGCTCCTGTGCCGCCTGCAGGGGCTCGGCGTGAAGGGCAGCCCCTGCCTGGCCTGGGTGCCCTCTGTGCCCCTGCTCCGCGGGGTCCCCCTCGGAAGGAGGCTTTAATGACCACTCAAGTGGCATTTCGTTTCTAATTAAGAGCGGGGAGGAAAGCACTGGCTGAGTGGGGTGAATGTTCTGGGGGAATTTGCCCATTTGGGAAAAACCTAGAGAATTAGCAGGCACACAAAGCCACTTCATGGCTGGAGCAGAGGCCTCAAAGGCTTCCAGACGCCCCGCTGGCTGGAGAGGAAGTCGGCTACACAGTGACCCGTCTTTGGAATCGTACCCTTGAGCTTGGGAGGCCACGTCCACTGTGGGGGAGAGGGAGCCCGAACACATACTTCTGGAGGAGCTCCGCGTGCCAGGCCTCCGGCCATCTGCGAGTGCCTCGTGCTATAGACGGAGCCTTTGTGGGTCCCCACCCCAACCAAATTCATACATGGAAACTGTTATCTCCAACTGGACAGTAATTGGAGGTGGGACCTTTGGGAGTCAAGTGGGTTTGGATGAGGCCGTGGGTGTGGAATCCCCATGATGGGATTGGTGCCCTTAAAAGGGGACGAAGGGACCTGAGGTCCTGCCCCCCCACCCCCCACCTCTCCCTCTCCCTCTCCCTCCCCCACGCAAGCACACTAGAAGGAGAGCTTTCACCAGAACCCAGCCATGTGCTGACACTCTGATCTCAGACTTGCAGCCTCCAGGACTGGGAGAAATAAATGTCTGTTGTTTAAAATTACCAGTGTCTGGCAAACTGTTATATATAGGAGTCTGAACCGAGACGCCGAATCTCAACCTCATAACAAACCCTCATAACAGTGCACGCTGGAAACGAAGCCCACAACAGAAATCGGCTTTTGCCCCAGGTCGGAGTCAGGATGCGAGCCCAGGCCTTCGTGGTCCAGCGCCCGTGGCCTTGGGCCTCTGAGCGGACACCCGTTGGAGCCTCCTGTGTCTCCGGGCAGCCCCGCCTCCCTCCTGACTTTCCTCACCCCGAGCCAGGCAGGCGGGCCCCCCCGCGCTGGGGAAAGCGCTGCCCACCCCACCCCCCAGGCCCCGGGCATCCTGGGGATCCTGGCCAGTGGGATTGTTACTGCAGCGTATCTGGGGCTGAGGTTCTGGAAATAACCCTTCTGGCATGGGACCGGCATCCCTCCCATCCCCAGTACCGCTCGCTTTAGCCACTCGTTTCTCCTTAGAAACCCGCTGCTGGGGATCCCTGGGTGGCTCAGCAGTTTGGCGCCTGCCTTTGGCCCAGGGCGTGATCCTGGAGTCCCGGGATCGAGTCCCATGTCGGGATCCCTGCATGGAGCCTGCTTCTCCCTCTGCCTGTGTCTATGCCTCTCTCTCTCTCTCTCTCTATGTCTATCATAAATAAATAAATAAATAAATAAATAAATAAATAAATAAATAAATCTATCTTTAAAAAAAAAAAAAGAAAGAAACCCGCTGCTGAGTCCAGCGGAGCCGAGAGCGGACGTGGCGCAGGCCTGAGTGGTCGGGGGTGTGGGCACTCGGGGCCTCGAGGACGCGCCCGGCTCTGAGATGAAACCGCCTCGGCCCCCCGCGCCCCTGCTTGCGCCCCAGCCCACACACTGAGAACACAGCGAGGGGAGAAGTCGGGGGGCCCGGAGGTCTTCTTACTAAGCACTTTGCTGAACGGAGAACAATTCATCTCTCTGCTGTGACTGGCCTGGCCACATGGCAATACTGGCAAGAGGGGAAAAGAAAAAAAGAAAAGAAAAGAAAAACGAACAGAAACAAAACCTTGTGTCTTCCTGCCAGCGGAGGGGTAAAGACAGGCTTGCTGTTCTGCAAACATTTTGGCTAAATGTCCTTTTCCCTTTAATCTGGGGTCTGGGAGCATCTGATGCAAGAGGGAGAACCTGGCCTGGCTCCTGGGTCAGGACGGGCCGCGGCATCTCCCTGCGGCGTCTCAGGAGCTCCCAGAGCTGGGATGTTGAGGCCAGCGAGGCTCCGCTAGAGGACTCGCCCCCTGGACGTCCCCAAGCCTTGCTCTGCTCCCGGGGGCCCCCGGGACGTCAATAGTTACAGTATGTGGGGGAGGTTTTTGTTGGGTTTTTTGTTGGCGTTCACAGACTGTCCTCCGGCGCGCCCTGGGACCCGGAATCCTGCTCAGCGCAGCCCGCGGTTGAGCCAGCGCCTGTCTGCCCCCCCTTCTCCGCAGTGTCCCACTTCCGACGGCAGGAGACAGCTGGAGCTGGCTACAGAAGCCACGGGAAGGATTGGAATCCACGGGAAAGAGCAAAGGGATTCCAGTCTGAAGACTGGGTCTGAGCCCTGGCAGGGCCACACACCTGCTGTGTGACCTCGGGCAAATTAGCTGACCTCTCTGAGCCTGTTCCTCATCCACAAAATAGTGACACAGCAACCCTGCTCACAGAGTTTTATGGGGGGGAAAGAGAACATTTATGGAAAGCACATGAAGTGCTGCACAGGTATCAGATGCTGCTAGTGGTTTCATTACCTGGAGGGCAGCGTAGGAGCAGACCACTGCTTTTTAGGGGACCTATTTGAATAAGCTGACATTTTGCTGTTGTTTCGTTTTATTTTTTATTTTTAGGGTTTTTTTTAAAGATTTTATTTATTTGAGAGAGATAGTGAATGTGCACGAGAGAGAGGCCAAGCAAGCACAAGCCAGAGGTGGGGGTGGGGGTGGGAGGCAGGGGGCAGGCGCAGAGGGACAAGGGGAGTCCCCACTGAGCAGGGAGGCCACTGCGGGGCTCGATCCCAGGACCCTGAGATCATGACCTGAGCCAAAGGCAGATGCTTAACCGACGGAGCCCCCCTAGGCAGCCCCATTTTTAGTTTCGTTTTTGGAGAGAGAGAAAGAGAGAGGGAGAGGGAGAGAATCTCAAGCAGGCTCCACCACTCAGTGCAACCCTGAGATCATGGCCTGAGCCGACACCAAGAACCCACTGCTTAACTGACTGAGCCCCCCGGGCGCCCCTCGGATGACATGCTGTTACAGTCCCATATCACCCGGATGTTGTATGAAGGGATCAAAATTTCTCCCTTGGGCTCAGGGGGCCCGTCTGAAGTCATCTCTTGGGAGCGCCCTGGACATCTTACGTATGGATGAAGAATTCACACCGCAGCCTTGGCCAGTCTAACTGTTCATGTCATGTCTCATCAGCACGGTTGACCTTCTGTTTAAGGAGCAAGGGAAAAAGGGAGGTTGGACAACAGTGACCCCATTGCGTTGACTGGAACGCGCGGTAGGCTGAATTGCTGTCCCACGTCTCCACTCCTTGTCACCATGGCCACCTTGACTTTAGACCCGACCGCGTCACCTGCTCTGGCCAATGGCATGTTAGCCACTGTGTTGTAGGCAGGAGCCGGGAAGGAACTTCAGATCCGCTCTGTTCTGTAGGACAACGCTCAGGGTCCTGGCTCCTGCATTCCCAGGGTAGGGCGGGACACAGTAGAAGGAACTAGAACTTCTGGAGAGACTGGGATTTCAAGGTCTGTTCCGCTTCTCAGACGATGACCCTATGCTGTGATTTCTCCGGGAAGCAGCTCCACGGCCATCGAAATCTAGAAATAAATGGAAGAAAAAGCAAAAGTGAGAGCGTGAGAGCGAGTTGGGGGCGGGGGGCGGGCGAGGTCCACACAGCCTTGAACTCCACCAGTTTCCCTGGACCAGGAATTAGTCCTGGGGCTGAAGATAAGATTCTCTGAACAGCTTGAAGGGAACTTTAGGAAAGGAAGCAGAATCCCCTTGCAGATTGACTTTGGCTTTGGTCTGGTTGACTTTTTTGTTGGACTTTAAATAAAAGCTGGGGAGAGGGGGCATATGTAGGGCAGCCCCGGCGGTAGCGAGAGTGGACATCCTGGCATCGCCCTGACATTTCTTATTTCGGTAATTGATGTGGCCAAGCTGAAGCTTGTCACTGCGAGAGCGTGGCACCGTGGCTCCGGTAGTGCCGTGGCCATGTGCGGAGTGAGAAAAATCAATTTCCACTGTCCACGGAGTGTTGTTTGATTTATTACTGCTGGAAGAAGAAATTCTTTATCCCCCACCGCCTCTTGGAGAGAGGATTGTTTTACAGTCTTCTGCTAGAGACACTCCATAAAGGAAGTCCTATTTGCCCAAACTTTGGTATTTTGATAACCTTCCTTGGCTATTCAGAGGACAGCGAACACTCCCAATTTTTATGACCATCATTTGTTTTTGATTAGGCAATTACAGGCATTAAAAGACAATCTGCAAGAGTGCGCTCAGAGTACCTGCAGGATCGTTTCCTGCAGTGGGAAGTGTCGGCATCGGAGGGCTTGAATTTTTCATGACCACTGCGGGGAGGAAGGAGGGGTTTACTAGGAAAGAGAGCAGACGCGGGGATTTGGGAATTCAGGCCGGGATTGGAATCCTGACTGCCATCGGAGGGCAGGTCAGTGAGCCTCAGCATGGGGGCCTCGGTCTTCTCATCCACACGGGGGGGGGGGGGGGGGTGGCAGGCAGCACTCTGCTTGGACCCCCTTGCACCCCTTTTTAGGCCTTTCTTGTGCACCACCCCTGCCTGCTTCTGCGTCTTTTTGCAGCCCACACCCTGCACCTGAGACGCTTCTTCCAAAATCACCCTTGGCCTCTGGAGCCACTTTGCCCACACACGCACAGAGCTGGGAATGCCTGAGAAGCGATGTCCCTTCGGGGCAGCCCTTCAGCCAGTGACTGACCAGTGTGGACGTACGGAAGCCCAGCTCGCACCCCAGAGCCCCCTGCAGTTTCAGGCCGGGGCTCCCCCAGGAGCACCTTTGCCCGAAATCATTGCAGGGTTGCACAGTTCTTGTCTCCTGGAGTTGAGGAATGAATCCGGTGGACCAAAGGGTGGACCAAAGGGTGAACCCAAGTGGAGGTTTATGAAGTGAAGGTGAGAACAGAAAGGATAGAAAAGGAGCTGTCTCGAGCGAGAGGGTCCCCATGGGTTGCCACTGAGGGCTTTTACGGTTGGTCTTTTATAGGAAACCGACCAGGGAACTTGGTACCTTCGTGTAGTATCATGGGGATTGGTGAAATCACGGCATCTCGTCTCTATTTCAAACAAACATGGTGGACTTGTAACCGTCATGAGAACAAATGTGCCTGTAAATATCATGTATATTTCTTCCCGTGTAGGATGCCTGTGAGCCTGGTTACATAGACCCCGGGCTCCCCGCCATGACTCTAGCCCCCTTGCCCCCTACCTGTCCCTCCCTGCCTCGCCTTGCCTGTCCCTTACTCAAAATCGACCCTCACTTGCCTTCTTCTCCTTCCCTGACCCTCTTTCCAGGAGAGCCTCCTGCAAGACCTCTTTCCTATGGCACTTGTGCCCTAACCCTGATCTCAGGGTCTGCATCTAAGGAATCCTACCTTAGGGGCGCCTGGGTGGCTCAGCCGGTTAAGTGTCTGACTTCAGCTCAGGTCAAGATCTTGGAGTCCTAGGATTGAGCCCCCCATTGTGCTCCCTGCTCGGGGGTGAGGGGGGCAGTCTGCTTCTCCCTCTCCCTCCCTCCTCTTGTGCTTGCTATCTCTCTCACTCTTTCATAAATAAATAAATTAATAATTAATTAATTAAAAGTTAAGAGCGGAATCCTACCTTAGATAGCAGACTAATGATTCATGCCAGTTTTTTTTTTTTTACAAACTATTTTCAGTTAATTTTATTCCGCGTTTTGGGGTGCTGGGCATGGAATTGCATGTTTGAAATGCATTCTCTCTGGGAATGCTGTAACGAAGGAAGGTCTCTGGAAGCACAATGACTAACACACAGTAGAAACTCGACACACACTGGTCCGGTCTGAACATGGTTGGTCTGCAACAAGTGTGGGAGGAAAACCCAAACACCTCCTCACCCCTCTCCCTGGTGCCTCCCACCCCTTCCCAATCCACCCCCACACAGCAGCGCACAGGACCTTTTAAAACACACCAATCAAATATGTAAGAACCTCTCATGGCTACTTTATTCCATACAGGACGAAAGCCAGATTTCCCACCATGACCTACAATGGGGAAGGTTGGCAAACTTTTTCTATAAAAGGACAGAGAGTAAATATTTTAGCCTTTGTGGGCTCCAGAGTCTCTATTGCAACCACTTGACTGCCGTGTGTCACCAAACAGCCACAGGCAATATGTCAACCAATGGACATGGATGCTTTCCATAAAGCTTTATTCATAAAAACAGATCTGGCCCACAGGCTATGGTTTGCTGACCCCTGGTCTACAAGACAGCTAACTGGTGTGGGGTCTGCCTCCCTCACCAGCCATGGGCCTCACCCTGACCCACTCTCCTCCTCTTCATTTGCTCCTGCTGCACAGGCCTCCTGGAGAATCCCAGCATATTCCTGCCTCAGGCGTCTGTGCAGCTGGCCCCCTTTCTGGATCTGGGATCTTCTCCCGGGAGCCCTGTGCATACCTGGGTCTGGGACCTTCTCCCGGGAGCCCTGTGCATACCTGGGTCTGGGACCCTCTTCCGGGAGCACTGTGCATACCTGGGTCTGGGACCTTCTCCCAGGAGCCCTGTGCATACCTGGGTCTGGGACCCTCTCCCGGGAGCCCTGTGCATACCTGGCTCCCGGTCATCATTCAAGTGCCAACTCACATCCCACCTCCTCAAAGAGGTGTTCATGTGCCCGCAAGATCTCCGGAGGCCTCCCCACTCCATTCCCGCTGTTCTACATCATCCCAGTGGTTAATTTATTCCCCCAATCACTTGTTTGTCATCTGTCGGGAAGGCAGGGTTCAACATTATCTGATTGTCTCCTGGAGCATCTTCAGGCCGTTGCACAAGATCTGGCACTTAGTAGGTGCTCAATAAGTGTCTGTTTGCTTAATGGTCTCTAGGACACCCTGTCCCCCCACTGTACGGGGTTTGTGAAGCCTGAGGAGCACTGGAATTGCACTGGTTATGTTGGTTGCAAGGCAAACCCACGAAACTCCAAATAAACATCCTCTCCTCTTTCCCTGTCAATTATCCCGCTAAATGGAACATCTCATCAGAGGATTTGCCTGAGCAAATCCTCACTTTTCTTTTCTCAGCCCCAGCCTAGGACTGCACACCTCCATTTCCAAGGCTAAAAACACCAAGAGGAATGTGTTCTCTGAACATGACATTGAGATTACCCAGTTAATTAAAGAGGGATTTAGGAGTTACTTAACATCTGGGTGGCAGGGTTTGTTTTTTCCCTTTCCTACTCAGCTTCAGAAAGGAAGCAGAAATCGTGATACACCTGATACGTGCATCTAATTGTTCCATCTGACACCTCCCTCTTGTGACTCCATTGGGCCGTAAGCTGAGACTCTTGTGGGTTCCGTGGCGCCAAGACATGTGATGTGTTGAGCAGCAAAACCCAGGACGTATGTTTGGAGAAGCAATCCGCCTCATCATGATGTGACCCCCAAAATGGCAGTGGCTCTTTTTATTACTTAATACCTAAGAGCAGTGGTTCCTGGATATCAACTATCATAAGAGGGCCAAGGGGGCTTCAAGAGGTGGTCCGAAATGTGGCTGCCATTAGGTGGCAGAGGGCCTTAAATGCTGTGCTGGGGAATATGAGCTTTATCCTACCCAGGGAGCATGGGAGAGGATCCTCTATGCTGCGGGGGGTCCTGGCTGATGCTCCATGGTGGCCGTGCAGACGATGGTGTGAGGGAGGAGGACTGGTGGCCAGGAGCCCGGGCAGGAGGTGGCTCTAGAGCTCCAGGGGGGAAGTGAAAGGACCTTGCTGGCACGGTGGCATCGGGAAAGGTGTTCCTACCCCCAGGGACAGGTCACCGAGGTCACCATGGGCCAGATGGAGGCAGGCCCCCACCTCATCTCTGGGAATTTGGATTTTATTCAGCTCTGATGGCGACGAGTAACACCTACCTCTCTGGGTTACTGAGAAGATTGAGATAGTGAGTGCTTGAAACTTATTTGTAGCAAGTCTTTTATGAGCTTTTAATTGGTCATCAGGTGCCTTTTCTATAATGCTTCACTAAACGGAGCTATTCAGACCTTCTCGGTACGTGAGTTTTTGGTGGACTTTCTCCTCATCCTCATGTGATGCCTCGGCCCTAAGAGGCCTCTTGGCAGCTCTACTGACCAAGTGTTAGTTAATGTTGCCAGTACAACAGCCACACCGGGAAAACCAGCAGCGTTCAAGAAATACCATTAAAAACAGGGGCGGGGGTGGGGGGTATCCTTGGTGCCGAAGGCAGTGCCCCTGTGCGTGACCCAAACATGCCTTAGGAGACCTTGGTGAGGAAGCAGCGTCCCTCTGTGGCCCAGTCCCGAGACCAAACTCCAGTCTGTGTTCATGATTTGGGTTGCAAGTGTCACACTTTGATGGATCCGAACGCCCTACAGGATCCCACTGACCCGTGTTTTTGAGCAGCCGGGCTCCTTGAGATGAAGCTCGTCCCTGGCTACGTAGGCTCCGTGGCTTGTCTTGAGAGAATAGGATCGAAGTGTTGGATCGTAGCTCCCGCCTCCCCTTGGACTTGAATGCAGTGGCATTGCTCTTCGGGGGCCTGATTTCAACTGGAATGAGCACTGGGTGATGCTTTAATCACCTGCAATTATTTGAGGCAGGAATTGGGCAAATGAACAAGTACAAATGGACAACAACAGCCTTGTTCCTTTGAAACCGTGTGAGCTGCTATAATGGTGGCTTATTAGTCCCAATTATGACTCGGTGCTAAGAAGTGGGGGTCGGTGGGAGGGGGGGTATTGATACTTGTTTAAGATTAAGGCATTTGTTTATTCTGCTGCAGAGGAATCCATTTCCCGAAGGACCCAAGGATGACTCCCATGTCCAGTTGGCAGGTGGGCCTTCTCAGAAAGACCTGCCGGCGGGTAGGAATCCACCTTGCTGGCTACAGTGTGTCTGAGGCCTTGAGCCTTTATCTGGGCTGGAGCATCCCTCCTCCGTGTGCCATGGCTAAATCCTCCCTCCTTCGGGTCTTGATTCAAGGGTCCCCTGCTCCCGTCAGGCAGGCCTCACAGACCCCGGCCCTGCTCCCCCGCAGGCGGCTGCTGCGCTCGGGTAGTGGCCAGACCCCCCGGGGACCCGCCCCGGCCTTGCTGTGAGCCTGCTCGTGGCTGCAGAGGGCCACCACTGGAGCCAGGGTCAGTTAGGCCCCCATGGATGGGCCGCCCCTAGAGCCGCAGTCAGTTAGGCCCCCGCAGCCAGCAGCGGGCCCACTAGCCTAACGCATCCGAGCAAACCACCGCTGCTGCCAGCCGCTGGCATAGGTCCGGTGCTGTTTCTCTGGGTCCTCAGCGCAGGCGCGCACAGAGGCAGACCCTGAGATGGGGCACATGGATTCTTGGAGGCGGGGGTGGGGGGATGAGGGTGGGGTCCCAGTAAGGGCAAAGGATCATGAGCCGGGGGCGAGGGAAGCCAGGCAGGGCACATAATGGAGCCAGGGGCCGCTGCAGGGACCTGGAGCCCAGTCCTGCTGGAGAGTTCTAGAAATGGTGTAGGACGTGGGCCTCCGGGTTTTCCGAGATGAGGGAGTGGAGACCCTCGGGCAAAGCGGTGTGGACACTGGCAGCTGGGAGTTGCCCAGAGCTGCACGACGGAGAGGGTCAGACCGCCTGGTCCGCTGCTTGCCCTGGGCACTGGCCGAGCCTGCTCCAGACGCCGGGAGGAGCCTCCGGCAGAGCTGCCGGTGTTCGCGGAAAGCAGCCCCGGAGCCTGGGAGCCGCGGAAGGGCTGAGCGCTGGGCCTTGCAGGCGGGCTGCGTGCGTGCTTCCGTTGCCAGGCCGGGGATGGTGCTTCCATCACCTCCCCAGTCGTCCGAACGATCCGGCTGGGGACATCCTCTTCATATCCCCACTTTACAGATGTAGAAACTGAGGCCCAGAGTCTCACCCCTCACTTCTATTTACTTAGAGGAATGGAACCCAGCCCTGTAGCCGGCCGCCCGCGCCCCAGGGAGATCTGCAGGGCAAGTCGGGCTGTGTTGGGCAGGAACCCCCTGGAGGATGCGTGCCCGGGGGCCCCTCCCACCTGCGGTCGCCAAGCTGCAACGGCCAGGCCCATCCGGCAGTCCTGGGAGTGCCCAGCCCCCGGGCGTCATGCCCATGCCCGAAAGCCCCGTCTCGGCCTCCCCGGGACCCTCCTGCATGCGTCATGCCCATGCCCGAAAGCCCCGTCTCGGCCTCCCCGGGGCCCTCCTGCGTGCCGACCACCCTTCTTTCGAGCATGCAGCCCACCTCCCGCTGGGTGCGGCGCAGTTTGTCCTTATGACGTCGTTACCCACTGTTCCAGTCTTGTCTCCTGGAGATTGCACCCAGGTCCCCTCGACTGGAGTTCCAGGGGGCTCCCCAAATCCTCAGGCCACGCGTTCATAGTCCTGTGGCTGGCTCCCTTCCAGCATCATACACAGATTGTGCTAGTTTGTCTCCAAGGACGGCGAAGGAAGGGGCTCCCGGGTACCTTTATGTGTGGGCCGTGACCCCAGGAACAAGGTTGGCCTGCCTGCGTGCCTGGAGGAGAGCACTTCTTTTTTTAAATTTTTATTTATTTATGATAGGCACACAGTGAGAGAGAGAGAGGCAGAGACATAGGCAGAGGGAGAAGCAGGCTCCATGCACTGGGAGCCGGACGTGGGATTCGATCCCGGGTCTCCAGGATCGCGCCCTGGGCCAAAGGCAGGCGCCAAACCGCTGCACCACCCAGGGATCCCTGGAGGGGAGCACTTTACGCCCTCCCCATGGCCCCAGGAGGTGGGGACTGTGCACCCCATTCTGCAGGTGAGGACGCCAAGGGCGAGGTGGCACAGTGACACAGGTGAGGACAGTCGGTCAGAAGCGCTTCAAACCCAGGCCCAACCCCACGGTTCTTTCTCTTCAGCCTCCCCCTCCATCGTTGCCAGTGGACCCGGCTGCCCGGACCGGTCGAAACTGGAGACTTCTGTTATCATTTAGCAAATACCATTTAGCCAATGAAAGTCGCGGCCAGTGGGATCCTTTGGAGGAAACAGACAAGACTGCGCGCGGGGTTGAGAAGGGCCCCTCTGCCTTGTGACCTGTTTGTCCCAGACAACACCACGAAATGGTTTTAGGGGGAGCTGGGGGCTTGTTTGAGAGCATAATTTTCTTTTTTTTTATAAAGCCACAGAGAGAGCAGCTCTGACTCATGGTGCACAGAGACAGGAAAAGCAACGCGTCTCTCCAAGGGTCCAGAGCCGGAGACGGTCACCAGCACGCTCCGCACTGGGGCCGTGCAACAGTCTCCGAGGTCCAGCTCCTGGGTGGCAGCTGATGTGGCTCCCCAGCCAGATCCCCAAACCAACCAGCGGTGACCGAGGCGCCAGTGCAGTGGTGGTGACAGGCCAGGCCCCCAGAGTCCGACTGTGGGTTCAAAGCCCGAATCCCTGGTTGTGTGTCTGTGGATGAGGTTTGTAACATCCTCTGGGCCTCAGTTCCTGCACCTGTAAGATGGGGCTAAGAGTAGCACCTACTTCATGGGATGTCGTGATGCTGAAGTGAGTTCGTACCTTTGTGCCCATTCGTGTCGCCGCTTAGAACAGCCCTTGGCATTTAGGGGCTCCCCGGGGATGGCTTCGCTGGGCCACGAGAATCGTCATGGTCTGCACTGCCCGGGCCTTCCCCTGGCGAGCTGGGTCCGAGGACGGCTGACCGGAGAACAGGGCTTGGAAGTTAGAGATGCAGTAGTGCTCTGGAGGGATGAGACTCCTTTGCCCTGGGGACATTTGCATTTCTGAGGACAGTGAAAACCCAGGGACCCTCCCTTCCTCTCCCCCGAGACGGTTTCCATCAGAGAGTAAAGGTTTCGCTCTCAGTGTCTTCCAGAGCAGGAGAAGGGACAGATATCTGGGCCACCTCATGTGAGCTCCGAGCCTCATAATTTGGGGGTTCCTCTCCTGGGGTGCAACCGTTGAGCACACAGGTGCCGTGTGGTCTGCGTGTCTCACCCCACGTGGGAGACGGGCAGGGAGTACCCCTGCTGCTCGGATGCTCCGTGAGCAGCGAGTGGTCTCTTCTCTGGGCCAGAGACCCCGTGTTTCCAAAGACGGCAAGACTGAACAGATTTTTCTTCCCTGACCCTTTACCCTCCCGAATGCATCACTCCACACCCCAGACCTGTCAGGTAAAGGCTTCCTGAAGAGTCTCTGACCCCATCCCATGTCCAGGATTGTACATACAGGCCCCTTTCCTCCCATGAGAAAGGGTTTTGCTGGTGAATGGAACCCAGTTCTGCTTGAGTCACCACGAGGGCACGTTGTCCTGTGCACGAATCTAAGTAGAGGCCCCACTAAGGCAGATAAGAGTCCTAAAAGAGCACCATCATGACCATCATGACATCTGGATTCACCCGTCCTAACCCAGTCCAGCAAGCAGCAAGCTCCTTGAGGGACAGGACCTCGTTTGTCTGGCTCGTACCTGTATCCCCAGCACATGACGTGCACCTGGCATTTGGTAACCAGGGGGCGGGTGCACTTTCTCTGTGTGTGTGTTTCTCTTCCTTTCCATTTTGCAGACCCTGGTAATGAGGTCTGCTGCAACCTAAGCAGCATGTGCGCATCCTTCGTGTGGGGAAGGTGGCAGGGCCGTCAGAGCCGTCGGCCCCACAGCAGCGGTCCCCTTTCTCCCCACGGCTGGAAAGTCCCACCACTCATTTGAGCCTGTTCTGTCTTCTACCCAAACCACTGCCTCCGCGTGGGAGGGACCCTGATGCAACCCCGCCCCCCACACCAGCTCCATCTGTGAGGCCAAAACCCGCAGAAGCCGAGAAGAGATCATTTTGAATCCCACAGAAAGCGCCAGGCCTTCATTGCCCCAGAGGTTTCCTTAGCTGATAGGCAAAGCCTGGGGACCATGTGGTGCTTTCCCTGTTGCAAGAACTCCACTTCTTAAGGACTTGGACCAGAGCTGGGCCCAAAGAACACACGAGCATCAAAGAACCAGAGTGGGAAGCTGTCCTTCCTGGGAAAGCGGCTTTTAGGAGTGTCTCGGGGCGGCCAGACACGGTGGGGAAGGTCACTGAGTGGCCCTATTCTGGGTCTGGGGGTGGGGGGTCCTGTTCACGGGTCCACGCAGCCGGGAGCCACGGGAGCCGGTCCACGGGAGCCGGGAGCTCACGTGTGTGAGCCGGGAGCTCAGCACACACCAGGGCACGAGAGCAGGTGCCACTTGAAAGAGCCTCAGCTGCTGGTGGCTCGGGGTGACCACCCTCCTGAGCCAGGGCTCTAGGATTTTAATTGAACTGCGAGGGTGTGGAACTCATAGCTGGGGTGACAGCTTCAGGGAGGGGGACTACACCTCAGTTTCATCCTGGAGAATATTACTGAGGCGGCTGCAAAGTTTCATTTTCCTTCCCAAGCCTTTCGTCCAACCTAAGGGCGAGGTTGAGGGGCAGAGGGGGGCGAGCTCACGCCTTAGCCTTGGCCCGGTTCCCGTGCGTGTACATGTCACCGTCACGAGGTCTGTATTTTGTAATGACCAGGGAACCGGGGCAATTAGAACATCTAAGCATCGACTCTCACTACGGTGTGAATTTTTCTGAGCATTTTTATAAGGAGCATGGGTTCCTACGATAATCAGAAATTAAAACCAAAGACAGAAAAAAGATCCGGGTATGAGGGTCCAGGGTATGCTATTTCAGGACATGATCATCCGTTCTCCGTGGACTGATGGGGATACTAATGACACTAACCTTTGGGCAGCACTTATTGTGAGCTCGGCGCCTTACGTTCAGAATCATCATAATTCTAGCGACCACTTTGCAGTGTTGTGTACGAAGGTGGAATCTTCCCACTTGGTGCCCGTGGACATAGAGGCTTGGAGATTTCAGTGGCAGGACCCCTGTGCTTGAATCACCACTGTCACTGTGTCAAAGAGTTTCCTGAAACCACGTCCCTGCGATAAAAATGCAGGACACATAGAGTGCACACAACATAGCATTTCAGGTGGCCTCTCCCTCCAAGGTCTCCCCGTCCTCCCAATTTTTCATGTGACCCGCCCGGAGCGAGGGACACAGTGCGAGGTTTCGTTATGAGCTCCTCAAGGGGGAACCATCGTTTCTTACTGACTTGTTGGTAGTCCTCGAGCAGCATTGAATGCCATCTCCAGGGCCCTCAGATGCCTGGCGGATGATGGAGACCAGCAAGGAACACAGGGGGAGGTGGGAGGCCTTGCTCCATCCAAAGGAAGAAGTTTGCACACAGCTCCAGCTAGTTGTAGGCCTGTGGGATTGCAGGCCCCATGTGACCGAGCGGTTTGCCTTTTCAAGAGAAGCTGGAGATCGGAGGTATGTGAAACCTCACCATCTTGCAGTCGTTGTCAAACCCATTTGAAATGTTCGCCAAAGTGCCACCGCATAGGGTTGAATTTGGCCCACGAGCAGCCCCCTCTCTCCTAGAGCTCCGCGCAGCTCTTCACAGCTCTTCCCAGCTCTTCACAGCTAGCTGGCTTTCCACAAGAGCTTTTGAGTTAATAACGTCACGACTGGAGCCCACTGGAGGACCCAGCTCTCCCGCCAGGCCTTGTCAGCCTGTTCACCAGCAACAGGTAGAAGCAGAGCCATGCTGAGTCTGGCCGGTAATCAACAGTCCTCAACCCTCAGAAGCGTGGTTTACTAGTAGCAGTTGGGTTTTGCTTGGGCTACGATCGCCAGGACCACCCCCATCTGAATTGTAGAACCAGGCGATGGACCTCAGGAGGTTTGGAAAGTCCCCTGAGCATGGAAAGTCTATCTTGGTCAGATTTTTATCCTTCCAGGTTCCCGGTATAATGTCTTACTGACGGTTGGTTCTTTTTTTTTTTTTTTTATTTTAAGATTTTATTTATTTATTCATGAGAGACACAGAGAAAGAGAGAGAGGCAGAGACAGAGGGAGAAGCAGGCGCCATGCAGGGAGCCCAATGTGGGACTCAATCCCGGGTCTCCAGGATCACGCCCTGGGCTGAAGGCAGTGCTAAACCGCTGAGCCACCCGGGCTGCCCTGATGGTTGGTTCTTAATTAGTATTTCAGTGAATGAAATAAAATCTAGGCCTTCATTTGTTCAGCAAACATGGGTTGGCCATCTGCTGTGTGCCAGTAGCGGGGCTCCAGGGGTGAAGTGCAGACTTGCTGGTTGCTAACAGTCTGGCAGGATACGAAGATGAAGAAGTCATCGCAAGTGTGCCGAGCTGGGGATGAAGCTATAGGATCGTAAGCATAGGAGTGCACATAACTCAGCTTGGTGGTCAGAGAAGGTCCCTTTGAGGAGTGATGTGTAAACTGAGAGCTGGAGGTGAACAGGGCTACCGTCAAGGGAGCCGTGCAAGAGGGAGACAGAGGAAGCAGGATGTGCAAAGGTCCAGAGCCAGCAGCACTGAGAAAAGTCCGGGGTGGCTAGATTAAAGAGACCACGGGACAATGTCCGCAAAGCCAGCCTATGGAAAGAGCCCAGTTGTCCATCAATAGATGAATGGATAAAGAAGATGTGGTGTATGTACATACAGGGGAACATTACTCAGCCATGAAAAAAGGAAATCTTGCCATTTGCAACGACACAGATGGAACTAGAGGGTATTACGCTAAGTGAAATAAGTGAATCAGAGAAAAGACCATTATATGATCTCACTCATATGTGGAATTTAAGAAACAAAGCAGAGGATCATAGGGGAAGGGAGGAAAAAATAAAATAAGACAAAATCAGAGAGGGAGACAAGCCCTAAGGGACCCTTACCTATAGGAAACACACTGAGGGTCGCTGTGGGGGAGGAGGATGGGGGATGGGGTGACTGGGTGACGGGCATGAAGGAGGCCGCGTGATGTCATGAGCACTGGGTGTTCTGTGCCACTGATGAATCACTGACCTCTACCTCTGAAACTCATGATACACTCTTATGTTAATCAATTGAATTTAAATTTTTTTAAAAAATCAAAAAAACTAAAGAGACCATGGGACAGAGTCAGGTGCGTAAAGCTGGAGAGGGAGAGCTGGCCTGGGCCAGACCCTGCAGCGGGCTGTGGCGAGAGTTTTGATTTCAGCCTATAGCTGAGAGAAAGCCACCAAGGGGCGTACAGGAGGAATGAGGCATGATGTGGAGGATGGGCGGAGCAGGGGCCGGGGTCAGTCAGCGCGCTCACCGCTCACCGTGCTGAGCACCGAGTAACGCACAGAATCGCCGAGTCAGCACCCTGAACAACTGAAACCCACACGACACTGTGTGTTGACTACGCTGCAATTAGGCATTTATAAATAAATAAATAAATAAATAAATAAATAAATAAATAAATAAATAAATAAAACAAAAAATTTAATTAAAAAAAGATGAAAAATATTAAACCATAACGCTTCAGAATATAAAGAAGCCCAGGCTGCTTTCTGAAAATTAGATACATTCATTGCAAGCAAATTTTCTCCCATTAAAAATTTAAAAAATATAGATGAAGGCATTTAGATGAAAGAAAGAAAGAAGAAAGAAAGAAAGAAAAGAAAAGAAAGAGGAATGAGGTGTGACGATTTGCATCCGGAAAGGTCTTTCTCGCTGAAATATGGAGGACTGATTGGGCAAGTTCCGATAGGAGTAGGGATAATGCCAAGGATATGTGAACCCGGCCAGATGTCCTAAGACCCGTCCGTCCCAGCTCAAGGTCCGAACCGAGCCCACAAGGGACTGGAAATCCCCACCTCCTGGGCGCTCAGGCCCCGGCCTCAGCCTTGCTGCCGGACAAGGGAGCAGGGGGGCCGAGACCCTGCCAAGGACGACCTGCTACGACGATATGCTGCTGCAGAGGAGGAGGGCCTCAGGGAAGACAGACCTTTTTTTTTTTTTTTAACCCAATAAAGGGATAGAAACACTACCCCAGACTCCTTTAGAAGAGCGTTCTGAGGATAGGTGAGACCAAAGATGTAAAATCACTCTTGAAAACAAATTAAAAAAAACACACACACACAAAAATAAAATCATGCTTGGAAACAAAAATGCCATGAAGGCCAACGGCATCTCCGAGCTGCCAAGGAGGGAGAGGAGGAAGGGAGCACTGCGGCTTCTGATGACAAATACTTGATGGGGTCGGGGCAGCAAGGCCGGGGTCCGCTCCTGATGGCCTGAGTCAGGCTTTCTCTGGCTCGTTGAGTATTTATCTTCTCATCGCGCATTGGACGTTTTCCTCAATGAGGAGGTCCCTTCGGGCCAGGGAACGAGAGTCTGGGAGGGTGACCTAGCAGGTTCCCAGGGACGCGGGGCAAGGTGTTCGGGGTAGGGCCCCCGCTGCCGGTGACATTGGAAGGCGTCTGGCCGCCGTGCGCTGCGCTTCCCGCCCGTCAGGATGCTGGAGTCCGAGACAGAGGAGCACGGGCGAGGCCGTGGAGACACTGGGAGACTCGGGCTCCGCTGGGGGGGTGTGCAAATGGGTGCAGCCAGCTTGGAAGGCCGCGTAGCGTGGTGGCTCCATCAAGGCCACCTCTGCACCTACCGTGAGTCAGGACTTCATCATATCTGTCTGCAGGGACACAGTCCCACCCCCGGCGACGGCAGAGACGAATGATAGATAAGCCATCCCAGAGACGAACTAGATGGTTTCACACGTGCCATAGCGGGTTTGTGAGGGCGACGTAGTGGGCAAAGTGATAGGAGGCCGAGGGAGGCCTGAGAAGTGTCCCCTGAGAAACAGGTGACCCCAGAGCAGAGACCTGAATGACCGGGAGGAGCCAGCTCTGCAAAGAGCCGAGGCAGTAGGTGAGAAGACCCCAACTGGGGGGCTGTCGGGCGGAGTGTGTGCAGAACCCCTGCAGGGGTGCATGGTGCAGAGGTGCAGAGCGGCAGCAGGTGCCACGGCCACCGGGGCCCGGAGGCTGCGGAGGGCGTTAGGCTTCGTTCCGAGAACGCCGAGAAGCCCCTGGAAGTTACAGAGCAGGGAAGTGACACGGCTCCATTTGCATTTTTGCAAAAAGACTCCTCTGGGACATTCGTCTTGATAAATAATATTTCACCAAAGACATTTAATAAAAGAAAGGAAAAAAAGAAGGAAAGCGATGCCTCCAAATTTAAAACAAATGAAAAGCAGACCGGTCTTGGGTGCTCTGTGGAGACGCAAGCGTCCAGGAGCGTCTGCAGCTGAGCGACGACGGGCCCACCGTGCACTTGACCTCTCAGCCCGTTTGGTCTCGGCAGAGCCGTGAGCCGCTGCTGATCCAGGCCACCGCGGGGGCCCCGGGCGGCCTTGGCCAAGCTTTCTGGGGGGAGTCTAGAGCGGGCTTGAGACCCCCTCCTGATGGACCAGATACTTCTAATCACGGACTGATCTTAAGAATTGATCCAGGCCCCCATTACTTACCTCAGAGCCATTTCGAAGCTGCACATCGCCCCCCAAAATTTCCACTTGGGGCTTAGGGCGTCTGCCTTCTGCGCCCGGGGTTCTCAGTGCTGGGGGGCGGGGGTTAGGGACCCAAGCAGATTCTGCGCCGTGAGCCGTCGCTGCCACGTGACCCCTTGACCAAGGGGCCAGAACTTCCACGGGCAGCATCTGCACCTGGGGCTCTGCGGCACGCACCCCACTCCGTGGCACGCACCCCAGAGGGTCTGGGGCGGGGGTCCAGGCCCTGGACAGGTGGCAGATCTGGCCCGAGAGAGCAGGTGGCCGCTTCCTGAGTGTGGAGGAAACTGGAAGAGATCGGAGGCACCGCCCACCTGTGCCTCCTCCTGAATGGGGCGCTGCCCGGGAAGCCGCTCCTCGGCCAGGCCCTGGCTCTGTGAAGCTACATTACGCCGACGGGAGGCCCCCGGCACAGAAGGCCCAGCCCTGGTGACGCTGGGATCCACAAGGGAAAGAGGCGGGAAGCGGGCCGCCCCCTCCTGCCCCGGGGACCCTGCAAAGGCGGCGGCAGTTTCTCATTTCCCAGATACGGAAACCGAGGCTTGGGAGGCCGCGCCGTGTTGGCCATGCGCCGCAGAGCCGGAACGGGCACCTGTGTCCCCAAGGGCCGCTGCTGTGTGTGTCCTTGTTCCACGCGTCTCAGGCAATGGCACCTCAGTGGCGGCCCCTCCGAGGCCCCGGGACGCGCGTGTCCCGAGGAGCCGGATGCTGCCCGTGGAAGGGAGGAGCTTAGCCAAGGGTTTCCAAGCAACCCCGGAGCTCCTCGGGAGTGACTGTTGGATTCTGTCCAGCTGCAAGCTGCTCCCTTGACTTCCAGGCCACCTTGAGCCACGGGAACTTGTTTAGGGAAAGTCTCTTAGATGTGCTTCTGGAGGCAGAAGGTCAATGCCAAAGCCACCTTTCCCTTTTTGTCACAGCCCCTCTTCCGCCTGCGGTCCTTGGGGAGGGGGGACACACAGCAAGGCGCACACACATCCTAGACGTCGGTAATCTGGTGTTTCGCCTCTCTTTTTGGTGCGTGACAAACAACCCCAGGACTTTGTGGCTTCAGAGCACCACCACCATGTCGTCTGCTCACAATTCTGCAAGTCAGAGATCGTGGCTGGGCTGGGCTGGGCAGGGCGGGTTGGCTTCACGTGGGGTTGCCGGGGTCTCTCCTGAGGCTGCATGCAGGTGGCAGCTAGGCTGACATCCCCGAGGTGGCTTTACTCGTGTGTCTGGTACCTGGGAGCCTGAGACCTCTCTCCATCTCTCTCCATCTCTCTCCATCTCTCTCCATCTCTCTCCGTCTCTCTCCATCTCTCTCTCTCTGTCTCTGCACGTGCCTCCCGTCATGTGACTGGCTGGGGCTCCTTCCCCGCGGGGGCGATTCCAAGAATGACTGCTGTGGTAGAGAGGGGGCCCTCGCAGATCTCTTGAGGCCTAAACTCAGGAGTTCACTAGCATCACTGCCCTTGGGTTTTGTCGGCCAGAAGACTGACAAGGACATTGCAATTCCAAGGTCGAGGTACCTGGTTCTCACCTCTCACCTTCTGGGACTGTCCTCCCCAGCCCTTCTCACCACCCTGCCTCCTCACCTGTCATTCGGGCCTTGGTTCCTTTATCCCAGAGGGGCCCTCCCTGCACCTTCCCCAAAGCAGCCCCATCACATGTGAGATGGGAAGAATCCCCGCCGGCAACACGACCCACCGCATCCAATTTCCCAGTTAGCCTCCTTCAGACCCCAGAGTTGATTGCTCTTTTGCACATCCTGCTGCTCGGAAGAAGGGTGGGCTCCACTGGCTTCCCTTTGGGGCTTTCCTCGTGCCCTCGGGTTCCCAGCCCATGGTGATGGGAAGGTAGCAACAGAAGCTTCCAGGAGGCTCTCCTAGAGCTTCGCAGCCCTTTGCGCGGGCTCCTATCCTGCGTGGCAAACAGGGCTACCCCTCGCCGCGGGGAGCTCATGAATATATTTACCTCTGAATTTAAGAACCATAATGGATTGGCATTGGCTCCTGACCTCGCAGAAATATTGAACAAACACGATGTAGGTCTGCAGGGCAATTGCTTTCTCTCTGATTTCCTGGGCTGATGACTATTGATTATCCGCTGCGCACTTTGTTAATCTCCGCGTGCCAGGGCTCGCTCCCCTGCACGGCGCCGCGGAAGGGTCTGGCTTTGTCCGTTTTTCCTGGGATTCGGGTGCTGTGTATTCTAAACAAGGCGGTTATTCAACAGAGAATTCATCCGGCTTGGCTTTTCTGGCAGCCAGGCTACCGGTGACCTCGCGGAGTGAAGCGACGGGCACGCTCGGTGCGGGGAGTTTGCTCCTCCCTAAGAGCTGCCGCGCTGCTGGCGACAGGCGTAGACGAGCTCCCCCTTCGCTGATGCTAATTGCCGTGTACCTGGGGTTAATGATAACTTTGCAATAACAGGTAACATTTAGTTTGTGTCAGGCTCACTGCTAAGTGCTTGACAGGCTTTATCTCATTAATTCCCCCCAATAAACCCACGAGGGAGGCCCTGATACTATCTCATGCATTGTAGATGCCCACAGGGACAGCTTTAGGGTGTGGAGAGGCTTTGGAGTGTCGGAGACAAACTTTTTTTTTTCTTTTTTTTTTTTAGCTAAACATGTTGTCTTCTTTAGGGCTTTTGAACTTGCTATTACCTCTGCCTCAAAGCCACGGCCCATCCTTTGCCCTTTGCACCGTGCCTCTCCCTTGTCCTTCAGGTTTCTGCTCACGCGTCACATCTTCAGAGCCTCCCTCGGCCCACTGGTCCTTCCCAGCCTCCCATCTCTCTCCACCCCCTGCTTGGTGTTATTCCTAGCGATGCTCTTCTATTTGGCGATGTGCAGTGCTCTCCATTCTGGAACATGTGAAAGAGCTAGTCAGTGGGTCCTTTTAAGCCTTTGGTAGTTGGAAAATTATCTGTTGGGACGCCTGGGTGGCTCCGTGGTGGAGCATCGGCCTTGGGCTCAGGTCGTGATCCCAGGATCCAGGATCGAGTCTGGCATCGGGCTCCCCACAGGGAGCCTGCTTCTCCCTCTGCCTATGTCTCTGCCTCTCTCTGTGTCTCTCATAAGTACATAAATTTTAAAACTATTTAGAATAGAAAACTATTAAGTGAACCAGTGTCTCCCACCCACTCACTCAGTGCCTGCACGAGCTTGGCAAGTTCCCCCAGCTGGTCAGAGCCTCAGCTTTCTCATCTGTCAAATGGGGACATTAATTAGAACCTGCCCCAAAGGGTTGGTGGGAGAATTCAAGCGAGGTACTACAAATAAACATCTCAGCTCTTTCATGGTGCGTAGGCGTTTAGCCCATCAAAACAGTGTTCTCTTCTAGACACTAAGGATACAGAAACACAGGGGAATTTTAAAATATATGGTATTAAAAAAATAAAATAAAATAAAATAAAATAAAATAAAATAAAATAAATAAAATATATGGTGTTTAGCACCTGACGCACTGTGAGCACTCGGGAGAGCGTTGTGCCCGGTTCTATTCTAAGGACCATGATGATGATCACCGGGCAGGGATGGACTGAGCCCTGATCTCCGCTATCGACTGAGGCAGAAACTGATAAAACTTTAAAGATCAAAAGTGTTCTTAAAAAAAAAAAAAAAATGTTCTTAATCTTGGCTCGGAGAGGAGGAGGGGCTCAGAGGAGCTGGTGTTTCTGGAAAAGCAGACCCATCTCCTGCGTGCCTGGAGCCGGAGTTCCCGGAGCCGCAGAAGCTGAGGGCGGTGGGGGGCGCGGAGCTCCGGAAGCCCGAGGGTAAATCACCTGCGTTCAAAGGCAGAAAACCTCAGTGTCAAGTGCTGAGAAATCATATCCTCAGTTTTAATACTTCCTCTTCACTACCAGATTCTAAAACAAACCATGGTGCTTTCTTTTCTTTTCTTTTCTTTTTTTTTAAGATTTTATCTATTTATTCATGAGAGACACACACACACACAGAGGCAGACACAGGCAGGGGGAGAAGCAGGCTCCCTGCGGCGAGCCCGATGCAGGACTCGATCCCGGGACCCCGGGGTCATGACCTGGGCCGAAGGCAGACGCTCCACTGCTCAGCCACCCAGGTGCCCCGAATCACGGTCTTTTCTAAGCAAAGCGTCAACTTCAGAGGAGAATATTTACGACTGCGAACATGGTGCCCCAACAGCCTTTGCAAAAGCGGGATCTGAATGCAGATTGAACAGCCGGGACCCTACCTTACAATGGCACGTGGAGAAGCTGGAGCTAGGGTGGGGGTGGGGGTGCAAACAGGAGGTGGGTTTCTCGGCCTTCAAAGTCACGAAGGGCTATGAATGACGAGTCTGTTCGGGTCCCCCCGGGGACCTTAACACCCATCGAGGCCAGGGGACAACAACTTTTTGGAGCCTCGCCGTCCTAGGTGTAGAGCTCGGAATGAGCCGGCCACCCTCTTTGGGCAAATGCATTCACCTGCGAGCGAGCAGCCGCTTGTTCATGGTCCCGAGCTCCCCATCGACACGGGCCTCCCGTGACCTACTAGTGTGCTCTCCCGTTGGAGTCACTGAAGAGGCTTACAAAAGCCTTTATTATTACATAAAATAATAAATATGCGTAGGCTCCTGTGGCAACGGCGATCTCATTAGGTTTTTGCTTTTAATCAAAGGAGTCCACATTTAGGAACTCTTAGTGTGTTTCCTGATGAAGGCCATTTGTGGTTTCCCCGAGTCGCTGGAGGAACCCCAGAGTGGAGGCTGCCCCCCAACCTCGTGGCAAATGTTCTCATTACGGATTATGGCGGAAGGCATGGTCGCATCCTCGGAGGGGCTCCTTTTCCCCCGACAGCCCTGCTAAACTTTGTTGGCTGGTAACCCCGTTCCCTCCGCAGTCCCAGCAGACAGAGGCAACACCAAGGACTCCGGCCTCCTTTCCCTTGGCGGGAGCTTCTCAAAGGACTCAGGACGGCTAGCCGCCGGGGCCAGCGTGAAAAAGAGAAAATTGCTGCCCTAGAGTGGCTGCTGGCCTTGGAATGCGCAGCCAAGCCCCAGCTCAGATCGGCCCTAACATGTCAGAATGTGATGAGGCTGATATTTGGAGTTTGCTACTGAACATAGTCTCCGTAAAATGCCATTTCCAGCACCTAATACCTGTCTGGGGAGAGATCAGAACATTTAGTTTTAATCTTAAAGGTCATGCAGGAATTCATCCTAATAATGGAGCTCAAAGCCAGGGAAATCTCACCAACGAGATTCGGCTTCCTCTTTCAGACAGAGCCACTGCGAAGGGGAAGAGTCCGCATGCACAGAGCTGATAAAGACCAACTGGCCTTTTCAAGGTGACCCTGAGAAGCCAGGTGTGGTCCGACTTCTGCTCCTGAACGTCGCATCTGCAAAACCAGCACCCTGGGCGGGCATAGATGCCTACGTTCGTGCATTAATATTGAACAAAAATTCAACTTTGTCCCAGGTCCTGAGCTAGACCCTGGAGATAAGATACGAAAAAGGCACACTCTTTGTCCTCAAGAGGAAAATTGCCTGCCAAGCCAAGGAAACAGAAAAATGCTAAGAAATGATCCCCGTACTGTCATATAAAGGGAAAAACACCATGGCTTGCCTGAAAATGTCACAGAGGGCTTCCTGTAGGAGGTGGGCCTGAGCTGAGGGTTTGGCATTTTCTGGCAAGCTGGTATGGTTCCTGGCAGAGGGGGAAGCCTGGAAGCCGAGGGACCTGGCCTGGCGGGGAGCGGGGGGGGGCATGAGGCTGAGTCTGGAGCCAGCGGGAAACCCTGAAGGGACACTGGTGGGGCTCACGGAGTCCGGCACAGGGCAGCCCCCTGGACCCCCATAATGCACATTTTTGCCCTTCTCTCGGAAACTTTATTATTGACCAAACGCAGTGGGCACCAGGCTCAGCGCCTCTCAGTTCAAGTTCTTGAGGGAGAATCTCAGTGGATGGCCTGGGTCAGGCGTTCACCTGGCATCCAGTCAGCTCCGGCCTGATGATGCCCCGTGACGAGCACGCGTGGCTGCCGGGCCTTACCTTATGCACAGAAAGGAGTCATCAGGGAGGCCCCCTCTCGTACAGCGTTGTACACGGTTGCCACTCGCCCTCAGCAGGGCCCCTACCTCAGTGACCTTCCTTCGCTGACCTTGCCCTCCACCTTGTCCATCTCTTCTCCATCTGGCCTCCTGCAGACCTCAGAAGCACCTCTCCGTCTTAGCCCTGACACAACACGTGCCCCCTCTGAGCCTCAGGCTTCTCCGTCCTAAAATGGACACGAAAACTACACCTGTCTTGTAGAAGTGTTGTGAATTCGCACTCGGCTCTTAGCCCATACATAGAATGGTCGCGTGCTTTTATTGTTATTGGTGTCGTGGTGGCAAGTGTTCCTCGCTGCCCGGCTGGGCTTCGGGACAGCGAACGGCCCAGGGCCCTGGGAGGGGGTGGAAGACGAGGGCTTCGGAGCCAGCCGGATCTGGACGGACACCGCAGCCCCGCCCCTGAGTGTCTGGGCGACAAGTTACTCAACGTCTCTGGGCTTGTTTTCCCATTTGCAGAATGAGGGCAGTAATGATGGTCTTGCAGAATCCTTGACAGGATCACATGAGGGCCCTGCAACTGCTATGCTTAGCAAAATGCCTGCTAAATAGTAGGTTTTCTTCTCTCTCTTTTTTCTTTTTGTAATTCATTCATGAGAGACACAGAGAGAGAGAGAGAGGCAGAGACCCAGGCCAAGGGAGAAGCAGGCTCCATGCAGGGAGCCTGACGCGGGACTCGATCCCGGGACCCCAGGGTCATGGCCTGAGCCGAAGGCAGCTGCTCAACCACTGAGCCACCCGGGCGCCCCAATAGTAGGCTTTCAATAAAAGGGAATTCTTATCATTATTACTATCATCTCATCATTCTAATAATTATAACTCTTATTATTAAACCACTTGGTCAAAGAAACTCTACGTAGGAGCATGACTCCCCGCCTCCATCGTAACAAGGGTCTAAATCGGATGAACTTTCGGAATCTGACGTCACTTCTGTCGGGCACCTGCGATCCTGGTTGGTGATTAACCATTCCGGCTCATACGCCTCCTCTCGCTGGCGACTCTGTAGCTAATGTTTTCTGAGCTGGGCAGCGCTGTCATTGGCTTCAAGGGCATCTGCATGTAGTTTGAGGAGCGGCGCTGGGGTTTTTGCATACGGCACTGGAGCAATTCTGAATTTGGAGCGCACAATCCCTCAGTCATGGGTTCTCCGGCAGAGAACACGGAGCCGAAACCCCACACTGGGCCAAACCAGGCCTGGTGATTTGGCACCTTGAATGGATTGCAAGAAAATTAAGCTCAAATAAGGAGCCACTGTAAGCGCATTTCATTTTATCTGCCATTTACAGGGAAAGGCCACTGCGCTGCATCTAAATAACCTGATTCCTGTCTTTAAAATGCACTCGCTCGCTCCCTCTCCCAACTCACTAAATCAGGATAAAGAAAAAAAAAATACCTTTGTGTATAGAGCAGTGCCTGAACAATTTGCACACCCTGTAATTCTCAGGTAACCCCGGCACCCTCCCCTGCACTCCTGCGAGACATTTAATAGAAGGATATTGTGCTGACATCTCCTATTGTAACAATACTGTTGCTCTACAGAAGTATGCCAGGGTGAATTTTCTAGTAAGCAGTGAAGTGCTGCAAAATTACCCATTTCTGAGCTAACGAACAGCATACATTTAGGGATAAGAGTCAACACTTTGAATCGTGTTCTTCTGCTTATTAAGTTCTGAGTCTCAATTCCAGCATCTTTAGATTTGGGTGGCGCAGCGGTTTGGCGCCTGCCTTTGGCCCAGGGCGCGATCCTGGAGACCCGGGATCGAATCCCACATCAGGCTCCCGGTGCATGGAGCCTGCTTCTCCCTCCGCCTGTGTCTCTGCCTCTCTCTCTCTCTCTGTGACTATCATAAATAAATTTATCAAAAAAAAAAAAAAGATTTAGACCGAGTTAGGCACGTTTTGCAGACGTCTTTCCAAATGGCCCGTCTTGGTTCTCTTCCTGGAAGGCAGTGTTTCCCAGCGGTTAAACCCACAGACGCGGAGCTTGGATTCTCTGGATTCCAGTCCCGTTTTGGCCGCTTTCTGTCCATGTGCCCTTGAATGTGTTGATACCAGTAAGAGCCAGTACATGTATTAACATGAATATTGCACTTTACCTGTCCTAAGGAGTATTTTAAGTACTTTTTCTGTATGTCGACACCTTAGATTTACAAGACTACGAGGTAGATATTTTTCTTATTATTTCCATATTACAAGTAGAAAACCAAGGCACAGTGAAGTTGGATAACTTGCCCAGAATCAAGATCCAGGTATAACCAAGCTGGCATTTGAACCAGGGATCTTGCCTCTGGAATCCCTGCTCTTGCCTAGAGTGCTTGGCTTATTCCCTTTGAGCGTCATCTTTCCCATCCATAAAATGACAGCAATACTAATATCTGCTTCTGGGATTGTTTTTAAGATTAAATGTTACAGCAAATGCACGTAAAGAGCTTAGCATGCTGCCTGGAATATAGTATGAGCTCAGTTACTTTGGCTGCTCCGTGATTAATAGCTGCTTTGCGGGGCCTGTCCTGTGCATGACTCCAGGGGCACCCTGGGGGACCTTCCGCTCTGGGTCCTAGATGACTGGACCCCTGGAGCTTTGCAACACAACAGCCCTGTTGACTGGCATTGTTCTGGGTGGCTTGGAGTGGGTAGAGGCAGGAGGGAATCCCCAGTAGCCCAGGGAGGAGATGGTGAGGCCTGACCAGGGCAGTGGGGAAAGCACAAGGGGAACCAATTCCATAGAAGCATCATTATCAGTGATTCAACATTTTTGAAAGATCACCCAGACTTAGGACCGTGTCGGTGGCCCCAGAAGAAAACCAAGCCAATCAGCAGTGAGAGCCAGGCCTCTGTGCAGGACCCACTATATAGTTTTCATGCAAAAAGTATGAAGAAATTCAGGGCGCTTGGGTGGCTCAGTCAGTTGAGCTTCTGACTCTTGATATGGCTCAGGGCATGATCTCAGGTTTGTGAGATCCAGACCCCCATCAGACTCTGCACTGAGCATGGAGCCTGCTTAAGATTCTCTCCCTCTTGGGCCGCCTGGGTGGCTCAGCGGTTGAGCGTGTGCCTCCAGCTCAGGGCATGACCCCGGGGTCCCAGATCGAGTCCCACATCGGGCTCCCTGCATGGAGCCTGCTTCTCCCTCTGCCTGTGTCTCTGCCTCTCTCGGTGTGTCTCTCATGAATAAATAAGTGAAATAAAATAAGATACTCTCCCTCTCCCTCTGCCTCTCCCTGACGCCACTTGCACACACAGACTCTTTTTCTCAAAAAACAAAAAAAAAAAAAAAAGTAAGAATTTCAAGGCAGAAGCAGGGCACCTGGGTGGCTCAGTTCAATAAGCATCTGCCATTAGCTCAGGTCATGGTCCCAGGGTCCTGGGATGGAGCCCCACATTGCTTTGCTGAGCAGAGAACCCACCTCTCCCTCCGCCCCTCCGCCCCAGGTTGTTTTCTCTCTAGCTCTTTCAAATAAATAAATTAAATCTTAAAAAAAAAAAAAAAAAAAAGAATTTCAAGAGAGGAACAGCAGAATGTTAAGCCCAGCCCGGAGCGCTTCTAAGCATGGGGTCTTGTGCAGCTGCACGGGTCACGTGCCCGGGAAGCCTGCCCTGCCTCTCTGTGGCTGTCCCACCCCCAAACCTGTGGACTAGAGACGGGGCTAACGTGGCTCCGGGGCCTCCGATCTCGTGAGCTCATCTCTTGGTTGGCTTCAGATTGCTCCCTCCAGGAGCGTCCTGAAAGACAGGCATGCAGGTGGAAAAAGATGGTTTGGACTGCAACTCGTGACGGGCACGTAAGAGAAATCTTTAGCCCAGATGGATTGTGATTAAGCACAGATACTAAGGAGCACTCCGGGGAAGCTGGAATGGGTAAATTGAATTCTTGGGGAGGCAGCTCACAGAACCTTGAGGAACGGTGTCTGTCCAAGAAGACGGATGCAGCACAAACACGTAGGAGGCTGCTTTTCCGTGTATCAGGCCGTGAGAGTGATGAGGACGTGGGTGGCGGGCACCTGTCTGCATGAATAAAAGATGCCCAGAGATGCAGTCAACACCGAGAGTGCCCAGGGCCCCCTGTCAAAGCACCTGATGCAGAGGCCTGGCCACGAGTCCACTCCTGCCAACACCCACCTGCCAGCCTGGAGATGGCTTGTCTTCTGCAGCTGCATCGTCTTTAAGATGGTTGAGCATGCGGGCAGGTCGGGCCCAAGAAGGGCAGCGGTGCTGTCTGCGGCGCATGGACAGACAGATCTGGTTGCCCCTAGGTTAAGATTTCCAACAGAGAACTGATTTGCAGCCCCCCGCCCCCGCACTTATGTGTGGGAGATAAGTCCCAAGTCCCCCCCGTGGATGCTTGAGGTCGCGTGCAGGACCGGCCCGTATCTATACTCTTTATTTCCCTCTACGCACATACCCGTGATCGTGTTTAATTTAGAAATGAGGCCAGTACGAGATGATATGACAGTGACAGGTATGACAGTAGAGTGTAATGATAGACACGATGTGAGTGTGGCCTCTCTCTCCCAAAGTATCTGATTGTGCTGTACTCACCCTTCTTCTCGGGATGATGGAGGATGATAAAGTGCCTACGTGACGGGATGAAATGAGGTGAACGACGCAGGCTTCGTGATGCAGCGTTAGGCTGTGACGGAGCGGCCGGACGCGACGTCAGGACGAGGGCCATCTGCTTCCAGACCGCAGCCGGCCACGGGCAACGAAAACCACGGAGAAGGGCACTACTGCCCACAGGCCGTTGCCTTACCCGGAGGGGCACCGTGGACTTCCCGCCAGTGCTCAGCCGTCGCCTGGCTCTTCCCTGGCGGAGTCCTGAAGGAATGAGACACTGGACGGGTCAGTTTGGATGTGGAGATGAGGGTCTGACCTGCCCGGAGCATGCATTCATTCACTCATTCATTCGTTCATTTGTCAGTTCTTGCATCCATTCTCTCATCTAATATTCTGAGCATCTCCCGGGGGCAGGCCTACCAAAGCTGAGTGCCTTCAGGGCACGAGATGCCAGGGATCTGGGGGCCGAGTTGCAGGGAGGGCTCCCCCCAGCAAACCTGGCCTGCTCGCAATTTAGAACCAGAACCACCCCTGGAGCTGGGGGGTGGGGGGTGGAAGGGAAGGACGCACCTGATCAAGTCAGTCCCAGGTGACGGCCTGAAACAGACCAAATCCACCTCCTTCCAAGCAGCTGGGACTTACCGTCCTTCTCCGCGGCCTCCACGCGCCCTCCTTTGCGGCCGCCTGAAGCGTGTCCCAGCCACGAAGCCGTGCTCCTGCCCGTCCCGCCGCCCGTCACGGGGCTCGCCCTCCCTCAAAGCCCCGGCTCGATGCCGACTTCTTGGGGCCTCGGCTCAGGCCTGAGTCCCTGTAACCAGGTGGGATGTCGCCTCGCACGATTCCGCTTGGAAGTGAAGCGGCAGAGCCTCTCGCCGCCCGCAGCGCGTTGTGCCTCCCGCCGGACTTGTTCGCTCCCTGGTCCTCCTCGCCGTTCTTCCTCGGAGGCGAAGGCCCCGTCTCTCCATCTCTCGGGACTCCCGAGGCCGGGACAGTGTCCGGCGAGTGTGCTTGCGTCGCTGACGTTTATCCTCCGCTGAACGTGCTCCCGGGCTGGACAGGTGGCACCCCCGGCCCCCTCTTTTCCGAAGGAGTCGTTTGTTTGTTTCCGTTCCTTGTGGAATATGGTCTCGCGCACCGCCATCGCCGCATCTCGGTGTCCCCTGCATTGCCTGACCCAGGGTGGGATGTGGAATTAGGGGGCTTTTTCGGCCCTTTTTACTGTGATGTGATTCGCACACCATAAAACTTGCCGTTTTGAAGGGTGCGATTCAGTGGTTCTTAGTGTATTCACGAGGTTGTGCAACCGCCGCTGCTCTCTGATTCCAGAACGTTTGCAGCATCCTAAAAAGTACGGGGGCTCGTTGCTAACTTTAAGTCGATGACAGTGCTCTTGTTTGGAAATCGCTGGTGTCGCGATGCAAACCCCGGCAACTGGGACCAGGTCTCCCGGAGGTGTCGGGGCTCGCTGGTCCCACCCGTCGGGCTCCCCCAGCTTCCCAGCCTTTTCCCTGTCGCACCCCCACTCCCTCCCCTGCTGACCGTGGCCGAGGACAGAACTCCGCGCTTGCAACGGCCTTGAGATGCGTCCGAATCATCAAAAGTGATCCCTCGTTGAACTCGGTGCCGGCGCCGCTCCTGTTTGGATGCCGTGTCTCCCGGCATGAAGCTTTCACGCCCTGGGAACCGGAGCTCGCACCAGGAACCTTGACTTGGCCTCATGAAGAAGGAAGGGGCAGGGGCGTCTCCCTGCCGGCGGGTGGGGGGGGGGGTGGCCTGGATGAGTGGTGGTGGCCGCACCAGAAGCCTCCGCGAGTGAACGCCCACGTCGGAGCCACTCGACCTTCTCCTGCTTCTGTCCTGAAATCCCACTCCTGAGCCCCGTCCCCAGGGAAGGCTTCCCAGACTTGTCCGTTAGCTCCACTGAAAACGCCCCTCGTCGGCTCTGGGGGGCCAGTGAGCCCACGTGCCAGGCCACTTAGCATCGTGGGACTTCCGAACACCTGCCGGCGGGGGCCCGATGCAGGAATGTCACCCTAGTCACTGGACCCGCGTCCCATCCTTGTCACCTCCCTCCACTTGCCCACGAAGCTCCCAACACCGCCGCAATGAAGACGCCCAGGACTCCACTGAGGACCCCAGCGCGGGCTCAGTCCCTGCTTAAGGAGCTGGCCAAGCTTAATCCGTCCCCCGCCCCCGGCCCACGGGCCACGCTCACCTGATGCACCAGGACAGAAGCAGCCGCCGGCCTCTCATATCTGTGCTTGCACGGCCTCCCCACGGGCACGCGTTCAATCCCACGGCGCGGACTGCGGGTTACTGTGGCTGCCACCGTCTCTGACCTTGGGGGTGGGATTTCTGGAGGAACAGCCACCTTAGCCTGTGCAACCTCAGTCAGTGCTGAGGGCACTTGGTTGTCACTACTGTGACCGTCCTTATGAAACACCTGCTCCGGCCCCTCTCACGCCCGTCCCGCTGATTCTCATCTTCACAGACCTGTCCTCACGCCTGCCCGCCCCCAAAGCGCAGGGCTGCCTTTGGCTGTCAGATGTGGGGCAGGAGCAGGGATTGCTACCTGGTGGAAAGGATGGAGAGCACAAAGGGGGCCAGCCGCTCATTCATCCCGTCGGCGGCTATTTATTGAGCACCTACTATGTGCCAGCTGCTCTGCTGGGTGTTAAGGGGACAAAACTGCGCAAGACCGTGTGCCTGCCCCCAACCCTGCCCAGCCCAGCAGGCAGGCAGACATCAGTGACCACACCGAGGGGGAGGAGTTTTGCAGCCACCTGCAGGGTGCAGTGGAACCCCGAGGGTCTCCCACCTCCACCTGGAGGTTAAGGTGTCTCCACCAGGAGAGGAACTTACCAGCATCATGAGGAACTAGTAGGTGCACAACATGGACCAGGGTGTTCCAAGCACAGGGAACAGCATGTGGGCAAGGGAAAGGCACGGGGGGCAGCGTGCATTTGAGTCGCGGCCCGTGGGGTTTTGCCGGGAAAGCGGACACATGAGGCTCAGGCCAGCGGCGTCTGCGTGCTGTGCCCAGGCAGCGCCGCTCTTGATGGCTTTCTGCAGGAGACAGATGGGCACGGACGCCCCTCGGCAGGGCTGTGGAGGAGGTGGGGCTTCAGGAGGGGACCTCCAGGGACCTCCAGTGGCCCCAGCGACAAATGATGAGGCCTTGGTGGTGGCGTCTCTGGGGCTCACCAGGCTTTGTTGGACCGAGGAGGAGAAGCTCTGAAGGAGCCCCGAGGACCCGTAGCACTTCCCCAGTTTCCTCTGAGGAAATGTCCCCCACCCCGCGCAGTTGAGTCGTCAGGGGTTGGAGTCTGGGGCCGTATCAGCTGCCTTCAAACCCCTGCGCTTCCACCTGTGAGCTGTGTGACCTCAAACAAGTGATTTGGCCTCTCTGTGTGACTGTTGGGGTGGCCGTGAGATGGACGGGAGGGAAGTGAGGGTATCCAGTCACGGGCGTTGTGCGCATGACCCGAGCGTGTCTGTGTGTGTGTAAAGTGCGTGGCGCACGGTAAGTGCTCGGTAAATATTTGCTCTCATTGTCCCTACTTTGCCTTCCTTACTCTGTGCGGCTCAAGACAGATCAGAAGAGGGCCCGGTTTACGTTTGAAGCCAGTGTGGCACCTGGGGGGCTTGGGGATGAGCGTCTGCCTTCGGCTCAGGCCATGACCCCGGGGTCCCGGGATCGAGTCCCACATCGGGCTCCCCACAGGGAGCCTGCTTCTCCCTCGGCCTGTGTCTCTGCCTCTCTCTGTGTGTCTCATGAATAATAAGATCTTGAAGTCGGCGACAAGTTTGGACATAAGGGAGCCCGGGACAGCCCCTCTGGCTGGTCCTTCTTTGGCCAACAAGCCTTCCCATCACAGGCCGTGCACCCCACCCCCCACCCCCGTCAGCACCCCATGAACCCGCACAGCCCGCAGCCTCCACTCGAGGAAATTAAAAACTGGATTGGTTTTTTTCAGTGTAATCAAAAGTAATACCACAGGGCCCGACCTTTTGTTCCCCAGCAATTATGTAGGTGGCATTTACTGAATGTCACCTCGAGCCCCTGCTCCTAAAGATGCAGCCCAGCATCTCCCCCAGTGGCACCCCCAGCCCGTTCCCGACACAGCTCTCTGGGTGTCTTCTTGCAACCTTTCGGGGGCCGGGAGCAGGGGTCGCTCACTTCCTGGAAGGCTTGACTCTAAAGCAGGTGACAGTTACGAACCAAAAGAGGTGTCGAGATCCTTAAAAATTCCCACGGCATCCAGATGAAATCTCGGTCAACTGTCACTGGAGCACCTGCCACCAGGATCATTCTTGACAGAAGGCAGGGGACCCCTGGACTCGGGGCCCTGCTGCCCCAAAGGGGCGGCCTCCCCTGCCAGGTGGGTACAGCCAGGGCCGTGCTGCCAAGGGTTTAACAGCCAGCTCTCCCCAGGATTGGGGGGGGGGGGGTTACTATTCGCAGGGACCCCCGCTTGCCTCAGTGTAAATACTTCAGCTGCTGACTTGACATCCCTGATGGCACAGCTGGGACACGGTGAGCCCCTCGCAGGGACAGGGAGCTGGCTGCAGCACAGCGCCCGATAGGACGGCAGCCTGTCCCTCCCAGGCCCTAAGGGAGTGAGAAGCAGGGCGTGTGTACGGGGACCCTGTGACCGACTGCCTGCAAGCACCCACCCGGGGCCCCAGGGCAGGCCGGGCACGGGCACAGGCCCAGCTGCAATCTTTGTCCTGCATGCAGGGTGCAGAGTCGGTGGCCACCTGGTGCTTGGAGCTCGGCTCAAAAGCCTTTTTTATTGTCCCATTCACAGACTTGCCACCCTCCCTGCAAGTTAGGCTTATTTTCAAGTTCAGGCTTCATGGCACTGTTGAAGTGCACCCTCTCCACCCATCCATCAGAACCTCTGAAATAGAACCTAAATTTGCCCGATCTCGCTCCTTCCGACTGCCCTGTGGGATCTGGTTCCCTCTGCTCTTCAGCCCTCATCCCCTGCCTCGTGCTCATTCTGTGCAGCCTCTGGCCTCCTTGCGAGTCCTGTGACATGTCAACGGCTCTCCTCCCACAGGGCCTTTGCACCTGCTGGGCGTGCCTCTCCTCGTCCTCCCATCGCTCGGGTGTCCCCTTCAGAAAGCCTTGTCTGAAATGGGGACTCTTCCCTGGCACCCCCGTTCTTCATCCCCGCAGCCTACTTTTATTTCTTCCCACCTCATGTATTATAGTCTGGCCTGTTTGCTTGCTTGTGTATGACCTGTCCTCCCCCACCTTCTCCACTGGTGATGAGCTTCTCGTGCAAGACAATCTACCCGCTTCTCTGTGGGCCCCACCTCTCGTCTGTTCCCAACTGCACGGTGTCCCTCTAACCGGAAATGCCAGGTCAGCTCCCTTCTGGCCTCCATCCCCTGTTCTGGTGCCTTCTCTCCCCCAGAGCTCTGCAGTCCCACGGACAGAGCCTGGCATCGTAGGGGTGTCATGAAGACTAGGGTGCCTGCCAGTTCTCCAGCAGCCCGGAATCCGCTAGTGAGCTCTGGGGTGCATTTCTATTGCAAAAGGGCACACAAGTGCCTCCCGTTCACCTTGGCTCTACATGTTGCCCTATTTTGGAAGATAACACCCTCCCCACCCCTACCACCATTAGCAAGCTTGGCCCTGTTGGTTGTTCCCTCAAAGAACTGCCTTTTGCATTCACATTAACAGCCCTCACCCCTTGTCACTTGAGGAAGGAGCTTGAGAAGGAAGCGAGCTTAAGAGAGACAAACTCTACAGAAAGAGAAAAGAGGCTTGAACAGAGGAGGGCGTGACGTGCCCTTTTGTCCAAAGCACAAGTGCAACAGAGAGAAGCGGGGCCTAAGTTAGCTCCGTGGTGAAAGCAGCTTCCGATCCACTGGGTGCGGATTATAAAGATGGCATCGTGGGCCTCAGGGGCTGAGACGTCAGCTACGTGGACATATCCCTGGACAGCCACTTGAGTAACACAGCAGGGCTGGGAAGGGAGACCGTGGTGCTGTTTTTAAGCCCTGGTTTGTGCAAGAAATGCTGAGGATCCGAGAACAGCGCGGTGGGTCCTAGAACCAATTCCAGGAGACGGGAGCCTACAAAAACGGGATCGATGTGAGAAGGTTAGGAAGTGTGTTGGAACCAAGCACGCTCACAGAGTGAATGAAGACAGAGCACGGAGGGGGTGCTCCATCAGATCAGGGCAGAGGGGCACCGTCTTGCCCACCTAAGACTTTCTTTTTTTTTTTTTTTTTTTTTTTGGTGCAAGTATGGGTTCCATAGCTTCGAGGCAGAGTGTCCGCCCTGGAGTCCGGAGTGCCTGGGTTCAAATCACAATTTGACTTGGGCTCAGATAGTCTCCGACTAGTTACCGGACCCCAGGCTGCTTAGCTCTCAAGCCTCGGTTTCCTTATGTGCTAAGTGGCCTCCCAACAACGCCTGCTCCATTGAGTTGTTGTGAGGCTGTAACAGAATAATCCTCATAGTTCAGTTGCTCGATCAACACTTGAAAGATGCTAAAGCTCATTTATTGATCGATTAATAATATAAGTGCCTGCAACGTGCCAGGGACCCACCTCGGTGCTTGACAGGCGATAATTCTGCTGCTCCTCATTGTGCACCAGCGTACATCCCTTCCCCACCTCATAGATGAGAAGACTGAGCACAGAGCGGTGAGGAAGGCTGTCGGAGTCACACGGCTCGGGAGCGCCAGAAGCAGCGTTCAAACCCACGAGTGTGACCTCGGTCTGTGTTCCGCTCTGCTGCCTTCCACGCAGCTTGGTCACCTCCTCCACGCGTGACCCTGTGAGAAGGCACCAGAGCTAACAAGAGGTAGGAAGCACGGTTCTGGCCTTACACTGCTTGCACCCTTCGCCGAGAGCTCACGGACTCACGACGTCCTTCGCTTATGGTATACGTAGAAAACGATTAAGTAAAAAAAAAAAAAATGATTAAGTAAAAAAAAAAAAGAATTAGAAGCAAACACTTGCTATTTAAAAGCTCTGACTCCGGTGGGGTCGCTCGTTACCTGGCGCGGTACAACCTGTCCTGGCGGCTACGCCCTCTTCACACTGCTTTGTGTCTAATCCGCACGCTGGGTGCTCAGGGGAGATGAGCAGTGAATACTCGTCGGGGCGAGGCGAGGTGAGCTCCACTAGCCGAACTGCTTGGGGGCTGCCGGGGCCCAAATGGGTGTTTTCACCGCTTCTGCCCAGAAAGGCTTCATGGAAGACACTTGTGGGAATGACTCTTTTGCTTTCATGTTAGCCAATTTTTAAAGCTTTCATTAGCTGTGATAAATTATTCAAAAAGGAGTAGCACCTGAAGCCTCTTTAGAATATTGGCGTGGTCCAGCAGTAAGTGAATGGAAAAGTACCTCCAGGTCTGAGGCTAACTTCCCATTTAATTTTTAGAGGACCCAGTCGTGTTGTTAAAATGATCAAAAATGGGCCTGGCCTGAGCCAGCTCTGCAAAGAGGGGATGCCATTATCTCCCAGACCATTAACTTAATCCGATCAAGTCAACGTCGAGAAAACAAAACTCCTCATGTGACGACGGGGCTCAGGATGTAATGAACCAGCGGATTTGACTTTTATCCAGAAGCCCGGATGAAACGAAGAATATTTTTAAGTAGGTTCTTTTTTTTTTTTTTAAAGATTTTATTTATTTATTCATGAGAGACACAGAGAGAGGCAGAGACACAGGCAGAAGGAGAAGCAGGCTCCATGCAGGGAGCCCCACGTGGGACTCGATCCCGGGTCCCCGGGGTTATGCCCTGGGCTGAAGGCGGCGCTAACCCGCTGAGCCACCCAGGGATCCCTAAAAAGTAGGTTCTAACTAAATAAGAAAACCTACTGTACTATACAGTTTCATTTCTGGAACCTTACACGATATTTTACAAGAAGCTTTGGAGACCCCAGGGTCCCCCCCACCACCCCTTGCTTTGCTTTCATATCTTGATGACACCGATAAAACAATATCAGATCATCGATGTCCCCAAAGGCCATAGCGAAGTTATATGTACCAGGCAGGTTTCTTGTCCTGAATAACGGAGCGTTGTCAGAATATCTACGTACGCACCCAGAGAACTCGCGCCACGGGAACTCAGGCTGCGGCATCAGTAGCTTCTGAAAGACTTGGTGTGTTGCGTGCAGGATGGCAGTTCCGTGATGAGCCAGACGGGAAGACAGCAGGGACGTAGGGTGGCCCAGAATCCCAGCCCGCAAGTACCCGAAGACTGACCCAGCATGTCGAGTCCCACGGGTTTGAGGATCTTGAAACCAAGGACCGCACATGACCCAGCAGTCCCACTCGCGGGTATGTATCCGAGAGAGACGAAAACCAGCGTCGGAACAGGCCCGCCCGTGAGTGGCCACAGGAGCCCTGTCGGAACAGCCGGAGGCGGGAGCAACCCGGGTGTGGGTCAGCCGAGCAGAGGACCAAGTGGGGTATGTCCACACGATGGAATCTTTTCTGGCCATCGGAAGAAACGTAGCATGGACATGGGCTCTCACCTGGATGGAACCCGGAAAACATCAGCTAAGTGTCAGAAGGTGGTCACGGGAGACGCCACGTTGTGCGACTTCATTCGTGGGGGACGTCGGACTGGACAAAATCCACGGAGACAGAAGGCAGATCAGTGGTTGCCCGCGCCCGGGAGGAGCGGCTGCCCATGGTGGGGGTTTCCCTGGGGCCATGACAGTATTCTGCAATTAGATGGTGGTGGTGGTTCGCACAGCCTCGTGAATCTGCTAAAAACCACTGAATTGTGTACTTCCAAGGTGAATTTTATGGTCTATGAATGAAGAACCCGAAACAAGACGTGTAGGAGAAAAAGTGCTGCCTGGCAAGCTCCTCCGTGATGAGGCGAGCCGTTCATTCTCACCGTTGCCCTGAGCAGAGCCGACGGTGATTCTGGAACTCCTCGACAGCCGGCCCGCCAGCGCCAGACGGAGCGGTCTCGGGGTGTTCCTGTGGCACCTCGACAGGCTCCTCGGGGAATTTTTTGCTCCGGGAACCAAGAGCAGGAGCACGTGCACGTGTTTGGAGCCAAGCTTACTTGTCGGTGTTGCACGGACCCGTGACACACACAGGTGCCTGCGAGGCTGTAGATGTCTCACACGTTAGCAGAGTCCTTGACCTGGGGCGGGGGGGCATCCTGGGCCCTCCTAGGGCCGCACGAGAAGGGAGGGTGGTCTAGGACGGGCCGCCCTCCGTAAAATCTCCATTTCCCAAGAGGAGGAAGAGGAGGACGTGCCTCTCACAACGGTGGCCATTCATCACATCCAGGCTGCGTCAGGGAGGCTGTGACAGCTCCTCTGTCTGTCGCGCACCACTGATGAATTCTCCACCACGGCTTGCTGCAAGGTCTCTCTTCAATCCCTCCTTCTCTGTACTGAAGAAGGCTGCTCTCTTGACCCTTCTAGAACCCCCCTTGCTCATACCCTCCTTTTTAAAAAGATTTTAAGAGAGAGAGAGAGGCAGAGACACAGGCAGAGGGAGAAGCAGGCCCCATGCCGGGAGCCTGATGTGGGACTCGATCCCGGGACTCCAGGATCACCCCCTGGGCCAAAGGCAGGCGCTGAACTGCTGAGCCACCCGGGGATCCCTCCATTCCCTCCTTTTTTAAAGTGATCTCTTCCAAGAAGCTTTCCTCCATTGTCTCCATGCGATGGTTCTCAGTGGGGCGGGGGCCGGGGGGCAGGTTTGCCCCAGTGGGACACCAGGCAGTGTCTAGACACATATTTGGTTAACTGGTGTGTGAGAGGCAGGGTGTGCGAGTGGCATCTCGTGCCTGGGAATCAGGGATGCTGTTAAGCATCCACAGTGCACAGGACACCCGCCCCCCAAAGGAGCATCCACCCCAATGTCTACAAGGCCAAGGGTGAGAAACCAGCTTCCGTTAGGAGGGCTCCTTCCGTTTCCCTGCATCGCGGCCCCAGTGACACTCACAGTTCAAACCCTGAGAGTTTACACTGAAGACTTCTTTACAGACATTGATCGTGTCTTCACAGGTGGCTTCTTTTAAGGGCCAAGTAAGATTATTAATAGGACCAGGGGCCTGGCACCCAGGAAGCACCAGTTTCGGTGCCTGTCATTCTTTCACCATCCTCTCCGGAGAGCCGGGTTCTCACCGCACCCGATGCAATAAGAGGTGAACCCGGAGGGAACACCGTGGACGAAAGTCCTGGTTCTGTCCCCACATGGGGACGCAGGGAAGCCGCCTGACCTCTTGGGGCCCGGCTCTCTCGCTGCTAACAGGGAAGCGCTGCCATCTGCCCCGCGCTCCTCCTGGTGTGGTCGGGAAGACAGTGATTATGTACGTGGATGTGGTTGCAAGAAAAGTAAGACACTTTTGTGTTTATTGTGCCCAATGCTGCGGTCCACGGGCTACCGTTGACTGAGGGCTCATTATGCAGCAAATGCCACGGTAGAGGCCTTCCTTCACCCACGCGATAGCCTGAAAAGGAAAGGTTTGCCGGAGGATTGCAGAGGGGGGTGTCAGGTTGCAGACCCACTGTGCTCCCTGCTGGCCCTCCTGCCTGTGAGCCTTCCCACCATCTGGCCAGCACTCACCTGCCCCTGTGCGGGGTGGCCCTGATGCTCAGGGACAGAAAGCCCACGCAGAGGCCCCGGCAGACAGGACCCGGAAACGGGGCGCAAAGCTGCCATCCCTCTGGGAACCCCGGGGGCGCAAGGCTGGCTGAGCTGAGGGGGCCCGAGCCAGCGCCGCCTCCGTGCTGGGCACACGCTCCGCGCCGCGTGCCTGTTTCTCGGGCTGTCCGCCACGATCGATGCCCCAGCTGGGGCTCCGCATCCGAAATGAAGTAGAGCCACGCGTGGGCCCCATAAATCCAGCTCCGTCTGGGGACAGAGGCACTCGAGGGCTTTCTGGCTGCACTTCCCGGGCGCTGTGCTCACCGGGCCTGGAGACAGACTGCCAGGCCTCGCTGCGCTGCCCTCTGCTCCAGGGTGGCCGGCGCTCCACGGTGGCGCTCCGGGGACGTGGGCATGGCCAGTAGGCAAAGCCTTGGTGGGCTTCCTTCTGTGGCCTGGTCCATGTGCCAGGACACACGGAGCTCCAACAGGAGAGCCTGTCCCCCAGTCAGCATGGAGCCTTTTATCTGAACCCACCTACACCCCAGAAGCCAACAAGATAAACACCCCCCTGCCCACCCAGTCTCTCCTGGCCCCTTCCCGGGCCTGCCAGCTCCTGACTGAGTGATGTTGGCATCTGAGCCTCGCTCTAGGGCTCCCAGATGGTCTGCTTGGAACCTTCGATGTCGTGTTTGGACGTGGTCGGTGCCATCTCTTGGCTCAAAGCAGCTCTAGCAGGCAGGGTCTTTGCAAGGCAGAAAGACCAGCCCTGGAAAAAATGTGCAGAGACAGAATTGCCTAGAAGCATGTGGCAAAGCTGTGCGCATCAAGGGGGGAGCTGACGGGAAGGTTCTGAAGGGTCAGGACTCAGGACAGCACAGGATTCCAGGTAACAGGGACCCATGGATGGTCCTGCGGGGAGCTGCTGCTGGAATGAATCATCTCTGACCCTGAAAGACTTCGTGTCTCCGCCGATGCCTGGGATGGGGGTGCATCGGCCTAACTCGGGCCCAGTGGGGTCAACCAGACAGAAGCATGTGAATCAAGAATAGAGGGAGGCTTCTCACACAGAATCTGGGTGCTGGTACCAGCTGGGGGCGTGGAGACAAACACTACAGGTGTCAACTCATCACCCCTCTTACACCCTGACCCTCCAAGTCCCCAACACTCAGCTTTACAAAGGAGAAGGGAGCCTCCCCCCTTCTGTTCTCTTTGAGGAGAACAAATCAAGTTCTTTGTCTCAACTTTTGAAAATGTGCAGACATAGGTCAAGAGGCGCCACGGGCACTGCAGCGGGAGGCCGGGCCCCGAGCAATCCCTGAGGGCCGTGGTTACAGCCACGTTCGGAATCAGGTCCCAGCTGTGCCATTTCCTGGGGCGGTGACCTTGGGTAAGCTGTGTAACCTCTCTGAACCTTGGGGTCCTCTTTGATAAAATGGGGAGAAAAATCAGACCTGGTCTCATGTAGTCACAGTGAAGATCGAAGAAGCATGAGTCAGGGTACAGCTACAGGGCTGTTTAAAAAAAAAAAAAAAAAAAAGTCCTGAAAGGCAGGAAACATGCTACAAGTGCATTTTTCTCTTTCATCGAAGTCTAGAAGACGGTGGTCCGTGGCAGCTCTGCCCATGAGGTTGTGCAGGGACCCAGGTTCTGTCAACCGTGTTGCTCTGCCCAATATCAGGGCCTTGCCCCTTGGGTGAAGCTGACTCCATCCCCTTTGCAGCCCACGGAGGGGGTAAGCCGGAGCGGAGACAGGTTCTCTAAACACATGCGACCTGCACATTCACGAGCCACTACTGGTCACTTTCCATTGATCAGAAAGTACCATGTGGCTGAACTTAGCTGCAAGGGAAGCTGGGAAAGTGAAGTCCCGGGGCTCCCCTCTGCTTAGCTAGATGGGTGGGGGCTGGAGTTCAGGGATGCAGGGTGGAGGGAACATTCCGTAACCACATACAGAAGGGGAATGGATCCCGGGACTAAATGGACCGTCTTTGCCACTAGCGAGATAAAGCGATTGAAGGACAGTTGGCATAGGCTTCCTGCATAGGACGGACTCCACGAGTGGCTGCTGTCCTTTGGGGTAAACTTCCTTAGGAGGAACAGGCACATTATCTCTCCTCTCCATATTCCAGTTCTGGAAGTCAGACGGGAACATGGATGTGAGGACACAGCCCCTGACATTCTTTTCTCCCAGGCTCCAGAAGGCAGGAGGGACTCCAGGGGGCCCCCTGGCCTGCGGTGGGGGGAAGCCAGCAGCCCCCCAGGGGTGTGAGCCCCGGACACCTGCTCCTTGTGTCTCAGCCTCTGATGCCAGCTCCTTCAGGCCACATCACCCAGGACGGGCAGCTAGACATGATTAGCATTTATGGGCGGTGGGGGGAGGTATTGGCGGCCGATAGGCGTGTGAGCCGATGCCCTGCCATGTTCACATCCGCTGACATTTAATTATATTTTGTTTTCATCAGCTGTCAGGCCCACTTCCTGCCAGGACACTGAATTATGCTCGAAGCCAGTCATCATCCCCTGTGGACACCTTCTCATTCGGGCCTCCTCAACTGGATGGCCCTCGGAGAAAATGGACACGAGTCCAATTGGCAGGGAAGACCCGGGGAGGCAGAGGGAGCGCAGTCGGGCATGACCTCCTTTCCCTGCTCTTCACGGTCTCAGCAGCCCCCGTTCAGGCAAACACGAAGCCTCTTGACAGTGCTATCATTAAGGAGTTTGGACGTAGTTAATTATGTGTCGATCTGTACAGATCCTCACACACACACCCCTACTCACCACTACCATCCTAGCCTCAGTTTAAGCTGCTACTGGGGAGTAGCTTCTGAAGTTTTGAAGCCGTAGCAGCAAATGTTTCCACGGCACGTATAATGAGCTGGCTGCGGCTCTGCATCTTCCAGGCCCGGGCTTCCCTCTCTGTCTGAATCAGCTCTGTTTTTGTCTTCATGACAGCCAGCAGCAAGGGTTTGCATAAAGGGAAGATTTATTAATCTTCATGACAACCACATAAAGCAGGTCCTGTTCTTATCCCCGTTTCACGGATGAAGACACTTACACACACGGAGCTCAGGGGCACACCCGATGCCGCCGGGCTGGTACGCAGTGGAGCTGGGTTTGAAGGCAGGGAGTCCAATTCGGCGTGTGTCCCCCTATCCACGGTGCAGATGGGTGTGGAGAATAGAAGCCCATCGACCACTCCACCCTCGCTCTCCTGGGCCAACCCTGTCCTGCAGGTGGGAGCACAGGGAACATGTGTTGGGACTCCCTTGCAGCTAGAGTTCTGCACGTGGTTCTGCTTGGACCACACAGATGGCTTCAGAGGAGGTTCGGGAGGTAGGGGGGAGGCAGGGACACAATCCTGCTGCTTCTAGATGTCATCTGGCAAGGACCTGAGGTCCTCACTCTGTCTGTGATCACTTCAGCAATGGCCGCTGGGCCGGGCAGGGCCTGGGAGGCGGCAGGGATGATGCGGTTGCAGGAGAAGCAGCAGGAGGGTTGTGGCCGAGGAGGTAAGATTCTGGGGCCGCCAGCATCTCTGTACTGACCCCACCACACCACACAAGCCCCAAATATCTTCTTTGTTTTCGATAAAGCTGACACTGGAGGATGTGTCCTGTGTCAGCAGGCAAACGGGCTCCCCAAGTGGTCGTGTCTCCCCAGCTAGACACCGGACGCCAGCAGCCCTGGCCTGGAGCAAGGCCCCCCAGCGGCAGAGGCCGCCTGTCAACTCCTGAGCAGGCGGAGGCGCGGAGCCCTTCTGCGGGCAGCTCCCTTGCAAGAAGAAGGAGAAAGCAGGGGCTGGTTTTGGGGGCTCAGTTCTTTGTCCTGGACTCACCAGGCAAACAGATCAGTCCTACCAGAGGCAGGGGGTGGAGACAGACACCAGTGGAGGAGATTATGGAGGAAATGGGCTCCGAGGGCCATGCCCAGGATCCAGATTCTGTGTCTGTATGGAGATGATGAGCATTAAGCCACGGCTGGCAGCAGAGACAATATGTCAAAGAGCACATGACCCTGCGTGCAGTTAAGTAGAGTCCTTTGTACTTGGCGGAACCCTCGGAGGCAGAGGACGCCGTCCCAGATTAAGGAGGTTTCTCAATGGCTGATGATTTGTCCTTTTTAGAGACGGCATCTTTTAAAACGGTAACCTCTGGGGATGGACATTTTTCTGGGAGGTACTTACTACAGAAAGAAGCCATTCTGGGATCCCTGGGTGGCGCAGCGGTTTGGCGCCTGCCTTTGACCCAGGGCGCAATCCTGGAGACCCCGGATCGAATCCCACGTCGGGCTCCCTGCATGGAGCCTGCTTCTCCCTCTGCCTGTGTCTCTGCCTCTCCCTCTCTCTCTCTCTGTGACTATCATAAATAAATAAAAATAAAAAAAAAAAGAAAGAAGCCATTTTTACTTACGATGTGTTGGGGCTACAGGTAACAGAACTCCCCACTAACAGAGGCTTAGGTGGCAAATGCTTTTCATTTCTTCCATGACAAAAAAAAAGAAGTCATAAGTTTGCAGAATTGGCTTAGGGCTCAGCACCGTCACGGAGGACTCAGGTTCTGTGTCCTTCCATCCACTCATGTTGGCGAAGCCTTCCCTCCTCGTCACAGAATGGCTGCCACGGCCCCAAGCATCACATCCTTGCTTGTCAGCTCATTTTCCAAACAGGAACAAAGGAGTGGTGGTTAAAAACAAATACATAAAATTTAAAAATGGACTTTCGGGGCATGTGGCCCTCTGTTTTATCAGAGGGGAGAACCTGTCCCAGAAGCGCCCAAGCCGACTTAGCCTCCTTCCGTCTTACTGACAAGAACAGGGTCACATGAGCGTCCCTACAACAGAGATGAAATGGCCGTGGCTGACTTCAGGTGGGCTTGGGGCCATCCCGGCGGCAGCAGGGGTGAGGGGGGCAGGTGCTGCTGCGGAGGCAGGACAGACACGACCAGGCCCCAGTGTCCCCATGTCGGGTAACACGGCAGTGTCTGCGGGATCCATGTGGCCACAGACCGTCGTGCTTTCAGAAGTGTTCCAGCTGCCTTGGCGTGGCATCCCTCATCGTCCCTGACTGTCAGGCTGCCCTATCTTCATGCCCCCGAGAGGCCGCATCTCCCCCTGCGTCTGACCTATTCCTTTAACCGAGTCCAGGAACTCGGGGCGGGGGGCGGTGCACGTCCTGGGCCAGGACGGTGTCTGTTCCTGAGTATCCGGATGCACTGGTGTGCAGGTATTTCTGCGTCCGTTCTCCCCACAGCTGGCTAGAGCCACCCCCAGATTCCTATGTTGTTGGATGATGATGATGATTATTATTATTATTATTTTGGATCCTTAGTTAGCAGAATAAGCTTTGGAACAGCTTATTGGAACAGCCGAGGCCGGGAGGGTGGGACCGTGTCGCTGGGCATCGCAGCTGGCCTGCACACCACAGCCTGCACACCCGGTCACCCATCCCAGGCCGCTTGCCCTGAGGAGTTTCCATGGGCATCAGCTCCACTGAGTGTCACAGGGAACATCACACGGGGTGATGGATCAGGGTTGCTGTGCCTCAGCACTGTCGGCGTTTAAGGCCAGATCGATCTTTGGGGTTTTTTGTGGGGTGAGGGTTGTTCTGCGCCCAGTGGGGTATTTAGCAGCATCCATGGCCTGTGCCTACTAGAGCCAGTGCCCCCCCCCCCCGCCGCTGTAATAATAACGTCACTAGACATTGCTGATGGTCACCTGGGGGGGTAGTGAGAAGGATTTGGGGCTGGGGCATCACAGCCTGGAGACTGAGGTACCTGGGTGGGCACGGATGGCCTCCCTGAGCACCCCGGGTCATGCTTTATAGTCCCCCAAGCCCTTGCCACCCAGCGAGTGTATCCTGTTAGGTTGGTTTGTTTGCTGGCTCCTTATCTGCTGCCGGCCGAGGCCTGTAAGCACTGTGGGAGCCGAGACCAGATGTGTCATCCTCGCTTCAGGGTCCCGGATGCCCACGCCGCCTGCCCCCCACCCCCGGAGGAGGCTCAGCAAGTATTAGTTTAATATGAGTCAGAGGGCTTCCAAGAGGGGGGTTCCTGGCAGGAGTCCCTTAATGAGCATCCACTCGGGTCTGGACACTTGGATGGACGCTCCCCTCACCTGAGCTCGTGTCACCTGACAAGTAAGGAAACTGAGGCCCGGAAAAGTCTAGTATCGGACTGCTGGCAGATGATTGAGGCAGGACGTCAGCTCACGGCTGTCTGATTACAAGGTATGGCTTGTCTGGAGGCGCCAGGCTGCCCCCCTAACGAGGGCGGCTTGCGGGGGGCGGGCAGGGGGGATTGGGCGGGTCAAAGGGCGGGAGGAGTCAGAGCCCGCGACCCGGCGCCTGGCGCTGCCAAGGCCAGCTCGTCCTGCGGAGGCCTTCGGACGCCCAAGGCCCCAGAGAGCTTGTGTGTTTTCAGATTGGAAGAATTACGGATCAACGGCTCTTTGATGGCCTCCCAACTATTTCTTTTTCTTTCCAGAGGGAAACCGCAGCCCAAAACTCCCTGCCGTTTCCTCCCTCAAAGCAGCCTGGGAAATGTGGCCCTGAGGAGTCCCCCCACCCACCACCCCCACCCCGTCCCCCAACCCTGAGGCTCAACAGGATTTTGTGCTTTTCCTCCCCCACTCCCTCCTCTCACAGTAATTAGCACTTCAGCTTTCCCTGGTGGTATTTATGTGTTTAGACAACACAGTTCATTGTTTCCAAATGTTTGTCAATTTGAACCATAAATCAAGCCCCAAATCTTGAATCCCATTCAAGGGAAAACTCACAAGTTGATTCTACACGAATAAATCATAAGAGGGTGGGAATGTTACAAACGTAGAAAAGCAGTGCAGACTCTTGCACTATAAAAATGTAGCTTTTTGAACTACTTAGTGAGGACATTAAAGCAATTAATTATATAAGACTCGGGAGGATCTAATAGTACATTAGTCCGTAAGATGAAGTCCTTTGAAAGTTTATGTGTCCGAGAAGAATTCATATTTTTGGCACCTTAGAGTTTACAAAGCTTTTTTTCTTTTCTTTCTTTTTTTTTTTTTTTTGCACAACATCCTATAGGGAAGCCAGCTCCGTTACTGAATCCGTCAATTCTAAGACCTAGTTTGCTTCCATTTTTATCTCTGAAATTAGGATACATCTTAGAATCAAGGCCGCATCAGTTTAACTGGCAGGTCTGTTTTCTCCATCATACATAAAAATAACGACGCACGTTATAAATAATAGTGTCTTCACTTTAATGAGATGCCCTCCATTGCGATCCCTGTTTCTCAGGAGAGGTGACAAGCGGGGGGGTGTTACAGACGTGGCCCAAGATCACGCATCAAGAAGGGCAAGACCGGTAAAAAGCCTGTGAAAACCCCAGAGATATACGGTCTCTGAGTTGCCCACTCTGGAAGGTAGCCCCAAAGCAAGAGTTTCCGTTTTTCGGAACCGATTATACAGATGCGTGACCAGAGCAGAACTAACCACGTGAGGCATCAGAAGAGTTGTCACATTCTCCTCCTCCACCTTCCCTTGAAGTGTTCAGCTTCTCCTCAAGAAAATGTAGGTAGCACTGGTTGGAAGTTTGCCCCAAATATCAGTCTCCTCTGGGAGGTCAACCTTGCTTGAGCAGAGAGTAGGAAATGGCAGCCTTGACCGCAGAGGGCCTCACGCCCACTCTGTGCCACCGGGCTCGGAGAGAGGAGCACAGACCAGCCCCTGCCACCTCGTGCACACCCTGAGCACCCATAGGCAGCACCCCAGCGCCGACGGCACCCGCATTGCCTCCAACTGGGCTTCAGTTGGGGGGGGGGGGCGGTGGGACCAGAAACGTTTGACAGATGGGAGGAAGAGGCGGACAAATTCAGGAATTATTTTTCCAGCCCAGATCACGTTTATCATCTGAGCCTGGTTTTTGTGTTCCGCTGAAGTCAGCCTGTGAAAACTTTGACCACGCTTGGCTCTCAGGAAAGACACGGAATGCTTGGGAAAACTCATAGAGTCTGAAGAAATCCAAGCACGGTCTTATTTTTAATGGTCTTCTGGGCCCATTTCCGAAGACACAGCCTCGTAGCTGAGCCAGCCGACCGTTACCTTAGCCTGCTGGTCTGAAGCACCACTTGGTAGAGGAGAAGGAGCTCGTGTTTGGAGCTCGTTCAGCGCTGGGTTTCCCTGTGGATCCGGCTGCCTGCCAGCCGTGCCCTGCGGGAACCCTGGTCTCCCCCTCCGTAGCATGGGTGTGGTGGCTAAAGACGACCGCTGGTCTCTGTTGATGCTCCCAGAGCAGAAGAAGAGGTGGGGTCCCACCCCTGCCTTTGGACCCTGGACTCATCTTAATGACTTGAGTTGACCAGAAGAATATGGCAGAAGTTGACGCTCTGGGACTTTGGGGGCTGGCTCACCTGCAAAGCCTCTTGGCAATTCCACCCAGGCTTCTTGGAATTCAGCCTCCGTGGGGGAAGCAGCCCGAGCAGCCCCACAGGGAGGTCCACGTGGAGAGGAGCTGAGGCCTGAGGCTGAAGCTCCAGCTGAGGGCCGGCATCTACCTGCCAGCCATGCAAGTGGGCCTTCCTGGAAGCAGGTCTTGCAGCCCCCCTGGAGCTGCCTCGATGGATGCCATGTGGAGCAGATGCAGGCTGTCCCTGTGCCCAGACTGCGGACTTGTGACCAAGAGAGATGATTGCTGTAATTTTGAGTCACCGAGTTCCGGGGCGATGTGTCATGTGCTCACGGGTAAATGGAATGGTGGGAATAAAACTAATGCCTCACCCAGAGGTGGTGCTGGGAGTGAGAGGAGAACCAGCATGTAGGGCCAAGTGCTGGCCCGCGCACAGTAGGCCCTGAGTGAAGCCAGGTTCTCTTCCTTCCCTTGCCAGTAACCAGTGCGTGATCTATGTGGTTACTGGTTCTTGTGTCCCGGTGGGACAGTGTGGTCATCCACCCGGAAGTGGGTGCAGGGCATCACCATGACTCCGTGTTGACTAGACCTCACATTGCTCTCTGTCACCTGTTAAGGTAGCCATCGCCAGCTGTCCTGGAGCATATTGCCTTTGGGTGACGCCTAGTCTTAGACCATCCACCCTGGTGTCCGTCAAGGCAAGTTTCCTGGGATTTAAAGCCAATGACTTCCCGTGTCCTCAGAAGACAGTTGAATAGGACAGCATGTTGAAGGCTGCACCTAGTGTCCAGCTTGGTGCTCTAACTACCGGCAAACCAGGGACTGGCCTCTCCCTCATGCAGAGACCTCTTCATGGACCCCAGAAGGGCTCCCATCAGGTCCCGTTCCAGCTCGAGGATCAGGTGCCCGGCCATCAGCACCCCGACCCCCAGCCCACGGGACATGCCAAGGCTTCCTGGGGCTCTGGAGCTTATTACTTCTGAAATGCTCCTGGGCAGGGCTCCAGCCCAGCAGGCAGCAACAAAGGGCATTAGGGGTGAGGTAGGGAGAGTCGGGTGGGCTTTGCACCCACCCATGGGCCTGTTCTGATGCTTGCCTGAGCTCTCAGTGCCCTTCCTTCACTCCCACCTATGGGGGGGGGGCTGACACAGGGGCAGCCTGTTCTAACACTTCCCAGGCAGCAAGGTCACAGAGTAGGGGCTGCGGATGCCACTGGGAAGATGGCCACATGATATACTGTGTAACTGGGTCAGGGGAGGGGAGGCCGAGGAATTTGTCCCTCTTTGTGCTGAGCGTCATCCAGTGCACCTCGTGTGGTGGCATTGCCAGCCATTGCCTCCCCGTGCCTCAGCTTCCGCACCTGTAGCAGGGGCCGTCTGGAGCACCCAACTCTCAGAGTGCTGGGGGAGTTCAGGGAGATGCTACATTCAAGCCGTTGGCCTGACTCTGGTGCAGTACAAGCTGTTAGTACCATTCTGGGTGATGATGCTGACGATAGTCTTCCAACAACCTTCTGAAGTGGGTCTTGGGTCCTCCGTGACAGAGAACTGGAGACTCTGAAAACTCAGTATTAATCATCACAGATTTGGGCAGGGCAGAGCGAATCCAGAGAAATCAGAGCCATTCAGAAGTGGTGCTGACATTAAATCGGGTAAAACAAACCAGACATCCATCTCCCTTTTTGTGCCCACAGACCTGGGCAATTGCATACATCTTCCAAGCAGATGGTGGAGCCTGTGCTCTTCCACCCAGGGCCACCGCATTGTCTGGCGGAGGCCGGGGAGTTCTGCGCCGCTCCACATCTGTGCCTGCATCAGGCCGTGACGTGGAAGCTAACAGCCCGTTGTTATTGGCGCTGTCGTCCTCGTTCTGGGCAGATAACAGGGATCCTGCCGTTTCTCTGGTGTCTCTTCTCAGCTCCAGCGTAGCAGCTGCCAGCACTGAGATGAGTGAACCCAGAGTGCAGACAACTTGGGGTATCTGCCCTTCTAGGAAGCGTTCTTGGGTGATGTTTCTCATTCCAAACCCAGGCATCTTAGCAAGGCTGACATTGCTGTGGGCCTGAGGCTCTCGTGATGCCCACTTCTGTTGGGGTTCGGGGCAGGGGGACAAGAGGCCACCAGAGAGGCTTCACTGATCTGCCCTCCTGTGCTTTTATTCCCTTCCAACTCTCAGAACGTCCCATGTGCCAGGTATCTATCCATTATCTATTGCTACATAGACAACTACTACAAAGGTAGTAGCCTAACCCGACCCATGTTTGTTATTTCACAGTCTGTAGGGGTCAGGAATCCAGGCACACCTTACCTGGGGCCTCTGCCCAGGGTCTTACAAGGCTGCAGTGAGGGTGGGAAGTGGGATGCATTCTCATCTGGGGGTTCGACTGTGGAGGAATCTTTCCCAAACCCCTCAGGTTGTTGTCAGGATTCGTGTCCTTGTGGCTGTGTAAGTGGAGGCCCTGGCACTTTGCTGGCAGTCAGCTGGAGGCCACCCTCTCATCCAGAAGCTGCTCATGGTTCCTTGCCTTGTGGGCTTCCCCGATGTGGTTGCTGACTTTATGGAGCCAACAGGCGGAGTCTCTCTTCCGTGTACAAGGAAGGGAGAGCACAGATAGATTAGTAGGGAGATGCATCAGTAGGTAGACCTATGCGGATAGAGAGATGATAGAGCTAGCTAGCTGGATATACACATGTAGAGAGATGGAGATGAAGAGATGACAGGAAGTAGATAATAGATACATAGATACAGCACGAGATGATTGATAGACCAATAGTTAGATATGATAGATCAATCACAAGCTAATGACAGGAGTAACATCCCATCATCTTCATCACATAGTTGTTAGAAGTTAGCCGCAGGTCCTGCCCACGCTCAAGGGAAGGAGATTACACCTACCATCTCTAACCCCAAGAGGTGGGGGTCCAGGGAGCCATCTTAGAACGCACCTTATCGCCAGGGCCTCAAGAGTTACATGGCATCATCCTCATGTTCTAAACAAGGAATTGGGGTTGAGAGAGGTAACTTGCCCAGCTCCAACAGTTCATCAATGGCCAATGGGTAACTTCTACACATGCCCTTCGATGTCCTCAATGCAAAGTGCTGATAACCTGTGCGTTGATTTTGCCTGATTCACTTGGGCCAGAATATCCACTACCTTCTCTTCAGTGACAGGCGTTGTGCTGATAACGTACTTGTTCAGTGCATCTTCCCTCTGCACCCCCACTATGTGCTCTAGGAAAGCAAAGATTGTATCTACCTTGTTTGTGGCCAAATCCCTGCACCCAGAGGGGTTCCCGGCCCAGGGTATGCTCTCTGTAAACACTCATTCAGCAAATACTCATTAAGCTGGGCTGTGTACTTTGGATACAGAGAGGATTAAGATGCAACTCTACTTCACCAGCCCCTCACTCTATCGCAGAGCACAGACATAACCTATGAGGTAGTGTGGTGTGGCACAAAGATGACAATGGTTTCCTCAGGTTGGCCCATTCTTATGTCCCCAGAACCTACACGGTGACTAGCACATAGTAGATGCTCAGTAATGTTTGCAGACAGTTGCTAGTCCTGTTACCTGGCATGCCATGCTCTCTTCCGTCCTGCAGAGTGTAGAAAATAAAAATCATTAAAGATTAATTGGTCAGGAAAATCCAGAGAAAGTTTAAAAAAAAAATATGTAATAACATCCCAGGCTGGCTTCAGAAGTCTCTGATGCAATCCCACATCCTGGCACCTCCCTTTCTGAGCAGAGCTTTGCATTTCGAAATAGGGGGGAGAAAAAAAAAAGGACTGTAATTATTAAAATTGTGTATATAGGAGAATTTAGCCTTTCATTTGAGGTGTCCTAATGACACTTCAACAACTGCTAGAGAAGATAATAGGGTTTAGAGCAATTACACAGCCCATCAAATACCGAACATGAGTGATTCAGATTCATGCTTGGAGCTGGAACAATTCTCAGCAGTTTTGCTCATACACAGCTGTTTCATTTAAAATATTTTGGCAGAAAATCACAAAGTGGGCTGTGCTGGCCATCCTGTCCTGGAGGCTTAACCCCTGCATATCCGGTGTCATCCTTTGCTTCCACCCCCAGTAGGCACCCCCACTTTAATTGCCCTTGGTGGTTTATTGCACAACGTATTTGGGAGTTAAAACCTGGCCCTTTAGATGAAAATGCTGGGGGTTTTGTTGCTCCTTAGCCTTCTGGAATATTCTGTGTCTTTTGATTTAGTTGGTTGGTATCATTTAATCACGAGGTGGCCAGTCCCATGTGGCTGTGAGAGTGTATTAGTCAGATGGCCAGAAACAGTTGGCCCACTCAAACTGAGTGATTTGAGAAGAGTAACAGAAATCCCATAGATGGGGTGGCTTACACAGCCAACATTTCCTTCTCACTGTTCTGGTGGCTGGGAAGTCCCATAACCTAGGCGTTTGTAGATCCAGTGTCTGGTGAGAGGCCTCTTCTTGGTTTGCAGGTGGCTGCCTTCTTGCTGTGCCCCTACATGGCAGAGAGATCATCCCTCTTGTGTCTCCTCTAATAAGGGCATTAATCCCATTCACAAGAGCTCCACCCTCATGACTTCATCACCCCCCAAAGGCTCCACCTCTTAACACCACCACACTGGGGATTAGGCCTTCAACATATGAATTTCGGGGGATAGAAGTACTTAGTCCATAGCAAGTTTAATAAAAGGGCTGTTGACGAGGGCTCAGCTTGAATGTAGAGAATCCCACAGGGACAGCACAGTACCCTGGGGATGCCATAGCACTAAGCTGATACCCCTTTTAGGTCTCAAGGGGCAAAGGGCAGGGAGCACTTAAGGGAATATGAATAGTGTACATGTGCAGAATGGGGGAAGCTCAGTCAAAGCTGCAGCTTTGAGTTCAAGGCATGCAGCCCAACCCCCAGTAACAGTGAGGGAACCATACCTTCTCCACCCTCCAGGCTCCTCCTGGTGCCTCTCAGTGGCCAGACCTAAGGGGAAGCGCCAGACCCAATGACCACTGATGCATGCCATCCAGGGCAGGCTCCTGCTGCTCTGAGAAAGGTAGCAGGATGAAGCTATCCAGCATAAAGGAGGCCCAAGAAAAGTAGATGTACATCCTCTGCCCAGAGGGAGAGGGCCTCTAGCTGAAGGCAAAAACCTTGCAGGTGCCTGGTGATGGGCACATGTAGTTGCAGCATAAAGAACTCATTCAGTTTATCTTGAACCATTGGGAGCTCACTGTAAGGGGACTTGGGAGAAACCTAGAAAATGCCCCAAATCCTCAGGCCTCAAGGAGAGCTTGACCCAGCCCTCTAAGACTGTTAAATTTACATGTCAGCTTGGCTACACTCCGGCGCCCATTTGTTTGGTCAACCACTAGTCTAGATGTTGCTGTGAAGGTATTTTGTTGATGGGATTACTATCTACACTCAGTTGGCTGCAAGGAAAGGAGATTACCCTGGATAGTGCAGGGGGGACCTCATCCAATCAGTGGAGGCCTTAAAAACAAATTTTAAAATTGAGATTTCTCAAAGGAGGAAGAAATTCTGCCTCGAGACTGTACCGTTGAACTCCTGCCTGAGCTTCTAGCCTGCCAACCCACCCTGCAGACTTCAGACCCAACCCAGGTCTGCAACATCAACACCTGCCTGAGTTTCCAGCCTGTCCCACAACTTGGAGACTCGTCAGCACCCACAATCATGTGAACCAATTCCTTCAAATAAATGAATGAATGAAGAATGAATGAATGAATGAGCATCTCCTATTGGTTCTGTTTCTCTGGAGAACGCTGAATACTCCCTCCAACAACTTCCCGTCACGTGTAAGATGATCCCAGACTCCTCTCCAGGGCCTCCCATGGTCCAGCCCCCGCCACCCTGCCCCCTCTGTAACTTTAATTTGTAATCCAGGGATTCTTCAACACTAATGTGCTCAGACATCACCTGGAGAACCTGTGAAAACAGTTTCCCGGGCCCCATCCCCAGGGACGCAGATCCGCTGGGACGGGGGCAGGCCCATGAATTTGCATCCGAACCAGGATGTTGATGCCGCTGGACCAAGAAGCACAGTTGGAGTAACTGCTCCTGATTGTTCCCTCTCGGGGGTTCAGGGTGACTTTGCTAAGTCACAGCCTCTGCTCTTGGAGCCATCTGCCAGTGCCAAGTGCCACATCATCTGGCAGGGCCCCTGAGAGCCCGTGTCTGCCTGCCAGCCTGGAGGCAGTCATGGCGAATGGGACCTGTTCCACAGGCTCCCGTTAGCGCCGCAACTGGGTTTGTTCTCACAGCTGCAGACCCCGGTCCTGGGCTGCACAGCTGCCTGAGTTCAGCTGGAGCATGCGAATGAGCTGCACGAACATCAAGTTAGGTTTCCCACTGTCGCCCACAGTAGGTTGGCAGTGCCTGGCCAAGTGGGCTCCGTGGTCGGTGAACCAGATCTTGGAGAATAGAATTTCAAGAGGAGGATCAGGGCCCCAGTGAGGGAGGCATTCTGAGCTTGAGCAAAGGGCAGAGGTGAGAAGCTACAGGTTGGGTCTGGGGAATGATGGTGGTTTGGTTTGAAGGCTCCTCTCATGGAGGAGCAGTGGGGTTGAGACTGGGGAGGGTCATGAGGGATGTTGAAGAGCCCCTTGAAGGTCTAATGCAGGGGAGGGGCATGCTAGACATGGATAGAGGAAAGGGATGAAGCCCCGTGCCATTGAGGATGGAGAGTTCTGGATGCAGCAGGACTATGACCTATTCTGGGATGGACAGTTGGGAGAAAGGGGAGCAAGTGAGGAATAAAAACAGGACATCATCATCCTCATTTTGATTCTGAGTCTCAATGCCTGCGGAACAGAGGCCCCACTGACCAAATCAGCAGAGACTGGAAGAAACATTGATAAGTGATGGGTTTGTAGCTCGAAAAGATCAGAGTCACCATTACAGGCTGAGCTGTGTCCCCCCGAAATTCATCTGCTGACACCAGCTCCCAGTGCCTCCGAATGTGCTGTATTTGGAGATATTGGCCTTTAAAGAGGTAATTAAGTGAAATAAGGTCCTTAGGGTTGGTGCTAATCCAACATGACTGGTGTCTGGCCTCCGCATTACTTATGCAATGAAGGAGGATTTTTTATAAGAAGAGATTGGGACACAGACAGGCACAGAAGGACGACCCCATAAGGACCTAGAGGGAAGACGGCCATCTACACGCCCAGGAGAGAGGCCTAAACCAACCCTGCTGACCCCTGGACCTCAGACTTCTAACCTCCAGACTGGAAGAAGTTAACCTTGGTTGGTTAGCTCCCGGGTCGGCAGTGCTTTGTTATGACGGTCCCAGAAGAATCAACAGTCACCCAGCTGGATCTCCTGTCTCACAGATGGGAATATTAAGGTCCAGAGAGGGGAGGGTCTCGTCCGGTCTACTGAACAGGGCTCTCGGCTCCAGGCAAGTGATTGTTTTTCACCGCACCGTGCTGCCTCTTCCATCATGAAATATTGACCATCTCCCTGTCTACAGTTTAGTTTGTTCAAACAATTTGCTGCCACTAAAGCAAACTAGCCTCTGTTTGTTTTTTTTAAATAATGATTTTTCTCCTGGAGTTCTCGGATTCTGCTCTCCCAGCAGCCGTGGACTCCTGCTCCTGCCCTTCTGGCTCCCTCCGATTCGCTGTCCCCCCCTCCCTCCCCTGCTCTGGATGGCCCAGCCCTGGAAAATAAGCTTTCATCCCAGCCAGGTGGTGCCACTGCCACTGCCCGCACAGAGCTTCACCCGGGGCCAGTGGAGGTGGAGGTGGAGGTGGAGGTGGAGGTGGAGGTGGAGGTGGAGCTGGAGGTGGAGGTGGAGCTGGAGCTGGAGCTGGAGGTAGAGGTGGAGCTGGAGGTGGAGGTGGAGCTGGAGCTGGAGGTGGAGCTGGAGGTGGAGCTGGAGCTGGAGGTGGAGCTGGAGGTGGAGCTGGAGGTGGAGGTGGAGGTGGAGCTGGAGCTGGAGCTGGAGCTGGAGGTAGAGGTGGAGCTGGAGGTGGAGGTGGAGCTGGAGCTGGAGGTGGAGCTGGAGGTGGAGCTGGAGCTGGAGGTGGAGCTGGAGGTGGAGCTGGAGCTGGAGCTGGAGCTGGAGGTGGAGGTGGAGCTGGAGGTGGAGCTGGAGCTGGAGCTGGAGCTGGAGCTGGAGGTGGAGGTGGAATCTTCAGGCAGAAAGCTGTCTGGGTTCAGGAGCTGTCGGCTAGCCCCGTGGGCTGAAGCGTCATGAGGATGTGACTATAGAGCTTTAAGAACCTAAACAAGAAGGTTGTGTCCACCCCCAGGGGAAGCATTTGGAATTGGGATGTAGAATGAGAGCGGGAGCCGTGCTTGTCACCAGCCTGGGTAGCTATTGGCATTTAGAAGGTAGTGGCCAAGGAAGCCACATGTCCCCATATGCAGGGGACAGTCACACGCAAGGAACCGTTCGGCGGGTATGCCAGTTGTGCCGCGTGGAGAAAGCAAAAGAGCCAGACAAGGAATGGCTCGTACCGTGTGGTGCAGGGGCAGGTGTGCAGAACACGGAAGCCAGGGCCAGGAAGGCTGCTGGGCCGGCGGCCGGAGGAGAGGAGCCACTCCGAGCGTTCCAGAAAGCCCCAGATGAGGACGAGAGCTGAGCAGGAGCAGTGGAGGCAGGTGCAGCGCGAGGGGTGGTTACCTCCCGGGGGGCCCAGGTAGCGGGAAGGAGGCCGGAGGGAGGCAGGGACCAACGGGGTGCGGGCGGCGCGGAGGCTTGCCGATTGCTGCCACCACCTGTCCTCCAGACACTGTCTGTAAAAACACGGGGACCTTTGGTCCCACCATTGTATTTAAGGGAAACGTGCCTCGGCCCTGCCTGAGGCTGCGGGGCAAAGAGCGGGGCCCTCGGGAATTTTCGGGACCCAGCGGGACACAGCGCTTGTGCCAGCAGCTCGGGGTGGCAGGGGGGCGGGGGAGGCATGTGGTGGAAGCGGTCGTCGGGATGAAACAACAGGAGGGGTGGGAGAGACAGTCCCCGGAAGCGGCACCACCGTTGTTATTTATGGTCACGCGGTCATGGTCCCCGTGGTCACCGCCCTGTCACCTCATCCGGCCTCGGGGTGGCCTCCTCTTGCTCCGGCCGCAGTCTCTATGGCGTTTGTCCTTCACCCTCGCAGCCTCTTTCTATCCGGTTCTCTGTGGCGGCCTCATGACTCTGGGTGGCGGTGAATCCCTTGGTTGGCTCTACAAACCATGAGGATTTGGTTTCGTGGGTTTTTTGGGGTTTTTTTCAAGTTTCTTTTTTCAAGGTCCACCCTTTGTGGCTGTTTAGATGGAGACGAGAGCGCAAGGCCACTGAGATGAGGCCCTGCGTCTGACTGTTGTGCCTTGAGCTTTGCGCCCCCTCTGCCGGGAAGACCCCCAGCCTGCGCCCCCGCCCCAGGCCAAAACAGGGGGCGTTCAAGCCTTTGGCACACGCAAGCAAGAGCTGCCTTTGGACTCCTGTTGACTGAAGTCCCGGTTCGTGTGTGCCCGGCTGGGAGGCTCGGGCCAGGAGCACCCCGTCCAGCCTGCGGGATGCGCTCGGGACGCGCTGCGACCCTATGAGTCGTGGGGCTTGGCCCGCTCCTGCTGTCTGCGCCTGGAGGTCCCTTCAGCGGCCCTAGAACACGTCGCCCTTGCTCCTTTCTCGTGCTTCTCCTCCGCAACCCCCCCACCCCCCCATCATGCTTTCTGGGTCATCCTGCACCGCCTCCAGCCTGCGTGGGCGGGTGAGAAACGCCACGAGCTGCCGCGAGCTGCCGCGTGTCGTGGAACCATCTCTGCGTCCGGGTGTCGGTGCTTTGCGCTTAGGCTCCGGTCACCCTCACAGAACCTCAGGGAGCCGGCCACTTCGTCACCGCCCCATCTTCCAGAGGGGCAAATGGAGGCTCAAAGAGACCAAGTCATTTGCCCGAGGGCGCAGAGCCCGTGGGGCGCAGAGCCGGGCCTGGAACGCAGGTCGTCGGGCCACAAAGCACGCGTGCGTGGGTCCCAGGCCGCCCCGTCCCCTGGCCTCCTGGTGCAGCCCCGCCGTCCGCCCTCTACCCGGTCCTGCCTCTCCATCCCCAGGCCTCGAGGACCCGGCGCTCACGTCTCACTTGTCCCTGTGGGCTCACTGCCGTCTCTCAGACCCACAGCCCCTGGGAGGGCACACGGGTGTCCCCAGCCTCCATCCGTGGGCAGCTGAATGGACAGTCACGAGGCCTGAGACGTTCAAAAGCTCACCCAAGGCCACGCAGCAAGAAAGTGGCTGAACATCAGTTTGGCTTATGTCCTCCAAACCCGCAGCTCAATGCTGCCCCCCTGGCCCCCCCTTCGGGGACCCCCATGCTCCCCCATCCCGGCCACCTCCTGCGATCGCTCCTCTCTGATTCCCAGATTGCAAAAGAAGGTAGAAACCAGGAGAAGGGGAAATTTCTCGGCGTCTGATGACAGGCGTGTTCTAATTATCTGTTGATGCTCATAATGGGCAGGAACTTGCCTCATTGTCAGGCGCTCCGAGCCTGGCCATATGGGTTTATTTTAGTGGATTTTTGTATTGTGAAAAAGAGTTTCTGTTAAACACAAGAGTGAGTCATCGTCTGCTTCTGAAATTGTCCCCAGCCTGCACCGCCTTCACGGGCGCTCTCTGACAGCTGGGTTGCAATTTCCAGAAACCTCTACAGAGCTCCCTTGCTGCTCCTTGGGGGTGAGATGCCCTGTTTTCTGGGAGTGTCGCCCCCTCCTCTGTGCTTCCTGAGCCCTGGTACCCACCCTGGCCTCCCCGTCCCCTGGGGGTGGTTCTGGCAGATTTTTCATCTGCTTCTCCAGCGAGATTGTGAGTTCCTCTGGGGCAGCGACTGGGTCTTATTCGTCTGTCTCTATGGAACCCGGCGCACCCACTCCGCCAGCGTGAGCCTGCTGAAGGATGATCCCCAGTTTCATTTGCTTTTTTACCCTCCGCATGCCTGGCTGGAAAACTGGGTTAAAAAGAGTTCAGGTGCCGGGGTTCTGATCATACACACACAGTCTCATGCAGGACAGGCTGCCCCAGGGAAATGGACCATTTGAGACCAGACCAAATAGAGTCCAAATCCTGACTCGGTTGCTGTGTGATTTGGGGTTCACCAAATCCCCGCCCAAGTCTCAGTGTCCGTATTTGTACCATGGGAAGCAACCCCAACTCATTAAAATTGCTGTAAGGGGGACGCCTGGGTGGCTCAGCGGTTGAGCACTTGCCTTGGGCTCAGGGTGTGACCCCGGGGTCCCAGGATCGAGTCCCACGTCGGGCTCCCCACAGGGAGCCTGCTTCTCCCTCTGCCTGTGTCTCTGTCTCTCTCTCTCTGTCTCCCATGAATAAATAAAATATTTTTTAAAAAATTGCTGTAAGACCAAATAAACTGATGCATGCAAGGCTCGGCACAGCTTGGCCTTTCTCCTCACCCGCGAGCTGGGCCTGAGGCATCTGTTGTTTATGGGATTTGCAAATCCTCAGCCCTTCCTAGGATAGAACAGGAGCCCCTTTCACCTATTCTTAGGGGAAACCGGGGACATAGGCTGGGGCGCCTTTTATTCCTCCTCCATATGCATAAAAGCTGGTTGTGCCCACCTTCTTATCCCAGAGTTTGTCTTATTAAATGATGCAGCTGGAGAGAGAGGTGAAAACTGCCAGCACACATGCATGCCCCAGCCCTCCTCTGCCCGCGGCAGACATCCACAATTGATCGCCGAACACTCTCTGTCACCCCTAGAACGGCCTGCCCAGTCGCCGCCCAGGGAACTTTCAGGCCAGAATTGTAGTCGTTGAGCAATTAGCAAACACTTGCTCTTTCGAAAGGGGAAAACGATACACATTATTACAGTTAAGATGCGTGTGTGTTATGCCACTGCGCTGTGTAAGTGTTCGGGACCCTGGGGATCCCATCTCTGTCTTATTATCAGCCTGTTTTGTTTGAGTATAAACAATAAATATATTGCAAATTATTAATGGAAAAGCATGTTTAGGAATTACAGTGATTACAGATCAATTGAATGGAAGAATTACTACAATCACTGGGTAATTAGAACCTTCCTGGCCTGAGAGTGGGGGTGGGGGGTACATGAGCTCTGGGATTGATTCCTCTGCTAAGCAGACTCTCAGAACCAGAAAGAATGAGTCCCGACCTGTGGGGCAGCCCACTTGACAATTATAAGTTGGGGTAGCCGTCCCTAGCACCCCCAAAGAGGACGATGCCACACGCATTACAGATGCTTTCAGCTCAAGGTTACAGAAACCCTGACTAAGAGCAAGCAGCTTAAACTGCCAGGACTGTTTTTGTCTTCCCACCAAATGAGAAATCCAGTGGTCGGTGGAACTGGCCTGGTGCCGCATTTCCACAGGAGAATCGAGAGCCCCATCTCTTTCCATCTTCCTAGGTCATCACTGGGAGGTTGATGGTCCGTCACTTCATGGTCACAGAATGGCTGCTGTTGCTCCAGGAACCACATTTGCATTCAAGACAGAAGAGACAGCGACAGCAACATTTGTCCTTTCTACCAGGAGAGCCCAGAGGAGGCTTCTCCTTATGTCTCCTTGGCCGAGACAGAGTCACAGGGCCATGCTTGCTGCAAGAGAAGGTGGGAGAGCGAGGCACAGGGTATCCTTAGGCCCAGCATGGTCTTCCTTCTTGCACTGAGGCTGTTATTCTGAACAAGCAGGGTTTCTGTTAGAAGAAAGGAGAGCCTGGAAATTGGACAGACAACTAATGGTGCCTGTGACAGGTGCTCAAAGGGCCCCAACTCACCTTTGAGCCACACCGGGCGTCAGTAGTGGAGCCATGCATGACTCGGTTGTTCCGTGTTCATTCATTCATCCCTTTAATGTAGATTTAATAGGTGCCCAATGGATGTCAGAAATTGTGCTAGGATATGAGAAGAAGTACAGGTTAAGGATGAGTAAACGTGGCCTCTAAGCCGAGGATGAAAGATGAGAGTTTGCGGCCTTGTCCCGCGCGTGTGTGCGTGTGCGCGTCAGGGTGGGGGGGTGGATGCATGCGGAGGTGGGAGGAGAAGCGTGCTGCGGGCAGAGGGAACAGTATGGGTGATGGTTTCCACGGAGCAAGAGGTGAGACCCGTCCTGCGCGGAGACGGGAGGAGGCCAGTGTGGCCAGAATGTGGGAAGTGAGCCTGGAAAGACAGACAGACACCAGGTACCGGAGAACCTCCTGAGCCAGCCTGAGCTTAGGCCTTATCTGAAGGGTCATGTCTGCCCCCCCAGCCCTTGCCACGAAGGGGCAGGTAAAAGTGGCCCCGACCACTGGCCCCCCCAGCACCTGGCCAGCACGTGAGTGTCAGTCATGGCTGTATTTTGGTCAAGACTCATGGTGATAGGTTGGCGGTGGGGCAGGGGAGAGGGATTGTTTAATTTAAAAAAAAAAAAAAAAAGATGAGAGAGGGTAGTGATTGGTGCATGTTACTAAAAAAAATTTAAAAAAATAAAAAATTCAAGAATAGTTGGCTTCATGCATAGCTGGACCCGAGGTCAAACGACATCACCATGCATCTCTCTCTTCTTCTAGATCTTTTTTCCCCCGTTGTGTTATCTTCATTCTCATACAGGCTGCGCCTGAATCCTAGCGGGCGAGCCTCAGGCGCTCTGGACATGTGTTCCGTGAACCTGGGACCCGCGAGGGAAGGAGCGGTCGTTCCAGGGGAGCCTCCGAGGGGGGCTCATCCCGGGTGACACGGCCAGGCTTCAGCGGCCTTCTGAGCCCATGGGCGCTGGGCTCTAACGGGGGGGCCTGGGGCAGGAGCCCACCCCAGGGGCCGATGCGGGGGGCAAAGACAGAAAGAAGTTGAGGTGCATAGCCCTGCCCTCCAGGAGACCGGCGGCCCTGCGCCCTCCTGCCTCGTTCTCACCTCACCTGTCGCTGTCTGGGCCGCTCCTGTGTTGACGCAGCTCCTACCGTCCTGTCCCCCCCTCGGCCGTCCCCCCACTGCTCCCCTGCCCCCAAACCCGCTGACTCACACGGGCTCCCCCGCATTGACAGTGACCCTCGGTCCTCCCCCGCCCGGGCTAGAAGTGCTTCTCATGCTCTAGCTCCATCTGCTGCCGCCCCATGACTGCCCCTGGGGGCAACGGGATCCCCCCGGCACCTTCCCCACCGTCCTCCCTTCCTCACCTGGCACGGCTTGGCCCACGTTGGTTAATTCCATCTTTAATTTTTAAAAAATGCTGAGGTCATCTTATCCTACACGACGTGGGGACGCGGGCCCCATGTGGGGCGTTCTGTTCAGTTTCTCGGCAGCCTCACCAGGGTGTCGCCACCACGAGGCATCGATTTACCGGGTCCCACGTACGGCGCGGCTTGTCTGCTCTCAATCTGGCAAGAAATATTGAGCCTCACCTGCAAGGTTTTACAAAAATATGGGTAGATCGCCGTCTGGACTCTGCGTCGACAGAGAGCATTGCCCCCTGAGTGGGAAACAGGGAAGGGACAAGAGCTTAGCTGGGGCACAGACCACCTTTGCCTGGCCTCCAGGACGACCTCCAGTCTTCCCTCCTCTGGAAGGCCTCCTCTCAAATCCCCACTGTGCGATTCAAGACTCTGTCGGGTTGCAAGTGACAGAAACCCAACTCCGATAGGCACAGGCAAAAATTAGCTGATTGATTAGCCCTCAAAACTGAAAATCCAGCAGCGTGTGGCTTCAGGTCTGGCTGGATCCTGACACTCGAGAGATCCCAGCAGTGCTTAATACTCCCTCTCTGTCTCTGTCTGTCTGTCTCTCTTTCTCTGTGTCTCTCTGTCTCTATCTCTGGGGCCCGCTTGTCTGGTGCATGGGCTTCATTCTTTTTTTTTTTTTTTAATTTTTTTTTTTTATTTATTTATGATAGTCACAGAGAGAGAGAGAGGCAGAGTCACAGGCAGAGGGAGAAGCAGGCTCCATGCACCGGGAGCCCGACGTGGGATTCGATCCCGGGTCTCCAGGATCGCGCCCTGGGCCAAAGGCAGGTGCCAAACCGCTGCGCCAGCCAGGGATCCCATGGGCTTCATTCTTAAGCAGAATCTTAACGGGTCCCTGGAATGTCCGAGACATGTTCTTACAGTTGAGCAGCTTCAACAGCAAGAAGGCGTCTTTTCCCCAAATTTTCCCATAGACGAACTGTGGCTGACGGTCTCCGTCTTTGATTGGCTCGGCAACAGTCATGGATCTAGGGTCTAGACAGCTCCTGTCATCTGTTATTGCGTCGCCCACAACACAAGAGGGCTTCTTACACTTTTAAATGGTTGAGAGAAAAAAGTCAAAAGAACAGTGTATCGTGGCATCTGAAAATTATATGAAATTCAGGGACGCCTGGGGGGCTCAGTGGTTGAGCATCTGCCTTCGGCTCAGGGCATGACCCCGGGGTCTGGGGATCGAGTCCTGCATCAGGCTCCCCGCAGAGAGCCTGCTCCTCCCTCTGCCTGTGTCTCTGCCTCTCTCTCTGCGTCTCCCATGAATACATAAATAAAATCTTTAGGAAAAAAAAAGAAAATTATATGCAATTCATATTTCAGTGTCCATAAAGGTTGATTGGGGCCCAGCCCTGCTTATTCGTTTGTGTTGTCGAAGGCCCCTTTTGTCCTATAAGGGGTGGACTATGTGGCTCACAAGGCCAAACATTTACTATCTGTCTCTTTATAGAAAAAGTTTGTCAACCTCTGGTCTACACGCAGTATAGCCAGTGGGGTCCTGAATTCAGTGCCCACCCTTGGATTTTGGGGGTAGAGTCAGCCCAGCTAAGCAAGCACGGGATGAGAGTGGCAGGGGGGTTCTGGGGGGACAGGCATCTCCTCTGCGCACTGCCTTAGGCTGGGATATCCCAGAAGCAGACACGCTTGTGAGCACATGCTCCTTATGGGGAGGAGGGGGCTCTGGGGAGCACTGGTAGGGGTGGAGGAGGGCAGTGAGCAACCTGCTGTGCCCTACGGTCGCTGCAAACAGATGCCGCCCTGTAGGCTGCCGTAAGGAGAGATGATGGTGTCTGTGGCCAGCTCTAAATTTGAAGGGAAAAAAAAAGTAAATATTTACCATAAAGTTTTCCGGTGACTACAGGGCAAATAAGAGAAGGAAAGGAAAGCTCCATGGCCGGCAGCTGCAGACAGCATTTCTACACGGCACTTCAAGAGCCCTTCTGTCCCTGTAACCCCATCTCCTGCCTCCACCTGCCCCCAGCCCCTGGCCAGGACTCCCCTGGCTTACACACGGCCCAAGGACACCCCCCCGGCCCCACCCAAAGGCCAGGAAGCTCTCCCTGTGTCACCTTCCTCCCTGCAAAAGGGAGTTCGAGGAACCGACAAATGGTACTCCAGTTATCGCTGCTGATCCTTAACCAAATGTGGCCTAAAACAAGAGTCAGCAGATGGAGACCAAAATGTCACCTGTATTACCGGCAAGCCCCCCGGGGTTGGAAAGAGAGGAATGGGGATGTAAGTCCACCCAGGCCGTTGGACAGCCACAGGCCAATGGGGCCCCTACCCCAAGGGAATGACCTGCTCTCAGGTGTGGAGGAACCAGCCAGCAAGGGGGCTTCCTGCAGGCAGCAGGTCCCAAGACTGGGGATCAGGGTACGGCTGAAGCCTGCAGTGCGTGAGGGGCGGGGACCAGGAGGGCAGGAGGTGGCCAGTCCAGGCCCCCAGGCATTACCTCTTTTAGAATTCATTATATGACATATAATACAGGTCAAACAAACAAAAACAATAATAATGATAATATGGTTAAAACACCCTACTAATGAATTTGAACATTTTAAAGTATAACTTTTACAAATGGCACCCATAGACCCACCACCCCACTGAGGAACTATATAGTGACCAGCCTTGCCGAGGCCTCCTCTGGGCTCTTCCCCTTCCCAAGCTCAACTGATCTAAGCACACGGTGTTATCTTTCTCATTTCTTTTCTTTTGCTTTTTTTTTTTTTTTTTGTCTTATCACATGTTCATAGATCTCTAAATAATGATTATTTTTTTAAAAAATTTACAAAAATATTTTATGTAGTTTCTTGTAGCTAGCTGGCTTCCTTAACTCAACATTCTTTCTCTACATTGCATCTGTGTTCTTTTAGGTGGTTGTGGTTTATTCATTCTCATTGCTGTGTCATATTCTCCTGTGTGAAGAGGAGACAGTTTAACCATTCTACCCATGATGGACCATCATGGTGTTTTGTGGGGGCAGGAAGTGGACAATGATAAACACTGCTGCTTTGAATGTTCTTATCCATGACTTCTGGAACATCTCTTGGGGTGATGTTAACACCCTACTTATAACATCCTACTTATAAGTAGGAGGGACATTTCTGGGTTTGGGGTATACAATGAACTGGAGAGTACAAGGCTCAGCTTGGGAGAAAGAACCACACCATCCCAGTCAGCTACCCAGAGCACCAGTAACTTGCCTCTTGTGTTTGACGTCACAAGATCACACTCAATTGTGTTCCTAAGTGGTGCTTCCTAGGCTCCCCTCTTATTCTCATCTCACAAACTATAAATAGGTTTAGTGTCCTGACTCTTAAACCTGCTCAGGGTTTGCACTTTACCCAACTGACTTCAAGGAAAAGAGAGCTGGACAAGCTGCCCGCATCACCCTTGACGGTCTCCTACGAGGGGCATGGTGGGAATTCCAGACTTCACATCAACCCATGGAGAAAACTTCAGACTATAGGTATTTTTTTGCAAACCTGTCCTGTTTTGCCACTTTAGGGCACTAAGGCTGAGCATTTCTTCCATATTCTTCATCAAATACATGGAAGAAGGATTTTTTTAAAGATTTTATTTATTTATTCATGATAGACACACAGAGAGAGGCAAAGACACAGGCAGAGGGAGAAGCAAGCTCCACGCCGGGACCCCGACGCGGGACTCGATCCCTGGACTCCAGGATTGTGCCCCAGGCCAAAGGCAGGCGCTAAACCACTGAGCCACCCAGGGATCCCAGAAGAAGGATTTTTGAGAAAAGAAATCTTTGAGGATAGAAGTTAGGACCACGGCCATTGAATTGGTCTGCTTGGGTTCACACCTTCGCCCTACCCGTTTGCTGGCTGAAAGTTGTGGACAAACCCTCCACTATCCCTGGCCTCAGTGTCTATATTGTGGGGATAAGGAGGCTCAGTGAATCATCCCAAAGATTAAAAGAGAGTAGGAGTTGCTTCAAACAGTGTCCAGCAGAGAGTAAGCATTCTGTTAACACCAGGTGTTGTTTTTCAAAAGCCAAATAATAGCTGGAATGTACTGAGAAAACTCTCGAGTGAAACACGTCCTTAATAAATGCGAGCTTCGTATCGTGGTTGTTACCAGAAAAACTCCTATTCGTCCTTCAAGACCCAACTGAAATCTCACTGAGATGTTCCTTCCCTGCCTCTCTAGTCTGACAGCATTTGGTGCAGAGCTCATAATCCCACCTGTCAGGGTGTGTTTTTCTCTCCCTGTTGGTGATTTTTGTTCCTGACATGGCTCCGTTTCTCCAGCTAGATCACGATCTCTTCCAGAGAGGAACTATTTTCCTCTGACTCATCCCTGCACCCTTGATGGCCAGCAGGGAGTAGGTGCTCAGTTTGTGAAATGAAGAGACAAAGTGGAGAGAGCACTGGGTTTAGAGGCATGTGGAGGGCTGCTTGCTTGCCTGCATCCATTCATTTCCTCCGGGTCGCAATAATTCCGAGGGAGGAGGAGGAGCCAAACTGTCTGTGTCCTGCCTCCTGCCCTGGCCAGGACCTCGCCAGTTCCTCCAGGATCTCTAGCCAGATGCCAAGCTGAGTTTCCAAACCCGCCCCCCAGCCCATTAGTTTTTCTGACCCTCCTCACCACCTGGCGTTGCAGAAAGCTGACGTTCCCTCACATTGTGTGGCTCTCGTTGGCCGCTTCCAACTAAGAATCCCTTCTGGTTCTTCGCTGAGTCTGGGAGAGCGCTTGCACGGCCGTTGTCGATTTGAATACGCTCCCCTGTGGAGGTCAGTTATCTCCTGTATTTAAATAATAACCATTGAAATGATTAGATGGCTGGGCACTGGGAAGTCTGGGGTAGAGGAATCTAATCACACACAGAATTGCTAGCAAATCATCTCATTTCGGCCTTCCTTCCCTAATCATGAGCTGCTCTTCCCTTTATGGACATTTGCACCCTATTGTCCACCCTCCTGGAACCCAGGTCTGTGGGAATATGGGTGCAAGGGAGGGGAGACTTTTAGCAAGCACATTACATTCCTCTTAAACGTGAACTTGAGATTGAAGTCTTTCCTGATGCTGAGAAGAGATTCTGCTGCAAACTGCCTGCTGAAATTGCTCTCACCATTCGTAGTGGGTGACAGAGGGCTCTGGGTGTGATTTTCTGAGCTGTATTTAATAGACGTTGCCATCCGACTGTAGGCTGCCCTCGAGCTGGAAAATCCAACTGTCATTCAGGCAGAAAAAGCCACTACACCTGCCTGGTCATTTAGCCCAGAGGCTGTCTCTTGCTAACTTGTTTCTTGTCCACCACGTGCCTCAGTAGTCTTTGATGGGGACGCAGCCTCCAAGTCCACGCAGGGCGCTCATTTATCGCAGGTATCAGACAGAGGATCATGTATTTGTAATTATTAAATGCATTCCTCCTGTGCACCAGACACTATCTCGGCATGTGGAATGGATACAGCAATGCCAGGATGCCAGATATCAAAGACCACAGCCCTCTTCATATAGTAGAAGGTGTGGATAGATGGATGGATGGCTGGATGGATGGATGGATGATAGAGTAGGTAGGTAGATAGGTAGGTAGGTAGGTACATAGATAATTTAACATAGTAATAAAGGCTGTGAGGAAAATTAACAAGAGTAATGTGAAAATAGTAATGGGGGACAGGCAAAAGGGTGACCAGAAGGACTCTCAGGAAGGGACATTTGAGCCAAGGTCTGAATGTTGACAAAGAATGTCATCAATCTCCAGAACAAGTGTGAGAGCTGGAGATAACAGTAAGTTTGGCAAGGCCATGGCCCTGTACACTTTTACGTGTAATTCTCATAGAAAGGGAGACAAAAATGGGTTGTGTCCTAATGCACAAGGCTCAAAATAGGAAAAGGACATACCTTGTCCAAGGCATTTAAGTGAAGGATTCTGGGCATGGGAGGGAGGCCCTTCTTAAATCTCTGCAGCTTTAAAGTGTCAAGGGTCCCACACAGGCAACAGGGTGTTGGAGCTGGAGCTGGAGCTGGAGCTGGATGTGCCCCCTCCGTCCCAACTCTACATTCAATGACATCACCACAGAAATCAGAAAATGCTACAGATCAGATTTTTTTTATGGCAGTTTTTATTTTTTTAAGATTTTATTTATTCTTGAGAGACAGAGAGAGAGAGAGGCAGAGACACAGGCAGAGGGAGAAGCGGGCTCCATGCAGGGAGCCCGACGTGGGACTTGATCCTGGGTCTCCAGGATCAGGCCCTGGGATGAAGGCGGTGCTAAACTCCTGAGCCACCTGGGCTGCCCTAAGGCAGCTTTTAAATGTTTGCCAGCACACCACTGACTTCGGGCAGGGCCTCCCTGGGAATGAACATACCAGGCAATGAACAGGACCTGCGCAGCTACCCCTCTCAGCTCTTGTCCTCTGTTCTCCCCTTCCACCCTGCGGAAGCCGCTGTGGTTTCCACTCACATCCTTGGCCAGGCCTGCTGTGCTCCTGCCTCTGGGCTTTCTCATGACATCTGCAGGCCTGGCTCTCCAATGGCCTTCAGACTTCATGGACGTGTCCCCCCTACACTTCCTGTCCTCCCCCCACTCCTTTTCTGTAGCATTTAACACCATTTCACTCAGGATTTTCTCTCCTGATTTATCTTTTGCATCTTGTGCCTCACCGTGAGCGCCCGCTAGAGTATAAGTGCCAGAAAGAAATGGGGATTCACTGTTTTTATACCCAGCACTTCAAACCATGCCTGGCATATAGTAGGTGCTCATTCATGTGTTGCTGAATGCACAAAAGAATGGCCTAATCTGTGTTTTCTCTTTTCCCTCTGGTGGATCCATCTGTTTGGTGTTGCCTCTTTTTCCCAGAACAAGGATAGACACTCAGGTTGCAGCAGACCTCAGTAAGGCACACAATGGGAGGAGTGAGGGGCTTGCCTTACAACAGCAGGAAGGCCTGAGGCAGGACCCCTCTGTTCAATTGTGTGAGGTAGCAGCCCTGGGAGTCTCATTGTCTCACATAATTCAGTGGAATACTCCCCCCAGAATTTTAATATCTAAAAGCCATTATCATGCTGAACGGAATTGACATCTGTTTACAGTACGCCTCCATTACTCATTTCTGTGAGAAATCTGTTTGCCTTGATGCTGTGCTATCATTTAAAGGCATGTTCCTTGGAAGGATCAGAGGAGCAGTACAATTTGCAATGGGATTTTTTTTCCTTTTGCACTTTTTTTTTAATTTTTACTTTTATTAAAGTAATACATGCACATAATTAAAAAATCAAAGAGTATTAAAAGGCTTATAATGAATAATGCCAATCCCATGCCCACCCCTCTCTCCCCTGATTCCAGCTCCCCAGAGCCAACTCCTTCCCACACTTCTAGCTGTTTCTTTCACTCATCTCCATATTTTGAAATAGTTCCTATGTTGCTATGTCTGGCTTATCCATTTTAGACATTACCTATTGATGTTCTGTGATGGTGGACCCCCTTCACCCACCTGTCCCTCCCTGATCTTCCTAATATTGCTGGACCACAGTTCTTAGTTTCAGTCAGTGGTCAACATTGACATTTGTGAAAAACACATCCACTGTAGAGTCAGGAAGTGTACTGAGCTTCTTTCAGAATGGCCATGCTGTTCAAATCTACACTACTGTGTGCGTAGGCGTGTATACTAGACGCAGGGCGCTGTGTGAGCTGAGGGTGGGGGGTCCAAGAAGGAAACAAGATGTTGAGAAAAAGAATTATAAGGGACCCATTTCTGCGGGAGGCAGGAGGAGGCCACATTTAAGCCAAGCCTGAAGGATGGAAGGAGGGAGTCCATGGAAGGAAGCAGTGGACAGAGGGACAGCTTTGCAGGCATGCGGAGGAGCACTAGGTCCGCATCTCTTGGTGGCTGCCATCAGACAGGGAATCAGGCTCATTGGAGGGGCTGACCTTTTGGCTTGGCCCTAAAGTTGAGTAAGGCACTGGCAGGCAGGCCTGGGGTGGAGATTACTCAAGGCACAGGAATCTGAATGGCCAAGAATCACAGGTAGGGTTGATTCCAGCAAACCTACTTCCCTGTCACTGAATTTAAATTCTTCATTTTGGGTGGCTCAGTCGGTTAAGTGTCTGCCTTTGTCTCAGGTCATGATCTCGGGGTTCCTGGGATTGAGCCCCACATCCCACTCCCTGCTCAGCGGGGAGTCTGCTTCTCCCTCTGCTCCTCCCCCACCCCCTGCCGCTCGTGCTCTCTCTCACTCTTTCTCTGTCTGAAATAAATAAAATCTTTTTTAAAATAAATAAATAAATAAATAAATAAATAAATAAATAAATAATAAATAAAGTCTTCATTTTATAACCTTAAGACTTTTTTTTAAGAAATACCCCCCACCATCAGGGGTATGCCCTGACATACCCCCTTTGAGTGCTCATCTCTGCACAGACTCTTTTACATCATTGCCACTCCCACTGGTCTCGAGTTTGTGGAACCCACCAGCGGGTCTCCAGGTGCTGGGGAGTCTCCATGAGAATCCCAACCTCGGTGTGTCTTTGCCACTGCGGCCACTCAGCCAACAGGGCGAAGACACGCTGGGTCTCACACCACCAGTGCTTTAAACTGTCTCCTCCCACAGGAGAGAGCATGATTGTTACAGCTTTAAAACACATTTGGAGCTTTACCCCTCATCCTCAACCCTCCAGATGTGCAGACAATGATCCAAATGTGCAGACAGGCAGAGATCCTCAAGAGCGATCCAGTTTCCCTCGTGAAAAGATACGTGTCGAGCTCTCATTAGCAAGCCTCTGACCACCAGTGTGGAGCGAGCCTGTTTCTACCTGCAGCACCGGCCCCCCCAGCCTCAGAGGCTGCCTCGGGAGTGTACAGGGCCCCCGCCTCAGAACTGAGGGTCCTGCCCCACCCTACACCCTCACACGTATTTCTCTAGGCTCACCTTTTAGGCAGATTGCTCTTGCCTTTCTGAGCCTCCGTCTCCTCATCTGTAAAATGGGGATAACAGTTAGACCTCTTCTAAAGGCTGTCATGGGGATGAAACGAGGTACTGCAAGTTACAGGCTTGGGACAGAGCAGGCACCTGGCAACTGTGACCTTCCTCATCTCCCCTTTCCATGATTAGCCGTGATGGCCTGATACTCACTTCACACTCCTTCAGCCCCACTTCACGGAACGGCATCCTTCCTGGGCTGTCAGCCTGGCTGAACATGTGCTGGAAGAAGTGTGTCTTGCAGGCATCTTTGGGCACGGAGCCAAGATTTAAATGAGATTGTTCTCAATGAAGAAAATGTGTGCAGCCCTAGGATTTATTTTTGTCTCATCTGAGTGGGAATCAACTCAGACAACAGAGTCCCTTCCCAACAGGGAGAAAAGGGAGCTTCTTCCTCAATCTCTTTTTGGCCTTCATGGGGCTGACAAGGACAGCCTGAGGACCTGGCAGCTCCACAGTCAGGGATTTCAGTGGCTTGTCCAACATCCCACCATAGTGCCTGGCTGGTTTTGGAGTTGGGTGGATGGATGGATGGATGGGTGGATGGATGGATGGATGGATGGATGGGTGGATGGATAGATGGATGGATGGATGGATAGATGGATGGATGGATGGATGGATGGATGGATGGATGGATGGATAGGTGAATCGATGTGTGGACAGATGGATGGATGAAGGGAGGGAGGGAAATAAGGAGAGAAGTATGGAGTGAGCATCTCCTTCAGTCTTGAAGGCCCTTGATAGTTAGGCTATTAGTTCCTCTATGGTTCACCCATGTTCCTTGTGATATTAATAGGTGCTCTTCAAGAGGTGTGTTAGTCTGCAAGAAGCAAACACCAAGTTGAGATTAAACATGGGAAGGTTTCATCAGGGGAGATGCCTGTGTGAGGGAAAATGGAGAGGGAGCTACAGAACACTGGTGAGCCATCAGACCATGAAGCAAGAGAGAAAAAGGGTTGAGTAGAAGCTTCCTAGACTATTGTCCCCTAAGGAAGGTTTAGCAAAGCTGTCCAGGTGTCCTCAAATCAAATTTGGCCATCAGAGGAGTCCTGTGTCTCCCAAGAGTGGGCCTGACTTTGTTTCCCTATCATGCTCCATCACTGGCTGGGAGCAGACCTCAGGGAAGCATGGCCTCTGTGCAAAGGCAGCAGCTGGGGCGCTCAATCATTTGTGTTCCCTGTGTTTGGAAGTCGTAAAGGTGCATTCTCCTGGCCAACAGAGGGGAGGAAAGTTCTACAGACATATAAATTTTTATATTGCTGCATTCCACAATTCTTGGGGACTTGGGATGCATGTCGGCCTAGCAAAGGTGCCAAGAAGCCCTGCAATAAAGAAACCTATAGAATTCAGCATTTCCCAAATTTATTTGACCATGCCATGCCGCCTTTTTCATAGAATGGTTCCAAAAAATAGAGTTTGAGATCCGGTGGTCTAAGTATAGCCCAAGAGTTCCCAGGCCAGGAAAGGGAAGGAAAGAGTAGGAAACAATGTGTGCGTGAGAGAGAAATGGTTGCGCACGGACAGAGGCAGGACACACACAGAAACACAAATCACGGGAGAAGCGGCGTGTCGCTGGTAGTATCGACAGACCGTGAGATACCAAAACAATTTTTTTTAAGATTTAATTTATTTTTTTCATGAGACACGGAGAGAGAGGCAGAGACACAGGCAGAGGGAGAAGCAGGCTCCATGCAGGGAGCCCGACATGGGACTCCATCTCAAATCACCTGAGCCGAAGGCAGACGCTCAACCGCTGAGCCACCAGGCAGTCCCCCAAAACACAATTTTTTAAAGGTATATTTATTTATTTGAGAGAGAGGAAGGGGCAGAGGGAGAGGAAGAGAGAAACTTCAGCAGAATGAGCACTGAGCACAGAGCCTGACGCGGGGCTCAGTCTCATGACCCTGAGATCTCAGCCTGAGCAGAAATCAAGAGTCAGACACTTAACCAACTACACCACCCAGGGGCCCCATCCAAAAATTGTTTAAATTAAAATATGTCACAGATGTATTTTTTCTATAAAGATAGATGTGTGTAAAGAATCTGCGTTGGGGCGCCAGGGTGGCTCAGTCGGTGAAGCACCCATCTTCGGCTCAGGTCATGACCCCAGGGTCCCGGGATCGAGTCCCACATCGGGCTCCCTGCACGGACCTTGCTTCTTCCTCTGCCTGTGTCTCTGCCTCTCTGTCTGTGTCTCTCATGAATAAATAAAATCTTTAAAAAAAAAAAAAACCATCAGGCCCCCTGTGTGCACAGAGCACTACAGTTGATAAAGCCCCTGCCCATTTGCCGCCGCCTGAGAGGATCACCCCAATCCCGTGAGCCAGTCTGGCGGGAGACTTACGGTCCTCGTTTCGTCGCTAACAGGGACATCGTGTGCGGTGGTGATAAGTGTTGAATTTACGGGGCGCCCTCTAAGTGCCAGATGCTAAGCGAAGCAATTCTCCCTCTATTAGCGTCGCTCTTCCCCCACGGGGAGGGCACCGCAGCTCAGAGGTTAAGTGACCAAGTCAAGGTCACACAGCCCACGAGCCGCAGACTCTCAACCCAACCTGGGTCCGACTACGCGGCCGCGGCCAGGGAGCGGCCGGCGACCCCTCTGGCATCGTGGTGCCCCTCCCGTGCTTGACAGGCCAGCACGCCGGTGCCGCCCCCCACCCCCACCCCCACCCCAGCGGCGCTGCTATGACCTGCTCTGTATCGCGGAGGGAAGGAGGCTCAGGGAATGCCAAGTGGATGGTGATTTTTCTCCCCCTTTCTTTTACTGCCTTTGTTTATTGAGGGACAAATCATCGCTGTTTTCCTTTGCGTTTCTAGCACAATAAAAATAAAAGATACGCCGGCAATCTGTTTAAAAGCTTACGCGATTCCAGGATTCGAGCTGTCGGATTTATGCCGGGCACCGATGTCCCCGGCGCCCCGCAGCCAGCCGCCCCCACCCGGGGCTTCCCACGTTGCCATTGGCAACCAGCAGCCGGGGGGCTCCCGGTGCCCGTGCCAGCCGAGGCCCAGCCGACCCCGCCCCTTACCTGGCTTTGCCCACGGCCTCAGGTGCGGCCTCGGGTTTAGTTGCTTGCTGGCCGGGGAACAGCAGGGGGGCCCCAGGCATGCGGGGCTCCCACACCCGCGTTCAGGTCTCAGGTCGGAGCCCCCCAGGCAAGTGTGGTGCCCGCACCTGGAGCGACTGAGACTCCCGTGGCTCGTCAGCCTCCCGGCCTGGAGCAACGCGTGCTGCGCGGCAGGTGCCCGTCACTAAGATGCTGCGTAAGTGCGTGGCGCAGGCACTTCTGCGACCGGCAAGTCCAAGGCGAGGATGCCCGGGCCGCCCTCCCAGGGCCTGGTCCCTCCTCTCTTTGCCCTCCCCTGCCGCCCAGCCCCCCTCTCTGGGCCTTTCTCTCTCTCTCTGCTTTCCTCTGACCATCTTCTCCTTCCCCCAAGACAAGGTCCCCGAGCTCAGACCTCAGGGGTGACCCGGAGAGAGAAAGAGGCAAGAACAAAGAGGCCCTGGCTGTCGGTCCCTGATGTGCTGGCAGCCTGAGTCCCTCCACTCTGAGCTCCCGCCTCCTCATCTGTGAAATGGGGGTGCAATGGCAGTGAGCCGGCCGTAGCCGGGGGCCCTGCGGGGGTGCTGACCAGGGAGCCCCCCATGTCCCTGCAGGCGGGCACGTGAGGGATGCGCAGAGCCCCTGACCCGGAGCTCCGCGGGAGGCCGCCCGGGGTGGTGGGGTGGGGGGGGAGCTCGAACATCCAGACTCGGAGTCTGAAGCTACAGATGTCGACTGTCAGCGAGAACGACAGTTCCATTAGGCAGCTGCCCGCTCTCCGCGTGAGTGATTAAAACGTCACCATCCATCCCCCGCGCTATACATCATCTCGCGGCCTGGCGCTCCATCAAGGCCGTGTGCGCACAGGGCCTTCGCGCATCTTCCGTGGGCTGCACCGAGGCAGGGGTGGCGGGAGACATCTGGGCTGCCGGGCGCGGGAGCACCTCGGCCGCAAACGCTGCTGAGGGCTTGGCAGGCAGCGGGTGGCCCGCGTGCCTGGAGGAGGGACGTGGGGACCAGGTCAGGAGAGGTCGCTGGGGATCAGAGAGGTCAAGGGCGCTGGGGGTCGCCAGTCTCTGCCCACGTTGTACAGCTGGGGCTGGGGCTGGGGCTGGGGCAGCCGGGCTCCCCGGGTTTGGCCACCCAGCGTGAGGTCATTCACTCGCCCCCGGGCCCGGGTCCTACTGGGTTCAAGTTGCCAGCAGGTGCCCTGCTGTGCTTGCTGATTTGCAAGAAGTGGTGACCAGGGTCTCGGAGTCATTGGCCACCCTGGAGTTAGAGCCCGGGTGTCCGCCGCTCCTTTGAGTGCGTAGGACTCTGTCTGTGGTGAACTCTACTCATTGTTGTCGACACAGCAGAGCGATCACAACAGCAGCAGCAGCAGCACCTGACACTTAGTGAGCGTTGGCTACGTGCCCGGCACTGTGCTGAGCTCGTCACACACATTGACACGGATACTCCTACTGTCATGCCGTCCGTGTGACCTGGAAACCCCACGCTCTGTAAAATCCTGCCCCGAAGCTGCAGGGCTCAGGGGAATAGGGTGAGAAGATCGCGCACTCTCTCTCTCAAATACATGAAAATAAATATAAAGTTAAATTAAAATTAAAAAAGAACACCAGCACCGTTGAATTTGCACCCAGCCTCCCCGTGGGTCATTTCCAGGCATCCTCAGAGAACACGGTCAGCCCTCATGCTTTCTCTTTTGAGATGTTGATTCCCAGAAGGCATTTGCTTCTGACTGAGATCTTTGTCATCAAAATTAAAAATCGGATCCAGGCTGTTGTCGTTACCATTCATCGGTCGCTTTCATACAGAGACAAGCGTCTTCAAGCTTTCCCATCCCCCGCCCCGCGGGTCCCCCAAATAGCTTCGTGGAGCCGGGCACGCGCCGTCCTTGAGGCTGTGAAGCCAGCCCCGGCTTGCCTTAGGGAAAGGCACGTGGGTAGATTTTCTACTTTTCTGTTGTTGCTGTTGAGAGCTTCATTTCCTGCTGAGGCTTCCTGTGTAAGTTGGAGAAAGCTTGCCCCACGGCTTCGAGACACCGATGTGCGTGGGAAGATCACCCCTAAACCAACAGTGTCCCCGTGCACCGGACGCCACCCCCTCACCGACCAGCCACGGCAGACAGGCCGTGTTCCCTTAAATCCTCACCCCAACCCATGGAGGCAGGTGCTGCCAAAATCACCCCCATTTTTCAGATGGGAAAACCAAGGCTCAGAGACTTTAAGTCGCTCACCCGGTTCTGCAGCTTGTTAGTGGAGCCAGATCCGTGCCTAAGCAGCCCGAGCCCAGGCGCCCTCCCCACCCCACTGCCAGGCCAGCCCCACGCGCGTGCGTTAGCTGCACAAGCTCCTCGAGCACCTGCCGCTGGGCCTGGTCCCTCTTCGCGGACGCCAGCACCTAACACCACGGTACAGCTGGGCTCGCTGGGTGTTCCTGCACTGGGCCCTCCTGCTGATGGATGAGCCGGTGCTCGACGACCAGGATCCCCGGCTGGTCCACACCACCCGCCTCCCCTCCCTCAGTGCAGGTGTGTGCACGTCCGAGAAGCCCACGTCGGAGCTGCCTCGGCTGGGCCCCGCCCCGTCACCTTACCAGCCCCCGCGCCAGGCCCGCCGTGCACGCCTCACAGCTAGGGTCTCTCTCCTCCCGTGGCGAGCGCGGCCCCACACCCCTGCCGCCAGCCGTCCTCCATCCCTGCTCCTGCCACAGCCCTCGGAGCAGAATGTCTAACTCCCGTGACCCTGGCCCAGTGCTCCAGGGGTGAAGCTCCCCCAGCACTGGGGCCTGAGGCAGGGGGAGCTGCTGCTGCTGTGCAGGGAGCCGGCCGGCGGGGGGGCGGGGCCTCGGCCACGGGAATAAAGGCGCCCTCTCCGCAGAGGCTCCCCTGGGTTTTCAGGCAGGCGCCTCCAACCTGGTTGGAGCCGGGAGCTAGGCCTTCAGGCTCACCTCGGGGGGCTTGGATCCTGGCTCTTCCCCCCACCGCCTGGGCATGGACCAACCTCCCTGGACTCGGTGGTCTTAGCTGGCAAGTGGGACAGCAAGGCCGCTCTCGGAGTTAGAAGGCAGAGAGCAACAACTGGCGTATACCTGTGCTCAAGCAACGTTAGTTCCACCCGTGGGCAGTACCTCGGGGTGTATCTTCCGGTGGGGCTCTATCTTGGGGGTCTCCCTCTCTCTCTCTTTCCCTTTCTCGGCATCCCTAGCCTCCCCTCCCTGCACCCGGGGGCCATTCCCCCAGGCCTGCACCTGGAGAGCTCCAGGTGTCTGTGTTAGGGGGCCTGGCTTTCCTGGGGCCCTGGGGACAGGAGGGACGCAGACGGCTCTGGGAGCCACGCTGAGGCCAGGCGATGTGGGTAGAGCACCTACCCGCGCTGTGGCCTGGCTTATCTTGGATGGGGGAGTCCAGCTGCCCAAATCCTACCACCTGGTGATCAGAGGATGCTAGAGGGCCTGTGACAGGGGCAGGAGTCAGAGCCGGGGTCCCACCGGGGGGTTGGGGGGCCTCAGCACTGTATGTCCTCCCATCTAAATCCCCGTCCGCTAGCTCCCGCCGGCCCCCACACAAGGTGCCCCCATGTCTGGGCTTGGTCAGCGTTTCCAGCCTCTACCCATGCCAGGATCGCCAGCACCGGGCACATTTCCAAAGGGCCAGATGGTCTCTCTGGGAACATTGGCCCAGAGTTCATGCCACTGGCAGGAGATGACAAATGTGGGCACAGAGAAGTGTTTTGAAATGGGACCCAGGGGCCCAGGGGTATGGACTGCAACCCCTGTGATCAGAAACACTGCTTTTTTCTGCCCCTGTAATAGGATTTTGAGAGTTAGCCTTCTTCTGAGCATCCCTGTGTGCCAGACCGCAGGCGTCTTTAGGTAAGGGAGCTTAGCCTCTTGCTTCTCCGAGGGTGGTCCGCGGACCAGCAGCATCAGCACCAGGAACTTGTTAGAAATGCAAAATCCCAGGCCCTCCCCAGATTTGCTGAATCCAAACCTGCATCACAAGCAGATCCCTAGGTGGTTCCTGCGCTCCCCGAAGCTTGAGAAACACTGAGTCAGACTCGGCCTTCGTTTGCAGGTGAGGAGCCCGGAGGGTCCAGAAAGCACAGAGCCGAGATGTGAGCTCCTCTGGCTCGCTCCGGAGCCCAGCCACGTGCTGCATTCACTTAACAAGCTCTCCTGGAGGACCTGTGTGGCAGGCTCGGGTCCAGAGACTCCAAGGGGAAGCCGACTTTATCCCATCCTCGGGCACCTGCGGCGTAGTGGGAGGCGGGACATCCATAGGACGATGGCTACGACGACGTGGCGCTGACCGTGGGAGGGCACACAGGGGCCACCGGGCAGAGGAGCGTAGCGCTGGGGCTGCTGAGGCCACGGAGGGTGTGTGTTCCACTGACTTGGTGACGGCCCTGGGCTCCCGTCCTGCCTCCTGGCCCCACTCCCACCCCGTCCTGCCGCTGACCCAGAAGTACCTGCTCGGGGAAGCATGGGGGCCTGGCCCGGGGCCACTTGGCACAGATGGGGCCACCGCCTGAGTCCCCTACGGACCTCATAAGTTCCCACTGGGGCTGAGATACCACAGCAGTAGGGGGCCGGTGGCCCGTGGACCGCTCTTGGCCAAGGAACAGAGACCCGAGGGAGAGTGAAGACGGCCGATTTAGGGGGCAGGGCTGTGCTTCTGGGTCAGGCTGCCTTGGCTTTGAGGCCCAGGGAAGCTGCAGAATTGCGGGCGGGGACGACTACTGTGGCCTGTTGGGCATTGCATGCCGATGCCCCCTTCCCAGCTTGCCCGGAGGAGCGCCAGAGGTCTGGGGCCATAGTCTCAGTTCCATGAGAATCCCTGATGCCCCCCAAGGACGCGGCTGGTCCTTTGGGACTGAGCCCCCCCCCCACGCTTTACAGAGGCAGAGACTAAGGCAGAGAGAGGGAAGGGACCTGCCCCACAAAATCTTCTTGAGCCCACATGTTGACCAGCAGGCCACCCGGTGCATAAAGACCGACAGTGTCCCTGGGGTTTTGTGGAAGACCCTTGCATGTTGGGGCTTTCCTTGCAGTAATGACTTAGCTCTCCTAGTTGGTGGATGGTGGGGGGAGGGGAAGGGGAGGGGGGAAGAGAAGGGAAAGGATCTCATCCATGAAATGCAAGGCCCCGTTCAAGGTGGGAGAGGCACAGTTCGCAGTCGCTTGGGTGTTTCTGAGCTTGTTGGGGTCCAGCCACTCTTCTCAGGAGGGGGACTTCCAGAAATGGTGACACTAGATGGTTCTGTGGCCCGAAACTCACCGGGCTGTGGAAGCGGCCCCGAAAGACCCGCAAGTGTGATGATTCTGGGAGCAGGGCTCGGCAGCACTGAGGCAGTGGGTGGTGGGAAGGGGCCTGTTGTTTTTAATTTAGCTCTGCGATCAGGGGTCCCGGGAAACGTGGCCCAAGAATTTACCAGGGCCCTTAGCAGCCTGTTTGCAACCCGATAAACTGACGGTGACTTTAAGAATAGAACATTTCCCCTCTCTGGTTCCTCGCCTTGGTGTCTGTCTCCCTGCTACCCAGCCGGTTATTTTTATCTGTTGCCTATTGTTCTGGGCGGAATGATCCTTTCCCAGCCCAGCTGATAAGGAGAGTTTCTAAATGAATTTGCACCTCACCCAAAGGCTAAATGGCTTGTCTTATCTGATTTTTGTCAACAGTCCCCGCCCCCCACCCGACACCTCCCTCCACACACACAAAACCCCACCCTTAGACATCTGTGCTCCCTGTCCCATTCACTTGCCACTCCCTTGCCCACCTGACCGGGTGTCCTCTTGCATGGCTGGCATGGTCTTGTGGCATTGGAGGCACCCAGGCCAGTGTCCGTGACGTGGGTGGCCTTCCCTGGCGGTGGCATCAGCCTGCAACACAACCCTGGTGGCTGACCTGCAGCCGGGGAGGGAACCAGCTCACCTCCGGGTAGCCGTCACGTGCTGGGCACTTCGCACACGCCTGGGCAGAGAAGGACAGATCCCGCTTCACACAGGGAAATCCTGACCCCCGGCCCAACCTTGCCCAAGTGCCCCCTGGTGAATGGCAGCGTTAGAATGTGAAAGCACCTCTGAGGGCTCGCCGCCTGCACTAAGGCACCAGCTTGCCTGTGCAACTGGAATAGAAGCTTCCAGAGTAAAGAGAGGACGAAGCATGCTCCCCCCCACACCCAAGTTTGAAAAGAGGGAGAGGCTGCTTCCACTGCTGCTTGTCAAAGCGGTTCAGTTGAGGGATTGATTTTTCAATAAGCCACCAAGACGATGGTACATTTACTCCTTATGTTCCTGACACGGAGCGCATTAGTAATTGCGAGGCACCGTTGGGATACGGCGGGGAGGCGATGAGAGGACCTACATCCTTGGGGCCTGGGTGTAAGCCCTGTAGTAGTTGCTGCAAGCGCCTGCGCTACAAGATCAGATGCAGAGAGACCCTCCGAGGCGTTGGGTGACACTGTGGCTCTTGGCCCGTGTGAGGATGATGGCCCTGCCAGCTGGGGAGGGGCGCAGAGAGGGGAAGGGGGGCGGCAAGAACCCTCACGCCGTTGCCAAATAAATGTGAAGAGTGCACATTCCCCGCTTCTGCAGAGGCCAGGCCCTGAGGAACTTGCATTTTTCATGTTTCTTAAGTCTTAGCTTATTCTCCCAGTGGCAAGAGCCATCGTGCCCATTCTTTTTTTTTTTTTTTTTAATTTTTATTTATTTATGATAGTCACAGAGAGAGAGAGGCAGAGAGAGAAGCAGGCTCCATACACCGGGAGCCCGATGTGGGACTCGATCCCGGGTCTCCAGGATCGCGCCCTGGGCCAAAGGCAGGCGCCAAACCGCTGCGCCACCCAGGGATCCCCCATCGCGCCCATTCTTCCGGGAGGCACATGAGCCTGCGTGAGTTGTTGGGCTGTTGCAGCCTCAGTTAGAGATTTTACGATTCAAGAGCAACTCAGGTTGGTTCTTCTCATTCGGTTGCTCCTCCCCGGGAGGTGGGGGAACAGGAGCTGCTTCATTAAGCAGCGAAGGCCACGAGAGACCTCAGAAACCACCCTCAGCCACATGCAGGACTCTCCGCAGGGGACACCAACTTGTACTCGGAACAGGGGAAGATGGGCTCGAGGGCACAGGAGAGGTTCGGGTTGGCGGTCGAGAGAGAGACGCGGGCCAAGCAGCCGTGAAGGGAAAGAGCACAGGCTCGGGAGTCAGCTGAGCTCGGGTCAGGACCTCGCACGGGCCACGTGGCTTTTGTGAGTCACACAGATCTTCTTTGCAAAAAGGAGAGCTTTCTTGTTTTTGTTTGTTGTTTGTTTGGTTGTTGGGGTTTTTTTTGTTGTTGTTGTTGTTGTTGTTTTTTCAAAATGGGTATCAGGAGGATGAAATGAGGTCATGAATGTCAAGCACTCGGTCACTGCTGTTCATATTACCAGTGGGAAATGGCAAACGGGTGAGCACCGGGGGAATGCAGGAGACGTCTTCACAAAGGACGCAGACCCCAAGAAGCTCTTCTGACGTCCGTAATCCTGCGGACAGGGCCCTGGCCACCCAGCCGCGGGCTTGTGGGACTCTAAAGACTGTGGTGAATGTGATTGGGAAGGGGGTCCCTTAGATTCTCTGGGACCCAGCTCTTTTTTTGCAACCTTGAGGATGCTCACGGATTCATTAGCATGTCGGTGACTTTCTCCCAACAAAACCTTTTGAAATGTTTTGTCACTTGATTTCCCTTTAGGCTATTTTGCTCATCGTCTGGGAAAAACCATCCTAGTTGTTTCAATTTAGAGTCCCTTACGTGTGGCTGACAGCAGGGCTGGCCTACTTTTTTTTTTTTTTCCTTCTTGTTGTAATCATTTTATTGAGATATAACTCACATACCATAAAACCCGCCCACTTTCAGTGGACAGCCCCAGGCAACCACTACTCCACTTTCTATCTCTGTAGATTTGCCTATTCTGGAAATTTCACTTAAACTGAATTATACGATATTGGTCTTTTGTGACTGGCTCCTTTCACTTAGCATTACGTCTTCGAGGTACATCCACATGGTAGCATGTGTCGGGACTTAATTCCCTTTTTTTTTTATGACAGGATAATATTGTTACGTGGATGTATCGCATTTTGTGTATCCATTCGTTCACTCATGGACGTTTGGACATTTTTTTTTCCACCTTCCAGCCATTGTGGGTAATACTACTGTGAACACTCATGTACAAGTTTCCTTTGAGCTCTGTTTCTCCCTTAAAAACAGATCTCCATGGGAACAAGTACTGGCAATATTAACTAGAGCTGAAGACAACATACTTGAGAAAGGTACAAATTTAGAGGAAGATTGAAAGATACCCAAAACCCCGTCTTTGCCTCCATATTCCATTGGCTTGCACTGGGAGGCCTCCACCAAACAGCCTCTGGAACCCCCCTCCCCCCCGTGAATCAGCTGGAAAGATGTCACTGCACATGTTCATCCCGCGCATCCTATGAAGATCCACGAGGTAAAATTTCCTTTCTTACAATTACGTGGTCTTTCTCAAGTCAACGTCGTGAGAACCGTAATTCTAAGTAGCGGACTTGGTTTCAGCTTATGGATCATGAATCCTGTGGGTAATCATACCTCCTTCTGGGCCCTGCTCACCCTGGTGCCCGGAGGCAAATTTCCAGGCCAGCTCTAGTGACTGCTCAGAGCAGGGCCCGTACTAAGCACTCTCCGTGCATTAGCCCTTGTCGCCTCCCGACAAGCCCGCGGGACACGGGAGCTCATACGACCCCCACCCTGCACGCAAGAAAGCAGAGGTAGAGGACTCGCCCAAGGTCACCCGGCAGGAGTTTGGCAGAGCCGGGTTGCAAATCTTGGCGCCTTTTTCTTCTCAAGTCTGGAGCTCTGGAGCGCTGTCTGCATGACTGTACGCATTTTTGAAAATCCGCCTCAAATTCTTCCTGAGGAATGTGGAGGGTGGGGCGTAGAACCCTCCCGTCTTTAACTCCTTTCACCCACTGCTTCACGTAACCCCGATCTGATCCCCGATCTGATCGCCGCTCACCTGCTCTGAATCGAATTAGAATGTCCTCCCGGTATTTTAAGGCCATCGGGACAGCCTGGTATCAAAGCCCCTTGTCCAGGAATGTCTTCTCGCCGCCGTAGCCGTGATCCGTTGCTTGAACTAATAGAGAGGGCAGGGTTCTTTTGTCCTTCTAGGCTTTTCTGTGTGTCTGGAGCTTTCCAGCGGTTTGTCCTTCTGTCCCCACCATATCTCCTTAGACCTCTCGTATCAACCAGCAAGCATCAGTAAGAGAAAGCGAGCAGGATGTGGTGGCAGGACCACTGAGCCTCGGAGGCTTGCCTGGATGTTCCCCATCCCAGTCATCGCTCCCCTGGCGCAGAATCCTGGGCAGCCGGGCCTCCCGGGCGAGGTGAGCTTAGGGAGGGCCTGGTGGTGGTCTCAGCAGCCATCGCAAACCACAGCCGAACCTCCGCTCGCTGGGCCCAGAGACCCTCCGTGGGGAGACCCTGTCTCCCTTCCTCGGGTATGCGGCAGATGTAGCTGGATTCGCCTTTTCCGTTAAAATGTTTCCTCTTCTTTCCGGCGCTGTGGTCAGGGAGAGAGGCCCGTAGACTCTCTTCCGGGCTTTATTAAGATTTTCTTTGTGGTCCAGGGTGTTGTCAGTGTTTATAAATATCCATGGGAATTTGAAAGAGAGCAGGTGTTTCCTCTTTGGTATCTGTACGCGTGCTGGGTGCTCAACACACACGTATGTCAAATTGAGAATTGTGTCTTCAGAATACAGCTAAGCGAAACAAAGTTGTTGTTGTTGTTTTTTTTTTAAGATTTTATTTATTTATTCATGAGAGACACAGAGAGAGAGGCAGAGACACAGGCAGAGGGAGAAGCAGGCTCCATGCAGGGAGCCGACGTAGGACTCGATCCCGGGACCCCAGGATCAAGCCCTGGGCTGAAGGCAGGTGCCAAACTGCTGAGCACCCCAGGGCCCCCCGAAACAAAGTTTATCAAGTGAAACCACAAAGTATTTTTTCCAAGAGACCTAAAATAAATTATCGGAAGAAGCGGGGTCTAGTTAATGAAGCATCTGTGGGCATTGGGGCACTGGGGCCGCTCATGAAAACAAGCACTTCTTATCAGATTCAAGTTGCTAAGAGGGCTGCTTTGGCCTTCACTCAGTTCTCGGTGATTTGCGTGGCCTTTTTCTACCAGAAGGAATGGAAGGAGAGCAAGCCAAGAGAGGCCTGGGGTGATGCAAGGAGCAGGACGGAATCGCAGTGAGGCATTTTGTCCCTAGAGCCGCAGGAATTCTCCTAGAAGGTCCGATTTCCTCCCTCTGCTTGTTGCTTCCCCGAGCATTAGGTGTCCTGGCCGCCGCCACCTGTCAGTTGCTCTGAGGGTCTCCCCAGGAAGCGCCCCGCTCCGTCCACGTGGTTTTGGTGGGGCCCAGGCCAGTCCTGAGCACCTCGGTCCCTGGGCCACACTGGTGGGTTCCGGGACCAGGGCTTGACCCAGCCAGAGCCGGAGACGCGCACCGAGAATCCGCCGGAGACGGCGGGACGAGAGGCACAGGTACCCACGCGAACTTGAGCGGGGCTGCTGGTGGCTGTCCTGGCGCCAGGAGGAGGGAGCCCGTCTGAGCCAGCAACCGACCCGACCAGGGGAGCCAGAAAGGCGGAGAGAAAGGCCTGGGAGTGGTACAGTTTGAGCTTCTTGGCAAACCTGTACCTGAACGTGGATCGGTCCCTGCACGTCCCAGGGACGGGAGCCCGTGAACCCATGTACCACCGAGGGGTCTGCGTGTGGGACAACAGAGGACCTGCCTGACACCGGAGAACCCCGCCTGACATCTCCCGGGTGCGCCATGAGGGAAGCAGGGGGTCAGCCTGAGCAGGAGGCAGGGCCCCCTCGCAACCCTCCGACAACTGAATGACCATAATGAAAATACAACTTGACGATTGCTGTAAGCGATGTACGATGCGAGGGTCCGGGGACCCGGGAGGGGATGCGGATGACCTTGTGGCCATCTGCCTGCAGAAAGCCCTCTGCAAAAATAAAATAAAATAAAATAAAATAAAATAAAATAAAATAATAAAATATAATAAAATAAAATAATAAAATAAAAAATAAAATAAAATAAAATAAAATAAAATAAAATAATAAAGCCCTCTGCAAGGAGGAGTGTTGGGGGTCTTGTGGCGTCAGGGTGTTGAGCCTGGGAAGCGGCACCTGGCTCTCCTGGGGGGAGGCCGGTGGGGGTGGGGGCAGAGACCCCTGAGAGTTTCCCATTCCAGTGCACTTCCCATCAATCCAGCTCTGTTCTGATTAGACCCGGTAGGGGTTTAATTGCTTTGGATTGATTTTTGCCACCAGTGCCTTCCGAACCCCCAGCCCGGGGACGAAGAGAGATTAGTCACGTCAGGGAGGCTCCCTACCGGCTACAGTGAAAATCAGCCAGGGGTGAAGACGATTTAAGAGAATTTTTTAAATCTGCATCCCCGAGTGTACCCAGGACGTGAGCAGGCTTTCTGACAAATGGTGACCGGAGCACTTCGTGAAAACACAGCCGTGCTAATCCCGGGGGCCGCGGCCTATTACACGCTCCGCGGAGGGCTCACACTGTCTGGGCCCTGCAGATAGACCCCAGGACGTGCTCAGCTTTGCAAACCAGGACGCAGGGCCCGTGTCACCGGTTATCGATCCCTGGCACAATGCATGGGCTGTATTGGCTACTAATTATTCGAATTATTGCCCCCATTGTACCGCCTCTCCTTTCATTTCGTGATAACGTTGAGACGAGTAAGGTGTCGTTCCTGTGTTGCAGATGAGGGAAGAGAGGCTAAGGGATGGGCCCAGCCAGGAAGGGCCAAAGCTGGGATTTCATCCTACTGGGGGGTCCTGCTCCTCCTACACAGACACTTTCCACGGCGGAGTCTTTGCCACTGCCGAGTGATGAGTGGCTGTTAAGGAGTCGGCCTTGGGTCAGGAGGGACGTCAGCCAGACTCCGTAGGACATGAATCTTCTTTTTCCAGGATGCTCAGCACAGGTGGGGGGTGGAGGGGGCACTCCACCCCCACCGACTCGCTCACGGCTTCACGGGAGTGTCGGGAGAGCTGGAATCTTCTTTTACAGGGCAGCTGTTCAAGTTCGGCGATGACTTCCCTCTGACAAGTGAGAGAGGCTGCAAACACATTGTCAAGGGAAAGGGACCATCTCCACGGTGGCTCCCAAGCAGGACTTGCTTCAGGGGTGTCAACACGGACGGGCGGGGGGGTGCTCAGCCCCAAACCCTGAAGTGGAAATGTTGGCAGAGCCAGGGAGCAGGCCGTCGGGTTTCCAGCCTGCCCCACGCCAGCGTCCCCTCCGTGAGTGGCAGCACGCGTCGCACTCAGAGCCTGGGCTCCGAATTCAGGTCACCAGCGGCCCTGTGTCTGCTGCACTTCTCCCCCTGGACCCCACATCGTCCCCACAAGGCGGCTGTCGTGTTCCGGGGGGATGCGCACGACGAGTTTCTCCACATAAAAGGCTCCAGCCAGAGCCCAGCCGCTGACTGCCCGGTGCCCGCCGCTGCTGGTGGTCACCCAGCCCCAGGCCCGGCTCACCGGCTCGTGTTTCTGATCAGATTCGGTGGCCGGCCCCGGGGGACTTTCCCCTCCCACGCGGACTGACCCACGCAGCGGGAAGCTGGTCCACGAGGGAGCCAGGGATTCTGGTGGCAAACCCACCTCTGCCCCCCGCCCAAGGTCAGGGACGCCTCTCTCCACCCCCGACGCCACGCCTGGAGACGCCAGAGGAACTGACTTTTCCAGACAAATATGTGGATGCGGCTCCTTCCCAGTATGAAAATAGGTCGCCCTGGGACTGGAGTAGCTAATGAAGGTGATAATTAGAATTGCTTATTAGGACCTGTCTTCTAAAGTTCATTTTGTGCTTTTAATAGAATCTACAATGCATCTGCTTAGCGGGGATGACAGATCGCCCTGGTTTGGTGTATTTTAAAACAAGATCCTCGCAGCCCGGCTTCTCCTGACGCCCCGCCCCCAGCCCTGCCATCTGCCGCCCAGGTAGCCGTGTCCCCCCGTGGAGCCTCGAAGTCGCACCCGGCGGGCGTCCTGCCGGGAGCTGCCAAGCCAGGGAGATGCCGGCTGCCTCCCTGCGAAGGCACAATCCCACGCAAGCCGCCCTGCTGCTTGCCCTCCAGACTGTTCGAGGTGGAAAAGCGTCCGCCTCCCGCACCCGAACGTTCCACATCCCCCTGGACCCCCAGAATGGGACCTGCTTTGGATGTATGAGCTTGTGGATATAACGAGTCAAGGTCCCATCGGATCTGAGTGAGCCCTAACCCTACGTCTGGGTCCTTATGAGACACCACGTGGAGACACACGGGGAAGCCCACGGGGTGACTGAGGCGAGATTGGAACGATGTATCCGCAGACCAGGAGATGCCAAGGACTGCCCGTGGCTCTCGGAGGGACCCGCCCCTGACCCCTGGGGAAGCACGGCCCTGCCGACACCCTGGTTTCCAGCCTCCAGCCTCCAGAGCTGGGGGAGGATGCACGTCTGTGTTCCGGGCCCCCTGCATGTGGCACCGTGGCACGGGAGCCCCAGGAGAGTGTCGCAGGGTCCTTCCTCCAGCATCTCTGCCCGGGACTGTCTCCCGGCTGCCCCCCACCCCCCAACTTCTTCTTCTGTCCCAGCCACGTGTCCCCCGTGCTGCCTCTGCTTAGGACCTCAACTTAGGTGAGAAGCCTTCTTGGATTCCCCAGACTAGGGGCCCCCCTTCGCCGGACACCCCCAGAGCCCTGCACGTCCTTTCCTGACCCTGATTGTGATTTATCATAACCGTGTGTCCACGTCTGTCCTCATCACTAGACGGTGGGTTTGGGGAAGGCACCACACACACACGTGGGTCTTGTCCCCTGGCTTGTCCTCGGGGCCTGGCATCGTCGCTGGCATCAGTGGGACCTCTGGAGGATAATGTGCGGTAGTCGTTGAAGTGAGTGACATTCCTGGCCACACGTGACTGTGCTGTGAGCCTCTCTTGGCCTCTGGCACCACCTCCACCACAGGGAACAAGGCGGCAACCACTGGGCGGCCTGGGGGCTCGGCGGTTGAGCACCTGCCTTCAGCCCAGGATGTGATCTTGGAATCCCGGGATCGAGTCCCACGTCGGGCTCCCGGCATGGAGCCTGCTTCTCCCTCGGCCTGTGTCTCTGCCTCTCTCTGTGTCTCTCATGAATAAATAAATAAAATCTTAAAAAAAAAAAAAAAAGTCAGCAACCACTAAAAGGTGGTCCCATTCCACTAAAAGGCCTCAAGATGTGGCTCACTGGTCAGTTGAAAATGCCAGTGGATGATGCATGTCACCCCCATGGGATGAGGCCCCCATGTCGTAAGCTCCCTGGACCTCCTGCCCTTCTCTTTTGCGAGGACTTTGCTCAAAGAGGCGTGTTTAGGAAATCACCTTATTTCTAGCAGGTGAACGGAAAGGAAGCGCCCCCGCCTCCGCCCATACGCTCTTGCGGAGTAAGATGGATGCTCTCTCCTTATCATCCCTCTCTCCCTGGAGCCTGGCACTGAGTTAACGGATAGAAAATGCTTAATCCTAAAATTGCTAAGCCCAGAGAAGTCCAAGGGTCCTTCCAGCCCTCTGAAGGCCTCCGGCCTGGCTCCGTGTGCGTCCTCACACCTAGCCTGAGGCTCTCATGGTGGAGTTCCCTGCGGGGAGACCCTAGTCTGGGGAGAACTCTGTGGGGGTTGGTGGCCTAGAGAATCCCATTATTACCGTGGTATAAACTTGCATTTGAAAGGAGAACAGGGCAGCCCGGATGGCTCAGCGGTTTAGCACCTGCCTTTGGCCCATGGCGTGGTCCAGGAGTCCCGGGATCGAGTCCCACGTCGGGCTCCCTGCATGGAGCCTGCTTCTCCCTCTGCCTGTGTCTCTGCCCCTCTCTATGTCTCTCATGAATAAACAAATAAAATCTTTTAAAAAAGAAAATGAAAGGAGAACAGAAGCAGGAAGCTGAGTGAGGAGGGCCATTCCCCCAGCCCCTCAGCCCCACCTTGCCATGACCTTTTGACCTTGAACCCCAAGGTCAGTCTCATTTTCTCCAGGCCTCCCGGGCCGCAGGGCTTGATAGGGCCGAGCCAGGGTCCCCCGAGGGGCAGGGGAGCCAGGCCCCGAGCAGTGGAACATGGAAACGTGCCTCGGAGCCAAGGCGTCCCTCCCGTCCCTCCCCTTCGCCCTCCGCTGGGTGGGGAGATGTAGTCTGTACCAAGGCTGTGTGTGGGCTGAGAGGGAAACCAGGGCACCAGGGCACCAAACCAGAAAGTTCCGAGCATTCAATTCCCCCGAGACCAACTCCAGCCGCCTTGCCGGAGGCAGAGTGACCATTGGGTCTGGGGGCGTCCATCCCCTTCCTGGACCACGGGCACGGCGGGTTCCCTCGCGTCTCTATGCCTGTTCCCTGCCCTGCAATGTGGGGGAGCTCCTAGCACCCGCCTCCTGGGGACTGTGTTTGTTCCGTGAATGGCACCAGCGGTCACCCTGCCCGGTGCCTTAGCGAGGTCTCTGCCTTCTGGGTCGGCCCCGCTCAGCGCCTCGGGACCCCCCCAGAGCACGGCAGCGCAGGTGGACCGCCCTGGACCGGTGGGCTCGGGCCGGGGTCTGCGCCCTCAGCTTTGCTGTGCTGAGCCTGAGATGTGCAGAAGGTTCTGGACTGTGCTCAGCACAGTCTCCCCGGGGCGACCCCACAGAAGCACAGCCAGAGCTGCCTCCAAGGCCCCCGGAGGGGAACTGTTCTGACGCCCCCTAGAAATGCTGGGTTTCACCGCCACTATTAATCGCCGCTGCATCCGCCGGGCACTCACAGGGTGTCAGGCACTGTTCTGACACTGTCCCATTTCAGAGATGGGGAAACTGAGGCTCAGAGAGTTGAAGCAACTCCCCCAAAGCAGCGCAGAACAGACCTGGGATTCCAGCCCAGGTGACGGACCCCAGAGGCTGAGATCTTACGCCCCTTCCGGGGGCACTGCGCCAAGTGAGCACCTGGCCACTGCCCCGTCTCAACGGGGCAGCCTGCAGTCACGTGACCTGGGAACCCCTGGACAAGCCTCGAGTTTGAGGGATCCAGTCAAGACTCCCTGTGCTGCCGGCCTCGCTCCCGCACATCCTTCCAGAAATGGGGCCAGGAAGTGAAAACTGACTTTGGGGGCGTCTGCTGGGCTTTGCTCCCCTTCCTTGCTCTCCCTCCCCTCCCGCTCCGTCCAGGGAGCCCCGTGGTGTTGCTGGTGGCCCTGAAATGCTGAACGGGAAGCAGCGGGGGAGGGGAGGGGGGGGGCCTCCGGGAACAGTCCCTGCTGGCATCTTGGAATGTTCTGGTGAGCGGGAACGCCCCAGTTCCGGCCCCAGCCTGGGATCAAAGCCTCAGCTCGCCCTCCCACTTACACCCACTTCCTCCCGCCCTTCCCATCTGTTTCTTTAAATCGCCACTTGCGTTTTTGGAGGGTCTCGAGCTTCTCCCCGGCTCTGATGTCTCTTCTCGCCTCTCGGGGCGAGCTCACGACCCTGCGTGGCCTGCCCCACGTGAACACAATTCGGGGGGCTGCCCCGGGCCCGCGGACGCCAGCCCAGGGGCCCGGGTGTCTGTTCCGCACAGCGCGGCTCTAATCACGGGCCGCGGCCGGAGACCAGTCGTCCCGTGAGTCACGAGGCCGTGTGGCTGGGGCGTCGCGGTGTCCCCGGCCGAGTTCTGTGGTGGTTCTCTCTTCCCCTGCCGTGGTGTTTTCCGCGGGGCAGAGCCCGGCAGTGGGGTTGGCAGATGTCGCCGTCCCTGGACCACCTGCCTGCAGCTCCGTGTGCAAAGGGTCTTCCCTGCGTGGCAGGGCGAGAAATGCCGGTCTTGATTGGGTTGCAGGGGTTGAAAGCAAGGGTTTGGCTCCGTGTCTGGCTAATCGATATCCCGAAGCCGCGGTTGGGGGTGACGTTTGAATCCTTGCTTCTGTTCTCCTTCATGTTGGCAAATTATAGGCTTTCAGGTGCGGCGCCTTCATTTTGCAGAGGCTGCGAGGAGCAGCTTTAATTAGCAAGCAGACCTGCTGGAAAAATCCAGCGTTATTAAGAGCCTCGCTCCATGCGGTGGCTGCCAGGCGGTGCCAGCCCCCTGCCCTCTGCCGTTTCCTTCCTGCAGACGCCCCATACCCGCCCCACACTACTTTGCCATTCGTCCCGAAGTCTCCAGGGAGGAGTGAGAAAAGGGTGAGAAAACTCACAAGTTCAGATTTTTTTTTCCCCCCATTGAGGTGAGGACTCCGTCTCACCTCATCTCATCTCTGTGGAAAGTCTCAGAATCCATCCAGGGTTGGGCTTGGCCTTTGATCATGCTGGGCAGATCCACTGAGGGTTGGGTCTGTGGGCTTAACTCTGGGAAAATTAAGTCCCTTCTCCTCAAAAGTGAAGACCACCAGCTTTGGAGCTGGGACAGGCTTTGTGGGTTTGGGTCCCAGCTCTGCTCCTAACTTGCTGTGTGGCTTTGATCAAATGGCTTAACTTCTCTGGTCTTCGGTTTCTCCATCTGTATAATGGGGCTAAGTATGACGACACTCTCATGAGTTGCTATGATGTCTAATGGGCTGAGGATGGTGGGAAGGGGAGCTTGGCACGGGAGTTGTTGCATAGTGAGCTCTAACCCAGGGTAGTAGCTCTGAGGGTTGTACGGTGGCGGCGGCCCTGCCGACTGCTGTTCTCATTACTACCTGCCGAACCTACTTTACAACCTCACGTGCAAGAGCCCTGACCAAGGCCAACCAGGAGTGGTGAGAAGTTACGACTCCTCGTGTCAGTGAGCCCCCCACACCTGCCTGGGGTCCCGCAGTAATCCAGGGAGTTCATCTGATGACCAGAGAGTGGTGGAGTCTTCCATCTACCCTGGGCTCAGCTGACCTGGTCTTTGTCCAGGCCCACCTGACCCCCCAGGGGTGGAAGCACTTCTGCCTAAGCCTATGGGTTTCTTTGGCAATGTAGGGAACCCCCGTGTCCCACATCCAGACCCATCCAGACAGCACCCCATGTGTGGTGCCTACATGTGGCCACCCCCTCTATCAGCCCTGCCACCTTGTCACTGTGCCGATAGAGACTGGGTACGGGTTCCCACTATCCACAGGCCTACAGACCTCTCCTTCTAAGGCTTGGAGAATTGTCCAATCTCCTCCTCCTAGAATGATCCATATCTCCATCCCTGGAAGCACCACCTCTTCCCCTCCCCTGGCCTAATTTCCTCTGAGCTTCCTGTCTGAGGAGCAAAGGTAAGGAGGGAAGTGTGCCTTCAAGCTGGCCCTGCTTTCCTTTCGTATACAGATCTCCCGGAGGCCAGGGGGCTGAAGGACCCGCTTTCTCTTGGAGCAGGAGAACTGGAGAGAACTGTACATTTAAGTAGCTCTGGTCTGGAGCTTCATAGCACTGAAATCAGTCACAAATTGTCATCTCAATGGGGCATGTCCCGCCATCATTATTAGTGGGCCTGTGGACGGAGAAGTAAGGAAGACGTTTTCTGGGCATCTTCCCCACTGCCCCAGTCTGAACCAGAGACGTCACCTGCAGGGAACCTAGCCGCCTGCATGAACAGCGGTGTGCGTGTGTGGGGGTCCTGATGCCGTGTAGCACTATTAATTCTCTGACTTCACTCATTCACTTAATGCAGGAGAAACAGTGCTCTGAAGGACCAGAATTGAGTCACAAGCTCATCCTGGAATCAGAGTGGGGTCAACCCCACCTGAGGCTGGTGAACTGAGAGTAGGGGGAAAGAGAGGTGGCCAGGAAAAAGGGGGTTGCTGTTGCCAGAGAAAAGGGCGTGAATAATGCACAGACAACATGGCAAGAGGCCATCACCTGCAGATAGATAAACACCTTGATTGCAATATTGCCGGCGGAATTAATTAGGGCACAAGCCTTCGGGGACCCAGCTCTGAAACCACCCTGCTTTGAGAGGAAAATGGACTTGGAGTCAGAAAGCCAGAATTCAAGGCTAGCCTCCATCTCATGCTGGTTGTAGGACCTCTCTGGGGTTTTTCTTTGCCATCTACAGAATGGGAAAAAGTACTTCATGGGTTGGTTATATGGCAGCACTACTGTCATAACCAACTAATGTTTTGTTGTCCAAAACAACTTTCTACAGTGATAAAAAAAAGTCCTATGTCTGCGCTGTCCAGTATGACAGCCACTAGCCACATGTGGCTGCTGAGCACTTGAAATATGGCTAGTGTGACTAAGGCACTGAACTTTTTACTTTATTTAATTATAATGAATTTGAATTTGAATTTAAAGGGTCACATGTGACTAGTAGCGGCCATACCAGGCAGCCCAGCTATGAAGTAGTCAATGGAATCATGAATGTGAAATTGCTTTGTAAAGGGCAGTAAAGGACTAGTCACCACATGCCTAAATTGAAAGATCCATGGATGGGACCAGATGTTACATGAATAAGTCCATATCATGCTTATTATTATTGTAACTAGTGATCTCAGGAAGGCTTAAGACCCCAAAAGAAGCTGATTTCTGGACATCTCCTTCCATATGTGAAGAGTTAATACACTGGACCTCCCATGAACCTAATTCCCAGTAGGAAATTATATGGACAGACTCATCCATTCATTCTCCTCTCACTGGCTGTGCACTTGGCATTGTTCTAGCAGTTAGAGAGAGAACCATGAAGATGCCTTCATGAAGGTTATGTTCCAAAGAGGAGAATCGAACGTCACACGAGAAAACAAATGACTAAAATAATATCAAATAGCAGTAGTGCCGTGGAGAGAAATAAAGTCAGGAGAAGGGGCCCAGTGCCATGGACGGAAGCTAGTTCACAAGGATGGTGGGGGGAAGGCCTCTAGTAAAGCGACATTTGAGAAAGCCAGAGATTGAGCCATGCATGGACCTGAGGGATGAGCCCAGAGAAGAGAAGGAGGTGAAGATGCTGGACCAGTGTGTCAGGGGCCATGTGAGCAGAGATGAATCCAGAGGGAGCCCAGAGGGGGTGGCCTTCAAGGCTGCTATAAGGTTTGGGTTCCTCCTGAGTAAAGTGGGAAGCCGGTAGAAGGTTTAGAGAAGAGGAGGGATGGGGGATCTGGTATATGTTTAGGTTGTGTTGATAATAGATACTCATGGGGGAAGACAGATAAGGAGGCCTGGCACTAAATCCAGGCAAGAAGAGGTGATAGTGATGGAACCAGAGGGAACAGTGCAAAGTGGCAGGATTCGGGATTTGGGGTAGAGGTAGAGCCAACTGAACTTAGTGGTGGATTCAGGGCACCTGAGTGGCTCAGCTGGTTAAGAATCTGACTCTTGATTTTGGCTCAGGTCGTGATTTCAAGGTCACGACATCAAGCTCCACATTGAGCTCCACACTGAGCGTGGAGCCTGCCTATGGCTCTCCCTCTCCCTCTCCCTCTGCCCCTCCATCCCTGCCGACTCCCTCTACTATTAGATCGGACGTGAGGTAGGGGAAAGCAGAAAAGTCAAGGATACTTCAGGAATATTAGCTTGAGGAGCTGGAAGGAGGAAGGGCAGGAACTAGTTGAGAAAGTGTGGGGTGGGGGCAAGTCGGGAGTTCAGTTTGGGGCATGTCATGTTTGAGGTGTCTACGAGTCATTCAAGAGTTTGGAATTCAAGAGAGAGGTCAGGGCTGGTCGTATAAATGTGGGGCTCGTTAGCACAGGGATGGTATTTAAAGCCAGGATACCGGGCAGGTGGATACGGGTAGAGAAGAGAGGAGGCCCAAGGCTTGAGCGCTGGGCCCGCCGACACGTGGAGGTCAGAAGGAGAAAGAGGATCGGGCAAAGGCTATGGAAAAGGAGCAGGAGCGGGCGAGCTAGGAAGAAACCAGCAGAGCACGGGGCCCGGAAGCAAGGTGTGTCGAGGAAGAGAGAGTAACCGTTCGACGCTGCTGGGGGGTTAAGTGAGATGAAGCTGGAGAATTGACCGTTGGGTTTAAGAGCGTGAAGGTCAGTGGTGACCTTGGACTGTTCAGAGGAGTGTTGGCATGAACTGCCAGCTGGCTGGCGAGGTGGGTGGATGGAAGGTTAACCTGACTAATGCAGCTCACTGCAGCATCCCTTCACCTGTCCCAGCAATTAAGCAGATGTTGCCTGACGCCCTGGATGCCAGAACCAAAAGCCATCAGGACCAATCTTGCCCATTTCCCCAAATTCCAGGGTTAGCCCGGAAATGTTGTTGTGACCTCTGCTCGTTACAAGATTAGAATCTTGGCGTCCCGCTTTCATTAGTCTCCTTGTGATTACCCATAATGCTCTCAGTTGAATTTTTCCTCTTTTGGAGGCTTGAGGAGGGAAAGGGGGGCGGGGGGCTGAGAAAAAAAATGCCAGCTCTGGGATTCTGGATTCACTTGGTTTTGTGTCTGCATTTGCCTTACCGCCGCTTTGCCAAACATCCCTGCCTTTTGCAGAGAGCGGATTTGCAGAGCCACCTACCTCTGCGAGCAGGCGTCCTGGTGATTCTCTTCCACTTTGAAGCCAAGTGAGAAAAGCTTTGAGATGCGCTTGTAGGTTGTAGTCCGGGGAGCTGGAGATGTTATGCAAAGTGCTATTTATCTTTTCATGGGTTTCTCTGGGTATCCTTCCTGAGGAAGCACTGGAGGCTGGAGCCCAGTCAGCCTGTCTTGCATTGTCCTTCACATTTTTGTTTTTGTTTTGTTTTGTTTTTAAATTAAAAAGCCTCTTTGCCGTGAAGCAGCCTCTCCTTTCTCCTGATACTGAAAATCAGGCAGTTTGGGAGGCCTGAGGCTCGGACCGGGCTTCCCACCCAAGGGGTTCTGGAGTCGGCTGTGCCAGGCTCCGGGCAGCCCAGGGCTAACCTCTCAAGGACGTGGGGAGCCTCACACTGGCAGCTCAGCACGATGGTGGTGAGAGTATTTACACCAGGGCGATTGGCATCATCTGCAGCCCAGGCTCCTGCCTGCCTCCAGAGCTGATCCTTCGACGCTTCCCAGCTCGCCGCTGCCTCCACCTGTCCCTCTGGGATCCGTCTCGGGAGCGTCCTGCCTCCCTGGAAGGAAAGCTCTTGAGCCCAGGCGTGACTGTCGCACACACAGAGCAGCTCGGAAAGATGTGCTGCCCACAGACTCTCACGGGGGTGTGCCCAGCTTCACGCCCTGCGAGGCGACAGCGTGATGGGGGACAGCTGCCCTCCCGTGATCGGGGAGATGGAAGGCAGTTTGGCTGAGAAGAGGAGGAAGAAGGGGACCAAGCGGGGTTGTGATCATGGCAGATGTCACGATCTCGCCTCTTAGGGCCCCGGAGAGGCTCGTGGCAAAGGCGAGAAAGACGAGGTGAGGAGGTGGCTGGACGTAGTCGTTAGTGTCATCATTTGCCTGTCCCCGATCTCACCGGCACATCACCACCTCGGTCATCACCTGTCCAGTGTCTGATCCGTGTTTACGACCTGCACAGATGCAGCCGGCAACCCGGATGGCCTCAGGGACGGCGGCTGCTGGGGGCTGTGGCTGAACCTGCTCGCGGCCACGAAGCAGAGGACAGATGGTCGGGAAGCCCCGCCCTGGGTGTGCAGGCAGGAGCCGGGCTTGTGCCCGTGCCCATCACTTCTTTGCAGGACTGTGCAGGGGACGCAGACATGGTGTCGTAGAGTAGTTAGATGCGGGGGTCTGCAGGTACATTGTCTGGGGTCAACTTCGCGCTGCTACTTACCGCCTCTGTGACCTTGAGCACATTGCTTGCCCTCTCTGTGCACCTTAGAGTCCTGCCCATCCATAAAATAGGACGATGGGATCCCTGGGTGGCTCAGTGGTTTAGCGCCGCCTTCAGCCCAGGTGTGACCCCGGAGGTCCCGGGATCGAGTCCCACGTCGGGCTCCCTGCATGGAGCCTGCTTCTCCCTCTGCCTGTGTCTCTGCCTCTCTCTCTCTCTCTGTGTGTCTCTCATGAATAAATACCTAAAATCTTTAAAAAAAATAGGACGATGATAATGATGACGATGCACCGACAAGTCATGTGCTTGTGAGGGTTCGTGAGGAATCTATGTAAAACATTTAGAGCAGTGCCTGCCACATAGAGCTTAATAAGTGTCAGCTGTTATCATCCCCTTCCAGGCTTTTTTTTTTTTTTTCCCCAGTGGGCATGTCTGGATTTGGAAAAGCCTGGTCTACCACGTAGGATACTGCAGAGCTATTCACTCTGGAATCATAACCAGAAAAAATAAAGAGGTCTTTGGGCAAGTTGAAACCAACTTGTGTTAGTCAAATGTGCTTGAGTTTCAGGTGAGAGAAACTCGACTTGAATTGTCTTAAGCAACTGCCATCACCACCACCAAATGCAGTAACTATGGCTCAGGTCATTAAAAATGCTGGGGTGGATCCTTCAGGTATGGCTGGGTCCAGGAGCTAAGCAGGGTCACCTCATCTCTTTCACATTCTCCTCCCACCTTAAAACTTGTGGCTCCACTTCCTTTGGTTCCCCTCGTGTACTGTCCCCATTCTCTCCAGCCGAGGTAGCCTTCTCCCGTGTAGCGAGGTAGCTGGCTTCCAATATCATCCTTACATTAGGGATCTCCAAGGAACAGAAAGCATATTTTCTAGGAGCTCCAGGAAAAGTCCCAGGGACGACTCTGATGGGCTCACCTTTAACCACATGCCCACCCCTGATCCAATCATAATAGCCAGAAGGGTAGAGTCTATGACAGACGAAAGCCATAGGCTAATCCCTGGACTGAAAGAGAAGCAGATGGAGCCAGCTCAGCTAGCCCAGAAGAGCTGATTCTCCAAAGGCAGAGTCACGGTCAGAAGAAAGGCTCCAGAGGCCTCCAAAGCTTGGTTCAAATCCTGGCTCCTTCGCTGCCTACCCCAGTCCCCTAGGACAAGCTCATTCCCCCTCTCTGTGTGCTCCAGTTCCCACGTCTGTAACATGGCAGTAGTAATAGCGCCTACCTTATGAGGCTCCCGGGAACAAAAAATGTAACATATAATGGAGAACGATACTTGGCACTTAGGAAATACACGCTCAATAAAGCCTGTTGTCTTATCTGATATTCGCAGTTATCGTGAATATCCTACAAATACTTTCATTAATTAAACAAACGTTTTAGTGCCGGCTATATGCCAGGCCCCATGCCAGGCCCCAGATGTCCTGCTGGACCCTACAGCCCATGGGGAGAGATAGACATTACGCGAACGATTATGCGGTAATTGAGGGGGAGGGAGGGATTTCTTATGCAAAGTGGCAAAGTGGAAAGATAAGAAGGCTGAAGTCCAACCAACCTACACGTGGGGCTTGGCTTCAGGCCCCAGCTCTGACCCAGATGGGCTTGACTTGAGGACAGTGCATAGCTCTTGGTTGGCCTCAAAATTCTTCTCTTTAAAATAGAACAACAATTTCTGGTAGGTTCTGACCCCAACAGCCTAACACCCCTACAGACCTGGGCTCATCGATTCAGACCAGGATTTCTGAGGCCATGTGATTCCTTGTTGGGGCTCTTCTATGCACCGTAGAATGACAAGCAGCATCCCCAGTCTCTACCCACCGGATACCTCTAGAGATAACAAGCAACCAAAACTGTCTACAGGATTGCTGAATGACCCCTGGGAGCAAAGCCCTCCCACCCACCTACCCCTACTTGAGAACCACTGCTCTAGAAGAATCTCTCTGCATTTGGTCTGAGGCTCCCCTCCCCAAGCCTCTGTTCCCCCATCTGTCAAATGAATGGCTTGGTCCGGAAGATGGATAGCCAGAGACCTCCCCAAAGCAGAAGAGTTGTCCCCAACTCCAGATTTTACGGTGAAATCCAGCCAAGTTCCACCAGCAGGAGATAAGGAGGACAAGGAGGTCAAGGAAGAGAAAGGCCATTGGAGCTTCAGCTGGACCATTACAGAGACCTCCAGACACTCGTGTGTCCACCCTCTGTAGCCCCTTCCCTTGCTCTGGGCCTTCTTCCTGGCTGAGTTGCCTGTTGGCCACCACCCTGACCCAGGTGCTGGAGAGACACCTCTCCCTCCTGCATCCCAGAGAGAATAGGAGAGTCAGTTGAGTGTTAATGAACCTACTGGAGACTTTGTGGTGGATATTGATCTGGTTCCTGGCACCTGAAATGACCTCATCCCCACCAGAGTGGCCTCTTGGCCCTGGCCTCATGTTTCTGAGGGAACTTGCCCTGGTTTTCTTGAAAGGTAATCTTCTTGCAGCTCAGCTTTGCAAAGAAAATGAAGAGCCTTCTCCTTTCCCTTTAAATGCCCACACATACCTGCCATGAGCAGGACGGACCTCTGTCACAGGTGTGGTGTCACATTGGCACCTGGGCCCTGGAATTAGAAGGTCTCCTCTCAAACCCCAACTGGGTCAGTAGCTGGCTAGTGACCTCAGGCAGGTCACTGGTCCTCAGAGTTTCAGTTTTCTCATTAGGTAACAAAGACTGGAGTAAATACCCCATTCGTGTGCATTTGTTGCTGGAATTAAGTGAATTAATACATGTAAAGCCCTTAGCGTAGTTCCTAACACATAGAAAATACTCAATAAAAAAAAATCATTCATCAATAGTTTACATAGATTATGATTGAGAAGTCATGTGGGATTATTTATATCCAGTGCTTTGTAAACTCTTCAATGCTACTTATGAGACTAAATAATTCTAGGATGTTATTAACATTATAAATATCACTCTGCCAGCTTTCCAGAGGAAAATAGCCGGATACGATCTGTCAGTATCACAGTCCATCAGCGTCAGGCGATGCTTGCACTGGCTTCAGGGTCGAAACAGCCTGGATCTCTCACTGGAACAATCATTCAGGACGCGGACTTGTTGGCTCAGCTCAGATGGACTCAAAGCCTAGCTCTGACAAATCCGTGCCACAGAGCTGGGCCCACCTCCGTGAGGACCAGCAGATTCCCAAAGGGATGATGAGAGTATAATCAGATGCGTGCGACTGTATAGGAATAAAGACCCTCCCTCCTGGAGTGGACGTGTCTAAGATACACTCGGGGCCTCATGTCCTCATGGAGACCGTGACCACAACAGGATGGGCCCCGGGTGGGAGCCACCACCTTAAGGACGTTGTACGCATTATCTCATAAGTCCTTACGGCTTTCTAACCCTTTGTTATAAATGATGAAAAAGCTCAGAAAGATTAAATCCCATGCCAAGGACTGCGAAGTAAGTCACAGTACAGGTGGGCCCCTACGCTGGGCTTCTCAGACACCCGACGGCTGCAGACAAGCACACAGAAGTGCCTAGACCCGTGTTAGGATAGAGGCTCTGTCACGTGCTCGGGGGATCCAGGGAGTGGGGGGAGGTGATAGGACAAAAGAGAGGTACCCCTTAAAATTCTGAGCTGATGATAAGAGAACCGCAAGCGCTTCTGCACCAGACCCGTGCTAAATGCTTCACGTACACTTTCCCGCTTAGTGCTTGCAACCGCTCTCCGAGACAGAGTCTCTGTGGACGCCCATTCTGTAGATAAGAAAGTCAAGGCCTGTGGGGCCCAGTGGCTTTCTCTGGGAAATGTCTGTAATAATTAGCGGAGCCAGGGTTCGAACCCACACAGTCTGGCTCGAGTTGTTTTAGTTCCCATGGCTGAATGACAAACCATCTCCAATTTAGTGACGTAAATCACTAATAATTTTATTCTGCTCGGGAGTTTTGTGGGTCAGGAAACCCAACGAGGCTGGGGGAGCTGCTTTCTGCTCCACAGTTCCATGGCCTCAGCTGAAGCTGACTCGGATAGCTGAGAGCTTGACCCGCCAGGCCAGAGGGCCCATTTCAGGATGGCATCTTGAGTCATCTAAAGAAGTGGGCTGGTCTGACTCCAAGGCTGGCTCAGCTGGGAATGATGATCACAGCACCTGCCTGTGGTCTCTCCATGTCACCTGGGCGTCTTCAAGCATCGCAACTGGGTTCCAAGAGGGAGTTTTCTTTTTTTTTTCTTTTTTTTTAAGATGTATTTATTCATGAGAGACACAGATTGAGGGAGAGGCAGAAACACAGGCAGAAGGAGAAGCAGGCTCCTCACAGGGAGCCTAATGTGGGACTCGATCCCGGATCCTGGGGTCCTGACGTGAGCCAAAGGCAAGCGCCCAACCACTCAGCCACCCAGGGGTCCCCAAGAGGGAGTTTCCTAAGAGAAACAATGGGAAGCTGCAGGCCTTTCAGGACCTAATTTAGAAGTCACATGACTTCCCTCCTTCTGTATGTCACCGGTCACAGCAATCACCAACAGACCAGATTCCAGGGGCTGGGACATAGTTGTACTGGTGGTGCCAGGGATTGGGAGAACAGTGAGACAAACCCTCACCCTTGAGCAGCTCCCAGTCTAGTGCGGGGGAGACTCTGGTTTGGAAGAATTACACCACAGCCTGTCCTGTGCTCTCGAGGCCTCTGTGTCCTGCCGTGGGCATGGAGCTCATCTCAGAGCACATGGCAGCAGCCTAACAGCCCTGTCCCCTTTGCTAGCCATGCTGTGTTCTCTTTGGTTACTTGTGACCAATCCTCCACCCATTGTGCTCAACCAGGTTAAGCTGAACGTTCCCAAGCGTGAATTCTCCTGATAAGCAGGGTGTTTCCAGTCGTACCAGAAAAGCCAGCAAAGTGACCCGGCAGAGAGCTCACCGGCAAACCACTTCCCAACATCTGTCATGACTGGTGAGTGCAGCAATAGGTGGCAGCACACACAGCTGGCAGGTGAAACGATGGCAGAACCAGGAGGCAGAGCCCCTTTTGAGGGCTGTAAAAAGCATCTGGGGACCCTAAAGCTTGAAAAAGACTAGGAGACAGGACCTTTTGCCACCCATACCATGGCACTGCTTGCCACCTGGCTTTGGTCTTTCGTTGTTCATTTATTCCTTCACCCACAAGTGTTTACTGACTGCTGGTTCTGTGCTAGGCATTGTCCTAAGCCCCAAGTTGCTGCTGTCGCGGGTGGTGGCAACTTCCTCTCCTTCTCTAGATGCGTTATGAGCGCCTCCAGGGCAAAAACTAGTCTCTGCTCCTTCTGTGTGTCTCTCAGGATCTAGTTTGAGCTGCCGTTGGAGCTGGCACTCTGCAAATGCCTGTTGGGTCATTAAGACTGGACGGCATATTTTACTGTGACTCTGAGGGTCATTCTGAATAATTATGGCTAGAGCATATTTAAATGCCAAATTTGGGATCCCTGGGTGGCACAGCGGTTTGGCGCCTGCCTTTGGCCCAGGGCGTGATCCTGGAGACCCAGGATCGAATCCCACGTCAGGCTCCCGGTGCATGGAGCCTGCTTCTCCCTCTGCCTGTGTCTCTGCCTCTCTCTCTCTCTCTCTCTCTCTTTGTGTGACTATCATAAATAAATTTTTAAAAAATTAAATGCATAATTTCAGGTTCTTCTAGAAAAAAAAAAGCCCATTTGAAATTTCTGAAGGGTGGCTTGGTGAGACAGTTCTGAATTTGAATTAGAACTCCTCTTCTGTGTGTTAGCTTCTCCCCCGGGGCAAGTTGTTTATTTTACCTAAGCCTCAGTTTCCTTGTCTGTAGCAGAGGGACTGGCCTGTTTGGGGGCTGTTAGGGTGTGAAATGATGCCTGGAAACCACCTCCCCAGGGTTGGGCACACAGATGGTTTTGATAAACGAAGACCTCCTGTTCTAAACCTACTATTTCTGGCAGGTCAGAGCTTCGAGTACACGAGTAAGGTCGTGCAAAGTGACACACCAACTCTGAGGGCTCAGGGTAAGAACAAGGTGCCATTTAGAGTTCAGCTCCTCAAAGCACCATCCATCAAAACCTTGCTCTTCCAAAAACCTCCCTTCATCTCCCTGCACTCAGGAGGGCAAGTCAGAATGATTGCAAAAATAAAAGCAATTACGGAGCACTTTAAAAAATTAGTTGGCATTTACTGAGCACCTGATCTTCCTGAGGCTGCCCTAAGAACTTTGCATGGATTATTTTCACTTAAGTCTCATGACAGCCCTGCCAGGTGGGTGCTGCTATCATCCCCCTTCTACAGCTGAGGAAACCAAGGCACAGAAAAGCAAAGGGATTTGTCAAAGGTCATTCAGTGAGGAATGGAATTCAAGCTCAGGAATTTCTCTACAAAGCTGCTCCTTGGCCATTATTGATAACTCTAGCAGTGGGTTGTTGGGTTGTTTGTTTTTTTTTTTTTTTAAGATTTATTTATTTATTTTAGAAAAAGAGAATGTGTGAGTGGAGGGTGGGGGTTGGGCAAAGGAAGACAAAGAATCTCAAGCAGACTTCCCACTGGGCTCAGAGCCCAACACTGGGCTCAATCTCATGACCCTGAGATCATGACCTGAGCCCAAATCAAGAGTCGGCCACGTAACCGACTGAGCCACCCAGGTGCCCCTCTAGCAGTGGTTCTTAAGCACTTTTGTCAAGGGGCACAGGGCTCCTTAGGACTTTGATGGAAGTGATGACCCTTCCCCTTGGAAAATAAATACAGGCCATGGCTGTGCCTGGACCATTTTCGCCAAAGCTGCGCCCTTCCCAAAGATGCGACCCTGAGACAGACCCAAAAAGGGGGAGGGGGGGGCATCTTTACATGCCCCTATCTTTTACCCCTGGGGTAGAATCTGGTGTAACTTATTTAAAAAATGCACAAACCCACAACATTGGATCCAATTTCAAAGGATTTAAGACTATTCCCCGTCCCCTGCCTCCAAGGCTGCTCATCTCCCTCTCACACGCACAGACAAGAGTCCTAGTTAAGGAACCAGGAAAATAGTTCTAATAGAGACAGTGAAGGGTCCTGCTGTAACGCTGAGCTGTGATTCTGCAATTAGCACGCCACGTATTTGTGTGCCAACCCCTTGGAAATCTCTTGCTTTCCTGAAGTCATTAAGCAGTTCCCGGGCCTTCCTGTTTACGATCAGCCTTCCTCTCTCAGGTCCCCAGCCCCAATCTGTTCTGCACATCTCCATTTCACCGATAAAGAAACTGAGCCTTAAAGAGAGGACAGCATCCGCCCAGGGTTCCGCAGCCTGTAAATAACGAAGCCCAAAGAGCACCCAACACCAACACATCCCTTCCTGTTGTGCCATTGAATTAAAGAATGAAATCAGCCTTTAATGTATAACTATGTGGACTATGTGGCTTTGATTTGAGTATATATACTGTCAAGTTCTCCAAATTGGGGAGATTTGTCTCTGGAGTCATAGAAACCCAGAATGGAGAGCATTTTTGGAGGGTTTTTTTTTAGAGAAGTGCTTCTTGACTCAATGTGCATGGCAATCAGCTGGAGCTCTCATTGAAATGCAAACTCTGATTCAGTAGCTCTGGATTCAGTCGCCCTTAGGTCCAAGATTCTGTATTTCTAGCAAATTCCAGGTGAAGCCCATGCTGTTGGTCCAGAGATCTGCACTGTGTGTAGCCGGAGGCCAGACCAACCTCTTGCGTTTCCCTGAACAGTTTCCATAATGGAGCAGGAAGCGGTGTTATCGGAGAGCCTGCAAAGGAGGAGTGTGGTTGGGAGCGGGGCCAATGGTGGTGGAAGCCATCGGCCCACGGGGCAGGGCAGAGGGGACCGTAGCCCCTGAGACCGGGTACCATTTACCATGCAGCATAAAGCTGTGCTCACTGAGGGGTCAGCCAGGGAGAGCAGGACGTTATTTGCACAGGAAAATGCCCGGCAGGAAGCTATTATCCATTGGTATCCAGTCATTATGCGTGCCTTCTCCAAAGAACGCTTTAACAAGTTACCAAGAATCAACAAAAATAACATTATCCCTAAATTCTCCTTTATTAATCTGGAAATGAGATAATCACTGAGCTTTCGCTTAGGTTAACCCAGGAGTGCAGCCTGGGGAAGAGTGGCCCTTCCTGCCTTCCTTTTGCACACCTCTCCCCAGCCAGTCTGGCTTCCGGCCCGGTTCTCCAGAGCTCCCAGCGCCTGCCCCTGGACCCTTGCACCTGCTGAGCTCATTGTGGAGAGCGCTCATCCCCCTTCCCGCCATCTGGTTGACTCCTACTATTGTTCGGGATCCCTCTTAAGTGTCCCCGCTTCTCCAGCGAAATATTCTCCGAGTCTACCAATCTCAGCCAGGTTCCTCAAAGACTGTCACTGTGCCCCCTATTGCCTTTCGTAGCGTTCATCAAAACGATAAGCATGTATCTATGCACGCGACTGTTGGTCGCATGCCTGTCTGTTGCACTAAAAAGTTGTTAGCGTTATGTCTGTTCACCGCTCTATCCCCGATCCCAGTGTATTCAAGGGTCCTCTCTCAAAAACCACCCTCTCCCAGCCACACCCCTGGCTTCTACTGACTGGACGCCGGTAGCACCTTCCCCAAGTCATGACAATCAGTCTCCATAGACCCAATGTCCTGTAGGAGATAAAATCACCTTTAGTTGGGAACCACTGATTACATACATACGTAATACACACACACACACACACACACACACGTATACACAGACATGCACCCACGTGGTATATACACATATGTACTTAAACACGTGTGTGTTTACTCGTGTATTACACACCCTTTGTTTTGTTTACTGCTGCATTTCCAACACTGAGAACAACGCCTAGTTCCTAGTAGGTGCTCATAAAAACTCGGTAAATGACCTGCAGTGTGACCCACCACCACCACAGCTCCCCAGGTGTGACTGTGAGGACTACATGAGGTTATCTGTGTATTGCAGTTAGCGTAGCGCTTGGTATTAGTAAAGGACCCTTCCTTTCTCCACTTTCACTCCCCTCCCCCTTCCCTATCAAGGATCCCTTTTATTATTTGACTCTTCACGGACCCCAGGTTTTGAAAGATTTTTTTTTCCCCTACATTGATGAGATAACGTATTCTTCTCCCCCGTACCATGGAGCCAAGACCTGGCTGGCTGTGCAGAGCATGAGCCTCCCCATGAAGAATCCATGACTGCGTTCCGTAGGAACACCCTGATCCCAGGTGGAGCCTGGGCCACCACTGCGATCCCAGAAATTCTTACAATGTCATCAACAACTGGTGAGACCTCTGATTGGTCTGAGTGAGCCGGTATTACCACTAAGCTGATAAAATTCCAGCCCTAGACGAAGAAGCTGGACATTTTTTATTTGTCTGCCTATGCGGGGTCATCGGGAGTAAAATAGTAGTTTCCATGAAGCGTTTTTTAGATTCTTAAAAAACACTCACAGCCCTCCCTGTGAATCCCGTCCCCCAGCAGGCCCCAGGGAACCCCGGTTTGAGAGCTGTGGGCCCTGCGCTGTAGGCCTTGCCGCCATGCTCCCGCGGAATCTGGAGGAGGCATTTTTCAGGGTGCAACTACTTGATCACTTTCCGTCCCTGCTCCCAGTAATGAGCTTTCGAGCCTAATTACAATGAAATGTGCTGTTTCCCCTCCTTCTCTGTGTCCATAATGATCTTTATCATTAGGATGGATTAGTCGCTCTGGCCCTGCACGCACACTCGCGCTCTCTCTCCTTCTCTCTCTCTCATTACAGTTTCCTTGTGGTGTGGGTATGGAGATGCCGGAGTCGGCAGGCTGTGTGGATGGGAATGGTTAAGGGGCCCTCTGTAGAACTGGGAATAAAGAAAAAAGAAAAAGCAACAAGAAGAAAAGTGACAAGGAACGAAAATGGCACTGAATGAGCCACTTTCCTATCGGCCTCTCTGGGTGATCGTGGGGAGCAAACAGGGACGCACAACGCAGCTCCGCGTGTCCTTCCTCATTGCTGCGGCTTTAATGAGAAAAGGAAAAGAACTGACCCGGGCACATTCCTGTCTTCTTCCAGCACATGAGCACCTTTGTGAGGTTTGGGGTGAACTCGCCTTGCCTGGGGAAGTGCTTTGCGAGCCTCCCCGCCCGGGAGGCTCCAGCACAAAAGCCCCAGCCCAGACTTGTTCCCCGACTCTTTCCTCCTGTGTGTCAGCTGGCGTGGCCAGCGCTGGGACCCTAAGGACGGAGAAGCTCCAGCCTGCCCCCCTCTGCCTCTTGGACCTTCTGTGCATGAGTGTTAACCTCAAAGGCCTGGGGGAAGGAGGAGGAAAGTGAAGGACCCCAGAATTCAGGTCAAAGGTGCCAACCGGTCCCCCAGATGCTAATTACCTTCAAAGCACTATCTAGTTGTTAGTGAATGAGTCACTGTCAATACACATACCAGAAGCGGGTGAGACCCCATTTAACCTGTTGAATACGGCTTTATGCATTACTGACGAGTTCAGTCTTGCAGAAAAATGGCAACCTCTGACCCCTACACCAGAAATCACTGGGTTACAGTGGAAAGAATATGATATATTAGTTAGGATAGGATCAGTTATGCTGCAGTGACAAATGGTGCCACAGCTTTCAAACAAGAGTTTCTCACTTCTACTCCCGTCCAGTACAGCCGTATTATCTTCATTCCAGGACCCAGGCTGATGGAGCAGCCTCTATCTAAAACGCTGGCAGGAAAAAGAGAAAGGGGCAAATCTCATGCCGACACTGAAAGCTTTTGCTCAGAGGGGACACTCACTGATTGTGTTTACATTTCATTGGCTAGAGAAAGTCCCAAGGTCAAAGCCACCATCATCAGGGGGAAAACATAATAATCTTCCCCCAGAGAGGAGTAGTGAATATTTCTGAAAAATAGCAGTCTACCCCAGTGGGCTTACGGTTTATAATTACAAAAAGAAGCAATCACAAAAAAAAAAAAAAATCGAGCAATTGTGATATATGCTCTTAATGGAATAGCATTAAGCCATGAAATAGATGTACTATCGCCATGGAGGGGTCTTAGAATTAACATTAAATGGGAAAAAAAAAAGCAAGTCACAGAGGACTACATATATTGATACTGTTTTTGAAAAGCTAAAAAAAAAAGTGGGACTAAACAACATGTTGTTAAGAATACATATTGATTCAATAAGATCTTTTTTAAAGAAAGGATTGATAATCCCCAAACCCTTCCATCGTACCGACCCCCAACAGGGAAGGCAAGGATTTGAAATAAGGGGGAGGCAAATAGATAGCATCCTAATGATGCTGATGCACAGATGTATACTTCATTATTAGCATTCATGACTGGCATGTATGTTGTATATTTTTTTCAATTTTTTTTTTGTGGCAAAATACATATCACATGAAAGTCACCATATCATAGCCATTTCCTATTGTGTAACCATCACCGCTATCCTCTCTGGACCTCTTAGGATCTTGCAAAACTGAAACTCTAACTCCCCTCCCGCAGGCCCTGGTAATAACTGCCTGTGCATATTACTGTCTATGTATCAAATATGACACAAGTGTTGATTTTGAAGGGAAGAACAGGGGCTTTGGAAATAGATCTGGGTTCAAATCGCAGCATTTGCTGACCTTGTGATCTTGGGGCCTGCCTAATCCAGTCTGCTGAGTGGGAATGACAAAAGCTGCCTCCCTGGATGCATGGAAGGGTGATAGATGATGTGCAGAGAGCATTTAGCACGAGGCTAGACATATAGTCAATGCTTTTGTTTAAAAAAAAAAAAGGTAGATATTATATTGTAAGTGGCGATTGATTAATTAAGTGTTGAGTAAAGACTTGGCCCCGGGACCATGCCCTTTCACAGCACTTAAATGGGCCAAGGCTGGCTCTGGTTATCCCCCGGGAGTGGGGAGTGAGCGAGGCCTGCAGAGGCATTGCCTGGGAGGGCGGGGCCCTGGGGGTCGGAGCAGGGTAACCTCAGAGAGCCTCCAGCTCAGGGTGGAGAGAAGTGGGACCACAGGTGATGTGTGGGATGGATCCCAGAGTCCGACAGCAGCAGAGGGACAGAGTGGGCAATGTGGTGTGGGTTGGGTCAGGGCAGCCAGGTCCAGACTGAGAAGGCATTGCTGGGGTCTGTTTAAAGGAGTCCGTGTGGTCCCCAGTCGGTTAGGATGATAGAATCATGTAGGATCTTTTATCGAGCCGCCCTTCCGGTTAGAGGGTGTCCCTGTCCTCACCCCATCACCACTGTCCTCCCCGGGGGGCCTGTGCAGATGGTTCTCATTCATGCCAGTGACTTTCTGGGTCTCCGCCTGAGCACATGTCATGGCCACAGAGCATGCCTGACCCACCCTCCAGGAGCAGGGTCAGAGGTGCCCGAGAGCTAACGCCTCCGGAGCGACCTCGGGCTGTGGCATCCGGGAACTGGAATGGCCACACGGCGGCTTCTTCACCCTTCCTTGGAGACAATGCTCTGTGTCAGTCTCTCGGAAAGCCGTAGAGGACTGACCCCAGTTGTCATAGCATTAACCCATCCCTTCCCCCGTCCTTGCTACCTGAGACCAAATCCCAAATAAACTGTGCCCACATCCTTGCCTCAGGGTCTGCTTTGGAGGGAAAACCCAAACTGAGATGGCTTCCAGGCCTTAGCACTCATTGTCTCCCCGGACAGAATTGCTATCCTATTAGAGACAGCTCCTGACTCTGGAAAAGTCTGCACTCCCATCCCCCGACCCAGCCCAGGGGCCGTATCCAGCCCTTTCACTCCCCCCTGTACAACCCACTGAACAAGAATATCTTTAAATGGCTGGGGAAAAAAAAAATCAGAAGAAGAATATTTCATAAGTGAAATTTATGTAAAATTTAAATGTCATGGTCCATAAATAAAGTTTTATTGGAACCTAGCCACACCCATTCATTTGCATATTGTCTCAGGCTGCTATTATTGCCTTGGCCTACAGTGTGAGTTGAGTAGTTGGGATGAAGACCATAGAGACTGTAGGGCCTAAAATGTTTACTCTCTGGCCCTTTACAAAAAAAGTCTGTCGCCCTCGATCTTAACACGACAAATATGACGGCGACTATCAGACTGTCTGTAGTGACATCAGTGACAAGCACCTTGTGGTTGGATGCCAAACCCTAGAGTCAGGATCCGGTTTGGGCCGCTTCGGGAAGCTCACCATGGGAACCCATGGGGCTTCTAGGAACTTGCCAAACAGTCACCTGTCCCCTTCCAGCTCGGCACGTCTGGGTTTGGGCTCAGTGAGGGTAAGTGAGCCCAGCTCGGTCAGCTGGGATCCTTCCACTCTGGAAACAGGCTGGTCTGGGCAATTGAAATTTCTCTTTCATGGAAGATGAAGCAGGAGGTCCTTTCCGTGTGGCCCCTAGGGGAAGAGCTTTCAGTTGTGTGTGAAGCCCCTTCTTCCCGATGCCTATTTTTTCCTGATGGACAAGTCCATCTTGCAAATGTCATTCAGAGCCCCCCATCACCCAAGAACAGTGTTCAGTCCCACACTCAGACTGGCCATGGGTCCCCATCGATGGGACATTGTGTCACAAAGTGAAGGACAAAGGAAACAAATCTGCCAAATCCATGACATCCCCCAAAAGCGGACGTGTTTTTCTTTTTCAAAAAAAATGTTTTTTCTTTCTACATAAAGAGAAACATCCCTTCCACTAAAGACATCCTCTCTTCTATTACTTGCTCTGAATTACCACCATGGTGGGGACCCAGGCCCTGTGCCATCAATGATCTGAGAATTCGACTTTATTCATTATCAGGTGAAAATACAAAGACAATCCAGTAAAACATAACTTGCGGCCAACCATCTGTATCCTTAGCACCTATAAAAGCTAAAGCTTTAAAAATTCCTGATAGCAAATTGAAATCTTTTTTCCCTCTCTCACCTTCTAAAAATATAGGGAAGGGTGACTTTTAAAGGTAGCGTATAGATCAGGGTTCTGTGAATCAGAGTCATCTTACGGGCTCTTTCAATACAGAAACTTCCAGACCTCACAGCAGATCTGCCCATGGGTCTCCAGGTGGGGCCCAGGAATCTATACATCTTAGCCAACTTTGTAGTGTGTCTGATGCACGTGCGGGATTGAAAACCACCACTTTAAAATTGTATGAATCTGCATGGGAATATGTCCGTGGAATATTGCTGAATTTAACCTAATTAATTAACTAATTAATTAATTTAAAGAGGCAGGGTAGGCTGTGTAGTGCCACCTGATTTCTGGAAAATTCTAGGTTGTCATCTGTTTGAGAAAAAAAAAAAAGCCAGTAAAGGTAACAACCAGGAAAGTGTGATTTTTATAGGTGACGTATCCTTTTTTCTTTTCGTTCAACTTCTCTGATTTGTTCAACTTTCATGCAATGAGTAGATTCGTCTTTTAAGATCAGAAAGTCATGGGCAGCCCGGGGAGCTCAGTGGTTTAGCACTGCCTTTGGCCCAGGGCGTGACTCTGGGGTCCTGGGATCAGGTCCCACGTTGGGGTCCCGCCATGGAGCCTGCTCCTCCCTCTGCTTGTGTCTCTGCCTCTCTCTCTGTGTCTCTCACGAATAAATAAATAAAATCTTAAATAATAAATAAAATAAAATAAAATAAAATAAAATAAAATAAAATAAAATAAAATAAAATCAGAAAGTCATCCGTAAAGTAATCTCCTAGTTAGAGTGGGATGGGAAGAAGCATCCTGGGATTTGCAGTAGTTGGGGCCTAACTGGGTGAGGTTTTACGGTGTCTCCTGCTCTTGGATCTGGCCCTGCCTGTGGGTGTGAACAGGAGCTACCAGGCAGCTTGAAGGGAGTTTGGGGCTCCCTCCTGCCTCTGCTCTCTGGCTTCCCTCTGAAGGGTCTGCGAGCCCTGCAGACACCCAGAAATAAGTGCCCTCTCAAGGTGGCGGGCAGAGAGCAGCCGCGTGGCGGCCCTGCTCACATGTGTGCTTCATCTGTGCTCTCATTCAAGGCCTCAGTGGAGGCTCAAGGTCTCCCGGGAGCGCAGGCAAGCACCTGCCACAAGCACTAAATCCTCCCAGAACTCCAGGGAGAAAACACTCCCGCAGGAGAGAGTTCAGTCCCTGCCTGGGGCTTGCCTCTGGGTCATCTCTGATGACCCAGTATCTGGATGCCCTCCCAGTGCCCTCCTTATGGCAAGACAGTCCTCTGTCTTTTAGAGGCACCTCTCTCGGTCTCTCTCCTCCCACCCCCACCCCACATCCTACAACCCCTGGATTGTTTGAAGGCTGGCTTCCCCCACGACACTTCCAGCATCCAACCTCCCCTCCCTGACAGCCCACAGGAGCCCACTGCAGGCTTTTCCTATAGGCTCTGTGAGCAACAGAGTAGAAAAGAAGGTGCTGGAAGGTTGCAGGGAACTTCCAGAATGTGTCTCCAAAGCAGGCTTCTGAATTACTGGTCTGTGCATCATCGCCCACCATCCGTGTCCACGCTGAGGGTTAGATCTGCCCGGCCTCCTCAGGTGTGGGCAGATGGGCCTAGGGGGCTCCTGCCATAGGGCAGGGGGGCCTCCTGCAGGCCCGGCCATCTGATGGTCAGGGCCCAGACCAAATTCTCCGACTCAGCTTGTATCCCCGGCACCCCCAGAGAAAGTTCCCTGAAGGAAGAAAGGAAGGGAGGGAGGAAGAGGAAGGGATGAATCATGGATCTGCCAAGATTATCCCTCATTCATGCATCCTTTCCACCAGTATTTGTGAGCACCTACTACACGCCAGGCTCCATGCTAGGTGCTAGGGTGTAATAATGAGCAAAGTTAGACTTGTTCCCTAACCTCGTGAGGCTGACGGTCTACAGCAGGAGGTCACCATAAGCAAATAATCCTTTCTAAGAAATAGAGGGAAACGGCTCCCATGACAAGAGCTACCCAGGAAGGGTAGAAACTTCCGGATCTGGCCGGGGGAGGGGCTGGGGGCCTCCCAGGGAAGCAAAGGCCTAGCTGAGCTTGGGAGGGTGCAGAGCATGTCCGAAGACCTCCACCCTCACCCTTCCCCTAACCTTAACCGACCCCGCTCCCTTCCCTGGCATGGGCACACCCACCTCCACGTTCCCGACAGGGAGGCCAGCGGGCCCCAAAAGACAACCTTGGGACAACTTCTGACCATATTGAGCCTGGAGCTGTTCACACCACTTGGCCTAAGACCCCCGTGCTTGGTGGCCAGGGAGGGTCGGAGCTCAAAGCGGGCCGGATTGATCTGTCCCCTTTAAGCCTCTGTTTGAGGTGCCGGAGTTGTCTGAAAAGTCCCTTTCCCGCGGGAGGCACCCTCTGCATGCAAAAGTCTCGCCCCCAGCGTGGGGACACACAGCCTCGCTTCCTGAGGTGTCTCAAAGTCGTGCAATGACAAGCTCATCTTTAGCTGAAAAGAAGACACATCTGAACTCTCGATGAGGCAGCCGGAGCCCCGCTCCTGCCCCAGCCACGGAAGGGAGGTGCTAAGTAGTCGACGAACGTATAATCGATCGGCAGTTCCCGTCTTCTGGCTGCAGGTCTCAGGCTGACCTGCCTTCCCTCAGCTCCGTGGCTCCGGCCCGGCCCGCAGCCCTCACGGGGACCCCTCCGGCGGCGGCATCGTCATCGTCACCGGCGCTGCAGACCCTGTCCCCTCTTCTCCGGGCCGCTTTCTCCTCCCCGCCCCTGGACTTGCCTCTTACCACCTGTGCGATGCTAAGAAAGCTTCTTAATCGCTTTGTGCCTCGGTTTGCTCATCTGTGAAATGGAGACGGTTTAACAGTCACACGGCGTAGGGTCCCTGGGAAGCCTGGACGCGACAGTGGGGGTAAGCGTGTGGCCTGGCACGTGGTCCTTGCTCTGTGAGCATCAGCCCCTGCTGTGACACACCCTGCCCGCCTCTGCTCAGGGGCCACCTCCTGAGCCTGCTCGGCCTCCCGGATGCCCTGCTGCAGCCCGTGCGACGTCACTTCTCTGTCATGTCATTGCAGGTGTGTGGTCCTGGCTGGGACGCCACACTCCTCCGAGGCAGAGGGCTGGCACCGTTCATCCCCGTGTTCCCAGGGGCTGGACCGGGGTACACAGTAGGTGCTGCCTGAGCGAATGATTGGGTGAAGCTGCACGCGGGTCCCCGGGGTGACTGGGGCTGGGGAGGGCAGCTCTCGGGCCCTGCTGGGGTGCGGTGGGTTGGCTTGCCCGGCCGTCCCAGGGCGTCCAGGGCGCTGTCCCCATCAGGCACCGAGTCCAGGCCCTAAGGCCCTGAGCCACCCTGTCTGCTGCCAGCGCTTGGGCTGAGTTTGCAAAGGGAGGCTCCCGACCCCTCCTGCGCGGCGCCTTCCAGAGAGCGGTTCTTAAGCGGTGCCTGTGGCCCGTGCCCCTTCTCCTTCCTCTCCCCTCCTCCCTGCGGCCTCCGCATCATCCCAGCCTTTCTCCCTGCAGCGGGGCAGAGGCTGGCCCCGGCATCCAGGGAGCAGCCCCCCGGAGCTGGCCGGGGGGCTCCCACCCCAGCTTTCCCCTGCCCTGCCCCGCACGCAGCCCGCTCGGGCCTGGGCAGCCCCGCCGAGGAAGTGCAGACCGCCCTTGATTAGTGCAAGCAACTCCTCTCCTTGGCTGGGTCTGGAGCCTCGCAGCCTAATTAGCAAAGCCGCCAGATCAGCAGGCCCTCTCATTAACGCGCCTCCCAGCCCCGTGGCAGCTGCTGAAGCCCCCACGGCCCATCCCGCAGCAGCCTCCCTCGGGTCACACCAGGGCTCTGGGGGTGGGGGTGCCAGCCAGGCAGGGCCATGCCTGCCCTCGGCATCCGCGGATGTCCAACCCAGCCGGGGGCTTGTCTTCCTGGGGACGGGGCTTTGGCAGAGGGGCGCCCGCTGTACACTGCCGACCTTGGGCCCCAAGTCTTTCCAGCCCTTCACCACATGTGACTCTACACCAGGTACTCCAAGACCTGATGCCCGGCGTCAGAACGTCCGTTCCTGAGTCCGGGCCACCCTGCTCCCCGGCCTGGGCCACCGCCACAGCGCCTGTCACAGTCGGCCCCGGGAGTCTAGTCAGGTCAGCTCAGAGCACCAGGGGCCAGAGACTAGGAGAAAGTAAAGGGGAAAACGAGGGGCAGCTGCTTTGCTTCACACAGTCTGAAAGGCTTCTCAGAGGAGGTGGCATTGGAGCTAAGACTTGAATGACAAGGAAACGCTGGCCTGGCAATGATCCGGGGGCAGGGGGGATGGCATTCAGGAGAAGGGACAGCAAACGAGGAAAGCCAGATTCTCACTACAAGAGGAGGGAGGCCAGTGTTCAAGAGCTTGGTAAGGCATCGGGGGACCGGGAGAGGAGGCACGAGGGAGGAACTGGTCGGGGGAATGAGTGAATGAGTGCAGGCTGGCGGCACTGAACGCCGGGAGAGACCGCTGGGGCCTGGGCTGGCCAGGGAAGCTTTCTAGAAGACAGAGTGCTTTGCTATTGCTCCTCCATCTCAGAAGCAGATCCTGTGCGGTGGGAGAGAAGAGGGTGGCAGGTGGCTTCAGACGGGTTCCACGTGGCTCACCCTCTGCTGTTGTGTCCCAGGTCACGGATAACGGCCGGGGGCCAGGCACCTGACATACTGAACCTTCTGACCGGCTTAACACTTCCCTACCCTGCGAGACTCTAGTTGTCTCCATTTTACGTGACGGAACTGAGGCACACAGAGGCTAAATCAGCGGACGGAGCCAGGTTTTGAGCTCAGGCAGTCTGAGCCCATGCATGGCCCTAGTTACTGTTGGGTTTGCCTTTGTACTTAATTAGGGAGCTGAGGGACCCACTGTGCGGTATGACTGGCAGCCCAAATCCCTGCCAAAAGCCATGCATTTGTCCCTGGGAAAAACCTGCTCCCCGGGCACTCAGGAGCTTTTACCCCCCACGCCTACCGTGTGGGAGCTCCAAGTGGCTCCCAGAGCATATTTCTGCAGTAGACATCTGTCACTCATTTGGTCCACATGGCGTGCAAACCTCCTTTCTGTGCTTGGAGAAGCTCCAAGTACTTTAAGGAAGAATCTGCGCCCCTCCATCAAGTCGAAAAGTGTTGGCTACTTGTATTCCCAGCCTCCCTTGCAGCTCAGTGACTTAGTTGCCACCGTCTCGCCTGTAGACCTGGAGGCCAGTCCCCCAAAGAAGAGGCAAGAAGTGCAAATTCGGTTCCGTTTCCCAAGGCTGTGATGGAAGCAGCCACGGGACCGTGATGGATAGTAGCCGTAGGCCAGGGAGAGCGTCTGCGCCCAGCAGTGGAGCCCGCCTTGATTTGGGCCATTAGCCCTGGTGTCTCACGCTGCACGGTTGTCTCCCGCACCCTCCGGGGGATGCATGAGCTGGCCAGACACACGCACGCGCCTTTTCTGCTTGAATTAGCCGCTCCTGGTTTCTGTTGCTTGCAACCGAGCTCTAACTAGCACCCTGGTCTCATCAGGTCGGCAAAGAATGGAATCCTGAGGGTGGGGGGCAAGCTCGGTGGGCTGGACGGAGCAGACCCAGGGCCAGCCTCGACGCCCCTAGAGGTGGGCTAGAGAGCTGGTGGTTTCTGAGGCCAGGAGGGGGACTTTGGGAGGCGCTCCTGAGTATCTGAGACCGACCGCCCCGCGTCCCGCGGCCGCAGCCCTCGGCATCTTCTTGTTATCTGGATCCTGGACAGGGAAAAGCATGGTGGGAAAATGAAGGCTTACAAAGCGAGGTGGGTGGGGGTCCTGGCCCGTCCACTTACCCGCACACCTTTACCCTCTCCGGGCCTCAGCTTCCTCGGATGTGAAAGAGGAAGTTCTGCAGATGTAAAAGCTTCGCAGTTTAGCGCCTTCCTCTGTAAGGGCTCGGCATCCGAATCCAAACTGGCATAGACGATAAGGACGTGCGTTAAGTCATGACGCTGCCCTCAGAGGGCGGTGGCCTCGGCCCGCAGCTCCGTCGCCATCCCCGCTGACGCTCTCGGCTCCGCGCCCCCGGGGTTCGCTCTCCCCCGCTGCACGCTCACCGCAGCATCACCCCGAGACCCGGCATCGTCATCCACAGAATCGGGACCACCTTCCCGCCCCCCTCCCCACCGCCCCCAGGACACTTTTAAAACTTAGGTCTCCTGCGAGCTGTTGTTTCTGTGGATTCACTTTGCCCACGTCACCCTGTAGAAATTAAAACTGAAAAGATCAAATATTTACTCTTTGTAAAAATAACAATGAACCCATTACATTTTGTGGATAGAAATAACGTATTTTTATGAATACCAGCTACATTTTCCAAAGGGGGGGAAAGTTACTGAAACAAGTGGCAATTATTTTACGTGTTTGCAAATCTCCCTAAAATCTGGCTCCACCGAAGACAGCAGGTTTCTCATCCCTGCGCTGCTTCTGCGCTCAGGCTGTTGCAATAGTATGTCGTTGGCGTTGTAGTTTAGGAGGACGGTCCAGCCTCATGCAGATATGTGGCTTGGGAAGTGGGGGCCTCACAGACTTTTGGGAAGGGTCTCGGGGAGCCCAGCAGTCTTCAGATCACACTGTACCAACCACTTGCTTAAACCAAAGCAGGGCTCATCCCTGGAGCTGGCCCGAGTCTGATCACGCTTCACACAGGTGTGGAGGAGACACCCACGATGTCCAGTCCATGGAGACAGTAATCGCCCCTACTCCATCGGGTTGTTAAGAGGGAACTAAGGGAGATGATGTCTGTAAAGCACTCGACACAGGGCTTAATAAATGGTGCCCAGGAGTGAGCACAGGTAAAAGCAAAACCCATTACTCAGATGAACTGACCTCTCAGTCGCCTTCCCCAGGGTCCTCCACCCACACGCATCCCGTTATGCCATCATCCTTGCTACGACTCTGAAAGCAAAGCTACCCCCTCGTTGCTACAGGAAAGGAAATGGCGTAGTGATTCTACACCGGGGAAGAAGCAGTTGAAGCCATCTAACTCGAGCACTTGCGTTTCCCCGAGCAGAACGGGAGGCAGGAGCCGGAGTTGGCACAAGTCGGGGATCCGAGTGAGCCTGAGGCTTGCAGAGGGTCCGTCACAGGGGCAGAGCTGGGGCCTTTCTAGGAGTGCCTGTGCAGATAGAGGAAGATACAGTCCAGGCTCCAGAAGCCAAAGCGAAGCATCCAGCGTCAGCACTGGTCAGCAGTTGGAGCCGGGGACGGAAGCTGAAGAGCAGATGGTGTCGGGGAGTCAGAGCAGGACAGGGGAGAGCAGGCAAGGCCTGGGTCAGCTGGCAGAAGGAGCACGACATGTCAGGCCAAGGTCACAACCTCTCGCTTGCAGGGAACAGCTGGTGCACATGCTTTTGCACACGTGTGCACACGTGCACACACACATGGAGGTGTGGAGCTGGGCAGGCAGTTTATACGACCCAGGCCCTTGCACAGAGGGGAAACGGAGAGCAGTGGTGTGACGGGCTGGCCACGGCACGGCTTGCAGAATGATCCCGATGACAAAAGACCCTAAGAGGGTAGGGACTGGTACCTGCAGCCTTGAGAGCACCGCACGTGGTGGCTCCTCTATAACGACTGGTTGGACAAGTGACCCTGTATCTTTGCCCCTAAGACCCATCAACATATCCCAGAACTGCCCATGCCTCAGCGTCCTGATTGCATCTCCCAGACTCCCTCTTGCTCCCAGGAGTGATACAAAAAGCCTTCTGCAGACAGTGAGTTCGGATTTGGGGCAAGACAGTAAAAGGAGCCCTGCTCTGCCGATCGGGCCGTGCTGGTTCTATCCCCAGCTCCTCCGAGGTTGATGTGTCATTTACAGCTTGCCACTGTCCCTGTTGGGGACTCAGGCCTCCCGACTGTGGGTGGACAAGATCATCAGAGAGGCACCTGAGGATGCTGATGAGGGAGGGGCTCAGAATCCCAAGGACAGGGAACGTGGAATGTTCCACTAGGTCAGGTTCACAGGTGGGACGGGGGAGGTAGTTTGCCAGCTGAGGGTCAGGGCACCCAGAGACTTGGGGCTGTAGCCACACCTGGTGATGGGTCCCCCCTTTTGAAGCACCCCTGTACCTCGGCAAGCCTACAGACGGACGCCAGCCCCTGACCTGTTGCAGGTCAGGGCCCTCCACCTGGGTTTCGGGGTACCTGCTGCCCGTAGCTGAGGCCTGTGAACTTGGGTCTGGGCCAAGAGGAATGATTCGTAGGAAAGAAGTCATTTTCATTCCCAGGCTCAATCTCCTTTTTCCAAATGTGAGTTGGGGAGGCAAATAGGAAGGGAATGAAAGGTTATCAAGCACCTGTGATATGTCAGGCCTCTGTTAGACTCATGAACTACAGACATGACTTTCTTTCCACACGGCGAGTGTCAGTGTCCCAAGAAATTTGAGCGAGAGGTGCACTATCTTGACCAAGATCATGCACGCAGGCTTTGAGTCTCCTTTGAGTCTCCCCGGCATCCCTCTCCCCTCTCCCCCTGCTCTCCACTCCTCCCCCACCTCCTCTCTTGTCTCCTTCCCTGCCCCAGCCCCCTCTCTTCCCCTCCCCTCCTCTTCCTCTGGGTCCCTGGAGAGTACCCAAGACTCCACAACCTCCTCTGCACCCTCGGAGGATAGGAACAACCCTCCTAAGAGGCAGTGTCCCCGTTTCACTCCCCCTTTGTGACCCTGGACTTCCGCCCTGACCATTCAGGGTGGCAGGTTCCTACCGCCCCATCCCCTCTGCCAACAAAAGCCAGCATAATCCTGCCTTCCTGCCCGCCCCCTCCATCCACCGAAGTAATGTCTTTCCTCCCTCATTCTTCTTCCGCTGCTCCAGGCCTGGGGCCGCTCTCGCAGCAGGTTCATGGGATTCAGGCCAAGTTTGCAGGGAGGACTGGGCTGGCTGGGGAGACAGACCCTGCTGACCCGCATGCTCCCGGGGCGCTCGGTTGTTCGCTCGCCCCAGCGGCTGCACCTGTGAGCTCCCCGCCGAGCACCCCGAGCACCCCGGTGGCGTGGGGTTTGTGAAGATGTGGTGGCTGCTGAGAGGAAGGAGCATCCCCAACCCAGAACTGCTCCCTACGGGGCCGTCGCCTCCCGGCCTCGAGCTCTGCTTTGAGCTCCCCTGGGGGAGATCCTGCACCTTGCAGGTGCTCACCGGGAGAGGTGAGAGCTCCGGCTCTACAGCCAGCTCTGCTGTTTGGCATGAGTTGAAGCCGTTCGGTGCGTCCACTTCACTATCTGCAAAACGGGTACAAGAGTAGTAACTGCCCTGTAGGGTCATCGGGAGGCTTGCATGCCTGGGACGAGGTTGGGCACTGGGTCTGGCTCATAGGGAGGACCTCGCAGGTGCTGCTGGGCTGAAGTCTGGCTGGTTTCTGCCATTGTCTGGACATGGGAGGTCACTGGAAGGAGAGGGTTGCTGGCGTGCTTAGTCCAGGGGAGAAAGCCTCCCTACCCGGACCGCCACGGCTCCAGGGTCGGATACAATGCCTGCCAGGGTATGCTGCCCAAACTGTCCACAGATTCATTCATTCAACAAATGACGAGCATCTGCGCTGTGCCAGGCACTGTTCCAGGGTCCAGGACTCAGTGGTGACGAGACACAGATGGCTTGTGTCCTCAGCGAGCTTATTGTATGGTAGAGAGAGACAACCAATGAGCATCCAGCAAATGATCTTGAGATGCATCCGTGCTACGAGAAAAAAGAAAGTGGGATGATCAGCTGGGGACAAACTGAAAGGAGGAGCTGCTTCAGGTGACGAGGGGGGCAGGCCCTCTAGAGAGCTAGCATCTGACTGTGACTTGAACGGGGACAGGGACTGGGGCATAAAAGGAACAGGGAACGAGCCCTCTGGGCAGGAAGTGCAGCACGTGTCAAGGCCCTGAGGTGGGAAGCAGCTTGGCTTAGTCACGAGATAATGAGGCTGGTGGAGGTTAGTGAATGAAGTCAGAGTGGGCAAGGATGGAATTCGGGGAGCACCGGGAAGGGGATAGACCATGCCATTTATGCCACAGTCAGCAGTTCAGAGTTTGCCTAAAGAACAAAGGGAAGTCAGTGGAAAGTTCTAGGCAGGGGGGTCACATGGTCTGATTGGCTATAAGTCCTGTTTCTGGGTGGAGGCTGGATAGAAAAGGAGCAAGGTGGTGGCAGGGAGGCCACCGGGAGGCTATTGCCAAGGTCCCAGAGAAAGAGGGAGGCGGGTTGGCCCCCGGCTGCAGCAGGCGGCGTGGTAAGAAGCCATTGGATTCAAGGTACATTTGGAGGTGGAGCCTGGAGGACCTGCTAGCAGGTGGGTCCATCCAGGTCACACCCCAAGAACAGCCACAGTGGGAGAAGCCCCCCCGGCAGCCCAGTGTCCAAGATCAAGGCTCAAAGGACTGTTAAAGCTGTTTCCGTAGGTGCCTCCCTGGGTGACAAGGTTTAGCCGGTCGGTCTGACCAAAGCTGAGAGTCGGCGCTGACACGTTCGAGGGGATGAGAGCGACATGCTGAGCTATGGGGATGCGGCCCTGAACCGGTGAAGCCCCCTCTCCAGAGGGCTGGGAGGGTCTCCGGCGGTGGCAGGCTGTCTCCGCTGATGGGCCTGGCCAGGGCAGTTCACACAGGTGGATGTGATACGCACACACCACGGCACGCACCCGCCGGGCGGGTTAGGGACGCGGGGTCCCCGCAGAGCGTGAAGCACCTGGAACGCCTGTGCGGCCGGACTTGCAGCATGCACCCAACATCGCTGCCTCCCCGAGGACGCCGTGGGCAAACACGACCTGCTCTGATGGACGTACGACTTTACAGGCCAGGAAACCCGAGATTCGGAGAACTGCAATTTTTATCTTCTACGTTATTTCCAAGGGGATCCGAATATGCAGCTTTTGGAAAGGTCCTTTTAAAAGCCAGCTTTAGAGATGTTCTGGAAAATGGCATCATCAAGCCCAGGTGAATGCAGGCAAAGTTCTTACAGAAAACTCAGTGAGAGGAGATGGAGCCAGCGGGCGGCCCACGGGGAATGAAGGGGTGGGCAGGCGGCCTGGGAACACGGAATGTCCTGTTTGTTGTTGTTGTTGTTGGTTTGTTGTTGGCTTGGAAATTGAAGGCGTCATCCCCGTAGACACAAATAATTCTTTATTTGCTCCTTCTATAATCTCCTCTCTGCCTTTTTTTTTTTTTTTCCTACCATGGTCTCTCAGGTCACCTGCTAGGATGCCGGGTATAGGGGATGCAAGGAAAAGAAAAAAACAGATAAATGCTAATAACTAAACAGATAAATGCACAAACGCTAACGTTTGTGAACTCAAACGCAGGATCCAGACTATGCTTTTCAAGGAAAGAGACCAGGAAGGCAAGTTTTGTTTTGTGGCCCTGGGGCCACTTGGGCGTGGGCCACCAGGGCAGGTTTCTGTTCCGTCCCAGCTCTTCAGGCCTTGGCAGCTGGGCGGGCACCCCTTCGCTCTGCCACGGGGCGGGGGGCGGGGGGCCAGGGCTCCTCTCTTGGCTACTGGGGGCAGACCTCCCCCTGGGCACCCGGGGGACCAGAGAGGTTAGGACTGCTCTTCCCCCCGCGCATTCACCAGATGGGCAGAGGGAGGATGAAAGTGGAAGGCTGAGTCCTGTTTTGTTGTCCTTTGTGGCTAAAGATAGAGATGTACCAGGGTGACGTGTGAATCTATTTGCTGGGCTGAGAATGGAGCTCACCGCCCTCTCCACCATCCCTGGGTACAGGCTTTGTAAAAAGTTGCTTTGTTTGAAAATCGATTGCACCACATTGCACTGGAAACAAAATGTAAGTGAAAACATCACGGTTCCATTAACGTCACATTAGTAGATAACATTTACCGAATGCTTGAACTGTGGCAGACGCGGTTCTAAGTGCTTTACAGGCACTTAACCCAGTGAGGGAGGGAGGCAGCATTATTGTTCCATTTTATAGATGGGGGAACTAAAGTCCTGGGGTGTTGAGCAATCTGCTAAAGGCCAACAGGTAGGGCGGGATTCTTGTCATCATCTCCCTTTGTTTCCAGGGCCTGGCATTCAGCGTACGCATGTGGGGGGTTGGAGTGGAGGGTTGGCGGGTCTACTGGTTTGTTAGTTGGGTGATTAGCTCATTGAACTGGTTAAGCAGCAAGATTGTCAGGGGCCCAGGCTGAGTCAGCAGACCCAGGTTCCAGCTTCAGCGCAGCCACTTCTGAGCTGTGTGGCCTTGTGGAAATTACTTCCGCCTTCCACGTGTCCTCAGAAGAGGGAAACAGGAATTGCCTTATATGGTTTTGGTTTTGGGTCGAGGACATAAATGCATCTCAAACCTGGTGCCTGGTAGGTACTTAATAACAGCTGCTGTGATGCTGAGTTCCAGCTGGGAGTACAGCTTTGCAACCCAGTTCCAAACAGGAGCTGTGAGGATGTGGGCTTGCAGAATTCAAGGATTTGAGAAGTCTGCAGGCACGTTGGGCAACGGTGTAGACAGGTCTGTGTGCTGTTTGTCAGAGTCCCTGCTGCAGAAGCCACTGCTTGGGTCTCTCCAGATGCAAATGAAGTTGTTTTCCACTCATCCCGATTTACATGCATCTTCTCGCAGGTGCCACTGTCTCCAAAGCTGGCGTTCCCCACGGGGCAGGAAATGCACTTGGTGTAGAGAAAGTCCTGCTGGCTTGTCTTGCTGCCACCTGCAAAATGGGACCAAGTAGCAAGGGGAAAGGTAGTCTCTCCGACAAATGGTATTGGGGAAACTGGATGTTCACACGGAAAAGAATGACACTGGGCCCCTATCTTATGCCATTCACAAAAACTAACTCAAAATGGGTTAAGGATGTTGGCAAATTGAACTTCCATAAAAACAAATGAAAATAAATAAATAAGTAAAAGGAACATTCAGGGACGCCTGTGTGGCTCAGCGGTTGAACGCCTGCCCTCGGCCCAAGCATGATCCTGGAGTCCATAGATCCAGTCCCGCATCAGGCTCCCTAAGGGGAGCCTGCTTCTCCCTCTGCCTGTGTCTCTGCCTCTCTCTCCCTGTATCTCTTATGAATAAATAAATAAAATCTTTTTTAAAAAAGGAGCATTCAGGGAAAAATAAAAAGGATGCAAATGTAAGACCCCAAATCATAAAAGTCTGAGAAGAAAATGCAGGGGAGAAGCTCCACGACATCGATCTTGGCAACGATTTTTTTTTGGATGTGATACCAAAAGCACAAGTAAGGAAAGCAAAAATCAACACATGAGACTAAATGTGTGTGAACTAAAAGGCTTCCGTAGAGCAGAAGAAACAGCCACCAAAACAAAAAGGCAACCTACAGAGTGGGAGAAAAGATTTGTAAACCATACAGCCAATAAGGGGCTAAGATCCAAAATATGTAAGGAACTCAGATAATCCAATATTTTAAAAAAAAATCCATTTTGGAAATGGGCACAGGAACTGAATAGACATTCTTCCAAAGAAGACGTACAGATGACCGAGTACGACGCAAAGAGGTGCTCAACATCACTCGTCATCGGGGAAATGCGAATCAAAAACCACAGTGAAATGTCACGTCACACTTGTGGGAATGGCAAAGACAAGAAACAGCAAATGTTGGTGAGGATGTAGAGAAAAGGGAATCCTCACGCCCTGTTGGCGGGAGTACAGACTGGTGCAGCCCCTCTGGAAAACAGTACGGGGAGTTCTCAAGGAAATTCCATGTAGAATTACCGTACGGCCCAGCAATTTCACCGCTGGGTATTTATCCAAAGGAAACGAAAGCACTAACCCAAAAAGAGAGCTGTACACCCGTGTCCACTGCAGCATTATTTGCAGGAACAAAGATATGAAAACAATCAAAATATCCATCAACAGTTGGATGAATAAGGAAAATGTCACACACACACACTGGAATATTACTCGGCCATAAAAAATAAGGAAACTCTGACATTCGCCACAACATGGTTGAACCTGGAGGTCTCTGCCAAGTGAAAAATAAGCCAGACACAGAAAAACAAATACCCTATGGTTTCGCTCACAGTAGAACTTGAAAACAAACAAACAAACAAACAAACAAACAAACAAAGTCAGGCTCACAGAAACAGAGTAGAACAGTCGGTACAGGGGCTGCGGGATGGGGGAAATGGGGAGACGTTGGCTGGAGGGCACACACGTCCAGTTAGAAGAAGGAATATGCTGTGAGGATCCAGTGCACGGCGGGATGACCGTAGTTAACAGGATCGTGTTGTATCCAGAGCTGCAGAGAGTAGATTTTACACATTCTCACCACCACCACCACTACCACGACAAGATGGTCATTAGATGAAGGACGTGTTAGCTGACCTTAGCGTGGTGAGCATGTGACCATCCGTGTGTCAGACCATCACACGGTGCACCTTAAATTCACACAGTGCTACGTGTGGGTTTTATCCTCATAAAGCTGGCGGTGGGGGGAGAAAGAAGTGAGTTATGATGCAGCTGGGGACCTGGGGGACGTAGCACCTGCCCAGGTGTCCCAAGTTCACCGTGGAGTCCAGCCGTTTTGACATCTGTCCCCTAATATGAAAATGTTAAAACGGGCGTGCTAAAAAAAAAAAATTAAAAATCAAAAAGTAAATAAATAAATAAATAAATAAATAAATCGGGCATGCTTCTATTTCTGTTTTTTTCGATATCACGAAACACGAAAACTGATTTCTTTTTGTTTTAAAAAGCGCAGCAAAAATTAAAAAAAAAAAACAAAACAAAAAAAGGGATCCCTGGGTGGCGCAGCGGTTTGGCGCCTGCCTTTGGCGCAGGGCATGATCCTGGAGACCCGGGATCGAATCCCACGTCGGGCTCCCGGTGAATGGAGCCTGCTTCTCCCTCTGCCTGTGTCTCTGCCTCTCTCTCTCTCTCTCTGTGACTATCATAAATAAATAACAATTTAAAAAAATAAAAATAAAAATAAAAAGCACAGCAGACGATCAGTTGAAGCATGCGAGTTAATTCTTAAAATCGAAAAAATCATTGTGTTTTACTCTTACTCGTGATCTCATAGTTTTCCAGAGGACGTGCTGGCGACCCTAGATGGAGGTGAGGTGGTGATGGAATTATCCCAGGCTGCCCTTGGCTGCAGAGTCACTGGATATGCCTCCCTCTTCTGAGGATCGGGGGGCGGGGGGGGTGCGCGGGGAGCGTCTCTGAAGCACAGGAGATAGAGGTCAGATTGAAGCATTCAAGTTGGCAGGATCAACACTCTTCCCTCCCCTTGTCCCCCAGTGCTGGGGTTGACACAGGCCAAGATTCGTAAAATGAAGCCCCCGCCCCTGGAGGGCACCTTGCCTATGGAGGAGGAATGGCCCTTCGCAAGTGCCCTGAGACTTTTCCACTTGGAGGACGGCACTTAACAGTGTGTGGTGCCTGGACCAACAGCAGAGACATCTCCTGGGAGCTTGTTGTTGGAAAAGCAGAACTTCAGACCCTACCCCAGGTCCCCAGGAGATGCAGATGCCCAGTAAAGACAGAGAAGCCCTGTGGGATGATGCCCTCACACCCTAAGAGGGTCTGCGGAGTCTGAAAAATTGCTCTGGTTACAAAGAAGAAGGCGTGATTACTCTGCCCGGGCATGTCCCAAACTGCTTCCAGAAAGAAGTGTCCCCTGAGCTCCGTTTGGAAGGGAGAGAAGGAAGGAGTCCTAAGGAGGCAGGGAGGAGGCACTTCCAGACGCTTGGCTCAGCGGTTGCTCACCTGGAGGGGGGGGGCACCATTCCTGTCCCCCCACGTCTCCCCTGTGCCCACGTGCCCCCTCCAGCACATCTCTGGTGCCACGGCCTGAACTTTGCTCCATGAACCTGGGCCGGGCCTGTGCGTGAAACGTCACAGCTCCTGCACCCACCCCGTGCCAGCACTGTGCTGGGCACCTTATGTGCTGGGTTGCATCTGTTCTTAAAGACCATTCTCTCGGAAGGTTCTAGAGAGGCAGAGTAGCAGAAGGTTAAGAGAGCATATGCACTGGGGCCCCAGTGCCTCGGTTCAAATCCTACCTCGCTACCTACTAGGAGCATCCTTAGAAGACTTAGAGCCCGCTCGCTGGCCCATACCTGGAAGGTTCCTCTTCTATAAAAGGAAACTAACAGTAGTGGGTGCTGCGGAGGGTTGTCGTGGGGATTGTGTTCATCACGTGCAGTTGGCCGCCGTGGCCCGTGGGGAGCTTTTGGGGTGATGGTTGTCGTTACTCTTATTATCCGCATTGAGCAGAGCAGGACACCAAGGCTCTAAGAATTTAAAAGTGACGTCTCCAGGGTTATGGTTCTGTCCTGCTCCCTTTGCAAGGACCCCCCACGGGCTCTGCCCTCTGTCTCCCGCTTAGCTTGATGCGGTGGCTCCTGACGCTCCAACCTCCAGTCCCCACGGCAGGTGCTTGCGTCCCAGCCGGTCTCCCTTCCAACCAACAGACCACATCCTGTCGCCGGAGCGTGCCTCTGAGCCTGTTACCGTCACCACACCTCCACCTGGGCTGCTTCCTGGGCCCAGAAGGCCCACCTCCCCAACTCCGCCTTTCCCCGTGGCACCTTCCGAAACCGGGCGAAGTCACACCTGCACCCCTATGGACATACCTGGCTGGAGGCCCCCCTTCCTCTGCATCCCTCGGGCCCCTCCGCGCTCAGCAGGCCGCCTCTCCCGCACCTGGACGGCCAGGGCTGTGTCCTGCACATCGTCGCTTTCTCCCGCTTTTTTTTTTTTAAGATTTTATTTATTTATTCATAAGAGACACTCAGAGAGGCAGAGACACAGGCAGAGGGAGAAGCAGGAGCCTGACGTGGGCCTCCATCCCAGGACCCAGGATCACGACCTGAGCCAAAGGCAGATGCGCAACCACTGAGCCACCCCGGGGCCCCCTCGCACTTTTCTAACACAGTGCTCGGAATATGCAGTCAGTGCTTCATAAATGCACGGTGACCGAAAGCCTGGCCCAAGCCGCATTCAGGCCAGTTAGCTCCTGGCTTCCCCGTGAATTGTCCACGCCTGCGGATGCCTCTGCCCTGCCCCTCCTAATATTCCTTTCTGACCCTGGATCACAAGTGGCTGCCACAGTATGTGCTTTCTCCCCCTTCCTTCCACCGAGGGACCGCCCCTGGCACTTCGTGACTACGGGAGAGGACTGGGCGCAGAGGGCCCGCGTGGCTGACCCTCCCTCTCAGGGCCCTGTTCCTGGCCTGGGGGCTCTTGGTGTCTCTTGACTGTGCTCAGGGATTCCCAACCTCACAGTCAAGGCTGAATAATTCTTAGTGCATCGTGTGCACTGTGGGATGTCCAGCAGCATCCCTGGCCTCTTTCTACCCATGAGAAGCCAAAGCACCCCCTGCCCAGTTGTGACCACCAAAAATATCTCCACGAAAATACCCCTTGGGGCTGGGGATGGGGGGGCAAAAATGCCCCCAGATGGAGAACCACTGATGAGATGAGAGAGGGGTGACTTTAGCCCAGGAGGCTACAGAGAGGCCTTTGAAATCCCCAAACCTGCATACAGGGAGGTCACACAGACAAGGCAAGATGTGTGAGCACGATGAAGCAGAGGGAGTAGGCCTAGCTCCCGCCCATCCTTACCAGGTGGAAATGTGGCCCAGCTTTTGCCAGATCTTAAGATTCTTCAAGAGAAACCCGAAATCCTGTCTTTTATGTGAAATCCCCCAATTTTTAAATGTTGGCAGCTAATGTGAATTTTCTTAAAACACTGTGGGGAAAAACAAAATATTTCTGTGAGCCAAATGTGGGCTGCTGGCTGTCAGTTTTGCCAACTTTCCTGTAGACCGAGCTTCCATTCTAGAAGCTTCAGGCGGCTCATGCCACCCCTGAGCCCACAGGTCCCTACTCTCTCTGCCGTGGTTTGTGTCCTAGGGACCGTGCACAAGGCCCTGCACTGGCCACTCCACCGGCTCGGAAATCCAGGCTCAAGGATTCCTGAAGGAGAGGGAATATGGGAAGGACCCCGCAAAAGGGGCTCAAGACGCCTGCGCCCTCACCTGACTCTTGTGCTGGGTGACCTTAGGCAACCACTCCCCACCCACCGTCTCTGGGCCTCCGATGCCTCCTGTCAAATGTTTGCAGAATGAGGACAGAGAAGGGAGGTTGAATGAATGGTCTCTGTTCTCGAGACTTGAATGAGCATTTCCCCTTGGCAGCGCGGAGCCCGACCGGCTCGCCCGGTGCCCACAGGGCATCTTTGTCCTCACACTGACCTCGGCAGGGACAAGCTGGCTGTACCTCCCAGCTCAGGCACCCTGCATCTCGGAGTAGGGAGTCGGGTCTTCTCTGATGGGCTCTCTGCTCCGTGCAATTAGCTTACTGCTGCTGGAAGCCGCTCCAAGGGTGGAACCCAGCCTCCTGTCGCTGGGGAGGGTCAGATCGTTGGCCCCTGTAAGTGCTGATGGCAAAGCTCCGGTTAATGACATGGTCCCCCTGCCAGCAGGTACTCACTTCCACAGGACGGCTCAGGTGGGCAAGTCCACACCTGGCCTGTCTGTATCCCTAGGACGGTTTCCCAACTGGCTCTGTGGCTGCGGGGAGCTTTGGCGGGGCTAATAGGCCGTCCCGTCCAGCCTCCGGGCTGTATCGATGGGAGGGAAACCCAGGGAGGGAAGGGGGTCTGCCCGAGGTCACCCAGCCAATACAACAAACACCAGCATCCCCTGCCCCATCGGGTCGCCCAGGGTTGGGCCCAGGTGAGCTATGCCAGACAGACAGATGGACTCAGGATAAGCACTGACTTTGCCTGTCATTAGCTGCGGCGTAAGACTGGTGGTTGTACACCCCACGCCCAGAGCACCCAGGCAGCTCATTTACAGGAGTGAGGGGGCCCAGGGTAAGATCGTAGGGAGCAGGGGGGCAGAGGGAGAGCAGGGAGGTGGTGCGGGCCTCGCAGTCACCATGCGGGTTGGAATGGGGCATCACTATTCCCAGACTTCCTGATTTTCCAGAGGTAAAGCTAAATGTCTGAGCTTTTTGGTGTAAATCATCCTTATTTAAAAAGTTGGCAACCGGTGTTTTAAATGTTTTTTTAATCAAGTGCTGAGAAAAGAACGTATATTCCAAGGCCGCGTTTGGCTCTGGGGCAACCGGTTTGCAGTCTCTGCTCCCTTCTCTTACCCTCAGTTGACTCTGCTTTAAAATGGGTCTAATAACAGTATCCCCTTCTTACAGGCGAGTTGCAGGATTTATACAATAATGCTTCTCGAGGGTCTGTCATACCAGGCCCCACGGCAAATGGGACCTATTGTTTTTATTAGGACATGGGATGCTCTCCTTAGGTAAAATGGGGAGGGACTGGAGTGACGGAAAGGGCATGTTGAGTTTGGCACAAGGGGAACTCTGGGAAGCCCTGAGCTGGGACTTGGGATCTTTGCATGAATCCACAAAATTCATCATGCGCTTGCCGTGTGCCTGGCGCTGTGGGCATATTTCAGGTGTAAGATCTGCCCCTTCCTGGAATTGCCAGGGGAGATGGGAGAAGCCCAAGCAGCAGCCCGTGGGGTTGTCCTTCACCCCAGAAATATGCGTGAATCCCTCCACTGGGCCCCTGCCTGCTGCTCTGGGAGAAACGTGCGGCTTTCAAAGCCCGGGGCCTTAAAAACAAGAAGAACGCAGCTTCTTTTACAGTTAGCCCAACGCATTTTTACTTGTTGGCGGAGAAACTTCAGGGGAAGACGCCGGTCCTTCCTATGTATCTGCCTCCTGAAACCAGTCCCAAAGATATTTAAGGACAATTCTGAGAAAAGAAGAACTTAGAACAAATTCTAATTGGTCCCAGTGGGACTGGAGGCCGTCGCGGATCTCTGCCCTGAGAACCCGAGCCCGGGGCCCGAAGTGACTTCTTGATGTCCAGAGTGAAGAACGCTCTGCCCTGGTCCCTGGGCTTGGCCCCCCAGCAGCGTGGGGCAGAGTCAGGCCCACTCCCGGCTCTGCCAGGGGCAAAACTGGCAGCCGCAGAACCCCGGGGTGCTGCGTGGAGGCGATGGAGGCCGCGCTGCTCTGCGTGCAGAGTCCGAGGAGCCCCGACTTGCTCTGGCTGATGGGCCCGGGGTCCGGGGGGCGGGCAGGCGGGCCGACAAGCAGGTAAAGCCTGTATCTATGGGAAAGCAGCCTCAGGCATGTGGGGACGGGCCTCCTGGAGCCCAGGCAGGTGGCCTCCTGACAGGGGAGGGCCCTGGAGCTTGGAGTCCGGGTGCAGAAATCCACCGGAGGCAGGGGAGGGGTGGTTATGTAACTATGACGTCACAGTCACCCAGAAAGTGACCTTGCTACGCTCCACTGCCTTGGTCCTCCCCCCCTCGGAAGGACGCAGAGATCCAGCAGCCCTCGCTCTGGGCACAGCCCTGGCCCTCAAGTTTATCATCGCCAGGGCCATCTGGAGGGCTGTGAAGACACAGCTTGGGACTCAAGAGGTCGGGGTGGGGCAGAGAATTTGCATTTCTCATACATGTGCAGGGATGGTGCCGATGCAGCAGGTCCAGGGGTCCCACCTTGAGAATCCCTGCTCTAGGACTCCGTGACGTCCGTCTGCCTGGGGCCCTGATTTGCTGTGTGCGTCTGGGCAAGTGTCTGAACTTCTCTGGGCTTCTGTTTTTCTTAGACGGAGAAGCCGGCTTTGTCTTTGAACAACTGCACCCCACCGCAGCGTTGGGATGCCCGGTTCTGTCGGTAGCTTAGAGACCTTCAGGCGAAGGGCCCGGCCTTTGCCCAGGGCTCTTACCCCAGTGGTTCAAACTTGCTTTAGCCTCTATGAGGTTAAGTCGCCCTAGGAGACATGGGCACTTTCAGCCTTGAAGGGGCAGCCCAGGCCAGCATCTCTGGCCTCCGCACCTGCCCTGCATGCAAGAACCCTGAAGGGGTTCACCAGGCTTGTGGGCTTTGGGATCCTTCCGTTTCCCTGGAGAGGTGGTGGCAGAGGCTCACCGAAGCCCCGCCCATGAGGCGTGGGGGGGTTCAGAGAGATTGAATCTGCCCCCAGGCCCCCTTTCTCATCTTAACGTCCAAGTGGGGTGTCAGCTTTCACGCTGGGGTCCTGTTGCCTCTTCCCACAGCATCCAGGACAGGCGTGCGCTTGCGGCAGGCGCCGAGCACAGACGTGGCCAAACAAAACGAATGAGCAAACGAGCAAATGGATCCTTTACCGAACCCGCCCCAGAGCCCAGCTGTCTTCCATCTGCCGTCTGCAGCTCCATGGGTGCTCCCACCTAGGGGCTCCTCTGCTCGTCACAGAACAGTCTTGGGGGATAGGCGACTATCCTAGCTTCCATCTCGCAGGTGGGGAAACTGAGGCCCCAGGTGGCCTGACTTGTTCAACTTCACTAGTGAGTACAGGGAAGATGCAGCAAGATGCGTGCAGAACTCCATGCTGCAGCCCCTCGCAAGAGCCCCTCTCCCATCAAATCAGCTCCATGTCCCTGGACGGGCACCCTGCAGGTAACGGCCGTGGACACGAAGCGGGGAGACGGATGGTGTCCCCGCAGGGCTCCGAGACAGGCTCGACTGTCCGGGCATCACCTCGGGAGCCCAGTGCAGTGCCTGGCACATGGTTGGTGTGCAATTCGTATCTGTTGAGTCGGTGGATGGTTAAAGGGAGACAGGCTCGGTTGAAGTACTAGGTCTAAACTGACCTGCTGTGTGATCCTAGACAAATCCTTTTACCTCTCTAAGCCTTGGTTTCTTCAACTGTAAAACAACAATAATTACAGTAACACAATAAAAGTTAGGAGAACAGTCTAGAGCCAGAATGGCAGGCGTCGGAACCCTGGCTCCACCGTATAGCACTGTGTGACCTCGGGCAACCTACTAAAGCTCTCAGTTTCTTGGGTTCCTCATTGATAAGGTGAGGATAAGGATAGTATTTACATAGTGTTGTGGGGATTGAACGGAGCGGTTATGTGTAAAGTGCTCTACCCAATACTACTGATAACCCTTAACAGTGATGGTTCTACCTCTGCGCCTTGGTAAATTAACATTTAAATAATGAGGTATTTACCCAAAGGATACAAACATAGTGATTCCAAGGGGCACCTGCACCCCGATGTTTATAGCAGCAATGGCCACAATAGCCAAAACGTGGAAGGAGCCCCCAGATGTCCATCGATAGATGAATGGATAAAGGAGATGTGGTGTACGTGTATATACAATATACTAGTCACCAAAAAAATGAAATCTTACCATTCGCAATGACACAGATGGAACTAGAGGGTATTAGGCTAAGTGAACTAAGTCAATCTGAGAAAGATGATTATATGATCTCACTCGTGTGTGGAATTTAAGAAACAAGACAGGATCATAGGGGAAGGGAGGGAAAAATAAAATAAAATGAAATCAAAGAGGGAGACAAATCATAAGAGACTCTTAACTATAGGAAACACACTGAGGGCTTCCAGAGGGGAGGAGGATGGGGGGTTGGGGTGACTGGGTGACGGGCCTGAAGGAGGGCGTGTGATGTCAGGAGCCGTGGGTGTTATGTAAGACGGATGAATCACTAAACTCTACTTCTGATACTAATAATACTCTATGTTAATAATTGAATTTGGGCAGCCCCGGTGGCTTAGCAGTTTAGCGCCGTCTTCAGCCCAGGACATGATCCTGGGGTCCTGGGATCAAGTCCCACGTCGGGCTCCCTGCATGGAGCCTGCTTCTCCCTCTCTCTCTCCCTCTTTCTCTCTCTCTCTCTCTGTCTCTAATAAATAAATAAATAAATAAGTGATCTTTAAAAAAATAATTGAATTTAAATTAAATATATATGTATATGTAACAAGTACCTAGCAGAGGAGTTCCTGGCACAAAAGCAGAGGTGCTCAGTAAACAGTCCATATTTTTATTCTTTTATTAAAGATTCCATTTATTCATTCATGAGAGACACAGAGAGAGAGAGGCAGAGACACAGGCAGAGGGAGAAGCAGGCTCCCTGCGGGGAGCGCCATGTGGGACTCGATCCCAGGACCCCCGGGATCACGCCCTGGGCCAAAGGCAGGCACGCTAAACTGCTCAGCCACCCAGGCTGCCCCAGTCCATGTTATTTTTATCTCGGACTCTGATGGCCCATGGCCCTCTGTGTCTTTTGAGTCACACATAGGAAGGGGAGACACAAGGACTGAAAACTGTGGGGGTGGCCACCAGCCCCACTCTGGGGAGCCCCCGACCCCTGGTTCAAACCTGCTGTTGAACCAGTTGGAGAAGGGGAAGTACCGCTAGTGGCCCCCTGGGCAGCAGAGGACCTGTTTCCCCCACACACACCCCCACACACCCCCAAACCCCCCATGCCCCCTCCTCCAACTACCCTGGGGAGTCCTGGACTCCCGGCTTCAGAACGAGGGCAAGGAGCAGGCTATCCCCCCGGCCCACAGGCAGGCATTTTCCATAACTCTGATGGGGGAGGATTTTCCCCAGATGACACCCGACACTTCTGAAGCTTAGACTGCCCCCGCCCCCCGCATTTACCAGCCACATGATCTTGGGTAAATCCCGTGTCTCCATAAACCTGTGTCTCATCTGGGATGGGGATAGGGTGCTTTGGAGGGTTGAATGAGCTAGAAAGAGCACCCCTGGGGTGAAGGGAGCACTCAGTGGTAACATCTGTCGCCAAAGTAGCATCAGGGGTGTCAGCACTGAGTCTGCAGCCAGACTCCATGAGCTTGAGCTCTGCTTGCATCACTCCCTGGCTGTGTGTATTTGGGTGAGTGACTTGCCTTCTCTGTGTCTGTTTTCCCGCCCATAAATGGGGATGAGAATACTGTGTACCATCTACTTGTATCTCTCAGGGTTGTTGGGAGGGTTAAATGACTGTGTCAAGTTCTTAGAACACATAGAGTCGGTGCCCCGTCAGTATTTGCCAGTATTACTGTTGTAAGTCGTGATATTTTGATGTTATTGTCTTTATTCTGAATAAGCTGCAACATTTCAACTTCTTGCAGAAACCTCCTTGCTTGACGTAAACTCCCCAGAACAGGGGCTTAGAGGAGATGGGGGAGATGCGGCCCCTGGATAAAGGCTTCTTTCCTTTTGTTGCACTTGAGAATCTAGTTTGGGACCCGAGACAGTCCTACAGGCGGGACGCGGAGGCCAGCTGCACTCCGTGCAAGTGCTTTAATGCCCAGCTCCGCCCGAGGACTGAGCTAAGCCTTGGCCCTTTGGAAGCCCCCAGAGGGGATCAGCATCTTTGCCAGGTCATTTGGGGCCCCAGGAAGATCGTCAAAGGGTACCGGTGAGCCCATGACAGGCACACAAAAGTGTCCAGCCAGGAAGGCCTCCCCAGGACAGATGGCAGGATGGATCGCGGGTAAAATCCTCCATCCCCGTAGGGCAAAGGTCTAAATAGGTTTGGGGGAAAATCCTGTCTAATCCTCCTGCTGCACCTGTGCCCCAAAGTCCTACTGGGATGGCCAAGGGAAGACCAGCTCCGTCCCTGCTGGTGGCCTTGGTCACAAAGGCATCCCAGGGCCTGCCAAAGGCCTTCCAAGTCACAGGGCTGCAGATCTCCATGGAGATAGCAGGTAGTGCCTGTCTGACTCGGAAGCAATGGCTGTGTCCCTCCAGCCTCCTCCAGCCATGTCCCCCCAGCCCATTTTTCGAGGGCTTGCCCTGTGCCAGGCACCATTCAGAGCTCTACGTGTATGTATTGTCCTTGAAACCTGCCCCCAGCACAACCTTCCGAGATAGTAGCCACGATCCTCTCCATTTTATAGATGAAGAACCTAAGGCTTCCAGGGGCAAAATTGTTTGTCCGAGATCATACACTAGTGTGTGCCCGAGTCAGGATTCGAGTCCTGTGTCCCCAGCCTCCTGCGGCAGGAGGCCTCCAGTGTGGCCCCCAGCGATCCCTGCCTTCTGGTCCTGATCCACACCTTCCTATCACCCCTCCTCCCATTGAGTGAGGGCACAACCTGGTGACTCACTTCTAACAAACAGGGAAAAGGAGACGGATGTCATTTCCGAGTTTAGGTTACAAAGAGACCCTGGTGTCCACCTTGCATGCAACCTGTCTTGCTCTCTCTCAGAGCCCTGTGGGGGAAGCCAGCTGCCATTTCGTGAGTACGCCCGTAGCTCTATTACGGCAAGGACCCGAGGCCAGCCTCCGGCCAACAGCCCACGGGGAGCTGAATCTTGCCAGAGCCACATGAGTGAGGCTGGAAGTAGATCTTTCCCAGAGAGCCTTGAGTTGACTATAGCCCCAGTGGACACCTCGATGGCAGCCCTTCCGGGGACCTTGAACCGTGGGCCTGACCCACAGAGACTGAGAGATAATAAACGCTGGTGGTTTTAAGCTGCTAAGTTTTGGGGGTGATTTGTTATGCAGCAGCAGATAGCTAATCCACTTGCTATCACTGCTAGTGACCCACGCACAGAGCACCCCCACGCAGTCACCCCGAGAAGGACAGCAAAGGCCACCTCGGCCAGTGAGGAGCTTAGGCATAAGGTCCTTTTCCACAGGCCCACACAAGCTAGTGGCCACCTGGCTACTGAGGTCTCCAGACCCCCGGCAAGTGTTGCCAGGAGTTCCTGAAGGTGTTACAGACAAAACTGTGCAGATTCCTAGGAATCTAGAGTTGCTAACTTTGTCTTGGTTTCAGGTGTTTGGAGAGGACTTCAGGAATGTTGGCTTGGAGATCTTAGTCAAATCTCTTCTACAAATACTGAAAGCATAGCCAAGGGGGAAAAAAAATACCTGAAAATTCCAGTGGGTTCCAATATTCCACTTCGAGCACACATCAAGTGTAGCGGGGTCCTTTAACACAATGTTTAGGGTTTTTTTTTTTTTTCCCTTAAGTCAGATTATCTAGTCATTTTCTCCAGTGATCTAAAGGAAGGCCCCCTGGAAGCCAAGGGATACTGTGATCCCTAGTGTCCCTGTCCTCAGCTGCCTTTCTGTTTTGTTTGGTGGCACCTGAGGTCAGGGTCATGGGGACACCATCTGGCCTCAGAGCTCAGAAGCAGAGCATCCGCCCCACCGTCTGGCTGACGGGCCACCCTCCCCCCCATCCGATTTCCCTCTCTACCATGGCTCCTTAATTAGTTGTCTGGAGGAATGGACGGGGACAGTCCCTGCTGCCTTGCCCCAGCCCCCAAATCCTCCCTCCCTGCTGCCTTGCAGAGGCCGGACCCAACGTGCCCCGGAGAAGGACAGAATGAGCCAAATCCCAGGCCTAGCTGTCTCCGACGTCAATTCCCAGCATCCCCAGGAGAGGCTGGGAAGATCTCCTGGGAGGAGAACCAGCTACATAAATTGTGCAGACCCTAGTGCAAAGTGAACGTGCGAAGCTCCCAGTTCAAAAATAATTAAGAATTTCAAGGCGCCGACAGCACAGCATTAACCCAAGGGCAAGGCACGTCTTCCCAGGTTGCATGCTCAGAAGCGGGCTCTGTCGTGGAGTCTCCTCCAGTCAACACCACCCTGGCGTCATCATTCCTGCAGGGCCTGCCCAAGTGCTCAGGGCAGAAAGTGAGTTGTCACCTGGTTCCTGGATCTCCTGTTGCAGAACCGCGCAGAAACGTCTCCTGGGTGCAGGGTATCCTCGTAATGAGAAACCTACCTCCAGGAAGAAACACCTCCCACCCAAGGCAGGTGGGTTTTTTTTTTCTAGAAGGCTTCAGGCTGCCACTGCTGCCAAAAGCTTGCCCGCTAGCAGAGTTAGGAGCAGGGACTGAGGCTAATGCCGACGGGGGGAGGCCTGGGCAGTTTGAGAGCCCCCAGAAAGCAAGAGAAGGTGAGTCTTCTGCCTTCTGCCTTCTGAAACTTCTAGACCTGTTTACTCTCTTGTTCTTTCCTTCCTCACCCTCTCCTCTTTCTTCTCCGTGTTAAAGAGTTGTCAACATTTTGAACTTGGATCACGCCTAAAAATCCATATTCCTAGTAGCTCTAAATAAATAAATAAATAAAAGAACTTCTGGTGACACTAGAGCCACGTTCCTGTATGACAGCAATCTACTGCTTCTTACGTGCCACAGTCCCCACCCCTCCCTAAAGTCTCCCTGACACTGAATCCAAGTGGCAAGTGCTACACATTCATGCTTGTGCTGCTGTTTTCTTGTTACGGAATCAAGGGAAAATTGCGTGTCTCTACCAAAAGTGGAAAGATAGAGGAAGAGTTCCATGTACTTCAAGAAATATGGGAAAGTGCATGTTCCTTTGTGGGAGCACCTCCCTTTAAAAAATATATATTTTATTTATTCATGAGAGACACACAGAGGCAGAGATACAGGTAGAGGGAGAAGCAGGCTCCCTGCAGGGAGCCCAGGACCCAGGGATCATGCCCTGAGCCACCCAGGGGCCTCACGGAAGCACCTTCTTATCTGCTTATTATGCAAAGTGTGTCTAAGCCAAAGAATACAACCTAAAAGTCCCTAAGAAACAAACCACAGTGAGCCCAGTACAGCCCATCGCACTCATTCATGTCCTCATTTGGGTCCCTGAAGACATCTGGAACGGAGAGTCCTGTGCCAGGTGTCTCCAGAATGCAAGGGCATTCCCAGTTTTTCCCCCCAGGGTGGCTCGGAGCAATCTTTCTTTTGTTGTGTTTTGCCGATTATCCCAGAAAAGGCAAAAGAATCGAGGGATCCCCAGCATCTCCTCTCATGTGGTGTGAGGTCCGTTTCCTCCCCTTAGCGTGGTGTGGGTGTTTCACCCTCTGGGTAGTTTCCTTTCCTGGCTGGGAGCACCACCAGCATTTGGTGTTACTGGTCAGGTTTCTGCTGGGCATTTGGGGTTCCAGTTAACAGGGGTGGGGGGTCTGAGGCAGCCCTGTGGGCCTCTACAACTGGGTCAGTTTTTGCATTATAGGAAGGGTAAGGAAGACGTTTTTTGGGGGATGGCTGGCAAGGCCATGATGGATGGTGGCCGGACCACAGTGCCTGCTAAGAGGCAGGGCTCCTCGCCCACAGAGAGGAAAGTGACCTGTGAACAGTTTTAGACACTTGGGGCTGGGTGGAGGGAAGTAGTTCGCTTCCCCTGGTTGTTGGAGAGCCCTATGCCCGTGACCTAGAAATTCCCAGAGCTCCGGCCTGGGCCCGTGGGAACCGTAGGTTACAGAGCCAGGCCTGGGTGTGTGCTGCCTGGAAGGGGAGGCTGGGGACATCACCGAGGGGGTGTGAGTTCTCACCTGGCTATGTGGCCTCAGTTCCCCATGTCTCCACTGCGAGGAGTGGGGGTGGGGACCAGACCGGCTTCTTGGGGTTGCAGGGAGATAATTAGTCCCTCTAAAGAGCATCATAATCCCCAGATCAAAGGGGGCTGGGAGCTGCAAACTCATTTTACAGCGAGCACCGCCAGCCCCTGGAGCACCCACTGCAGCAGGCAGGTTGATGTGTGCGCAGGCAAGGTGCCACCTCCTGCGGGGCTTGGCCCCCCACCCACTCCGGGGTCCAGTCCTGGCTGTGGCAGAGGGACATTCAGAAGCATCTCTGAGCGTGCACGGGGTGGGACTTACCGATGCCTCATTTTATGGATGAGGAAACAGGTCGGGAAGTGAGATGCAGACACAGGCCCCCCAGCAGATGACGGTGTCCTGGGGGGAGGTGGAGCACGTGGGTTCCCGCCCCCCTCCCCCCCCACCCGCACAGTGAACGCGCTCAGCATCACATCCCCTTAGAGGACGTCTGGTCGCACAGCACAGATGAGCTTGGGAATGTCCCATTCTTTCTGCCCTCTCCTGGCCGCTTGTTGGGACTTCAGCGGTTCCGCAGCGCTGTCACGGGGAGGGGGCGGGGGTGTCAGAAGAGCCGAGACTATGCAAATCGGGGTGCCGGGCCGCCCCCCCCCCGCCCCGACGCAGTCGCTCCGGGCTTTCGGGGACCTGGGAGCAGCCGGTTCCTTCCGACCTCTGCGCCACGGGCCGCCTTTCTGAGCCGCGGTCGGTCCAGAAGTGGTCGCGTCGGGGATGCGCCGGGCGTCCGGGAACCGGGCCACGGAGCGCTCGCCGGGGCCGGGGGGCGGGGCCAGGGGCTGGGGGCGGGGCCGGGGCGGGGCCGAGGGCGGGGCCGGGGCGGAGCCGTAGGGCGAGTCTGGGCACCGCCGAGAGGCCGGGGTCGGGGCCGTGGCGCGAGTCCGGGCGCCGCCGAGGGGCGGGGCCTGGGGCGGGGCCTGGGGCGGGGCCGGGGCGGGGCCGGGGCCGTGTGGCGAATCCGGGCGCCTCCGAGGGGCGGGGGCGGGGCCGGGGCGGGCCTGGGGCTGTGGGGCGAGTCCGTGCGCCGCCGAGGGGGCGGGGCCGGAGGCGGGGCTGGGGGGCGGGGCCGGGGCCGGGGGGCGAATCCGGGCGCCGCCGAGGGGCGGGGGCGGGGCCGTGGCTGGGGCGGGGGCGGGGCCGTGGGGCGAGTCCGGGCGCCGCCGAGGGGCGCGGCCGGGGCGGGGCCGGGGGGCGGGGCCGGGGCCGGGGGGCGAATCCGGGCGCCTCCGGGGGCGGGGGCGGGGCCGTGGCTGGGGAGGGGGCGGGGCCGTGGGGCGAGTCCGGGCGCCGCCGAGGGGCGCGGCCGGGGCGGGGCGGGAGCCGGGGGCGGGGCCGCGGCCGTCGCCAGCCCGGAAGGAGCGGGAGGCGGAGCCGCGGGAGTGCGAGTCGTTCCCACGTGAGCGGCCGGCGGCGGAGTCCTCGCGTGCGGCGGCCGCGGGCGGCGGGGCGGCGGGACGGGGAGCCTGGCCCGGCGCGCGGCGGCGCTGCGCTGCGCCCGGATGCGGCGTGGGCCCCGGCGGCCGTGAGCGCGGCGCCCCGCGGCAGCGGCCCCCCCCCCCCCGGCGGCATGCGGGCGGCCGACTCGGGCAGCTGGGAGCGCGTCCGGCAGCTCGCGGCGCACGGCGAGCCGGAGCCGTCCTGCGGGGCGGGGGCCGGGCCGGGGCGCCCCCCGGGGCCCGCAGCCTGCGAGGCGGGCGCGGATGGCGACGGCGGCCGGCCGGGTAGGTGCGCGCGGGGCGCGGAGGGCGGCGGGGCCGGGGCCGGGGAGGCGGGGGCCGGGCACGCGGGGGCGCTCGGGGCCGGGATCGCGAGCGCGGGCGGCGAAGTTCGCGCCGCGCCCCGGGGTCGCGGGGGGGCGCGGGGTTCGGCTCCCGGGGCCCCCCGCCCCCGACGCCTGCCTGGGATCCCGCGGCCCGAGACCTCGCCGGGCGGGGGGCGGGGGGCGGGGCGGGGGGCGGGGCGGCCGCACCTGTAGCGCACCTGGCCGCGGCTGCCCCCGGGGCGCAGTGATGGGGCCGCGCGCGAGCGGCCCATGCGGGAAGGCGCCCGGCGGTGGCGGTGGCGGTGGCGGGTCGGCGCGAGGGTCTGGGTGTCGCCGGCTCGTCTGCCGCAGGCCGCGGACCGCGTTTTAACGTTGAAAATGTTCCGAGCGGGACCACTTGTCCCGGCCTCGGCTGCGCCCCGCCCCCCGCAGGTACATCCTGGGGAGGGGGAGGGGGAGCGGGGAGGGGGCGGGGGCTGCCCTCAGGACCCCCAGCATCCCCTCGACCCTAGGAGGAAAGTAGACGGAAGATGACCGGCCCCCACGAAGCGTCTGTCATCGTCAGTTTGAAGTTTGAACACTTTTTTCCAGGAAAAATGGGAGACGGGGGTGGGGGGGAGTCCAATGGGATTATTCATTAGATCCCGAGTACCTGTTATGTTGCAGTGATTTACGTGCGGTGCCTCCTTAAAATTTTATCACAGTTCTGGGAGGGAAGTCGTGTTATCTTCGTGAAGATAAGGATAGAAAATGCCAGAGTTTCAGCAGCTTGCCCAAGGTCCCTCAATTTCAGATTTTCTCCGTCAGTTGACGCGGGAATGCCTCTCCCAGACAGCAGGCTTAGCCAGCTGGGAAACACCAGGCTTATTTACCTAATAATTATTTCTTTCCTATGAGAAAAAGCCAGCAGCAAGGCCCCCTAATTCCAGGCTGCCTGCATTGGTCTCCCAAGGAGACAGGATCCTGAGGATCACAGTCGTAGCCACGGGAGCTGGGACCACCGACCCATTGGCTGTGATTAGCCGAGCTGCCGCCGATGTCCTGGAGCCACTGAAGTCTTGGGTCACCAAGTGTCTAGAAATGGGACACGGACCCCTTGGCCCTGGGGCTGGGCCTGCTGGAGACAGTCCTGCTTGCTCCCCGGCTGCACAGAGCAGTTAGAGCCCAAGACATCTTTGGTGTAAAACAGAGCAGGTGCGGAGAGCAAGCAAATAGGAGGGCCTGGCAGGTTGCTTGATGTTTGTGAGCCTCGGTTTACCCCTCCAAAGAGTGCTCGTAATGACTAATGTCCGCTAACACTCCGATCGTTCAAAAGCTGGTGTCTGCAGATCACCTCGTTCGTTCATCATCGATGTTCAATAAAAGTTACCAGCCTCGCTTGTGGGGCACCTGTCCGTGACCCTGTTGACCCAGTGTCCCATTAGGATGTGATGCTGTCTGTTCCATCTCCGCCCTCCTGACCTGTGTCACGATGAGATTTGTCTTGTCTGTAAAGTACCTCAGTGACCCAAGGCTGACTGTTGTGCCAGCGGGGGTTGTTATTATGTAAACATGTGGGAGATGGCTGGGTGGAGAGAGATGTGTTTACTTTGTGTCTACATAGACTCCCATTTGTGTATTCATAATAACAATATCCTAATGACATGGTGTAGCTGAGAAACGCCTGTCTCCAAGGTCTTGGGGGTGGCGGTTATTCCGATGGCCCTGGTGGGATCCCTTTAGGGCAGAGAGCAGTGGAGATCTCATAATTTGCAGATGGCATCCCTGGCGTGAATCAGGATCAAGCCGGCAGCTAAACCAGAAAGTTTTGCATCCTCTGTTTCACCACCCACCCTTCATCCCCTGGTTCTTAAAGATCAGATGAAGCTTCTGAGAACTTTCACGGTGGCTGGGCACTGAGGTCGGCCTGTCATGGTCGTGGTTTCTCAAACCTTTGGCTGTTATCAGGGGTTTTCCTCTGGGAAGCCAATGAGAGCTCTTCAAGCTGAAATTATTGTTGAAATAAACATTTCAGCCAGGCTGTGAGGTGACTCGTCCCAGCATCTCAGCACATCGGCCCCCCAGCGGGGTGCGATGTTCAGTTGAAGGAGCTCAGCGGTGCCCTGTTGGATGGCAGAGTCTGGGGATTGGCGCTCTCAGAGGTGTGGGGAAGGGGGAAGCGAGAGGGGACGCTGGCTTGGCAGGATGGAAGGCTGGACACCTTGACATTGCTCATGGAGGGTATCCTGACATCCGCAGGGTGACAGGCTCTGTGCTGGTGACAGCTCCGGCCTCCAGGGTGGGGCCCCTTCCGAGAGAGGTGGCCGTTCTCCGCGCACAGGCTAAGGACCAGAGCTGGAGATGCAGAAATGAGATGTGTTCAGTCTGCACCTGGTTCTGCCTCAAATCTCTGTGTGACCTTGAGATACTCAGGCGCTCCGTTTACTGGTGGCACCGTGGGAATAACTCCACCTGAGGGGAGGTCATCCAGAACCACCCCCTCCCCCCCAGAGTAAACCAGGTGCTCCCTGAGAGTTCTTAGACTGCGATGTGACTTACTCCTTCTCTGGTGGTCTGTTCATTCAGTCACATTTCTTGAGCATCTACTCCTGCCAGGCCGTTGTGGCTGCCAGGGATGTGTAGTAGCAAAGGGGGCATCTACAGCCCCTGTTTCCATGGAGCTTCTATCTGTGGGAGGAGATTTCTAGCAGGCAAGTACACACAGGATGTGTCAGGAGATGGCAAGTGCTATGCAGAAAAGTGAAGCCAAGTGAGGGGGGCACCTGGGTGGCTCCGTCTGCTGAGTGTCTGCCTTTGGCTCAGGTCATGACCCCAGGGTCCTGAGATCGAGCCCTGCATCAGACTCCCTGCTCAGCGGGTGAGCCTGCTTCTCCCTCTCCACCCTGCTCCTGCTCTATCTCTGTCCCTTTATTAAATCTTAAAAAAAAAAAAAAAAAGGAAAGCCAAGCGAGAGATTAGCATGATGGCAGCGGGTGCTAGTGACTATTGGGGTAGCGGGGTCAGAGCGAATGACGTGAGCCGCCCGGGTGCTGTGTCCCTAAGGCTAGAGAGAGTGCTGCTGATCAGCTGAAGCCACCAAGTCATTGTTTAAAAGTTGTTGGTAAGTTAGAGACTGGGCACTCTATCTGTCCCCGTCCTACCCAGGCTTGCAGGCCCGGTTCACGTGCCTCCTTAAGCTTTTCTCGTAACCCCAGCTTGTAACATCCCCAGGACCTCATGGAGCCTCTTCCAGCCTCCACCTTTTTCTTAGCTATTTAGGTTCTTATCTCCTCTAGCCCCTCCCCCCCAAAACCGAGGCCACCAGGCCCTTGTGGGTCTATGTCCTGGTTCCTTGTGCTGAGCTGTACCCTCCCGGGGGCCAGGCATGGTGCTCACCAAATGGGATGCTTTGTCTTAATCAGTCCTCCAGGGACCCCAGCGGGGAGGTGCCGTTGCCAGTCCCATCCACAGATGAAGGAGCTAGTCTCCAGAAAGTTTAGTAACTTGCCCAAGATCCCACAGCTGGTAGGTATCACAGCCAGGACTTGACTTTGTGGTCCCAGATTGTAGACCCCAAAGCACTGTGCAAAGCCCTCGTACTGATCTCTAAAAACGTAGACTCACACGAAGTTTCAGGTCTGTTTTCTCTTTAAATTTTTATCTTTAAAAAGAGGGGGCGGGGGTTGTCCTCTCCTTGACATTCCTTGTTTTAAGCAAGTCAAGCATTTGCTTATCTGTGTGCCTTCAGCAATTTCAGCAATTGGTTGGGCTCATGTTCTCCCTTCTATAAAGGGTTTCTGCTGGATTGAGAGTGAGATTAAATCTCCCCGCTGGAACTGGGGACACTCTTAGAAAGCCAGCCATGAGGTGGGCCTCGTGTGGGCATCCTTGGCCACCTGCGTGGGTTGGAGACAGCTGGGGCTTGGCTGTCCTGGCCAACCGGGAGTGAAAGCCACTGCTCTTGAAAACAATTCCCACTGGCTTCCCTAGGGAGCTCTCCTGGGGCGCAGCACCCTCGTCCCATGTGACTGCTCAGAGACGGGTTGAACATTCCTCTGCCCGGGCAGCGAGTACAGGGCTCCAGCTTTGGAATCAAATGCACCCTGGTTCTGCTTACGAGCTTGTGTCCCCAAGCAAGTTATTTGACGCCCCAATCCTCAGTTTACCCACCTATAAAGGGGGATCGCGTTACCCACTTCAGAGTTCTTGGACAGGAATGCGTCTGGTTAGGGCACTACCCGGGCCGTGAGAGGGAGGAGGGTTTCCATTTATCCATTTATCCAATCGATGGGGTGTACGTGTGTGTGTGTGTGTGTGTGTGTGTGTGTGTGTGTGTGTAAAATGTTTTAAGTTCTTTGAAGTAGGGATCCCTGGTGGCGCAGCGGTTTAGCGCCTGCCTATGGCCCAGGGCGCGATCCTGGAGACCCGGGATCGAATCCCACATCGGGCTCCCGGTGCATGGAGCCTGCTTCTCCCTGTGCCTGTGTCTCTGCCTCTCTCTCTCTCTCTCTCTCTCTCTCTCTCTCTCTCTGTGACTATCATACATAAATAAATAAAAATTAAAAAAAGAAAAGTTCTTTGAAGTATGGGGATTTGATGAGATTGGCTGATTCTGCAGGACCCGTAGCGTAATTGGCCTTCAGGATAATCAGGAAATTTCCATAGTCGTCGTTACGCATGGTTTGTGTTCTTCCTAATACTCTAACTGGGTGAAGTGGAGGGTTCGCTAGGACCCTCCAGCCGCTCTGAGGGAAGAGTTCACTTCCCTGGTAATCATTTCAAGAGTCCCTTGAGTGCACGGTTCAAGGAAAACTGCAAACGTGAGCCTAGACCCGGCCCCTCTCCCCACACCACAGCCAGTTGACAGACGTGGAGTCAGTCATGGTGTTTACACGGCCCGCGGCCCCGGGTCATTGGGGCTGGCCGAGCAGCACTGTGGGGATGCCGTGTTGGCTCTGAGTCAGTCACTAAGGGCCATAAACACTCCAGAGGGCGGCAAGCCGTGTTTACAAGGTGCGGGTGTGCGTGTGCACACCCGCGTGTGTAGTTACTGTGGACTTACCCCCCGCGAATGCATTTCATGTCGAGTGTGTCAGGTGAGCGCCAGCCCAGGAGGGGGAAAGTCCGGCCTGACTCCTATCCCAAAGGACCACCCCTCTGTGCCCCTGGAGGCAGCCCCCGAGGAGGTGGGGACTCGGCGCTTTCTCTCCTGTGCTGCTTGGCCGCCTTCAGGGGAAGCCGTTGGAAGACTCTGGCCACTCCCCAGAGCCACTGCCAAGTGGCATCAGCCACCAAGGTGCTGCCGCAGCCCCAGACTTAGAAGAAATGAACAGCCAGAGAGGTAGGACAGGTGCACGTCCGGCCCCGAGCTGGGGGGGGGCAGTCTCAGGGGTGACGACCCACCCGCACGCACCCTCCGCCCGTGTGCCGGGCCTTGGAGACCGCTTCGGGGAGCGCCCAGCTCCCCGGGGGCCCACCTGCAGGTGCCGACAGCCTCCTCCCTTGTCACCCCTGGACCTGGGGGTGGGCTCGGGCGCCCAGCTAGTTGGGGCTGTAACTCTATCACAGGCGCGGAGCGTGTGCGGGACCTTTTAATTGTGCAGAAGCCTCCGAAAGCCCTCCCTGGGGGCCCGGAGAGCTGTGGAAACAGCAGCTGCTAGTTCCTGTGCCTCCTGCCTGGACGGTGCGGCTCTGGCTCGGGCTCTGGCTCGCTGGCGCCCTGCGAACTCGAGCCCCGTGCTCCCAGGCAGGGAGGAACCGGCGCTTGGGGTGGGGAAGGTCCTTTCCATGCTGAAGCAGCGAAGCCCGAGCCGCCCACCACCGGGGCTTTGTTACCTGCCCTCCTGCTGGCTTCTCCTCCTGTGGGACAGCCGGCCCCTCCCCACCTTGAAGGTGACATGGTTGGGGCTTGAAGCAGTGACCCAGAGTGTCGTAGGCAGTGGCTCCAGGATGCCCTGCCATCTGCCCCAGGACCTTTGCTTCTCCCTGTGGTTTCCATCATCAGCTGACAATTCCCTGAGGGCCGCCAGGGCAGCGGGCGGCAGTGCTGGGGCTCATGGGACTCTCCCTGGTGGCATCTCTGACACTCCCACTTCCAGTCAGCCAGAGGCAGTTGGGAGGGAGGGCCTCCAGGGCCCGGAGCTGCTCTGTCGGCTCCAGGACACAACCCCGCCCGTGTGCCCCAGCCAGAATCCAAAGAGGCCCGACCCGGGCAGAGTCCTGGCATGGAGCTTGCAGCAGGAACAGCGTCCGTTCCCGGCCCGCACAGGGTGAGGGAACAGGCCCAGCCTGGGGAAGGGACCAAACTGCAAGATGTCACGTGGTTTCCGGGGCCAGATGCGGACACTCCCAGATCCCCGTGGGATCCTGGCCTAGCGGGGAATTTCCTCCTAACCCCCTTCCCTGATTCCTCCTGACTGGGGAGCGGGGCTTGCAGCCTGGGGCCCGCGGTGCTCCGGGGTGCCTGCCAGGGTCCGGATCCTCAGGCTCCCCCTTTCTTCTGCCTGGAGGTCCGGGGAGGGGCCCGGGACTCTGTATTTTTATCAACTGCCCTGGGTGATTTTGATGCAGGGGTTCCATGGACCTGACTTTGAGAAGCTCTTTGCCCTCTGCCGTTCTGGCGTTGGGTTAATGTTAGAGCAAACGAGGAGGCCCCGTAGTCCGCTTTACCCCCTGCGTCCCGACCAGCATGCCCAGGCCTTTCCCTCAGCCACTGTCCTATCAACCCTGAGCACCTGGGGGGAGCCAGGCACTGGGCAGGGCGCGGAGCAGATGGTGGGGATGCTCGGGGGAGCACTCTTGGCCTGTGGTTGGTTCCTCCCAAGCCGGCTGCTGGGGCCTGCCCCGCCGGCCCAGGTCGCACACCCTCCCTGCCCCCCACCTGGATCGTCGTACACACGGCCGCCGTGCTCCGTCGTGCTTCCCCGGATCTGAGTCCCGGGGGTCAGGGGACTCAAATGTAGATTCTGAGGCCGCCTCCAGGGTGGACTCAGTAGGTCCAGAGTGGAGTTCAGACCTTGCACTTTTTTTTTTTTCAGTAAAATCTGCATAACGGAAAACTGACCATTTTAGCCATTTTTAGGTGTGCAGTCCAGTGGCATTACATGCATTCACGGCACGTGCAACCATCACCACCATCCGTCTCCAGCACGGTGGCACCGCCACGTCCTGTGCCTGTACCTGCGGAGTAATGACTCCCCGCCCCAGCCCCTGGGGACCTGCCGTCCTGCTTTGTGTTTATGCATTTGCCTAATGTGGGTACTTGATACAGTAGCCACAGGACCCTGCACTCCTCCCAGTCTCCCGACAGACTGTCCATCCCTGTCCCCACGCTGGGGGTCCGGGAGCCACTTGCGGAGATCCCCCGTCCCCGGGACTTTGGCTCCAGTGTTCTTTCGATGCCTTCCCTGAAACCATGACCACCTCACACGTGTTCTGGGAAGCCCTGGGGAAGAAATAAATTCAGTCACCTTTGCTCTGTGATTAAGTCCAGTACATTGTTCACGCCTCTGCCACCGTGATGCGTGAACCATACCTTTTTGTGTGTGGTTGGTTTCGTGCGGTGTCGCTTCCTTTGAAGGGGAATTGCTTGGGCTTTTACGAGTTTGTTTTCCACAGCATGTTTGTGATTATGAAGCTGACTGCTAAGGACTGCTCCTTGCCCTGGGGAATCTAGCACCAGCAGCCGACCAGAAGGAAGGAGAACCATCCTCTGGGGCTCTGGGGCAGACGAGGCTGCTGCCTCTGCCAAACTGGAGCCCCTCCTCCCCCCGGCAGGTACAGGGGGTCTTCAGGTGTGGGGTGGGAATGTCACTCTTGTGGCATCTTTTCTTTCTCTTGCACACTGGGAAAGATAGGGGGAGGAACCCCTTCTTTCAGGTGCAATAGGATCTCTCCAGGCCAGAGCTGTTTGATAACTCTTTGCAAAGAGGGAAGCGTCCTAGGCCTATATGTCTGTCCCATAGGGTAGCCACTGGATTTGAAACGTAGCTGGTATGACTTAGGAACTGAATTTCACATTTTACCTCGTTGAAAAAGGCTCCATCCATGTAGCTAGTGGCTACTAGGTGGTGGGTGGGTGGTGCAGGTGGCCCTGAGTTAGGGCAAGAGGTGTTCCTGTGGCCCTGGCACAGCTCACGAAACCTAAGAAATGCGTTTTCCCACCGTGCTGCTCTGAGGCCGCCCTGCTTGCTCCTCCCTCTGGCCCCTGGACCGCCTGCGTCCAGGGATCCCTCGGAGCTTATTGTGGTTTCTAAGCTCCTGGGCCCCCTCGCAGACCTGGACAGCCCAGAACCTGGGGATGGGCCCACCAATCTGCGTTGGAAATAAGTTCCCTCCAACGTGACTCTGACCCTCTCTGAAGGGTGAGGACCAGGCCTCCAGCATCTTCCATCTTGACTTCCATGGGTCTTCCCAGCCCCCAGTGACCCATCAGTACCACGTGCCTTTGCCCCTTCCCCACCCCCTATCCCCCCGCATCCCCCACCATAACCACATGCTCCAGGCCAGGGGTCCTCGAGATAAGGTGCCAGGACCAGTGACATCAGCCTCACCTGACAACTTGTTAGTGATGCAAATTCTCAGCCCAGCCCAGAGCTGCAGAATCAGAAACTGCAGAAACTGTGGACCTTACCCGGCCACCTGGGGGGATACTGATGTGGATACGGGACTGCTCTAGGAGGCCCCTGCTACCTAAATCTCCCCCCAAGCCCCCATTCCGTCCTCCCTTCCCTCGCCTGCCCCATCACCTCCCTCTGTACCGAGTCCCACTTTTTCACCGGCTGCCCAGAGCTGCCAAGACCTTTCTAAACCCAAGGACCACAGGGCGTGTGGCCACATGATGCATCTGCCTTTGGGGGTCCTGGCCCTCCCTGAGGGGTGGCCTTAATGGGGACATCCCAGGGGAGGCCAGCAGAGCAGCGGCGTGCCCGTCCCCCGGTGTCCCAGGTGGTGGCCCCTGCTCACCCTGGGCCAGAATCTCAGAAGAGCAGAGAGCCAGATGGGCCCATTTCCCAGGGGGTGCCTGGGACCCCTCTTGGGGACGGGGCTGTGAGCTCCTCCCAACCCCGTGTCCAGGGGCTCAGAGGAGGTGGGCACAGCTCACAGCTGTGCTCAGCAGACAGTGCAGGTGCACTTCACCTCTTCCTGGGGTGCAGAGCAAGCAGAGGGAGTGGGGGCCGGAACGTTCTCCTGGCCACGCTGCCCACCCACTGTAGGTCCCCCCTTCCTCAGCACACACACGCCTACGCTCCATTTCCCTGTTTCATGAAATGCGATTCATGCACCCCCCGCAGTCTTGTCCCTCTGGGATGCTGGTGGGGGCAGCCCTGTGCCTCAGGTGACCAACTCATCCTGGGTTGCCAGAACTTTCCTGGTTTCAGTGCTGGAAGTCCCACACCATGACACCCCCACCACCACCAGGCCCCGGGCAAACCCGGACAGTCGGTACTCCCTCAGCACCCCAGCGGGTCCTCGGACACTCAGCCATGCAGGCCACGTGCAGCTGTCGCTGCTGTATGGCGAGTGACCCCCGCACCCCAGCCCTGCACCCCCTGCAATAAGGCGTCACCTGCCTGACCTCTGACCCGTCTACCTTCGCTGGTCTGACCCTGCTCTCTCCCAGTTCATCCACTTCTCTGGACTGATGGTCGGGCTGGTCAGGCTGACCCACAACTCAGATTCCAACTGAGCACCTTTTTAAAATCACATCTGATTTTTTTTAATTTTTATTTTTTGCTTAATTACTCCCTGGATAAATGTCATCTGATGGGACGGGGTCCGTGGGGCTGACAGGTTCCTACCCCTGGGTGCTTGCACTCCAGACAAGGGTTTTCCTGTCTAGCACCCTTAACCTGACCCAGAAGGATGGGCTCCCTCAGCCTCACCCCGGATCTGCCAAGGCTCATCCACTGGCAGGTGTGCAGTACCCGCTCCGGCCTGGGTTTCGTGCTGGGGACCACGGACGTCTTGACGACCTGCCTCTGGCTCCTGCTGAGGAGCTCAGCGTCTCCTCACTGTCCGCCGAGCCAGCCAGCTCACCACTCCCACCCGTCACCTTCTCCTTATTCTGTCCCCATCCCACACTGGCTCCAGCTGGCACCTTGTCCTGGGCCCCTGGCCCTTCCGCAAAGCCTTTCTCGTGGACGCCGCTGCCTCTGCTTAGCCCTTGCATTGCCACGGGCATTTGTCATCTGGAGCACAGCGTGGCTGTGACCAAGTCCTGCGTGAGTGTTTCTTGAGTGTCACCCAGGGCTCTCCTCCAAACTGGGACCTTTGAGGGGGCAGGGACCCCCATATAGGGCGCCTACACATCTGTCTCCCGCCGTGTTCATCCGGAGCCCAGAGCAGGGCTCCAGGAAATGCTCCGACTGGGAGCAAACACGCGGACGTGGACGTTTGAGCTGCAGGACCTTAGCAGAAATCCAGTGTGGCCTCACCTGGCAGGTGGGGCGGCACCAGGAGAACACCTAACGGCCCCACCAGCAATTGTCTGGGTTTTGAGGGGGTCAGTAAATATATCCCTCTTCTCTTCTGGAATTGGGAGGCGGCGGGAAGATCGAGGCAGGAAAAGGACAGGGCTAGAGTGTGACTTGGGTTGTGCCCCTGGGCTCCTCGCCCTGTACCCCTGCCCCGGGCTTCGTTCTCACTCCGCCTGGGTCTGAGATGTGACATCATGGGTCCGTTTGTCTTCCCGGCTGCGCTGGTCCTCTGCGTCCCCAGGCCACCGTGTCTCCGTAAACAAGTGTTTCGGTTTGTGTTTCCGTCTCCAGAGTCGTCGAGCGCGGTAAAGGCCCCGCCGTTCCTTTCTTCGTTTGTCCTGCAAATATTTGTGGTGCCCCTGCCTGGATCAGAATCCTGCTTAAGGGTCACGGCTGTGATCGTACGTAAAACACAGGCCTGCCCCAGACACAGCCCGCCCGCTTGCTTGAAGTCAAGGGTATTTTCAGAGGACGAGACACTGAAAACACAGAAAGGGTTTTAAGTGTCATTGAAAATTTCCTAAAAGCCTCCCTGCTTCAGGGACATGGAGCCTGGGTGACCCCTGTTTTGGAACCGGACTTCTGCAGACCCTTTGGGGTTTTACCTCAGAGCCTGAGCTCGTGGCCGCACAGCTTCCCCTGCTCGGGTTCAAGAAAGTAAGAATCCGTCGCATCGCTGAGGCTTTTCATCGTTTGCTTCTTTGTCCTCAAGCCTAGAGCAGAGTTCTGGTTAGCTGGGCACTTGAGCTAGCGGGGCCTGTCAGGAGAGGTTCGGCGGGCTTCTCCCCTCCCTCTGCTCCTTCCCCCTACTCGTCCCCCCTCCCCCCTCTGTTTCCCTCCAATGAATAAGTAAAATTTTGTAAAAAGAGAGCAGAGGTTTGGCTGTGTGTTTGAGCAGTTGCTGGGGTGTTTGGAATGACCCAGAGCGCCGCTTCCCTGTCTTCAGCCTCAGGGACCTCCCCAAAGCCATGCGTCCCTGTGTGACTGTCCCTCCAAGGTGACTGGGCCTCTGTCTGCGGCCAACCCCGACGACCTCTGGGGCAGAGCCCTGCCCTCCTGCTGTCCCGAACGAGCTCTGCCTTCCTGCTTCCCCGACCTCTTCCCTGGGTCCTTTTCGGAGACTTGCTGTTTGCCAGGTCGATGACCCAGTGTCCTGAGCAGCTGGGTGCTTAGAGGGCCTCCTGCTTCTCCTCCATCCCCCACGTCCCTGTGAGGTCTGACGTCACCTGGGAACACTCAGGTGAGAACCATGCAGGGGAACCTGCTCCAGGGACGACTCCTTGGCAGGATGGCCTACATTAAACAGCCCGAATAAATTAGGTCCATGAATCACCCCCATTTTACAGATGACGTAACTGAGGCACCGGGAAGTGGAGAAACCTGGCCCAGGCCTTGGAGCCAGGAAGCAGAGAGAAAAATAATATTCAACCCAGGGTCCAGCTGGAGCCCCACCTGGAGCCCGCAGTCACCGTTTGCCCTCCTGTCCCCGCTGCTGTGTACTCTGCAGGGTCCCCTGTACCCGTCCTCAGCTGTGCATGGCACTGTCTGAAGTGAGCAGTGACACAGGGGCTTGATCCCTTCAAAGGCCAGGCCCCAGCCCTGGTAGGGCGCTCCCCGCAGGTGCCTCCCTCGGCCGGGCCGGGCGCTTAGGAAGTGGGAGGGTCGTGGGGCAGCTCAGCAAACTCCAGCCAGAGGCTCAGGTGTGGGTGAGCCCTGTACAGGCCTCCCTGACAGTGGTCGCCTCTCGGGGCTGTGGGTCTCGCTGCTCTTGGCTGTAACACGTTAAGGATAACAGGTCGTGTTTCCCGTTGCCCCTGATGAGGCAGGGAGGCGTGATCGCCATCATTCAGACTGGCACCTGAGGCTCAGAGGAAACCATTAAGGAAAAAATCAACTTTGTGTTGCTTGCACTCCTTACTGTCCTACCACTTGCACAGAGAGCCATGTAGCTGCAAACCTTTTGAGTTGCAAATAATAGAAACACAACTGAAGCCAATTCCTGCAAAGGGAAATCGGTAGCTCCACGTAACAGATAGTTGGAGGTAAGCTAGCTTCAGGCATAGCTGCATCCAGGTGCTCACATGCTATCACCTCGCAGCTCTCCACTCATCTGTTTGGCCTTTATCCTTTCTGGTGGTAAAAAGGACCCCTAACAAGTCGAAGTCACACTAACCTTTCTGGGGTTCCAGTGCAGAAAGTCTTTCACTCCCAATATTTCCAGAAATCCCAGGACTGATTATCATTGGCTGAGCTTTAACCATGTGACAGCTCCGAACCAATCACCTGGTCCAGTAGCACAGAATGCACTGACTGGCCAGGCCCGGGTCTGCGCCCTGCCCTGGAGTCAGTTGGGGTGGGGGTTGGGAGCCCCCCGTGAAGCCCACAAGCTGCGAGTGGGGTGTCAGCCAACGGAAGGTCAGGGAGGGCGGCCTGGGAATGGAAGCCCAGTGGCGGGTGCCGGTCTGGCCCCTGCAGAGTGTGAGCTGATTCCTTCAGCAGGTGAGTGTCTGTGCCCGTCGCTAGGTGCCATGAGGGTGAAAGGAAGAGCCTTGGATGCGGATCCTGTCAGTTAAGGATTTTGCGGGTTTTCTTGAGCAGCTGCTATGGGCCAGGCCGCTGTTCTACACCCTGCGGAGGAGCTCAGGCTTCTCTTCTATTTATCATTCGTTCTCCCTCCCTCTGTCTAAGGGCCAGCTCTCAGCTTCCTTCTCCGTCTCCCAGTCATACGTAATCATGGCCCCTCCTTTTTCTCTCTTCCCTCCCTCTCTGTGTACCTCTTTTGTCACACCTGCCCCAGGTGGGCTTTGAGAAGGATCTGCTGGCCCCCTGCGCCTGGGCCTGGACGGGGGTTGGTGTGAGCACGCTCCCGCCCCTGTCCCTGTGGGCGTGCTCCATGGTCCCGGGGGGGCCTGCATGAGTGCATGATGTGTGACGTCCCCATTGCCAGCCTCTTGCCCCTTCCCCGGGGTTGCTGCACACACTGAGGTCAGTGGCAGCAGCTGGTCCCGGGCACTCCAGATGGCATCTGGTTCTCTCACCCTCTCCATCGGGGGTCAGGCTCTCCAGGCTGCACGTGAAGCTTGGCCATGTCCCTGGAAAGCACTGATTGATCCCCCACCCCCCTCCCCGCCCAGAGACGACCTGAATCCACACCCCACAGACAGATGCCAGCTTCTCACAGCAGGGCGGGGAGTGGGCAGCCCGGAAGCTCAGGATTTAGAGGGAAGGGTGGTTGGCTTGCCTCTGTGACTGGCGTTGCTCAGGCTGGAGCGTGAGGTCCCCCACTGACACAAGGACTGGACCCGGGGCTCTGCGTGTGGGGACACGGGAGGCGTGTGCCAAGTGCTTGGGGCCCCGAGGCCACAATTCCAACCGTGAGGACCTAGAGCAAGCTCCTTAAGCCCTGTGAGCCTCGGTTTCTTCATCCGTGAATCGGGGATGTAGAGGTTTCGTGGCGGTTAAACGAGATGGTTTATGCAGGTGTTCGGCATGGGCCTCGGCCCAGAGTAGGTGCTCGTGACTATCCTTTGTGTGAGTTTGATACCAAAATGGGTGCTGGAGAGATGAGGCTCCCTGGCCAGACGCCCACATCGCCCAAGTTCAGCGCCAGTGATCAGTGGGAGACACAGGGTGAGGTCCTGGCCGGGGAGAGTTTTCGGAGGTAGCATCTGCCGGGGGGACACGTGTCTGGCAGCAGCTTGTCAGAGACTGACGAACTGTGGGAAGCCCCCATCGGGGGCTCTTGAAGAAGCTGCTTTATTATTCGGAGCCTCAGCTTCCTCATCCTGTAATGGAAATGAGGAGCCCACCCTGCACAGCCTGACGGACAGTAGGTCCCTACTAAGTAAAGCCACTGCCATATAATAAACCATCTCAAATGGGTTGCAAATAAAATGTTGATTGAGCATGGACTTGGCATTGGCGGTATCGGAAGCGTCTTCCCGCGGGGTCGGGTGGGGGTAGGTTAGTGTGCGCCCCCTGGGCACTCTGCTGCCTGGTGGGACTCGGAGAGTCTTGGCTGTGACTGAGCTTTGAGCCTTGTTGTCCGTGGCACGTGGTCGGATCAGGGCGCTGTGCTGAGCGGTGATGACGGGAGGTACGTGCGGGGCACAGGCCGGGCGTGAACCCCGTAGTCCGAGGGAATGTGAGTTGGCCGTGGGGAGGTGCTCTGGGGCTTGATCCCCTTCGCAGCCTCAGGAACGGCAGGTTGCAGTGACAGTCACTGAGCCTTCGCCCAGCCCTGCATCCCGCAGGAGGGCCCTGCACCTGCTGCAGCGTGTCCCACCAGCGATGCTCTGGTGCTTCAGGTGAGGGAAGGTGCACTCAAAGCACTGCAGCTTGTTGGACGGACGCCGCAGGCGACCTCGAGAAGCCCAAGGCTGGCCACGTGGGGTCCGGCCTCGAACCCTGGGAGCCTGGGGCAGTGCCGTCTCTCCCCAGCGCACCCCCCTACCTTTTCCACCCCAGAACCCTCCGCAGCTGCCTTCTCGGCCTTGCTGCTCTGCCCCTTGGCCGGGTTCTTGCAGTCCCGTCAGTGCCTGGGAGAGGGAACCTGACTGGTCCCTGCCTGGCCGGTAGTTCGGCAGACCCTGGATCAGGTGACTGTCCTGGCCCGGCTGCATCTGTACAGGTGGTGGGGTCCCTGGCCTGTGTAGCTGCGTCCTTCCAGATTGTGGGCAAGTAGCTAACTTCGAGAATTTGGGGCAAGGATGACACATTGACTGCTCCTGTCCGGTCGAGGTGCTCTCCCTGAGCTTAAATGCCTCCTGTGATTGGGAACTCACTTCCTTTCCAGGCAGCCCCTACAGTGTTGGCTCGGTTTTAAGCATTCACCTTCATAGGGAGCCCCGAGCCGACCTCATCGTAGCATCCACCTGTTGGCCCACATCCTACCAGGTGATCTCCCACACTAAGTCTGTTTCGTTGACACGAGACAACAGCTGCCATGGCACAGGATCCCATACACCTCCCTGCACCCCTCCCCCCATCTCTCTTCCCAGTCAGGACAGAGCAGATTGTGCAGGGAGCAGGGGGTGGGCAGGACATCTTGCCTTGATCCCCCGGCCTGACCAACCTCACCTCTCTCCTCCCCCTCCGGGCACCCTTTCTGACAGTAGATGAGAGCCGCTGGTGCCAGAAGCACCCCTTGCTCGTCTAGCAGTGTCCCCTCACCGAGCTGTGTGTTCCATCTCTCCTGTTTGTCGAAGGGGACTCAGCAGGGTCCTGAAGACGTGAGCAGCACCCCCTGGGAGCAAGGCGGGGGTGGGTGGGGTGGGGAGAGGCAGCTACAAACTCCACAGGATGCTGTTAGGACAGGTGGGGCCGGGGCTGTGCACTTAGGACACCATTCTTTCCCCTTTTCTGCATTCCCTCTTTCCAAGCCCTGCACCACCACCCACCCCACCCTCCCTTGCTGGCAGCTCCTGGTTCAAAAGGAACCAAAACCTAAGCAGTGACAAGTTCACATACGTCTTTTGGGGCCCTGTAGGCAGCATCCGTGGCCAAATAAACAGCCACTTGGCAAGAGGGTCCTGTGAACGTTTTCAGGCAGCCGAGGGATTACAGAAAGGGGAGGACAAAGGTGGAGGAGAAAAACAATACTTGCAGGCCAGGTGACAAAGGAGATTGAGTTTCTGCCTGGAAATGTTTGAGTCAGCTGCCTGCCTGCCAGGCCAGGCCAGGCCAGCCCAGGGCAGGGGTCTGGTTGTCCCCCTACTTCCCCCCAAAGGAGCTTTTTGCAGGTGTGCACACGGAGAAAAAAAAAATGCTCATTTGGAAGGAGATTTACAGCTTTCTCTGGGGATCAGGGGCACAATTTCCTGGGCACTGGGGGGTTATCCCGGGTTATTTTTCACAAGTACTGAAAGGATCTTAGCTGAACACCCTTCTGGCCTTGCTCCTGGCCGTGGCTGGAAGTCGTGCTGACCTAACCGCTAACCTGCAAAGGCACCGGAGGGGTGCTGTCCCCCTGTCCCTGGGCCTCTTGGGTTTGAGCTTCATCGTCCAGGGCCTTTGGCTGAAGAATAACCAGAGCTTGCGTTTGATTTTTTTTTGTTTAGTTTTGTTTTGTTTTTGATTCCTGGAATGTCCACAGCTATGTGCCATCCACCCCTGACGGGGTGACCTCACTGGCCTGGCTGGTGACCAGCCTGCAGTTCCAGGGGGAGATGGCAGCGTGCCCACAGGACACGGGGCTTTTTCTTATTACAAGTCAGTTACAGTGCGAACACCTGCTCCTCGTTAGGACTCTGCATTTGGCCTACTTTCTGCCGCTTTGTCCGACCGTGGACGCGCAACCCGTGGCCTGTGTTCGGTTTTGTTGAACACCCCCCTCCCCACCAGTTCGCTTCACCCCAGCGGCACGTGCCCTCCTTCATGCAGCCGTGAGCCATCAGACCATTTCAGATGTGTCAGCAAACCCGAGGCCTTGGACATTCCAGGTTTGGAGTTTGTGGAGTCGAAAGAGGAAAGATCTAGAAGTTCAGCTCAAGGGAGTAGGGCGGGAGGAGGCTGGCGTGGACTGCGATACATGGACCAACAGAAAGCCGTTGGCCCGCCCCAGGCCGCTCACGTCCAGGGTCTCTGCTCCAGCTTCCGATCGTTGCTCCGTTGGGGCCGCACACGGGGTCCGCAGCAGCCGAACCTAGAACCCGCTGTTCTCCAGTGGGTGCCGTTGTCTCCCTGGTGGGGGCAGGCAGGGGAGGGTGTAGAAGAGAGACTTCAAGGAAAAGCACGTTTGGTCTTGAAAGCACCTCGGGCCAAGAGAGCGCAGGGCTGTGGGGAGAGGGCAGCCCTGACCTGCGGCATCCCTGGGCCCCAGCTCCGCGGCCCCCGACCACGAGCTGCTGGGACACATAACGCATGCGTCCTGCCGGGAGGTGCTCCGGAAAGACCTGGAAGGATGCTGTTCCGTTCAAGATCCCCCTGTCCGGGTTGGCAGGCTTGTTTGTATTCCTCCAGGGAAAGCAGCCTGGGGGTCGGTCACCGTGGGTGAGAATTTCCGCATCGTCTCTTTGTCCTCCTACTTCTTTTAAGCGGTGCCAAGGCACGGTCATGTGTGCCGTCGAGCTGGGTGTGAGCCGTGCGTGCGTGTGCGAGCCCGTGTGCGAGCGTGTGGGGGACGGGGATGGGAGGTGGGGTGCCGTGGGGTTTTTTTTTTTTTTTCAATTTACATTTTTCGAATAGTTTCCTCCTCTGCTCTCCCAAGAGGCGGCATACGGAGTGGAGTAAGCATTTGACCTTTGTGAAATGTTGGTGGAGTGGGCCAGACGGACGGGGGGACGTCGGGTGGCACGCTGGTGGCCGCTCAGAGCAGGGTCCAGGTCACATCTCTTTCTCTCTCGGTTCGTAAGCGAGAAAGCGGGGGTGGTGGGCAGCAAAGACAGGGGCTTCCTGTGCCCCCTCCCCGTGGGCTTCCAGCCTCGGATCGCGTGGGCTGCGCGGCCCTGCCGCTCTGGAGACCTCCCCGCAGAGAACGTTCTAGCAGGGTCAGGAGTTTCCAGGAGACGCCCCTGGGGACCCGGGACCAGGCTGCCAGGCAGGGGCTGGTCTCAGAACCAGAAGGCCGTGGCTCCCACGGTGGGGGGTGGGGGGGCGGGGACCAGCAGGAAAGCCGCTGTGTCGGCCCGGCCGAGCCCTGTTCTGTGCGCAGCCATGGCCCCCCGGACGGTGGCTCATTTCCTCCTCGCAGCACCCCGGGAGAGAGGGGCTCCTGTTGCTCCAATTTACAGATGAGGGAGCGGAGGCACAGGGAGGCTACGGAGAGGCTGGGACTCAAGCCCCGACGGCCTCACCCCTGCCACGTTTCCGCGTGTCCGCGGAGGTGCTCAGCAAGCATCTGGCAGAAACGGGAAGACGGATACGCAGGTTCTATGTTGGGGCCGAGGTCTCCTGCGAGGGGAAGAAGCTCAGTAGCTCATTAGGGGCCTGAGGTGACCCTCCTGCCCCCTCGCCCCCCCCCCAAAATTCCCCACCTTTTTCTGCCTGGATTCTGTTTGGTTGACAGCCCACGCTGCTGAAGCTCCCCAAGCGAAGTACGGGTGTTTTTCTAATCAATTTTGTTCACTTTTAGCTCTGAAGGGTGTAGCCTGACAGGAGGAGGGACATGACCGCGGGGGCCCCTGTTTGGTCCTCGCCCTGAAGTCCAGGAATCCGCTACCACCAAGGTCTCCGGAGACAGGATGGACCACTCTGGGATCGTGGGCTCCCTCCCTCAGCCCTTCAGACAGAGGCTAGGAGGACAGGAGGCACAGAGCAGCCCCGAGAGGCAAGGTTGTCCCCAGCCCCCAGAGCCTGCAGGGGTAGGGAGGGAGCCGGGCCCAGGCCTCACGCACCCCGCGCTCCCCGGATGGATGCTGGGGCGAGCAGCTGTTCCCTGGGCCTGGGTCACTGCCCTGAATGAGGTCAGTAGGGAGAAGCAGTTAGAAGTGCCCTATGAGCTCTGCAGGATCAGGCCGCCGCACGGCCTTGTTCGTGAGAAAACGCCACCTGGTCCGGGCCGGAGGCCTCCATCCCGCCTCGCTAGCTGCTGGGCAGCCTGGGCGTGCTTTCTGAGTTACATTTGTCAGGATTTGGGGCTGGGGGCCCTGGGACACGTCAGAGAATAAAATCCTGGGAAGACGTATGGCAGGGGGAAGCCAGGTGGCCCCGTGACAGTGGCCCACCCCTCGCCAGGTATGGGCCCGGGGCAGGCCCTTCAGCGCCCTCGTTGGTGACGCGGGCATCGCACCACCCCCTGAGGCAGCTGGGAGGTCGCACCGGACCTGTGTCCCCGCAAGGCTGAGCGCCCTGCCCGACCTCCCAGCTGCGGCTGTTCGAGGTTCGAGGCCGGCCGCGCTGGACCCAGTAGGGTCTCCTGGGAACCCGTCCCCCGTGGCTTAGGCCTGCTCTTTCTCAGACCAAGGTAATTTTTCAATTAACTCGATTGGCTGGAACCCGGGGCGCCCTTGGAGTGTGGGAAACCGGCCGAGGCCGGAAGGGCCCTCCCCTCTGCCCCTATGGCTGCCCGGGGCCTGGTTTCCAGAGGGAGGATCCAATTTCACATTAGGACACCAGGATGTGATCCCAGTGCCCCTCTGAAAAATCCCAGATGGCGCCTTCTGGAAGCCCCAGCGGGCTCCACGCCGGCGGCCAGCCTGCCCTCCTGCGCGCCCCCCACCCCTGCGGCTCCGCCTGGCCCGGGCTCCAGCGTGAGAGCCGCGACCCGTGCTCGTTCCTGACTTTCCTGCTAAACCATTTAGAGAGGCAGCGAAACATTCCAAGTATGCGGAGCATATTTTATTTCTTCCTGGAGCAGCTGCTCAGCTGGGCCGGAGAATCATCGGGAGCGCGTTCCCCGGGCTGCCCTGCCGCGCTGCAGGTTCCCGGCCGCCCCCCCCCCCAGTGATGCCCTCCCCTCTCCCACCGCCTCCGGGGGGGCCTCAGAGCGGGGGCTTGCGCCGTGCCAGGCCCCTTCTCCAGTTTTTTCTCCATCGCCCACGAACGTCACGGCAGCACCAGGAGATGCGCCTCTTACTGTGTGGGTCCCTGCGTGAGAACGAGACGGGGCCTGCAGGTCACACAGGCGAGAAAGGCCAGAGCCAGGACGTGGTCCTGGGACCGCCGCTGCTCTTCGCCTTCGCGGCCGCCCTGTCGTGGGCGAGCACGCTGGGAGACAGAGGTCGTGGCCTAGCAGACGCGCCGGCCTCAGTTCGCCTTCCGCGGCCGCCTTTGGGACGGGGCCCTGCAGGTTCCCCACATGTTCAGGCCACCGTCTGGACCTTGGTTTAAATTCTTCTGAAAGCCCGGATCTGGTTGCAATAAGGACCTGAAGATGCAGGGATCCCCAAGCCTCCACCCTTGTGTGGAGGCGACGCTTGGGAGAGCCATCGCCTGGCCCCCGTCGCCCGCTTCTCGTCTCTGCCTAATCGTTTACATCTGTGGGGCCCGCGGCCTGCCTGGCGCATTTCCATGCCTTTAACCCCTGCGCCGATGTCTGAGGCTGGCCGAGCAGAATATTCCAGCCGAAGCGTGTTTCCGGTTTGGTTTCCAGGCCATAGTGGCCAGTGGCCTCGCAGTCAAGGCTGTGGATTCCAGGCCCCGTCCCCTGGGCCTCACTTTGTGTATAAACTGCTGGAGATAGAAATGCTTTTCTTCTCCCAGTCCTAGGAAGGAGCTTTTCCCACTGGGAGCTCGCCCCGGAAAGCCCGCTCTCCGACCCGTGGCACAGGCAGCGTCCATCTGCCCGGTGCCTCCTGCTAATGGGTGGACAAGGACACGGAGGCAGGTGTTTTGCTGCTGACTCGCACTCAGGGGCGGGAAAGGAAGCTGGAGCAGGCCAAGGCCTCCCTCACTCAAGTTGATTCCACCCAATTTGCTGTGAGCTTCGTGCTCATTGCACACTGGGCTGTGTCCTGAGCTGGTGGGTGTAACCAATACCACGCCCTCCCCTTTATGTTTTGAGTTTTTTTTTCTTTTTTTCCCCTGGAGGTGGTGAAGAGAGAGGAGGGGTGAGAGGCGAGAGCCACGCATGGTGAGGGGGAGAGGGAAAGAGGCCACGCCACGGAGCGGTTGGGGTCCCGTTCTGGATCTGTTCCTTTAGAAGCCAGCCCTTGAGGAGGACGACGCTTGTTTCCAAGAGCCAAGAACGGAGGGCCCAGACGTTCTTACCGAAGTTCGAAGTCAGGCGTGATTCCTTCTAGAACTGCGCCCATTCGTCAGGCTTTTTGTTCTGGCATTTAGCTCAAGAAATATGCACAGCACGGTATTTGGGCTGGGAGCCTAGTCCAGTAGTTAGGAACACGAGCTCTGCCATCATTCAGACTCCTGGGTTGGGATCCAGCCATGCCACCTGCGCCACCTTGAACCAGCCAGTGCCTCTGTCCCGTCCTCCGTGTCCCCGCCTGTGCGACATGCTAGCCCCACTCCCACGGGCTCAGCAAGAGAACTGGGTGGGCTGAGGCTCAGTGCCAGGCACATGGTCAGCACCCAGACGGGAGCTGGAACCCTCCGGCGAAGGGAGGAGACCCAGCGGCTGAGGGTGGGGTTGGTGTCCACAGACCCCTCCAGGTGGGATAAAAGGAGGAAGGCTGATGTGGGCGGGAGACGTCTGGACGTGGCCTTGAGGCAGGACGTGAAAGTGTGTGCCTTCCGGGGTTCAAGCCAGAGGGGGACTGTTGAGTGCAGAGGCGAGCCTGGCTTGAAGTACGCACGGCGTGAGCGCTCACCGGTGTTGTGCAAGGAAGGGAACCCCAGTATCCATTCTGTCCGTCAGCTCAGGAAGGAGAGCGAGAGCTCGGAGCGCTTGGCATACGGCAGATGGCCTTTAAGTTTGTGGGGATGCCGGGTGCCCAGAAAACGATCTCACACAAAAGCAGGTTCCCTGAATTCATTCCCAGGGAGATGGGATAGAAAACACAACTCCAGCTGGTTAAGAACGAATTAGCTCACGTGCAGGGTTTTTCCTGACCTCGGGTTGGTGTGGCCCGAGACACGGCTGCTGCCTGAGTGCAGTCCATGTCGTCCACACTCGCCTCCCCTGGCGAGCCCGCTGCCGGCATCTCTAGCCTCATCCTCAGGCTCACGTCTGGAGAGGGATGGGTGGGCCAGACACTGGCCTTGACCGGCTGGCTTTGGGGTCGCGTGTGCCCCTCCCGAGCCAATCACCAAGGCCAGGGTGATTCTGGGCTCTGATTGGCCAGACGGGGCCACATTTCCAGGCCTGAACCCCAGGCCCTGAGACCGGCTCTCCAGAGGGACATGGAAGTGCTGCATCAAAAAAAAAAAAAAAAAAAAAGACAAATGGAGGGGCAGGGGGCGCCCAGAGATGTTAGCAGACTGGAAACGTCCGCGGCGCCATCCAGGAGGGGATAACGAGAAAGGTGGAAAAGGCGGGATGAGCCTGCCTTGCAGAGGAAGTGGTAACGGTGGCTCAGCGTGACACGTGTGCGGAGATTCCTCTGTGCACCACACGGGGTCCCGGGGCAGCCGCCGTCAGCCCACCCGAGACCGTGGACTGGCTTCTGCGGGTGCTGCTGCGCCCCAATGGGAACGCGGTGCATCTGGAGCCGGGGCAGGGGTGGCCAGGGCCTGAGGGGAGGCCAGCAAGCAGGTGGCGGCAGGCTCCTGGAGGCCACCCAGGACACCTGGGCACCAGGCTCTGGGCGCAAGCAATCGCTGCTGCTGCCGCCACCGCCCGTCAGGGACACTGGCTGCCCAGGTGACAGGGGAATGCCACCTCTCCCAGTCCCAGCCAGATGGTGTCTAGAGCTAGAACAACTTGCTGAGTGATTTTTGCAGATCCCAGAGGACCATGGGGTTCCTGCTGGCCGTCAGTGCTCTGGCACCATCAAACCACGGCCCGAGAAGGGCTTTCTGGGCATGCAGCGCCGTGGACACAGGACACGGGGACCTCATGGGGCATATTGTAGGGATCAGGCCAAGGCGCCCTCAGGGAGCACGTCCTGCAGCACCGATGCTCGGGCTTAGTTCCGCCTGTGAATGAGGCACCTGTGTGACTGTGATCCCTCCACTCCCCCCGCCCCCCCCGGCCCCGACTCCCTGCTTCTGAGCCTGTGACTGTCCGTCTTGAGCCTGCGACCTGGTCTGCGTCGCTGGTGCCTGGCCCGCAATCGCCGCTGAGTCAGCGCGTGGGTGGGGGGAGCAGGAGGCTGCAGGCCCCTGTCCCTGGAGAGAATCGGATTTCTGGGATGTGGAGCGCTCCTGTGGGAACCACGGGCCCGTGGGCAGCAGGCCCGCCCGGAGGATGAGTGTGGCAGGCAGGGGCCCGCGGAGAGTCTGGCTAAAAGCTGTGTTTAGGGGCCAGCAGCTGCACTGGGCGGCCTCCGCAGGACAGATTAAACGGCATACCTGAAGGGGAAAATAATAATAATTACTATGAAATATGAGAAAACGACAAGGGCTGTATCCCCTGGGTGCCTGCGGTCACCCCCCCCCCACCTGTAGTAGGGGTTACCAGGTGGCTCTCAGGCCCGGAGCTGCCGGGGACTAGTGCTGCCGAGAAGTGAGTGCCGGGTGATATCTGAGAACCCCGTCGTGTTTGGCGAGTGCTGTCCTGCATCCTGGTCACCCCCACCGCTGTAAGCATCAGGACGGAGGCCCAGAGACCACAGAGGTCGCCAGCACGCCGCAGTCCCGACGCTCCCTGCCCGCTGCTGGGCCTGGCCTGGCGTAGCCGGCTCTGTGTCCAGGAGAAGGGGGCACCGAGGCAGGGACAGGAGAACCTGCGCAGCGCGTGGGAACAGGCGTGGTGCGGCCTGCGGGGGAGTGAAGCTAAGGGCGGCCTCACCGGGCCCGGAGCCCGCCGCCCCGGCTCTGCCAGGCTGTCTCTCTCCGTAGGCAGACCGGGACCTTCGAGGCCGACCGGGCTGGGTTTCCCTGCGCCAATCCGGTCGTTGACAGAGCTTGAAGGACCCTTTGGGGTTGGGGCTGGAGCCAAGGGTCTCGTCGCTGCTTCCACCACCGCTGCCCGCCGCCCCGGACTGTCCGAAACCAGGGCTCCCGGCCCCACTCGGAAGTTGGGGCAGCTTCAGCAAGAGGCCGAGGTTCCGCGGTCTGGGGCCGTCCAGGATGCGGGCGGGATGCGGACCGTGGAAAGCACCAGGAGGGTTGGAGGGGCAGGTGCGGGAGCTGCAGTCCAGCGGCCGTGACCGCGGGAGAAGGGGCTTAGCGGGACTCCATGGCCACAGGCCGAGGCTCTGCGGCCAGACCGCGAGGCCCAACTGCGGGAGCTCTCTTGTCTCCGTGCCTCGGTTCCTGCCACACGGGTGAGCCCCCCGACGGTTGCCCTGAGGATTGAGAGTTTGTGCGTGTGAAGACCTGGGACCTTCCGGGCACGCTGCAGCAGCGCACGGGGCACCTGGTCTCACGCGATGATGGCGAGAGTGAATTCCAGAAGAGAGGGCGTGTTTCCCTGCAGCCCGACACGCCTCCTCGCCCTGCGCTCCCCCAGCAGAAAGGCAGGAGCACAGAGAAGGTGCGCTTAGGCCGTGAAGACCTGCCCCCCTCCCGCCCTGGGCAGCGGGCTCCGCCTTCTCGGGGTTCCCCTCTGCCTCTGGCTACCGGCCTCATTTGGTCCTGTTACTCGTCAGGCCTGGGCCTGAGAAGCCCCCGTCTCTCGGTGATTTGCCCACAGGAGTAGCTCAGGCTTCACGTCTTATTCCTCTAAGGGCGATCCTATTGCTAGTTTCTGGAACAAGCTCCACCATAACAGGAAGATTTGCAGCCCGGCCCTGGCAGGGACTCGGCATCCGCCGCCTGGCAGGCTCTGCGGGGCACCTCCCGGGCACGTGGCTGGAGGGGGCGACCCCGCGCACCCCCAGCACCTGCAATCCTCACGCGGGTCACCACAGCCTGGACGGGGTGCTAGGAGGAAGCAGTGAGATGAAGCCGGCCGTCCCGCGGGTGGCATCGAGCAGGCAGGCGGGTGCTCAGGAGATGGCAGCGCTGTCCGCCTTGGGCTCCGTGAGGGGTGACGGGCCTGGAAGAGAGCTCATGAGCACTCGGTGCGCCCCCTGGACGTGACCTCCCCTGGCCGGGGCAGCTGGGAGCCTTCTCCTGGCGTTTGGCTTCTCCCACAGCGTGTGCGTAGCTCGGGTGAGCGCCCTGGCCTTTCCTGGGACGCGGGCCTCCTGTGCGGGGACCGAGGTCAGCCGCAGAACCTTCCAGATGGGCAGGGTTGGGGCCCGCTACCTATCACTGAGGCCTGCTGGGCGGCATGGGACTGCCGGGCTCCATACCCGGGTTTTGGGGGACAGACTATAAAAATGATTTTTTAGTGGAACGTCTAAAATACGTTAGTGCTGTAGTTGGATTTTTTTTTTTTTCTTTTTTACCCCTTGAAGCACAATGTACGTACAGCACAACACACAGGTGTTACCTGTCCTGGGTGAGTTTGGCAAGGTTTGACGGGCGCAGGCTTGTCTGCTTATCAAGGTGACACCCAGGTGCCACCAGGGACGGCCCCTCCAGGCTGGCCCCATTCATGCAGCCTGGCCTCCACCCAGAGCCCCTGCCCTCAGCCCCGGACCCGGCACTCGGCCTTCTGTGCCACCTAATCCACCGTCCCTGGGTGGGCGCTCCCCGCCCGGGCTCTGTGATTATCTAGGCCAGGGCCTTCCGTCAGGACATCAGGGAAATGTGCCCTGTTTTGTAAGAAGCTACGCATGACCCCTATTTAGAACCTTCCGGAATGTTCCCCCTTAGACGATTGCTTTGTTTAATGTTTACCACAGGCCTGGGAGACTGGTCTGGGCTCCGTTTTCAGATCAGCTCAGAAGTCACTTACTCAAAGGTCAACAGCTAGGACGCAGAGGAGCCAGGCCTGAGCCCCAGGCGGGGTGACCCCAGACCCGCCCGTCCTGCCCAGGCCGCCCAGGCACCGTGCTCAGCACCTTTCTTCCGGGAGCCCAGCCCCGACGGGGCTCTCGGTGCTGGATGCCGGGCGCGAGCACAAGAGCAGGGCCCCTGCTCTTGTGGAGATGGAAGGGCTGGCCCCGCGTCCAGGTCCTTTCCCAGGAGCTACTCTTTACTCTGTGTGGCCCCGGCCAGGTGGCCTAACTCCCGGCTCTCGACGTGCCCATCTGTAGAACGGGGGTGACCACAGCAGGGCCGTGAGGAGTGAGCCGGCTAAGCCACGTTAAACGCTCCGGACAGAGCCTGCCGCGAAGAGTGTGGGGAAGGAGGAGCCGCTGCCGTGAGGCAGTGATTACAGAGCTGGTTTCATCCAGACCCCTGACTCGCGAGGGCTGGTGCAGCTCACGGGAGACCTCCCTGGTGCCCGGGCCCCCGGGGCCCTGTCCAGGCCGCTCTGGCGAATGGCCTCCAGCCGCGGAAAGTCCCTTCCTTCCTCCTCTCCTGCCGCGCCTGCCCTGACCCCGGGAGCTCCCTGAAAGTAAGCCTGGAAGCAGGGGCTTCCCCGGGGCAGGGGCTCCCACGTCCCTCTGCTGCAGGGATTCCTGCACACACCCCACCGTGGGCCACAGTGCGGTGGTTCCGGTGACCTGGTGAGTCAGCGGGGACATAGAGGCTCTCCTGCCCCGCGGGCGCTCTCGGTCTCCGTGCAGGGGCAGGGCTGAGCTGCGCTTTCCGGGCCCCCCAGGGTCTATTCTCCTCACTTGGTGCATTTCGGCCCTGTGCACGTTGCCTCCTTGTTACAAGGTGGCTGCTGCAGCTCCAGGTGCAGGTCTGCTTTCCAGGCGAGAAGGCAGACAAGGGGCAAAGCCCTTTTTCCTTAAAAGGTCATCCTCCTCAGGGGCTTTCTCCTACATCTTGCCCGCCAGAACCGGGTCGCACGGACAGCCCTAGCTGCAAGGAAGGCTTAGAAGTGGCTTTTAAAAATAATAATAATAAACACCAGGCGCTCATTGCTGTTGCAAACCAAAGGAGATAGCAGGCTAGACAGAGAAGGGCGGGGTCTCCCTGGCGCCCCTGCGGGCTGTGAGTGGGCCTGCCCCCCTCCCAGGGCAGTGCCCTGCTAACAACGCCGGCGTCCCCGGGGGCGGGGGGCCTCTGTCTCCCTGGCAGCGCCGACTTCCAGCTTCCTGGGCCTGGGGAGCTCTGTTGAGTGTGTGGCGTTTGTGGCACCAGCCCCCTCAGCTACTCCGGGCCCCCACCCCTGAGGTGCGAGCTGCCCAGCTCCCCCAGGGGTTACGCAGTTCCCTCCCTCTTCCCGCCCTCGGGCAAAGGTGGCTTCTTCCTCCGCACCCCTGGCCTTTGGCAAAGGGCTCCCTGTGTGGGTGTTTGTGGGGCTGCGCCGCGCCGGGCACTTAACAAGCTCCACGTCCCCCCTGTTCCCTCTGTCCTTGGGCCCCGCACACTAGCACTGAACGGCGCCCCGTGCACCCCAACCCCGTGGCCACTGGCTGCGCGCAGGTGCCTGAACCGTGGCCGGTGCAGCCCAGGATCTGACTCTCCATTAAATTCAATGTAAATATTTAAATAACTACATTCAAAATAATTAAATTTTGATGCATTTGCCCTTGAGGAGCCACAGGTGACTTGCCCACTGCCCTCCTGAGCAGCTCAGCAGCGTGGACTCGAGGAGGGACCCCCCCCCGCTCCCCCACCCAGGGTAGAAATGCAGGGTCAGTGGCACCCATCCAGGTGCATTAACAGTGGGCACCGACATGTGGGTTTTTAGGATTTTTATTTATTTCTTTTTGTGAGAGGTGGGGAGAGACACACGAAAGGGGCGTGGGGAGCAGAGGGAGAAGCAGATGCAGGGCTCGATCCCAGGACCCCGGATCATGACCCGAGCCAAAGGCAGGCGCTTAACCGACGGAGCCCCAGAGCGGGCGCCGATAGTACGAAGGCCCAGAGAGGAACAGCGGCTCGCCCGAGATCACATGGCGTGGGAGCAGCTCCCCGGAGACACGGACCCCGCGCTTCCAACTCCAGCTGCCGCCCGCTGGATGGCCAGTGCCGTCTGCACACAGGGGCATGGGAGTCGGGGCGAAGGGGCAAGACGCTGGCCGAGCAGGGCTGTGTGGTCCCCTCTCCCCCACTTTACAAGTGAGGCATCCAAGGCCCAGAGAGGCCACGTGCCCGGCCCCCACCCCCCAGCCTGTACATGGGCTGTGGTCCCGAGTCGTGCCCCTGGGAGGGTCCCAGGGTGTGCACACACCCAGCCAGGGCAGGTGCAGTCAGCCCAGCCAAGCCTCTCTCTCCCTGAAGTTGTTTTTCCAGCCTGGTCTCCTAAGACTTGGCTCCTGCAGGTGCCTCGCCTCCCGGGCCCGCCCTCCTGCTGCTCCAGGGCCTCTCTCGAGGGGCGGGGCCCCGTTGTCAGGTGCACCTGCTAAAAAGGTGAGCGCAGCAACCCTCTGCCTTGGCCACTGTTGGCCGCAGAGAGGGGCGCCCGGCCCCATCCTGCTCTGCGTCCCCACCTCGATGCCGGAGTGCAGAGAAGGCCGTGCGGCCTCTGCCTTTACCACCTCCCTCCTCTGAGGTGCCTGGGCACAGCCCTATCCCGTGACCGTCCGTATCATTGCCCGAATCCCCGTGAGACGGGAGTAGTGTTGCAGGATAGAAGAGCGCGCGCCCGGGCACACTTGAATTGCAGATCAGCAACGAGTGAGTTTTAGTATAAATACGTCCCGTGGAGTATCCAGGACACGCTTATCCGAAAGAATCTTCTAGGATAAAACATTGTTTACCCGAAATCCAGATTGAACTGTGCATCGGGGCAGGTCAGGGGGGCTTTGGGGTTGTTTTTTTTTTATTATTTTTCCCCCTAACTCTGGCAACCCCCCCACAGGTGGCATTAGCCCCACGTAGTGTGACCTGCGACCCCGAGAGATGAGGGGGCTCACTCAGGGTCACAGCCAGGCCCTGGCCCGGACTGGATTTGAAGCCAGGTCCCTTGAAAACTCTCTGCCACCTGCACATAGAGGACAACCTTCCTGGCTCCTTGGGGGCAGTTGAAGGCAGCGCATCCCTGAACACATAAAGTAGGCCCCGCCTGCAGGATGAGGCGACCGTGACCACGGATACGGGGGTCCTGCGAAGCAGACCTTAGGTGACCGCTGAGTGGGGACGGACCCTGGGGAGGAGAATTGGTGGGAGAGAGCGCGTCAGTGTCTCCCGGCTCCTAACGGACGTCCGCAGCAGCTGACCCCACAGCGTCCCTCCCGCCCCGGGAGGCTGGAGTCCTGGATGCAGGCAGATTCCAGGTCTGGGGACGACCCTCTTCCTGGGGGCTGCCTTTCTCTGCTGTGCCTTCGTGCTGTAGGAGGGACAAGGAAGCTTTCTGGGGTCTCTGGTGTCAGAGCGCTAATCCTACACCAGGGCACCACCCTCATGGCCTCCTCCCTCCCAAAGGCCGCACTTGCAAATACCACCACACATGAGGGTTCAGCATGAATCTGGGGCGACACACTCGCTGTACGGCAGGGACCAAGAATGATAATTCCAGAGTCTTGAGTACCACTAGAGACGGCCGGGGCTGGGGTCCCAAGAAAGGTGGTCAGGGTTAAGACCTTTTATAATCTGACCCTGGCATGGCTCTCCAGGACACCTCCCGCTCTTCCTCACCTCATGCCTGTGCACTCCCTCCACCCACCTGTCCAGGGACTGCTGACGTCCTAGCCTCGCAGCCTTTGCTCCTGCTCTTTGCTCTGCTCAGCACCCTCTCCCTCTCCATCTTGCACTTCGGGCGTCCTTGTGCTGCAAGCCCATGCAGCTCCGTCTTCGTGTTATGCTTGCTTGTGTGTTCCGCTTCCGCTCATGGGGGATTTCTCGAGGCCAAGGTGTTCCCCTCTCCTTCCTGGACACCCTGCCCCGGGCCTCAACTGTGGGCAGCCCGCAGCGCTTGCTGCGGCAAGGGGAGTCGGGGGGTGCGGCCCAGTGAGCCTCCTGCTTTCCAGTCTCGCTGAGAGACTTGGGCATTTCGTAGCCTGTACCTGAGCCCGTCGACGGCCGAGCACCTTGCAGGGGACCTGCCTTCCCAGAGTGCGGCTCGGAGTCCTGTGGCCCGTGTTCACGGTGGGGTCTGGGAGCACTGGCCTGAGGTCGGGACCTCCTGGGACGTTCACCCAAGGCCCCCACACCCGGAGCCGTGTCTGCCACGGAGCAAATGCCCACGAACTCTGGCTGGACGGGTGGGCCGAGGGAGTCAGCTCGGCTGTCTGGGGGGCACCACGCGCTGTCCAGAGCATCTCAGACCCCGCAGCAAGGGCGCCGGGACGGGGTAACCAGGGCTGCTGGGCGGGGAGGGCACCCGCTGGGCACAGATGGGCCTCCCACACTGATAAGGGCTGTGCTCAGGTGGTCGGAGGGGGCCTGCTTTAGGTCTCGGGGTGGCGGTGGGGACTGAGTGGCAGGAAGGCACCTGTGAGGACGGGAGGAAGCTGTCCTGGCAGCCCTGAGGTCCCACCTTCTGGGCTGAGGGAGATCGGGGAGGGGAGGCTGCTGCCCGCTGGCTCTGTGCCCGGGCGGGGAGGGAAGGACCGAGCTTCTCAGGGGCCCTCGGCTTCGGTGGGAGACAGGGGGGCTCCGGAGGCGCTGAGCCGGTGGGGACGCCTCCCCTCCACACATGAACCCAGGAGGCCTCGGAGAAGGTGATGCAGGGGAGCACGAGGCAGGTCGCAGTCAAGGTGGCCTTCCCGCCAGGCCTGCGGGTGGGGGGACCCCAGCCCTGCTGCCCCTTGGCCCCGCCCGCCGTGAGCCCAGGATGCCCGAGGAGCGCAGGCGTCGTGCTCTAGCACACCCGGCGCGGGTGGAGGTGACACGTCCCTCCGTGGTAGCCACTGCCTCCCCAGGACCGGGCGCTTCCTGTGCCACGTGAGGACATCCTGGAGCAGGCCCGGGTGAGGGGGCCACCTCCGGGGGAGCCTCACAGTCCAATGAGCGTTGGACCCATTTGGGAGCCTCGGGGGCTCGGGGGAGGAGGGACGTGCTCACGGCCACGTGCCTGGCCAGGGAGGGAACCTAGCCGGGGACCCAGGGGCTCTATAAAGCTGTGCCACCGCCGCAACCCCCCGAGGCAAGGGCTGCACCCCGACTCCCATGGCAGGAGGAGCCAGGGCGGAAGGGGAGGCCCCTCCGAGGAGGTGGCCGGGGATGAAGGTCTGTGTCACAGGGAGGAAGCATCCTCAGGAAGAACAAGGAAGGGGCGTCGTAGGTGGCGGGCGCTGCAGGGGCGAAGGCCCTGAGGTAGGGGAATCTGCATGTGGCAGAGGGAGGGCCAGCGTGGGGGGGGGGGGGCGCAGAGCAAGGCGTGGGGTTCACGACGAAGGCCGAGGCCGTGCTGTCGGGCCCGCGTCTGTGTATAGTCTCCCTACCCGAGGAGGGGACACCCGAGCACCAGTCTGCTCGCGGACAGGGTCTGGCACCTGCAGAACTGAGCTGGCCTGCGGGCCTGGGGGGCCGCCTTCTCCTCGGCCTCATCTCTGGGCCCTCGTGGATACAGGGCTGGGTGTAAGTGCCAGGAGCCGTTCCCCCCACCCCCGTCCACGGCATCCCCATTACCACCGCTCATCCTCCTGCAGGCGTCGCACAGTGCTGCGTTCCGGAAGGCTCCGTGCTTCATGACCCGCGTCGAGGGTGCTTTCTGGGGACTGTTTCCCAGGCATGTCAGCCTGGGAGCTCAGGCTCTGCAGGTGGCCGAGTCTGGGTTCAAATCCCAGCTCTGCCACCCGCCACCTTTATGACCCCGTGGAGTTCCTTCATGTCTCTGAGCCTCCACTTGCGAATCCGTGGCATGGGGGCGATGGTGGTGGCCGCCTCGGAAGGCGTCCACAGGGTTGAAGGAGCTGGTGTGTCCGAAGTTGGGGCCAGACGCCGCCTCCTGTCCACTCCCCATTCTCACCTTACACCCGCCTGTTGGCGGGAAGGTGGTGTCGGCCTTGGGAGCGGACGCCCTGGGTGCAGCGGGAGCAGCGGCGGGGTGGGGAGTCCCACAGGCTGCTCTGCGGACCGGATGGGTGTGTGGGGCTGAGCCTCGCAGAATAAGGTTACCAGCTTTGGGGGTTTTCTTCACCAGAACCCGTGCAGGAAAGTCCTCAAATGCCGAGCAAGGCACCTTGGAAGCGTCCCCAGAAGAAGTGAGCGAGCGCGAGCCGGTGTCTTGCTCCCTCTGACCGTGTGTCCTTGTCCCCTAGGGCTCCTGCGGGAGGAAGTGTCCCGGCTCCAGGAGGAAGTCCACCTGCTGCGCCAGATGAAGGAGATGCTGACGAAGGACCTGGAGGAGACCCAGGGCGGCAAGTCCTCCGAGGTCCTCTCGGCCACCGAGCTCAGGGTCCAGCTGGCCCAGAAGGAGCAGGAACTAGCCAGAGCCAAAGAGGCCTTGCAGGGTAAGTGGCGAGGCGGTGGCAGGTTCCTCCCTCCCGTTTCCTGGGGCTCAGGCTTGGGCCCCAGGGCCGCCGACGACCAGGGACCTGCGTCTGGGGGGGTAGCCTGGACACGGGGGCCTTGCAGCCCCCCGACCCCCCGCTCAGGCCGCCCTGCCCCGTTAATGGTGCAATTCCGCCTCTTGCAGCGTGGGACGCTCGTGCCGACCCGCGTGGGCGTGACCACCCCGTCCGTGGTCGTGCGGGGTCGCCCCCTCTGAGGCCCGGGTGGCAGGCGGGCGTCTCCACTAACCCAGGATGCTGGCCCAGCAGGAAGGGCCGTGTCTGGGGTCCCGCGTCCGAGAGGACAGGGGAGGAGGCGGGTGAGAGTGCCATATAGGTGCCCAGGTGCTCCCGTGCTGAGCCCGACCACCCCTGACCTCCCCGTGGCCGGTGTGTCTACACCACAAACCGCGCTAGGAAACGAGGCGTGCCGCGGGCTCCCGTGTGCTCCACCCGGGCCACGGCGGCTGACGTGCCCATCTCTCCTGGGAGCCACCCACCCACACGCTGTGGGCTTCGGGAGGGGTCTCGATCGATTATTCCAGAAAGTCTGGGGGCGTCATCCTCTCATCCTGCTCATCCTGCTTGGAGAGCTCTGACGCGGAACGCTCTCTCGAGGCCGCCTGACTGGCTCTGATTCTCTGGGGGAAAAGAGAAAGGTGATAAACCTTGGCAACCCGCTTTCCACTTACGTTTACTAGAATGATGAGTTCTCTGGAAACTTCATTTCGGAAGCCAGCGCGGGTTCCTTAGGTTGATTTCCAGGCTGCTCGAGGAAAGAGACCCCAAAACAGAGCAGCTTAAAGAGGGTGTCTCTGTCTCCTGTCACCGTCGGGAGGAGCGTGTCAGGCTGCTGGGCATCCCTGCTCCCCTCGGCCTGGGGGAGAGCCAGGGGCAGAGCCCAAGATTCCCTTTGGCCGGAGCTCGGTGGGAGGGCCACGCCGGCCTGCAGGGAGAGCTGGGAAACGTTCGAGGCTGCATGTCGGGGTCCAGCTATGAGGCCAACCGGGAGGGAGCCGCGGGGGCAGGGAGAGTGGATTTTGCGGGACGGTCCGTGGGCTCTGTCGTGGTGGGTGTCTTTGGCCGGAGCTGGGACCTGAGCAGCAGGACGCTTGCACGCTGGCCAAGCAGGCTGTCCGTCCGGCATCCCACTAACGTCCCCAGGAAGTTCGGGAATCATCTTTGAGGGTAAACAGCACCCTTTGAGCTCTTCTCAGCAATGCATGGTCCTTCTAAAAACAGGGCAGACCCTGTCCTGTTGGCCTTTTGCTTCCAGCGGGGCCGCCCAGACGGGGGTATCTCCAGGCCGGAGCGGGCGGTGGCATGTGCCGCGGTCCAGCAGATGCGGCCTCGTTGGGAGGTCATGTGCCGAGCACGCACCCATTTTCTCTCCGTGCGCACCGTCCAGGGGGGAGTCTGGGCAGAGCTGTGCGAGCTTCCCAGCTTCTGGGGCCTCCTGACACCCCCTCCTCTTCAGGTCGGAGACTCAAGCCACGGGAGTCTCCCCGAGGACGCGCCGCCGGGCCCAGGGCCATGCAAGCTGACGGCCTTTGGTCTCCAGAAGCCTTCTGGCCCTGTGGAGAGTTGGGACTGCCTCGAAGCAGTCTCAGCCGCCTTAGCTGGTATTTATTCCAGGGACTGGAAGCCTGCCTCGCGTGTCCGTCCTTACCCGGGGAAAGAATCCTCACCCGTATCTGCCCTTCTGGACCTTTGGGGTGGAGCGGGGGAGCCAAATCTCTCTGTGCTGTTTCTGGGCCCAAAGGCATGGGCAGGGGCCAAGCGGAAGCTCACTTACTCCACCACTGCCCAGCCCCTGGCACAGACCGCCTGCCCCCTCCCTGGACCTCAGGTTCCTAGTCTGAGCAATGGGACAGTAGCAGTGAACTAAATGGGGCGATGTCTGAGGGCGGAGAGCTGTTGGGGGGGCATCCTCCTCCCTTCGGCCCACAGGACACAGCCGTGCAGGCATATTTTCCTGACTCTGCGCCATGAGGTAGCTTCCCCATCACCCAAGGTCACCCAGGGGCACAGAGATCTGCCCGCTGGGGCGGCTCCTTTGTAAGCAGCAATCTCAACAGTAAGGACCTGTCGTATTGCTGATAGGACAGCTGTGTCGCGCACGCACTGTGTGCCCGCACTGCATGGATCCCTCGCCCCAGTCCCACCGGGGTTAAACACCCCCGCACGCCCCCGGCCACAGATGGAGGCACCTGAAGGGAGTTCAGGGTGCCTAAATAACTTGGGCCAGAGCCCAGAGCGAATTACCAGCGGAGTCCGAAACTTTCTCCACTGGACAGACACACCTCTTCTTCCCCCTGGACGAGACAGACAGGAGGCCATCCTAGCTCAGTAATGAGGACAGCAGACTCTGGGCCTGCATCCCAGCTCTGCCACTTACTGGCTGTGTGTCCTGGGGCAGCTTCCTTAACCTCTCTGAACTAATACAGTTCTCCTGCTGAGGGTAACAATAACAAAGTCTCATAATTGGGACTAATAATAGTAGCTACTTCAGAGGGTTGTCATCAGGATTAAATGAGATAGAAAGCGCTTGGCCCAGTGCCCGGCACGATTAGTGCAGATACTTGGTGATTATCAGATGATGGGGGGCTTGGCACACCTCCTCCGCTCTGCCTGGAGATGTCGGTCTCCTGATTCCCACTAGGGGTGGCCCAGACCTTAGACCCCCTCCCCCCTGGAGCCCATTCGAGCTCCAGGTAGCAGGGTTCCCAAAAAGCAGTGGGCACCTTCAGCCGGCCCCAGCATCCTGCCTGGCATTCCAGAAAGTCGTAAATAAGATGCTTCCTCCCAGGCCCAGCACGTGGTGAGTAAATTGCAGACAGATGTGGGCAGAAGGAGGCTGGAGCATGAAAAGGGATTTATATGCCCATAATGAGGAGAATGAGAATAAATGTGCAAACCGAGTAAGCAGCAGATGTTGGGTGACACTTGTTAGCAGCCGGCGTCCCTGCGGTGGGAAAACACAAAGCCCCCAAAGACTTCCACCCCTGGCAGTTCCCTGCTACCTGCCCCTGTCTTTGGGTTGAGGTTGGATGAGACCAGAATTTCCCAGAATTTAGGAGAATGAGGAGATTTGGGAGAGATTTAGGAACTCGAGCAAACACCAGAAACGTCAGCCTGGGGTTCCAGTGTCGAAGCAAAGACAAGAATCAAGTTTGGGGAGAGCAGGGAGTAGAAGATTCCTCTGTTCCTTTGGGGGTGAGCACAGAACATTAGGTTTAGGAGTTGGTCTTGTCATGGGTGTAAAGGGAGAAGCTCGGCAGGATTGTTCCAGAAGGAATGGTGTCTTAGCGTGTTTAGACATACAGAGGCCCTCCAGCCCTACCCGTGGCAGTGAGGCCCTAGCCCATGGGACCCCTCTGGGAGCCTGTCGGTTTGCTCAGCACCCGCCCCCCCCCGAGTTTCCCCAATTCCCCCAGGAATCCAGGCATTACAGAAACATGATGGTGAACATTTGCTTCCTCCCGTGATGAGCGTGTTGAGCATTTTCTCACAATAAATACTCTCTGGAAACATAATTTTTAATGACTACATAATGTTCTGGCAAATGGAGGCACCCTAATTTATTTAGCCACTTCCTGATTATTGGACATTTAAGTTGTTTCCACTCTCTTCCTTTTGGTCTTTTCGTTACATACCCACTACACTAGAGATCTGTGCCCGTGAATCTGTATTATTTTACTGCTTTTACAGTCTTACAAAATTGAGGACCCGAAGAGCTCTTGTTCATGTGGTTTAGTTCTGTAGGTATTTACTATTCTAGAAATTAAAGCCGAAAACCTATTTTAAATCCTCAATAATTTATTTTTATTTATTTATTTATTAAGATTTTATTATTTATTCATGAGACATCCAGAGAGAGAGGCAGAGACACAGGCAGAGGGAGTAGCAGGCTCCATGCAGGGAGCCCGATGTGGGACTTGATCCCAGGACCCCGGGGTCACGCCCTGAGCCGAAGGCAGATGCTCAACCACTGAGCCACCCAGGGATCCCAGTAATTTATTTTTAAACAACAGCAATAAACCCATTACAGCAAATGCATAGTAAAAAAAAAAAAAAAAAAAGCAATGTAAATAAAATTTTAATGGAAAATAACTCTATTTTCCGAAACAAAAAGATGTGAGTGAAGAGAGCAGCATTGTTTTACATTTTTGCAAAAAGCTTTTAATGTCTGACTTTACGGAAAACTGCTGAATTCTCCTATCTGCTCCTTCAATCAGGCTACTGTGATTTGTCTTCTGGGTTGAAAATCTGGCATCAGACAATTAGTTGGAAAAGGGAGGAGTGTGTTGATTGCCTTACTAGGTAACAGTGGGTGTTTTTCTTTGTTGGCACACTAAAACTCACCAAAAGGTAGCGCCTTAGCGATTTGCGGCAGTGTGGTATCTCACACCTTAGCCGGTGAGGGTTTTGTGCTCTGTTAACGATGGACAAAGCCATTGGTCTCATTTGCATGAGCGGATACTGTGCCACACGTGATTTTTTTTTTTTTAGCATCTGCTATCGATCACTTGAGTAATGATACATCACATGAGTGATGCTGACCTTCCCAGTGCTGACATCCTACCTTACCCATGATCCAGAAGTCACGTTTGTTACCGTCACCACTCATCTCAGCAGGAATATCTTTGAGTCTTGAAAAGCTGTGAAATCATAGTGACACATCAAGTCTGCTGAAATTCTCGCTTTCGCTCAAAAGCTCAGATTTTATATTTGACGACAAACACGGCCGGTTGTTTTTCTTACAACAGGCTCACTTAGTTCATTTGTAGACCTCGCAGTTTGCCAGCTATCGTGGTTAATGTCAGTTACTCGTTCCTTCAAGTACACGTGGCGTTCTATGGAAAAAGTGGCTAGTTTAGCTTGCAACTCAGCCCTACAGATGTTTTTCCACAAGACAGCCTTTGGGGGCACACCAAAGAACATTAGGTGTACTTCCATTGTTTTAAAAGACATGTCCAGATTAAAATTAATAATTCTTGCTGCTTCACCAAGGACATTCATAAGTCCAGTCATGCCCCCCTGGTGGTGGTTGTTGTTGTTGTTTTTCAAGAACAAATGCATGGTGTTAAAAACGTAATGACTACTAATATGGTTTGGTGTTTCTGCCATGATTTTTGCCAAGATGTCAGCATTTTCCCCTCCATTGCTTTTGTACCAACGGTGCAAAAAAACACAATGAAAAAGGGCAAATATCGTCATGGTATCATTATAAAAATAGCTTTCGGGGATCCCTGGGTGGCTCAGCGGTTTAGCACCTGCCTTTGGCCCAGGACGTGATCCTGGAGTCCCGGGATCAAGTCCCACGTCGGGCTCCTGGCGTGGAGCCTGCTTCTCCCTCCTCCTGTGTCTCTGCCTCTCTCTCTCTCTCTCTCTCTCTCTCTCTCTCTGTCTATCATGAATAAATAAATAAATCTTTAAAAAAATAATTAATAAATAAAAATAGCTTTCCTCGTGGATCCCCTAAAATGGTATTGCTGGTGGTAGTAGTGACAGTGAGCATTTCAGAGCATCGTTTATATGCCACATACTGCAGACCTTTAGCTCACTTAATCCTTTCAGCAAGCCTGGGAGGTGGGCTGTGAGTGTGCCAGGAGTATGTGCACTACCTGGTTAGAGCCAGGTTTGGACTTGAACAGGGTGGACACAGGCACACAGGGGGTACTGCTGCAGGGGAAACAGCTTGAGCAGAGGCAAGAAGACCAGTCTGTGTATGGGGTGGGAAGGCAGGCCCTGTGCCAAGACTTTGCAGTAGGGAGGTGGTGAGAGAGGATCCTAGAGAACCTTGAGGGCACGCTCAGAAGTTCGGGGACTGGGAAGGTTTGGGGCAGGAGACCATATCGAGTGGGGTGTTATAGCAGGTCCCGATGCCTGTCTCCCAGCCTTTGCAATCTCATCCCTATCCCTTGAGCACAAGGACATATGTATGATTACATGCAGATGGTTCCTAGATCACCTCCCTTCTCTCCTCCAAGCCCTGGTTCAGGCTCTGCTTCCCCCAGAAACCTTCCTGGACGTTCTGTGTCTGATAGTTCAGGCCTGTGGTTGTCGGGATCACACCCTCACCCCCAAAATGCCTGCATCCTAATTCTTAGAACCTGTGAATATGTTAGGTTCTTTGGCCCAAAGGGGAATCAAGGTTATTAATCACATGTCCTTGAGATGAGGGGTTATACAGGGTTATCCAGCAGGCCCAGTGTGATCACGAGAGTCCTTCAAAGTGGAAGAGGGCGCAGAAGGTCAGCGGCAGGGAAGAAAATGTGATAACAGAACAGAGACAGCGTGAGGACTTGACCTGCTATGCTGGCTTTGCAGATCGAGGCAGGGGCCACGAGCCAGGGAACACGGGTGCCTCTGGAGGCAGGAAACGGCCAGGAAACAGACTCTCCCCAAAAGCCTCCAGATGGAACATATCCTTAATTTTAACCTCCCAAGACCCATTTTGGACTCCGACCTCCAGAACCGAAGACAGCACATTTACATTGCTTTAAGCTGCTAAATCTGTAGTAGTTTCTTAGAGCAGGAGGAAAAAGCTGGTAAGGTCCCCTCCTCCCTGTATTTCGCAGCCTTAGATGCTGACCTCTCTTAGGACTGAGCATTTAGTGAGGGACATTGCTTTCCTGGCTGGCTCGCCACCCTCGGGCTCCTACAGGGCACAGCACCCAGCACGAAGCTGGCCTCGTTAGCTCCACAAAGCAGGCCATCCCTGAGTGAGGAGAAGAAATGAAGCCTGAGTTTCTTTAGCAGAAGGAATAAGGCCTTGTGGGGGCCTTTGGCCTGCCTCAAAACAAGTCACCCGCCCTAGACCAGGCTCTTGAAGGAACCGAGCCTTATTTCATTTGCTCCTTCAACAAACTGAAAACTTCCCCACATCAGGATCTGTGCCTTGGCTCAGGGAATTCAGGGGAAAATCAGACCCAGGCCCTGCCCCAAACCAGTGACATGCTTAGAACCCACAGCACACTCAGTGCAAGTTAATTGAATTATATATATGTATTTTTTTTTTTTTTTAATGGCCAACCAGACCTGTAGATAAGCATCTGTGCCACAGATTTTCCTGCTTTGGAAAGTTCTAGGGTGCAGAGAATGCCTTAGCCCTTGGGTAGGAGTGGAGGACACCAGTGCCCTTTACATTCCCAGGTGTGGCCATGCCCTGGCTGCCTTTGCAGATGTAACGAGACCTGCAGACAACGGGTGGCAGGTGGCCCAAGTGGCCGTCCAATAGAATGATGTGTCCTCAGTGCTGGGATGGCTCTGCCCGCCTGCTTCCTCTCACACACGTCCTTGTCTCCCCAGCGCTGTGTGGGTTGGGAACGTAGCTCGGCGTTTCCTGCTTCCCTTCCCACATCCACACTCCATTCTCTGTTTCGTTCCTTCCACCTAAGACTTGTTCATCTGGGCAGCTTATCGCCCTGGATTGAACGTGTATGCTCCTCTTCCCTAAGTCGTGCGCGTGAAGGCCCCACATCCACATTTCTTAGGCCCCAGATCCAGCCCGGTGGCCCTTGAGGCTCCTACAGGGGCCACACCCAAAGCTAGCCCCTCCGACCCACAGCCCCAATGTGGAAGAGTCTTAGCTGCTAAGGCTTAGAATTCAGTGGGAGTCTCCAGGGAGTTTTAACTCTACAAACAGAACATCTTCCTAATACACTACCGACCACTTTAAAATATTGTTGACAGATCCCCCCTCCCCGCCAAAGGCATCTTAGGCTTCATGTTGGGTCCAGTTGAAAATAATTTTATAGTCAGGTGAGGAAGTGCCCAGAATCTTGGCTGTTGTGTTGCAGGTGTTGGGCTGGGCCGTTTGTCTCCAGCTGGTTAGCGGTTTCACATGGTGGCTGGATCCCTAAAAAGGGCATAAGCCCTAATGAACGAGGGCTTTTTAAAACAATAACAGTAATAATAAATATCCTCTTGTTTGAGGTATGCAGAAAGGTTGCAGAGTCCCTGTACACCTACTTGCCTTCATTGTCAGCATCTTAAATTACCCGCTAGGGTGCACAGGTGCTTGTGGAGCCTTGTCTTGACTGCGTTTGCTGAGGTCTCATTGGTCAGACTGAGCCACGTGACCAAGCCGGGTGTCACGGGGACGGGGACCCTGCCAGGCTGTGGATGTTCTGGGGACGCAGGTTCCTTGGCCGCTGTTTCTGTGGCTCCACCACAGAGAGTATTTTAAATGGAATCGTTTCCAGAATCTGCCCAGGGGCTGGAGTTCAGCATATGACAGCACCTTTGTCCATTTTGGCTACTGTTCTTTTCGTCCATCTTTGTAGCTGAGCGACGGATGTCCTCGTCTGGGGGTTTTCACACCGAGTCGTTCGGTCTGTGAGTCGGGAAGGCAAGCCCGTCAGGAGTCTCCTCCATCACTTCCCAAAGAGCGGCCCTTCCGGACTGTCCTTCAACACTTTGGGTCTAATTCTCAGTAGATTTTACTATGTATTATTATTGTAATTATAGAAATATTCCATTTGTTTTCAGAAAAACCCAAAGACTCGGGTTTTTTGGAAATAAGCAGACACATCCTCTTGGACACACTCTCGTCTGGTACTGGCTCTAGAAGCATGTTGCAGAGCCCAACTTCCCTTTCCTATTCGGGGAAAAAGTACACCCAGGGCAGCTGGGCGGCTCAGTGGTTGAGCATCTGCCTTCAGCTCAGGGCATGATCCCGGGGTCCTGGGATCGAGTTCCGCATCGGGCTCCCCGCAGGGAGCCTGCTTCTCCCTCTGCCTGTGTCTCCGCCTCTCTCTGTCTCTTGTGAATAAATAGACAAAATCTTTTAAAAAAGAAAAAAGAAAGAAAGAAAGAAATGCACCCATTCTGCAGGTGGGATGATTGAGGTGGGTCACTGCTGAGTAGTAACGTTGCAGCTGATACTTAATTAGTTCTCAGAACGTGCCAGGCTCTCTCCTGATTGCATGGCCTTCACGAGCTCACTGTGAGATGGGTAGTGTTTGTTCATCTCAGTTTCCCCATCGGTGGCACAGCAGTGAGAGAGGTTAAGGAGTTTTTCTGAGGTCTCTGGGATGGTAGGTTTTAGAGTCCAGACTTCCTGGATGTCCACTGAGCCTGGTTTCCAAGCCTCTGTTCTTAGCAGATTCCAAGCAGACCCTTCTCTGATTGCTCGGGCCTTGGGGGCAGAGGAAGACAGCGGGATGGGGAGGAGAGGAAGGAGGAGCGGGTGTGGACGTGGGAGCGCAGCTCAGAGACCTGTGGAGGTACAGGGGTCCCTCCCTTTGAGAAAGTTCATGTCACGCCACTTTGCCTTTATGAAAGACCCACATTAGTACTTGGTTTTGCTAACTGAAAAAAACCTCAAGGGATTTATTTTTACTTCTACCAAAAAAAAAAAAAAGTAAAAATAGGATTCAGCATTTGTTTGGCAGCAGGCTGTTGTAGGGGCAGCACGTGTGGCCCCGCCAAGTGCCCCCACCCCGGAACCACGCTCCGCATCCGAGCTCCAGCCGTCAGAGCGTCACGCACATCTGGGAGCATCTATGCTCGTCTCCGATTGTGGGGGGCGTGTCCTAGCAAGATGGGTCCTGAGGTACCAGGAAAGCCTAGGAGGGGTTCTCCTGGGGGTCCGGGAGGGCTCACAACTCTCCCCGTGTAAGTCCATGACAGTCGCTTCTGGGCCCTGCAGCACCGAGGCCCCGGAAGGCTGCCCCGAGGCTGTGCCGCGGCTGCAGACCTTGGGCCTCTGCTGTAGGCGAACCCCCACTCCCTCCCCGGAAGGGCTGGCGATTGGTGGGCTCAAAGGAGAACAAACGTGTGGGAAGAGCCACGTTCCCAAGCACCTTTCCCAGCCGTCGCCCCAGACCTCACTAAATCCTCTTGGAGCCGTGGCCGCCGCCCGTGAAGTGCTGAGCCCACGTCCCCCGGACACGGTCAGGACACGGCCCGGGGCCTCGAGCAGGAAAAGGAAAGCCCGGCTGGCCTGTCCTCGGAGGGGGGCTTTGGTGTGAGCGGGCGGGGAGGCGCCCCGGCTCGGCTGGCGTGAGCGCCGGCCCAAGAGGGCCATGGACACGGGTCAAGTCAGACGGGGGTCTCTCTCTCTTTTTTTTTTTTAAAGATTTTATTTATTTATTCATGAGAGACACACAGAGAGGCAGAGACAGGCAGAGGGAGAAGCAGGCCCCCTGTGGGGACCCCCCCATGCAGGACTCGAACCCAGGACCCCAGCATCACACCCTGAGCCGGAGGCAGATGCTCAACCACTGAGCGGCCCAGATGCCCCTCTGATGGATCTTGACCATGATTTTCCTCAACCTTGGTTTGGGGACACTGTGCTGGCCTCAGAGACCCGGGGCAAGGGCAGGGGTGCAGGGGTGGGGGTGCCCTCCCTGAAGGAGCTGCCCCTGCTGATATCTGGTCAGGAAAGGAGAAGGTGGTCCTTCCCCGCCTCGAGTGAAACACAGGGGACCAGTGGGGAGCAGGGGTCGCCAGCCTTCCCGAGAGCCACCCGGGGTCATTTGCCCTGTGCTGAGCCCTCCACGCACCTTATTTTTGTGGTATCCTCAGAACGACCCCATGACACAGGTGCAGTCTGCCCAGCTACGGTTGGGGAAACTGAGGCTCCAGGAGGATGGTGCGGCCTGCACGTCTCAGGGTTTGACCTTGAAAGCCCGTGCGTGACGCAGATCCGTGACTGCCCACCGCTGGTAGCTCCTGATCACTAGGTATCGCTTTGCTGTTCACAAATCAGGCCCTCGGGGTGGATCTGGGAGCAAAAAAAACACAAAAGATGCATTTCTCGTGGAGCCTGCATCCTAGAAGGGTCCTGCTGTGCAACACCCTGGCCCCAACTCTTTGTGGCATAAAACAACCACCGTTTTCCTTACATGTCATGATTTTGTGTCGGGATGTGGCCAGGCCCAACGGGACGGTTCTGAGCTCCGGCCCAGCCGGCCCTTCTCGGCGTTTGCTCGCCTAGGAAATAAGTGTCGCTGCCAAGATGCGCCGCACGCGGTGGTCGCCGCGGTACCTGTGTCGCCTCCAAGCCCTTAGCGGCCCGCACGACCACCCGCAGGTGCGGGGAGACACGTCCTCCCGGGGGGTTCTGATTGGCCCGACAGCCCCAGAACTGTGGATACGTGTGGCAGCTTGGCGGATCTCCAGATAACCACGCTGAGCGCCACGGCCGGGGAGAAGAAACAGAGGGTGTCCCGGACGATTTTCCCTCCGCGTGAGACCCTAGCAAATGGACGTGAATCCGTAAGGTGCGAGGGCTGAGCGGGCTGATGGCTTCTCCGGGGGATGCCCGGTCAGATGGTGACAGCCGGTGCCAGGCTAGATCCGGACGGCCGACTCCGTGTCACTTATAATCAGTAAAGCTCTATTGAGAGGAGCCTAAGGTGAATCAGGAGTCCCGGGGGTGGGGCGTTTGGGGGCGGGGAGTGGGCCACAGAGGGGACCCAGCCCCTGTACTGTCACAGCCCTGCACGCGGGGCTCCTGGGCTCACCTTCCAGGGACAGGCGGAGACCCGAGAGGTCCCAGGCTACACGCCTGCGGCCCCGGCTCCCGGCCCAGCTCTTTAAATAGCTCCAAGCAGGGGAGCCTGGGGGGCTCAGCAGTGGAGCATCTGCCTTTGCCTTACGGCGTGACCCCAGGGTCCCAGGATCGAGGCCCGCGTCCGGCTTCCTGCATGGAGCCTGCTTCTCCCTCTGCCTGTGTCTCTGCCTCTCTGTGTGTCTCTCATGAATAAATGAATAAAATCTTTTAAAAATAAAAAATCAAGCTCCAAGCACAGGGACTGGCCAGGCGGGGCCACAAGCTACTGCTACTCACCAGGCAAGCTCTCGTGCCCGAGCCTGGCCAATGGCACAGAACGGGGAGAGGCATTTTTTTGGCCCTGAGCTAAAAACTCAGAACAATGTGGAAACTTAGAAAGAAGCACTGCAGGACCGCTCAGGGCCGGGTGCTGTTGGAGAGAAGAGGTGGGGGTGAAACACCCAGCGGCTCCTGGCGCGTATGTAAATGATATAACATTTACGTATTTACTGCACATTTTTATGGGCCCGGGACGCGCGGGCTGTAAATCCCGTGAGTTCTCTCGGGTGACCCCCCCCCCCACCTCTTTTAGACCAGGACTGAGAGAAGGCGCAGTAGCCTGCCGGAAAGGTGGAATTTAGACCCGGGAAGGCGTGCCCGGCTCTAGGACCCGCGTGATTGAGCCAGTAGGCGGCACAGCCCCGTGGGGGGCCCAACGCTGTTTGTTTAAGCGGTTAACAGTTTGTTTTTATGATAAATCGTTGGTGACGTGGATCCTGGGAACAGGCTGGGCCTGTGAATCAGAGGCAGTGGGGCGCATCGGAGCGGGCGGTCCGGAGGCCGCGGCCCTGGCCTGCCCGTTGCCCTTGACCTCTGCAGCCTCTCCTGGAAAATGGGAGGGTTGGGCTGAGTGTTCTTAGGAACCCCGTTGCCACGCACTGCGAGCAGCAGCCTCAGAGTGCAGGGGCCGGAGGGGGCGGGGGATAACCGCCAAGGAAGCCGGACAGGAGCCCGGACAAGCCCGAGGCTCCGACCGCCTGCGGGAGCGTGGAAGGAGGGCACGTCGCTGGTCACACGCGCTGGGCCGCTGCATGCCCCAGGGCCTGCCCCTCACTCCCCCCAGTACCCCAGGCTCAGGGTTTACACGCCCGCTGACTCTGGAGAAGTGGCTCATCTACGAGCTTTGGATCATGAAGATCTAGAAGAATCGTGATTCAGGGTGATTCAGGCCCAAGGGAAGGAAGGAGTCTTGAGCAGGAGCCCACGGCTTCAGGATGGTCGATGCCCCCACCGCTGCCAAGCACCAGGAGGAGGCCGTGCCGAGCTTCCCTTGTCAGGTTTGCTCCTTGGCTGGCCTGGAGACGGGGCCCAGCCAGGGGCAGCCGGAGCGTGGGCCTTCCTGCTGCGATCAACCCGCCCCTCTCCCGGCCCGTGTGCCGCAGCGGGCTCACCACCCGCAGGGGGCTCAGAAAGTGGGCCCTGAGGTGGAGGCATGAGATTGAAAACATCTTGGAGGCTTTGAGCCCGTCACTTCCCAGGGGAGTGGCTGTTGACTGCACATTTTAGGGCCAGGAGCGTCTGGAGAGCAGGGTCCGAGGCATCTTGTCTCTGTATGTCTGCGACCTCCGTCCTGTTGCTAAGCAGTACGCAGGGCTGCGGCCAGGAGGGACCGAGCAGGGACGAGGTGCTTGCGGGGCCCCTCGGGCTGGCACTGAGCAGCTGCTCAGGACCAGGGACGAGCAGGGTGAGGGCCCACGGCCCCCAGGCACGGCTCCCAGGCTATCACAAATTCCGGAAGGTCCTGCCTCATGGGGCAGTGGCCCCAGGGCTGGCTTCTCCGGTTCTGTGACCTGTGGGTGCCATCCCGAGCGCCGAGCGCCGACCTTTGTCTCCCGCCACAAAGACCGGTGGAATGCGTCGTGCTCCCCTGCTTCTGAGTCATTCAAGGAATCTGCGCTGGGCACTGGGGTCAGTGGAGAGGAAGCGCACACCCCTTTCTTCCTCATAGTTTAGGTGGCTGCAGATTGGGGGAGACGCACTTCCTTCTTGGGCAGACCGGCGGGGGGTGGCCCTGGGTGGCACCCCGGGGAGGACCGGGGGCTGTGGGCGGTCCCACCAAAGCCGGGCCGCTTCTGGCTGAAGGAGCGAGCGTGGCTTCGGAGGACAGACCGACCAAGCCCGTCGAGGGCCCGGCCCCGCACCGCCCTGCCAGTGCCCGACCTCTCACCTGCTCCCCGGGGCTGGGCTGAGCGCCCAGGTGAGCCTTAAGCCCGCCGGCAGGTGCATGTTGGTGTCTTGAGGGCGGGATTTCTGCTCCAGGCAAAGTCTGTGTCCCCGAGGGCTCCCGTCTTTGTCCCATCCCCAGCCGTGGCTCTTTCAGTCCTTGGGCACTGCACGCAGAGTCGGAACGGTTCTTCTGGATCTTCACAGCCCAGAGCTCGTGGGCGAACCAACGGCTTCTCCAGGCTCAGGGCCTGCGAAGGTTGATGGCTGTTGTTTGGGAACAGGACTCTGGAGGCTCATCAGAGCCCCTGGGTCCGGGGGAGGAGCAGAGGGAGGAGCGGGTTGGCCGTGTTTTGCTGGATGTCAGGATTATCAAAGGCACCTGGTGACTTGCTGGATTATGAGTGTGGGGTCAGTTACAGGTGTGCGATCCCTGGATGGGCGTGTTGTGTCCCCTCCTCAGATGACAGGTTCCCCCTTTATGGGATCTTCCATACCCACCAGTGAAGCCCCTAGAGAGTCGTCTGCTTGTTGGAGCTCCTTTCCACCAAGAGGGCTTCTTCTTCTCACTCTTCTGGAAGCTCAAACACCTGCCCCCCACCAGGCTGGAGCAGATTTAAGGAGCAGTTTCACGTTGGTGCTGGTGGCCGCGGGGCACCTGGAGTGCAGGCTGCAGGCGCTGCTTGCCGCATTACTCCCCTGCGGGTGTGGAGGGGCAAGGCGGCCTTTCCAGGCTGCTCCCCACAGGGGACACGATGCCAAGACACGGTGGCCTCTGTTGGTGAATAATTTGGGATTGGGATTTACAGGGAGAGGGCAGTGGCCCGCGGTAAGGGGGCTTCCCCCCTGCCATGTTCACACTCTGGGGGGGCTCCAGGAGCAGGGCCAGCGGAGACGTCCCTGTTCATACCGACCAATCAGAAGGGAAGGGAAGGTGCTCCTCTGAGTTTCTGAGGTCAGCCCAAGTTCTCAGGAAAGAAATGAAGACCAGAAGGGAGGGGATGGATGTCTGGGTGGCTCAGCGGTTAGGTGCCTGCCTTCAGCCCAGGGCGTGATCCTGGGATCGAGTCCTGTATCGGGCTCCCTGCATGGGGCCTGCTTCTCCCTCTGCCTGTGTCTCTGCCTCTCTCTGTGTGTCTCTCATAAATAAATAAATAAAATCTTTAAAAAAAAAAAAAAGAACTAAAAGAAAACCGGAAGGGAGTGTCCTCTGCTGAACACCTGCAGAGTGCCGTCCACACGGGGAAAGCCACCGGTAGCTCGTGGCATCCTCCCCACCGTCCTACAGGATACCTCAAAGTCTCCCTTTTATGTGTGAAGAACAGAAGCTCCCGAGGTCGCGTGGGTGGCAGAGACAGGACCTGGCTCCCCTCGAACCTTGGGCAGGTTGCTCGCCCGCCCCGTCTCCATGGGCAGCGCAGGGATTATAGCAGCACCTGCCCCACAGTCCTGAGGGTTAAATGAGAAAATTCATAGAAAGAGATTAGAACAGCAAGATCCATTTAGGAAATACCAGCTGCTCTTCCTTTGTCGTTATTCTTTTACTGAGCCCAGTGCGACTGTACCATTGATGCTCCAACCTGGGAGGGCTTCACAGGAGAGGGAGGGCCTACGAAAGCTGTACTGGGACCAGAGGAGTAAACTGGGACTGTCCCAGACAGACAGGACCCGTAGCCCTTGAGCGACACACGGGGTCCGAGTAGGTGGACAGATGCCGGGCAGGCACTCCGGGTCAGGGGGTGACCTAGGCCAAGGTGTGGAGGTTGGATGCTCGTGGTACCCGCAGGTGACCGTGAGGGGGCCAGCCGTGGAGCTCACCTGCCCTGCTGGACAGGAAGAGGAACTTCTCCGCTGCACCCTTGATAAGGAGGGTTCCAGGCTACTGCTGTTACGCACCCACAGGGCCCCTGTGCGTCCCAGTGGAGCCAAGCGCTCTGGGGAGTTGGGTTCCCAGAAGGGTCAGAGCAGCCTCCCCTCTGGAATAGTGGAGTCCAAGAGATGCTCGGGGAAGACCTTTCCCCAGAGAGAGGGAGGAAGGTGGCCGGGACCTGCAGACCAGGCTCTGGGGGCCAAGACGTGCCCCCAGCTAAGCTGGAAGCTGGTCCCAGACCCATGTCCTGACTCCCGGCCTCGCCGAACACTTAGTGGGGTCCTCGCTTTTTACTGTCTCTGTTCCTAAAATAGATTTCTAAAAACTATAATGGAATCTTGACCAGTAGAGGAGGATCTTAGCTCAAAAAATGTAGACCGATCACCAATCTGTAAATGTGGGTTTTCTTAGGCATTAATGGGGCTCCCACTACCCTGTGTGGAGTCTTGGTGCAAATTAGAAACAACCATACAGATGAAGAAAACACACCCCTTCCCATCAAACACAGTCCTATGGCCCTACTGATGCCTGAAGTGTCTCTGGGCCCTTAAAATGCAGTCCTTGGGTGGAGGTGAGCAGGCTTGGACCTGGGAGAGTCGGACAAGGGCTCCCCTCCCATCCCCTCTGAGTCGAGGTGACTGTTGTTAGCATCCCGAGACCTCGGGAGTGCCTGGCACGGGGGCCAGCAGGAGCTGGTGACCCTGTAACGGCCGGGAGGACTGGAGGCACAATGCTGGATCTCTCCACCACCTGGATTTTCTTTTTTTTTTAAGATCTTATTTGTTTATTTTAGAGAGAGAAGAGTATGCAAGTTGGGGAGAGGGAGAGGCAGAAAGTCTCAGATCTACGCTGAGCATGGTGTGCGGGGCTCAGCCTCACGACCCCGAGACCATGACCTGAGCTGAAACCAAGAGTCGGACACCACCAGCTGAGCCACCCAGACGCCCCTCACCACCTGAATTTCTAAAGACACCTGCCTGTGGCCCATGAGCCTCGTACAGGACATGCAGGTGCTCCCTCAGAAAAAGAAGTTCCAGTTAATAGCGACAGCTCACCCAGGCTCCCTCCAGCCAGCACCCTTGGCCACTTGCTCGGAGCACTGTTTAGAGAGCTCTTCCCACGGGAGGAGCCTGGCAGCTTGTCCTTGATCATGAGAACGAAAGGCCAGAATATTGCTGTTGCCTGTCGGAGACACAGCAGGGAGCTTTTTTACCCCAGAAATGAGAAGGGCCCGCTCCTGAGGTTTGTCCAGACACCAGAGCACTCCTTCCCCTTACACCAGTTCTCGCATTTCATTTTGAGCACCACTTGTCCGCCTTGTTGGTGCCCAGGTGGGTGGGCACAGCGGGGTTATGTACCACCCTCCTGCCCCTGCTGGATGCCCAGCCTGGCACATCTGGGATGAGCCCCGGACTTGGCCCGGAGGCCAGAGCCTTCATCCCAGGGCTGCAAGTAGAAGCAGTAAATTAAGAAGATGCAAATTTAACCCCCCCAGAGATGTTATTGTTCACGTCTCAGATTGGTGAAAATGCAAAGGTCACACCAACATGCCTGTGGGAAATAGCACTCTCACACACGATGGGCAGAAAGGCCGGACGGTATGACCCCAGGGGGGCAAATTGAGGTACATCGAGCAAAATCCCATATGCATTGCCCACTGACCCACTTCGAGGATAAGACATGGCGAGTATGAAACGAGCTTCTCTATGCTCCTCATAGACTGCATCCGAGGCTTAAAGAACGAAGAACGGGAAGCCCGTCTTGAAGTTTAAATAGATTTGCGGATAGTGTTCTTGGTATAACAGCTCCGGGCTTACTTTGTTACCATGGAATAGAGCAAATAGGTAAACATACATTGTCAGGTACCGGGACTGTCTCTGTGGGAAACGGGAATTTGAAATGGGAGCAGGTGTTGGATGGGAGCTGGAGGCATCGATGTGCTCTTGATTTTATTTATATGTATATTGTGTGCATCGATTTTATACATGTGCACGTAGAGCTAAGATTGACAAGTCGCAACCACAGAGAGGACGGGGAAGCAGTGACCCGGGTAGCAGCGCACACGCCTGGGGCCCACAGCCCTGTTTCTCAGCGCTGCTCCCCCCGTGGGAAGGAGCAAGGGGCTCCTTAGGCCCACCTGCAGGATCCCAGGTGTCAGGCAGTGCAAAGTAAGAAGGTGTGACGAGAACATTGTAGAAAGCAAGGGACGGACGAGTCAGGGACCGGGCCCTGGTTGGAAGAGAGGGCTGCCGCCACGGGTGAGACCGTGGAACATCCGAAACAATGAGAAAATGAGACTCTTCACGGGGGACGGAGGGGAGAAGGGAAAGCTAGTCAGTAAATGTGTAATCAGCGAGAAAAGCACCCGCGCCGGCAAATGGCCCTACTGTGGGCCTCCTGATAGGACCCAGCCAGAGGACACAACGTCACCCGTGGGTTGGTTGGATTGGAAGCAGGGCAGCTTCGGCGTCACCAAAGACCCACAGAAGGCAAAGGGAACCCCCGAGGTTGAAGGAGAACCAGGAGTCGGGGTGGCTCCGTGGCATGTGTGACTTTGCTTGGGACCGTGGCCCGGGGGGTGGGAAAGCCCCAGAAGCCGGGGATGCGGTTCCATCGGTTCCATCGGTTCCATCGGTTCCATCGGTTCCATCGGTGGTGGCGCACAGCGAGGCAGCCCTGCCTCAGCCCCAGACGCCTCCCCCAGTGGCGCCCTGCGCTGGCCCCGGGCCGGGAGCAGATGTTAAGCCTCGTTTGCAGATAGGAAACGCGTGTACACTGATATTGCTTCCCTTGATGAATATTTTAATATTAAAGCAGCAAATCCCAGAAAGTGCTGACCTGCCGCTCTTCTTGGTTGGCGCGTTCGAGGCAGTTGTACCGGCCTGCTGGGGGCCAGCCTGAGCGCGGGCCACGGGAGGAGCACGGGGCGCCTCGAGCGCGGTGTGGGTGCGCCCGCCCCTCCTCCAGTGGGATTCGCAGGACCTCGGGGATACCGTCGCCATCCGCCTCTGAAGTCCCCCGAGGACAGTGGCTCAACTCCAGATCTCCCAGTCTAAGCTGTGTGCCGGGGGCCGTGGGACTGTGTTGGGATCCTGGCTGGCCACCTCCCCGGGGGCTGCATCTACCCAAGGCTGAGTGATGAGCAGGTCCTCAAGAAGCCACGGCTGGTGCTGCCTTTTCCGTGTTCGATTTAATCAAATGCACAACACCGGGCACCGTGCCAGGTATCGGAAGCGCAGAGAGTCGCTCGTTCCAGAAATATCGATGGACCCCTGGCCACATGCCAGGCCCAGGGCTAGGTGCTGAGCATATCGTGGAGAGCAGAACAGCTCAGCAGTTTAGAGGGGGAGTCAAGTAATAAATTAGTGAACAGACGAGGAAAAGATAAGATAGAAGCACGTGCCATAAGGGACTAAGAGGGGGCGGCTTGGAAGGCTGCGGGGGGGGGGGGGGGGGGGGGGGCGTGGCTCGCAGTAGTGGCCCAGAAGGCCTCTCTGAGGCAGGGGCCTCCAACTCAAGGCTGATGGGGAGGCATCAGGGGGGCAGCCCGCCAGGCGGGGGGACAGAGAGGCCGGTGTGGCTGGAGGGCGAAGGACAGGGAGGGACAGGGCGATGACGACAGGCAGGTTCAGGCGGGGCTTCGCCATCCCAGTGAGGCGTCAGATTTTTTTATTTGGGCTGGTTTTAAGCAGGGAAGCAGCTCAACCTGATTTGCATTTGAAGCAGCCCCCCTGGCCGCCCTGTGCAGAAGGGACCCGGGTAGGGGTGGTCGTAGGAGGCTCTCAGGAGGCTACTGCCATCCTCCATCCTCCAGCACGACAGGTTTGGAGAATCCACCTGACTTGCTGGCAGATCAGATGCGGGAGAGAGAAGACAGACATCTCCCAGGGGTGTGGCTGGGCCCCTGGAGGAGGGGCAGTTCCTCCTCCAGCCTGCGGGCGTGGGGAGCCCTGGCAGGCTTTCAGGCAGGGCGCGCTGGGGTCCCACTGGGGTCTAGGAAGCCAGCCCGGAGGTATAGACGCAGAGTCCAGCCGGGAGCCAGAGGCCTGGCCAGGGAGGAGGGGAGGGAGGGCAGGTGGGTCTCCCTGCAGAGGATGCAGTAGGCAGGGGCGGGGCCTGTTTCCTCCTCATGTGTGGCCTCCAGCCCCTCACCAGGGGTCCTGCACGGTCACCTCCTCCTCCTGGCTTCCTGCATCTTCCTTCAGGGGAGGGAGAATGTGCCTCTCCCCTGTGGGGACGACGTTCCCAGGCAAAGCAGCATTCCCACGGCTTGGCATCTGGGTTTCCACCCCCACCCGGCCCGCCCTCTCCTCCCAGCCTGCAGGAGCAGAGCCGGCCTCGGGGAGGAGTGAGGACTGCCCTGCCCAGCCCTGCTGGAGGGGGTTGTAATTAGAAACAGGGTGGCTGCTTAGACTAATGATACTCCACTCTCAGAATTGCTGTCCTAGGCTCTGGCTTTCCTGAAGCCAGAAAATCCAATAACCCCGGGTTACGTTCAGTCCGGATATAGTGCTGATTGGATTTGTGAAATCCATCCAGCGAGCTGTATTCTGATCATTACCTGTTTGGCGGAGGGGGGTGGCGGCTGTCACTCAGCCGGTGGACAGCAAGTTCGCCCCCAAGGGCCCGCCTGACCCAGGTGGGGTCGGGTGTGCAGCCCAGCCCCGGAGGCCGTGGAATTGAGGGAAGACGGCTGCTGGCTCCTGCCCTCACGCCGTCAGCCCCAGCTCTGAGCACACTGCTGCTGCGTGCAGGACCCCCTCCCCCGCTCTTGGGGTCCCCACACGCGACCGTCTCCTGGACAGCGAGCTTTCCCAGAGCCGCGTGCACCCCACCTTCCCAGCCAGGCTCCAAGGAGCACAGGTCAGCATTTCCTAAATGACTCAAGGTCACCCGGGAATATTCATTTCTGTACTTGGGAAAATGTGGTTGCACAGTCCGTTTGCACCGGGTTCTCTTAGCCTTCCTCTCAGACTGCAGCCTGTCACTTGTCTGTTGTCACCAGGCTGCCTCTTGGCATCGATGGAGGCCATAATGTGCGGAGGCTGGGATTGCAGGAGCTGGGTTCAAATCCTGGGACCTTGCAGGATCTTGCACCCATCCCTCGGCCCCTCTGAGGATCAGTTTGTTCATCTGCAAAGTAGGGAGGACACCGGGACCTGCCTGGAAGCGGGGCAGGGGAGATGGATTGTTAGCTCGGCCAGCTGCCCGGGGCACGAGCAGCCCCCAGGACCAGAGGGACACCTTTACTCTTGGTCCCTTCTTGCTCGCCCCGCCAGGCTTCAGACCCAGCACGGAGCAGCCCGTGAGCCCCCAAGGCCACTGCTGCAGCAGCAGGAGGACGCTGAGGGGACATGGGAGCCTGTGGGAGCCCCGTGCGCTGGACCACGGGCAGAGAGGGAGAATCCGAGCTCCGCATAGCACCTCCATGTGCACTTCTGCTGGGATGTGACCCTCCCGGGACTCCCCCAGGTGCCAGCGCCGGGCTGGGCCCAACTGTCCCACTGGGCAGCGAGGCCTGGGAGCTCATGACTTCCCCACGGCCTTCCCGCAGAGCCCGGGTGCATCCAGCGCTCACCGTTCCCAGCTCCACGGCACCGGGAGCCCAGGGCACCACGTCCCTGAGCTGGGCCTCCGTCCCCATAGCCCGGCTGTCAGAGAGGCGGGAACCAGCGCTCGGCCCCACGCCAGCCTCCAGCCACCGGTGGGGCCGGCCATGGCTCTGCCCTTCTCACCCATTCTGCTCCTTAACTGGCTTCTCCTTCCCTGCCCTCAGCATTTTGTGCAAAGCAGCCGTCTTGCCAGAAGCCCCTTCCTGCCCGGCCCAGGCACCCTCAGGCAGCGCCAGCGCCGTTGCTTATTCGTCTTTTCCTTCAGTTATTCCGGGCTGGAAAGCTGCTGACCCACAGATACGTTCTGTTGAGCCTGTGCGCTGCTTATTTCGTGTTTGAATGTGTTGCCACTGTTCACAAGTCAGAAGTGATTCACAGTGCGGATTTCCACCTTTTTTTGGAAAACAGGCAGGTCTAACCCCCCCCCTCGGGGCCCTGATGCATCCGATGGGCAGCCCGCTGGAGCCACCCCCTTAGACAACTTGCGGCACCCCGCCCAGCCCCCTCTGCCCGGCCTCTGTCCCCCGGACCAGGCACGCCAGCTTGCAGTCTCCTCCCGCCAGCAGAGCTGGCCCAGCCCTCTGGGCCCGCAGTCCTCGGTCCCCCACCCGCACCCTTCGATGTGCTCTGGGTCACCCGGTGGGCTTCTCTCTCGCTTCCCTCTGCAGCCACAGCCTCTGCCTCTGCTTCCTGACCCCCCTCCCTCTCTCTCACTCTCCAGCCGGCAAGCACAGTGACTCACACCTTCCCCTTCACTTCCCGGGTCCCTTCGCAGGTGGCTGGGCGTGTGGCTGAGTCATCACCGTGTCATCAGAAGCCCGCTCGGGGCCTGGCCTGCCGTGGCTGCTCCAGGAGTGGAGAGCACGTAGCATGAGGTGCTAAGGAAGATACCAGGTCCCCCCACCCCACCCCTTCACTGCTACCCTCCCCTCCGAGGTGCAGGCAGAGACGGAGCCGCCCGGCCTGGAAGAGGTCTTGCAGGGACACGCTTTGCAGCAGGGTGCGCCGACCGGCCCGGGAGATGCTGCCGGGGGACGCCAGCCGCATCCCTGTGCTTCCTCCCGCCAGCTGCTCCTGGTCTCCCCAGGAGGCCTGCCCTCTGCACCCCCCCATCCCTCCAGGTACTCTCAGTGTCAGGCCCAAGTGGTTCCCTTCACAGTACATTTCATAGTTTTTCTGACTATTTTCCGCATTTGGGCTCTTGGTTATTTGCTGTCAGCTGCCAGAGGGCAGAGGGGTCATGCCTGATGTATTTCTGCTCTGTCCCCAGCAGCCAGACCACAGATAGAATGTCGTGGGCTCTCGGTGAGCAAGCCAACAGACCAGTGCTCGGCCAGGAGCAGCTAACGCGTCAGGCTGGCTCTGCGGAGCAGCCCCCCGAGGATGGGGGCCAGGGCCTGGGCTGAGGGTTGGCAGCAGGACCCAGAGCCTCGGAGGCTGAGTAGGACCTCCAGAGAGGCCCCCTCCAGTCCCAGCTCGGCTGCTTCGTTGCTGTGTGGCTTTGGGCAAGGTACTTAACCTCTCTGGGCCAGAGCATTCCAACTCGTGGGAGTTAATGCAGGGAGGTGGGTAAGGCATTCGGGGGCAGTACCTGGAAGCCGAGCACCCCGTAAACAACTGTCCGGAGGTGAGCCCGACTTTTGAGTGTGTGTGGTTTTTTTTTTTTTAATTTTTATTTATTTATGATAGTCACAGAGAGACAGAGAGAGAGGCAGAGACACAGGCAGAGGGAGAAGCAGGCTCCATGCACCGGGAGCCTGATGTGGGATTCGATCCCGGGTCTCCAGGATCGCGCCCTGGGCCAAAGGCAAGCGCCAAACCACTGCGCCACCCAGGGATCCCATGTGTGTGGTTTGGAATGAGGCAGACGGGAGGCGGAGATGTGGGTCTATGCCCTAGGGATGAGGTAGGCTGTGGATACGGTCCTGGATCCTCTCTTACCCTGTCCTCCTTGCTCTCCGCAGGTGGGAACTGGCTCAGGGGCTCCCCAGCCAGCTCGGGGCACAGTGGGAGGTGGGCCGTCTCCTGCTGCTCAGGGACTGACGTGGTTCTGTAGCAAGAAGACGCTCCAGAGGTTGACCTGCGTGGGTTTGGGGATTACCTGCCGTGTGGGGGCCCGGGCCCTGTGCTCCTTCTCCCCGTATCAGCTCAGCCCAAGGAGCCGTGAGGACGTTGCTAACTTCTCCCGGGAAGACAGGCAGAGCGAGCCCACCCAGCGGACGGGGCTGCGGGGGGGCGGGGCCTCCAGGGGTCACAGGGGGCCGGGCCCTCGGCTTCTGTGCTGTTCCAGCCCAAACCCTCTACCTGGACGCACGCATCAAATCCCCGCTGCATCCTGAGGCAGGTGCTCCCACTGGCTCCACTTTACTGATGAGGAAACCGAGGCACAGAGGGTTGAGATCTCTGCTCGGCGGAGCCTGAACGCGGACCCAGGCTGTCGGGCTCCAGGGCTTAGCACCTCCAACCACTCGCTCCCCCGGGAGCTGGAGTCCGCGGGTGTTTGTCAAGGTCACACCCAACCGGTGGTAGTGTAGGTGGCAAGGTCGAAAGGACACGCTGGTCTTAGAGTCACACGGACCTGGGAATCCCTGCTGCGCGGCTTTAGGCAAGTCACTTCACCTCTCCGAGCCTTCATCTTGCCTTGAGGACAGTGGACGTGAAAACGCCCCCTTTGCGGGGGGACAGGAGGAGGGGCGCAGGCGAAGCCCTCCCAGAGGTCACCCCATGAGTGTGCGCGTCCTCCCCTTCCCCGGGGCTGCCTCCCGCCCGGTGCCTGAGCTGCAGGCGCTGGCTCCTGTCCAGAGCCTGACCTTGGCCTGGAGTTCCGCGGGGACTTCGGAAATGGCCTTGGCTGCCGCCGCGGAGAGCGCTGCCCCGAACCGCTTGCAGATCAGAATCTCGGGGCGCCCCTTGCCAGGCCTTTCATGTCGCTACTTTATTTCACAAGAGCCCCGGTGTTTGTTTAGCAATGGAAGGTATTTTTAGAACTTAAAAGTAATTCTGCTCTTCGAGGAACAAGCCTGCGGATGGAGCCTCATCTGGAGCCAGGCCGGAGGCGTGTGGGCGCCTTGCCCTGGGTCTCCCCACCTCCGCGCCACTGGGTGCCGGATACCTCAGTCTGCCCTGCCTCGGCTTGGCTCTGTCCTTCGCACTGGTCTGGCTTTGGGGGGTGCTGGCTCGGGCGGTGGGCTGGGCGACGGCCCCCCTGGAACTGGAGATGTTACCTGGCGTGGCAAAAACCACTTCACAGTTAAGGATCTCTTTTTTTTTTTTAAGATTTTATTTATTTATTCATGAGAGACACCGAGAGAGGCAGAGACACAGGCAGAGGGAGAAGCAGGGTCCCTGCGGGGAGCCCGATGTGGGACTCGATCCTGGGACCCCGGGGTCACGCCCTGAGCCAGAGGCAGACGCTCCACCGCTGAGCCCCCCCAGGCATCCCCACAGTTAAGGATCTCGAGGCCGAGGCTTATCCTGCATTATCAGGTGGACCCGATGTGGCCACAAGGCCCTGGTCCCAGGGGGGCAGGAGCATCAGAGAGAGAGAGAGAGAGAAGAATCGGGATGTGAGGATGGAAGCGGAGGTTCAGAGTCAGGTTGCGCTCGTGGCTCTGCAGGGCTGGCTTTGGAGACGGAGGCAGCGCCCCGAGCCCCGAAGCGGGCGCCTCTCGAAGCTGGGAAGGCAGAGGAACAGACTTCAGCAGCTCCTGGCCCAGAGCCTCCCGAAGGACCCCGGCCCTGCCAGCACCTCGTTTGGTCCAGGACGCCCGATTGAGGCTCCTGACCTCCAGAACCAGAAGACGGTAAACGTGTGTCGTTTCAAGCGTGTGGCCGTTTATTAGCACAGCAGCGGGAGCCTAGTACCAGCCCCACACCCACCCCGGCCCCGAGCACCTCCGTCCGGGCCAGGGCTGCGGGGACGCCGAGCCCCAAGGATTACCTCTGCGAGCCGGAGCTCACCTGGGATTCTTGGGAGGAGTTCCTGGGAACGTAAGGCCCTGACCCGGCCCCTGGTGCTCAGCACGCATGAAAGTATTACGGCGTCGTTGTCCTCGTCGTGCGTGTCGTCTGCAACAGAGAAGCAGGTTGGGGTGCGGGCAGCACAGCGGCTGTGGGTTTGGATCGAAATTGCTGGAATCTGAGTTCAGATTTGAGCTTCACCCTCCCCAGGGAGGCTTTGCAGCGAAGCTCAGCCAAGTTGCTGGGCCTCAGTGTCCCCCCCGTAGGAGGGGAGGGCAGTGCCCACGGGGGCCGGCTCGGCTCTCAGCCTCCAGGGTGAGCTGTTTCCACGGGCAGCAGCTTCCCCCGGCGTTAGTGCCGGGAGCTGAGAGTGCCCTAGCAGGGCTCCGTGTCCCACCGGAGGGCTCCAGGGTAGGAGCTGGCCTCTGCGGGCTGCCGAGGCGGAGGCCTCCGGAGGTCACGGATGACACACCTGGGGCAGGACTGATGCCTGGACGTGGGTCTCGGATGTTCCCTGCCGCGGCCACAACGCGCCTGTCCTGTTGGTGAGGACACAGATTGGCCCAAGGGAGTCAGAATGGGTTCAGCGGAGTCTGCGGAGAGAAATCCGGGTGCGCCGCCTGCCCACCCTGCTGCCCGGTGGGTTTGGGCAGGAGCCGGCGGGTCTGCGGCCACATGGGCGAGGACACCGGGGCGCCTCGGGCTCTGAGCCCCCCTCCCAGAGATGACGGCGTGGGGGGCAGGAGCCCCTGCGCTGATTCAGGCCGCCCACGTGCACGCCTCGCTGGGCCCGTCGCTCTCCGAATGCCCTTGGGCGAGTCACGTAACTTCCAGGAACCTCAGGTTCCCTCTCAAAGGAAATCAGCACCGTCATCACCTTCTTGGTCTCACGCACCCGGAGCCCTCCCTGCGTGCCAGGCTCTGTCCTGACTCTCGAGAACGATACTGGCTCTGACTCCCCACCACGGACCCGTGGGGCGGGTGCTCTGGTTTCCCTCCGGTGAGGGAGGGGCCCAGAGGAGCAAAGGAAGGTACCAGAGGCCGCACCCAGGGACTTGGACTCGGGTCAGCTGGCACTTGTTCGGCCCGCGGCCTCCCCGTCGGGGCTTAGCAGGGGGCCGTGAGCACCCCCAGGACCTGGCTGGCGACGCGTGCAGGATGCGAAGCGCCGTGCGGGGATCGGTCCGCGCCCTAGCGGCTGGCTACTCGGGGATCTGCCCAGGTTAACAGAGATGCCTGGTGACGTGCGTCCGGGGCCCTGGGGCAACATCCAGCCCCGTTCTAGCATGACGGGGGCTGTGGAAGCCAGTGCGGGGTTTTGTTGTGAGCGTTGCTGCGTGTCATCGCGAGGGCCCTTCCTCATCTCCCAGCCCGGGACCCGCATGCACACCGCACACCCGCACACCCGCACACCCGCACACCCGCACACACACTCCCCTGGGAGTCAGCAGTGTCTGCCCAGGTGTCTTTCACCTGCGTGCTGCTCCAGCTCCATTGCAGGGAAGCGGGGCTTGCCCCCGCTCCCGGGCGTCACCGTCAGGTCCCCCCACTTGGTCTGCCCCAGGAACTGCCTCTTAAACGTCCTATGTCCTGGTTTACACCCAGGCTGGTGGCGTCAGCTCCCGGGTGGCAAGCCCAGGGGCCCGTGGCCCTACTTGGGGAAGGACCGGGTGAACCTGGGCCCGCGCACCCCAGGCCGTGGCTCGTGTCACGTGTGAGCCGCGTGACCCTGACCTAATGTCTTCGCCAAGCCAGGCCTCGGCTCCTTCATCCGCACCACCGGGGTGATTCCACAAGGCTGTTGGAAGGTCGTCCCAGACGGGCCCGTGTTTCAGTGGTTCTAAATCTGAACCAGGGTCTGAAGTCAGGGTGCGTCCCCCCGGGTGATGGGTCAGAGTTTCATTGGCGGTGTTTCCTGATGGCCCCTGACATGCGGGTGCATGCTACACCTGCCAGCTCCCGAGACCCGAGGACGTCCCCCGGGGATGGGCTGGACATGCCGAGCACCAGCACGTAGCCGAAGGAGCCCCAGGCTCGGGTCTCATCTCAGCCCTGCCGCTTTCTGCTGTCAGGAGGTCAGGGCACGTCCCTCACCGTAGCACGGGGACAATGGCATTTCCTCGGAGTTGTTTTGAGGGTGAGCCTGTGTGAATCCCCCGGCGTGAGCCCAGGCGTGTGGCAGGTGATTTTGTCCACCGTCTTCAAGAAGGTGAGACTGTGTCTCTTCATAGTCATTCTCCGGGGAAACTAAGTCTGGGGTCAGAGGTGCTTCCAGCGTTGTGCTTTGTGGAGTCCAAGTCACTTAGATCCTGTGCCTCAGTTTCCTTGCCTGTAAAATGGACATAATAATAGTGCCTACAGCCACAGTGGCTGTGAGAATTCACTGAAACAGCAGAGAGTACCTGTTATTTTTTTTTTTTCAAGATTGTATTTATTTATTTGAAAGAGAGAGAGATAGAGCACGAGCCAGGAAGAGAGGGAGAAGCAGGCTCCTCGCTGAGCGGGGAGCCCGACGCAGGCCTCAACCAGGACCCCGGATCATGAGCTGAGCCGAAGGCAGATGCTTACCCGACCGAGCCACCCAGGCGCCCCGAGTACCTGGCACTTCGAGTGCACTCGTTGGGGGCATAAACCAGGCGCCTAGGCACCCAGTTTTCATTAATGCCCTCGGTACTGGTGATTGTCCTGAGCTGGGGATACGGCGGGGAATGGATCCAGGTGCCTTGAGACCTCGCAGCCTCATACACATTGAGGAGGAGAACATGCAAGCCAGGCCCAGCCTGAGGATGCCAGGCACTGTGGCCGACCCGCATCCAGAGCACGGGGCGTTCTCGGGCACAGAGACTCACACTGTATTTTTACAGATACACTTTCAGAATTTAAAATCATCATTCGTTTTATTTGGAAAAAGACATGTTTTTTTTTTTTAACTTGTGCTAAGTATTTTGTCTTTGCAGATTGCTGGGCGTGCACCTGGCCCCCCGGAGTCTGGTCTCACCGACTCCAAACATCGGCCAGTGTTTGCCGTCTAGTCACGGGGTAGGTGCCGTCTGTTAGCACACGCCCCCTCCTCTACCCTGACTGCCCCACTTTCCCTGGGCTCCCAATTAGCCAGAGTCGAGCCTACCCCTTCCCATCTCCTTCTGAGTTTAAATTTGAACCTGAAGAGGATTGCTGTTTACACTGTGGCAGCCAGGAAATTAGTGCCACGCTGTCGTCCCTCCTGCAGTGGGACGGGCACCTCGGGGGACTTGGTGACGCTTGGGTTTTTCATTCTCCTTCCACTTTACCATGCGGGGACCCACACATAGCCAGGCAGGTGGGTCTTGGGGTGGCTGGAGGGTCGGAGGTGTGAACCATTGAGCCCCTGGCCCGAGAACTGTGTCCAGAGACAGGTTCCTCTGCCACGAGACTTGGCAGTGCTGCGGGCTGCGGATTCCACCCCCCGGCCAGCCCTGCTGTCCCAGTGAACGCTTCATGAATAGAAAACAGAAGTCAGACACCTTACAGTTGACAAAACGGATGCATCCAGCATTTTGTTTAAGCAAAAGAGGATTCCTGTAGCCGGAAATAAGACTGGGGTTGGTTGGCGCGGGCTTTCCAGGCCAGGGGAGGTTGTGCTAGGTCTTTGTCGGGCTGAGGGAAGGAAGGAGCTCCCATCTCCGCCTGCAGGAGTCTGTGGCGACCCGGCAGGTGCCTTTGCATATAGTAGCTGCTTGCTGAGTCCTGGAGGGATTGGATTGGACGTGAACCGGGGAAACCAGGTGGCTCAGGCTGGTGCCGTGGGACCCGCTCGCAGAAGGGCAGGAGCTCTCCCTCTGTGTCCTCCGGTCACAGTGAATCCTGTGCACAAGCCTCATAGACCCTGGTGGATTAGCTGGAGAATGCGGGCAGTAATGATCGCACACTCACTCATTCATTCCACAGATGCTGACCGACCGAGTACCTGCTGTGTGCCAGGCGCTGTTCTGGGCGCTCAGGGTACAGCAGGTAATAGAGCAGACAGACCCTCTGTCTCAGAGATGCCATTCTACTAAGGGTGTGCAGTAGACAACAGACGTGCCAAGAAAGTAAAATACGGGGGGTAGTGGTTGGTACTAGGTGCTGAGGAGAGAAAGCAGGGAAGAAGAGCAGCGGGTGAAGTGGCACTTCTAGAAACTTCCAGGGCAGGAATGATGTCACTAATAACAACAAGAGCTGAGTTTCCTTAGTGCCTTCTCGAGTCCAGGCTCCTGCAAAGAACTCGAGACACTCATGTAGCAGCCCTGAGACTCACCCAGGGAGGGCCGGAAGCCTCGGGATCCGGACGACGGACGCGCGGGCCAGGAGCACGGCCGTCACCGTCCTGCTGCCCCACGTCCGTCTGCAGACAGCATCGGGTTCCCTTGGCTGTGAAATGGGAAGGACAGTAGCCCCTCCCGAGGTGCCATACCTTTGTTAGTGTGATTACCCCCAGCTGTCTTGGAGAAAAGGTCACAAGTGAGCCACAGAGTCAGGATTTGAACCCAGAGCTGGCACTCCCGGTCTTTTCTCTCAGAAGCAACCCTGTGAGGCCTGGACCTCACGGTGCCCGGTGCACGGTGCACGGTGCACGGTGCACGGCCGAGAGCCTCAGGGCACAGGCGCCGGGCCCGGAGGAGGGAAGGTGTGCTTTGAGCCAGGCCGTCCCAGGGGCTCACCCGGAGAGGCAGGGAGCACCTGGTGCAGGCTCAGGCGGGGGCCGGTCGGGGTGGGAGGCCCCCTGCCCCTCCCCTGGCTGCCGCTCCGACCAGCCCGTTCCCGCCCGCCTGCCCGGCAGACCACTGCCAAGCAGAGGGGTGGATGGTGGATGGGGAGCAGAGCACACTCCTTTCCCGCACCTCCCTGCTCCCCGCCCCTTAAACTCTTGGGCTCTGATTTGCATAAGAAGTTTTTTCCCTGATAGATTCACCAGCTCCCGGCAGGTCCCACGCACATGGGGCCCGGCTGCCCCCTTGGCCGCCCAGGACGGGAGCTGGCCCTGCCCGTGGGGTGGGGGGCCCTCCTGCCGAGTCCTGGCCCCCTCCCTCCTTCCCTCTTTAATAAAATAACTCTTTTGCTCATGAGGCTTAGTGAGGATCTGGAAGCTTTGTTTGTCTCAGGCTGTGGCCTACGGAAGCGGATAGCGGCCTTCCCCGGAGGCCCAGCCCTGAGCCCGTTACCGTAAGCCCAGCACGCGAGCCAGACCTCCCCGTCCAGGCGTCCCCGCCCCCGAGGCTGGGACCTGGCGGGGACTCCGGCCCCCGGCTGCCAGCATCGTGCAGGGAAGGGCTTGGCGCAGCTGGTGAGGACGTGGCTGCAGGGGCTGCAGCGAGTCCCTGAACTGGGCAGACCCCGCCCAGGCTGTGACCAAAGGCAAGTCGTCTAACCCCCCTGAGCCTTGCTTGTCTTTCCGCAAGACGGGAACGCTGGTCCTCACAGAGTGCAGATGGGTGCGAGATCTACCGTGAGGAGCGCGAGTGCCCCACCGTGTTTGCAGAGCACTTCACAGTTAGCAGAACACTTCACAGAAGCCATTCCCTGTGAGCTTTGACATCGGTTATGTGACCGGCCCACAGGCCAGGGCCTTTGGCCTCGGTACCTGGCTCTAAAATGAAGGCTCTTTCTACCTTGCCTGCCAAGCCCAAGGTCTGTATAAGGCACCGCTGCTATCCTGAGAGTCGGCGCCAGGCCCCTGGCGGGAAGGGCAAAGCTGCAGTGGTGGTGGTTAGGGACCCTGAGGGCGAAAGCTGAAGTCCCGCTCCCTCCCAGCCACGGTCCCAGAGGCCTCTGCTTCGTCCTCAATGCTTAGTGCTATTTGTTTGGCCTGTTACTAGCTCAGTTCCTGTTATTCCCTGCCAGACAATCGGCCAGGAAATTCTTCACTTTTGTTTCCTTAAGAGGCCAGATGCTTTTCTCTTTGCAGAAATAAATAAATGCTGCACGCTGAGTTGGCAGTTTTTCAGGGCAGCCTGCAGGCCCCCTGCCCTGCAGCCTTAGCCAGCCCCACCCAGGGGCCCGAGGACATCAGGGAAACAGAGGCAGCCTGCAGCCCGGTCTCCAGCTGTCCGAGCGGCAGCCCGGACGGGGCTGCAAAGGCGGGGACAATTTTCAAAGCAGGCCCAGGGCTAGAGCCCAGGATGGTGTGGAAAGAGTCTGTGCCTGTCGACGTTAGCACCAGTTGCCTCTCCCTCCCACACCCAGAAGCCTGATGGAGACGAGGGACGTGACGCTCCCCGAAAACTGTCTTGAGGCCGTCAAGTTTCAGAAAACAAACATAATCCCCAAACTATCATCACACCTAAAAAATCAGGTGGATATCCAGCCATGACTCAAAATTTCTAATTGACTCATGAATTTACGTTTTAAACTTTGTGGGAATCAGAATCCAAGTAAAATCCACCTAGTATGATTAGTTACAAGCGTCCTTTAAAAAAATCTAAAAGTTCCTCTTCATTTCGCTGTTTTTTTTTTTCCTTGCTAATTATTGGTTGACGGAACCATGGTGTTTGCCTTATTCCCCGTCAGCCAGTCGGCGAGGAAATTCTTCACTCTCGTCTCCTTTAGAAGTCTGGAGTCTGCTAATTGCGTCCCCGTGGTGTCTTTCAACATGTTCCTCTGTCCTTTGTATTCCCTGCAAATTCGGAGTTCATCTAGAGGCTTGATCGTTTTATTATTTTTTGCAAGACTCCTTCAAAGAAGACGCTGGGTCCTCCCTCCAGGAGGCACAGGCTGTCTGGTTGTCCCTCCTTTGTCATGCGCGGCAGCCCTGGACATGCAGCGCCTGAGTCCCGGCACCGAGGACACGCGGCAGCACTGCAGTGCGGTAGCCGGAATCCTGTAGAGCGACCCTCAGCCATCCACACACTTACCGCCGGGACAGTTCTTACAGAGGAGGCAGGACGAAGGCTTGATTTTCTTCCCCTTTATTTACCGGTTTTCAGAATAACGAGCTCGCTCCTTCGCTTTCATTGCCGTTTCAGAAGCTTAGACCATCAGGAGATGGTTCAGGCAATACAGTTGCTTAGAGTTTGACGCCAAAGGGCTCAACTAGTTAGAAAACTCAGACAAAATGACGTGTCCTCCAAGGTAGCCAACGGTGCTGTACAAACGTAGCAGATACCAGTGCGTTCGTGAACAGGGCACGACCCCGCACAGTCTTCGGAGAGAAACGTACATTCCCATCTTGCCGGCAAGGAGACCGAGCTCCAGAGAGTGGGACCGGCCCTGGTGTTGTAGCCGGTTGGCGTGATGCTGTGCGTGAGAACAAGCACAGAGGTCGGGTGGTTCTGTGTCTGCCCGTGTTCTCTCTAGAATCCAGGCCCCGTGATGGGGCTTGAGTGCGTGACACCTGCCCCCCGCGCCCCCCTTGCTGTCAGATGCCCTGAGGTCTACAAGGGCCCAGCTCTGTGGACACAGAGTGCCCGCCACTAGGACCTACAGCCCCGGGAGGCGGTTGGTTGTACTTTACCCCAAAGCTCTGAAATTCAGGGGAGGCCCCGTCCTCTCTCCTTCTGGAGGCCCTTCCAGAGATCTGTCCAGCTCGCGACCTCTCTCCCTCTCTCTCTCGTCTCCCTCTCTCTGATTACCCTTCTCCCCCCGTCCCGTGCTTGTTTCCACAGCCTTTTTTTTTTTATCTCTTCCCTGCCTTGGATTAATTATTCAAGGCTTCGGGTACCTCCGTTTCTGCGCTAGCGTGGCACCGGGCTTAAAGCAGATCACATAAAGTGTGCCTGAATGAATATGTGAATGAGGAAAACTAATAAACGTGACTCTTTAACGTTTGTATCGAGACCTCTTTCTGACCTGGCCATAAATCCCTCAAAAGCGGGTGATCTGTCTTCTGCACGGCTGACCCAGGGTCATAGGCGGGGAAGAGGGACCACGGAGCATCATCCTTAGGTCCAGAGCAGGGGAGGGGCGGTGGGAGGGTGGATGGGGGACGCAGTCCAGCCAGCGCCTGCAACCCCTTCCTTCCGTGTGAGCACGTTTGCTGCCCCCGGCCATCCCAGGGCTGCCGGCAGCTCTGGGGAGCCCCTCTGTCCACCCCCTGCCTCAGGCTGGATCCGTTCTCAGCCGCCGCCGCCGCTGCTCGTAACGGCTGCAGTCAACACCCTGGGCCTTGCACGCATTGTTCTAGGGTCTTTATGTGTGTCCCCTCGTCCAACTCTCTGGGTAGCCTGTGAGCCAGGGACCGGCACCGTCTGCACGTTACAAATGAGTGGATGGAGGCACAAAGAAACTGAGAAACTCACCCAAAGTCACCCAACTAGGTCGGTAGAGGGGCCAGGACTTGAGCCGAGGTGACGAGGGACGGAGTCCGACCACTGCCAGCTGTGCCGGCTGCCTGCTGGTGGAGAAAGTGGGTTCTGCTCAAACATCACCCCCTGTGTCCTCAATGCCAGGAGAGTTGTCCTGGGCAGACCCGGGGAAGCCCAAGTCTCTTCCATTGCGGGCAGGGATGGGATGGGGGATGGAGGACAGTGGGTGCCTGGTCTCTGGCCTCATGGAACCTTCCACACTTGGAGATGCAAACTGTCACCTCTCCGGCTTACTGGCCTACGATAACCCCGTTTCTTCCACCACCACCCCGTCCGCCCCCCTTGTAGGGCACAGCACAGAATCTGGACCCAGGGGGCACACACAGGACGTAAACCTTCTTTGAAACCTCTGAGCCTCTGAGTTTTCTGGCAGAGGCCCACCCTGGGCCAAAAGGAATATGAATTTAAGGTTGCTTTTAGGACAGGTATGTTTGCTCTGCCCCTGCCCAGCCCAGGTACCGGGCATGGTCCTGAACAAGCTGCCCGGACCGTCAGCGGCCCCTTCCTCACCCGGAGCAACTCTTCCCCCCTCCCATTAGCCAAGCTTGAGCCGCACTGGACCGAGTGAGCCCCCAGCCACAGCAGGGTGCTGCACACGTCATAGCTCTGCAGACCCCATCCCCTCCCCTGCACTGACCCTCAGCCTCCGTTTGCCAGGCTCAGGAGCTCGGGGCCTCCCTCTAGGAGACCTCTTCTGCCCTCCTGTCTCTTCCGTACCCGTACTCGCCCTGCTGGGAGTGTTTGCTTTCAAATGCCTCCACAAATGTTTATCGAGCACCTTCCCTTTGCCAGAGCCTGCTCTTAGTGCTGCGGGTTTAGCAGGGAGCAAAATCATCGAGGTCCCCATCCAGGCTCATGGGGGTGGGGGTGGGGGCCGCTAGACAGTAAGCAAGTAAGTGCAAGCCCTACATGAGGCCAGACGGGAAAGGGCTTTAGGAGGCAGGTACAGAAGGGATCGTCAGTGTAGCAGGTCGGTAACAGCAGTTTTAGGGACGAGGAGACGTAAGTAAAGACCTGAAGGAGGCAGAGCTGTGAGCCGTGAGCTTGGGGTCGGGGTCGGGCGTGTCAGGCCGCGTGAATGGCATGTGCCAAGGCTCTGTGGCACATCAGGGAAACTCATCTTACTATTCAGGAACTCTGTGGCCCGTTGGCCTGTGTCCTCGCCTCTGCGTGTCGCACACCCAACGCAGTAGCACCTCCTGGGACACGTGGGAAGGACCACTAGAGCCCATTCCCGGGGAGGGTTCCGTCTGGGGAAGACTCATGGGCTGAGTAGGGAGGAAGCTTGACCTTTGAATCCAGAAGAAGGGCTGACCTCACACCCTTGGTCTTCTTTCTGGAAAGGTCACAAACCGCTGGGGCTCCCTCTGCCCAGATCCCTCCCCAGAGTCTGCCCCACGCAGGGGATTCAGGGTCAGGAGGCCATGATTTGAGTCCAGCCCCATCTCTGACTCATTTGTGAGCCAAGTGACTTTCACTCTCGGAGCCTCGGTTTCCACGTGGGTGGGCTGGGAGTCCCGGGCCCACCGCACCCAGCTCAGGGCGCAGGCAGGAGGGAATGAGGGTGGTGCCGGCCAGACACGGCGTTTCACCGCGGGGGTCAGGTGGCTTGTTACTGCCGCCGCTGTGACTTCTCGTGTGTAATTCGGTCACCTGCTCCCACCCGAGTGCCAAGGCTGTGATGGAGAAGCCGCGCTCCGCTGGGCTGATGAGCCCTGGGAGAGACCCTGGGACCACGCTGCACGCTTCCGGGGCGGGGGGACCCCGCGGCCCCCGGGCACTCTGGGGCACTGTGGCTGTCAGGCAGCCTGTCTCCCAGGGGAGCCTGGCCCAGGCCCCTCGCCGGAGGGAAGGGAGAGCCGCGCTCTAAAGGGGGCCGGCAAGCCGAAAGGGACAGTCGGGCAGTTGGTGGGGCCAGGACCAGCCACCCCCACACGCACACCAGGTCCCTGCCCTTAGCCCTCCCGACTCTCACCAGATTGTTTTCTTGGATCTTGAGAAATAAGCCTCAGAAGGCCGGTGCTTTCCCAGGGTGGGGCCTTGGCTACGTGATTTAACCTGCCAATCAGTTTTCTCATCTGTGAAATGGGAGTGATAATAATTCATAATAATGATAGTACCTTATTGGTAGGGTTATTATTTTTTTAAGATTTTATTTATTTATTCATGAGAAACAGAGAGAGAGAGAGGCGGACGCACAGGCAGAGGGAGAAGCAGGCTCCGTGCAGGAGCCCGATGTGGGACTCGATCCCGGGACTCCGGGGTTACGCCCTGGGCCGAAGGCAGGTGCTCCACCGCTGAGCCCCACAGGCGCCCTGTAGGATTATTGTAGTGGATAATAATATATTAAGTACTCGGAGTGGTGCTCGCACACAGTAAGGTCTGTGTGAAGTGGATGTGTGATGTGGGGGGGGAGCGTCGCCTTGTTCCAATTCTACGTTCTGCTCCACAGAAGTCAGATTTCTCGTGACAGACTCGTGTGAATCGAACTCACGAGAAACCGATGTGTAGCCCACAGTGCCGGTTCCATCACTCGTCAGGGAGAAGTGTGGTTTCCTGATGCTTCGTGCCCCCGGCACTTGCTGTCGCCCTGAGCGTGGGCTCTGCGGTCGTCCCCAGCTGGCGGGCCGAGCGGCAGCGACGTGGGGCTTCCGTCTCTGCTCTGCGGGGCACCCGCCGGGCAGACAGCGCGTTGCCATGGGCAGGACTGGGTCCTGAGCAGGGCTGGGTGCACCTCGCCGGGTCTGCCCCCCCCACCCCGCCCCTCTATAATGTAAGGGTTTCCTTCTGACCACTTCCCTTCTGGGAGGCACAGTTGCGCTTCTCCCCGTCTCCAACTCATCCTCTTGTCTCTGCTGCTCCTCAACCCCCCCTCCCCCCACCCCACTGTTCCAGGGCACGGTCCCCTGTGCCTGGCCTCTGGCTCTACTTGCCTCCAGTTCGGTCTCCGTGACGCAACACAGTGATTGTAAGGCAGGTCCCCCTTCCGTGCCGTAGGGAGCCCCTCAGAAGATAGGTCCACCCGAGCCTGTGAGTGTGATCCTATGTCGAAAAAGGGCCTTTGCAGGTATAGTTAGGGTCCAGGCCTTTGCAGGTGTAGTTAGGGCCCAGGTCTTTGCACGTGTAGTTAGGGTCCAGGCCTTTGCAGGTGTAGTTAGGGTCCAGGTCTTTGCAGGTGTAGTGAGGGTCCAGGTCTTTGCAGACATAGTTAGGATCCAGGCCTTTGCAGGTGTACTTAGGGTCCAGATCTCAAGAACATCCTGTATGTAAAATCGTAAAAAAAAAAAAAAAAAAAAAAAAAAAGAGCATCCTGTATGCGTGTCCTTGTGTGAGAATGGAAAGAACAGAGAGGACAAGGCGAGGGGAGGACAGAGCTTGGAACAAAGCGTCCACAGGCCAAGGAATGCCAAGGCCTGCCGGCCACACCAGAAGCTGAGAGGCAAGGAAGTTTCCTTCCCTAGAGCCTTCAGAGGGAACCCAGCCCTGCCACACCGCAATTTCAAGCTTCTGGCCTCCAGAAGTGCAAGAAAAGACGGTTCCGTTGCTTTAGGCCACCGGATTTGTGGGGCTTAGGAAACTAATGCAGGTGGCTTCCCACTACCCTTTAGAGAAAACCCGGGCTCCTGTGTGGGTCCGCATGATCCGGCCCCGGCCCACTTCTACATCACCTCCCAGCCCTCTCACCACGGCAGCCCTTTGCTGCCTCAGGACCTTTGCATCTGCTGTTCCTCCCGCCGGAACATTCTTCCCCTCTCTTGGCACATGCGGCTCTCCATCCTTCAGAAGGGCCAGCCTTCCGGGACCACACCACCACAGCACGGCTCCCCAGGTTCCTGGCTAGTTCCTCCGCAGCCTGACCTCCACGTGTGTTTAAATAATTCATCTGTCCTGTATCTCCCTTGCCCCGACACACTCTCCATCAGAATAAAGACCTGATCCGACCGGCTGACGCAGGCTCCCAGCAGCTGGCCCGGTGCCCAGCACACAGTCAGCCCACAGGAAGATTTTGCTGAATGAACAAATATAAGGCCTTCTATCAGTGAGGCCGTAGTAAGGTCCTGCTCGATTGTTCTCGACCTACGGGATCTTACATTGTTTTAAAGCACCGTTTGCAGATACCGTGATCTCACTCGTTTTGTGTGATTGAATTAAACTCTTACTATTCAGCGGGAGACCCCAGTGTCACCCCTAGAAACCATTTGCATGACCCCACCTCTGAGAGGTGATCATTAGAGCTGAAACCGGCCGCTCCTAAGAATAGTGAGTTCTCCATCCATGGAGGTATGCAAATTTTTACATTTACCAACCCATGCGATCTTCTCAATTTCCAGGGACCCTATGGAGTCTTTAGGGCCCTCTCCTCTGATCCCCCCCACTTCTCGCCGAGCCCACTAATTCTCCCTTTCCTGGGCAACCCGTTGAGCTTTTATTTGGTGAGACCAAGTCCGCCGGAGAAGGCTGCGTACTTTTGTCCGCCCACACGTGTGATTTTACAGCACGGGAGTTTATCAGTCCTGAATGTATATTTAGTGACAGGCTTGGCTAATCTTTCATCTAATTATGCTCGTTAACCTTTAAATGATCATTAATATATCTGGGCATGGCGGTCTAAATATTTTATAGAGGTCTTAATTACAGCAGACTTCCAGTCTTGCCATAAAACTCGGGTGCCCTGCCAACAAAGGGTGGTGTCAGGTAGCCCGGGGCCCTGGCCAGGCTGGTGGCGAGAACACGTCATTGCAGGGAAGGCGTGGTGGCCCGGGTCCCGGTTTCAGGCCGCATCACAGAAGCAGGGCCCGACGGTTAGAGAGGATGAAATCTGTTCTCGTGATTTCTCGCTGCCGCACTTCTGTCACCTGCAGTCACGTTTCTTCTAGAAGAGGGGAATTCGGACACACTATAGCAAAGCTTAAAAAATAATCATAATCCTTGCTGCCAAGGCTTTAGGGAGTCGATGGAAAAGCCCCCCTTTCTTCCTCTGCCAAGTCGGGAGGCCGTTGCAGAGGGTCTCCGAAGAGGCAGGTGAATGGAGATCAGAGTGTGTTCTGTGGCTGCAGGTGCCCAGATGCGCGGCCACGTGGCTGGTGAACACTTTATGCCACAGTTACCCACCCACCCCCCGACGGCCCCGGTGGGCACCTGCCCGGCCCCAGCCATTGTCCCGCGTGCTAACAGCTGTCTCTGTCCCTTTGGAGCTCCCTGTGGATTATAAAGCTCGACTTCAGACGCATCTCAGTCGCGAAGGTCGGCGGGGCTTCCTTCCTCACACCCATTCCCCGGGAACACTGGGTCTCAGAGAGGTCGCGTGGCGTCCCAGAGCCACGTGGCCGGTGGGAGGCAGAGCAGGGCCCCAGCTGGACGATGACTCGTGTTTTCCCAGCCGCTGTCCTGGGTCTGTGAGGTGACCCAGTAGGCTCCCAGGGAGGTCAGAAGCCGGAGGTTTGCAGGAGAGGGAGATCTCACGGGATGGGGCCACCGGGCTCCGCTCCTCCCGCAGCAAGGCCAGCATCACCCCGGCCACGCTGCACCGGGCGTTGGCCACCTGGACGAGCCTAAAGGCAGGGACTCCGAGCCAGAGCATCTGGGCCGCATCCTGCCTCCACCGCTTACCAGCGGGCTGTCAGCAACCCAATCTGCCTCAGTTTCCTTACTTGTATGTAAACTGGTGATCGCTGATGGGAACCACCTCACAGGATCGCTATAAGGGAAAACTGAGTGACCACTCAGAAGGGAGAGCAATACCCGATCCCTCAAACCCCAGCAAGTACCAACCCCTGTTACTGTCGTGATCACAGTGGCGTCGTCATCCTGGGGCTGCGGGCCCACGTTGACCTTCCTGGCTCGAGCACGGTCTGGGCACCTGCATGGAAGTCTTCCCCTTAATCCTCGCCAGCGGGCCGCAGGGAGGGTGCTCTGAATCCGAGGCCGCCCCACGTCCACGGGCCCCCCTGCCCACCCCTGGACCTGCCCATCTCGTGGGGTGTCGCCCGCTGCTACAGGGGCCGCCTAGTCCCCCCCAGGTGATAAGAGCTGATGTTTCCTGGGCGCTCCCCCCACGGGACCCCGTTCCAGGCGTGATGCGTGTATCCAACCAGCCTGAGGAGGTAGATGCTATTTCTGAAGCCTTCTTTAGAACACGCGTAGAGCAAAGTGCAAGTTTACAGCTCGGCGAACTGTCACGAACGGAGCACACGTGTAGGACACCGGCACCCAGATCCCGAAAGCCATCCCGTGGCCCCTTCCCGCCTGCATCCCTCAAGGGACGGCCTCTTCCCTCCTCCATTTCACCTCCTCTGTGTGCTGTTGAGGGACTCATGCGGCGAGTGGGCCCTCGTGTCTGGCTTCCTAGGCCTCGGGGTCGTCCGTGTGGGTCGTCGAGCCACACCTGGTGGGTGCGGGCCCTCTGCTGAGCATTACTCACGCGGCTTCCAGTTTGGAGCTTGTACACACGGTGCCGTCGCGAATCTTGAGAGCAGATCCTTGGTCGACCCGAGGCGTGCCTGTCGGACGTGCGCACTGGGAGAACTGTTTCAGCCCCTCCTGCGCAGATGTCAAAGTCCCGGATGCTAGGACTTGCTCCAGGCCACGCCTCTGGTGGACGGCAAAAGTGGGCTGAACCCAGGCAGCCTCCTCCAGGATCGTCCTTCTGGAGACGTCTCCGGCCCCTCTCCCCAACTCCCCTGGGAAGAGGCGCACCATGACCACAGTCTCCCGCCTGCATTTAACCTTGCATAGCCCTGCCGCGCCTCTGTTGGAGAGAAGCCGGGTGAGGCCAATTCCCAAACCACTAGGCTCGCAGGGCAGCCTCCCGAGGGTTCCAGAGAGCTTGATGGGCCATCTTGAGAGTATGGCGCCAAAGCCCAGAGAGGGTGTATGCGTCCCCAAGGCCACACAGCACGCTGGTGGGCCTCCCTGCCTGGAGACCATCTCTGCCACCTCCTCCTCCTCTCCCTCCTCCTCCCTCCTATTCCTCCTCCTCCTCCTCCTCTCCCTCCTCCTCCTCCTCCTTCTCCCCAGGCCGTTGTCTTGCCCGAGAATGACCTTACGCACCAACGTGAGCCGTTAAGAATAGGCCTCGTGTGGGGTGTGAGGCCGTGGCCGTGCTGCATTTCCAGAAATCTCTGCGCCGCACCCCCACCCTCACCCTGGGTCTAGGGAATGTCAGTGTTCCCGCCCCATCCCCTGCCACTATTTTTAGTGGTGATTCGGAGGAAGGAGGACATTTCCTGGACTCGCCTTTGGAGGCTGGAAAACAAACACCCCCTCCCCTCCCCCCACCTCAGCCCTCCCATTTCCCTCTGCAGGAAGTGGGCTCCTGGCTCCTGCCCCCCCCCCCCCCCCCCCCGCCATCCTCTGGGCCTCCAGGTGAGCTCTGAGTAACTGCAGAGCTATGGGGTCCTCGGGGCCCACCCCCAGCTAGGACCCCCTCCACCCCTGCAGCACCTCTTCGGCGCTCTCCCTGCAGGTATCTGTGTCCCCTCCCCCCCCATCGGCCGCCTCACCCATCCAACCTCAGGTTTGCTCGTCGGGAGCCCCTGGCGTCGAAGCCCGAGACAGGGACTCTGGAGATGGATGAAAGCCACACACCCCTCTTCCCATCACCACCCTGCCCGGCCTCCCAGACAGCAGCCCCCGACAGGGTGCCTGTTCCCCCTCGAGGCCCCTCTGCTGGCTGCCGCTGAGAATGGCAAGGCACAGCTGCGCAGTTGGAGGTGCCGCTCGAGCTTTTGCTCTCCTTTGCGGGTCGCTGCAGTAGAGCGAGGTGCAAACTGCTATCCCCGCTTTGTACGGGAGCCGAAAGGCACAGAGAGGTTCAGGAAGTTACCCAGGGTCACACAGCTAGTGAATAGTGGAGCTGGGCTTCGGAGCCAGGCTTCTGTCCGCACACCCTGGTTCCGCCGAGCTGGCCCTGGTCTCACCCTGGTCTCAGAGCTGCAGGTGGCCCCATGCCTGACCTGCGTCCCATCCTCTGTAGACACCTGCTCCGAGCAGCGGGCCAGCACCCACACGAGGCCCACGGCCGTGGTTGAGTAGCATGATTAATGGCCAAAATTGAAAAGTAAAGCGCATGGAATTGTCTGGAAAAGTTGGAAAGCGTGGCAGTGCTGGGCCCCGTGCAGTCCTGGAAGGGCGGCCTCCTGGCAGCCGGTGGCCCTGCAGGTCCCCCCACACTCCCTCTCCTAGCGACGGGCCTGCCGGGGCCCCGTGCACAGCCGCACGCTCTGCACCCGGGGGTGGGCCTCTCCAGAGCCCCTAAGCTACAGAATCCAGGGAGGGGAGCTGGAGATATGTGGCCCCTTCCTCACCCTATTCAAGCCCCCACGTCACACATCTCATCTGTGTGGGCCGTGCCTCCTCCCGGCTACCGCAGCGCTGCGAGGTGGGGCCCAGGCCCTGCGATCTAGGCTGGTCTGGGGGGCGGGGGCCCGGGCTGCTGGTCTGGTGCAGGGCCCCAGGCACCCACTCCACACACGCTTGGAAACCCTGGAAGAAGCGCCCTGGAGCTCCGACGAGGAGAGCACTGGGCAGCCCTCCCAGGCCTCCTCGGTGCTGCACAGGACACGGCATGTTGGGGGGGGAGCCCACGGAGCATGGACGGGGCTGAGGAGGGGGAGGAGGGTGTCCACAGCCTCGCTGAGAAAGTGACGTCGGAGGAAAGACCTGGAAGGGGGCGGGCCTCCTGGGCGGGAGGACGGTCCAGGTCCAGGCCGATTGGAGGAAGGAGCCTCAGCTGCCTGAGCCCAGAACAGCAAGGAGCCAGGTGGGTGGTTGGGGGGGGGGGGGAGTCAGAGAGGTGTGCGGGCAGGGGCCACCAACACCTGGCTCCAGGAGACCATCCCAGGGGCTCCGTGCACCTGCTCACCAGTGCGATGGGAGCCTTGGGAGAGGGCAGGTAAGTCATCCTCCGATTTGCATCGAAGAGGACCGCTCCCCGCTGAGCTGGCTACACTGCAGGGTTGTGAGACCCGTTGGGAAGCGACCACGTGACGCAGGCACAGGGTGGTGGTGACACAGACCAGGGTGGGGCTGAGGAGTGGTGAGATGTGGCCAGATTCTGGTACCATGTGGAAGGTAGAGCCGACTCGGCTTGTTGAGGGATTGGGTGTGGGGCGTGAGAGAAGTGGAGTGAAGGAAGATTCTGGAGTTTGGGGCCAGAGGGACCGGGTGGCAAAGGTTACCATGAATTGGGTTTGAGGCGGACCGAGTGGAACAGGGCGTAGGGGGGTGGCTGGGTCTCCCTCCCGGACATGCTGAGTTGTAGGTGCCGCTAGACCCCCGGAGGAGGCGTGGGGAGGCGGGGGGTGGGGTGGGGGCCGAGGGCCAGGCTGGAGCCCCACAGCCGGGATGCGGAGCGCAGGGCCGGACCTACAGGGGGGAGGCTGGACGAGCCACCGGAAACGGTGCGAAAGGACAAGGTTCTCATGCCTGGAGCCCCACCCCTCAGAGAGATCAGCAGCCAGAGACACGAGAAGAAAACAGAAGGGGGCTGGGAGGGCCCACGAAGAAGGCGTCCCCTGTGCCCATCGAGCATGACAGACGGGGCCGTGGGGTTCACAGCACAGAGGTTACGGTGACCTTGAGAAGAACCAGTCGAGAAGTCCAGGTGGTCTCCAGGGAGGGGAGAAATGAGGCACGAGGGCACACAACCCAGAGGTTATGCCCCTAAAGGAAAAAGAGATGGAATGAGAGCTGGAGAGCAAGCTGCGTGGGGTCACTTGCAGGTTTTCCGTGATGTGAGAGAGAATTGCACATTCCTGCCACGCTGGGAAAAATCTGGCGGAAGGCACGAGCCAGGTGCAGGGAATTGGATATCGGAGCGGGCTCTGTAACAGAAGGGGGGCCTCAGTTTCCGATGGGTCCGGGCCTGTCCAAGCCTGGCGGCCTCAACAGACCATCCAGCGTGGGGGTCAGGGAGCCAGCAGGAGAGTGGGTGGCCTTGAGGCGAAGGGAACGCGTAGCTGTGGCCAGGCTGGGATCAGGGGAGCCCCGGGGGAGAAGGAGGCCACCTTGCTCCTGGACGCTGGGTCTTGCCTGTGCTGGAAGCACAGTGTCTGGGATCCGCCCCCAGCTCTGACCTACTGGTGCCCTGGGCCAGCCAGAGCTGGAGTCTGCTGGAGTCTCCTGTGTCCTGCCCGGGATGTGGCTGGAGCAACGTGAAGTGGCCGTGGACACAGTGCACAGAGCCCAAGGCAGTTTGGCGAGAGCTGTCGCCTTTTTGCAGTCAGGTCTGAGAGCACCAAGGCTCGTGGGGCCTGTCAGGAGGCACAAGGGAAATTAGCCTGCCCCGTCAAGCCCAGGGCGGGTCAGGGGAGGCACGCAAAGGAAAGCAGAGCTATCTCTGCCCCCGGGGTGCAGGACTGGACGTTGCTTGCCGAGGGCTGTGGAGCAGGTCCCCACGTCCCCAGGGAGGTCCACCTCTTTGACACTCGAGAGTCCGTTGGCTGGTATTTACTGTGCACTTACTACCGGCCAGGCACCGTCCTAATGCTGGGGGACAGTGGTGAAAAGGCAGGGCAGGTCCCTGCCCCCCAGGATCTTACACTGCCCGTCAGGGCCGGGCACAGAAATATGTAAGTCGACCCAGGAACCCTCCGTTCACCTTGGACACAACCAAGCGAGCACAGCGCAGTCCGCGTTTCCCTCCCCAGGCCGTGGCAGACATCTCCAGTCGAGCCAGGTTCCTGGAGAGTGTGGTTGATTAGTCATGTCTGCACGGTCAGGTATGGGGAATGGGGACCCTGTATTCCGGATACTCGCCTTTCCTGACGCAGGCAAGAGGCTGCAAAAGGTCACAGTACCCGACTCTTTCTAGGCTGCACTTGGAGAGAGAAGCCGTGGGGACCCGAATACCAAAGTGCCGGAGTCCAGTGCCGATGCTGCCACTCACTGGCTGAGTTGGCCAATCAATCCGCTCCACCTGGCGGTGAGACGTAAAAAGAAGTTTCTGTTCACAAGAGGCAGAGCCACCCCAGGTCGGAGCCCGGGCCACACAGCCACGTGCACGTCTGACCAGGCCTGGTTCAGCAGGTGCACCGTGGTCAGACCTGCACCTGCCCGAGTGCTTGGTTTGGCTTTTCCCTCCTCCCCCAGTACCACCTGACAGGGCGAGAGCCTGTTTCACCTCTCCCTGTTCTGAACTCACCTTGCTCAGCTTTCAAACAGGAAGAACCAAAATAAACCCGGCTACGCCTGTCCTGGGGCCACGAGTCTGTGGGTCCTTCCTTCTCCCTGCCCCCGACCTCTTCTCTGGGCCCTTTTCCCAGAATCTCCAGCCTGTTGGTCAAGCCAACCAGTGTCTGCTGAGGCCTCCTGAGGCCTGGGAGCCATGGGGAGCTGGAAGACAGGAGAAGGTGCTAACATTTAATGAGCACCTGCTGCATTCAGGTGCTGGGTCATGTCACACAGAGCTTCACAAGGTAGAGGTTATCGCCCCCGGCTTAACAGCCAAGAGAAACGCCCAGAGAAGTTACATGCGGGGCCAGACTAGAATCCAGGGCTCTGCACTGTGAATCTGAAACTATGTCTTTTTCTTTTCCTTTTTTTATTTTGGAGAGAGAGCGTGGGGTGGGGTGGAGTGGGGGCAGGGGGCAGAGGGACACAGAGTCCCACGCAGGCTCCACGCCCAGCGCAGGGCCCAGCGCGGGGCTCAGCCTCACGACTCTGACTGAGGTCAAGGCCTGAGCCAAAATCAAGAGCTGGACGCTAAACCGCCCTCGCCACGCAGCTGCGTCTCTCCGGGGTTCTCTTCCCCCCACGTGCTCGGGGTCCACGCCTGACCGTTCACTCCGGATGCAGCAGCCTGTTCCGTATCGAGCAGGAGTGAGTGCACGTCCAGTCCAGTCCTCCTTCTACAGATGAAGAAACTGAGGTTCACCTAATCTTAGACTCCAGAGCTGACGCTTTGCGCCCCACCACGTTGGCCTGAGAATCGAGAGACCCGGGCTGCTTGCTGGGCGATGCTGGGTCTGCCCTTTGCCGCTCTGTAGAGGGAAGTGGAGTTGGAAGAGTTGGTTTCTTTCTTTTATTTCTTAAAAAATGGTCTAATGGAATTTTTTAAAATCTGGGTATGGTTGACACCCAGTGTTAACGCTAGTTTCGGGCGTACAGATAGTGATCCAGCAGCTCGCCGCCGTGCTCGCCACAAGCGCAGCCCCACCTGTGGCCCCGCGGAGCCGATACAGGACCGGGGACTAGACTCCCTGCGCCCTGGTTCTTATCCCGGGGCCCCTTTGGAGGGTGTTTTTCCAGAGGGATTGCTCAGCCCTCCTTTCCTGGAATCCGCAGCTGCAGGCCAGACCCGCCCCGAAGGTCGAATGGGAATAAAGGGGCGCCCCCTGCTGGCGGCGGCCGGGATCGTCCTCCGGGGCTGGGGTCCCCAACCCACCCAGCACCAGCCCGCCCCTGCCCAGAGCCCTGGGGGTCCGGGTCGGGGTCCAGGTCCAGTCCGGGGTGCACCAGCCTGGGGCTTTTCATAAGGTCTCCTGGTTCGGGACCATCCAGAGCCGGGCCTGCAGACTTCTGGGGTCGGACCGTTGGGATGTCTGACCGTGTGTCCTGGGCTGGGGATCCTGCAGGCCGTGGGGGTGGGGGGAGGTGGGTAGGATTCTGTAGGAGCTGCCGACCTGCACGCCCACACGCACACACGCACCCTCCATCCAGCAGCTACGGAGCAGTCACGCAGTGTGCGCGAGAATGTCAGGCCACCTTTCATGGAAACCTGCGAAGGCCCCCTCGGGACCGTGAGAGGCTGCGGGAACCGCCTGGCAGCAGGAGTGAGTGGTGTGGATTTTTGGATCATCCAGTGGTTTTGTGGATCGATGCGGGTTCTGCTGTTTACAGCAGCCGTGCTCTCACAGTAGGGTGGGCCAGGGTGAGAGGGGTTCAAGGTCAGGTGTCAGGGATGCAAGTCCCGGGCGGGATCCTTGAGCTACTTGAGCTGTGAGGGTCTTGGTGAGGAAGTTAACCGTTTGGACCTCAATTTCTTCCTCCATAAGGCAGGTGCTCGTCCTGCCAACACACACACACACACACACACACACACACACACACACTCCGGGTCCCGAGGAGCACATGGGGCCAGCGGGACTGCAGGAGGTTGGTCGGCGGTGGATGATTTTGCAAGCGACGGAGCAATAGAGTCGGAGGGAGGGTGCATCGGGGCCAGATGCACCACCGCTCACTACAGGGCCGGGTTGCCCAGTCTCCCTGCGTGCCTAGTTCCTCATTCTGTAACCTGGCATGACCTCATGCAGTGGTTGTGACAGCTGAGTGACAGAAGTGGGTCAGGGGCTTAGAGCAGTGCCTGGCACACGGGACTCGTTTGAACATCTAAGAAATCGAGTCTTGGGGTGGGGGGCTAGTGACTTGCTCCGGGGCTCAGAGCCAGGGACAGAACCCGGATCCTCGGACTCCACGCTGATGCCCATCCTGCCCCACTGGGTGGCGTTGGTCCAGGCCGTGGAGAGGTCTGCAACGGGGATGGGGGACAGTGGTTGAGGTGTTGCCTCCCAGGCCCTCAGAAGCCCAAGGAAGCTCACAGAGTCGGCCACATTCCCGCTGGGGGCCATAGGCTGGGAACCTGGTCCCTCCGTCCCCAGCGAGGTTGTCTCTGCACGCACTGCCTTGGTGGGTAACAGAAGTCCCCTCGTGCTCAAGCGTGCCCTATAACATCCTGTACCCTCGAGGTGCACGGCCCCCAGAGGCTCAGAAGGCAGGCACCAGCCTCCCGGTTCCCTTGCCTGCGGCCTGAGGCCTCCCTCCACCTGGGCGTTGCAGCTGAGGGGGTCCTGGACCCTTGGCGGGAGTGAGGGGCGAGGGCCCAGAGCCCTCTTCCGCCCTCCCAGATGCCCTCCTGGATGCCCTCCCGGATGCGCATCTGTAGAAGCTAACCAGGGGCTAACACTGCACCCCTGCCCCCCGCCCCATGTCTGCGAGGAGCTGCAGCACATTAGGCCAGGATAGGAAGGGGGGTGCGCCGCCCAACAGCCCACCGCAGAAGCCTGAGGGAGTGGCATCCCCAGACACGCTCTGTCTCCGCGGGGCTGCAGCGGGCAGGTCCCTCCCTGTCTCATGCGTGCACGAGGCCTCCCGTGAGTTAGAGAAAGAAGTCCCTCCCCGCACGCCCTCCCTCCCACCCTCGGAGCCCCCACATCCCCACTGGAGTCACCGCGGCACTGGTTCCGGCGGCCTGGCTGCTGGGACAGGACACGCCTGGGTGAAGCCGGTTGACTGGGAGGGTGAAGTGGAGCTGGGGGCTTCGGCCGAGTGGGGAGGCGGCTGAGAGGGAGGCTCGTGCCCCGCAGACCCTGCCTCGCATTAGTGACCCTTGGAGAGAGAACGTGGGATCTGGGATCGGGTTTGCAGGAGAGCAGATGCGGCCCATGGCAGAGGGAGGAAGGACGCGCCCCGTGCGAATCACTAGGTGAAACTATTTCTTGGGGACCCGTCGAGCGGGCCTCCTGGTTTCCTTCAAGAGCTACATGGGATGCCGGGGCCGCCCCCGAGGGAGCCCCGTCTGACGGCGCGGCCCAGCCCCTGGTCCTGGGGGCAGTCGGGCACTTCCCCACCTCGGCCGGTGCGGGGCCCCCGAGGCCTGCCCCCAGGTCCCGCTTCTCTGTGGAGGTTCCCTGAGTGGGAACGACGTGTGTGCCTCTGAAGGGCCGCGGCGCCTCTCACAGCAGCTGCTCGGTTCCCGCTGTGCTTCCCGACGGGCCACGTCTCCCCTTTGGAGGGATCTTCGCTGGGCCTTCATTCCCAGAGATGCCGCTTTCGCCTTTCCCGGTCCTCAGCCTGGCGGGGTCCAGAACTCGCAGGGCAGGGTTCCCACGGCGAGAGCTCGTGTGCGGGAACCGCGGGGCACAGCCGTGCGTGGTGGGGGCGGGAGCGCTGCTCGCAGCCTGCCCCCGTGTCCGTGTCCGTCAGGATCGTGGTGGGCGCCCGAAGCGGGAAATCCCGCCGACAGCGGGGTTTATTTTTCTCCCATTATAAGGAATCCTGGCCCAGATGGTGCCATCAGGGGGGGTCCAGCCCGTTCCGTCTGTCTCTCCGCTCTGTGTCTTCATTCTTGTGTCCACAAAACGGCTGCTGTGCCTCGGGATCTCGCGTATGTGTTCGTAGCAGGAAGGAAACCGAAGGGCAGAAGGGAGGAGCTGCTGCCGCCTGCCAGGACTTTTATAGGGAGCAGGAGAAGGGCGACCGGGGGGCTCCGTCGGTTAAGATCCGGCTCTTGACTTCCGCTCAGGTCGTGAGCTCAGGGTTGTGAGGTCAAGCCCTGGGTCGTGCGTGGGGCCTGCTTGGGATGTTGGGATTCTCCGTCTCTCTCTGCCCCCCACCCCACCCCACCTCTGCTCACACGCTCTCCCTCTCTCCCCTCTCCCTCTATCTCAAAAAGAAAAGGAAAAGAAAATGAGGGCTTTCCCAGGAGACCCCCTGGACATCCTAGTGGCCAAAACTGGACACGGGCCCCTTCTAGCTGCAAGGGAGCCTGGGATACTGAGCGTGTCGGGTTCTCGTGGTGAGGAGGACGGGTGGAGTGGAGCGTCCCCGCCTGCTAGGGCTGTGCCTTGTGTAGCAGCCCACGGGGTCGGGACCGTGTCTTGTCCATCCTTGTCCCCCGACCCCAGCGGGCGTGGAGCCTGGCACACAGAAGCGGCGTAACCAGCCGTTTGGCGGGAGCGGCCCATCCCCACCGCCGAGGCCCCGGCACACAGATGCACACGCACCTGCTCCACCGAAGGACAGGATGGTGGCCCGTGCGGCAGCCCCTGGAGATGCCCAGAGGTGCGAGGGCCCCGTGGGGGCCACCAGGACGCTGCCTCGCCGTCGCCCCTCCCCAAGGCCATTCGGCCGCCGCGAAGGAGGGCCCAGCAGTGCTGCGGAGGACACGGGGCGGCACCTCCCCCCCCCCAGAGGCTCCAGTAGCCAAGAGCAAAGCCTGGAATTTGGTGTTTGTGCAGAAAGGCTGAGGAAGGAGGCAAATCAGAGCCCAGAGGGGACTCACGTCCAACCAGAGGGCGGAGACGCACTCCCCGGGGGAGTCATGACACCTGCTCGGCAGCAGCTGCTCCCTGGGGTGGAGGGTCCCACCCCGAGGCTCCCCTGTGAGCCACAGCGGGGACTGCTCAGGTCAGCACCCCCGCCCCAGGAACTGCTCCCCTCCACAGTCTGAAGCCCACGAGCTGGGTGCCCAGACCAACCCAGCCCTGCCATTTACTGGCTGTGTGGCCTCAGTGTCCTTCCCTGTAAAGTGGGGTGATAGATGCCCCCCCACCCTGCACCCCTGTCCCAGGAGCACTGCCAGGACCTAGGATCTAGTGACACATGCAGATGGAAATGTCCGAGGCCTCGGCTGGGCCTGGGCTCTTCTATAAGGTTCCTTCCGAGCCACTTAGGTCTCCAGACATTGGGTTTCCTGAAGTTCACCGGGAACGCGGTGACGCCGTGTTGGGGTACGGGGCACAGCACTAGGCCAGCCCTGCGCCCCTCCCACCCCTGCCCCTGCCCGACAGGAGGAACAACAGATGAGCTCTCCGTCCCCGCGCTGTCCCCGTCTCGTACGCGCCCAGCCCTGCAGGCCTGGAGTCCCCGCGCTGCCCATCCAAGCTGCTGCGCCGCCCGGCTGCCTGAGGGGCACGGCCCAGCTGCGGGAGGGAAGCCGAAAGCTGGAACTTGAAGGGCTGCCCAGGCACCAGGGTCCCCGCTGCATGGGGCTCCCCGTGGCCCCAGCTGCCCTGCCTCCACCCTGCTCTACCCCAATTGCAGGGAGGGAGGCAACGGGCTGGAGGATGAAGGAGGCCCCCTCGGGCCAGAGGGACATCAGCTTCTGCCAAACACCAGGCCAGGAGCCCAGGGGCCCTGGTCCTCAGGCCACCCCCGGCGGCTCAGCCTCTCATGTTGGCAGGCTGAGTTTGCAGGGCTGACTGTCCAGGACGAGGCGGGGCGGCACAGCCGTTGCCCACCCCTTGTCGCTGCCCTCAGCTTGCCGTGGGGCCAGGACCCTCCAGATGTGGGACGTTCCCTGTAAGGGCAGCATAATGTAGGGTCCGTTGTGTGGGCTTGGGGGTCAGACATGGCTGCGTGACTTCGGGAAAATGACTTAACTGCTCTATGCTTTCTCACGCTGGAAGCTTCTGGAACCAAGGAGTTGCTTTGCCCTCCTCCCTAGTGTCTCCACAATTCCCTCCTCAGTGTCCTCTCCAGGGAGGGAACAGAGTTCTGGGGCCCCTGGGAAAAGGCAGTGAAGCCCACCCTGCAGCCAGAGCCTGCCCCGAGCACAGCAACCTCCGTTGCCGAAGAGCCAGTGTGTACAGGGCACAAGGAGACAGAGTCTGCAGGGAGCGGAAGCCACCCTGCCTGACCGGCGGCTGCCTAGGGCTCGCGGCCCCGTGTGTGTGTGTGTGTGTGTGTGTGCACGCGAGAGACAGTGAGCCTCATTAAGCCATAATTCACATATCATGCAATTCACCCATTCACAGTGTGCGGTTCAGTGGTTTTTAGTATATTCACGGACTGTACCTCCATCGGCACCATCAACACCAGGACGTTGGCGTCACCTCCGAAAGAAACCCCATGCGCTGAGCTACCACCCCGCCTCCGCACATCCCCGGCAGACCAGCCCCCAGCCCTCGCCACCACTGGCGTACTCTCTCCGTGGCCGTCCCCACCGTGCACTGTTGCTAAAGTACGAGGAATCACACACCGTGTGACCGGCTCCTTTCACTTAGCATAATGATTCCGGGGTTCGCCCACGGTGCGGCCTACAGCGGTACTTCTTTCCGTTGTCAGATGATGTTCCATTGTAAGGACGCACCACGTGGGGTTTTGCATTTAATCCATTCATCGGTCGGTGGATGTTGGGGCGGTTTTTCACCCTTTGCCTCTGGGACCCATGCTGCTGTGTACATTTGTGTTTGTGTGTTTGTGTGGGCGTATGTTTTCATTTCCCTTCGGCGTGTGCCTAGGAGGGGACTGCTGGGTCACAAGGCACCTTGATGTTGAGTCACGTGTGGAACTGCCAGGCCGGCTTCCGCCTGGTGGCAGCACCCTTCCATCCGGCCCCAGCAGCTGTCCCAGTTTCCCCACATCCCTGCCCACACTTGAGTCTATCTTGTTTACTTTGGCCGTTCTCGTGAGTGTGAAGCGGTATCTCTTCGGGTTTCGATTTGCATTTCCCCTTTGGCAAACGATGCCGAGCTCTTTTTTGGGCGCTCGTTGACCATCTCTGGGAGGAAAGTCTGTTCAGACCGTTTGCCTCTGCTTTACTCGGGTGGTCTTTTTCGTTATTGGGTTGTAGGAGTTCTTTATGTGTTCTACACGCAAGCCCCGTATCAGAGAGACGGAGTGCACGTATCTCCTCCCATCCCCTTTTTACGTCCCTGGCGGTGGCCTTGGAAGCAGGTCTACGTTTTGACGCCGTACCTGTTCCGCTGTGCATACTTTCCGTGTCGTATGTCGCTGTGTGTTTTTAATCGAGTGCTTCTCCCGCGGAGGAAACGAGCCAGATGATGGGCTGTTGTGCTGGGCTGAGCGGTCCCGGGGCTCAGAGTGGACCGCGGGGGCTCCCTCAGCGGGGAGGCGGGTGCCCGCAGCCTCCGGGGCCGGGACCCAGCTCCCTCTCCCTGCAGAGACCCCTTTAGTCCGGGCTGGGAGGGATGCTCCGTCTAGGACTTGCTGCCCCGACTGGATCAGTAAACCCGAGAGGTGGAAACGGAGTCTAGAGACAGGCGGCCCGGGTTCAAGTCCTGGGAAGGCCACTAAGGGACATGGCACGCGGCGCAGAAACGCCATCTTCCTGAACCCCGTTTTCAGTCTCTTAAAAAGACGGTAGAGGCGGCGTCCCTCCTCGGCATCCGGGACCGCGGGGCAGCAGGGTCTCAGGCGCTCACTGGCTCTTGTGCCCCGCAGCCATGAAGGCCGACCGGAAGCGCCTGAAGGGCGAGAAGACGGACCTGGTGAGCCAGATGCAGCAGCTGTACGCCACGCTGGAGAGCCGCGAGGAGCAGCTGCGCGACTTCATCCGCAACTACGAGCAGCACCGCAAGGTGGGCCCTGCCCCCCCGCCTCGCCCCTCCTCTCCCCCTTCCTCCCCCCCTTCCTCCCCTCCCCCATCCTCCCTTCCTCCCCTCCCCCTCCTCTCCCCCTTCCTCCCCCCTTCCTCCCCTCCCCCTCCTCTCCCCCTTCCTCCCCCCTTCCTCCCCTCCCCCTCCTCTCCCCCTTCCCCTTCCTCCCCTCCACCTCCTCTCCCCCTTCCTCCCTCCTTCCTCCCCTCCCCCTCCTCTCCCCCTTCCTCCCCCCTTCCTCCCCTCCCCCTCCTCTCCCCCTTCCTCCCCCCTTCCTTCCCTCCACCTCCTCTCCCCTTCCTCCCCTCCCCCTCCTCTCCCCCTTCCTTCCCTTCCCCATCCTCCCTTCTTCCCCTCCCCCTTCCTCCCCTCCCCCTTCTTCCCCTCCACCTCCCCTCCCTCCCCATCCTCCCTCCCTCTTCCTCCCCTACCCACTTTTCCCTCCCTGCCCCGGACTCCCCAATTCCCTCCCCCCCGCCCCGTTCCTCCCTCCCCCCCAGACCCCAGCTTCTTCCCTTCCCTGCCTCAGATACCAGCTCCCTCTCCTCCCCTCCCTTCCTCCTCCCTCTCTGCCCACCGCCCCCCCCACAGATACCCCACCCACCCACCCCACCACCCCCCCGCGTACAGGACACCTTCTCTGCCATCCCAAGGTCTGGCTTCTCCAGCCCCCAAACACACACTCACTCCCGTGTCACCTGATGCTCGCCTGAGGAGGCTCCCGATGTTTGTGGCCCGGGCCTGGGTATGGAGCTGAAATGGGCACAGCCCCAGCTGGGGGCCCCCAGCCTGCTGGGCAGACAAGCCTGGACGGGCCAGCGCAGCCCAGACAGTGTGGACTCTGGCTTCTGGCAGGCCCGGGTTCAGATTCCGCCCCCTAGGGGTGTCCCAGGGCGTCTTGCCTAACCCCGGAGAGCCTCAGAGCGTGCAGGGGCGTGCGGAACACTGGCCGAGGTGATGAAAGCAAAGCACCCAGCGTGGCGTCTGGTGTTGAGCCAGGGCTCCGTAAATCCTAGCCCGCGTTACTGCTCCCGTAACGACAGTGTGCGGAGAGACGGCAGGAAAGTCTGCCTGCAGGGGAGGAGCCTTGGGGGCTTCACAGAGGAGGTGACCTAGGATTGGGCTCTGGGGGCTGAGTAGGAGTTTAGTCAAGCAGATGGGTTATGTCCACTGCTGGCTGCCCGGCCACCGAGCACAGGCGGCGTGTGAGCACTCCAGCGGCCATCCCGGGGCTTACGAGCAAGCGCTTCTGTCTTGCAGCAGGTCATCAAATTTGTTTTTCTCACTGTGCTCGTACTTGAAAAAATTTCCACAGAGATCTACCGTCCCCCAGGACCGTGCCATTTTTTTTTAATTCCCAGGTAACGAGCCGCTCCCCCCTCCACGTCCAGCCAGCAACAGGGGGCAGGGTGGTAGCTGCAGCAGCCACCGGGACAGCCGTAGATGGCCACAGCTCAATGGCAGCTGTCCCTCGTACGCAGTGCCTCCAGAAGACCCTCCAGATCCATTCAGAAAAAAAAAATGGAATTTGGAAAACAATTTTTTTTTAAGTTACCGTCTTAAACGTCACGTGGGGCACATTGTTCTTGTGCTTCCAGCACATCAGTGAAATAGCAACACTGGGACGGTCTTTAATCACTGCCAGGTCCAACCCCATTTTACAGATGGGAGGACTGGGGCCGTGAAGGGGCCAGAGACTGACCCACAGCCACATATTGAGAGCCAGAGACGTGAAAACTGCAAGCCCTGGCTTCAGCCTGTCTCTTCCAAGACCTTGCAACTGGTTAAAAAAAAAAAAAAAAAAATGACTTCCGTTGTATGCACAGGATGAGTGTCCCCGTGCACAGGATTAAGGGAACCCTCAGGTGTCCCACGTGCTTGGTCCTGCCACGGCCCACCCCGCTCATCTGGGGGACCCCTGCAGGCCTGCCTGGAGCAGGTAGGAGGACCCCAGTTCTCTGAGCTCCTGGGGTCAGCACGGACACAGGCTGCTGAGAGATGGGGGGTTGGGGGCCCCCCAGGAAGCTCACAGAAAGTCGTGCCTAAGGCACGTTCCCTGGCACATGGGTGCAGGTCGGAGGGGGCTTTGGGAGTCTCCACGAATCCAGCTGAGGAAGTTCTCACAGCAAAACAGGCAGCCGGGTGGGGGACCAAGGGCCGGACACAGGGCCGTTGGGTGGCGAGGCTGCTGTCCTCCAGCCAGGCCCGTGTCCCCTGCCGCCCCCTCCTCTTTCCACTGAGCCCCACGTGCCAGCATCTGAGGCCCGGCACAGCGGGACACACCCTCCCGTCCTAAGTCCCGGCCACCCTGATCCCCATCTGGCTCCAGCCTCCCTGGCCAGTCTCCTGTCTGTGGCTTTCCTGCCTCAGTTGCCTGCAAGGACCGAGACCCCTATCACACTCACGGGGTTGTGAGGTTCACAGATAGTTGCCTGAAACGCTGCGGCACCGTACACGGCTGTGTTGGGAACATTCCGTGTCGTTCTCCTGCTGCCGGGGAACGTGATCAGGGAGGGGGCCCAGAGCCTTCACCCACGGGCCTTCCCCCGTCTGCTCGTGACTAGCGCGGTCAGCGACTGCAGACGGACACAGAGACGAAGATGATCCTGAGGGTCCCAGGGGACCTTCCTCCGAGTGCAACAAGGTTTCGGAAGCAGCCCCTCGTACAGCAGCCAGTTCTAAGGGACGGTCCTTACGCAGTTACTCAGTCCCGCACCCCCTTTCCCGGGCCCTTCTATGATCCAGGCCTGTGGCTGGTGCTGGGGGCAGACGCCCAGGACGTGGCTCGGCCCCCGGGGAAGGAGCTCTGCATCCCCGTGGGTGCTGGGGCCCCTGCCCCTGGTGCGCGGCCCCCACCTGACCCCCCTCCACACGGGAAGGAGAACTAACCCGCGGTGGCCTCCCTCCCTGCGCCCAGAGCCTTGCCTCCAGAACCTCAGGGGGCAGCTCCCCCTGGGACTGGGCGATAGCGCCGTCCCTCGCTCTGGAGCTTGCATGGCCAGGCCCGCTGAGCCTCCGTCCCCCCGGGGGGCGGTGCTGTCACTCTCAGGAGCGAGGCGGCCGGTCGGGTGTGGGGAAGTTGAGTGACTCGGCCCATGCCCTGCAGGTGGCCGTGGACTAGGTTAGAGCAGGTGCACGTCACCCAGGCAGCCTGAGCCCAGAGCAGTGCAAGCAGCGCGTCCTGGAAGGGACGGTCCCCCGCGCTCCCCAGGCTGCCCTGAGCAGTGGGGGCTGCCCTGCTGGGACCCGGGTGAGCCGCCGACTGGAGGGGCGCATCCCTGCCCACGGCGCCGCGGGGCTCTTCTCCGAGACGTCTGCGGGTGCAGGATGTCTGCGTGGCCCGTGCCTGCCAACAGCATCCCTGAACGCGGTTGAAAGACTGGGGTCCCCCGGGCTGCTCTGGGGGAGGCGGGGGGTGCAGGCTGCCAAGAGAGGATGTCAGCAGGGACTGCTGGGCCGCACCGAGCTCTGCGCATGGACGATCCCGTTCAGGTGTCAAGATAACGCCCGTGTTGCAGACAAGGGTGCCGAGGCCCCGTAGTCGCTGCAGCCTGTCCCTGCAAAGCCAGGGTTTGACCCCCACTCCCTGTCCCAGACCACAGGCCCCAGCCTCGGCTCTGGGATGGGATGGCCCCAGGGAAAGGCCAGCCCTCGGCCTCCCCGGCTCTGGCCATCCGGCTGTCAGGCCCTCGGTGACAGGGCCGTTGAACAAGGTAGGACGGCCGCCCCTGCCCACGGCCCCCAGGCACACGGGACCTTGAGGACGTCACCCGGTCCCCAAGGAATGGGATGACCTTGCTTGGGTCAGGGCCCTGTGCTGGACCCTTCTTCTCGGGACAGGTGCCTGCTGATCTGATGCTTGGCTCTTGCCCCCGGAGGTCAGGCCCCCAGTGCAGCCGTCGTTCCTTGGCTTTGCTCTGGCACGACGCAGCTGGGGCCCCGGGCCCTTCCCTGTGCATCTCGGCTCGTGGCAAGGGACAGGCAGGGGACCGGGCCGCCTGCAGACACACTGCGCTGCCGGGTTCGGCCTGCCTCGTCCTTGGCTGCGCCCCTGCGCGGTGCTGCAGGACCCCGGGGCGAGGGGACGGGGGTCTCCTGCTCTGTCTCCCCTTTATGGTGACACACACGTTACCAAGCACCTGGACAAAGCCCCCTAACTTCCCTCAGACGCCACGTATTTCCCACACGTGAAATCATTTCATCTTTATAACCTTTCTCTGAAACCATTAGGATCACCCCCCACCCAAGACTTGATGGGGTAAAAGCAACTTACTCCTCACGTTCGTTTGCTCCTCTCTTCGTGGAAACCATGTTTACTGAGCATCTGCTAGTGGTGGTCTCTGTCCCGTCCCCCGGCTAATCTGTAGCACAGCCCCTCCCTCTGTCCAGGGGTCCAGGGGTCGAGGCCCCCCGTCCCCACTCTAACGGCCTGGCGCTCTGTCCCCGCAGGAGAGCGAGGATGCCGTCAAAGCCCTGGCCAAGGAGAAGGACCTGCTGGAGCGTGAGAAGTGGGAGCTGCGGCGCCAAGCCAAGGAGGCCACGGACCACGCCACGGCGCTGCGCTCCCAGCTGGACCTCAAGGACAACCGGATGAAGGAGCTGGAGGCTGAGCTGGCCATGGTGAGCGCCCGCCCCACCTTCACGGGGTGCCCGGCCCCTGCTGGAAGCCGTGTGGCCCGCTGGGGACAGGGTGTGTGCTGGGCTCCCGGGGGCCCGCGCTGGAGTCGGGCAGGGCAGGCGAGGAGGGGCTGCAGCTGGGCGCGAGGTCTGTGATGCTCCGTCAGCTTCCTTCCGTGTGGGCCCCTGAGCCCCCTGAGTCCCCTGAGCCCCCTGAGCCCCCCGAGCCCCCCGAGCCCCCTGAGCCGGGGCCACAGCCTCTCCTTCACCTGAGCACCAGGTGAGTGAGCTGGGAGCCCATCCGCCCTCCCAGGCTCCCGGGCCGCTGTCCGCAAACAAAGCCCGTTTTTTGTTTAAAATACGCGTACTTGTTTAGGAAAACGTTTGGGAGAAAACGCACCAAAATATTAAGAGTGGTGATTTCTGGGTGGTAGGATTGTAAGAAATCTCTAGTGAAATGTTTTACTTGGGTCGTCAAGGAAAAAATGTTATTATTTTTTTTCTAATCCAAAACAAACTTCCAAACGCTGTGTTTCCCATGGACGTGCCCCGCCTGCATGTGGGGACAGAAGAGCCCGGGCTCTTCCGGGGGGCTTCCGGGCCCGAGTCCGGGGCTGGTGGAAGGGGTCCAGAGCCCTGGAGCCTGCTCTGCTGACTCCTGCGTGACCCTGGGTGGCGCCCTGACCTCTGGGCTTCAGCACCCATTATTCGGTGCCGGAATGTGGGGAGGTACCTTTGAAACCACCGGGGGCTCAGTGTGACCGTGGCTGGGAGGAGAGCGTGCAGGGTGCTCCTGGGGGGGTGGGACAGAGGCAGGGTGAGCGGGTCCCACGTAGCTCTCAGAGCACGACGTTCTCCTGCAGAACACCGGTGCCCGCCAACCGTGTGGTGGTGGCCACGGGTTCTGGATTTGAATCCAGTCCCCATCGCTCTCCAGCTGTGTGACCTCAGGCCTTGACCTCCCGGGGCCTGCCCTGGAGTCTAAATAGGGATCATCGCATCTACCCCATTGGGCCCTCCCGGGGGTTTCAATGGACTAGTGCAGGGGAAGCTCAGCATGGTGCCTGTGCGTCGTGGTACAGTGGCGACACAAAGGTGTCTCTGCAGTCACTTCCTTGGGGATCGTGGGACGCCCTGTGGCAGGCCAGGTCCCTGGGGCCCCCCTGGGTGTCCTGTACAACGCTGACCCCTCGTGGTGAGAACTGCCCAGGCCGGAAGAAGCTGCAGCTGCTGGGTCCCCTCTCAGGGTGGGTGCCTTGCCCGGTGACATCGGGGGTGCCTGCCGCTCACACAGGAGCCTTCCCAGCTGCAGACCTGGAAGTGGGTGCGGGTGTGCCCAGAGCCCCATGGATGGCACATGTGTCTTCCTGACCTCGGGGCACTGGCGTCAAGCATTCTGGGGCTTTCTGGGGTCTTTGAGAACTGGGAACCAGATCTCCTCTTGTCCTCCTCTCCCCGCGCCCACAATGGGCAGCTGCTTCCGTCTTGCCCTGTCCTCTGGCAGGCATCAGCCCCCCTGCTTCGTGTGGAGGGGTACGGTGAGTGCAGCCTAGGGCACTGGCCTCTTAGCAGTCAGCGTGGCCCACGTCTGCCTCGGGCTCGGCGGCTGCAGGAGGGCCTTGCTGAGAGGCAGGACAGCCCCAGTGTCAGGGTGTCCAGCAGACTGCAGGTCCCCTCTGTTGCCCGCGATGCAGAATTTCGCACCTGGAGGCTTCCAGGACTGCCTGCTTGAGGCGCTGCTGGCCAGGCTGAGAGCAGAGGGAGGGCGCCTTCCCCGGGCGTGTGCCGCGTGTCCTCGGTGCAAGCAGCAGCAAGCGGCTCTGGCCGGCCTGGCACACGCCGGCCCCAGGAGGAAGTCAGCTCACAGGTGCGATGGGAGGCAGCGGCCGGGGGGGCCGCAGGGCCGGGGAAGCCCGGGTGCTAGTCAGGGGCCTGCTCGGCGCCGCCTCCTGGGGAGGACGAGCCTGATTTCACTTCGGTTTTTTTCCTTCAAGTCTGAAGCAGCAGCGGGTAGCAGAAGGGCCCATCACGGGTCACTTGTTTACCTCGTACCTGGGGGCCCCGGCTGTGCCCACTGGTGAGGAGTGATGTGTTGAGTGACCCTGAGGTGCCACCAAGGCGACGGGAGCTGAGCTGGCGAATACCCACCTGCCCGTGACGCTAAGACCATGCGACGCAGCAGGGGCCTGATGGGCTTAAGCGGACGCTCCCGACGGAGGCGTCGCCCCCCACCCCATCCGCCTCTGCGGGGAGCTGGGCTCTGGGTCTCCCCCGCCGCGTGTGGCTCTGAAGGGCCTGCTCCACTTGAGTGAAAGCCCAAGACTTCGGCTCCCCAGGAAGCCAAGCCCTCTGGGTGTCCGGTGCTGGCGGCCCCCACGCTCCCACTCAGCCACCTGCCCTTCGGGGGCAACAGTCCTGAGAGCGCCTCCCGGCCAAACCGGGCATTACCGCTCGTGGCATGGTTTCCCCTCTGCAGCCACCGTGGCTCCGTGGGACCACCCTGTGGGGTGTGTGTTCCCTTATTGACATAGGATTCACGTACCTTAAACTCGTCCTTTCAAGATGTAGGACTGAGCGGATCTCGGTATGTCCCCAGGGCTGCGCAACCATCAGCACGACCGACTCCAGGACAAGTGCACCACCTTAAAGGGCGCGCCTGCCCATTAGCAGTCCGTCCAGTCCGGCGTTTACTCTTGTGCCCACTTAGGGAGGTGGGAATAGGCGCGGCGGGCAGGAGCTCGCCCCGAGTGCCCAGCAGGTGGAGAGGCGGAGGCGGGAGCCCGGCGGGCCCTGAGCCCCCTGACGGGGCAGCTTCGTCTGCAAGGCCTTCGACGGGACGCCCAGCTGCTGGCCAGGAGGAGGCCCCTCGCCCGCCGTGGCTTGCCCCTCAGGCCCTCCCCACTGGCCTCCTCCACACGGAGGGGAGGGGGACAGGACTGCCATCCCGCACATCACAGGCTCCCCCAGGAGCTTGGTGCGTGTTGCCCTGGTCTCCTGTCAACGGGGCTTCTCACCCTCGGCCCTGCTGACACTTGGGGCCACGGAAGCCTTTGTGGTGGGGCCGTCCAGCCGCTTCCCCGGCTTCCATCCCCGAGGTGCCAGTCACCCCTCCCAGCCGGGAAGACCCAAATCTCTGGACGTTTCCCAGTGCTCCGGGGAGGTGGGGGCAGCTCCCGCCCCAGGTGAGAACCCCTCTTCTGTAAATGTTCCTCTAGCGTGGAGCAGGGGCAGCCCCGTCTCAGCATCGGTCTGCGCCCTGGCCCTTCAGTGCTAACGGAGTCCCCGTTGGGTCCTGCCCTCCCCGGGCTGTGTGACCTCTGACGGGCACTCAGCCTCTCTGAACCTCAGTCCCCACTTGTATGAAGTCAGGACTGTAACACTCTCCTCCCAGGGCGACGGTGGGGGGAGGCGACGGTGCGTCAGGGCAGGTGCGCACAGATGTTGACGGGCATCCTGCCCTAGCCACATCCTTCCTCGGGGCCACCACGATGACGTGTCCCTTCCACTCGCCAGTCACCAAGCGACCTCAAATCACTTTTAACCTGCCCGGGCCTCTGTTTCCTTGTCTGTAAAACTGGGGGTCGCCACAGGCCCAGGCGAGAGTCAGGCGTAGGGAGGCTGGTGACAGGCAGGGTCACGCAGGAGGGGATGACGGGGACGGCCGGGCTCTGGGCTGGTGCTGCTTCTGCCGAGCACACCTCCTGGCCCTGGACGGTGCCGTCGTGGAGCAGTGGACCGACCTGCTCGTCTCCCTGGAGATTCTGCACCAGGCTCCTCCGGGCCTTTGGCCGGCAGAGACGTCCCAGGACAGGCGGGAATCCCGACAGTGAAGGATTCCGCTGAGCCACGCTCCCAGCGCCCGGGCTCACTCGCCACCACGGATTACTCCGTGTGCCCCCAGCTGGCCCTCCAGCCACCCGGGGCCTTCATCAGCCCGACCCGCAGGGAGGCCCAGGGCAGGGTGCTGCCCACCTCCCAGGTCTTGTCACCCCGTCTTAGCAAGGACATAAAGGATCCACAGCCCCCAGCTGTGACTTAGGGACCACGCAGTCGTGTGACTGGCATCCTGGGCCTTTGTGGGGCTTGGGCCGTGTCCAGCTCCTGCTTGTGACGTCGACGCTTATGGTAACAGGCACTGACCCTTACTGAGCGTGTTTCCCACGGCCCCGTGCTCTCCGGAGCAACCGTGTGACGCCCGTCAGACAGAGGAGGGTGCGGAGGGGTGAGGGGCCTCACGCCGGAGCCCCCGCCAGGATGGGGAACAGGCCGATATCCGAGCCCAAACTCTAAAGCACGTTGCTGGGCCGCTTGGTCACACGACTGCAGGGGGTGCTCCTTACGTGGAAGTGATCCCTCCCCGTTCCCCGTCCGACTGGTGAGGCCTCGCTCAGGGTCACGCAGCAAGTTAAATCGTAGGACGGAGTTTGAACCCGGTCCTGACTCCTGTCGCCGGAGGGTGTTTGAGCCAATGTACCGACGACATCAGTAGCTCGAAACTCCAGGCGCAGAGTGTTGAGGAGGGGGTAGAGGCTCAGAGGGAGGAGGGAGTCCCAGCACTAAGTTGCGTTCAGGGGAAGAGGTCAGCCCAGGGAACGCTGTGTGGACGGCCGCGGGGAGCTGATCCCCGCAGCCCCCTGCGTGCACACACACGCCTGTGTTCCATTCAGCTCCTCGGCCTCTTCTGTCGTTCTTGTCTCTGTTGGCTGTGTTGTGAGAGGACCATGTAAGGGGTCCCTGTGCTTCAGAACTCGGAGGCACCACCACCCGCCCCGTCCCACCCCATAGGACTGACCACCACCTGCCCCGTCCCGCAGGACTGACCACGGCCCCATCCCACACTGACCACCACCTGCCCCGTCCCGTCCCGCAGGACTGACCGCCACCACCCTGTCCTGCAGGACTGACCACTACCCGCCCCGTCCCGCAGGACTGACCACTGCCCCATCCCACAGGACTGACCGCCACCTGCCCCATCCGGCAGGACTGACCACCACCACCCTGTCCTGCAGGACTGACCACTACCTGCCGCGTCCCGCAGGACTGAGCACCTCCCCATCCTGCAGGACTGACCACTACCCACCCCGTCCTGCAGGACTGACCACTGTCCCATCCTGCAGGACTGACTGCCACTACCCTGTCCTGTAGGACTGACCACTACCTGCCGCGTCCTGTAGGACTGAGCACCTCCCCATCCTACAGGACTGACCACTACTCATCCCGTCCTGCAGGACTGACCACTGCCCCATCCCACAGGACTGACCGCCACCTGCCCCATCCTGCAGGACTGACCACCACCACCCTGTCCTACAGGACTGACCACAACCCGCCCGTCCCACAGGACTGACCACCACTGCCCTGCCCCGTAGGACTGACCACCACCCCATCCCGCAGGACTGACCGCCACCACTCTGTCCTGCAGCACTGACCACCACTCACCCCACCCCGCAGGACTGACCACCATGCGCCCTGTCCCGCAGGACTAACCATTGGGGACCCGCCCCCTCCCCTCAGCCCCCGCAGATGGCAGGTACAATGGTCCCAAGCTGCCCACTGAGTTTAGGAGGCGCCTCTCCCAGGCCCACACAGAGCTGAGGCCCCACTGGGAGAAGAAAGCCAGGTGGGGACACAGGCGACGCTGCCTCGGGTTTCCCTGTGCTTCCCGCACACCTGCCTGGGGCTGTTTGCAGAGGGGTGACGCTGCAGGTTAATCACGCGGGCAGACTGAGCTGGGGTTCGCTTCCCAACCCCGAGTGTGCCTTCCAGGAGCCGGGATGGATCGGGTGGGACGAAGCCAAGGGACTAGGGCAGCTTGGTGCCTGGAGCGGTGCCCGGATGGGGGCCGGGAGGCCAGGTGCCCGTGCCCTGGAGGGCAGGCAGATGTGTGCGGCGGGCCCAGAAACGGGAGCAGACCGTGTGGCCACGTGGCCGTGTGGCCGCAAGCCTGCAGCACCCTGGGTCACAGCGCTCCCGCCCACCTCCGCAGGACCATCCCACGCTCTCAGGCTAGGGCGACAGAGCTGATTCCCTGAGCCAGCAGCCCGACGTAGCCTGCTTCCGTTACTTCTGAGGATTTTTACTGATCGTGCACGGGCCCAGCTGCCAGCCAGCGCCTGCGGATTCCGCGGTGACCGGCGGTGACCAGCACAGCCCATCCTCTGCTCCGTGGACTCAGGAGTCTGCGTTACCTGTGGTTATGCCGTTGCCCGGAGGAGCGTGGGTGCTGCCAAGACCGCGGGCGCATGGCCGGACTCCCCGGCTCACGACCCGACTTGAACGTTGTGGCTTCTGGGCTCTGGCTCCTTCTCTGTCAAGCACAGATAATCTCCCAGTCCCTCCTCGAAACCCAGGGCTGTCGCACTGAGCACATGATCGTTTTCTAAACCGGAGAGGAGATTACTCCCTGCTTGGGAGATGGGCAGGCACCTTCGGCTCAGCCTCCTGCCCTGGAAGGGGTGTGAGCTCATAGACGCGGGGCGTCCAGGCTAGACGAGCCCCCAGCATTGCTTGCTCTGGGGTTTCCCTTTTGCAGGTGGGAAAGCCGAGGCTCAGGAAGGCGGTGCCTTGTCCCCCACTCTCACTCAAATCCCAGCAGTTCCTTGGAGAGCCCGAAAGGACGGGTGATAAGTGTCCTCGGACCCCCTTTCTCTCCCAATCCCCGCCCTTCTGTTAGCGGGAGCTAAGGGGTCACCCCCGCTGAGCCCGCAGGGCAGGTGGCTGACCCTGAGGGGCACTCGATGCGCAGCTGGAGGTGGCCTGCTACCAAGGTCGGTCCGCGGCTTCCTCGCCACCATGCGTCTTAGCCGAGCAATGGGCCAAGAGGTCCCCTCTCGATCACATCGTCTCTTTCTGTCCCCAGGCCAAGCAGTCCTTAGCTACGCTGACCAAGGACGTCCCCAAGCGGCATTCTCTGGCCATGCCGGGCGAGACGGTGCTGAACGGCAACCAGGAGTGGGTGGTGCAGGCGGACCTCCCCCTGACCGCGGCCATCCGGCAGAGCCAGCAGACTCTCTACCACTCACACCCCCCCCACCCTGCGGACCGGCAAGGTGAGGCCTGCCGCTGCTGCGGCTCTGGGGACTCTCGGGGGCCACCGACCTCCCCGGCGTGGGCCGCAGCCCTCTCCGCACAGTGGCTGCCTGCAGGGCGTGGACAGTGGGATGCAGAGTCCGAGGGATGGACCCAGGCGGGGCTGGTCTCCAGGCCCAGTTGGTGTCTGGGTGCGTCCACCGCGGCCTCGGCTCTGCCTGCCTCCATCTGGCCTCGTCTCCGCACCGTCTCTTTCCACGAAGCAGCAAAACCGTCTCCCACAAGCTCAGGCTTGAAGGGCCAAAGTCAGGAGAAAGAAAAACTCTCTCTTTCCCTGTGTTCATACTAAATCCCAAAGAAGGATCTGCTCGGCCATCCTGGGTCGCACAGCCAGCCCCTGGACCCGTGATGGGTCTAAGGAGCCATACGCTGACCCTCCCGCCTGGGTCTTGTGGGACCCCCGTGGCAGGGGGCACAAAGCTCCTTGATCCGCAGCTCCACACAGTCACGGGGTGCGAGGGAGGGCCACACGTGTCATACGTGTTCTCTCGGGCGGGGGTGCAGCCTCCGGGTGACGTCTGCACCCCCTGGCCATGCTACCAGCCCCAAACGCCTCTGTACATCTGCAGCCCACCTGCTCCTTTCCTGTCCCTCCTGTGAGGTGTGTTTGGGGTTGGAGAGAAGTGAACAGACTTGGGGGGGGGGGTGTTTGGGATTAGAAGTGGACGGACTCAGGGGCTGTGTTTGGTGTTGGAGAGAAGTAGACAAACTCGGGGGGGCGTTTGGGGTTGAAGAGAAGTGGACGGACTCGGGGGGTGTGTTTGGGGTTAGAGAGAAGTACATGGACTTGGGAACTGTGTTTGGGGTTGGAGACAAGGGGACAGACTGGAGGTTGGCGCTGGTGATGATGGGGTGTGGGGTGTGGGAGAAGGTGGGGACCTGGGGGCGGCCTCTGGGCTCCTCGCTAGGGAAGCTGGTGTTGACCAGCCGTTGGGATTGTGCGAGGTCCAGGGAACGCCCAGGTGGTGGGAGCATTGAGAGGCCAGTCACCCAGGTGCCCGGAAGCTCCTGCCTCTTCTCCTTCCGTGTGGTTAGGGGAGGCCCTGACTGGATCCAGAGGCCCCGGGGCTTCTCCCCAGCAGCTGCTGTCTGGGGACGTGTGGGCCTGTTGACGGAGGAGCAGAGAGCAGGCAGCCCTTCCTCTCCGCCTCCTCCTCTGTATCACGGGGGCGCAGGGTGCACCCCTGCAGGGCAGCACCGGCGAGGACACTGTCCACCCCTCACTGACCAGCTGTCCCTGCCTTCCAGCGGTCAGGGTGAGCCCCTGCCACTCCCGGCAGCCCTCCGTCATCTCCGACGCATCTGCCGCCGAAGGCGACCGGTCGTCCACGCCAAGCGACATCAACTCCCCTCGGCACCGGACACACTCCCTCTGCAACGTAAGGCCAGCAGCAGCAGGGCCCGGGCCAGGGGCCCTGCCTGGAGACCGCAGGGCTGGGGGGGTGGGGGGGCGAAGACGCACCCGCTGTTTCCTCTCGTCCACCCAGGGAGCACTCTGGCGGAGGCAATTCCTGTTCTGTTCTTTCCTTTTGCAAGAAGAGATGGATGTGGGGAGAGAAAGAAATGAGGCCTGTTTGCTCCTTGTGTCCGGGAGGGCAAGAAAATCCCCGAGGAAGGCAGGCCTGGGTCGGCTCAGGGTCTGCGAGGCCCGGGACGGCCTCTGGTGGGCTGTGTCTGGGACCGTGGGCCTCTCCTCCCAGATGTGACCTTCCAGAGCTCGGGCCTAACCAGTACTTCATTCCCCTCTGGAGCCAGTTCTCAGTCCTTCTTCCAGGAATGAGCCAGATGTTTTAATTTCCAGGAGTTGGGGGGCATGTATTGCTTCTGGACAGGCGTCCAGTGAATTTGTTCTAGGATTTTTTGCTTCGCTTATTTAACCAAACGCTTTTTGATGGCGTGCTGGGCACCAGCTACCAAGACTGCGGGTCCCTAGGCCCCTGACGCTTGGTGACTGGCGGGCGGAGCGAGGGGACGAAGGTGGGTCAAGCATCCGAGGACAGGAAATACGGAGGCTCCCCTGCCGTGAGGACAGACACACCACGGGGTCGGGCCTCCCAGTGCACTAGGAAGCTTTCTCAAAAGCTCAGCTAATGTTTCATTAACCAGCGTGATTGATAATAAGGAGGTGAATACGGTGGGAAAGAAGGACAAAGTAACTATGACGTGCCCGTGATAGGATCACCTACCTGGAAGCTCAAGAGAATAAGGTGTCAAACTATTAGAACCAATGATGACCACGTACGTGAGTGGTACTGGTTGTAAATTAATGTAGATATATAAAAAAAAAAAAATCAGTAACTTTTCTACATACGAACAATCCTAATGGAAACTTTTTTCCTGTAAAAGAACAGTGGAAAAGTAGCTAAAGACTACTGATAAAAATAGCAAAGACTGAACTTAAAATTAGTTGCCTTCGCCTGGTGACGAGGGCATCAGGGATGGCAGGCCCAGGGCCTGGCCCCCACGCCGCCCCGTCAGGATGCAGGGAAGGCTGCTCAAGGCCGGGATCCCGACGCTCAAGCCTGGGGTTCTGTTTCGACTTCCTTAAAGCGGTTGGTCTGTCACCAGTTCTCAGGACGGAACCCCGTGACAAGGGCTGTGGTGAATGACAGAGCCAGGGCAAGGAAGGGGGCCTCTGGCAGCTGCCCTCTGGTCCCGAGGGCCCACTGTTGAGCTGTCCCTACGGCCGACAGCGCCCTCGCTCGTAGAGAGCACAGGTTAGAGACCTAGAGTAGCCGCTTCCCCAGAGGCTATATTTTGAGTTTCCTGGTAGGCCTAAGGTGGCTCCGGGAGCCAGAATACTGCTGGAAAATTCTGCAGAAGGGGCTCTCTAAAGGCCCCTTGCAGTGCATTTGACCTCGCCTCTTGCCCAACTTGGCCTCGGCACATCCTGGCTGAGCAGACGGCAGGTCCAGCATATCTGTTTCCAGGATCACCTCACATAGGCACGGCCCTGCCACCGGGACACGGGTGCTTTCATAAGCCACGGGTGCTTTCATGTCTGCATGCGGGCATTTCGGTGGGCACTGGCCTCACTCTCTGCCCCATGAATTGGGCGAAGATGGCCCTATTCCCAGGGTAGACCCCCCTGAGCTGCCTGCCAGATGGGTTCCGATTGCAAACCTTGGGATGGGACTAAAGACTAAACTACCCTCTGTTCCATCCCCGCCCCCCTCAGCCACCTTCATCCCCCATTTCAACAGCTGTGCGCGCAGGTAAGCCAAGAAGAGCCTGGAAAAAGCACCAGGTAACTGTTCTCAGGCCTGTGACCTGGCACCAGCGGAAACAGCCCAGCCTGGATGAAGGACCTCTCCTCCTTCTCTGGCCGCTAATTTAGAGCCGAGGTCGGGACTGAGTGCAGGGAAGGTGGAGGGATTGATGGACTCTGGCCCAAGTGACCTACGGTTTCTTTATTGCTTTTTTGCCTGCAATTCTGGAAACAACCATCAGGGGCCTCCCTAGTAATGACTCGTGATCCCAGTGATCTGTGTGTCCCCCCAGGCAGGGCAGCCGGATTCTGGGACGGACGTAGTAGTGAAGGCTTTTGCACACCCACCTTCGTGTGCCCCCTGAAAGGAGCACTGGGCCGGGAAGAAACGGCCCCAAACGAGTTACAGCTCCACGCTTCATTCCGTCGTGCTGGTCCCGAGCCTCTCTGTGTCTGTAAATCAGACTAATGAGTCCTGCTGCCCCCCCACAAAAGAAGAGATGCAGTGAACTATTTGGGGGGAAATTAGAAGCTACCTAGTGTCTCCTGAGCCTTCCTGTCCTGAAATTCTTTATTTTTGTGCCTTTTTTTTTTTCTTTAAAATTGCATCTTTCTGAACAACACCAGGTATAACCAATCTCCAGTTCCAACTTGGACCAATTAGGACAGGAACTTAGAAGCCTTCAAGGGGCTTATTTGCTGGACAGAGGGTGTTGGGGGTCAAGAGGCCTGAGCAGACAGGAGAGCACCCCAGGACCCCTGGTCCAGGCAGCACCTAGAAGCCCAGCTGCCACTGTTGAGCCATTTGGGGATGTTTGCTTCAGGGGTGAGGGTGGGTTCCCCAGTACAGAGGCAGGGAGGTCCCCAAGAGACGGCTTCCTTCCACGGAAGACCCCACTCTCCCTGGGCCACCTCTGCTCCCACGTGTTGTGCGTCCCTGCGGTTTCATTTTCTCCCTCTTTTTTGGCTACAGGGCGACAGTCCCGGCCCAGTACAGAAGAACCTGCACAACCCCATTGTACAGGTAGGTGCACCTCCCCTGGCCACTTGGGCCTTCCCTCCACCCCATCTTGACCATGACTCCCCCTCCTGACCCCGCCCTTTGTTCCCCTGGGCCCTCAGCACCCCACTTCCATACCAGGGACACCTAAGGCAGAGAGGAGTTCATCCCCTGCCTGTCAGCCATGGCTTGGGGCCTGGACCAGGCTCAGTCCCTGGTTTGCACTCCCCTGCCCTCCTTCCAGTCCGTGGACCCGTTAAGGGCACCTTCCATCCTCCTGCCCCGGCGATGGCCCAGCCGATGACTCTAGGCCCCTGGCTGCAGGAAACTGTTCCTTATTCATTTTTAACATTTCAGGACCCCGCCATCAGTAAGGAGGGGGCCACGGGGGGGGGGGGCAATAGGAATGGAGTCAGAAGGGGTCTCTGAGGTCAGCTGTTTAGTCCTGGGGTTCCCAGAGGCTGGTCCCCGCGCTGCTCATCTGCACCAGCGTCCACCAGGAACAACTTTGCAAATGCAGGTTCCTGGGCCTTTAACCCTGATTCTGATCCGCCAGGGGTGGGGTGGGGTGGGGCCCGGAATTCAGGTCATTCTGATGTGTCTGGGGAATCTTTAGTCTCACCTCCACCTTTTTTGGTGGATAACATCACCCAGGGTCTTTGGGTTCGTAAATCCCTCCTGTGGACCCCACCCTCCGGCCCGTAGGCCCCCAGGCAGGAGGCTGTCCCCGTGGTCACTGTTGTCTCCACGTCACAGATGAGTAACTGGGCTCAGGGAGCCTGGGGGGGCTTGATGGGGGGGGCAGGAGTCCACAGCCTGACAGCCAGGACTGGAACCCAAGCCCCAGCCTCCCCGCCCTACCATGGCCAGGCCTGCTTCTCCTCCAGGACCCTGAGTCCCGGGGCCTTGCTCTCGGCGGCACGAGGCTCAGGTTTCTCCTTCCTCGTTTTCTGGGCTCCCCGGGCCCCCTCTGTCCCCACGGGGCCGTTCCCACAGGAACCATGTGCCCCGGCCCAGGGGGCCAGCCAGAGGCAGGTGCCCCGGGGGGCTCCCCCAGGCTGTGGGCAGGCTCAATGTAGGGGACGGTGGCAGCTCCTGCGGCGGCAGCTGGCGGGGACTGCGGGGTAGAGGCCCGGCCCGGTGGTCCCCCCGCGGCCCGCTCACGGCCCACCACCGCCCCAGGGGCTCCGGGGGCTCCGCGAGCGGGGGCGGGGCACACCGCGGCGTCCCACTCCTCCGCCCCGCCCTCCGCCCGCTCGGCCCCGCCCCCTGACCGCTCGCCCCGCCCCCTAACCGCTCGGCCCCGCCCCCTAACCCTCCGCCCCGCCCTCTGCCCCGCCCCCTGCCCCTCTGCCCCGCCCCCTGACCCCTAGGCCCCGCCCCCAGCTCAGGTGGCTTTGTTCTCGCTCTCCCCCCGCACCCCGCGCGGCCGGCTCCTCAGTCACTAGAGGATCTTGAAGACCAAAAACGGAAAAAGAAGAAAGAGAAGATGGGATTCGGCTCCATCTCGCGCGTCTTCGCCCGAGGGAAGCAGCGGAAGTCCCTCGACCCCGGCCTCTTTGATGGTACCGCCCCCGATTATTACATAGAGGAGGACGCGGACTGGTGATGCCGCCCCTGGCTGCCGCGCAGGCGCGTCTGTGCGTGTGGACGTGCGGGCGGGGGGGCGGGGCGGGGGGCGGGGGCGGGCGCGGGCTGACGCGGGGGCGGGGCGGGGCCGAGCGCGGGCCCCGCCCCCGAGCGCGGGCCCCGCCCCCGAGCGCGGGCCCCGCCCCCTCCCGCGGCGCCGCCTCTGTAATTGCTGTACATACTCGACCGCGTGTGACTCTGTCAACTGTCGTCCTCGGAGCGATGCAGTCGTGTTGTTAACCTGGGTTTGTTTGTTTTCGTTTCTTCTACGTGTTTTTTTTTTCTTTTCTTTTTGCTCGGTTCGTTGGGTTGTTTTGTTTTCTTCCCCCCCATCCTCCTGCCTCCCCTCCCCATCCTCCCCTTCCCTCCTCCCCATCCTCCCCCTTCCCTCCCCTCCCCCTTCCCAGCCTCCTCCCTCCCCTCCCCTCCCCATCCTCCCCATCCTCCCCCTTCCCATCCTCCCCATCCTCCCCCTTCCCTCCCCCCTCCCCATCCTCCCCCCTTCCATCCTCCTTTTTATGAAACTTGAAAACTTGAAGGACTGCTGTGTATTTGTAAATAACAAAACTGTTGTGCACTCCGTGCTTGTAAATGTCCCTTGTCCGAACTGCTACTTCTGGAGCCCGTCTGCCCAAGGATGTGGTCTGTTTTCGATGTCTCCCCCCACCCCTCCCCCGGTGTGAGCGCGGGCCCTGACCCGCCCCCTGACCCCCAGGCCCGGCCGAGGCCCTCGGAGCCAGCGCAGGCCGCCCACGTGGTCAGGGTGCGGGCCGCCCCGCGGGACCGCGGGCCCAGGCTCGGGCTGCCAGGTCCGCCGGGCTCTTTTTCACGGCCTGCCAGTTTTTAAATTGCGTTGCCGTTTCTTTCTTTATGGAAAAAAAAAGACAAAAGAAAAAAGAAAAAGACTGTTCCGTTTAATTTATTTGCACAAACGCAGAAGACTTATTCTATCTAAATTATTACATAAATAATGGAATGTATATTTTTCCACGGGGTGGGCGGGAGGCGGGTGTTTCTGTGTGGACTTGTCTGTTCTGTTCTCATGCTGCTGCCAAACTGTGCAAGGTAGACTTTAGGGTGGCCAGAACCCAGGGACCGTTGGATTTCAAAGCTTGCTTTTTTCCCCGTTCTTTGTTCTCCCTCCCCCGGATTCTCCTGCCCTCGCATGGAAGTGCACTCCACCTTTCTCTCCCCCACCTTCCCCCAATAGCTCCCCTCCAAGCCTTTGTAGATCTATTTGTTTATCTGGAATGAGGAACGCGGACCCCAGTGAGCGGAGGGCCTACTGTCACGGCCACCTTCTCTGGGGTCTGTTTTGAGAGAGGTTGAGTGCAGAGTGAGGCAGCCAGTCACATGACCACGGGGACTCGGCCTGAGTCGGTGCCACAAGGGTCCTCGAGACGCTTGGGTTCTTCCCTGCAGCTGTGTCTTTCTCCTCCTCGGTTAATTCTGCCCGTGGGCCAGGCAGGGGCCGTTGGGGGAGGTGCCTGTCTCAGGGGGAGGGCGGCGAGGGACACAGGGACCAGCACCAGAGCCTCTCTGCCCTCCCCATTCTGGTTGGTTCCACACTTAACAGAATCTCTCGGGATCCCTCCGGCCCTGTCCTCCCCTTTGTCACAGCAGCCTGAGCCCGCTCACCCCAGGAGAGAAGGGCTGGCAGGAACATCTATCTGCCTATTTGGGGAGCAGTGTTGGCCTCAATGAGGCTTCACCAGCAGAGGAACCATGTGCATGTAACGCCGGGTGATGGAGAACACGTGAGCTAAGCCAGGGCCTCCTGAGGCCTAAAACTAGCTTCCCCTTTTCTTTTGACCTGTCACTCGTCCCCTGCTCCACCTTAACTACTAACACAGCTCAGTTCACCCACCCCCTGCACAACAGTAGTTGCGCTTTCTGCTAGCAGTAACATTTTCAGCTCTTACAAAGAAAGGAGATTGGAGAGTGCTGGAGAGTCTCTATTAGAAGGTTAGGATATTTTGTCCCAAGTCTCTAAAACAAACAAACAAACCAACAACAACAACAAAAAACCACCAGTAGGCTGCTCCCTTTCCTTCTGACTTGGTGGGGCGGTTGGGCAGGAGCAGGCAAAGGGCCCTGCCTAATAAGGATCTTTCTGGCCTCCTTTGGCTAAGCCCTAAGCCGTTTAACCAAGCCTGGCGGTGAGGAAAAGCTGGCATCTTCCTCTACAGAGAGAGATTTTAGAATATACTTTTCTCCCCCAAGAGTTTTTTTCTTCTTCTTTTGGTTGATTTTTATGGTTTGCCCTTTGCTTACGAGAAAATTACAACCACTCCTGGTAATGATTTAGTAGTTCCTTTTCATTTCAGTTTTTGTAAATTAGGAGATAAATCTAAGAGTTACTAAGGATGATTTATTTAAGAGAACTACGTCAAATAGCGAATGAGTTATGGGTAAATTAGATGAAAATAACTTTTCCCATGGGAAAGGTTTCTCGAAGGCATGGATGCAAATATAAAATATAAAAAAAAAATCTAAATAAAGCTTATTTTAAAATATTATTGAATTCTATGTTATTTGATTGCTTCTATCTTGCTCCGGGTGGGAGGCAAAGCCCCTGCATGCTCCTTGGATTCCAGGGCTGGGTCTGGAGGGGCTGAGGAAAGCTGGCTGAATTCTGGGCCCTCGGTGGGGCTGAGGCCAGGTGGCCTCCAGAAACCTCGCATCTTGGCCGCCCTGACTGTAAGTGGGAGGAGCCGTCACATCCAGGGCTGCCTGTGGTCCTAATGCACCACCTCCAAGCCTGGCGCCCTGGCCCTGTGTTCTCCAAGCTCTGCGGCCCCAGTCAGCTTTCATCGCTTCCTTCTACCCCCGGCACTCCTTCCAAAGGCCCGGAAAGTGCGCCTGTGAGTTTGGGGCATGTTACTTCCTGCAGACCTCACTGGGCCTCTGCACCGTGCCAACATCCCACCTTCCCTCGGGACAGAGAGGAGCTTAAGAAAGAAATCAAGGAAGCCACAGGGCCTCCCTGAAAAAGCCAGTGTGAGTCCCATGGTCCCCCCCGGATGCAAAGCCTAGGCCTCGGCCCCAGTGAAACTCCATAGTGTGGCGCAAGAAGAGGTCCCCCTGTATGCCCCGATCCTGGAGTGTAGCCAGTGCCCTCAACCGCTGCCTCCCAACTTAAAGATGAATCCTCTCCAGCAATAGAACTGAGAGACTGGCCTTTTAACACCCCCGTCATTTCTGCTGGAAGAAAGCTCAAAGCCCCGTGAGATCTAGACCATGCCAAGAAGTCGTAGCACTCAGGACCTCCAGGAGCCTTAGGGACCCAGCAGCTCTCAACCCGGCCACACATTGGAATCACCTGCAGAGCTTTTGAAAACACTTAGCAGTACCAGGCCGTATCCCCGAATCAGGGTGTCATTAAACCTTCTCTGGTGACCCTGGGGTGTGGCCAGCATTGAGAAGCGCTGGGCTAGTCTGCAGCGGGCAAGGGGCCCGAGCACATGTGCCGCTGTTCCCCGCTCCCTGGCCTCATGCAGACATCCCCACCCCGCCCAGAGTGGCCGCTGAGGTGCTCACTTTACGAAGCCTCAGCCACCACCAGTCAGAGTTGGCATACAGGGAGAAAGCCTACTTGCCATCCCAAAACTAGACCCCACCCCACCCCCCACTGCACGGATGGGGAAAACTTTGACCCAGAGCGGAGTGACCTGGCCAAGATCCTAGCTGTTGCTCCTACGGTCCTGTAACCTTTTCAAGGACTGGGTCATACCTCTTCCAAGTTTTCGTAGCTCTGCTCAAAAGTCCTACTACCTCCTTTATTTTCATTGAGACCCGGCTCCAAATGGACCAGCTTCAAGCAGTACCTATTGGAAATTGAAGCAGGCATGCCCAGGGCATCTAGGGCCAGTGTACAGCCCCACAGGTCGTGTGTACCACACTATTCCAGAAGGCACTACTGTGCTCAGGTGCCGAGTGCACAACCCGCACGGCTGCACTCAGTGGCCCTCGCGCGTGCTCTCCCACCCATGCTGGCAGGCTCCGACAGATGTAACCTAGTAATATAATAACAATAATAATATCTAACACTTATTAAGCACTTACCATGGGCTGCAGTCCATGCTGCGTACTTTACATGCATTAACTCAGTTAACCCTCCCAACAATCTGCATTTTTGGTGCAAGGACTCAGGTTAAGTACATCGTCCAGGGTCAAGAAGCTAGTAAACAGTAGGGCCGGACTGCCAACCTAGGGAGTCCCTGGCGCTCTGACCATCATCTGAGCGGGAGGGGCTGGGCCCGGGCAGGGGTCATCGCAGAGGCCTCCTTGGGGCCAGGTTTGCACCTCACCCACCCTTCGCCTCTGGCACAGCCTAGCACTTCCTTGCTGGTGTGACTGCGTCTGTTCCATCAATTGTCATCATTTTACCTCTGGGCCCAGGAGACCTACCCCCAGGGAGGACCTGGGGAGGGCAGAGTAGAAACGAGCTAATAATGTTCTGCACTAGCGCTCCACTGGGGCCAAGGCTTTGCCTGCACTTGCCCTGCTTTGGAGCCCTTTCCTGCACCAGGGCTGCCGGGCTCTCGGGGTTAGCTCAGCCCCCGAGCCAGGAGGTGAGCGTCCCAAAGAGGTGAGGGTCCTGTCCTGGCCACTGCATGCTGCCCCACACACCAGGGCCCGATGGGCTAGAGGGGCTCCCAGTGCAATGAGGCCATAACATAGGAGGTCACCAGCCATCTCACCAATGTGAGTTCTTAAAATATCTATGGGGCCTCTCACCAAAAACTTGCATTTTCACCAAACAGGACCTCACAAAAATTCCACCCCTAGCCCCACCTGCTTTGAAAAAATGGCTCTTAAGTTTTTGCAGTTCAAACCCCACTAGGCGGGGCAAAGCCACCATGGTCCCCCCCAGCTCCCACCTGTTCCCACTTTCGAGTGGAAAAAGACCCGGGTGGTAATAAGGAATCCAGAGGGAGTACACATAGTTCACCTTATCTTATAAAAGGATTCATAATTTTATTTTATAAAAGAAGGGCCTCTGAACAAAAATAGCTTAGGCATTTGGTCTTGGCTGTGCGTTAGGATAGTAAGTACCTCGCCAGGGAAGTGTTATAGGGGCTGAAAATCCTGCTGGCAACTGGGGTGTGAACAACTCATACCTGAGTCATCGCTCCGTGGCTTCTTAAAGCCCCGCCACTGAAAAATGCGCACCTCGCCCACCCTGCCCCCCAGGGCAATGCCCAGCAGCCCCAACCAACAATCGGATCCACGAGAAACCGATCCCAAGAGGGCTGAGCTTTAAGAAGCGGCAACTGAAAGCCTTGCCCTCTTCTTCCTGGAACCTGCAGGCCTTCCCGTTCCCCAGCAGGTGCCCCGGGGCCCTGGGACGTCGTCAGGACGTCAGGACGTGCAGCAGCCACGCTTCTGAATCAGAGTCCAGCAAGCACTGGCTGACCGCTCGCCTGCATCGCTGAGCTTCAGGTTTTGTCCGATTGCTTTCTCAACGGACTGCCAGCAAATGGCCATTAATTGCACCAAAACAAGAGACTCTATGAAATTGCGTCCCATGCTCTGTCGGGGGAGGGACCCTCGCGGCCCACCCGCGGGGCCAGGCCACTCGTGTGGATAATCGCTCCAGCTCTGGCCCTGCCTCTGATTCCAGGCACCTTGTTTATCCCCTGGGCCTCGGTGTCCTCTCATCTGTGAAGTGGGTGCAATAACCCTGCCCTCCTGACAGGCTCAGCAATGAGAGCTGAGTGGGTTTTGGAACCTGGAAAGGGCTAGCCCCAGGGCCTGTGCCCCCCATGATCTGAGTGGAGTTAAGTTCAATCAGAGGAAAGAAGTGTGAAAGAAGCAGCTTGATACACATCTTGTGCCCGAAGGTGACTCGATCTAAACACGTTGCCGAGGGGTAAAACCAGGGCATTGGGCCGTGTGAACCTGACCTCCCTCCAGCTATGTGTCCACTCATCCGAGTCCAGGTTCCTTTCCAGTGTGGCTCCATGAGAGACTCTGGCTTTTGTGCCTAAGAACAGGGAGGCTTTGACATGTTTGCCTCCAGAACCCTCCAGCCTTGCCAATATTCCTTCTAGATTCCAGGGAGAAACGTACTCTTGCTGTGGCCGGTGCAGAGAAATTTAGACCATGGGAAGCAATTAGGCTGCCCACGCCTGAGTTCCTGAGGCAGAAGCCCCAAGGTCACCCTAGGGCGGCACATGAATAAGGAGACGTGTCTCAGAGCCCGGAGCCAGCCTGCTCTCCCAAGGAGGCTTGCAGAAGTCCGTGTTCTGGGTTGTTGGGCTGCGCAGCCTCTGACCAAGCTCTCCCCCCAGGGGGCCGAGGGCGGCGGGGGACAACTGACCCATAGGTAGCTTCAGAGAACTTGAGAAAGCCTCACTGGCCAAGCCCTGTGCAGGCTGGCTCTTTGGGGCTCAGTCTTTCTACCCAGTAGAGGAAGAAATTGGAATAAGAAGCAGTTTTCAAAGTGTGTTCCATGGCACACTTGGGGGTTCCTCAGAGGACCCTTGAGAGGTTGCCATAGATGGTGAAAGACCTAGCTGGAAAGGGCTCCAGTCCTCCCCCTCCAAGCGAGTTCTGCTCTTACCTGTTGCACGCTGGACCTTCATGCAGGAGTCCGTTTGAAGGATCCCATGGCGGGGGGTGGAAAAAAAAAAGTGATCAAGAAGGAAAAAAAAGTTCGAGAATCACGTGTGAATCGTTGTCAAACCCGACCAGGCCTTTGAGTGTGCAGGATGCAGATTTCCTGGCTTCATCTTATAGCTACGCAATCAGGTCGGAGGGTGAGACGCTGGGATCTGCGTTTCCAACAAGCTGCCCAGTGTGGGCTCATTTGCAAGAGGTGGCGCGGGGCGGTCTCTGGGGGCAGGATCCTGTCCATGGGTCTTAGCACAGACTTGCCATCAGGGCAACCTCCCCAGGGCACCGTGATAAGGGACGTAGCGGCCAACCTTTCTGGGGCAGCTCCAGGGCCCCCCTGTGAGGGAGGAAGGTACTCAAGCCTGCCAGCTGCCAGGACCTCTGCTGGGTCTTGCTGAGTGGAGAGACAAGGGGTCTGGTGTGGCCGATCTGCTGCCCCCGGGCAGCCTCAGAAGCCTGCAGCAGTAAGAGTCACAGAGAGGCTCCCAATTTTCCTAGAGGCACACAGCCAGGAAGTGGCAGGGACAGAAGGCAAGCCTGCTGCCACCCGGGTTCTGAGCGTGACATCCACCGTCTCAGACTGCACCTGCCCCGCAGCCGACCAGGCTCCTGCCGAGCTTCAGGTGGACCTGCTGGCCTCCACCTGGGGCCAGTGGTGCCCCGTGAACACCAGGTGATAACGAGGGGCCCTAAAGTGGGAGCAAGACTGCCCAAGCTGTGCTCGGGGGTGGATCTGGCCCCGAGGGAGGGGCCCAGCAGTGTTCTCAGGCTCCTAAGGAGGCCCAGGCCTCAGTCCAGAAGCTCTACCAGCCCAGCCCAGCGCGGTCGGGAGCCCCAGGTCGGGAGGCCTGGCTCCACACTTCCTGTTCCCAGCGTGGCCATGGACTCGCTGTGTGACCTATGGGCAAGTTAGTCTCTCTCTGAGCCTCAGACTCCCTCCCAAACAAAGCAGGCCAGTGGTGGCCTGCTTTGCCTTACAAGTCCCTGGGGTCCTCCCTCTGGCCACCCCCCAGCACGCTCCCTCCCCTCACCCCAGAGCTCCAGGTGATTGCTCTTACAGATTTGATTCCATTTGCACTAAGGGTTTGCAACACCGAGACAGTGTGATACCCATGGGTGAGATGGTCTCTAAGCTCCATCCTCAGGCCTCCTCCTGCACCCCCCATTGTGGAAAAGCCACTCCCCGTGGGCACCCAGCCTCCCCTGTTCACCCCTGCCCTGTTCCAGAGAGAGCTGGCCCAGATGCCTTCCCTCCTCACCCTAGCAGAACAGGAAGGCCTACAGATGGAGGGCCAGAGACCCTCCCCAGGAGGCTATGCCCATCCCCCAGATGAGCCACAGCAACACCACACAAAGCGATGTTCCTGCCAGGCCACAGCCCTTTATTTAGTTTGCAATGCTCTTTCAGGGGCAGATCAGGGTCAAGCTTAAGGGGGTAGCATCTAGGCAAACTGTCCGGGTCCAGACCTTAGTCCTGACATTTGCTACCTGGCAACCTTAGGTGAGGTACTGAACCTGGCTGGGTCTCAGCCTCCTGATGTGTACAATGGGACAGCAAGGCACTTCCAGGGGTGGCTGCGAAGAAGAAGCAAGTGACTGGGTATAAAAGGCTCAGCTCGGGTCACAGTAAATGCTGGTGATGACAGTGACAGTGAGGACAGATCCCGATTCAGCCTTTCACCAGCCCCGTGAGAGACGCAGGGCAGGCCGCTCGGGATGGGGGCAAAGGCAGTCCCAGGCAAGCTCAGTAGTTGCCAGGCTGCCAGGTAGGACCGGGGGGCAGGACCTGTAGAGCTGACAGGTCTCTCGGTGGCTTCTTGCCCACTCCTCTCATGATACAGATGGGCTGGGAGTCGCCCACTGACAAGCAGGGCATCAGTGGCTGAGCTGGTTCTGGAACCCAGGGCTCCTGACTCCCAGGCCAGTGTTCTGAGCTGCTGCAGAGTACAAGATTCAGCAGGGGGAAGAAAAAGGAAAGAGGAAAGAAAGAAGGAAGGAAGAAAGGAAGGAAGGAAGGAAGGAAGGAAGGAAGGAAGGAAGGAAGGAAGAAAAAAAGAAAGAAAGAAAGAAAGAAAGAAAGAAAGAAAGAAAGAAAGAAAGAAAAAAGAAAGAGAAAGAAAAGAAAAAAAGAAAGAAAGAAGAGAAAGAAGAAAAGAACGAAAGGAAAAAGAAGAAAAGAAAGAAGAAAAAGAAAGAAAGAAAGAAAGAAAGAAAGAAAGAAAGAAAGAAAGAAAGAAAGAAAGAAGAAAAGAAAAAGAAAGAAAGAGAAAAGAAAGAAAGGGAAAGAAAAGAACGAAAGAAAAAGAAGAAAAAGAAAGAAGAAAGAAAGAAAGAAGAAAGAAGGAAAAAGAAAGAAAGAAGAAAGAAAAGAAAAAGAAAAAGAAGGAAGGAAGGAAGGAAGGAAGGAAGGAAGGAAGGAAGAAATCCTTGGGTCAGTTGTTCTGGAAACAATGCTGTGTCTCCAACCCTTAGAGATCTTGACACAACACATTAGCTTATTCAAGACTCTGACAAGTTCTGCAGTGAAGAAAAATATCTCCCTTTTTCCCACTTCGTGTTTCCCAAACGTACTTGACCACAGAACCGTGCATTTCTATCTCGTTCCGTGGAGCGCCCTCTGGGACGTGTTGCACCCGGCGACCCCCGCAGCCCCTGTGTTCTGTGCCTGGAGGTGCCAAGTCGGGGGTTCTCGGAGAGCTCTGAGCGCGCCACATCCTGACCTTGTTGAGCCCTAGAAAGTCCCTGAGGCTCAGATGGGATGCGCATGGGCCTTCAGGAGGGCGCCAGGAGCAAGGCCAGGTGGAGCGGGGACGTCTCCGTGGCTGAGCATCCGCTGTGCCCAGAAAGACCCCGAGTCAGCGTGCAGCCTCTACCCGGGGGAGGCCCCACAGGCTGGCCAAGGAACGCCAGCCCCACGATACTTACTTCGCTGCTGTTCCTGGTCCCAGGTATACACGGGGCGCTGGGGCAGGGACAGCAACGGGCACGCCGTCCTGCCCGGACATCGGGCCCCACCTGCCCTGTCCCCTGCCCAAGCTCTGAGCGGCCCGATGGCTTTCCCTGGGACGGGCCACAGATCCTGGCCTCACATCCCAAGGGGCTCCGTGCCTACACGGTGCCAGCTCCCCGCCTGGTTAGGACGCTGATGTGTCGGGGGCGCGGAAGAGGGGGACAGGGAGCCTGTGCTCGGGGGCAGGCAGGCCAGGGAGGAGAGAAGACTGCCCCTGACAGCTGTCGCTGCAGGGACCATGGTGACAGGAGAGGAGGCTCTGCAAGCCAGAGGGAATGGGACGGCTGTCTACAGAGCAAGGCTCAGAGATAACAGGCCGGGACTCAGGTGTCTGAACCCTCGCCAGGGTCCCTCCATCCCTTCCTGTGCGTGCAGGAAACACAGATTCATTTTAGTGACAGCCTGACCCCAGCAGAATCGATAAAAGCCAAGCCCTGCAGGGAGGGGTGTTGAGGGAAGCCCAGGCTTTGAGACCCAGCTCTCCGGGCTTGATCCCAGAGCCAGTACTTAGCTGTGCAACCCTAAGCGGATCACTGGGTCCCCCTGAGCCTCAGTTTTCCCTTCTGTAAAATGGAAACGACACTGCCTATCTCCTGGGGCTGTTGCAAAGATGAAATAACCAACGGATAGAAACGGCCAGCCCATGGCAGCTGCTCGTCCCGCTGTGGCAGAGTCTCCCACGCGAAGAAGCAGCGGCCGGTGACATGCAACACAGGCTCGGGGACCCGGCTGTGCTCTGCCTGCATGACTGGTGGACATTTCTGAGCTCCACTTTCCTCATCTGTGCGATGGGCCTCACGGCGGGGGTGCAGCGTGCTCACCCACAGGCTGTAAAGCAGCAGGCAAGGTGAGCTGTCGCGGTCCCGGTCCCTGTCCCCGTCCCGGGGGCTCCCCGTGTGAGCTGGAAGGCCGTTCGCCAGCCAGCGCTGTCTCAGATCAGCTGTAGCAGGGGGGTTGTGGGTGATGCCAAGGCCCGCCTCTGAGCGCTCCAGTGAGCCGGTCCTGGGCTGCCCGTGTCCCGGCCTCATTCCTGCTATTTCTCAGCCCCCGAGGCCTCGGGCGGTCAGGGAAGTGGGTGCCTGGGTGCTGCAGGCTGTCCCACGTGAGGAAGCAAGCCCCGCTGGGCTCCAGGGCTTCCAGAGTCCTGATCTTTCAAGAGAAGTCAAAAACATCAGAATACACTACACTCCTTAATATTGGCAACTTTTTTTTTTATTTTTTTGTTTTTAGAACATGAGTTCTTCTGGGGAACTGAAAGTTGCATGGCCCCAATTTGTCTGCAGGTCATCTGCTCTGTTCCCTGCAGTCTAGATCCTCTCTGGGGGGCGCTTGTGTTTCGCTTGGATCAAGGAAGGAGTCGGGGTGCCTGCCTGCCGTGGGCTATGTGTCTGCCTTCACCAGAGGGCTCTCCTGCCTGCCCTGCCTTGCCCTGCCCTCACTGTGCAGCCAGGCAGCAGGGGTCCAGAGCAGGGGTTCCAGAGCTTGGGGTGTTTGGGGAGTGGCAGGGCCCAATGGCCCTCCAAACTCTGGAGTCAGCACAGGAATCAGAGCCTGCCTGGCGCCCAGAGGCCCACATGGCTGGCGCTGCAGTCAGATGGGGGATCAACCTGCCTGTGGTCTGAGAGCCCCACCAGGCGACTCCGCCATTACTCTGCAGGACTCAGAGGTGGAGAGGGAGGAGGTCAGGTGAAGGTGCTCAGGAGGATGCTTGGTCAGCAGCGTGGAGACAGCTGTAACCCTGCAGGCCCAGTGACATGGTGCAGGTGTCAGGGCAAGGACTGAGGAGGAGCACTGGCTTCTGGCGGGGGGTGGGGGGGTTGGGAAGGGAGTGAGGAAAGCTGGCAGAGGAGAGGAGGACATGACTTGCTGGAGTCTACTGAGTGTCAGGGGAGTGTAGGCCCTTGGCATACACTCAGTAAGTCATTCAACAAACGCCAGCTGGCCACTTCCTGCACGCCAGGCCTCGGGCTAAGGCTGAGGCTGCAGGTGTAAACACGAGGCCACCTAAGTTACCCTAATGCTGTCCTCGTGTGAAGTGTATATTATTGTGCTCAGGAAACTGAGCTCAGGCAGGACAGACAGAAATAGCCAGATAGAAACAGCCCAGGGAGACAGCAGGTGAGGGAACCGGGGTAAGAATTGGGGTCCAGCAGTGCACTACGCCGCTTCCAGGCAGATGCTGGTGGGGCTGTCCGAGTGCCTTAGTGCTCTCGTTTCCAGAAAGCCAAGACTGGCACCAGTTTTCTCCTTGGCATTTCTAGTAGGCATCGAAGTTGTAAGAATGCCCCCCATCCCCGTGAGCCTCGCCAAAGCTCTGTCTTCATTTTGAAGAACATTAAAGAAATACTGGTCATCGGCGTCTTTGCTCTTCCTAAACTGGCCTGCATGCAAGAAGCAAAATAGCTCCCCGCTTGTATAGGAAATTTCTAGGCAGCCGGGACGCAGTTTGAAGGAGGTAGGAGGTTGGGTAGTTTGCAGTAACTGCTTAGGATGATCCCATGGAAGGCGTTGCCTCCAAGTGCCTCTCCTTGAACGAGAGGCCCATGGACCTGGCTTTCTGCGGGGGTCCCCTGTGCCAGCGAGCAAATGCATAAGGGTCTCACAACCATCACGATGACCACAGTCCACAGGGTTCACGGAAGCAGGTTGGGCCAAGCCAGAAGGAACCTGAGAGGCCCGGAGGCCCAGGGTAGTCAGGAGGGTCGGTGACTGGAAGAGGCTGAAAATCTGCTCAGGGAGCCCGGGGCACAGCTGGGCCCCCACAGCCCACAGCAACCCATAGCTCCAGCCTCGCCTCCAAGAGGCGTAGAGATGCAAACTCGCACTATCTCCACGGGGACGCCAGGAGGAGAGTCATTCAGCCCACAGCCTCCTCTCAAAGATCCCCCCTGCTTCACCTTCCAGTCCCACGCAGCAGCGGAAAAGCCAGCCAGGAAAATGTGTGGGGAGAGAGGACAGGCGGCGGGAATGCAGGCAGAGGCCGGCCCCCAGCTGCATGTGCCCCTCACGTAAATGAAAGAGCAAAGAAATTCCAATTGCAGACTAAGAAGGACTTCCCAAATGTGGGCACCGTTCAGCACAAGGACGGGTTAACGAGGAGGAGCGTTGCTGTGTATATTTTTTAAGCAGGCCGTAGTTGTCACTGCGTAGCAGAAGGCTGGCCTTCCCTGGGCCTCTTCTTCATATCTTGCCCCTAAGTCTGTAAACTCAGGAAATAGTTGCCAGGCGTCCACCCGGGAAATGAGCACAGAGTGGGTGGAGCCTTGCCAGCTGCAGGGGTTGGACTCCCTGCCTCCAAGGGGCTGGTGGGACACGGTAACGGGGCAGGATGTCCCCTGAGGCTGGGGCCAGGGGTCCTGTTGGGCCAGGAGACAGATACAGTGAGCACAAGCTTAGGCCCTTGCCAGACAGTGGCACCAAAACTGAGGGGAAACAGAGGAATGTGACATTTTCTCTGAACATGTAAAGTAGCTCTGTTGGGCCTCTCTGTGTGCTTCGTGGTGTCGTGGACTTTAAGGGACATGTGGGGGCAGGAGCGCGGTCAGCTTTTCAGCTCAAGGCCCCCCAGGGCCCACTGGGTGTTGGGGACAGGGTGTTGTGGGTGGGCAGCACCCCCTCCCCCTGGGTCCTGCTGTCACTCCGGCAGCTACACGCCCAGTGACTTGATGCCCTTTGAACCTGTGTTGTCTGATTGGGCACGCCGGGGTCTGCCTTTGGCACAGAGCTCACTGGAGCTGAGGCTGAGGCCCCAGCGAAGCATCTCCATCCAATGCAGCAACGGTTGTCAGGCCATAAAACGTTACTTTCTCATGTCATAATGCAGTATTTTTTTAAAGATTGTATTTATTATGATAGAGAGAGAGAGGCAGAGAGACACAGGCAGAGGGAGAAGCAGGCTCCATGCAGGGAGCCTAATGCGGGACTTGATCCCAGGACTCCAGGATCATGCCCTGGGCCAAAGGCAGGAGCTGAACCACTGAGCCACCCTGGGATCCCTCATAATGCAGTATTTTAAAAATGAGAATTCAGCTTCTGGCTGGAGAGGTGGTGCCGGGGCTGCCTGCCACGGCCCGAGGGGGTGAGTGTTGACCAGAGCTGGCAGCCCGAGTGGGGCAGGCTGAGAACAGGAGGACGGGGCACTGGGAGCAGCTACGCCGTGGGCTTGCAGGCATCCAGGGTATGGAAGCTGGGTGTGCTCCTAAACATCCTCCCCTGAGCAGGGCAGCTTGCACGACAAAGAAAGCTGGTCCCCAATGCAATTCAGTAGTGCTGAGGCCCAGAGCCCCTGCCATCGGCCAAGAAAAAGGAATGAGCCTGGGTGGTGCATTTGCCTGCAAGCAGTTGGATGTGGCGGGAAAGGAGGTGTGAAGGAGACGAGAGGCCTGCTCCCTCCTCCTCACCACCTCCCCTCCCTGCTCACTTTCTTTTAAGCAAAACCTACGGGTGCCTTCTGTCCAGGCAGTAGTGGGCGACTCTGGCTCATACAGGCTCCCAAACTGGGTCCCGGCTCCACACCCCGTGGCCTCTCGTTGGTCACTGACACAGGCCGAGGTGGATGAGTTTACACCACAGAGATCGGCAGAGGTTGAGGCCGTGCTAGGTGTCAGGGATACCTGGGGAGCAAAAGAGGGCCCTGCGCCTGTCCTTATGGGGTCTACATCCTAGCGGGGGGCACACTCACCAAATAATCCCATGGCCGTTCATTAATGTCAGCCGTGAGAAGTGCAGGCAAGAACAGCACCTGGATTAATGAGAGTACTGTGAGTACATGCGTGTGGAGTGGAGGCGTGGATGCACGTGTGCTGTAGGGAGTGGTGACCGGCCGACACCAGGGGACTAGAGAAGGGGTCCCGGGAAGAGGTGACATTTTGATAGAGCCTGCAGACTTCATAGGAGTTCGCCAAGCAGAGCAGCCCGCAGCTGGGTGCTTCCAGGCAGAGAGTAGCAGGCGTGACTGATTCGAGAGGGGAGAGGGGACCGGGAGTGCTGGAAAGTGTGGTGGGGGGGGGGGGGGGGTGACACTGAGAAGTCAGCAAAAGTCTGGGTCACACCCAGCCTTGTCATGTGAAGAGCTTGGGCTTTATCCAGGGAGACAGTGATGGATATTGAGCACATGAGGTCCCCGGGAAGATTCAAATTAAAACAATGACAACAAAACAAAAACAAAAAAACTATTGACTATCCCTTTCCCATAACTTGGTCTTTTAATGCTGGCATGACCATGAAGCAGGACTGGGTGATAAAGAGAGGGATAGACTTGACCTTTGTGGCAGGGCAGATAGACAGACCCATGCACTAGCAGAATGTGAAGAGCACAGGGTGGACTGTGCACACAGCAAGAGGATGTCCTCTCACACCAAACCACCAAATCTAAAATAAAATATATTTAAAAATAATAATAATAAAAATAAATAAATAAATCAAAAAAAATAAAATAAAAAAAATAAAAATAAAATAAAAAAATAAAATAAAACATAGTTTTTAATGTTAATCTCTGGCCTCACCAAAAGTAAGAGAAATCCCCACGCTGCCCCCATCCAAAACTAAAAGTTCGTGAGCTAAGACCAGAATGGGAGCAGAGAAGCAGTGAGCGATAACCAAGTATGAAAACCGGGGTCTGTCCTGGGGGCAGATGCTGATGTCAGGACTGTGAACAGGGAAGTAAATGCTGGGGTGTGGCAAAGTGGTCTCTCGTTCTCCAGGTCATCCTAACAGGATTGAGATGGTCCCTGCTATCAGGTGCCATCCCCCCACCCACCCCCACCCCCCTGGCGGATCACAGAAATCCTCTCTGGAGGAAAGCATTTGCTGTTCAGACTCAAGAGATTCCCAGAAGATCAAATGTGAGCTCCGCATGCATGAGAGTCCACAGAAAAATACAGCAGATGTAGACCCTCCAAGGGCTTTTCAGATACAGTAATTACCAATATCAAATATAAGCTAATATGTATGTAAAACTTTAAAAAATTTAACACGAAGTCATAAACATGAGCAAACAACAAGAGACTAATATGAAAAGGCCAGGTGAAAAGAATCAACTAGAACCTTTGGAAGTATACAGTGAGTAACATTAAAAGAATAAAATCCAGGGGCGCCTGGGTGGCTCAGGCAGTGAAGCATCTGACTCTTGATCTCAGCTCTGGTCTTGATCTCAGGGTTGTGAGTTCAAAGCGTTCATTGGGCTCCACGCCTGGTGTGGAAAAAAATAAATAAAATAAAATAGAATCCGAGGATGGACTAAACGGCAGAATAAGCTGCTGAAGAGAGAATTTTAAAAATGGAAAATAGGTCAAAGGAAATTACCAGATTGCAACGCAGAGAAATAAGTTGTTGGAAACCATGAGAAATCAGGGCTTCCTGGTCCACCATGCAACAGCCACTAGCCACATGTGGCAATGTAAATCAGTAATTGGATTAATTAATATTCAATAAGGCTTTAGGGTCAGTTCCCCAGGTGCACTGGCCACATTTTGAGTGTTCGCAGTCATACGTGGCTTCCATCTGCCATAACACACCGTGCGGATGATCTAGCATCTCCACCATCACCGGAATCTCTGGTGGACAGCACCAGCTTACGAGAGAGGGAAGATAGAATTAGAAAGACCAATCCCAGAAGGAGAGCAAAGAGAGAATGGAGAAGAGGCAATATTTTAAGAGATGATGGTTGAAGATATTCCAAAAATCAACCGAGAGATACAGGAAGGAAGCTCCATTTAAATCAGTCAAAATAAGAAGAAATCCACAAGTAGCCCCATCATAATGAAGCTGCAGAACCCCAAAGACAAAGAGAAAAACCTTAAAAGGAGCTAACGAAAGAACATTTGGACTGGCAGCTGCCTTCTCTTTAGCAAAAAGGAAGCCAGAAATCGGTGTTGGCGCAACGTCCTCCAGGTGCCGGAAAGAAATGACCGTAGACCTACAACTGTGTGCCCAGCAAAGCTCTTTGAAGGACAAGGGGGAAACACAGGCTTTTTTTTCAGATAAACAAAAGCTGTAGGAGCTTACACCCCAGAAAATACTCTTCATCAGAGGAACTTTCAAATCATGTTCTCCAGGAATAAGAAAAATCATCCTAGACATTAGGTCTGAGGCGCAAGAAGAAGTGGTGAACACCATGATTAATGTGCAGGGAAATTATTTTAAGCAAATATTATCAGGATAAAAATCATCATGACGACAGTGTCTAAAATTGTGGGGTTTTATTTTTCCCCAAAGGACAGAATTAAAATAGTGGACACGGTAGGTGGTAAGTCAGAAGGGGTGATCAGAATGTTCAAATAACTTACTATTTAGGGCAGAGCATTAAGATCCTGTTCAACCGTAGGTTTTGTTAAGTCAAATATGCATGGTGAGTTTTCAAGGGTAGCTAATAAAGAGTGTTCTAGAAGTTGGCGTATATCAGAAACACCTTGGGTGGGGACTTGTTAAAACACAGATTATTGGACCCCAGCCCTCAGAGCCGCTGCCCCAGGAACTCCGGGGTGGGATCCTAGAATCTGCATCGCTAATGAGTCCCCAGGTGCCGCTGGGGCCGCACTTTGAGAACCACTGACCCCAAAGCAGAGAAATCAGGTGCCTCCCTCATTTCCACACCAACAGAAGGGGGGAAAGGCGATGGGAAAACAAACAAAACCTTCCGTCTAATCCAGCTCGGTGCAGGAAGAGGATCACGTGAGCCACATATGTCATTTTAGATTTTCTAGGAGACCTACTACAAAGTAAAAACGGGTGGAATGGATTTTAACAACTAGGTGACGTAACGTGTAGTTACCACAAATATTGTCGTTTTAATATGCGATCCACATAAAAATTCTTGAGATCATGTTTTCTTCTTCTTCTTCTTCTTCTTCTTCTTCTTCTTCTTCTTCTTCTTCTTCTTCTTTTTTTTTTTTTGACAAAGTCTCCAGAATTCAGCATGTATTCCATACTGTAGGTACTTCTCAGTGTGGGCGAGCCACGGAGCAGGTGCTCGACAGCCACGTGCAGCGTGTAGCTCCTCGCGGGCCGGAGCCGGTGCCGGGTGTGCGAGCCGTGAGGCTGCAGAGGGCGGAGGCCCCCGCTCGGCCCCCGACCCCCTGCTCCGTGCGGGACACTGGGCAGGGCACCGTGAGCGGCGTCCATCCCCTCGCTCAGCCTCATCTAGGCCTGTGACGTTAGACGTTACTGTCCTCCCGTTTCACAGATGGCAACGGTGAGGCCAAGCACATTCCAGACTCTCCCCGAGAGCCACGGAAGAGCCAGCAGTCAGGCCCCGGCCTCTCCACTCCCGCGCCGACCTCAGAACCCGAAGGTTTCTGAACAGGATTTTGTGTGACAGACCGGAGAGGAAATATTTCAGGCTCTTGGGACCAGACAATATCCATCTGGCGGGAGAACATAGAGCCTCTTCTTCCGGACCCACCTGGAAGGATCCAGACGGACCCCCCCTCGGCCTCTGCCAGGGGCCTGGCCGGCCCGCCTCCCCGCCTGACTCGACGTGGGAGCTACTCCCCCCGTCAGGGCTGAGACAGAGGGGAATAAAAGCCAGGACTGATGGAACCCCAACAGAAAACCTGGCCCTGTGATGCCTGCATTTTGGAAGTTGCCTTTAATTAACGGTTTACAACCCCAAAGACGCCCCCCGCCCCGTCGGGCCTTCTGCAGCGTCGTCATGGGGCTCAGTCCTGCGGGCAAGGGCAGAGGGGGGCAGAGGTAGCGCGGTGGCGAAGGCGTGGTTTGTTCCTAGGAGCCAGCGGGGCCTCCCGCATGCTCGAGCCGGATGCCACCCACCACCCACAGGTGACGACAGGTGAGGACAGCCGGCTCTCCTCAGCGGCCGGGCCCGCGAGCTGCAGAATGACCCCCAAGTATTTGCACACCTGTCGCTCCTGGGCGCTGCTTCTCTCCTGAAGGCTTCTGCTCTTTGAGTCTCTCTCTGACTCTCGTGGCCTCTCTTCTCCTTCCTTCCTCCTTTCCCTGGGGAGGCCCAGTCACGCGCCACCCCCGCCCCCCCGGGCCTGGGACCCACGAGCCTGCCCCTCACCTTGCGGGGAGCCCAGCCTCTCCCACCCGGACCAGGCCCGCGTCCTGCTGGGACGATGCGTTTTGGCCCCGGTGGGCTTGACCCCAAGTGGGACCCCTAAGCTCCTGAGCTGAACTCAGGCCAAGTTCACCCCAGGAAGGCGGCGGGGCTGAGGCAAGTACCCAGTGCCCTACCATCGCTTCCCGTGCGGAGTTCATGAGTCATTAACCCGGGAGGTAGACAGTAGTAGGATCGTTATACCCATGTTATAGACGGGAAAACAGAGGCTTCGAGAGGTCAAGAAATTGGCCCAGAGCCGACGTCTGCTCAACTCCAAAACCTCTTTCCACAGGCCCAGTCCAAATGGACATCGCGGGCTGTGTCCTAGAACTTCAGGTACCCAGATACGACGAGGAGGAGGAGTGATGTTCGTCTCTCACCTTCCCGGAAGCGTGTGACAGAGACACGGCTCAGCGACAGGAATAGCGCAGTGATTCTCGGCTCTCTCCCACCTGGGAGGACACCCCCACGGTGTGCCAGGGGTTCACACCTGCAGGGCCCAATCCCTGCAAGCCAAACCTGCCCTGCGGAGCCAGGGACCAGCGGGAGGGACACCTAGGCTGGCGATGAGTGGAAACTCGGGGGCCCCAGACAGGGCTGCAGAGGAGGCTTCTGTTCCCGCATTCCCGGGCGTCATGGCAACGTGTGCTCAGGCTGGCGACCTGCACAGAGCTCCGTGCCCATCTGCCGTTTCCCTGGGGGCAGGGAAGAGGCCTCCTCCCACCAGAGAAGGGAAACGCAATGATGTTCCAGGAGCTTCTCAAGCCCTCCCCATCTGGCATAGACAGGCCCCAGCATCCCCAGTCACTGAGGCCCCAGAGCAGCCCAGGGGAGGATGCAGGTGGCAGGGAGCACCACCGAGCCAATCTTAATGGTGCTGGAAACCGAGGCATGAGGCCTGAGGGCTGCCCACCCCGAGTCAGGTGGCTCCGCCTGGGCGGCATCCTCCTGCCCACCCGCTGCGTGCTCCGGGGAGGTGGGGGGGGGGGCTCTGGGCTTACCAGGTAGAGGCTCGCGGCCTTGGGGAGAAAGGTGTTGGCAGAGCGGGGTGTGTGCATGGTCCCCAAGCTGATGGAGCCGTTTGCCAAGAGTCTACATGACGAGGGCCGGGGAGGGGTGAAGGCACCGGGGAGAGCGGACTCGTCGTAACTCGAAAAAGATTTCTAGGCTGCGTTTCTCCATTTCGAAAATAAAAACACCTCAAAAATAGCATACCTCGCTGCAGGAAACGTGGGAAACAGGAAAGCAGGCACACACGTGCAAATACGCTCGCACACTCACACGGGCACAAAACCATCACACGCACACGTTCACATGCGATTAACCCGTCACCCCTTTCTGCACGCAGGCTTTAAACATTTATCCCAACTAGTATTTTATACGTGTCAATGCCCACATATACGCATGCACACACAGTCAGAGCTCTCCGTCCTGTACTCCTGTCTACGTCACCTCGAAAAGGCAGCTGGGCCGACGATGCACCTGCTGTCGTGACCTGTCCTTCTTCACTTGGCGATTCGATTATTGTCAAAAATATTCCGCAGTGACGCACTCCTCATTAAGCACATATATTCCAATAACACGAATGAGGCATTGCTCATCATTCAACCTCGCCTCAATAACCATTTATACCGCTTCCTATTTAATTTCTCCAATTTTTGTTAAAAATTTGCACACGTTTGTCATGGAACTTTGATGAGACACGTAAGTACAGCAAGAGGAGAGTAATCTCATCCTTCCCGGCACCCGAGCTCAGGGACTTCGCACGCAGATTTGTAACCATGTGGCCGATTTGATGGATAAGCCCTTTTTTTTCTTTTTTTACGTCGTCATGATCATTTCTAATGTAACAGTATCGGCAGGGTCCTTTCTAACCAGGCTTATTATTTTTTTTAATACTTGTCATTTCTCGTGGTAGTGGGTTTGCGTGGGTGTTTGTAACCCTGCTTTAGAGAAAGAGACTCTCTCTCTCTCTCTCTCTCTGTCTCCGTCAAGTCTCTGTAGCCTGAACCTGACCCGTTCGTCAGGTGCTGTTACGTCCCACCACGGACCGAAGAGTCGGGCTGGGAAATGCAGGGGGATAAACATTTTCGTCGATGAGGGGCTCCTCTGGAAACAGGTGTGGGTGCAGTAAGGAGCGGAGCCGAGGCTCCGTTTATCCTAAGGAAATAAGTCACCCGGCTGTCACCCGGCTGCCCGGAGATGACCGCGCTGCGTCGTTCACAATAGCGAGAAACGGGGACAACCCATGCCCGTCAGTAGGAGGCAGGCGACATAGAGTACAAAGCATCCCCTGAGGCATCCCGCGCCATGGAAGGAAACCACAGATGTCCCCGGAGGTGGGGGGATGGCCCCCCGCGGGGTAAATGGGAACATCGCACAGCAGGGAGCACCGTGTCTGCGCGTGGGTCTGTGTGTGTTCGTGAGCGTGGGCATCTGTGTATCCCAAAGACTATTTAACTACAACTAACAGCTGCTGTCTCCGGGTGGCGTGGGATCTGGGGCGACTTTCACTTTCTGGTTTATTTTCATCCTTTCCTGGATTACGTTTTTAAGACCCAGTTCTTCTGTTGGGGGGCGGGGACCGATTGCTTTTGTAATGGGGGAGGGGCGGCAAAAAAAAATGAAACAGGAGCCCGTTGACTCTGGAGAGAAGAAATGGGTGGGGAAGACGCCCTGCCCTCCCCTGCGCCCGGGGAGTGCAGAGGCAGGGGTGCGGCCTGCCCAGGCCCTGCACCCGCCCCCCCCCCCCGCAGCCCCCCGCAGCCCCCGCCCGCCTCCCCAGCAGCTCCCGCTTGTGTGTTGCAGATTCCGACAGCCAGTGCAGCCCCACGAGGCAGAGCCTCAGCCTGTCGGAGGGCGAGGAGCAGATGGACCGGCTGCAGCAGGTGGAGCTGGTCAGGACCACCCCCATGTCCCACTGGAAGGCCGGCACCGTCCAGGCCTGGCTGGAGGTGGTCATGGCCATGCCCATGTACGTCAAGGCCTGTGCGGAGAACGTGAAGAGCGGGAAGGTAGGGCGCCTCCGGGATCCCAGCGCGCATCTCCCTCCCGTGACCATGACCGTTACCAACCCCAAGCTGGCCTGCTCCACCCCCCACGCCACCCCATCCGGGGGAGGAGGAGCCATGTTCCAGGAGCCAGCTGAACTGGCCTCAGGCCCCAGTGTCCCCAGTAAATCATCGCATCTCCCCAGCAAGGCTCGTAGCCCTCCCAGCCTCGGCCTCTGCATCTTTAAGTTGGGTCTCACCTTCCGTACCCGGCTGGAGGAAGGCAGGACTGGCCAGAGGGCTCTTTTGGTCAGGATGTGATTCCTCCCACCTCCTGGAGCAGAGATGCACCAAGTGCTCTGCGTGGACCCCAGAGAAGGATGTGCAGGGAGACAGGCGGGTGCTGGGCCCCAGCCTCATGCTAACAGACCCCTCCAGGCTCAGCCGCAGCCAGCAGCAGGTCCTGGGGGTCTCGGGCGCCCACCGCACACGTTCCCTCTGGGCGCTCAGTCCTCACCTTCCTGGGGAGCAGGTGCTGCTGAGCCTGAGTGACGAGGACCTGGAGCTGGGTCTGGGCGTGTGCAGCTCCCTGCACCGGCGCAAGCTCCGGCTGGCCATCGAGGACTACCGCGACGCTGAGGCGGGCAGGAGGTGGGTCGGCATGCCTGGGCACCCCACCCGGCTGGGCCTCCAGGGAGAAGGGACGAAGGTGTACCCCGAGACCCCCAGATCCCACAGTGGGGGGCAAACGGGCACTGTAGACTGGGCCAGGGATGGAGGGTGGTGGGGTATTCCCCGGTGTTTGGGGGGGGGTCAGGTGCTCCCCAGTCCTGCTCTGGGCCAGGCCTCCCCATAGAAAGATGGAGCTACTGGGAATCAGTGAGGTCCCACCCCCATGATCCCCACAGCCGGGAGGCAGGGGGGCCTCACACACCCCCAGAAACTCCTCTATCCCTGAGGGCCGGCCCAAGCAGGTCGGGGAACTGGGCCAGAATGTCTGCTCTTCCTACTTCCACCTCAACCCCGGGTCTACCCTTCCAGGGGGAGGACGGATGGCGTAAGGCAGGGAGAAGTAGAATGGGACAGAGAAGAAATGGAGCAAAGGGCTTTATGGCACCAACTCCCCCAGAGGATTAGGGCCGGCCCGGAGGGGCTCCTTTAGCAACCACACCTGGGAATGGCCTGTGGTCCCTCTCATCAGGTGTGTCCTGTCCCCGTTGCTCACACCCCCTCCCACACACCCCGCCTCTGTCCCATCTCCTGCCTCCCTCCTGACCTTTTTCCGAGCAGGAGCTGCTGGCGGGGGAGCTCATTCCCCAAGCAGCTCCAGGGAAACCAGAACACCCCCCTCAGTCCTCAGCATGCAGAAAGAACTAGCGCACGTAGTAAATCTGACACTTTCTGTTTTTGCATAATTATCTCCTTCACTGGTTCCCCATCATTTTCGTGCAGTTAATTAATCAAACCTGGTGGTGTGTGCTATTATTTGCAGAAGCTGCTTTGTGGATTAAAATGTGAGGGGGCTAAGACGGGGAACCCAGGCTAGTGTGGAAGCAGGACACCAAAGGCTCGTGTGCGTCCTGCCTTGGGCCCTTGGCGAGATTCCTAGGTGGCCGCAGAGACATGTGAGATCAGATCAAAACTCAGGCGGCGACTGAAAGCAAGCGAAGCCAGAAGGTGCCAGGCTCTTGTCAGCAAGTCAGGACCCTGCGGGACAGGGCTGGGGGTGAAGGGTGGCGGAGGGGAGTGATGGGCAGGGCAGGGGAACAGCAGGCACGAGCCTGCTTTCTCGGAGGCCTGTCCCTCCCTAGGGCCCCACAAGCACTTCCCGCTCACCACCTCCTTCTAACCGGTGCCTCCCCCCGTATCCTCTGCCACCCAAGCAGGAGCCCCCTCCTGCCCCCTTGTCCCACTCCCAACGTGGTCAGTAAATGCTGCCCGTTGAACAGCATGGGGCTGCCCCTACACCTTGCAAAAATGCAGGATCACTGCCCAAGTTCCCCCCAAAACATGGTTGACCCCAAGAACCCCTAGGAACAGAGATGCAACAGCACCCAGAAGGGTGTGGACGCGAATCGGCAGACAGGTGTGAAGGGAGTTTGGAAATTTCCCAGAGCCGTGGTCAGGACTGTTTCCGAGGATCCTGTGCCCCCACATCAGACACCCCCAGGCTCCCTGCAGGAGGGAGGCCTCGTCCCGGCAGAAATCTGGCCTGTCTCTAACCTGCCGTGGCCTTGCCTTCTCTGGGACACGGTTTCTCCACCTGTGAAGTGAAGGGGGTTCAATCAGAACAGCGGTTCCTTTAACTTTTGGAGACCACGGCCCCTTGGAGAATCTGACAAAAACTATTGACACTTGCCCCAGAGGCGATATACAGAAACTCCACGATTTGCTTTCTGGGACCCTCTGACTCACTCATGGAACTTTCGGTGGGGGCAGCCCGGGGGGTTCAGCGGTTTAGCACCACCTTCAGCCCAGGGCGTGATCCTGGAGACCCTGGATCGAGTCCCACATCGGGCTCCCTGCATGGAGCCTGCTTCTCCCTCTGCCTGTGTCTCTGCCCCTCTCTCTCTCTCTCTCTCTCTCTCTCTGTTTCTCATGAGTAAATAAATAAAAATATTTAAAAAAAAAAAAAAGGAACTTTCAGGGGCCCGTGACCTCTAGGGTAAGAACCCCAGTGAGGTCATCTTCAAGAACACATCCTGCGTGGCTTGGGGCATGACATTGCCCTCCCTGGGCCTGGTTCCTCTTATCTCTAAAGTACCGACCACCAAATCCACCAGCCTGGTCACCAGTCGCTTTATAGACATGATTCTATTTAACCATCAAAACGGAAATGCGGGGTAGACATTCTGACCCCATTTTAGAGATGGAGAAAGTGAGGCCCGGAGAAATCCTGAATGCAAAATCACACTATGAAATACCCAACTTCCAAGTTGATCCCCTTTCCATTATCCCACGTCGCCTCAATGTCAAAAACATCGACGACCCCCACTACTCGTGTTTATGGAACATGGAATGAGCCCAGACTCTATGCTAAGGGTTTCACGTTCTTTCTTAAAAAAAAAAATCTTAATTATTTATTAATAATAAATAATTATTATTTATTCATGAGAGATACAGAGACACAGACACAGGCAGAGGGAGAAGCAGGCTCCCTATGGGGAGCCCGATGTGGGACTCGATCCCAGGACCCTGGGCCGAAGGCAGACCCCCAACTGCTCAGCCACCCAGGTGTCCTGGGTTTCATGTTCTCCGGTCTCTTTCAGCCCCCACACCTTCTGTGAGGCGGGCACCACTAGCCCTACTTTGAGGACGGCTGGGGCACAGAGACACAAGGTCCCAGAGCTCAGGGTGATGGAGCCAGAGTGGCCTTGTGTTTTCCGTGTTGAATAATGACCTAGACGATGTCTAAATTCTGTGCCCAAACTCGGATTTCAGGGCCTAATCCAGCCCCAGTTTGGGGCAGGGAAATGTCAAATTTTACAAAACATCTGAATTACTTTTAAAGTCATGCCGTTTTCTTCAACTTGGGCGCTTGCAATAGCTCAGACCAACAGCTGGGAAAGTGTTGCCAAGCCGAGGCCCCATGGGGACAACTTTAATGAAAAGAGAACCGTTCTGAAGGGCAAGAGTGCATTAGCTGTCAGCATGCGGATGGATATTGCTGACTCTAAATGGCTTCCCCCAAGTAGCTTCAGCCAGAGGCCCCTCCCACCCTCCCACCCCATGTCTTGTTGCACCATTGATTTGCTGAGCAAACCCTCCCTCGGACTGGAGAAGGGGGCTTCTGGTCCCCACCAGTGACAACCGGGCCCCGTGGCACCTGATTCGGAGGGCTGGGAGCTCCAACTTGGGGCCCCGGGCAAGAGAGCCATGACAGTGGCAGATAAGCCTGGGAAGGGCCACTCTGAAGTGACAAGGCTGGAGCCCAGCCCCAAGAGGGGGCCTGCCTGGCACTTTTCCTCCCTAGAGGGGAGCTTGTCTTGGATCAGAAGTTTCCAGTGTGGGAGCTCTGTCCTGGGCGGCCTCCTGGGGGACTGGAGTCAATGCCCCCTCACCTGGCCTTGCTTTGTCTTCTGTGCATTGGACCATAGAGCAGAGGCTGTGGAGCACTAGGCCGGAGCCAGGAGGGGAGCCAGACCAGGTCCCACCGTCCAGGAGCGGGCCGTCTGGTGGGCCACAGGCCAGATGAGCAGCAGGGTGACAGCGGCAGGGACGGGGCCTCCCAGGGGGCTCTGGGTGCAGAGGCGGGCTCTGACCCAGCACGAGCCCTGTCAGACTCAAGCAGGTGAGGGGGGTGGTGTGGGGTGGAGCACGGCCCGGAGAGGAGGAGGCCTCGGGGCAGAGCCCAGCGGTCCTGGGGGGCGGAGGAGCAGGAGGCAGCGGCCACGCGGGGAGCCATCCCTCCTTTCTCCGGCGGCTCTCCCGGGGAGGCTGTGTGTCGAGACGAGGCCGGCCCTTCCGCAGAGTCTCTGTGCTCAGATCACTTCGTTTTTTAAAGTTCCACGTGTGATCGGTGCTTTGAAGGGAATCCTTAGAGGCAGAGCCGCAGGCCGGGGGGGCAACGTCAGACGGAGCCGTCAGAGCAAGCCTCTGCGGGCAGGGGAGCAGGGAGCCAGCGCAGGGCTGGGAGGCAGTGGGCCCGGGGAGAGGCCAGGCCCAGCGCCCCAGGGGGCCAGGAGCTGGGTGGGAGCACCCGAAGGGCCTGGACGTGCCCCCTGAGCCCCAAGGGGAGGCCCGACCCTGCTGGGGCCACTCCAAGGACTTGTGACGTTACGTCCGCAGAGGGCAGCCAGGAGAGGCTTCTTGTTTTCTTTTGTTTTACTTACATCTACTCTTTGTTCCTTTTCACCCTCTTTTGCTGACTTTGTATTAATTGAACGTCCCCACTGCTGGCTTAGGAGCCATACGTCTTTGTTTCACGTTTCATTGTTGCTCTACAGTTTGTAACACGCCTCCTTAGCTTCACACCGTCTTCAAATAATATCATACAACTTAGTGTACAGTGTAGGATGTGTTTTCCCCCTGCCTTTGTGCTATAGGTTTCATACATTTTTATCTGTGTGTATTAGATGCTCCGTAATAGTGGTGTATTTTTCTTTTAAATTGACCGTTATCTTTTAAGGAGATTAGCAAATGAGAAAAATACTTACCCAGATATTTACCATTTCCAATCATCTCTATTCCTTTAAAAAAATTTTTTTTATTGTGGTAAAATACACATATTTATCATAGTAACTCGTTTTTTTGTTTGGAGAGAGGGACAGAAAGGGTGGAGGAGGGTCAGAGGGAGAGAGAGAATCTTAAGTAGGCTCCATGCCCAGTGCGGTGCCTGACATGGGGCTTGATCTCACAACCCTGAGATCATGACCTGAGCCAAGATCAAGACTCAGACACTTAATCGGCTGAGCCACCCAGGTGCACCCCCCATCGTAACTGGTTTTAAGTGTACAATCTTAATGATATAAAGTACACACCTTGTTGTGCGCCATCACCACCCTCCAGTCCAGGATTCTCTTCATCTTGTAAAACTGAAACCCTATGCTCACAATAACACAATAAACACCAACTCCCCGTTATTCCCTCCCTGCTGTATGGTGGCAACCACTATTCTATTTTCTGCATTTATGGTTTTGACTGCTCTCAGTACCTCATTTAAGTGGAATCACACAGTAGTTGTCTTTTTGTGCCTGGTTTATGTCACTTAGCATCACGTCCTCAAGATTCATCCACGTTGTAGCAGGTGTCATTTTCCTTTTTAAAGCTGAATATATTCTACTGTGTGTATCTAGCACTTTTGTTCATCCATTGCTCTGTCGGTGGACACCCGGCGGCTTCGACGGTTTAGCTACTATGGATAGTGCTGCTGTGAACATGGGTGTATTAACACTTCTTTGAGACCCTGCTTTCGATTCTCTTGGGTATCTACCCTGAAGTGGAATTGCTGGATCATATAATAATTTTATTTTTAACTTTAGAGGAAATGCGTACTGTTTTCCGCAGTGGTTACACCATTTTAGATCCTCACCAACAGCGCACGAGTATTCTGATTTTACCACACCCCCAACAACACTTGTTTTCCGAGATTTTTAGCCATCTTAATGGGTCTAAAGTTGTATCTCATTGTAGAGAAATTTGTGTTTCCCTAACAGCTAGTGATGGGCATCTTTTCCTGTGTTTATTGGCCACCTGTTTGTCTTTGGAGAAAGGTCCATTCAAATCTACCCATTTCCATATCCAGTGGGGTTTTTTATTGTGACTCCTAGGAGTTCTACTCTTTATTCTTTTGTGTGGGCCAAGTTTCCGTACGGTTATTATTTTCTTGCCTCTTGAAGAAAGTCTTTCAACATTTCCTGCAGTTCATTTCTCTGATGATAAATTCTCTAAATTTTGTTTATTTTTTTAAAAAGCCTTTTTCCTCCCTCATTTTTAAAATGAACTTGAATTTTTAGAGCAGTTTTAGTTTCATGGCAAAATTGAAAAGAAGGTACAAGAGCTCCCACATCCTCCCTACCCCCTCTCCCCCATAATCCACATCTCCCACCAAATGGAGCATTTGTTACACGATGAACCCACACTGACACCTCACGATCACCCAGAGTCTATAGTTTACAGAAGCGTTGGCTCTTGGTGTTGTACATTCTGCGGGTTTGGACGAACATATGATGACATGCATCCATCATGACAGTATCGTACCGAATAATTTCGCTGCCCTAAGAAATCCCCTGTGCTCCACCTGTTCATCCCTCCCTCTCCCGAACCCCTGGCAACCACTAATCTTTCCACTGTCTCCATAGTTTTGCCTTTTCCAGAATGTCATATAACTGGAATCACACAGTATGCAGCCTTTCGAGATTGGCTTGTTTCTCTTAATAGCGTGCATTTAGGGTTCCTCCACTGGAAGGTTGTAAGCTGAGGAGGGACACGATCTGACTGATGTTTTTAAAAGACCATCTGGCCACTGTGGGAAAAGTGGATTAGAAGGAGCGGGGGAGGGTGGGGGAGAGGGGATACAGGGGGGCGGCAGGGAGAGAGTAAGGAGGCAATTGCAGAAATCTGTGCAGGTGGTGGTGGTAGCTTGAACCCAGAAAAGGAGAAAAGAGGACACACATGCTGACCAGTGTGACTGATGGACCTGGTAGGGGAGAAGAGGACAAATGAGGACCAGGAGCCAGTGATGGTAGGGGAGGGCAAGAGCTGGGAGAGGGGACAGGGCATTTCATTTGGAGCCCATTAAATGTGAGCTGTGGGACAGGAGACGCCACAGGGGCAGTTAGTGAGCAGCTGAGCTCAGAAGAGAGGAGCAGGGTGGGGGCTGAGAATTCGGGAGTCCTCGTTTACAAGTGTAATCCAGAGCCCTGGAAATGCGTGCCATCGGGGACGGAGAGCGAGAGCGTGGGGAAGAAGAGAGAAGGAAGGGGCCGGGAGGCAGGACGGGCCCACTCTAGGGCGGCGGCCGTCCCAAGCACGGGGGTCAGCAGCTGTCCAGCACGCAGTGGAGGAGTGGAGGGAGGAAGGAAGGACAGCGAGGAGCCACGGGGACCCCCAGCAGGAGGGGCGCTGGCTGCTGTCCTGCCAAAGGGATTGGGAGGGCTCAGAGGCGGGGGGCGGGGGGGCATAGGAGGGCAGCATCCAGGGAGACGTGGAGTTGCCCAGAGTGAGCCGTGGGGAGGAGAAAGGAGAGGCTGAGTCCGGCGGAGGTGAAAATTCCACGGGGGTCTCCAGCTAGAGATGGGTGCACAGGGAGCGGGCTGGGAAGTGGGTGAAGGGTATTCTACGGGGGGTTGGGGGGGCGGAGAATGCTGGTCCCCATCCCAGACCTGGGAAGGAGGGAGTCGCTCTGTGAGCCCGCATTTCCCTGTCACCTCCCGACCCCCTCCTGGGGTCCCTACCCCAGTCATCTCTCAAGTCACCGGCAGGTGGACGCGCTGTTCTCATGCCTTCTGTGAGGCTGCCACCGTGTGGCGACCGGGGGAAAGCCCGCGCAGGGGACCACGGCCGCACGTCCACCTCCTTAACCATTTGAGAAGCACGCGGCGCGCACCGACTGCGCAGCCCGCAGCCCGAGCGAGGATGTGGGTGCGAGGGGTGCGAGGCGGGGAGATGTGAGATAGGCGGGGAGGAGAGAGGGCTCGGAACAGGCAAGCCAGGGGTCTTGATTCTGATTCCAAGGCGCCACAGTGTGGCTCTGGGCGAAGCCGGCTTCTGGGGCTGTCGAGGGAGGCGAGATGGCCCAGGCCACAGCTTCGTGGGCTCAGGGGTTCTGGAGCCGAGCAAGGCCCGGGGCCACACCCGGGGGCAGCCCCAGGATGCTGCGGGCTCCCGCGGTGCTGCTTCAGCCGCACAGGGCCCTGCTGCTCGCTACGGTCCCCTCCCACAGGTGTCTGAGTGAGCCCTGCTCCCTTTCCCTCTTCCCTCTGCCTCCCTCCCTCCCGATCCCTCTTCTGCTCTGTGGGGCTCACTCTGTTTCTCTGTCTCTGTCCATCTGTCCATCTGTCTCTGTCTCTCTCCGTCCACTCCCTGCATCCCCCTCTCCCCTTCTCTGCTTCATCTCTCTTCCTCTCTATCTCTTCACTCCATCCCCATTTCCTTCGGTCTCTGTAATTGCTCGGTCCCCCGCCCTACCCCACCTGATCTCTCCCTATTATTTTCCCTCTATCTTCAATTCTGCCCATCTCTGCCCCATTTCTACCCGTCCCTCTGTTTCTGCCACCTGGCCCCACCCGTCCCTCTCTCTGGCCATGTCTGTCCTCACCAGCCTGTCCAAAGCCGCTGACCTGGACCATCACTGGGTGGCCAAGGCCTGGCTGAATGACATCGGCCTGTCCCAGTACTCTCAGGCCTTCCAAAACCACCTGGTCGACGGGCGAATGCTGCATTCCCTGATGAAGCGGGATCTGGAGAAGCATCTGAATGTGTCCAAGAAGTTCCACCAGGTCAGCATCCTGCTGGGGATCGAGCTGCTGTACCAAGTGAACTTCAGCAGGGAGGTGAGGACCAGGGCAGGAGGTGGAGGTATCTTCCACAGCCCTACTTTCCCCACTGGCACCCACTGTCTGTCCATCCATCCCCCTGGCCATCCTTACACATATCCACACACACATCCATCCACTTGCCCATCCTTGTACCCATCAAAATACACATCCATCCACCTGTCCCTCCACATACCCATCCACACATGTACCCATCCACACACACATCCATCCACCTGGCCATCCATGCACCCATCCATACTTGCATCCCTCCACACATACATCCATCCCCCTGGCTATCCATGCACCCAGCCACCTAGCCATCCATCCACTTAGCTATCCATGCATCCATCCCTTCCTCTCTTCCTTCCTTCTTCCAACAGCTGTTTACTGGGCATGGGTCATGCCCTGTGTCCAAGTAGGGGAAGTGGGGAACCCTCATCCTCCAAGAGCTCACTGTTTATCAGGAAGAACCACAAAAGCCTGGTGCCACCATACCATGGAAAGCTGCCCCAAGAAGGGAAGTCCAGAGTTTTATGAAAACCCGAAGGTGTAACTTCCAGAGGAATCAGAGAGGGCTTCCCCAAGGTAGTGACAGCTGGACTGAGATCTGAAAGAGGAATTCCAGGCATCAGTTAGCAGGCGGTGTGAGAGAAAATCAACCCAGCAGAGAGAACAGCACAAGCAAAGGCCCAGAGGACAGATGATATGGTCCCGGCATTGGGTCCAAGGTAGGGGCGTGAACAAGGCCAGCCAGGAGACCATGGACCCAGAGAGGAGAATCAGAGTTTGGACTCTGCGTGCCCCCTTTTATTCTGAGCCCTGCCAAGTCAGACAGTATGGGGCATCTGCTTCAGCTCCCCTAGGATCCAAATATTCCCCAGATCGCTGGGCCCTGCGAGGAGGGTCAGCCCAGAAGGCTTACTTTTCCTAGAGTGATGTCAAAGTACCAGCCGCTCAGGGTCAGGAGGAGAGACACTGAGGAGGGAGCTGTCCATTCTTCAGCCCCTCTAACACACTCACCACAGGGCCCTGGGCATGGGGAGTGGTGAGGCGCAGGCCCTGGTCCCCGACCCCCAGAACCTCACTCTGGTGAAGGAGGCAGATGTGCAGGAAGATTGTGACAGTAAAGTGTGGAAATGGGCATGGTGCATTGGGGCTGGTCAGGGCACGTTGGAGGAATCCGTGGGCCAGGGGGTCCCTGTCTCCACCACCATCCCAGGAGCCCTTTGTCTGAGAGCCAGCCCCCCAGAGGCTGGTGAAAGGGGACCCGGCTGATCCCTCTACAGGTCGCCACAGGTGATATTTTGTACCAGGGAGACACTTGTTGCCCCAGGGGCTGGGGGAGACCCGTGGGAGACCTGCGGGAGACTTAGCCCCTCATGGAAGAGCCACATTGTTGGACACCTATTCAGCAGGGGCTGGGGGGTCTCACCCAGCCCTCCACCCCCAGAAGCAGGCTTTTCCCCATTTCCCAGAATGAAAGGCCAAGCCCCAGATTGATGTGGCCAGAGAAGCCAGGGCTCGCCAGCCAGGACTCCTCCTTGTACGGGCATGCTGGAGTCCCCCCAGCACTGTGGATGCTCATCCCTTGTGACCTCTGCATGCCCCCCTCCAGCTGACCCATTGTCTCCCCCCGCCCCATCCCAAGGCCCTCCAGGAGCGCCGCGCCCGCTGCGAGACACAGAACATAGACCCTGTGGTCTGGACCAACCAGCGGGTGCTCAAGTGGGTGCGGGACATTGACCTGAAGGTGAGTGAGGGGCTGGGGAGCTGGGGTGACTCACAGGCATATACACATCCCATGCACATCTGTGTGTCCATTTATGTTGCCAGGCTGGCAAGAGTGCCTGCCTCTTGTCGCTAAAGAAGAGGGGCATCCACCCCTGCAGTGGGACCCCCCCATTAATGATGCCTTTCTCATAGCAGGAGGGGTGGAGAGGCTGGGCTTTCCTCTGAAAAGAGGCTGGGGTTGAATCCAGGCTCATCTCATTAGACAAGTATTTTTGGGATGCCTGCCAAGATCTGGAGATACATCAGCGACAAAATAATCTTGGTCACTGTCCTCATGGCCCTGAAAGAGTTGGGGGATCCCTCTAAGGCTTAAACTAATGGTCCCCAGGGGCACAAGCCCTTGCTGTTGGGGGCAGACCCCCCACTTGGAGCTCAGGACACCTCAAGCCAGCAGGGCAGGTCCTCAGGACACCTCAGGACAACACGGTGGCCCACTTTGACCAGCAAGGCAGGACACCAGGGCAGACCTGTCAAGCTAACAGGGCAGCCCCCCGCCGCAGGCTAACCAGCCCTGTGCCTTGCCCTCAGGAGTACGCAGACAACCTGACCAACAGCGGCATTCACGGTGCTGTGTTGGTGCTGGAGCCCACGTTCAACGCCGAGGCCATGGCTACTGCCCTGGGCATCCCCAGCGGGAAGCACATCCTCCGGAGACACCTGGCAGAGGAGATGAGCGCCATCTTCCACCCGGCTAAGTGAGTGTGGGCTGCAGAAGCAGGTGATCCTGACTACCTCCTGGGCCCCTCGCTCCCTATATCTCACTTCTTCCCTACAACACCCTGAGGTTCCAAGAAGCAAAGTGCTTCAGCCTGAAGATCACAGCCAAAAAAGAGGCAGAGGAGTGGTCAGGTATTGAGTGAAGTGTGTAGAGAAACCCCCCAAACCACCCAGGTGTTTAGGGAAGGGAGTGCGAGCAGCACAGGTGTAAGGAAAGGCCATGCAAGGGTGGGATTTGAGCTGGGGAGGAGTCTCACTGGCTGGAGAGGTCAAGGTGGCCAATTCCAGGCAGGGAGAGCTGGTGAGACAGAGGTTTAGAGGCAGGGAGGAGCATAGCAATGGGCTGACGGTCCAGGTGAGAGGCCATGTCCACCTACCTACTCCAGTCTCCTCATCTGAAAAGTGACCAGAGAAAAAGCACCTGGACAGATAAACCAGACCCCCTCCCAGTGGGTTCTCTCCTTAAATTAATTACAGTTAAGCTAAAGTGACCATTTACTGGATACTTGCTATGGGCACTAATGACAATACCAAGAAATCGGTGTCACTCTCCCTCCTTCATAGATGGAAAAAACTCATTCGAAGGGACGAAGGTACTTGCCAAAGGTAACACAGCTAGTAAATAGCAGACTCCAGATTTGTCCTTTGCTCTATTAATATCACATATTACATTGGTTTTCATATGTCGGACCAATCTTGCATTCGTAGGGTAAATCTCACTTGGTTGTGGTGTAGAATCCTTTTTATATGTTGCTGGACTAGGTTTGCTAGCATTTTGACGAGGACCTTTGCATCTATATTTATAAAGGATGTTGATCTGTAGGGACTTTTTCTTGTGAGATTTTTGTGTGGCCTTGGAATCAGAGTAATACTGGTCTCATAGGATGAGTTAGGAAGCATTCTCTCCTCTTCTGTTTTTTGGAAAAGTATGTGAAGGATTGGTGTTCATTGTTCCATAAACATTTGGTAGAATTCACTGGCGAAGCCACAGGGTCCTGAGATTTTCTTCGTGGAAATTTTTGTTTGTTTTGGTTTGGGTTTTTTGCTACTTCAATTTTATCTGTTATAGATCTATTCAGATTTTCTATGTCTTCTTGAATCAGTTTGAATAGTTTGTATCTTTCTAGAAATTTGTCCATTTCATCTAGGTTAGCTAGTTTGTTGGCATACAGTGGATTATATAAGCATTTCCCTATAATCTTATTTCTGTAGTGTTGGTAGTAATGTCTCCTCTCTCAGTCCTGGTTTCAGTAATTTGAGTCACTCTGTAATTCTTGGTCAGCATAGCTAAAGCTTTGTCTATTTTGTTGACAGAGCTCATATGTGAATCTGAGACTCTCTGAGTCAGAACTCTGAGTGTTGAACCCCCAAACCACATGAAACCTCAGGAAGCAGCTGGGTCACAACCCATGTTATACAGAAAGTGAGGCATGGGGGGGGTGGGAATTGTGCATCGGTAGCAATGATCCAAAAGTCCTGAACTGCTCTTCCCCATAGGCAGGCTAATATCCAAGGGGTTCTCAAAATAAGGTTCACAAACTCCTGCAACAAAATCATTGGTGCTCTTGTGAAATACAGATCCCCTGGCCCTACTCAGATCTACAGAACCAAGATCTTCTAGGAGAGCCCAGGAATCTACATTTTGGACATTTTGAGGTAGCTTCTTAGAGACCAGAGTTTGACAACAACCCCCTATTCCATGAGCCATGAATCAACAGTGCAGAAAAAGGGCTTTTCTCCTAAGCATTATCCACCTTCCTGAACCTTCCTTCTGAAGCCATGTGACCTGTAACGACCTTAATATATTCTGAGCCTTGGAGGGGCAGTGCTAGCTAAACATTAGCAGGCATTCGTGTGCCTAGTTTAAACCCTTGACCACCCCTGAAGTAACAGGTGCATCAAGGACTATCTAGGATTCATGGGTGAGCACTCATGGGGTACAAATAGGGTGGCTTCTTACGTTGTCGGCAGGCCAGGGATTCCTTTACCTTCCAATATCAGGATAAGGAAGAGGAAAGTGGACTCCTCGGTCCTCCTCTTCATTTTATAGATGAGGAGTCTGAGCTGGTCAGTTGGGGTCTTGAGAGGCAGTGCCAGCCCAGACCCCAGGCACGGCTCCCTACTGTTACCTCCGCATAGTGCTGCTCTCTTACACGTGTCTGCCTGTGGTCCATGTGTCAGGTCTCCGTGTCGCATTTTGGAGCACTTTGCTGAGAACACAGGCCAGAGGGAGCAATTTCAGTCAGCTTGGGGAGAAACAGAACTTCATGAGTTCCTAAGAAATTTTAGAGACCACCCCTGTTGGTACAAGAGTCCCCAGCTAAACAAAACACCAGTGGAGATGGTGATCCCCTGGCATGTGGTTAAATATTGTGGTGATGTTTAACCACATGCTGGGGATTATATTAACCAGGCTCTTCAGGCTTTGCCCCAGGACATCTCTGCAGAGGTCCAAGCAGTGAAGCTGCCCTATCCACTGCCCTCCTGCTTCCTCTCCTTCTGTTGCTGACTTCAGCTTTCCAGAGAGAGGTGGGGCAAGGCAAGTGGGGCTGGCTTTTTGGGGTGAGTCCTTCCAGAATGCCCTGATTGAGTGGGAAGATTCAGATGGAGAAATATCCCTAACTATTGAGTAGCTCTCAAGGGCTAGCTCAGGACTCCATCCCAGATTGAACCCAAGGCTGGGGGAGCCTGATGGAAAGATAAGGTGAAATGACACATAATGCAATTGGCAGAGGACCCGGGCACTGTGAGGTGTCCAACAGTGCAACGATTATCAATTATTACTCTGAACTCACTACCTGCACCTCCACTGCTGCCTCCCTTTCTCCCCCCACAGGGAAATGGCTGGAACGTGGGTTCAAATCCTGGCTGTGCCGCTTTCTAATATGTTAGACACAAGTGGGTGATTCCAGGCCTCTGCACCTCAGTGTCTCATCTGTAATATGGGAACAGGAGCCTTCCCTTCCTGGCAGCTCCATTAGCAGGGTTCAGTGAGGCAAACTGTACGCAGCGCACCTGACACAGACCCCCCCAGCACCTAATTGCTCAGGCCCCCAACCTCACACGAGGACCAAAGCATCTCCTTGATGCACTTTCCTCTGGATTTGGTTGCCCAGGGCGCCCTTCTCCAGGGCTGTGCTCCAGCTTCCTCCTTAGCATCACAGCGGGGAGGAGCCTTTCCTCTGTGAACTTGGACATGCTTCACCGTCCAGCACATGGAATAAGAGGCCTTGTCATGTCTCCCACCTCCGTGGCTGGCAGGCTCCCCAGGCCACAGAGTCGGGGGGTAGGGGGTGCTCCAAGTGGAGGTGGGAGGGGCATGCTGAGATTTTTGGGCACCCATGCCTAGGTGATGTGTGGTGACATCCTGCCACCCAACCCCTAGCAGTTACTGAAATGTGAGCCTAGAGACCAGGCCCCGGACCATTTGATGGTGGTCCCTTGTATTGAGGGGCCACAGCAGGGCCTCTGGGGCTCCACCTCTGGCTTCTCCATCTTCACCATCTATGTGATTTCAGGCAAGAAACCTGCCCCCCTCTGAGCCTCAGCTGCTCAGCTTGAAATGGGGATAATCACTCCTTCTCAAGGTTTCCAGAAGGGTTCAAGCACCACACATGGGTGAGGACCTGGCTAACACCCAGCACCCAGGAGGTGGCCATTCATACTCTGCCCTTCCCCACCTTTTTCGTCTCCACCAGAGCAGAGCATCTTGTACCTCACAGGCCTTAAAAATCCTCATTTGATCGGGTCAGATTCACCTCTCAGGTGGGCCTGCAGCCAAGACTGATTCCCACTCCTGACCTTCCCTCCTGCACCATGATGCCTTTTTAGGGTCCGGGATACCCTCTACATTGACTCCAGAAACCTCACTGAGATGCCGGGTCATCCAGAGCCTACCTTTATCAAAACGCATCCTTTCAGCATTCCGTCCCCTCAGGGTCTGACGATGTGACTAGAAGTACACCAGAGGCCATTTCTAGCCTCCAAAGGCCTTTATCTGGTGCTTGGCTTATTCCCCGAAGCATTGATGTTTTCACCATTTTAATCCAAAGGAGGAACTGGGGTGGGATTTCAGCTGCAGTGGGAAAAGCAAGAAGGAGAGAGATTTTGGCATGGTGGTGGCGGGGGCCATCCCGGGCCCCTCCGCCTCCCCGCTTCGTCCTCCACAGCACTGGTGTCCTCACGGGCAAATTTCATCTATAAAAGGTTGGACAGTAAATACGGGAGCACCTGAGAACCATCTGGTCTGTGTCAAACGTAAAGCACCCCGAAGAAAGCGGGCTTCCACAACATGTGAACCAATGGGCGTGCCTGGGTTCCAATAAAACTTTATTTGCAAAACCAGCTAGCCAGCCAGGTGCCGCTTGCCCAGTCCCATTCTAACGGAAGCCCTTGATGCTTTAACACAGAGAAGGGAGTAACGGGGTCACTTCAGACATCAAATTCGTGGAGTGGGGGACACAGATTTCAAATGCAAAGTAAGGGGGATTTTGCTGATGCTTCTCCAGTCGTGCCAGTTAGCTCAAATGTGGGCCTTCTCCCATCAAGCCTCCCCTCTCCTGGCAAGGTGTGCAGCACCCTGGAGACCTCAGAGTCTCACAGACTTGGGTTCAGATCTCGGCTCGGCCACTTGCATCTGGGTAACCCTGGGCAAGTCGCTTAACCTGCCTGAGCCCTCCCATCCCGTTGCCCCAACTATCATGCAGGGATGTTGTAAGGGTTGCATTCATACAGTGCTCAGCACGGGGTGGCACGCAGGAGGGACGCAGCAGATCACAGCAGTTAAGGCCACTGTCACCTGTGTGAGTGTGCGTGTCTCCGGAGGGGGGGTGGAAGCCGCCTGGGCCCTCCCCCCCCCCCCCCCCCCGCGCTGCTGACTCAGAATGGGTCTCTCCCCAGCTCCTCAGGCATCCGGGAGGCTGAGCGTTTTGGAACACCCCCCGGGAGGGCTTCCAGCATCACCCGGGCGGGCAAGGAGGAGAACAGCGGTGGCATCAAGTACAAGGCCGGCCGGGTAAGTTATGGATGGCTTCGGCTGAGAGTCTTGCACCTGGGCAAGGTCTTTTTTTTTTTTTTTTTTTTTTTTTTGTCATCTGGGCCCTTGGTGCTGCCTCCCACCTCTGCTCTTGGCCTGAGGATGAGGAGGGAGGGGGGGCCAGATCACAGGTGTGACCAGGAGAGAGGAAGCCACCTTCAGTTGACCTGTGTGATGCTTAAGCCCCCAGTCCACCCCCACCACAGGCTTAGAGTAGGTCTCACCTGCCCGCATCAGAATCACCTGGGCTGTTGCTTAATAAGCAGATTCTGGGGCCCATCTGGGCCTCCTGAAGCCACAGGCCTCTGGGGTGATGGGGAACCCTGCAGGCAGCCAAGCTGCCCAGACTCCGAGAACCACTGACTTAGCTCTTGAGCTCCAAGGACCCAGCCAATGGCCGACAGCCGCAGGTTAGGCTCTGGTCTGTGAAAGTGCATCAGTTTGCACCTGTTCGCGTGGACCCAGGCTGACCCAGGCTCCTCGGTGGAAGCGCGTAGACGCAGAGGGAGAGGCGGGTAATCCAAAACTTCTCCTTCGTTCAGCAAACATATTTGTGCACCACCCTAGGCATGAACAGGGACAAGCCTGACTGAGCCCCCACCCTCACTCACGGCGCCCTCCGTCTAGAACGTGTGGTCTCAAGTGGGGTGAAAGTTGGTGCCGGGGCGGGAGGGGAGGGGAACAAACCCCTCACTCTACGTGTGAGGCGCAGTATACGTACGGGACGTGAAGAGAAGCACAGTGTATCTGCCGTGTGGAAATTTCACGGTGGGGGCGTGATTGGGGGAAACGTCTCTAAAAAGGCTCCTTTTTGAAGGTGGCAACATTGGACAAAAGGTTGGGAAACCCCTGGTCTGGAAACAAAAACAGTCAAGGAACTAAAGAGTTCCAAAGCGCTGTCAGGATCATTGTCACAGAGGGACGTTCAAAATAAGAGGTAAACAGGCACCGGGAGCCTGGTCCTACGACAGCGAGAGCCCTTTGCCAGCACCTTGCCAGGCGCCGTGCAGATCCGATTTCTGCTCTTGACCACAACTCGGGGAGGAAGGAAGTGCTCTTCCCACTCCGAAGCTGAGAAAGCAGGGGCTCAGAGAGGGCAGGTGACCCCTCCAGGGTCACGCAGCTGGGAGGTGGCAGGGCAGGAGTCCAAACTCCGGCTTGTGAGTCTCCGAAAGCCACACTCTTTCCACCACCCCGGCAGGTGCTAGAACATTTCTTCCCGACCCGGGGGCGCAGTCAGACTTCAGGCCCATGTGCAAACACCCTGGCCTCTCCCCCATCACACCCGTCCCCGACTCTCTGCCCGCTGGCGAGGGAGATGGGAGGCTCTTGAGGACAATCAGAAAGACCTTATTTGTCCTCACCCTCGGCAACCGTCCAGTTCCTCCGGTTGGGAACACGAAGCTCTCCCCGACGTTAACTCGTGAAACCCTCTCCGGGTCTCTGAGCGACAGAGCGTGAGATCTCACAGGAGGAACACGGAGAGGTTGGACGAGGGGCTTAAGGTCACGCGGCGGTCAGAATGGGGGACCCCACATGCCCCAGGTCCGAGAACACTCATCCCTTTCCTCTCCTCCCCGCCCGTTCATCTCATTTCTCTCTCCTCAGCTCCCCCTGGGGAAGATAGGAAGGGGCTTCAGCAGCAAAGACCCCGATTTTCACGACGACTACGGCTCTCTTCAAAATGAAGACTGTGGAGACGATGACCCCCAGGGCAGGCCGGAGCAGTGCCGTCTGGAAGGCTACAATGGCCTCGAGGTCACCAATGTGTAAGGAAGGGACGCCGCGCCAGGCCCAGCGCGGACACGCCCGCCAAGGGAGTCGCCAGAGGCTGGCACCACTCTGTACATAGGGACCGCGGCCGAGGATGCTCCTCTGCTCCCGGACGGAACCCCAGCAGACTGGCGCAGCGTCACAGGGGGGCTCCAGGGGGCGAGGAGGCACCTGCTTGTTCCCACTGGGTGGAAGGACCCGTCAGCCCAGCCTCTCGGCAGCCCAGGCCCCCCCGCAGAGGGACTGTCAGCCGTTGAGCAGTCCACGCGGTCCCCGCGGCCTCGAGCTGAGCTGCCAAGGTGGAAGGAGGCCGGGGGGTCCCCAAAACACCCTCCTGGAAGGCGCGGGTGGGACTCCAGCGGGACACACAGAGCCCAGCGCTGGGACGGGGCCAGGCGCCAGCCAAGCCTGAGGCTGACCCTGGGTACCTGGAGCCCTCCGGCCGGCCGGGTGAGCCCTTGGCTTTGGCTCCTTTCCTCCCATGACTGGGGAACTCGGGTTCTGACTTGGGTCCCTGAATCTCCACTGGGATTGGGAGGATGCACAGTGAGACGGTCATTCCCTCCCAACCCCTAAAAGTTGTGTGTCACGCGGGGGGTGGACTGTAGAAAAGCTATTTGCCTTCTCTTCCAGCGAGTGGAGGCAGGTGGGTGATCCTTGCACGGGTGGGGCTTAGCAGCGACATTTCCAGGAAATGCAGACTTCCTGTCGTCAGGATGAAGGATGCTCTGAGGACAGGAGCCAGCACAGGTGATCGACTCAGTGGCAACCACGTGCAACAGTGGGTTTGGGATCGGGAGCAGGGAAGTGCTTGTCATTGTTTACCCAACAAGCCTCTGTGGTGATGGCTCAGGCACCTGAAACAGGTGTGCTCGCCAGTGCCCTCGCTGAGACGAACCTTGCAGGGCAAAGTCAGGAAGGCGGTGCAGAGAACCCAGCCCCTTCCCGGCCCCGCCACCGTTCTGCTCCGTGGCTCCTTCCCAGGGGCTTCACCTCTCTGTGCCTCAACGTCTTCATCTACGACCCTTCCGGTCCCCTCCCAGGGACACTGTGAGCATTAACACTTGCTAATGTCTGTAACACGCTTTGTAACCTCTCCGGGGACAGGTGGGAAGGTACGGGGACAGAAGGAAGTGTCCGGTTTCCCATGTGGGACACAGAATTGACCTTGAACCGGTTTCCCCGCAACTGGTTGGGCCAAAAGGAGGACGAGGACTGCTTCACGTTCGGACTCTCCAGAGCCCCCAGTAGGGCCCTGACCAAAGAGAGAGATAGAAAGGTTCACGTGGACGACCGTGGAAAAATCCATCTGAGCCACGTGTTCAGGCTCGAGTCCATTGACGTCCGCGCCGAGCGATGATTCGGGGGCACAAACGCATTGGGGTTCTCCTGACGCCTCGGTCGTCAGAGCACATCATTTGTCGGGACCACAGCGTTGAAGCCTTTTGCACAAGAGCCGAGGGCAGGTCTGAATTTCCAAGACTTGAACAGGTGTCAGCCTCCGAGACCCGCCAAAGCGCAGGTTCTTCGACCCAAGGAACAGTTTCCTCTCAGGAAAAGCCTAAACCGAGGCCTGATGAACCTGAGAACGATTCCTCCCCAACGCCCGACTCTGACCCTAAGATAAGCACAGCTTTTCTTGCCACTGGAAGCCGAGCGCCCAGCAGGCGGCAGGTGGATGGCCCCTCTCTTGTCTGAATGTGTAGCCTCCTGGGGTGGCATCTCTGATTCCAGGGCCTCAGGGGTGAAGCTCTGGCGTCTAACTTGGCTTTGCTGGGGTTCCAAACCCCGGGATGTTAATGCCATTCGGCCACACAGGCTGCAGAGCCTGCAGCCTGCCAGGGGGAGTAAACCCCCTCCTCCATAGCCTGATGCCGCACACAGGTCACTCCCAAGCCAGCGTCCAGGCTCGGTGACCTGGGACCCCTGGATCTGCCTCTTGGGAAGCAGCAAACCAGGCAGGAAATGATTCCCACGGGGTGAGCAAGGCTGACACACGGGTGCCTGCGTGCAGCTCTGATTGCTTGAAGCCAGCGTTGACCTGAGTTGTCAGAAATGAAGCTTGCATCCCCCCCTTCAATCCCATGGGGCATGAGATGGGCAAGTGGACAACAAAATTTGCAGCATTCGGCCAACAGGCCCGGGGCCACGTGGACATCAAAAGTACCTTTCAGTCCAAATGCTACCCCGATGGCACCTTCTCGCCTGCCCACCGCTGCTATCCTTGGCGGCCAGCTGAGCGCGTGGAGCTGGCTCTGCAACACGAGGACAGCTTGGTTGATGAGTGAACAACCTCCACAGAGGGTCAGATCCCGGGAGCTTCGTCTGCTGAAAAAAAAAAAATCCTAAATGTCAACTCTGCTCTGAGGGTGGGCAAGGAGAGCACGGGGTGCAGACAGACTTGGTGGAGAGATTCGGGTGGCTAATTGACCAAGGCTGGAGGGTGGCCACCTGCAGAGCAGCGACCTGCCATGTTCGGCCCTAAGGGGCCTTAAGGGGTGACAGGGCTTCTGGGAAAATGTGAATATGCTTCTTTGGGAGGTGGCACCTGCGCCCATGGGTGCTAGCCCCTTAAAAAGAGGCAGTTGGTGCCAGATGTTGGGGTGACCCAGAAGGGGGTGGAGGCACCCCACATCTCTCCGAGAAGCTGGGGGCCAGAGCCGTCAGAAGGCACCTGCCCGGCAGACTCAGCTCTCTGCCCCAGACACTTCTGAGAGGCCCCCTGTTCCTTAGCCCCACAGAGCCTTTCTCCCAGAAATCTGCGTGTCTGTCCCCAGGGCTCAGGCTGTAGGAGGCAGGAGGAGCCACACGAGCATCTGGAGCAGATGCAGGAGAAGGGAAAGGGGCGTCTGCAGAGCGCGGCCAGCACGGAGGGGCGGGCAGGACAGTGGCCCCCAATCCTGAGGCCCCTCAATAGGGCCGCGTGTGGCAGGACGTGACTTGCGGGGGCCCCCACCGCTCCCACCTGGCCCGCCCCCGTCCCGTCCAAAGCCGCACCTTGTGGCACCATCTTTTCCAAGCTGCTCTTCGAGGCTCCCACGGGCTCCTGGCGGCTGTGTGGCGAGGCAAGAAGAGCCCGGGACACAGCGGCTTCTGAGGCCGGCGTTGCCAGCAGCGGCTCGCGGGGGAGAGGAACCGCCCCCCGCAGACGGAGTCCGTGGCTGCGAAGGGAATCCGTGATCCACGAGCAGAGATGACGGTCTGGGTTCTCTCCTCGGGGCCACGGCCCCGCGTCTTCCCAGGAGTGAATTTTAACACTGTAACAATAAACACTACCGCAAAGAGCTCCGCTGACCAGGTAGCCTTTTGCGACGTGCGTTCTCATTTCATTTTGCCAGCAGCAGCCTAGGGGATTATGGGCCCATTTCACAGGTGGGGAAACTGAGGTTGGGGAGGCAAAGAGGCTTACCCAGCTCCATACAGCTAAGAATTCCCGAGGCAGGGACTCAGACTCGGTCATCTGCCTCCCATCGCAACCGCAGGCTCCTCCGGCCCCGCTGGCACTTCCAACCACCCCCCCGCCCCTGCCTCCCAGTGTAGGACCTACCTCACCAGGTGGCATCACTCAAAGTGGAGTTCAGATGCGCTCTGTCCCGCTGGAAGAGTCTGGGCCCGACCCCGCTGGCAGGAGGGAAGCGTCCAGTAAGTGACCCTTCCCTTAGCGTCAGTGGCTTTCTGCGTCCCTCCTCCAGGGCTTCTTTTTTTTTTTTTTTTTTTTTTGCAAGGTTTTATTTATTTTTTCATGAGAGACACACAGAGAGAGGCAGAGACACAGGCAGAGGGGGAAGCAGGCTCCATGCAGGGAGCTGATACGGGACTCGATCCCAGGACCCCGGGGTGAGGCCCTGAAGGCTGACGCTCCACCGCTGAGCCCCCCAGATGCCCCTCCAAGGGGTTCTTTCATTTTCAGATTTCCCAGATCAGCTCTCCAGTGCCGGCCTCAGTGAGCTCGGGCTGCCCTGACAAAACAGCACAGCCTGGGGGGCTCACACAGAGCACATTTCTTTTTCCCAGCCCTGGAGGCTGGGCGTCTGAGGCCAGGATGCCAGCGGCTCCCGCTCCTGGTGAGGGCTCTTCCCGGTTCGCAGAAGCTCGCCCGTGGCCAGGGCGGTGGAGGGATGGGGGCTCCCAGAGCACCTCTGAACTGAGACCTAAGTTCTGAGGACCCAGCCCCGCCAAGACCCGGGGGAAGAAGGTTCCAGGCAGTCAGAACCGAGTGAGATGCTGAGGACACGGTGGTGAACTAAGTCCTGCCCAGCATCTGCCCTTGGAGACCTTCCAGTCCGGTGGGGAAAGGGGACACAAATCAAACACTCCTCCAGAATGTGAGAGTGTAACTGTGACCAGCCTTGAGAGCGGAGGTCTAGTGGGAGGGCTTCCCACACGGGCATCTGATGTGGTCGGAAGGAGGACAGGCCTGGACGGAGGAGAGGTCAGCTGCAGAAGGAGAAAGGGAAAAGGGTTCTAGATCGCCACGACAGCATGTGCAAAGGTCCCAGGGTAAATTGGGCTGAGAAAGAAGTGAGGGGCTCATCTCCTGTGAGTGCTGGAGGGGCAGGTGGCATCTGCCCATCTGGGTCACCCCCAATTGCAAGCAGTGCTTCCTAACTGGACATGAAGCTCCCACTTTCTGCCCACGTGTCCCTCTTTCCCTTTGACTCATCGCCAAATTGGGCTCCTCGGGATACAGAATGACACAGTGGGCCCAGGAGGGGGCACCGGGGCTGTCGGGGCAGAGCTGGCTTGAGGCCAACGAGGCATCAGGTGCCTCTTTCACGACCCCAGGTAGAAATCTGAGATGTCTATGTTAAGCCAGGCCGGTCAAAAGATGTACTGCTGGTTTCTACGAGCAAGGGGGAAAGCCTGGAAGGAAACGTCACCAAACTCCCGATTAGATGGGGCCCGCAGAGCTTCTTCCCCGGGAGGGTTCCGCGGCGGGAGGTAGCCTGGGTCGCCCTGTGGGTCTCTGAGCCTCGCCAGGCCCCCCAGGGGAGGGGGCCAAGTTCTCAAACACAATGAGCATCTGGGATTTGGTCTGTGTGTCCCCGCCAGCTGCCCACCGTCCGTCCGCTAAGCGCGTGGCTCGCGTGGCCCGTTTCACCCCGAAGCCGCCCCGAGAGGCACGTACGTTAGCATCTCCGTTTTACCGATGAGAAGACGGACACGGTGAGTGGGGGAGGCACGCGCGTCCGTCTGCAAACACCCCACCCGGCCTGGCCCTGCCCCTCCGGGTGCCTCCCCGACGTGGGCCCACCTTCCAGAAGGGATCCTGGGGGAGCACCGGTGGATTCCCGGAGAAGCCTTGCTTGGTCCGCCCTCTCTGTCTGTGACCCAGAGGACGGAGCCCGGGCGTCCTCCCAAACGTTCTGCGCTTCAGCTTTGCATTAAGGCCGTTCATGTGGCGCCCGTGACCCGACCACATCCCCCCGTCCCGCGTCCGACGCGCACTCCTTGTGGGTTGAACAGGTGAACAGATAGAAAACAAATAAATTTAAATTCACGGAGGGAGACATGCAAGACGCAGTGCAGCTGTGCCATCCAAGAGGTGGCCACAGACTACAGGGGGCCGTTTAAATGATTAATTAATTAATATTAAGTGAAATTTAAGCTTCCATTCCTCAGCCCCCCCACCCCACCCCGCACATTTCAAGCGCTCCGCTCCGTCGCTGCCTGGGGCTGCCGGCTGCCTGCTGGGCAGATCCAGCACATTCCCACCAAGGCAGAAAGTTCAGGCTGCTACAGCGTCCAGAGGGGACTTAGCCTACCACCCAAACACGGCCTCATTCAGAAGCTCACGGCTGCGGGCTCTCTAGAAAAAAACATAACTGGGGGGAAAAAGATTTTAGGGCAGGTGGGACTTCTGTATGAGCCAGTGAACGGAGATAGAAACTCACTGCAGAAACTGGCTTAAAAGTACAAAGCAGGGGACAACACCTGGGGGGCTCAGTGGTTGAGCATCTGCTTTCGACCCAGGACGTGATCCTGGGGTCCCGGGATCGAGTCCTGCGTCAGGTTCCCTGCATGGAGCCTGCTTCTCCCTCTGCCTGTGTCTCTGCCTCTCTCTGCAAGTTTCTCATGAATAAATAAATAAAATCTTTTTTAAAAAATTTAAAAAGTACAAAGCAATGTACTGACTGGTGTCCGGAAAGCACAGCCCGGGACCATGACTGTGACTGTGACTGGCTTTGGATGCGGCTGGATCCTGGGCGTCAGATGATATTTTCAGGATCTTCATCGCCCTTCATCTCTTGGCTTTGCTTTTCTCTATATCAGGGCCATGCTCAGACAGGTTGTCCCCACTGTTGGCAAGTGACCACGAGACACACAACCTCCCAGCTGAGCAAGCCCTGCACGAGAGAGACGCTCTCACCTGGTAGTTCTAGCACAGTCTCCGTGGGACGGGGTCTGCAGCACCCACCGGGGCTCGTGTCCTGAACAGATGAGTGGCTCTTAGGGGACTCCAGCGGATGGGTGCTTTCGTGTGGCCCAAAGGCTTCCTCCTTCCCGGATGGAGGTCTCCTCTCCCTAGCAGTGGGGCAAGCATGGACCCCAGGGGAGAGCAGCCCCCTTATATTCACAGGAGGAAAGAAATTTGAGTCCCAGCGCCCAGCAGCTCACGGAAGCACCAGAGACAGACTCAAGGGTTCCAGGTCGGACCCAGAGGTCAGACCTAACAGACAGCCTCGACTTGCCCTGTCCTTTTACCGCGGGGTCTCCCGACCTCGGCACCATCGACATTCGGGACGCGCGTTGTCAGGGGCCTGCCCTGTGCACTGCAGGATCCTAAGCGGCATCAGGGCCTCTACTCAGGAGATGCGGGCATCACCCCCCCTCCAGGCCTGGCAACCCCCACATTCTCCTAGATGTCACCAAACGTCCCCTGGGAGGCAGAAGTGCCCCGGTTGGGAGTCACAGCTGCACATGACCATGGCTTTCAGAGAGGCATGGCTTTTCTCATCTGACAGATAGGGAAACTGAGGCATGGAGCGGTCACATAGACTCCCAGGGTCCTGGAGGAGCACGTGGGAGGGGCGGAGTCGAATGGCTCTTGGCAGAGTCTGGGCTCGGAACCAAGGGTCTGAGGCTGGCCGGCCGCACCCAGCTGTTTACAATTAAAAAAATCCCTAAAGCCAGATGTTCCCAGGGCAGAGCAGACCTAAAGCCAGATGTTCCCAGGGCAGAGCAGACTTCCTCCGTAGTAGGTTCTAGGTTATCGGGAGCTCCATCCCCCCACCCCAACCCACTCGGCAGAAAATCGCTCTGTAAATTACAGGTTTGAAGGCGGCCCCGTGAGCTCCCGACTTAAAACAAGGTAGTAATTTAGGGGCGAGAAGGGTCTGGTTGAGTGAGCTCCTATGGGAGCTAATCTCACACCACACCCCCACCACCCCCATTTTATTAAAACACAAACAAACAAAAACGATAGGGAAGGAGCATGGGTTTTGGATGCTTGCCCTAGACCTCCCGGCAAATTAGACGGAGCCTGAGAGCGGCCTCCCCCTTCCAACCCTGCTGGGAGCCCGACCCCCCCCCCAGCCCCACCCCGGGCTGACCGGCCCCCCAGGCTCAGCACAGACAGGCTGTGGGGCCTGCGGCCAGTTCCCTTCCCGTCCGCGCGGAGCATGCTTTCCCCTCCTCTGCCCGCCTGGGGAGAGAGCTCTGCCCTCACTTCTCAGGGGTGGGGCGACCCTGGTCTCCTCCTGCCCCTGCTGCCCGCACCCCAACCCCCCCGCCCCCCGCAACCCCATCCCTGCCATCAGGGAGGTCTTGGGATCCGGCTGCAGGGAGTCCAGCCCCGCGGCCCCCAGGCGATGCAAATGGCCCTGAGATCTGAGAGGGCAAGTCCGCATGCTTACCCAGATGGTCCAAAATAGGGACTTTTCGGGTCTTGGGCTGTAAGATGGGCCCCAGAGTTACGGGCTGCCGCGTCCCTCCCACACCTGGACAGCCCAGGGAATGGGACGGACCCAGGGCCACAGTACAAGACGGTTGCATTCCCCGGACCAACCTGTCCCTGCAGACCCACCCCTGCTTCCTGAGTCCTGGGGGTGCCAGCCTCTGCCCCCCTGCACTGGTTTGCTAGGGTTGCCATAACAACGTGGCTTAAAAATCGAAATTTAATTTCTCACGGTTCTAGAGGCTAGAAATCCACCATCGAGGTGTCAGCAGGGTTGGTTTCCTCCGAGGCCCCTTTCCTTGGGCGTGTGGTGGCCGTCTTCCCCCTGGGTCCTCACGCGTCTTCCCTCTGCACCTGTCTGTGCCCCGGGTCCCTCTTCTCACAGAGACACCAATCATGCTGGATCAGGGCCCACACTAATGGCTTCGTTTTGAGTTAATCACTTCTTTGAAGACCCTGTTTCCAAGCACAGTCCATTGTGAGGTCCTGAGGGTAAGGCCTGCAACATGTACATTGGGGGGGGGGGCACATAATTCAGCCCATAACACTCCCCCCAAAACACACACTCCCTGCTTAAATCAGCGGGAATTGGGTTTCAGTCTCCTGACCCAAGAAGAGCCTCCGTTAAGCTACACGCTGTCCCCAGGCTTGACCCCGAAGTGCCCCATCCCTTCTCCTAATTCCTCCAGGCCCCCTACCCGTGCACACACACGCACACATGTGCACACACAGCCTCACCCCGCATTTCAAACACTCTCCCTGCATTACACAGGACAACACGGAAGGATGAAATGATGTTAAATTCCTTTTTTTTTTCTTACCTGACCTGATCCTCCTAGCTAGAGACACGCTCCCTCGAGCCTGTGACATTGCATTTTTGGGGACAGTGCTGCCCTGTGTCTCCTTGCCACCATGCAGCCACCATCTAGGGACACCCCATAGGATGTCACCCGTCTCTCGGTTTCCTGATGGGGTTTCCGTGCCACTCTGCTCCGGCCAAGCAGGACCACTCCGGCTCTAGCTCACCCTAGAGGTCGGTCCAGAGCCAAGAGGATGGAGCCAGTATCCCCGACAACACTGAGCCCAGAACATCCAGAGCAGGGCTCCACCGGGAACCCCACTGAAGCAGCACCGCCCGCGAGAGTGCTGGGGACCACTCTCTGGCCTCAAGTGATGGATAAAAAAAGTACCTAACATGGAAGCTAGTGTGAGGAGGGAAAAAAAATCACACAGGCAAGGGGAAAAGACAACAGAGAGGCCCGGGGGGCGGGGGGGCGGGGGTAGGTGGGCCAGGCGCCACGAGGGAGGTTCTCTTGCTCCCTCCCTCTCTGGACCAGCCGTGGCTCTGGTTTCTTGGCCACTTAACTCGGTGAACCTCGAATTGGCTGGCTCCTGGGGTTGGCAGGGTGGGGGCGTGGGGTGCAGACTGCATTTGTGGAAAAAAGCAACCCACAGCATCATCGAGGTCAATCTTCAAATCCACGCAGAAAGCTCCTCGGCGGCTGGATTCCCCAAGACCACCCTATTTCTGCCGCGGCCACGAACCTGCCCCCCAAATACAGACCCGGTGTCTCCCTGCCGCCAGCTGCTGTAACAAGTGCCCCGGGCAGGGGGGCTCGAAAACCACAGAAAGTCACTCCCCGCAGCTCCCGAGGCTGCAGCGCAAGCCCGGGGAGCCCATCAGAGGGGGTCTGGTGAGGCCCCTCCCAGGGGCTGCAGTCTGCTCCCTGCTCATTGTGCCTGTCGCCCCAGCTGGCAGGGGGTCAGGGGGCTCTCTGGGGTCTCTCGTAGAAGGGTGCTCAGCCCGCCCATGACGGCTCGCCCTCATGACCTGGTCACCTCCCCGAGGGCCTCCCCCAAACGGCGTCCCCAGAGGGTTAGGGTCCAACCTAGGAATGTGAGAGGGAACCAGCATCCAGTCCCTAACATCTACGACGTGTCTATTTTAAATTTGGCTCCGGCCTGATGTCACTTGGAGCTTTTGTGAGGCCGCAGGTCCAAGACGCCGGCCTTATGTTCTCTAACACGTAAACGTAGGCGCACAGGTACGTGCATGCGCCTACCGAGTACGCGTACGCGTGTGTGCCAAGTGTATACGCAAGCACACACATGGCTATTGTGGCAGAGGCTTGTCCTCGAGTCCCCCACGACCCTCTGAGGGGTGCAAGCCGCACGTTGGAACCCGCTTCCTCTCATTCGCATCCGCCCGCAGGGTCCGCGGCAGCAGGCTCCCCACCCGCCGGCTAGTCCGTACCCTTCCTAGCTCCGGGGCTGCCAAGGGGTCGGCTCACACCTGCCGCCTCCTGATCCCTATTCCCTCCTGCACGCTAGAGCCTGACCTGGCATTTCCACGCAGCACATGCCTTGCTCCCCAAATACTCACCCCCAACTTAGAGACCCTTAAGCCTCCCCCAGGTCCCTCAGCTCTTCCATCCCCTCCTCCTCGGGACATTCCTCTTATAAATATGTTCCCGTGATCACACTCGGTGCCCCCAGTAGATCTGAGCAGGGGGACTGTTCGTGCGGGACCCTCTTCCTAGGGGCCAGGCCCTGTGCTAAGTGTTTTGCACATGATCTCGTTGAGCCCTTGAAACAACCCTGACAGATGCGTACTCTTATCTCCTACTTTACAGAAGCAGGAAGAAGCTTAGACATGGGCCCATGGTTACACGATTGGGAGCAACAAAGGCAGGACTCGAACCCAGATATTGAAGTAACCACTATGTTTTATCCTCTCCAACGCAGGCATTATGCTTCTAGTAAGATGACCAAATACAGCATCAGAGTTTTTAAAAATCCATATCCCACGGTTGTCTCTAACCTGCAGCCAGCTGAGTCAATGGTGTTGAAGTCAAGTTGCCCATGGGAGTTGGTAGAGAAGTCTTGTTAAGAATTTGGATTCCCAGGAGCACCCGGGTGGCTCAGTGCTTGAGCATCTGCCTTCAGCTCAGGGCATGACGCTCCCTACATGAAGCCTGCTTCTCCCTCTGCCTGTGTCTCTGCCTCTCTCTGTGTCTCTCATGGGTAAATAAATAAAATCTTTAAAAAAAAAAAAATTGGATTCCCAAATCCTATCCCAATCCTAGTAGTTTAGAGGTGGATCCTATAGATCCCCCTTTAGAGGGGATCTATATTCTAAAGCTAAACTGATTTCCAGGCCTCGGAGTTTCTGGTGCAGCAGGTGTGGGGTAGAACATTCATATTTTTTAAAACCTCTTTGGGTGAACCTGCGGCACATCCAGGACCTGGGATGGAGGGCCCGGGGATAACCAAGTCTGGTCTAGACCGGTCTTGAGCCATTGTAGCTCCCAGTCGCACCAGCCACCACTAGATGGCAAGAACCTACACCCCTTGGCCGCCCAATCCAGCTCCACGCAAGAAGGAGCTGAGCAGCGCAGATCATCCAGGGATCCCCACCCAGCAGGCACAGCTTCCATGGGCAGCTTCCCTTTACGGTCTGTGCCCCTCCCTGCACCCCAGAGAGGGTGGCTCTTGATGGAGAAGTGTCTTTTGTCTTTGTTTCCCCCACGGAAGGTGAAAACACCTCTTCAGTGGGACAGACAAAATCTGAAAGCTGGGTTTAGGACAAATCAGAATACCGGTCGAGCCTCTGTGTGATCCCCCCAGCCTGGGAGCCACAGCCCTCACGGGTCCCCGTTTCTCATCCAGAAACGAAAGCATCTGGGCAATGCAGCCCCTCCAGCCCCGACAGATTGGGGATTCTAGAAAAGACGGTGAAGTTCCCATTAGAACCTCTGCTGGAAAAAAAAAAAAAAAAAAAAAGAACCTCTGCTGGACTGACCCTGAGCTTGGTGCTTCAGCTGGACTGCATTCACCAGGGGGCGGGGAGGGAGGGTGTCGGCCCCAGGAACAACCCCCACCACCCCCGCCCCACCCCGAGCGCTGCCTTTGCCCAGAGGTGTCTACTCTTCAGAGGCCCATCCCACTGCCCTCCTGGCTCCTCTTAAGAAGTGGGGCCCCAGTAATTAGTGTTTATACCACGTGGGACATGGGGCCACTGAGCTACGTATGGACAGCAGTGACCTGTGCCTGACTGCCCCCCAGGGCTCAGCTAAGGGGGTCCAGTTGGGGGCATGGACTGCAGGCTCAATTATGTATGTCAACCACGGGGATTGTCGTTATCGGGACTGCCCCTCCCCACTGCCACCTGACAAATGTGTTTTATCACACACCACCCATTTGCTGTACTGATATTATTCAGGAAATAATATAGACTTGGAAGACAGAAATGTCCTACAAACCCAAAACATACAGCTTAAGAGGGAGATGTAAATATTTTTCTAACGATACGAACGAAATGATACGAAGTCTCTTAACTCTGGAACCAGTTTTTGTTTTTTCCATCTATAATCTTAGGTAAGTAATAATATACATGCAAAGTTATTCATATAGTTCAACAATTCTTCATACAAGTTGAACAGATATCTGCTGGCTAGCTTGGAAAACCACCTGGGCCTTAATAACATTGCTGCTAAAAGAAAACAGATTTGAGGGGCGCCTGGGTGGCTCAGATGGTTAAGCATCTGCCTTCGGCTCAGGTCATGATCTCCGGGTCGTGGGATCGAGTCCCATATCAGGCTTCCCGCTCAGTGGGGTCTGTGTCTCCCTCTCCCTTTGCCTCTGCCCCTGCTTGTGCTTTCCCTCCCCGCCCCCCCCCCCCCAATGAATAAAAAATCTTGAAAGAAAGAAAGAAAGAAAGCAGATTTGATTTCCAGTTTACACACCTATGAAGGCACCTCTGGAACATAACGGGCTGGCCAGTTCTCATAAAGCCTTCTTGAATATTTCAACCAGGAGCATTCAGTGTGCAATGGTCACTGGCGATGCCATTGGGTAAATAAGGATGGAAATACCTTTTCCTCCCCCAGGCAGCCATGCTGTGGAAGACGCTCCAGATCTGTAGAACTCCACACCTGGAAGGGGAGAAATAACTCTTAAGTCAGTGTAGGGGGCAAGATCTAATTTAAAACCTTCGGGGTGGGAGTGCCTGGGTGGCTCAGCAGTTGAGCATCTGCCTTTGGCTCAGGGTGTGATCCCAGGGTCCCGGGATCGAGTCCCACATCGGGCTCCCCACAGGGAGCCTACTTCTCCCTCTGCCTGTGTCTCTGTCTCTCTCTGTGTGTCTCTCATGAATAAATAAATAAAATCTTTTTTTTAAAATGAATTTTAAAAAATAAAACCTTCCAGTGAAGAAAGGCACCACTCATTTCACAGGAAAATGAGACTACCAAAAATTTAAACCGGAGTCCTTCTAAAGGGGCTAGAGCAATTTGAAAAGATTTGTAGATTCATAAAAGAGACTTTGGATTAAGTCCCCACTGCTAAGTGGTGGAAGGGTCCTGAGAGATTCATCCCTTCAGCCTTTAGGAGGCCAGCAGGTGCACCCGGACCAGTCAACTCTACCCAAGAGCAGTCTTACCTGTTGACCTCAGGGTACCAAGCTGTGATGGAAAGCAGGGCCCTGGTTCAGGGGTCCCCGAGCATAGGAAACACCTGAATGGATGTTTAAAATACAGAGGCTCCTGAAACACACTGAGCTAACTAAATGGCAAAACACGGTAAAAACACCTGGAGTGTCTTTTACACCCAAATATTAGGGCCCCACTCCCAGAGATTAGTATTCGGTTGGTCTGAGGTGCGGCTCATAGTTATTCTCTAAAAGTGTTCCTAACATGCAGTCACGATGAACCACTGATTATTTTAACCCAAGTCCCTACCCAATATAAGAGTTTCCCAAGACAACCTGACAGGTGCATCTAGCCCAGATGCCAAACATTTCCCCCCCCGCCCCCGTCCTTCTTGCTGCTGAGACCTGAACAAGAACAAGTGTCGTGTAAATGCTGCCTGCCTTTTTCCTACCATCATTTGCATTTGGTCGCAGCTGCAAGTTCAGGCCACCTGTCCCTGTATCCCCCATGCCAGTTACCCTGGGGTTTGGGAAGAGCATGGGAGCTATAGGCTAAGCCAGTAAGAGTCCTGTTCATCCCCTACCTGCCCCCTCCCCCAGTGATTGATTCAACAGTGACCATGTGACCAGTCACACGCCTGAAGATCCCATCCTAAGACTCATATTGAAATTGTTGGCCAAGAGAATCACCCACTTTCCCCTTTATGCCTGGAAGGGTGCCAGCCCTAAAGCAGCCGGAACCACCAAGATGAGAGAGAAGCTGCTTGAGAATAAGGCAGCACAGGAAAAAGTAAAACCAAAAGACAGAGACCTTGTCTAGCTGACACCATTTTACTTCACTCAGCTCCAGCCACATGGGAAGCTCTTATAGTCCTGGACTTGGCATATCCCTTTTCTGCTTAAGTCAATGGGCGTTTTGTTTTGTTTTTTGACTTGCAAATGGCAAAGACATCCTATCACATTACTTAACACCCACACTTCACCATGGACCATACTTAAGCTGGACTCCTGCCCCGGAGCCCCTGACCGGTGACTAGGGCATTGTTAGCTGATTACAAGTTTCCCAGGTGCCAACTGCCTTCCCGGCTATACTTCTTCTCCATAGCTGTGAACTGCTCACATGCCAGGACGCCTCTAGGTCACCTTGGATTAGGGTGACCAACCCTCCCAATCTTCCCAGCACTGAGGGGCCTCCTAGAATGTGGGACTTTGAGGGCTAAGACTAGGAGAGTCCCCCGCAAACCAGAGCAGCTTGGTCACCCTGTTTTGGATCGTGTATGAATTAGAACCAGAAACCGATGAACACTGAACACTGGGCTCCAACAGCAGAGGCACAGCTGGAGTTGACCCCCCATGGACTGACCTGCTCCAGCAGAGGCCTGGAAACAGGAGCAGGCCTTCCCTCCTTGCTGCCGGCCCTGAGCAGCCAATGCCCGCTGAAGCCTCGGATGGCTGCCTCCAGAGAAGCAAGCAGGGCACAAATAGTCCATGAATGCATCCTCTCCACCGAGGGGAGCCTCACTTCCCCAGCAGGTGACCTACTTCTCAGGTGGAAGATTTAAGGCATAAGAAATAACCACATCATGTGTATACGGATTTTAGCACAGTACCTGGTAAACCTTAGATAAAGATGGTAGCTGGCACCCCTGTCTCAAACAAGGGTTGATTGTCTGGTTTCCCAATAAGCACTAATCTTACAGCGCTTCCTGTATGCTGGCCCTTGGTGTGACTACTTCAACGAGGCTAACTCATTTAATCTTTACAGTAACCTCAGGAGACATGTAACATCATCCCACTTCTCAGGAGAGAGACCCCCAAAACCTGCCTCATGAGACTGAATTATTAGCCATTATTCTGGATTAATAGAAGGCAGCCTCTCCTCCAGCCTGACTGTTGTCTATTCATTGAATAAGCATTTAACTGAGCACGTGCTAGGTGCCAGACACTGTTTTAGGCACGGGGGTTATTGCATTGAGCCAGTCTCCGCTGTCCTGGAGTTTACATTTTAGCGGAAAGGACACCAATAAAGAAGGAAGTCCGTAGCTGAAACCAGCTCTTGCCTGGCTTTTGCAAAACGGAATTTACTGGAAGCTGCTCTCAGCGCATCGTTGAACTGATGGACCTGCCCTAATGCAGATCCAGGGGAGGAGCATCCGGTTGGCGAGGCCTGGGTCCTATGCCAGCACCGTGGCTGCGGGAGGCCAGAGTTCCCAATTACCTTCCTTTCCTCTCCGCCAGACTGGGTGCAGAGAGGAGTAATTCCCCCCAAAAGACATCAGAGGCGTGGGGATACAGGGCGGAGGGACGCCGGGCAGCCGGAGCAAACCTCCGTGACCCCAGCCCTCCAACTTGAAAGACACAGGCTTCCCCCTCCCTCGGAGCTGAGACCCTGTTCCCCAACCTAATCCTGCAACTGGCCGACATCAGAGCCGGAAGCTGAAGTACCCAGCCGCACGGGGACCCAGCCTCCGCCTCGTGTCGGAGAAGCGGACCGGATGCCTTAGGGTCCGGCCCGAGAAGCAGAACCCACGGCAGACAGATATTCGGGAATTTACACAAGGAGTTTGATGGGCTGGAGAGGTGAGCCTGAGCTCAGGGGGCGGGGCCCGGGAGGGGCGGGGCCACCGGAGGGCGGGGCCTGTGGAAGGCGGGCACTGGGAGGGCGGGGCCCGGGGCGGGGCCACGAGAGGGCGGGGCCCGGAGAGGGGCGGGGCCAGAGGAAGGCGGGTACTGGGAGGGGCGGGGCCATGGGCGGGGGGCATGGGGAGGGGCGGTCCAAGAGGGAGGGGCGGGGCCTAGAGGGGGCCTGGGAGGGCTGTCAATGGGGGAGGGGAGGGGCCTAGAGGGGGGGCCCAGGAGGGGCGGGACCTGGTGAGGGGAGCGGCTGTCCATGGGGGAGGGGAGGGGCCCGGGGAGGGGCTGTCCATGGGGGAGGGGAGGGGCCTAGAGGGGGTCCCGGGAGGGGCGGGGCCTGGTGAGGGGCTGTCCATGAGGGAGGGGAGGGACCCCGGGAGGGGCGGGGCCCGGGGAGGGGCTGTCCATGGGGGAGGGGCGGGGCCTAGAGGGCGGGCCCGGGAGGGGCGGGGCCTGGGGAGGGGCTGTCCACGAGGGAGGGGCGGGGCCCGGGGAGGGGCAGACCAGCACTTTGAGGCAGGGGCGAGGCCGGGTCTATAGGATCCACAGGTAGGATTCATCCTGCATCAGGGAAACCTGAGTCCTGCTCTCACGGCCTTTCAGCTGACTAGCCCTGCCCAGATTATCTGGGATAACCTGCTTCACTTAGAGTCAGTCCTTCCGGACTTTGATCACATCTGCACAACACTTTTGCAGCAACACCCACATTAGCATCTGACCGCGAAACTGAGGGCAGAACCTGGCCACGTTGGTGCATCAATCAGTGTCCCTCACACAGAGGTGACCTCACTGAGCCGCCAAGATTAGGGTCCAAGATCCAATGTCCAGTTCAGTTTGAATTTTAGACAATGAATAATTTTTTAGGAAAAAAATAGGAAAGAGAGCACCAGGAAGGAAGGGCAGGGGGTGGGGGGAGGCAGAAAATACCCTCTCAAAGCCCTTGTGCGTACAAAGACCTGAGCTCTAAAGCAAGCCCGGGATGGATGGTGGCCTGCAAGGGCCCCGGCCCCTCTCACTTGCTGACCAGCCATGCATTTGGAGAATATTTATTGAGCATCTATTATGTGCCAAGTAAAAAAGCTACAGCTGACATTCCCATAGCGAGTGTGTGCGGGTTCTAGCTGCATTTATGCTGACTAATTCATTTAATATGCACAAGGCAATGGGGTAGGTATAATTCCTATTTTATCATGAAGCAACCAAGGCAAAAAGATTAAGAAATGGTCCACAGCCCCAGAGCACGTAAATGGTAGGCCTGGGATTTGAACCCCCAGGTAATTTGGCTTCAGAGCACATAATCCTTGATGGCCTGTGTATCGGTCAGGGTTCAAAGCAGCAGGACCAGTAGGAAATTTTATATGTATCTAAATGGAGGGAGGGAGAGAGACGGGGGAGAAAAGGAAAGATGGAAGGAAGAAAGGAAGGAGGGAGGGAGGAATTAGCCTCTAAAAGCCTTTATGTATGATGAGTACGTATGTATGTGACGGAAGGTACACAGTCACCTCCCCATCACCGTGCACTCTATCCCATAGGGCCAGCCCTATTGGGTGTGGGAAGGGATGCTCAAGGTGTGATACCAGGAGGTGGGGGGGCACCCAGACCATCTCAGAGGCTCTGTCAACTTCCTCACAAATCTGTCCCTCTAGGTACCGAGCTTTGTACTTGGGGAATTGACAGTCAACAGGACCAGCTCGTTCCCTGCCCTTCCAAAGCCTGACAGCACGAGAGACGAGGAACCATCAACAAGAAAACAAATAAATAAATCATTACAGACTGCAGTGTTGCAAGAAAGCAGAGAGCAGCAGGGGTGACTCACTTCCAGCAGGGAGGGCAGGGAAGGCCTCTCCAAGGAGGAGGTGACATTTGAGCTAAGACTTGAAAGGTGAGGAAGGAGGTACCACTGAGGGCAGGTTCCAACAGCAAGTGCAAAGGCCCAGAGGAGGCAAAGGCCCTGGGGCCGCAAGGAGAAAGGTCAGTGAAGGCTGCAGCGTATTCAAGGAGCCTACATGAGGCTCGATCGCGCAGGTGCTCCGAGGCCTGCCGAGGGGTCAGAGCTTCGGCAACACGCTTCCCGGAGAACAGAGAAATTGGGAGAGCAGGTAAAGGACAGGCAGAGAAGCATCGACGTGGCCTCCCCTGCCCCAGACACACACACACACACACACACACACACACACACACACACACACACATCTCCACACTGGCACATTTACTTGGTTGAAGGGTTCGGTCCCAGGTTGGGGGAGGACACAGTGAGGCCTTTCCCTGGCTGAGTCTGGGAACGGGAACCTGAAGGAAGGATCTAGAAGAAGACCTTGTACCTGAAACTCATGGCCCTCTTTGCAAAGTGCATCTGCTCCGCATTGAAGGTGGTCTTGTACTGGGCCAGGAAGTCCTACTGGTGCTCCTTCTGCACGTTACATCCGGGCACCATCCCCATCTGCTTGGACGAGCCCCATCAGCTGTCACCGGATTACTGCCACCACCTCCTCCCTGGTCTCCCTGCTTCTGTCCTCGCCCCCTCTCCCCCCCCCGCCCCCCGCCCCCTGCTATTCTCCGCAGAGCAGCCGGCTCCCCTTCGAAATGTTAAGTCACATCTTATCACTCCTCTGGGGAA